>NC_135482.1:105001075-106319409 GCF_052094955.1 Ictidomys tridecemlineatus | reverse complement strand
TGGGTAATAATACTCATTATTAGGGTAGCCACTTGCAATCCAAGAACTGCTTTGTTATTTTTTATATATTGGCCATTAAACTTCCTTAAATTTGGTTATACTTCTCTCCCAGAACCTTGCTATTTTATAGACATCAGCTTCCAAGAAGTATTCTGAAGGGAACTCATTCATCATTTCTTTGTTTAGAGATAACAGGTTGTAAAATGAGGGGTAAGGAGAGAAATTAAGACACAAAGGTCTCTTCTGTCCTTTAAGAAAACTATGAAAAGAAATGGATTTTTATTAAGTATAAGCAGTGCTTACACAGTATGCAAAAGTATCATTCTTTTGCTGTTATCAAAATGAAAAATAGGATCCAAGATGGCGGGCCAGAGGGAGGCAGCATTCTGTGTCGCTCTGTGACCTGGGACTCAAGTAGTGAGAATACTGCTTCTCTGTGAGTGATATTCCTGCTCCCATGTGAGAATCACGTCCACCGTGCCCATCCAGGGGTCCAGACCTCAGTGTCAGAGTAGGTCTCCCAACAATTGGCCCACACAGGACTACCAGGTACCTAAGCAGGACCATCATCATGGGTGCAAAACTTTCTGCCACCCATCCGAACAGAAATCACTACACCGCTCCCACACAGGACACCTGGAAGCTTCCCACACACAGGAACTCTGGCCACCACTCCTATGTAGACCCCCATCTACCAATACGGGGCTCCCCTGTTCACCACCATCTTGGGACTCTGCAGCAGCAGAGATAGTCCTCTATGCACAGTAGCCTGCCTGCACTCAGGAACATCACTCAGGCTCTGAAGGCAGCTGACAATGCAAGGCACAGAGCTTGTCTCTGAATGCATCGACCAATGCTATCTCGGCTCCCCCAACCCGATCTTACACCCCACTGCTGAGAGCAGGAACCTCGACCTTAGGTCACCTTAATCACCATCTTCCAGGTACTCAGCTAACTCCCCCCCCTCTCCCCAGCAGCTGCTAAACTAAGCACAGTGATACCCTGGTTACCTTCACCATCCTGAGGGTAGAGATACCAGCTAACAGATGACCCCACCAAGGGAATGAGAAGGGAAGCAGAAAAGATTAGATTTGGTTATACTTCTCCAACCAAATTTTGATGTCCAACCAAAACAAGCCCTGTGTCTTCCTTCAAGATTTTTTTTCCTCTCCCTCTCCTTTCTCTCGCTCTTATATCCCCAACATATGTGAAACCAAGTGCCTTGCATGAATTAGGATTTTGAGGACTGGGATGTCTGAATGGTATATTACAGCTGTATTCTACATTTTTCCTTTTTTCCCCCCTTCAATTTCTACTATTTTAACAGTTTCAATTTTTCTTGATATATATGTGTGTTTATTTTATGTACTCTACTGTCTTCCCACTTACTAGTCTACCCCAAATTACTTCTTCTCTCTTCTCTTGCTATTAATCTTCCACTTTAGATTTCTCTTTTACATTTCCTAAGATATAACAACTCTAAATCCTCACCCCCGGTTTTTTATCTACCACAATAAAATGTAAACCCCTTTACAAACATACTGAGTATAATGTAGATAATAATTGAATTCACCACTTCTGTACATTGTGACCAAATTGTAAATGTCTTATTAGCAAACATTTGTTTTTAGGGTGTATATTATTTATATTGGGATCTTATAACATTGCCCTTCACCTCAAAGGAGAGGTTTTAGAACCCTACAGGAGCACTACAAACCTATAAGGTAAAAACAGTAATGCCTAGGATCCACAATACTAGAAAGGAAGACACATAAGCAATATGAAAAGACAAGGGAAGAAAGTGTCCCAAACAAATCAAGATACCACATTATTAGAAACCATGGCCAGCACAGCAGAAGAAAGTTCAGGATGTACATAATAAAATGTTCTGCAAATTAAAGGATGATATAAGAGACCAAATACAGCAGCAAAAGATCATTTTGACAAAGAGCTATAAAAACAAATATAGGAAGCAAAAGATTATTTCAATCTTTTGAGATAGACATTCTTAAAAAAAAACAGAAATCCTTGAAATGAAAGAAACAATAAACCAAATTAAAAGTTCAATTGAAAGCATCACCAACAGATTAGACCACTTGGAAGACAGGACCTCAGATAATGAAGACAAATATATGATCTTGAGAAGAATATAGACCAGCCACACAGTGGAAATGGTAAAAAACTATGAGCAAAACATTCAAGAAATATGGGATAGAATAAAAAGACCAAATTTAAGAGTTATTGAGATAGAGGAAGGAATAGAGTTCAAAATCAAAGGAATGAGCAATTTATTCAATGAAATAATATCAGAAAATTTTCCAAACATGAAGAATTAATTGAAAAACCAAATTCAAGAGGCTTATGGATGCAAAATGTACAAAGGCACAACAGATCCATGCCAAGGTACATTATAATGAAAATGCATAACATACAGAATAAGGAGAAAATATTAAAAGTCATGAGAGAAAGGAATCAGATTACATATTGGGGGAATCAAATAGAATATGTGCAGATTTTTCTACCCAGACTCTGAAAGCTAGAAGATCCTAGAACAACATATATCAAATGGATGCCAACCAAGAATCTTATATCCAGAAAAATTAAGCTTTAGATTTGATGATGAAATAAAAATGTTCCATGATAAACAAAAGTTAAAAGATTTTACAACTCAAAAGCCTGTACTATAGAACATCCTTGGCAAAATATTCCATGAAGAGGAATTGAAAAACATCAGTGAAAATCAGCAAAAGGAAGTATTACACTAGAGGAAAAACTAATCAAAAGAGTAACCAAGTCAAGATAAATAACCAAAAATGAACAAAAATGGCTGGGAACACAAATCATGTCTTAATAATAACCCTGAATATTAATGGCCTAAACTCACCCATCAAAAGACATAGACTGGCAGATTAAAGTTAAAAAACAACAAACAATATGTTGCCTCAAAGAAATTCATCTCATAGGAAAAGACATCCACAGACTGAAGGTGAAAGGTTGGGAAAAATCGTATCATCCACATGGACTGCGGAAGCAAGCAGAGGTTTCCATCCTCATATCAATTAAGTAGACTTCAAGAAAAAATTAATCAAAAGAGATAAAGAAGGATATTTCATACTGCTTAAGGGAACAATTCATCAACAAGACATAACAATAAAAAATTTATATGCCCCAAACTATGGAGGGTTTATGTTCATCAAACAAACTTTTCTCAGGTTCAACAGTCAAAAAGACCACAACACAATAATTTTGGATGACTTTAACACACCTATTTCACCACTGGATAGACTTTCCAAAAGCTCTACAAAGAAACTATAGAACTCAATAATGCAATCATTAAATTAGCCTTAACTGACATATACAGAATATTTCATCCTTCATCAAATGAATATACTTTCTTCTCAGCAGCACATGGATCATTCTCTAAAATAGACCATATAATATGCCACAAAGCAACGCTTAGCAAATACAAAAAGTAGAGATACTACCCTGCATTTTATCAGATCATAATAGAATGAAATTAGAAATCAATGACAAAATAAAAATAAAAATTACTCCAACACCTGGAGACCAAACAATATGCTACTGAATGAACAATGGGTTGCAAAAGACATCAAGGAAGAGATTAAAGGATTCTTAGAGATGAATGAGAACACAGATACAACATATCGAAATCTCTGGGACACTATGAAGGCAGTACTAAGAGGAAAATTCATTGCATGGAGTTCATTCCTTAAACAAATATATGACCTAACAGTACATCTCAAAGCCCTAGAAAAAGAAGAACACATCAACACCAAAAGCAGCAGAAGACAGGAAATAATTAAAATCAGAGCTGTAACCAATGAAACTGAAACAAAAGAAACAATTGAAAAAACTGACAAAACAAAAAGTTACTTCTTTGAAAAACTGAATAAAATTGTCAAACCTTTAATTACACTAATGAAGAGAGAAAATTCCATTTAATAACATATGTGATAAAAAAGGAAATATCACAACAGATACTCCAGAAGAACAGAAGATAATTAGAAATTGTATAAAAACTTGTACTCCGATAAAATAGAAGATATTGAAGGCATCGACAATTTTCTTAAATTATATGATTTGCCCAAATTGAATCAGGATGATACACACAATTTAAACAGACCAATATCAAGCAATGAAATAGAAGATGCCATCAGAAGCTTACCAATCAAGAAAAGCCCAGGACCAGATGGATACACAGCCGAGTTCTACAATTCTTTAAAGAAGAACTAATACCAATACTCTTCAGTTTATTTCAGGAAATAGAAAAAGAGACAGCACTTCCAAACCTATTCTATGAGGCCAATTTCACCCTGGTTTCAAAACCAGGCAAAGACACATCAAAGAAAGAAAACTTCAGATCAATGTCTCTAATGAACATACATGCAAAAATTCTCAATAAAATTCGGGCAAATCGAATATAAAAATATACCAAAAAGATCCTGCACCACGATCAAGTGGGATTCATCGTGGGATGCAAGTTTATACAGAAATCAATAAATCATACAGAAATCAATAAATGTAATTCATCACATCAATATAGACTTAGAAATAAGAATCATATGATCATCTCAACAAATGCAGAAAAAGCATTTGACAAAATAGGGCATCCCTTCATGTTCAAAACACTAGAAAAACTAGGGAGAGTAGGAACGTATCTTAACATCATAAAGGCTTATCTACACTAAGCCCCAAGTCGACATCATTCTAAATGGAGAAAACTTTAAGGCATTCCCTCTAAAAACTGGAACAAGACAGCAATGCCCTTCTTTCACCACTTCTATTTAACATAGTTCTTAAAACACTAGCCAGAGCAATTAGACAGATAAAAGAAATTAAAGGGATATGCATAGGAAAAGAAGAACTTAAATTAGCACTATTTGCTGATGATATGATTCTAAACCTAGAAGACCCAAAAAGTTCCACCAGAAAACTTCTAGAATTAGTAAATGAATTTAGCAAAGTAGCAAGATACAAAATCAACACACAGAAATCAAAGACATTTCTGTATATCAGTGACAAATCCTCTGAAAGGGAAATGAGGAAAACACCCCATTTACAATATCCACAACAACAACAACAACAACAAAAATACTTGGGAATCAACTTAACTCTTGAAAGAGGTGAACGATCTATACAACAAAAACTACACGATGCTAAATGAAGAAATCAAAGAAGACCTTAGAAGATGGAAAGATCTATCCTGCTCTTGGATAGGCAGAATTAATATTGTCAAAATGACCATACTACCAAAAGCATTATACAGATTTAATGCAATTCCAATCAAAATCCCAATGGCATTCCTCAGAGAAATAGAAAAAGCAATCATGAAATTCATCTGGAAAAAATAAGAGACCCAGAATAGCTAAAGCAATCCTTAGCAGGAAGAGTAAAGCAGGTGGCATTACCATACCAGGGCTTAAACTATACTACATAGCAAAGAGTAACAAAAACAGCATGGTATTGCCACCAAAATAAGACTGGTAGACCAATGGTACAGAATAGAGGACACAGAGACTAACCCATACAATTACAGTTATATTAGACAAAGGCACCAAAAACATACGTTGGAGAAAAGATAACTTCTTTAACAAATGGTGCTGGGAAAACTGGAAATCCATATCCAACAAAATGAAATTAAACCCTTATCTCTCACCATGCACAAAACTCAACTCAAAGTGGATCAAGGACCTAGGAATTAAACCAGAGACCCTATGTCTAATAGAAGAAAAACTAGGTCCAAATCTCCATCATATTGGGTTAAGCCTCTACTTCCTTAAGAAGGCTCCTATAGCTCAAGAATTAAAATCAAGATTAATAAATGTGATGGATTCAAACTAAAACGTTTCTTCTCAGCAAAAGAAACAGTCAGTGAGGTGAACAGAGAGCCTGCATCCTGGGAGCAAATTTTTACCCCTCACATATCAGAAAGAGCACTAATCTCTAGGATATATAAAGAACTCAAAAAGCTAAGCACCAAAAAAACAAATAACTCAATCAGTAAATGGGCCAAGGAACTAAACAGACACTTCTCAGAAGATGATACATAATCAATCAACAAATACATGAAAAAATGTTCATCATCTCTAGCAATTAGAGAAATGCAAATCAAAACTACTCTAAGATTTCACCTCATTCCTGTCAGAATGGCAGCTATTATGAAGATAAACAACAAGTGCTGGCAAGGACATGGGGAAAAGGTACACATTGCTGGTAGGACTGTAAATTGATGCAGCCAATACGGAAAGCAGTAAGGAGATTCCTTGGAAAACTGGAAATGAAACAACTATTTGACTCAGCTATCCCTCTCCTCGGTCTATATCCAAAGGACTTAAAAAGAGCATATTACAGGGACCCAGCCACATCAATGATTACAGCAGCACAATTCACAATAGCTACACTGTGGAACCAACCTAGATGCCCATCAGTAGATGAACGGATAAAGAAAAGGTGGTATACATACACAATGGAATATTACTCAACAATAAAAGAGAATAAAACCATGACATTTGCAGGTAAATGGGTGGAGGTGGAGAATATAATACTAAGTGAAATTAGTCAATCCGCAAAAACCAAATGCCGAATGTTTTCTCTGATATAAGGAAGCTGATTCATAGTGGTGTTGGGAGGGGGAACATGGGAAGATTAGAGAAATTCTAGATAGGGCAAAGGGGAGGAAGGAGAAGGGAGGGGGAAAGGGGTGTAAAAAAGATGGTGGAATGAGATGGACTTCATTACCCTATGTACATGTATGAAGTCACGAATGGTGTGAATATACTTTATATACAAGCAGAGATATAAAAAATTGTGCTCTATATGTGTAATATGAATTGTAATATATTCTGTTGTCACATATAACAAATTAGAATAAAAATGAAAAAAGAAACAATAAAAAATATCTATAGATATGCATCTCAATGTTTTTTCCAGATTTCCACCTTCCTGTTGAGGTTGGTAGTCCACGCCTGTAATCCCAGAGGCTCAGCAGCCTGAGGCATGAGGATTATGAGTTCAAAGCTTGCCTCAGCAACTTACCAAGGCCCTAAGCAACTCAGCAAGACTTGGTCTCCAAATAAAATATATAAAAAAAACTGGGGATGTGGCAGTTAACAACAACAACAAAAAAGTATGTCTACCTCTTTTGCTTTCTTATTTTCCACCTTGTGACATCAGAGCTCCTTGATTCCCATCTAAAGTTCTTTCCAGGAACCTAATATTTAAGATGAAAGACCTTTTGTTCTAATCTACTTTTCTTCTCTTGCAGCAGAATCCAAGCATATCTTGCTTGCATTACAACTTGTCTTCTGAGACCAGATCAATATAAGGATATTCGCAGAAAGCAAATGCTAATTTGCAGACGTGAAAACAAGAGTTTGGGTAATCTGTCCTGGTTAAGTCTCATTGAGGCACTAAATGAATTCAGGTCTTTTAACTTCCAGTCAATCAATGGGTACTCTGGGCAATAAGATTTGTAATGAACTGAATGCTTGTGTCTTCCCAAGATTCACCCATGTTGAAATCCTAAGCCTCAGTGAGATGGTATCTGAAGGTAAGACCTGTAGGAGGTAATTAAGTCATGAATGTAGAGCCCTCACAAATGAGATTCATGCCCTTATAAAAAGACATGAGAGTTTACTTGCTTTTCCAGTCATGTTCTCAGCAGGACAGAGCATGATGGTGTAAAATTTTTTCATGCTACTCAGCATGATGTTCAATTTAAAATCTATCAATTATTTATTTCAAAAATTTTCAATTTAATATTGTCAGACCAAAATGAACCACAGATAACTGAAACTGTGAATAGCAATGGGAGATGGTACTATGGTATTACCTGCACTATAATAATGCTATAGCTTCCGTAGTCTTTATTTCTACTGATAACATCTCTACTTACCTACTCTTACCAAACCGTGTCCCAGCTTCTTAAAATTTGGTCAGTCCCAAACAAATCCTAGACACCTCAGTTTTAGAATACAGAGTCCTTGACTGGGCCCCAATCCTCTTCCTAGCCTTGTTGCCTCAAATCCTTTGGTGCCATCTGCACTCCCTGCCCCCGCTCACAAACATATATTCTTGCTGCAGCTGCTACCAGTCTTCAGACACACAGACCCTTTTCCAAGCTCTACATATTGTCATGAACATTCTCTGTTGAGGCTGGATTCTCCCTTTTGGCTTTAGTAATCTGGCATTTTCCTTCAAGAAAATGTAGAATTTTTATGTAGAATTGGGCCCTATTCCTAGGTTAAGCCTAGCCTATTATCCAGGAACACTGGGTCTCTTGACCCTTTGTGTTTTCCATGATGCTGAATTCTTATCTCTGACTAGACTTTATCACATAGAATTATCATTTTGTTTTTACACATCCATCTTTTCACTAGGCCAAGGTGTTGAGGGCAAGGACTGCACTTTATTTGTCCTTGAAGTTATTACTAGCACACTTGCCTGGCATGCAATTACTAGCACACAGAGACTGGTCACTAAATGTTTAATGACTAGAGCAACAATTAAAATTTTCTAACTTTTCAGATTAATTTGGTACTTTAATAACTAAAACCACATATTCATAAAACTAAGCCTCTTTTATCCCTTCCTTTCACAAATGAGAGTGGATTAAAGGATAATGAATGTTAATTTGGTTTACGTTCATTTAAAATACTTCAGTTTTATCTAATGTTATTGCAGCATTCACTACTTGGTATTGACACATACTTTTTTCCCTTGCCATGTTAGTACAAAATGTAGATAGAATCTTTTTCTTCCCTAGGTTTGAAAATGTCCACTATACCACCAGCAGATGAATGAACAACATATATCTATAGAGCAAGCCACATGTTAGACTACAGTATTTGAATATGTTAGTCATTAGTCTTCTCCCAAGATTGATAGATTTCAAGAGCAAAGATCCCAAACCATTATGGGGTTTATAATAAATAGTTATTTAACAAAGAACCTTCATTTATGAATGATATAACTTCAAGATTGTCCCCATTTCATTCTCTCCAATCTGCATTCTCACATGGGCAATGAAGTTCACCTACCTGCCTCCTACAATAGTCTCCTACAGAGACTATTATCTCTGCTATAGTTGATTTTTTCCATCAAGTTGTGTCAACTACAACTTGTGCTACACTGCCCCACATATTTGGGAGCAATTCCTCAGATTCCAAATATACCTATGAGAATGTTTTCTGACTGTGGATATCATCTAGTAGGGGAGAACAACTGAGAAGTGAACTTTGGATCCTATAGACCCTTCCAGTGTCAATTTTCTTATTAGAATGGATTAGATTTTCATTTGACAAGAGAGAAGGCCAACTTTCTCTAAAACAACTCAGGCTGCTCTCAAAATACCCTCCACCTCTGCCACTTCATCCATTATTTTTGCACACTGTTTAGTTTTTTGTCTACTCTTCATTTTGTGATCCAAATTTGATCCTAAAGTGGGAGGCCTATGAACATAAGTTTCTTTGTAAAATTGGAAATCACAGAGAGAATAAAGGGGGACCAGAAGCTATACACACAGGAAGTTAGAGCTAGAAAGAACCTTGAGACTATCCCCTCATCTTACAGATGTGGAACCAAGGCCCAGGAGGAGGAGGTGACATACAAAGTTGGAAGAAGCTTGACCTAATTATTTGTAAAACCAACAGATATAAATGTGGATATTGGAAACACTTAGTATAGGTACCACCAGAAAAAGCATGTGAATAATTTACCAAGCAATGATGGCAGAATAGTTACCCGAAATCTATGTCGATCTAGATATTGCAAAAGTACTAGGTAGCTATTTTTTGCTTCTGCTGACACTGGTAATAAAAATGTCCAAGGAATTTCCAAAATCCCACTCTCCTTTTCTATAGCCCTGCCTGCCTCCCAGCCCATTGACAGTAGTCTGGAATGGATTAGATACAGATCAGTCTGGGAACTAGGGGAATGGACATTAAAGATTCTAAATCACAACAGATCTGTTCTGGTTTATAAGCGTGGCCTTTCTCTGGTTAGATTTTCTCCCCTGAATCCCAAGTTTCTTTTTTTTTTTTATTGGTTGTTCAAAACATTACAAAGCTCTTGACATATCATATTTCAAACATTAGTTTCCAGTGAGTTATGAACTCCCATTTTTACCCCAAATACAGATTGCAGAATCACATCGGTTACACATACACATTTTTACATAATGCCATACTAGTAACTGTTGTATTCTGCTACCTTTCCTATCCTCTACTATCCCCCCTCCCCCCCCTTCTCTTTCTATCCCATCTACCAAGTTTCTTATGTTTCTTGAGAGGTGAGGGATGGTAGTGAGATCTGATACCACAGCAGCATGAAATGACTTCTCCCAGACCATCTGGGCTTTCTCTCAGAACAAACCCTGTTAGTAATAATTGTTATACATAAATTTTGGACAATTAGTTTTTGTCAGACACTGTGCCAAAGTGCTTCACTTAAATAGCCTCAGGTAATCCTCATAACACCATTAAAAGATGAGGAAACAATGGCTACAGGGCTAGAAAGCAGCAAATCTGTAACCAAGATGTTCTGACTCTAAACCCTCTGTTTTCATTAAATACACTGCTTTCAACCACAAAATCCTATAACATGTGTCTTTTTAAAATGCAAACCCCACAATATGTGTACTTTTAAAATGAAAAGGTATCAGTGCTAAAATGTATGTCCACAGTGCAACAAAGTAACAGTGAAAGAGACCACTGGAATAGGAATCACAAAATAACATTGGGTCTATGCCTAGTGTTGGCATTGAAACATGACCTCAGGCTCAGTACTGCTTAGCCTCCATGTGAGCAAATTATCTGCTCTCACCTAAACTTTGTAGGAATGATATAAAAATTACACGTTTAAATTTTTGTAGTATACTAAGTTCAATACCTCAGACCTTGAGAGACGTATTCAGAAATATGTGATGTTGACAAGTTTATTAAACTTGTTTTGGGCCCATCTTTTCCAACACATTTTGTAGAGTGTAGAACATAGCATCTCTGAGAGCCCATGGTGTTCTCAGGTATTAACTTTGTAATTGTGAGAACTCAATTACCTTGTTTGCACTAAAGAGAAGGTGAAAATTGGAAGCTCTATAACTTGGGGATGGCAAACATCATAGCCAGGAGGCAGCACTGTAGGTAAAGAGTTGGAGAAGATGCTAAGGAGGACGCTAGAGGACCACAGATTTGGGGGGGAAGCGAGGGTGAAGAAGTAAGGTTTAAAGGGTGACTCACTGTTAAAGGGCTTTGTGTTTATAGATTCAGAAAGTGCCCAACATTTTTTTTCTGAATTAAATCCAATCTCACACTAGGGGAAAAAAAGAAAATTAGCTGTTAGTATGTTATGTGGTTGTTTAGGAAGAACTTTCAACAGGCAAGATTCTAACACATTAGACTATGTTACCGTTGGGAAGAGACTCGCTTCTCTAGCAATTATTATAAATGGGATAAATACATACCTAGATAGATCTGACCAGGGGATCTTACACTTAATGGCAGGAGAATTGACTAAATAATTTCTGGAGGGTTCTTTGACCCTGTTCTCCAAAATTGAGATATGAACTCAGAGCTTCCAGATTTTTATGGTGCCAGTAGAGATGAGATGCTGCCATCTAGTGGTTACTCTGCCACAATAACATTTAACTGGCTAGTCACTGATCTTACTAGGAAAACTCCTCAATAATATATTTGTCTTTGTCCTTGGACCAAGTAGACCCAAACAGTAAAGCCACTCAGTTTGCAAATGACATTAATTTATGTATTGAACTAAAGTATTCTTTTGAGAAGAATATAAAAGTAGGTAGTACAGCACTGAAATGTGAGAATCAGAGTTTGCCTATACCATCCGTGGGTCAACCACATAGAGGCACCACAGAGAACTTGATCTGTGTGCTTTAATGGGTAGGTTTAGGTCCAAGTGCTAGAATGTACAGGGAGGGAGGGAGATTATAGATCCACATACAAATCCATTTTCTAACACTCAACATTGTCCACATAGGCAGAGTTTCCTGTCATTGGAAGCATCCATATATAGGCTAGAGTACGTCGTAAAAAAGTTGAAGGTGGCATTTAAAGAAGGAAAATGGATAACTGTAAAAGACAATCTCTAAGTCTATCATCCTAGACTTTGAGTTCCTTGAAGGCAGGGTTCTTGTGTGTCCTATGCTTAGCATGGTCTGGTACATAGCAGATATTAACAGTATTTTCAATGAATATGTTCACTTACAATTTCTGTAGAGGAAGAAAACTAAACCAAATAAGTTAGACAAGAAGGGAAAGAAAGAACAGCCCTGACATTTAGAAACTAGATAAACACAGCTAAGCCATGTTTTTCTGTTGAATACAAACTCTCATTAAAAATAAACCCCAAACAAGG
This sequence comes from Ictidomys tridecemlineatus, assembly GCF_052094955.1. Lineage (NCBI taxonomy): Eukaryota > Metazoa > Chordata > Mammalia > Rodentia > Sciuridae > Ictidomys > Ictidomys tridecemlineatus. The sequence continues at coordinate 106,307,013 of NC_135482.1, read as the reverse complement.
TGACTCTTAAGACCACAAGAAAATGAGACAAAGCAAAGCTACTTCATAATTTTGTCTAAACACAAATAAAAATAAAGTCACTGTACCAGTGACAAAGCACCGAACACCCCTTTTCTCAGACAAAATGAATGACTGCTTTTCCCTTACCAATCACAGCCTATCCTCATCTAGCCTTCTTTCCCTACAGATAAGATTTATAGACAAACCAAACCACAGAACTGCTCCTGTTTTCTGACAGCATCCAATCTAGAGTGAAATCCTGATTCTTCAGATTTCCCCTCCAAACACAAAACCAAAGCTCAAATCCTACAAGAAGTTCTAATACCCTTTTTCTGGAACACTCCCCACAGCTCACCCATACTGTGTTCTTCTTTGCTACAGTGAACAAGACTTAACTCAGAGTTGCTCCTTTAGCTGAAATGTATTGACCAAGTAAATGCTAAGGAGGGGGAAGTATGCCCCTATTCAAAGCACAATATGATTCCCATGTGAATCCTAGCTTTGTGAGGGTTGTTTTAGAAATGGAATGCTTCCTGAAAGAGGAGGGTCCGAACATATTAATACCGCGAATCTTAATGGAGGCTTGTCCAGGCATTCTCCTAAACATTTCCAGACAGTACTTTATCTCATTCTCACACAACCCTCTGAGTAGGTGCTATTACTATCATCCCAACTTTACAAAGCACCAAGAGATTCAGTAACTTCCCCAAGGTCAGAAATCTGGTAAGTGGTGAAGCCAGGGATCAACCTGGACATCTCTGACTGCACAGGCATGCTTCAATAAATGGCATTTTCAAGGAAGAAGGGAGGAAAGTGTGTGTTCTGGGGTTGGGAGGGTCGAAAGGGATGAGCAAAGGCAGACAAAATGAACCCCTGGATCTAACAAGCACTCGATTCTCTTATAAGTTGCACAGGTCTTCACACCCTTCTCCTCTCCACACACAGATGCCTTAAAGCTAACCCCCTAGGACCAGGTGCAGGGGTTCAGGGCAAGACATTTTGATGGCTTTGACTGCAGTCCTAAGTTGTAATGACAAAAATGCTCCAACCTGCCTTTACCAATAGGTTGTTTCTCTCATCATCCCAAAGCCTGACATGGCACAGGTGGGTGTGGCCAAGGGGATAAACCATCCTTCATCTAATTAACACCCAGGACTCTTCCCATCTCCACATTCAAATGTCACTTCATGAGGGAGTCTTCCCTAGTTCCCTAGGGTAGGCTAAATCCCTTTGCCTCAGGCTCTTGTGAACTTCCCTTTGATAAAGCTTGTCACTTTCTCACCAGTAGGTCCTCCCCACTAGACTTGGAAGTCCCATAAGAGTAGAGGCCATATTTTACTTGTTCACTGCCTGGAGCAGCATGTACAGGAACCCAGAATGGTGAACTTGAAGGGGAGTAGAGGTGCTAATTAGTGGCAAAGTTTCAAAGAGAATCAGGTCAATCCCCTTTCCTTTCTACTCCAAGCCATTATTTCTTTCTTAATACATTTTCCTGACCCAAACTCAAAAGTCACCCTCAGTCGGGTCAGATGTTACTTAGGAAAATCTAATTGTGCTCTATCAGGTCTTTTTAACAAGAGTGTGGTCTTCCATGAATTTTACCTTCCCTCCTCTGGTGAGCTGTCCAAGGTCACAATGAGTCAAACAGCAAAGTCAGAAATTAAATTTAGAGGCCAGGCACAGTGGTGCATGACTGTAATTCCAGAGGCTCAGGAGGCAGAGGCAAGAGGACTACAAGTTTAAAGCCAGCCTCAGCAACTTAGTGAGGCTGAGAAATTTAGTGAGACCCTGTTTCAAAAATAAAAAGGGCTGGAGATGTTGCTCAGTGATCAAGCACCCCTGGGTTCAATCTCTGGTACCCAAAAACAAATAAAATTCAGATTATTTGGTTCTAAAATTGGTGCGTATGGAGGAAACATGCCTGAACACTGATTTTCTGAGAGTGTTCATCAAACACAGGTTTATAGCTCATGTGATGGCACATGCCTGCTAGTCCCAGATACTCGGGAGGCTAGGACAGGAGGATCACTTGAGCTCATCAATTTGAGGCCAGCCTGGCAACACAGTGAGACTTCATATCAGAAGAAAACAAAATTAAACAAAAAACTGCTGCATGTTTGTAATACCTGAAGCTTCCATGTTATCTGAGACACTTCACAGCATAAGGAGCCTTTCAGGAAAAAAATATATGTTTTAAACAGAACCAGTCTGGATTTATAATTGTTATGGCAAAAATGATTTTAATTAGATTTTGTACTGTGGTTTGACAGTGAAGTCTGTTTAAGCCACAGAGTAAGAAGTAGCCTAGTGTCTAACCTCTTGGGAGAGGGTACAGCAAAGCTAAGAAGCTGCAGGAAACACTAATGTCTCTAGCATAAAACCCATGTTCCAATCTCATAAAAAAGTGGTGTAAAAATTTATAAATGAATAAGGCCAATACTAAGCTCTTAGATACGTAGCCACACAGCAAAAGAGTTCAACTGAAAGCCAAGTTCTTAGCCTGCAGTACTGAAGAATGACAGCCAAGCAATTAAAGTTGAGAAAATGGATTATGTAACCTTACAGCAGGAAACTTAGAACAGCGATAGGAAGGAATTCACTGCCTGGGTGTTAGGAATAACTAGGCATCTTTTTATCTGTGATGGATCAAGCACAGTTCAGCATAGGAAGGGGCAGGGGAAAGAGACAGACTACATGAGCTCTCAAAACCACTTTCATCTCAGTGTCTGAAGATATGAGACATAAACTACTTTGGAAAAGGTGAAGGTGAAAAGATGAATTTTTCCCCAGATATTTAGGGCTCACCTCTTCTTGTATAGATAACTCATAGAAACTAGGCAGTCCCCAAGTAATTGTGTACTTCATGCTTGTTTGAAATGTTCATTTCTTCTATCATGTTATACCAAGCAACATCATAAAATTGAGCTTTCAGTTGAGCTTTTTTGCCATGTAGCGATGTATCTAAGAACTCAGCATTGGCCTTATTCATTTTTAAATGGCTTCTCATGAGATAGGAACATGGGTTTTAAGTCAAAGATACAGGGAAGTGAGGCAGGCTACTTCATCAAAACTCTTTCTGCATATAGTGCAAAGAGATAAAAGTAAGTTAAATGACTTTATTCAAGTTTCTAATAATATTTTTTTTTTTGGCCAGGTGTAGTGGTGTACACCTGTAGTCCCAGTCTCTTGAAAGATGAGATGGGAAATCACTTAAGCCCAGGAGTTTGAGGTCAGCCTGGGCAACATAGTGAGACCCCCATCTCTCATTCTCCTCTCTCTCTGGTTCCCCTCCCCACATAATGGGAATTGAATGCAAGGCCTCATATGCACTGGGCAAGCACTGTACCACTGACCTATGAGCTGGCCTCAAACTTATGATTATCCTGCCTCAGACTCCAGAGTAGCCAGGATTATAGGCATGAACCAGCATACTTGAATGTGCCAATACTTTCGCTTCTCCTTTCTTTGCTATTTTTCATATCGTTTATTTTTCTCTTTTACCATAAAAAGAAAATAAATTTCATCAAGAACTGACTTTTTGTTTTAAACAAAGAAAATATGTATACTTAAAAAGAAATGAACTGGGCTGGGGATGTGGCTCAAGCGGTAACGCGCTCACCTGGCATGCGTGGGGCACTGGGTTCGATCCTCAGCACCACATAAAAATAAAATAAAGATGTTGTGTCCACCAAAAAACTGAAAAATAAATATTAAAAAAATTTCTCTCTCTCTCTCTCTCTCTCTCTCTCTCTTTAAAAACAAACAAACAAAAAAGAAATGAACTGGCCAAATTATACTGTCATATTATATTTATGTGTATTTGTATGTACTAATATGTAACAACAAACCCACCATTATGTACAACTATAATTACCAATTAAAAAAATGTGTACAGAAAAAGAAAACAAAACAGAAAATACTTCCCCAACAAGAGAGAAAAATGTGGGAGCTAAAATGGTTGCGGTCATTAGAGGATTGTTTTTTATGTTATTCCTGGCAACTTGGGAGGTGACCTCAACGACCTGAATGTACTAGCAACAAATTTGTAAAGATGTCATATTTTTCGCCATCAATCAAAGCTTGAGTGACTTTTCATCACAATGAGTCTTAGTAACTAGTTCAAATTTATGCACATTTGAGACATGACATTTAGCAAGTGGAAAACTAGACTGTGTCCACTGGCAAACCTCAATCCTTATTTCTTATTTCTTATGTCCTTATTTCTCTCAGCTCTAAAATGAGGATATCCTTTGAGATCTTCCTTTTTTGCCAATCAAAGCTTACAGATTAAATGGAATGTTTTTACTTTTGTCAGGGACATACTGGGAGTGGTTGGAGGTTAGAAGGGCTGTAGGAAGTGTACTCCTTGGATGACTACAGGCACCCCACCCCCAGAACCACTCCTCTGAGCCAGGAGAGCACCCACAAAGGAAAGGACAGCTACTGATTTCCAGCCTTGATCTGTTCTAGAATTCTCAACAGCATAGATTGAGTAAATTATTTTCTCCACAGGTTATTAACTGTGGCTCATGGTATTTCAAACTAAGAACGAGGGACATTCCCCTTCAACAACTGTGGTACGTAGGAGCCTATAGGCAAAAAACTCCTTGGGAGTCCATTAAGTTAGAGCTGAAACTTGTGCTTAAATAATGCAAGGTGGACAGAGATTGAAGAAACAAATATATGACATACACAGACAACCAAAACCTACTACAGAAAGCTTTAATCACCAAATGTAAAAACAACATATCCATATATTTAAAATAGTTCCAAATCATCACTATCAATAGTCCAGAAATGAAATGATGTACTAATACAAAACCTTCCTGTTTGTTAACTAAAAGATCCATGGAATTTTTTTATATAAACACATTTATTTGTACCCTGAGGCTGGTATCACCAAAGTGAAAAACAGGAAAGTCACTACTAGCTGGAATTTATCCAATGAAGAGTTTTAAAAACCTTTTGTCATTAACCTGGAATAGCTTCTCCTTACTCTCCTAACCCACAGTATGTAATGACCAGAGGAAATGATGGCAAACAAATATGTCCAGCCTGATTTCTCAACCAATCATGACTTTCATCTTCACTTACTGACTAAAACAAAGAAATAAAATTTTAACTTAGATGAAATTATCATATTTTATAATACATATCAAAATCAGGGGTTTTTTTTAATAAAAGGGGAGTTGGCAGCACATTCTCAGATGAGAATAGTACAGTACTTTCTTATAATGGTTGCTGCAGTCTACATTATACTTACCTCACATAAACCAAGCAGGCTCAAAGTTCGCACAAGTATGCTTGAAAATACTTAACTCTAGGCTCTTAGTCAGCCGGAGATAAGATCTACACATGTCTAAAAGAAAAATAACTCCCCAATACTTTAGCAGTTATTCAAGTGCAGAGACAGGTATGCATGTTAAGTTGGGTGGGGAGAGGAGAGATGGCCATGTTGAAAATGTTTCAACATTTTTTATAAGTAAATAAATAAACAGAATAGAAAGATTTTGAAAATCTGAATTTCTAATATCTCTGACATTGTTTTTTCTGGATTAGTCTAGAGACATGGTGGGCTACCTCTCCATGGCAGCTTAGTGGCTTTATCTCCAGTGACTTCCATGATGCTCTTTGCATGTTTTTAAAATAGGTTCTTTCTACATATTCCCGGCACTTCATCTAAACCAGCAGCAAACGTGCATATTTGAGTCAGGAAATCTTTGTTGCTGCTTTGTTTCAACGTATTATGTACACAATTTCCTGTGCACTACTTATTTTCTTACCACTGCACAATTATATATATTCTGGGCTCTAATGCAAATCTGCTGATATATTGCACTTAAAGAATTACCATCCCTAATCATATATTCTACTTTTATTATTTCTAGATGCCCCCCAATTAAAATGATTAGAGAGAAAAATACAGGCATGGATACTTACTGAAAGTTAAGTTGAGTTCAGAAACACTTAGCCTCACTGAGTGAGGATAATGGAGAGAGAATTCAGTATTATGAAGTGAGAAAAAGGTTTTCCGGGAAAGGCTTGGCACATCTGTTCTCCTTTTCAGGAAGAATCACGGAAAAATCAATGTTGGAAAGACTCTCAACAATCATGGGCAATTCCTCATCCTATACTTGAACTGCACGACATCCTGCCAAGTTGTCGTCTAGCTTCTGCTAGAACACGGACAGGAAGGAAGCTGATCCAATACTACATATTCTTCCTTACAACAGAACAGCAAAATAGATGGAACAGGTAAACCAACTACCATTAAATAACAATCATTAATTGTATCTAACTGTTCAAGAGGATTAGGAGGTTGTCAAGTGCTATTCAAAAGGATAAACTAGATTTTTTCCAAGCATCCCACTTCTGCAATCATTCAAAATGGAGAGATACCACTTAGAAATGTGAATTTTAGGAATCACTGTTGAAAAGCTATGTGTGTTGTAGTAGGGTCGATAAAAACATCTTAGAGGTGATCACTGGAGGGACTGTAACACAAAGGGGAAAGAAATGTTTTAAACAATAAGTAAAAGCTGCACTTTGAAGATGTGGTAAAAACCTTGTATAGCAAGTCTTGGTTCAAGAACTCAAGAGCCCTGGTGGATGGACTGTAGGCTGATTACGGTCTGCAGCAATTGTCAATTCATGTGCAGGAGACAGAAGAAAATAACATGAGTAAGTCAGAGACTGCAGCCTGTATCCTAAGGTAACTAGAAGCAGAGCACTGTCTTGGTTTTCTCCTTCTGGCGTGTCTGATAACACTGCAAATAATGTTTTGTTTCTTATTTCTATCAAAGTGCCCAGACTGTTTCAGGATTTTAATTATCCCCTTCAGAATTCCAAAAAACCAACATGTCAATTGATAAACAGTAATATCAAAATTCAATTTATAAAGGATCAGTTCCTCTACAGGGACATATATGTCTATATTTTTATTTTTTGAACATAGATGAATAAGTCCATCTGTACTAAAATCATTTATCCTGATCACACATATGTAAACTTTAAAGACTGTATGACCATGGTAACTGAGACTCAGCTAATTCAATCTGGAACGGTATCTCTCATTCTGTGTGTTAAAATGGCAATGGTATTAATTTTTAACAAGACTATGGGTAACAGACAAAAACAACACAACAAAAAACCAACCTTATAGTCAGTATGTCTTTTTACATGGAGGCCACTTTTTTTTTTTCATATCTGTTTCAAAAGTATCAGATATTTAACATTTAGTGGCTAGATGACAGGAGAGCAAATCTTCCTGCAAGAAAGAACAAAACTTCTTGACCACTGAGATTTGGAAGTGAAATCAATGAAAGTCTATCAAGTACTCAGGATAGATTTGGTTGGCATCAAAAACCACAAAGATCTTTGGATTCCAGGTATCATCCACACAGCTGTCATATAAATTCACATAGCTCCCGTCTTTGGAAGGAGGTCGCATGTATTTGGAGTCTCCGTTTATGTAATCTCCAATTAGCACTCGAGCAAGAAACATAGATTTATATGTTCTAAATAGATGCCGCTGTTGCAAGCTGACACCATGAATTTGGAATGTGTTTCCATGCTTTATGTCATCTTTGCAGAAGCGACTGGAGTAAGCAGCATCTCTAGCAAAATAGGTTCCTTGAACAAAAAGGACCAAAAAGAGCCAAGATTACTCCTAAGAATATACTAAACATAAACAAAAAACATTCTAATTGTCAGGAGAATAGACTCATGGAATTGTATAACAAAAATAGATGTGGAATTTCCTCATCTGCAGATCCTTAAGGAAAGAACAGAAATCCATCTGTTGGGGACAGCTGCAGTGCAGACTGCCAGAGGCATAGATTTATTGGTATACGCCAGACCTTGCCAATACCCTCCTCCACTCCCACTAAACTGCAGATACCAGACTTCTGTTTTCAAAAAGTCTTGCAAAGAAGCCCAGTAAATAAAACTGTTCTGTGATTAAAAGTGTGGCAGGACCTAAATTTTTATCATGTGGACCTTCTTCCCACTTTTATTTCTTTCTACTAAGACTCCTCCCTCAGCTAAGCTCTGGAGATGACAGAAAACTTCAAGTAACAGAGATGAGTTCAAATTCCAAGAAACCATACTTCTAGATACATGGTTATAATCCAATAACAATTCTGGAAATAACAGAACTTTATGTCCAGAAAAAGATTTCTGAGAGTACAAAGCTATTGCTAAGGTTTCGATATTAAAAGTTCCCCAAAGGCAATGTGTTGATGGCTTAGTTCCCAGCTTGATGCAAAGAGGCAGAACTTAGTGGGAGGTCTTAGGTCACTGAGGGAATACTCTCAAAGGGAATTGTGAAAGTATAAGCCAAAACACCTTTCCTCTTTTTAAGTTGTCTCAGGTATTTTGTTATAGTAACATAAAGCTGACTAACATAGCTGTTCCTGTCAGAATATTTTATAACAATTTGACCAGTTCAATTTCTAAACATGAAAACTCAACAGAAGCTGACTCTTTAGAAATGGTAGACAGTAAAAATCATCATTAAGGCAACAATTACTCTAAACATTTTTGGAATTACAAAGTGTCATATTTACTCAATATCAATGGATTTGTGTTAAGATTTTTCTGACCCTCTTACAGTTCAATAAATGAGATGGCCTTTTCTGTAGGTTTTTTAAATTAATTTACTTTTTCAAAATGTAGCATATCCTGATCCTACATCGTAATTCTTTTGCTGAAGTAAGGTACAGAGTAAAGACTAGAAAAATAAATATCCATCCCTGACCTTTTCCCCTCATCTCTCCTTAATTTGCTTGAGTTGTGGGCATAAACTAGAGAATTTAGACTTTCATAACATTAGAAATAAGATAAAGTTTCCCCCAATTACTCCTTATTGCCCATTAATATTCTCACCTATTATTTTGTAAAAAATAAAATAAAAATAAAAATAAAATCACTAGTACCTATACTGGTGCATAATATAATTAACTTATTTTATCACTCTATCTATCTATCATCTATCATCTATCTATCTTTTCCATAAAGCAATTTAGTGTGTAGGCTTATACATATAAAAGACTATATCTGGATGTTACATATAATGCAAAAATTCTTCAACATGGACATGATGCCCCATATGAATAATTAGAACTTGGGGAGTTATTTAATTTGACAGAAGTGTAAGAGTCTTACTTCATCCTGTGCACATAAGAATTGACTTATCTGCAGCTCAGAAACTCTGAGGATGTGCCTGAAACCCAGGACAGTAACTTTTAACTACTACTGAATTACATAACTGTCAATTATCTCTAAAGAAGAGAGAGAATCCTAGAACTAAATTTGGACCTGGAATTCTGATAATTACCTTTCCCAAAAAGAGCACCATGTATACCATTTATTCTCCAATCAAAATTATGAATGCAAATTGCTTCCACAAATTCATTGCTGGTACCATGAAATAGCATTTGTTCATTAATCTGAGGGACACCTCTTTTTTTCTTGAGCTGAGCCTTTTTCCTAAAAACACAATACACAGAAAGACACAAAAGCACACACAGAAACAGACCATAAGTAGCATTTAGTAATTTTTTAAAGAACAATGTTCAATAGAAAATACATCTTTAATATAAATCCTAAGTAGACAAAGCAGTTTTGGAAAAGACATAATTTCCAATGCTCTTGGACACTTAAATCATCTCCTCAAAAATTATTAATTAAATTGAGCTTAAAGGTTGAAAATTATACCAAAAGCGGCTGGAGATGTAGTGCAGTGTTAGAATGCTCACCTAGCACGTGCAGAACCCTGAGTTTGATCCCAGCATTCCCCTTTCCCGGCCCACTACCAAAAAACAAAGAAAAAATTTTTTTAAAAATTTCCCCAAAAATATAGATATCTAGACTATGCTTCATCATAGTAAAGGTAATTGAAGGCTTAAACCAGCTAAGATTTACAGATGCCTATAAATGAGATTATAAATAATTAAATACAAAGCTCACAGGGTCATTAGACAGCGAATTCTTTGAGCTGGGGCCACATCTTTCTATCTCCAGAGATTAGAATATGTTAGTTGAATTGATGTGAATTTGGGATATTATGGATGGAAGGAACATTAAGTCATCAAGTTTAACTTTCTTTCAAACAGACACATCTTTTTTTTTTTTTTTTTTTTTTTTGGTACTGGGGATTGAACCCAGGGTGCTCTACCACTGAGCTACATGCCTAGCCTTTTTTGTATTTTACTTTAAGGCACAGTATCACTAAATTGCTGGGTCTGGCCTCAAATTTGTGATCTTGCTGCCTCAGTCTCCCCCACCCATCCCTGTCCTTGGGATTGTAGACATGTACCACCACACCCAGCTCTTCCAACAGGCACATCTCTTTTAACACATAAGAAGACATTCAATGTAGAACGAATTGTAACTGAAAAGACAAAAACTAAAAGCCCTGAATTCTTTCACAGAAAAATGAATATATAATTATATATTTACATATCAAAGTTAAGAGTAATAAACTAGACTGACATGCATTAACAGTAGATTTGAAAAATAATCTTGGATGTAAAAAGAATGTTGCAAATATACACACATTTCTCAAAATAATACTGTATATTGTAAATAGAGATATGTATGTAGTAAAAAACTATGAAAATATAAACAAGAAGGCATTATAGAAAAGTAAAGAAGAAGACCAGAAGAAGATAGTGTAAATACTTCAGTTGTATATATCATGTTTTATACTTTTAAAAGAACAATATGCAAAGATGAAGAAAGTGGGGCAAGTATTAAAGCATTAAATCTGGTAGGCATACAGGTGTCTGAAAATTTATCTGCTGCATTTTACTTTCAAAATATTTCATTAAAAAGACATTTTAAAAATACTCCCTCCCCTTTACACCTGTGATAGCTAACTATTTAATGCCTGTTTAAGTTCATTCCAGCATCAAGGACATACTGCTTTGCAAGACAGAATATTCATTCTATTTATGATCAGCTGTAATTGTTAGAGAGCCAAAAAAGGTCTCCCAAAGAGCAGCTCCGAGGTCTGAAAGGGTGGGGAAACAACCCAATGAGCATCACCACAGAGGAGCCAATCAGCTGGCAGCTAGAAGTTTGCTGGGGCCGCTGTGAGCCAATCATCAGCTGGCAGCTGGAAGTTTGCTGGGGCCCCTTCGGCTGTGGCTCTCAACAAGTACTCTCACACTGAACCAAAATCTGCCTTCCCATTATTTCTACTGACTAGTTGTCATTGTTCTCTTCTGAACACAGAACAATTTGAATCACTCTTTTAAAACAACTCTATAAATACCCCCACATAAGTATGAACATCTCATTGGGCTTTCTTCTGTAGGTTAAACATATACTGTTCCTTCAATTAGTCTTCACACAGCAATGCTTCCAGGTCTTTCTCTTTACGGGACCTTCTCTAGCTAACATAAATCTGCTAGACACCTTCTAGTTAATAACTGTTGGTAAGAAATAGAAATAGAAATAGAGTTCAGGTATCATCAGACAGCACTGACTTCACCAAAACCACTGAATTCAGTTTTGTAGCAGAGGCATAAAACTGCTTATCTAATGTGTGCAGTCAATTAAAACTCCCAAGACTTTTCAAACCAGACCTCTGAGCTTGATGAATTTGTACAATCTAATCTGTAGACTTCTTGCAGTTAAGCTTTAAACTTGATATAGTAATTTAAAAAGTAAAAATTAAACAACAAATTTATCCATCCCTCAAGTCAACAAATTTTATCAACATGAAGCTCAGTGAATATGTGGAGAAATGTAATTCATTTAAATGACAGAAATTAAAATGTCTATGATCTTTCTCAAGTCATTCAACAATATGTATCAAAATTAAATGCATATGCTTTGATCTACTGCAACAATCTTTCCAGACCATTGAGCCTGACATTAGAGGGATATGCAGTAAGCAATTATTTATTTCACAAAAAACACAGGTTTTTACAAGAACAAATTATACATACCAACTTTCTGTTTTAGAACTTTATGTCTCACTTTTTCTTTTCTTATAATGTACGTCTGTTCCTTTTTTAACAAAGAAAACTAGTTATAAAAAAGATAGTGTATGTTTTGACCTACTTACAACCTTCCAAGGTCTTTCTGACTACTGATTCACTCATGAAACAAATAAACTACCCCTTCTAGTTTTGAATCTTTCACGAGAATGATAAGCAAGTCCTCTACATTTTCATCTAAGTTCCTGATAAAAATGTTGAAGAAGAAAGCATGCATACCATTCAAGTTACTCTTTGCATGACTTCTACTAATTTTTCTCTTTGTACTATGACCTGGCATACCATGTCTTCAACATAAGAAACTTTCTCCACTACTTCATAAAAATCAAGTTAGACTGTAAGGAACTTTCCAAATTACCACTATGGCAATCCTATTAGTTTGGCATTCATGAATTCATACCATTTTTTAAAGTAAAAATGTGTTTAAAACACATCCCTCTAAGGTCAAGTTCCATGAGCTACGATGACTAGAATTCACTCTAAAAAATCAGGATGTTCACTTGTCACTATATTTCAGGCACAGATTAAAATGAATCTTGGTTTGAAAATTTACTCCAGTGTATCTTAGATATTATAAATAAACTGTGGCCTAAACAGCCTGGAGTGTGGCCATCAGCAGGCAATGATAAACTGGTTACTGGATTGGATGGAGCAAACATCTCTGCTGGAGGCAGAGCTGGGCAGCTGGTTAAAGCTCCATATCCCCACAGCAAGTTTTATTTATTTAAGTGTCCATGATGAAGGCACGCAAGAAATGTGGACACTCACAGACTATATCTTTAGGGTTCCAGAAAGGATAGAGTTGAGTTTCAGGGCCTCTTGAACTTCAATTAAACCTGCAAGGAAAGACACAGGACTACACTAAATTCTTCACAGCCCTGCCAAACTGTGTCCAAACCCACAATTACTTCTGAATTTACTAAAAGTACTGTGGCACCCTTTCTCAAAGACATCTCAATATTACCCTCCATCTTAGGGACCAGAGTGCCAGAAAAGCTAAATTGTGTATGTCACATGCTCTGCACTGGAGCAGGAATGTCTTCATGTGCTGCAATGAAGTTTACCTAGGTTTAGATCAGTGGTCTTCCCTTCTGGATGAACATCAGAAACACCTATAGACCTTTTAAGAGAGGAAATTTTCAAAACCCAAAGGTTCTGATTTGCTGAATCTAGGACAAGTATCAGGCATCTCTATTGGCTAAAGAGCTCCACGGAGACACTGATATGCAGTCAGTTTTGAGAATATCTGATCTATCAATATCTACATTCTTAAGGAGACAGAAGTTTTCACAGATCTTATTTCCTAACTGTCTTATACTTCCCAATTGTGGATCAATCTCATCATCTCTCCTACCTACTCTTATATTTATACTGCTGATGTGAATCACAGAAAATTTCCCATGATTTCCACTGGAAATTCACATATTCCAATCTCAGCTAAATCCTCAACACTGATAAAAATCCTATGGTTCCCAAGTTAGCTCTTTCTCTCCCATTTTCCACAGTGTCCATTTCAAATCTCTCCTATCCCTTTTCCTTTTCCCTCTTTATCCACACCTTCCTAACAACAATTCATTCTATGTAGCTGACTTCATTTCTTATTTCACATAGAAACTGAAGGCATGAGACTCTAACCTAGCTCTTCTCCTCATCCTCTATCTCTATTTACCTACCAATCTAACTGGACACTCTCTCTCCCTCCTTTCTAACATGTGTTCTCTGAATTCCATTCTGTCATGCCTCTTTGTGAGTCTTAATCTATCAATTATGCTTCCCCCTTTTTCTCATGTCTCTAAACTCTCCTTTATAGGTTCCTTCCAATCACAAAGCTCAGATCTCACTCATCATTAAATTAAAACAACACAAAATAACAAAAACACTTTTCCTTGAACATTTTCTCTATCTTCTCACATTGCTCATCCTTGTCACTGCCAAGCTTCTTAAGAGTTGTTGACATTTGCTTGTACACACAATATAGCATCTACCAATGCTTTGATCAAGGTTACCAATGATCTTTAGGTTACAAAGCCCAAAGGACATTTTTAATATTTATCTTTCTTGGCATTTCTTCAGTATGGGGCCTGGCAGATGATGTCTATTTGGATAAACTACTTTCTTCATTCAGCTTCTGCAACTCCACATTCTTTTGGTTTTCTTTTACCTTCCGTGGTTGATACTTCTTCCTTTCCTCTTTAGGTTTTCTCTTTCTCTGTTCATTCCTTCCAGAGTTTGGTTAATTTTCCTTAATCTATACATATTCCCTGGTCATCTTACTCATCCCTATAGTTTATATTGCCCCATATTTTCTAAAAACTCCAAAGTCTTTGTCTCTAAACTACTTGCCTAAGCTCCTGACTTGTATATCAAATGCTGTACATCAACCACCAGGGAACCTTCCATTGTCCCTATAAAGACCAAGGCCTGTTTCTACCCATATCCTTTAGTCAACTAAAACAAATAGTCCAGAAATGTGGGAGTTACCTTTTCTGCCTTATTTACCTACCCCATCACACACATTAATTCAAGCACCAAGTCCCACCATTTTACATACTCAAGATCTCAAAACTGTCCCCTTTGCCTATATACAATAGATATCACTTTGGTTTAGGCCACCCACTATGTCTCAGTTTAATTACTGAAATAATTTTCTAACTTGATCTCCATGCTTCAAACTGTGATTCCTTTAAATAAGAGTTTCTCAGCCTTGACATTATTGATATTTGGGGTTGGATAACTCTTTGTTCTGGCAGTCCTATATATTGTAGGATGTTTAGTATCCCTGGTCTCTATCTAATAGATGACATTAGCACCTTCCAACCCACCATGTGACAATCAAAAATTTCTCCAGTCATTATTAAATGTTTCCTGGTAGGTAAAATCACTCCAGTTGAGAACCACTGCTTTGAAACCTTCCCCACAGTATGGCTTGATGAATTATTTTTCTAAAATTCAAATCAGATCCATCACCCTCTTGCTTAAAGTCTTACAAGGATTTTCTACCATTCCAGGGAAAGAAAATCTTTTAGTTTAGCTTATAAAGCCCTTATAAAGTCTGGCACCTGCAAACTCTCTGGATCAACTGAATTCAACTAAGGTTACTGAATAAAATTATACAACCACCCAGTGGTTCTGATATAAACTCCCGCAAGCTCTCCCTACTGACTACTTTTTTAGCCTCCTGTTTCACCATTCATGGTAATTTTCTATTCAATCTGAAATTCTCTCAACTTTCTATATTCTTTTCTTATATCCAGACTTTGGCCCATGCTGTTCCCAAAGCCTAGGATGTCCTTTCTCTATTCTATCTGTGTCTAGCTTAACTGACACCTGCCTTAGGAGGTGTTATCTTTTTTTTTTTTTAAGAATTTTTAATATTTATTTTTCAGTTTTTGGAAGACACAACATCTTTGTTTGTATGTGGTGCTGAGGATCGAACCTGGGCCGCACGCATGCCAGGCGAGCACGCTACCGCTTGCGCCATATCCCCAATGGGATGGTTTTTTACAGTAGGTTTTATTTGGAACTCAAATTATGGAGATCAATATGAGCTCTACTTCAGAGGTCTGATTAAAAATAAAAAATCAAGTTTTCAACAACCCATTTCAGAAAAACAGTCACTGAGGTAATAAAATCAAAGGGGGCAAAGGCTTTTTTCTATCTTCCTCTATAAACAGAATCCTCCAAACAAGATCCAAAAAATGTTCCAAAGTCAGACACAGTTATTGTCAGAAATAAAAGATGGTTTGGTACAAAGAGTCAAAACTATAAAAACACAAGCTGAACACAGCTTATTTTACTATAAACAACTATGAGAATTATACCTGGAACGTACATGGGCCACATTTAACTAATCAGTTAGAACCAAGAAAGAATTCCATGTACCATTACCAAACAAAAGTCGTTTAAATGTCCAGTATATGGAAATGAAATGAGTTACAGTCTGGGATTTACTTTGAAATACTTCACCAACAACAATAACAAAAAGGAGATAGACTATGTGAGGTAAATCTTGATAAATATTGAAGCAGGATGATGAGCACATGGGTTTCCTTATATTAGACTCTCTACTTTTTTGTTTGAAACTTTTCTGAAAAAAAATTCAAAGTCAGAGTAAAAATATTAGAAGCCAATCTCATCTACAAATGTTAACTAAAATATTTCAGAGAGCCACTTACTTTAAGTAATATTTGTTATAAAAATACAGCACAACAGGTTAATCTGAACAATACCTCCAAGTTTTCTGTAATGGGATTTATTTTTAGGTTTTGTGCACAATGAGCAATCTAATAGGTCATTTTTAACTTAAATCTAAAATTAAATTGAAATTTTAAACCTACATAAACTCTAAGCTAAGTAAGAATTTTGAAGGTATATTTTAGACTGTTCTTTAAATCAAAACAAGCAATGACTAGTTTTGTGTAAGATACTGTAAGTAGCTGGGCACGGTGGCAAAGGCCTGTAATCCTAGTGGCTCAGAAGGCTGGGGCAGGAGGATCACGAGCCAGCCTCAGCAAAAGCAAGGTGCAAGCAAATCAGTGAGACCCTGTCTCTAAATAAAATATAAAATAGGGCTGGGGATGTGGCTCAGAGGTCAAGTGCCCCTGAGTTCAATCCCTGGTGCCCCCATCCCAAAAAAAATATAGTGTAAGTATAATTATTAAAAAAGTCAACAATGTTTCTAATTTGACATAAAAAGCTAAGCCAAACAAAATCACATCAACAAAGTTGAGCAGCTCCTGAGACTTATAATGTCCATTTCAGTCAAGATGCACATCTTTAAGCCCCCAGGGAAAGCTTTCTGAGTTATAATGCCAGGGATTCACTTGAAGAGTAGCTCTCTTTTACTCCTCCAGGAATGCTAAAGAAGTGCACTGAGAGGCCAGGTAGAAATATGCCAAAATAAAATCAGCATGTCGACATCAGTAAAAATTAATACAATTAAACACTGATGTTTAACTATATAAGTTTTACAGATAGGAAGGTTCAGATCAGAGATCATCTTACCTGCAAAAGAATTCCCATAGGTCTAAATTTTGAATTCTCTGAATTCTTTTAATTCGGTTACGATCCATTGTTTTCCCAAAGAGACTGGCAACTTCATTATATTCATGTGTTTGATTGTGCAGAGAAATAAGCTGGGAAGAAAAGAGTACATGGTTTTGTTACACTCCTTTCTAATTTCTTCAAGGGATAGATAGTCAGACCTGCTCTTACCTGATATGGTACTTCAGTATTCACATTCTCCCAGTGTGGTGGCATAGGGATAGCCTCATTTTCACAGATATAACTTAAAACAGCAAAAAATAAAACAAAATATTAGAAGCTGATTATAATTACTGCCAGTAATTTAGTATTTTCTCCGAAGCTAAATTTTCATGTTCATGGTATGATGACAAATGCAATAAGTGCAACCATTTGTTTCTTTATTTAAAAATATGTATTGAATGCTCACTGTGTGCTGTTTTTCAGGTATTAAATAGTAAACTTTGATGAAAAATATCCAATCTTACACACCAATAAATTTCAAAAATAATTATATAGTTCTGTCTTATTTTAAGTTTCTAAAATTTCTTTAAAATGTAAGGAAGATTAGAGAAAAGGTATTTCTAAGGAAAAAAATTAAACTCCTGATAGGAAAAAAAAAAAAAAAAGCCTAAGCTCTTATTTATATTGCCTACTGAATAAAAGTGAAACTCTATCAGCCATTTATGTACTCCAAGATCTGAGTCAAATCTAAAATTCTCTTTCGTGATCCACATTAATTCGCTTACTGCAGTCAGAAATCTTTTTAAAACTAAAGTGTCCAAACCACTGGATGTGAGCAAAGAAAGATAGTGATGATGGGGTGTTTAATAGTAAATGCTAACACTAGTTAGCATTTACTATTAGTAATGCTAATCCTCTCTGGTGATTGAAATAGAAAAAATTTTAATGGAAAAAATTAGTTTCAAACCTATCTTTAGTTTATTTTTTCAAACTCATTTTAATTTTAGGAAAAAAACAACATCATTAAAAATGACTGTGCATAAAGAAGAATGCAGTGGGAAGTGTCCCTCCACTCCAGTCCTTGTTCTATCCAATTCTTTCTTCTTGCTTACGCCAAGTAATTACTGTTTTTAATTGTTTGTTCTTTTGGAATCTCTTTAGGTAAATATAAGCCAAATTATTCTTTCACACAAATGGCAGCATAAATAGCCTACATTTCTGCATCTTTTTATCCACTTAATCTGAGATCTTTCCATATCAACACATAGAAAGTATTCTCATTCCCAGGGCCTACAACAGAGTTTGGCATATGGTAGACACTCAATAAATACTGGTTGAATAAATAAAAGCACTCTAAATATTTTTCAGATGCCCAGCATTCCACTGTATGAATGTGTGTGTGTGTGTGTGTGGTTTATTTATCCAGACTCCTATTGATGATATTCAGCTTGTCTTTCACTTTTTGCTACTGTATTAAGAACTCCACAAAGAACAAGTTTGTCTATTTATCACTTTACATGTCCGTTGGTCTATCTGAAGAATAACACTTTGAAATTAAATTTTTGGTCAAAGTATATATTTATTCATGATTTTGACAGATACTGTGCAAATGCCACCTTATTAACATTCTCACAAGAAATATAGAGAAAGCCTATTTTCCAAAAACCTCTCCCAAAAGGTGTGATATTAAGCTTTCAAATTTCTGTCAATCTGATAGGTTTTTTTTAAGCCTGATATTGATTTGTATTTCTCTTTTGTAGCTGTGTGAATGTTCAAATTCTTCATCCATGTTGGTCTTAGAGAATTCTAAAATAACTCTAAATTAGTTCTTTCACTATAACAAGCAAAAAATTTTTCCTAAATGTCTTAAGTATCTTTTAGCTAGTAAAAACAGACAAAATTTTATAGCCCAAAGCCTGAATTAATTCCTTGTCAATAGGAGGTATAAATTATTTGCTTTACCTGAAATAAATGTTTAATAGTCTTCAATGAACATTTCTATGTCAGCACCTGACCTTCATCACTCTATTTTTCCTCTTTAATTAACCCTCCCCTTTTATTATTATCTTGCATGCTGTCCTCCATTCTGTTTAATTAATTCTCTCCCTCTCCTGCTGTTGTTATATTATTTGTACAGTGTGGATAACACAGTTTTTGACCCCAACTTGTGCTTCTTACCCCCATCAAAGGCATACCAGATAAAACACACCCAATAATATTTTCCATTATAATGTCTCATATTTCTCCCAGATTACATGCTCTTTGAATATAAGCAATTCCTTTTTATATTCCTAGTACTAAAGAATGTGACCATGATGTAGGTGGAAGAAAAATATTCTCTATATTCCATAGATGTATTAGCACATTTATCAGATAAATATCTGAATAACTTTTAAATCATAATGCAAATTATAAGTCACAAATACTGAGAAACGAACTGATAGAAACTTAAAATATTTATTCCTTTGCCCTAATTCTTTCAATTTCTTTCTTTTGCTCAAATCCTTTCAAAAATTCTCCTTGGAGGAAGCAAACAGGTATTTTGTACAATTCACATGCTACTATTTTAGTTTTGTTTTGTTTCATTTTAAATTCTTTGAAAAAAAAGAATTTCAGTATTTGCTTAAGGAATCATTTTAAAAAAAAAGGAGACATGCTCTAAGGTTTTTCCCTTCAACTACATTCATATGAATAACAAATATTTAATCTGGCATGTACACCTCTTTTTTCAGATTATGTACAGCCAGAGAGAGCAAAAAGAAAATCTTCAGTGTAGATCCAGGGAGTAGTCCTGTTGCCCCGTTGTGCAAACATTTTCCTTAGGTCTCTTTTAATTGCTAAAGACTTGAAATTACTTCTAAGGGTTGCCTAGTAGAAATCAGTGGAGATACAAAGTGGGCAATTACCCAGGACTTATAACTCAAATAAGTGGATGGTTCTGTTGAGAATATCTTTAGTTAAAATTCAAACTTACCAGTGTATTATTTTAAGGGTTTATTACAAAGGCCATAAGACATTTTGTAACTACTGTGCACACTATTCTCAAGAATTGAAAACAATAAATAAACAACAAAAGGGGGAAAGAATAGAAGAAATGATGACAGAAGATGATTGGCTATTTTATCAACAAATGAGAGACTTAATATTTAAAAAGTCAATTTAATATATAAAAAGTCATTTATTGACTCACAAAACATTGTTAGTCTATGCGTTTCTCTATCAAATGGCAAAATACCCTTTCTGCCCCATTCTCTTTACAATACCTGAAAGCACTGATAGAAAAAGGAGCCCTTTTTATTAAGCGCTGCTTTCCAGTGGTGAGATTCATTTGCTTCATTTCTGTACACAAAGACAAAGATATTAGATAAGCCATAGAAACAAACTGTGCTATAAAATATCACGAAGATTAGTAGTCAAACTACATGATGACCAGGAATCATGGAGATATGGGAGCAGCTGACAAGCAGAGTATATTAAGATACTTTACCATGCATCTATACATCTTGTCATAAAGGTGCTCTTCAGGGGAGCACAGCTTCATTGCCTGACCTAAGCTCATAACATGCTAATTTTATATACTGCTCAGTATGCAGGGTCTATTCCTTTCTGTACTGTGCTTAGATTATATTGACAATAAAATACAATAGTTCTAAGTTTAGGAAAGTTAAGAGTACTAGAAAAAGAAAGAAATTATCATATTAAACCTTCTGTTTGGCTTATTAAATGGAAAAATATACTTTGATTTATTTCTCCAAGAATTTTGGAAATGAGAAAAGAGATACATTACCATTATAAAACTTGCACAACTCACAGAATTTCAAAAATTTGTATATTTCTTGCCTTCTCTTTAAATTGTATACCTAAACCAAAAAAAATAGAAAACCTGGCGAGACCCAACACATACTTATATAACCAATTCTAGTGATAAAATATTAATTAATAACTAAATGTATCATTTTCTTCTTTCATCTATATGTCAGCCTTGGCAATATTTACCAGATCCATGTCTTCATTCCCACATAAGTCTTAATTCAAGATTCTAGCCAGGTTATCTTGTCTACTTGACAGCATTTCATTCCTAAACAAAGAGTTCACCCACCCAGGCAAGTGCTAGTGTAAAGTTTGTCCTGGCTTTCTGTATTCTCCTAGACTCGGTACATACTGTCATCATTACAGTTCAAGGGAAAAAGCAAGATCTTCTCAGCACATAGTGCAAAACCTATGGTGCCATCTTCTTAAACCATCTCATTTTGAGTTTACTTTTCTCAGTTTATAGAGAGAAGCTGAGTTGACTAGTAGCAGAATGGTTGGGGCTAATAACTTTGAAATAGTGTACGTTAAGTACTAATAACTATCTTTGAAGTACTATCACTATATAGATGGTTGGGGAACTTGAGTTATTAGTATATGTAACTCGATTTGTTTGATAAAGATATTTACTTTTTGTGATACTGGAGATTGAACCCAGGGGTGTAACACTGAGCTATAACCCCAGCCCTTTTTATTTTTGCGACAGGGTCTCACTGAATTGCCCGGGGTTGGTTGGCCTTAAATTTGAAATCTTCCTGCCTCAGTCTCCAAAGTTCCTGGGATTATAGATACGTACCATCACACCTGGCAAGATATTTTTTGATAAACTTAATTTTCTGACAGAAAGCTTTCAAAATATGTACTTTTCTAGCAAATATTCTTTTAGGATCAATGTGGCTTGATAAATTATCTACTGAATGCTTTAATAAACCTCATCCTCTTCATGAAGCCTGAAGCCTGTATATATCATTCTATTTTACTACTGCCTCAAAAAAATGTCTAGAAATGTCTACCACACACTGTTTGCCTATACTGTAGCAGAAAGTCAAAAATATCAGGATCCTCTAAAAAGCAGTTTATTTGCCTAATGTCACTAAAAAGAAGTTATGATTATTCAGGACTGAGAATCTAAGTTTTAACTCATGATAATGAAAAAAAAAGCAAGAAAAATAATTTTGGTGAGGAAAGTAATTATTAGATATTTGTTTGCATCATCCTCTACCTGGACAAAACTCCTTCACCATTTCTAGGCATTGGCTCGTCCAAAGGAATTTCAAACGTTTTAGCACCCTAACTACAGCACACTACTAACACAGTCAGAAAGATACTACTCCCAGAAATCGGGAAAGAAAAGATAGAAGACTAAGCTGTACAGCAATCAAAATGTACTTTTGTTAAGAAAGCCTCCCCATCTAGGTCTTGTTTGCCTCTAAGCAGTAAAGAGTGGATATTAGGGCTGGGGTTGTGGCTCAGCGGTAAAGCGCTCGCCTAGTACGTGCGAGGCCCTAGGATCGATCCTCAGCACCATATATGAGTTCAACTACAACTAAAAAATAAATATTTTAAAAAAAAGAGTGGATACCAACAACTTAAAATTTAAGGGACTTTCTAAAAATTATTGGTTCTTTTTAGTTATACATGACAGTAGAATCCTTTTTAACATAATTATAAAAGCACGGAATATATCTTATTCTAATTCAGAATCCAGTACCTCATATTTTCCTTTCCTCCCCACTCCCTGCTCCCTTCCTGCTATTGATCTTTCCGAATCCAACAGGTTTTTCATGGTTTACCTAAAAACCTGACCACAAATCATAGATGAAATAAAAAGTGTGGCAGATTTCCAGATTAGCTGGTTAATCTATGAAAGGGCCAATGAAATCAGAAATGGCAGAAGGCAATTTCCATTAAAGAACTAGTTTTCTGGCCAAGACACCAAGAGAAGGGTCATTCAGCTAAACTTTGGTCTTGAAACTATCATTAGCTAATTATGACTTTCTCACTTTACATGTTTGACCTTTAAAATTAAACAGTTCCTAACTGCTTCAAACTTATTTCTAGATGGATTGGATGATGAATAAAACAAGAGCTATAAGTGGTGGCATTTACCTGTAATCCTAACTATTCAGGAGGCTGAGGCAGGAGAATCACTTAAGCCCAGGGTTTGAGGCCAGCCTGGGCAACAACAAGACCTCCATCTCAAAAACAAACCAACAAACAAAAAAAAAATTCCAAGATCTATAAAATACTTCGTGTATTTTAGAAAACAAGTATGACATAAACTCAAAATATATGAAAATTTTCACAAGCATTTATATATATATATATATATATATATAAATATATATGCACAGAAACATGCCTTTATTAAAGGCAATGTTGCTCAAGAAGATTCAAGACTTGAATATTTATGGGGCAATTTTCATGTGCCACAAAAAATATTTACTTCCCTATTTCACTGTTTGTAAATGTAACAACTAATCCTGATCTTCAGAGCTATAGATTACTCTATCAATATACTAAAAACATAACCATTAGGGGGAAAAAAAAAACATACCTGCGAAGTCTATCTTGTAGCTGAATTTGGAAGTAGTAAAAGAAATGGAGCCACAAGGGTTTGTTCTGAAGCTCTTTTCAATATCTTCACTACTAACTGAACATTGAATGTTGGTATCCGGCTTTAAGATAAATCAGAAAGTTTCATTATCAGTTGTTCACTAATATGAAAACTTAGAAATTCTAAGTTGGCCAGAGAAGTGATACTATGGTCATAGCAAAAGAAAATGGAAGAATGAGGGAAACTTACTAACCATCTGTTCTATCTCCCAACACACAGGGAAGATCTCAACTAAATCCTCATACTGAAAATGGTTTAAAGATGTCCAGCAAAGAAACAACAACAGGTTATGGTCCCCTTCAACACCTGGGTAAATGTTCCTTTTTACAAATTATTACACTCTTCACAAATTATTCTAATAATTACACTAACTGTACTTTCTAAATGGTTCAAATTTTTAATCTTTAACTTTAAACAGCTTGGTGAGGAAACACACACACACACACAGGCTTGAGAACAGGTTCAAATCTCAGTTTAACTCCTCTGTGACTCTAGACACATTGTGTTAACTTTTCTGAGTTTCACTTTTTTTGACTAGAAGACATGAGTTTTAATATCTGCTTTAGAGTTGTTATGAGCATAAGAGAAAAAAATATGTGTACAGCACCTAACATAATACTGACATACAAAAGGTGTTTAATGTAAACTTGCTCTGTCCTCTCTCTCTCTCTCTGTCTACCAAGTCAAACTTGGAGCTGGCTCAGATGTCAGATATCATGCAACTCTAGTAACACTGACACTCTGAACATACTGTAAACATACTGTTTCTTCTAAATAAATTATTGTGAAAACCTGGGGGAAGAAAAGGAAAAGAACTGGAAGAATTTCTAAGTTTTCTATTATGTAAGCTATTTGATTTCCTTAGGGTTTAATTTCTTTCAAGTTTTGCATTCATGCTCATTTATACATCAGCAAGATGATGCTATAAGTGATTCAAACCCCTTCTGCTAAAATTCAAAGATGGGAAATACCTGAAACATATGCCACTTCCCACATTCTGCCAGGTAAAACCAGCCCCACTGGGTATCTGATGTGTCCATGTCATCCATTTCACTATCCGTCGTTTTGGATAGGAATTCTTCTGCTTTGTGAAACATCTCCTGAAAAGCCAGGAAGAAGTAAAGAAAGAAATAATTCTATTAATTAACAATGTCCTTTTGTACGGATCATTTTACTTAAAAGAATGGTATTTCAATGTCTTTTCCAGAGTGGTAGTTTAAAACAGCATTCTATCTTTGTATTGGCTCTGAAGAAAAGCATTTTAAAATGTTGTATATTATTGCTTAACAAATCAGACAAACAATCCTCATGTGAGGTGAGATATAGCAGGGTCCACTGAACCCTTTAAATAAGCCACATCAACATCTATGAGCACCTCAGGTTTTCAGTATAGCCCCAAAGTATTTTTTTTTTGATTCAGCATTCATCATTTTATTGGCATAGGAGGTGCTTAACACTTTTTCATCTTAAGGAATGCAATCAAAACTTTTTTAAAGTTACCTCAAACAGACCTGTAAACACTAGATTTGATAGTAAAGATTTCAGAAAAATCATTTTTCACTAATAATTCTAATCAGACTACAGTTTTTATTTAATTGGAAAAAACTGATGTTATTGGACTTTTCTAAATCATACTATTATATAGTATAGAGCCTTTTCCCTTTGAGGGTATTTTTATTTCTACTTGTCCAGTTATAAATGACAAAGAAATGTTATTTCTGTCATATATTTTCATTACATTTTATGACATTGCTAAATATGGTAACAGCATTTTTTAATATTTATTTTTAGTTGTACTTGGACATAATACCTTTATTTTATTAATATTTATTTGTTTATTTATTTATTTAATGTGGTGCTGAGGATCGAACCCAGGCCTCACACAGGCGATTGCTCTACCGCTGAGCCACAACCCCAGCTCCCACCCACCCCCAACCCCCAACGGCTTTTTATAGGTTGGAAAATCTTAGAGGAGAAGTTGCAAATTTTCATCCAAAGGTCCAAAGCCCCAAAGTGCCTGATTTGTTAAACATATTTTTTTATATGTTCATGTGTCTGGTCAAAAGGATCCAGACCATCACAACTACTTAAGACCAAATCCGTCTGATTTTTGTTTTAAACACTCATGATTTCATCTAATGGCATGGAAAGGTGTTTCTAAGATATGGTGTTGGATACAAAAGAAGGTTATAAAACTCAGAAATATTACAATCTAATTTTAATTTAAAAAATATCTTTATTAACCACATGAAGTCATGCATATATATGTATGTGTATGTGCAATACATACATAAATATAACTTGCCTAGTTTTTTCTAAGTGTTAAGATGATGATGATGTGATAACAGTTAACTCTTACATTGTTCTTACTATTTGCCAAGAACTGTGAAGATAATACCTCATTTAGACCTAATAACAATCAAAACAGAGAATTCATACCATAGGAAAATTAAGATTCAAACTGAGGCAGTCTGGCTCCAGGGTCAGACCACCATGGTTTGACCATTACCATGGTTAACCACCATGTAATAATGCCTTATACTTCATTATAAATGATTTTATAATGTTAACCATACCAATTAACTCATGTACACATTATTATAAAAGTTTTATTAAATATTCTTGGGTGGATATTTTGATGAAGAAGAAATTACTAGAAAGGGGACAAAGAGGCTGGTCAAAAAAGCTTAAATTATCTGGAATTCAGCTTTCTATCCTCATTTTATGAGAATTTATAAATTATTTAAATTTGCAAACTAAAACAGGAATGCATTCCCTTTTTAAAAATCAAAAAATTCAAAATAAAGACTTATTTGAACACCACTCCTGGTACATTACTTTTCTTCTTCAGGCTTACCAAATGATATCAATTTACTATGTATTTTTCAGATCGGTGTGAGGGCTTTTTGTATGATCACAGATACATATGCAAACATATATAGTTATTACTGATTTGTTAAAAAATTTTTTTCCCACATCTTGAATTTTTTCTATAAATATATACTACAGGATAAACTAAAAAATGTTCATCCTGTTTCTAGGAGCTGTGCAATCCAGGGTAAGTTTCCATTATTTGTCTAGGCCACAGTTTCCTCTTTACAAAATATAAAATTCAAGGCTCCTTCCTCATTAGGTGTTGTTAGAACAATAATGATAATGTAGTAAAGTACCAATACAGTACCTGAGCTCAGTGAAGGGGGCTCGTTAGTTTTGATTTTTTATTCATGTTTGGAAACTCTCTCCAAGGAATGCTTTATGATTATTTCCTGGTTTTTATTCCTTCATGTTTTAAAGTTGATTGGCTGCTAGGAAACGAAAAACAGAAGACCCTAGGATCAAGAGCTTCAGGTTTAGAACTCACTATTTACCTTAAATATTTTAACCAAGAAATAAAGACAATGATTTAAAGTTTAAGCTCAACTATACAGTTAACTACTTTTATGATTTTTTTTTCCAGTGATAGGGTTAGAACCCAGGAATTCTAGCATGCTAGGCAAGTGCTCCACTACTGAGCTACTCTCCCAGTTTACAATTCCTGGTTCTTCCTTCTATTTCATCCCTTCTATGGCCATTTCATCATGAGAGAAGGAGAAAAGTGAGAGTGACCTAAATTTAGTTTTTCTTCTGAAAGTAATCAAAAAATTTGGAAAGATGAGCTTTAAGCTAATAGTTAACATAAATATTTGGCTTAAGAGTTCCATCTTTTCTCTATTAGAAAAGGGAATGAAAAATAGGAAATTATCCTTTATATGGCATACGATGTAATATCAGTGTTCTGGTACATACATTATACTTATGATCTCACCTTAGCCCAGGTTACAACTGGAAGTGTTTTAACAAGTTATGTGCAGTAGTGCATGCCTATAGTTCCAAATATTCAAGAAGCAGGAGGATAACTTAAGACCATGAGTTTGAGGCCAGCCTGGGCAACATAGTAAAACTTCTTCTCACACAAACAAAATAAGTAAATAAATATATAAAAAAGAATGAGTTTGAACAAAGGCCTTTCTGAACCTCCTGTTAGCCAGGCATCTTATATTTATCTCTACTGTAGAACAATGTACCTATAAACAGGTACCATAATATCAAACATTTGTAAAGCACTTTTCATAAAATTCTTTGTCAATTTATACTATTTCTTTCCTCCACAACCCAATCTTCAAGAAGTTATTATTTTCCAATTAAAGTCAAGAAAGAAAGTAAAGCAGAGAGTAATATAATTATTTTGTCTATAATCACAAATAGCAGTCCAAGAAGATTAAAGAAACACCCAAGGCTTCCTAAACACTGCTTCTTTCCTAAGTTAACAAGCCTTTTTCAAAGACTGATAGATACTTTTTCTCTCTTCTGCCAAACTTATTTTAATTGCTTAGCTTCACAGATAGACTGGTTCCCCCTCCAAAAAAAAAAATTCATTTCATAATATAAAACCTTATAATTTTCTACAATAAATTTTCTCTCCAAATGAATGGCTATTTTGTAAAATTAGATTCAAAGAGAAATTCAGGTTTATTTAATAAATGTTAAATAATGTAACCATAATGTAATAATGGCTCTAGTTAGAAAATATTTATAGGTAACAAAAAGAACATGTGCAAGTTATCAGTCATAGAGTAGGCATCGAATAAATGTTAAATGAATGAGTTACTTCAGTTACAATATCATATTCTGCCTGATTTCCCTGCTTTTAATTGGAAGATATTGACACTTTCTGTACAGCAGCTGTGAAGAAAAGAAAAAAAAAAAGCTAATATAAATTGGCAAAGCATTTTCAGATACAAGGGGTATGCTGGTAGAATCTGTCTATAACGCTATCTATTCTAAGAAGAAACTTTATTTATAAAACCTGGAAACAACCAGTCAGAATCATCGAATTGAAAAACTATATGGAAAATTAGCTTAAAGTCAAAATGCTGGTTTGTATAAGAAAAATAATGCTGCTTTCCTCACGGACTAAAAGTTTCTGAAGAGATTTTGACAACTAAATTTAACTTATTCTGAGAGCATACACAGACTACCTCGAAGAAATCATAATTGGTACTAAAAAGAGACCTTGTCTCTATATAAATAAAGATCCAAAATCTGATATTAAAAGATGAAAAATGGGGTAGAATTCCCAGAATAACAAAGTAAGGAGTGCTATGGACCCCCTCTCCAGCAAATCTATTTTTAACTGGTGAAAATTATTTTGAAAAACAAACATTTGGACTCTCTGGAATTGTCCTAAGGACATGTAACAAATGGAGAAACATCCATTCAAAAAAACTGGCTCAATCTCAGAACAGGTAAACACCTGTGACATCTGAGTTATGTATGATCTGAACCACTACTTCATTCCACCAGCTCTATTACCTCTGGCATATGTAATTCCTCTCCCTCCACCTCCCCGACTGTGGAAGTATATTTTCTAAAATACTCAATTTTCAAAAAAAAATTAGGAGACATACAAAAAGAAAAAAACCAATGAAAATATGACAATAAGCTGAAATAAAAGTAGCTAGAAGCTGCCCAGATGGTGGACTTAGCAAATCACAAATATGTTCAAAGGATTAAGTAAAAGCATGCTTCAAGGATTAAGGGAAATGAATGATATCAATGTTTGAGCATATAGAGAATATCAATAAAGAGAAATAAATTATTAAATACTACCAAAAAGAAATTCTGGAGAACAAAGGCTGAATATTTTATCTGATATGCAGGGATGCTAATTCACAATAAGGAGGGGGGGTAGGAAGAATAGAGATACTTTGGATTAGACAGAGGGGAGTGAAAGAAGGGGAGAGAAAATGGGGAGAGGGATGATAGTAGAATAAATTGGACATTATTACCCTATGTGCATATATGATTACACAACTGTTATGACTCTATATCATATACAACCAGAGGAATGAGAAGCTTATACTCCATTTATGTATGTTGTGTCAAAATGTATTCTACTGTCATGTATAAGTAATCAGAACAAAAACTAATTAAATAAAAAAATTTTTTAAAATTATGGAGTTGAGAAATACAATAGCCAATATAAAAATGTCACCAAAGAGGCTCAATATTAGATTGGAGCTCTCAAAAGGAGGCGGAACACTTAAAAGAGATCAATAGGTACTATGTCACATATATACAGTTATGCATTTCTTAATGACACAGGTACATTCTGAGAAAGTCATTAAGTGATTTTGTAGCTGTGCAAACATCCATAAAGTATACTTACACACATCTAGATAGTATAAGTCAGTCACTTGATGTGGCCTCTTGATGCAATTAAGAAAGACACTAAACATGAGATATTTGAGGTTGCTGCTGGTGTAATGGGGAATACTGCTTTATAGTTAATTCTTTTTATAAGTAGGAGTACACTCTAAAATAATGATAAAACTATTGATAGTAAATAAATAAAACAGAAATATAGTCACTTATCAATTATTATGTACTCTACATAATTTTATTGCTATACTTTTATATTACTGCCCAAGTGAAGCAGGTTTGTTTATATCAGCATTACAACAAACATATGAGTGATGTTTTTATGCTATCATGTTATAATGGTTATAAGTGTGTGACAGGAACTTTCAGATCCATTATAATCTTATGGGTTCACTGTCATCTTTGTGGTCCACTGTTGACTAAAAATCATTATACCACACAAGACTGTAATATATACAGAAGTAACAGCATTAAAAAGGGAGAGAAGGAATGGAAGTATTATGAGTACAATTCCTATATTTTACTTAAAGTCAGTGTAAGTCTAAAGAATATTCCAATAAGTTAAGATGAAGATTTTAAGTCCTAGAGTAGCCACTAAGAAAATGCTTCCAAATATTACTTTCAAGTTAATAAAAAGAAATCAAAATGTTACACCAGAATATATCTACTGAATATAAAAAAGGAAATAAAGGAGAAATGGAGGAACAAATGACATAAAAATATGAAAAACCAAAAGCAAAATGGCACAAGTAATTAATAATATAATGTGGAAATAAACAATAGAATTAAATGTGAGTGAATTAAACAATCTAATTCAAAGACAGAGTTCAGGTACATTTTTTTAAAAGATTCAACTAAAAGCCATCTCCAGGAATACACTTTAGATCCAAAGATACAAATAGGTAGAAAATGCGGAAAGTCTATACACCACGTAAACACCGATCATAAAAGAACTACAGTGTCAGTACTGAAGTCAGACAAAATAAATTCTAAAAGAGTTACTAGAAATAAACAGTGATATCATAAAAGTGTCAACCCACCATAAATATATAACAATTATAAACAGATATATACCTAACAACAGAAAAATAAAACAAGTAAAACTAAAAACTGACAGAATTAAAGGAAGAAATAAACAATCTGTAAATCACAGTTGTATTCTAAAGCCAACAGGAGCTCCCAGGAAAAATGACCTGGATGTTTTCCCCTACAGGCTTCATGACTTTGCATTAAATAATGTCATTTCAGCTGGACAGTGTCGCAAGAGCCTATAGTTCTAGCTCTCGGGTGGCTGAGGCAGGGGGCATCATAATATAGGAGTTCAAGACCCAAGAAGAGCCTGTACAATCTAGCAAGACAAGGTCTTGAAAAAAAAACAAAAAGTTACTTCTGATACACCAAGAACTTGAGGAAAAGAATTCATTTAGATACTATGTGTTAAAACTAATGACAAGCTCTTGCCTTGGCTTCCTACTCTTGAGAGGCTTCTTGAAAAGTCTGAGATTCTAATCTAAGATTTATTAAAAGTTCCAGTAAAGCAAATTTCAGAAGTGCCTCATAGTCAATCATTTCTTGCTGTACTTTATGAAAGTAAATCTCCCATAATGAGACTAAACTTATTTTACAAATTGATCTTTCTGTGGTTATCTCTGGTAAAATTGGATTAAGGGTCTGGAGAAAGGAAAATTACGTTTCATTGTATTTGTTACTATTTTCTAGTCCTGCATTTTTAATCATGATTTTACTTCAATTTGGGTTGTATAGTGATTTCTTTCCTAGCTATAAAACTAATATGTCAAATTTCTCTTCAAATTTTCTGACTTGGATTCATTGAAATTAAAACTGCTTCTCCTAAAGCCCTACAAGTTGAGGTTGATAATAAATCTAGACTCCAGAGAAATCACTACAAACTGCATCCAGGAAAATCTCCCCTACTTCCACCATCTTGTACCACTGCAATTGAAGATGCTTCAAACTGAAAATCAAAAAATCTTTTTAGCTGACTGCCTTTCAGACTCAACCAGTTTACAGACAGCTCTAATTATTATTTTGTTTTTCTTCTGTTTCCATAAATATATCTCTTATTAAAACCATGTTTGCTTAATTTTGAGGGACTCCTACCTTTCCCTCCAAAACAGGTTGAAGACTCCAATACCCAGTTTTCACTGGATAGAAAAACTAGGTAAAAGATTATCAAGATTAGGAGACTTGGGGAAAAAAGCCCCTATAAACCAATTAGATGTACAGACATATATGGAATACTACACATGTAATAGGGGTTCACTTGATGCTTTGACTAAATCTCTCATGGCTTTGAAATTTACATGTTTTTTCTTCTTGTTCCCAACCTTCTTCTCCCTGATCTTCTTTGTCCTAATCTTCTCCTTCCTAAATCTCTCCTCCCCAATCTCACTTTCTCTGAATCACCTCTATAAAAGCCCTCTGTTCCTGCTGATGGGCAGGATCACAGCCTTTGGAGAGGAGTCCCCTGTGTTTCTCTTTGCTAGCAAAGCAATAAACCTTCGTTTTCCTTTTCTCAAAACCATGTCCTCATCGTTTATGTAGTTGCATGATTATTGGTGGAGGATTCATGGTGCTGGTGAACTTGTGAGGGCCAACTGCAGGAGTGTTAGGAGACAGGTGAGTCAGTCTCGGGTCAAACCAGAAGAGCTGATCCTGTTAGTAAAGGGAGGGACTAAGGGACCTCCCTAGCAGCTGCCAAAGCTCCTTTTGCTTCAGGAAACTCCTACCTTCTCTCCTTGAACAGTACAGATTGCTCCATCATGATCCACTCTTGAGAAAAAGGAAACTAAACTAGGTAAAGTCATGACAACTTTAGCCATTCAGTAAGCTCCCCTGGTGTGCATACTGAGACACTCAATTCTACACATCTGGTTCCCCTTTGTGGGAACAACTGGTCCCTCTTCATGGGGACATCTATGGTTCCACTGAGGTAGAATTCACAGTTAAGTGAGAGTTGGGAACTTGGGATTTTCCCCTATCTAGTCTGTTTTAAAGGATCCCATCTTTTGGCCATGGTTTGGGAATTCCCTCTGGTTGCCTGTTTTGTTTGAATCGGCTACTGCCCCTTTTAAGACATGGCCAGTACCTCACTGATTCTCTGGGTAGTCTCTTGGAAAAGATCTTAGCTGGTCAATTTAAAGGTTCCCATCTGTCATCCATGGTTTTGAGACTCCTCTCTGGTTGTCTCTGTTTCTTTTTGTACAATCTTGCAATTGGAGTTCATCAGTCAGAGGTAAACTGAGTTGAAAGTCAACTATAAGTCTAAGATAATGTTTTACTATAACAATTTGGCTTTTAAATAGCTTTCAAGATTATTGTATAATCTTGCAGCTGGAGTTGTTCTGTCAAAGGTAAAGTAAGTGGAAGAAATTTGTACATTCAGGTTTGTTTTAAAGGTTTCTGTCTGTCAGTGCTGGTTTCAGTGATCCTCTCATCTGTGGTTTTTTTTTTGTATTTTACTGGCCCTTTAAAAGCAGCCAAGCTGCTTTCTCCTGAACAGAGAGATCTTGGCTGTGTGGGCCACCTATAGGGATAAGCCTGTCTAAGAGAAAGATGGTTTACTGTATGTAACACAATCTGGACTTTGAATGGTTTTTCTAGATTATTATACAATCTTCAAGTTGAAGTTGGTCTGTCAGGGGTAAAGTATATGAAAGAGATTCTGGATGTACAGGCATTTATGCAGTTGCATGATAAGAGGTCTGAACTGTCAGGAACAAAGTTGAAGGTGCCAAAAGAAAGTACCTCTGGTGTGTAAGATAGCAAGATACTAGTAGAACAAAGGGTTAAAAAGATTTCAATCTTTTAAACCTAGTGCTGGCACTCCAGCACTGTTTCTCAGCCTAGCCTCAAACAGCCACAGATCATCTCACTGTGGGTCAAGGAACCAGCCCTCAACTGGGGGAGAAAAAAATCTCAGAAAAGCTGCCTGGGCTACAGAAAAATGCCAAAGAGAACCTGGCCTCTGCCCTACCTTTCAGCCCCCTTTACCCCTGGGGGTGGGGAGGTGGAAGCTGCTGGACACAAAGTATGTGGTAGTAGGTTCTAGTACTATCATAGCTTATGACTTGGGGATAGGAATAGTCTCCCCTTTTAAGATCTGACAGGACACCCCAATACCCCATTTGTCCAGGGGATAGTCATCACTGGGGCAAAGCAATTCTTGCTATAACAGTATCCCATCAAACTAAATGCCTGGGGAAACTGGCAGAATAAATAACTGTACCCAGAAAAAATACAAGAAAGAAACTAAGGCCAACCTTTGTTTTGTAGGCAGCTTCTGTAAAAGGATCTCAAGGAAACCTAAAGAAAAGGATGGAATGGGCCTCCTCCACTGCATATCAGTATGCTTAGTATAAGAAAAGGCCCAAAAGAAGCCTCTGGGTACAAGTGACAGTGAGGAATTCACTTAAAGTTGATGGCATTGTGATAATGATAATGGAGACAGGTCAGGCTCAAAAATATCCTATGCTCCAACCCCTGGAATGCAACCTGGGAGAAAAAAGATTAAGGCACAGTTGTTTTTTTGTTTTGTTTTTTTGTTTTTGTTTGTGTGTGTGTGTGTGTGTGTGTGTGTGTGTGTGTGTGCGCGAGCGCGCGTGTGTTTGCATATGCTGGATTATCCAACCCTCTCCTGGGATAAAATCTGCTATGTAAATTAAATGCATAGATAACATTTATAAGGTCTATTTCAGAATATAAGGTCTATTTCAGAATATAAATTTAAGAAAGGGTCCAAAACTAGAAAAGATAAAAGAAAGCTATAGGCATGGAAATATATTTTAGTATGGAAAATTAGAAGAAATGTTTCTACGTGAGAAAGTATTTTGTCTGGT
Organism: Ictidomys tridecemlineatus; assembly: GCF_052094955.1. Lineage (NCBI taxonomy): Eukaryota > Metazoa > Chordata > Mammalia > Rodentia > Sciuridae > Ictidomys > Ictidomys tridecemlineatus. The sequence goes on along the minus strand of NC_135482.1, from coordinate 106,272,532 downwards.
GAAGTAATATTCTTGGGCTAAATTCCAAGATGAAAAAGGACAAAACTAAGGATGTAAAGTTGTGAATGTCTAAATATGTTGCAGAAGGTTTGTAGAAGGTAAATCTCAAAAAGTTTGTGTTTGTGATTAAATTGGCTATAATTAGCACAAAGTTACTTGACTTTAATGTATTGATATGAAGCAACATCTGAAACATTGATCTGCTCTTATCTATTGAGATAATTTTCTTGTACCTGTTAGGTTTTATAACTTGGAGAAACCAAGTCTTAAAGGAATTGGGTTTGTACCTGTTTTAAAGTCATAAATGACTACTTTGTAACTGGTTAAAAATCAACTGTTACTTAGGTTATAACAATATGGTTGACACCCTAAATATACTTGACTAGGTATACGTATGCATCTGAGAACTCTATCTCACTAACCCTTGTCTAAGTATAATGTAAAAGCTTATAAAATAAAAGTTTATGTAAGTTTAAAAGTAAGATAACCAATAAGTGCTCTCTTTTATATATTTTATCTGAAGTAAAAGGGCCACTCTGTCATTGAAGACCTGTCTTACATTTGTTTGCTTTGACTAAGTCAATTTCTGATCATTAACATTCTTTCCTAAATGTATAAGATATTTAAAGTTATCCTTTGATTTTGGTTAACCCTTACAGACCTGTGATTGTCATTACCATACACTATGAATTCTAAATTGTACTTTAGAAGTTAAACTTAGTTAAATGTAAAACTTCAGAGAGCACTTTGCCAAGTTGGTGTTCTCCAAACTAAAATTAGATGTAGCAGAAGTCTTGGGTTTGTATGCAAATAACAAATTTGATTGGTATTTATTCATGTATGTGATGTCTTATAACTGAATAAAGTAACCTGTTGTCAATAAGTTATACATACAATTTTGTGTTACTCTTCACACTGAAAATGGAATTTGAATGTATTTTGGAAGGTATTAAGGAGAGTGTGATCTATTTAAAGGTGACATTGTAAAACATGGAAGCATTCTGCTACTCTTTCCATTAAAAGAAAGTTAAAAGCTCTCTTAGCCTTTCTTTATATCAGATGTAATGTTGTATTGCTTATTTGTGAAGAGCCCTGCCTTACCTGAGATAAGGCTCTGTTTCCCCCTTATTCCTTATTAGAATGGCTTCAAAATAGTATAGACTTCAGCTCATTTAAAGTTGTGTTCAAAAGATTCATTTTTGTTGTAAGGATTACTGTGATCTCAAACAGGTAATGTAATATATAACATAAGTAAAGGTTCAAGATTACACAAACTGAATGTTTTTGCTCTGCTAATTAAACTTTGCATGTTCCTTGTAAATTTTATAATTGTTGCCTGTTACTGTTTTGGGAGGGAATGCTTCTTGGAAAACAAAAACAAAAAAAAAAAAACCTCAGTTATTTTGAGATAATAAGCCATTACCTATTATATAATTATAAATACAGATAGTATAAAATGCTGACTTCCAGTAATAATACTAATCCTAATTAAACAAAAGGGATATCTGTAAAATTATAGATTTAAGTTATAACTTGTTAGTCCCTTTTTAAAACTGGTGAAACTGGCCTGCTGGCTGTTTAAAACCAAAAACTTGGAGAGCAAAGTCAAGAATGTAAAAAGGCCAAGAAAAAAGCAGCCAACACTTTGGCCCTTGCCCTCTAAGTTCAGCCAGGATGCAGAGAAAGAAGGGACTCTACTCTGGGCCCTGCAACTCTAATAAGTCTCATCAAGGCAATCGAAAGGAACCTTGAGAACAGGAAGCCAACCAGTGCACATTCTACAAAGAGGAGGGTCATTGGAGACAGAAATGTCCCCGATGCTCCCAAGAGAGGCCACATATGGTCAGTCAGACCCCAACCCATCCTGGCAAGTGGCACCACTGTAAAAGAAAGCTAAAGGAGCCAGGAGGCTTCGCACATGTCCCCAAGAGTGATCTCTGAGGAATCTCAGCTGACTCTTAAGAATAGATAGGAACAGGTCAGTTTTGACCAACTTCGTTTTAGATACCTGGCAGGAGAGTACAGACTAAGCACAGCCTACATGGGCATTTAAAAGGAAAAACAATGATTGTTTTTAATTTAACTTAAGATGTACATTTGTGTCAGCCCTACCAAAAGTAAGGCTGGAGGCTATAAAGGAAGGGTTCTTGTGTCAGAGTGACTAAAAATAATGATCACAGGGCTGGGGCTGGGGCTCAGCAGTAGCACACTTGTCCGGCATGTGTGAAGCACTGGGTTTGATTCTCAGTACCACATATAAATAAATAAAGGTCCTATATTATTATATGTATAATATATATATATATATATATATAATATATAATATACAAATATCAAATATATATATAATATACACACACACACACACACACACAAAAAAAAAAAAATCACAAGAGATGCAAATTTGTCCTGAGTTAATTTGAGTCTGATTTTACAGACGTACAAATCTTCCTAACCTCCTACATTGATGAACTTGATTTGTTTTTAACTGATAAGATTGTAAGTTACTGTCCTCATGGTTTTCAGAGACTAGCTGAAATACAATTGTTTTGTGCTAATTTTTTACAAAAAAGTAATGCTTTGCTGCATTTATTGTTGTGTTAACATGAGCCATGCTCTTATGCTTTGTCCAGTCACCTGCCATCTTCCACTATGGGCCTCTGGACTGCTCTAATACTGAATGCCCTTAACTGCCCATGCCCTATCCAATAGAGAATAGGGATTTGGGGTTACTTCCCCAATCTTCACCCCCTCTCGGCAAGTACTAGCTTAGAGATGTCATCACTAACTTTCCATAGAAATGGAAGCTAGAAATTGACAGTGGGGCACTGTAACAGGGATTCACTTGATGCTCTGACTACATCCCTTGTGGCTTTGAAACTATGTGTTTTTTTTTCTTTTTCCCAACCTTCTTCTGAAAGATCTTCTCCTTCCTGATATTTTCCTAATCTTCTCCTTCCTGATCTTCTTTTCCCTAACCTTTTCTCTGATCTTGTCTGATCTTCTTTTTCCTGATCTTCTCCTTCCTAATCTCTCCTCCTTAATCTCATTTTCTCTGAATCACCTGTATAAAAGCCCTCTATTCCTGCTGATGGTCAGGATCACAGCCTTTGGAACAGGAGTCCCCTGTGTTTCTCCTTTGCCAGCAAAGCAATAAACCTTCTTTTTCCTTTTTCTCAAAACCATATCCTTGTTATTAGATTGGCATTGCAGCCAAGGACTGAGCTTTCGGCAATATACGTGGCAGAATACAAATTCTTATTCAGTGCACATGGAACATTCTCCATGTTAAAACATACAGTATGCCAAAAAATAAGTGTTAATATATTTAAAAGGAATTAAATCATATAAAATGTTTTCTAACCAAATGGAATTCAATTACAAATTGATAACAAAAAAGAAATTGGGAGGAATCTAAGATGGCGGGCCAGAGGGAAAGCAGCATTCTGTGTCACTTCATGACCCGGATCTCACCTAGTGGGAATTCTGCATCTCTAAGAGTGACAGAGGACCCCTTTTAGCTGCTCTCATGCATAAATCACCAGCGCTGTGCCCCCGCACAGGGCTCTGGACCTCTACATTCCAGCAATACTCCTGGCTCCTGACACCCAACTCCTGAAGTTCTAGCCAACAGGGCTCACCAGTATATTAGCAGGATCATTTATCAGCACTGCTGCAGAACTCTCAGCGTTGCTCCACTTCCACACAGGTCACTCAGCTATTACCTATCCTTAGCACAACACCATCAAACAGCTTCCCCCACCCTACCCAACACCACGGTTCTGGAAGCAGACTGCCTCCATCTTGGCTCACCTTCCTTGACATATTTGGTGGGGACAGCTCCCAAATTGGTACTTCAGCTGGCCTGGTACCTGGTTTCTAACACTCCCCTCTTCCAGTGGTGGTAATCTAGCAAGAGCAGCTTCCCAACACAAAACAGCTCTTAGTGGGACAGGTGCACAGTGCAACCAGGATACGTAGCCCTGGGGAGAGAGGTCTCTCAATTGGGAACTGCTAAGGGAGAGGGAAATGGGGCAAAAGTTTGGAGAATAACAGAGAGACCAAGAACCAGGAAATCTTCAGGCAAGATAGGGAGATAGGACCGGGTGCTCAAGTCCTATTAGCAGACCCTAAAAGAGACCCTTGAGGTGCATTCTCCTTGCAAGAACTGGCGGGTGCTACTCCTCACTTCCAGGCACCTTGCAGGAGGACCAGCCTTCCCACCCTAGTTACCTTCACCATCCTGAGGGCACAGACACCAGCTAACAACAGTCAACTCTACCTACTGGATGAGAAGGGAAGCAGAAAAGATATGGATCTCTAAAATTAGCAACAATCCTAGTTTTCTTCTTCAGGAATTCTTTTTTTCCTTCTCTCTCTCTATCCTCCTGCCCTCACATCCCCAACATATGTGAAACCAAGAACTCTGCATGAATTAGGATGTTGAAGACTGGGACATCTTAATAATATAATATAGAGGTATTGTATATGCTCTATTTTTTCCTCTTCTTGTATTTTTCTTTTCCCTTCCAATTTTTACTATTTTAACATCCTTTATTTTTCTAAATAGATATGCATGTTTGTTTTATGCACTCTACTGTCTTCCCACGTACTTGTCTACCCAAACTACTTCTTGTCTATTCTCTTGCTACTAACCTTCTTCATTAGATTAGTCTTTCACACTTCCTAAGTTATATTAACTCTATATCCTCACATCCTACCTCCTCAGCTTATCATCCTATGCCTCACCCCCCGTTCATTGTCCACAATTAGAAAGTGTAAACCTTTTAAAAGCCTACTGATTATGTTATAGATAATAATTGAATTCAACATTTCTGTACATTGGGACCAAACCATAAATGTTTTAATAGCAATTATTTGTTCATAGGTGTTATATTGTTGACCTGTTAACATTTCCTTTCCCACAAAGGAGAGATTTTAGAACTCTATAGGAGCACTACAAACCTACAGGGTAAAAACAATAATTCCCCAGACCCACAGAACTAGAAGGGAAGACATACAAGCAACATGAAAAGACAAGGGAAGAAAATGCCCCAAACAAATCAAGATACCACATTTTTAGAATCCATGGCAACCACAGCAGAAGAAATAACAGAGGAGTTCAGGATGTCCATGATTAAAATGTTCTGTGAACTGAAGGAAGATATAAGAGGAACTTCAGGAGTGGTGTCAGGAGCTGGGAGTACTTCTGGAATGCTGAGGCCCAGAGCTCTGTGAGGGGGCACAGCACTGGTGATTTCTGAGCTGTACAGAGGTCCTCTGTCACTCTCAGGCAGCAAAAGATCATTTTGACAAAGAGCTACATAAACAAATACAAGAAGCAAAAGATCACCTCAACAGGGAGATAGAGGTTCAAAAAAACAAAAACAAAAAACAGAAATCCATGAAATGAAAGAAACAATAAATCAAATTAAAAGTTCAATTGAAAGCATCACCAAGAGAGTAGACCACTTGGAAGATAGGACATCAGACAATGAAGATAAAATTCACAATCTTGAAAAGAATGTAGACCACACAGTGAAGACCATGAGCAGAACATTCAAGAAATATGGGATAGCATAAAAAGAACAAATTTAAGAGTTATTGGGATAGAGAAAGGCATAGAGGTCCAAACCAAAGGAATGAACAATCTATTCAATTAAATAATATCAGAAAAATTTCCAAACATAAAGAATGAACTGGAAAACAAAATTCAAGAAGCCTACAGGATGCTGAATGTACAAAATCACAACAGATCGACACCAAGGCACATTATAATAAAAATATTCAACATACAGAATAAGGAGAGAATATTAAAAGCCATGAGAGAAAGGAATCAAATTACATATAGGGGGAAAAAATTAGGATAATGGCAGATTTTTCAACCCAGACCCTGAAAATGAGAAGATCCTGGAACAACATATATCAAGCTCTGAAAGAAAATGGATGCCAACCAAGAATCTTGTTTCCAGCAAAAATAGCTTTACATTTGATGATGAAAAAAAAAACCTTCCATGATAAACAAAAGTTAAAAGAATTTACAGCTAGAAAACCAGCATTACAAAATATCCTTGGAAAAATATTCCATGAAGAGGAAACAAAAAACAATAATGAAAACCAACAAAGGGTGATAATGCCCTAAAGGAAAAACTAATCAAAGAAGAAAATAAGTCAAGTTAAATAGCAAAAATAAAGGAATATGGCTAGGAATACAGATCATGTCTCAATAATAACCCTGAATGTTAATGGCCTAAAGTCACCAATCAAAAGATATAGGATAGCAGATTGGATTTTAAAAAAAGACCCAACAATATGCTGCCTCCAGGAGACTCATCTGATAGGAAAACACACACACAGACTGAAGAGGAAAGGTTGAGAAAAAGCATACCACTCACATAGACTACAGAAGCAAGCAGAGGTTTCCATCCTCATATCAAATAAAGTAGACTTCAAGCCAAAGTTAATCAAAAGGGATAAAGGAGATCACTTCATACTGCTCAAAGGAACCATACACCAATACGACATAACAATTATAAATATATATGCCCCAAACAATGGAGCAACTGTGTTCATAAAACAAATTCTTCTCAAGTTCAAGAGTTAAATAGACCACAACACAATAATCTTGGGTGACATTAACATCTCTCTCACCACTGGATAGATCTTCCAAACAAAAGTTGAATAAAGAAACTATAGATCTCAATAATACAATCAATAACTTTGACTTAACTGACATACATACAATATTTCAGCCTTCATCAAGTGAATATACTTTCTTCTCAGCAGCACATGGATCCTTCTCTAAAATAGACCATATAATATGCCACAAAGCAACGCTTAGCAAATACAAAAAGTAGAGATACTACCCTGCATTTTATCAGATCATAATGGAATGAAATTAGAAATCAATGACAAAATAAAAATAAAAATTACTCCAACACCTGGAGACCAAACAATATGCTACTGAATGAACAATGGGTTGCAAAAGACATCAAGGAGGAGATTAAAGGATTCTTAGAGATGAATGAGAACACAGATACAACATATCGAAATCTCTGGGACACTATGAAGGCAGTACTAAGAGGAAAGTTCATTGCATGGAGTTCATTCCTTAAACAAATATATGACCTAACAGTACATCTCAAAGCCCTAGAAAAAGAAGAACAAACCAACACCAATAGCAGAAGACAGGAAATAATTAAAATCAGAGCTGTAACCAATGAAATTGAAACAAAGAAACAATTAAAAAAATTGACAAAACAGAAAGTTGCTTCTTTGAAAAAATGAATAAAATTGACAAACCTTTAGTTACAGTAATGAAGAAAAAGAGAGAAAAATCCAATTACTAAGATAGGTGATAAAAAAGAGGAAATATCACAACAGACACTCCAGAAATACAGAAGATGATTAGAAATTATTATGAAAACTTGTACTCCGATAAAACAGAAGATATTGAAGGCATCGACAATTTTCTTAAGTCATATGATTTGCCCAAATTGAATCAGGATGATATACACAATTTAAACAGACCAATATCAAGCAATGAAATAGAAGATGCCATCAGAAGCTTACCAACCAAGAAAAGCCCAGGACCAGATGGATACACAGCTGAGTTCTACAAGACCTTTAAAGAAGAATTAATACCAATACTCTTCAGTTTATTTCAGGAAATAGAAGTCTATGAGGCCAATTTCATCCGGATTCAAAAATCAGGCAAAGACACATCAAAGAAAGAAAACTTCAGACCAATGTCTCTAATGAACATACATGCAAAAATTCTCAATAAAATTCTGGCAAATCAAATACAAAAACATATCAAAAAGTTCCTGTAGCACGATCGAGTGGGATTCATCCCAGGGATGCTAGGTTGGTTCAACATACAGAAATCAATAAATGTAATTCATCACAGCAATACAGACTTAAAGATAAGAATCATATGATTATCTCAATAGACACAGAAAAAGCACTTGACAAAATAGGGCATCCCTTCATGTTCAAAACACTAGGAAAAACCAGGGATAGTAGGAACATATCTCAACATTGCAAAGGCTATCTACACTAAGCCCTGGGTCAACATCATTCTAAATGAAGAAAATTTTAAGGCATTCCCTCTAAAAACTGGAACAAGACAGCAATGTCCTTCTTTCACCACTTCTATTTAACATAGTTCTTAAAACACTGGCCAGAGCAATTAGACAGATGAAATAAATTAAAGGGATACGCATAGGAAAAGAAGAACTTAAACTAGCACTATTTGCTGATGATATGATTCTATACCTAAAAGTCCCTAAAAGTTCCACCAGAAAACTTCTAGAATTAGTAAATGAATTTAGCAAAGTAGCAGGATACAAAATCAACACACAGAATTCAAAGACATTTCTGTATATCAGTGACAAATCCTCTGAAAGGGAAATGAGGAAAACACCCCATTTACAATGCCCACACACACAAAAAAAATTAATAAAATACTTGGGAATCAACTTAACGAACGAGGTGAACAATCTACACAACAAAAACTACAGGACACTAAATAAAGAAATCAAATAAGTAACCTTATAAGATGAAAAAAATCTATCCTGCTCTTGGATAGGCAGAATTAATATTGTCAAAATGACCATATTACCAAAAGCATTATACAGATTTAATGCAATTCCGATCAAAATCCCAATGGCATTCCTCAGAGAAATAGAAAAAGCAATCATGAAATTCATCTGGAAAAATAAGAGACCCAGAATAACTAAAGCAATACTGAGCAGGAAGAGTAAAGCAGGTGGCATCACTATACCAGACCTTAAACTATACTACATAGCAAGAGTAACAAAAATAGCATGGTATTGGCATCAAAATAGACTGGTAGACCAATGGTACAGAATAGAGGACACAGAGACTAACCCATACAATTACAGTTATATTAGACAAAGGCACCAAAAACATACGTTGGAGAAAAGATAGCTTCTTTAACAAATGGTGCTAGGAAAACTGGAAATCCATATCCAACAAAATGAAATTAAACCCCTATCTCTCACCATGCACAAAACTCAACTCAAAGTGGATCAAGGACCTAGGAATTAAACCAGAGACCCTATGTCTAATAGAAGAAAAACTAGGCCCAAATCTCCATCATATAGAGTTAGGCCTCTACTTCCTTAATAAGACTCCTATAGCACAAGAATTAAAATCAAGATTATTAAATGGGATAGATTCAAACTAAAACATTTCTTCTCAGCAAAAGAAACAATCAATCAGTGAGGTGAATAGAGAGCCTACATCTTGGGAGCAAATTTTTACCCCTCACATATCAGAAAGAGCACTAATCTCTAGGATATATAAAGAACTCAAAAAGCTAAGCACCAAAAAAACAAATAACTCAATCAGTAAATGGGCCAAGGAACTAAACAGATACTTCTCAGAAGATGATACATAATCAATCAACAAATACATGAAAAAAATGTTCATCATCTCTAGCAATTAGAGAAATGCAAATCAAAACTACTCTAAGATTTCATCTCACTCCTGTCAGAATGGCAGCTATTATGAAGATAAACAACAAGTGCTGGCAAGGACATGGGGAAAAGGTACACATTGCTGGTGGGACTGTAAATTGATGCAGCCAATACGGAAAGCAGTGAGGAGATTCCTTGGAAAACTGGGAATGAAACCACTATTTGACCCAGCTATCCCTCTCCTTGGTCTATATCCAAAGGACTTAAAAAGAGCATATTACAGGGACCCAGCCACATCAATGATTACAGCAGCACAATTCACAATAGCTACACTGTGGAACCAACCTAGATGCCCATCAGTAGATGAACGGATAAAGAAAAGGTGGTATACATACACAATGGAATATCATTCAGCAATAAAAGATAATAAAATCATGACATTTGCAGGTAAATAGGTGGGGCTGGAGAATATAACACTAAGTGAAATTAGTCAATTCCCAAAAACCAAATGCCAAATGTTTTCTCTGATATAAGGAAGCTGATTCACAGTAGTGTTGGGAGGGGGAACATGGGAAGATTAGAGGAATTCTAGATAGGGCAAAGGGGAGGATGGAGAAGGGAGGGGGCAAGAGGTGGAATGAGATGGACATTATTACCCTATGTACATGTATGAAGTCACGAATGGTGTGAACATACTTTATATACAAGCAGAGATATAAAAAATTGTGCTCTGTATGTGTAATATGAATTATAATGCATTCTGCTGTCACATATTAGAAAAATCAATAAAGAATATTTTTAAAAGAAATTGGGGAAATTCACAAATATATGAAATTAAATGACACACTGTAAATAACTAAAAGGTAAAATAATAAATTACCAGGGAAATTTTAAAATATGTTCAGATGAATGAAAATCAAAATATAACATGCTGATTGTATGCAGCTAAACAGTGCTTAGAAGGAAATTCATAGTTGTAAAGGACTATACTAAGAAAGAAAAATTTCAAATCAACAACCTAACAACAGTCTACATTAAACTAGAAAAAGATGAGCAAACTAAATCCAAAGGAAGAAAAGGTAAGTTTTAGAGTTAGGAAAAAAAATAGAGAGTAGAAAATAGAAAAATCAACAAATTCCAAAGTTTCTTTATTCGAAAAAATATGACACTTTGGCTAGACTGGACAGAAACAAAAAAGAAGACTCAAATAAGGAACAAAAAGTGAGGAAATTACTAATGATGGGAGAGAAATAAAAAGAATATAAAGGAATACAATGAACAACTAACAGTAGTTGTATTATAAAGCCAATAATCCACATAAATCAGCAAATTTGTAGATGAACACTACTATTGAAACTGATTTATAAAAGAAAATTTGAATAGGTTTACAGAAAATAAAGAGATCAAATTAGTTGTTTAAATTTTTCCACAAAGAACAGTCAAAAGTCAAATGTTCTCTATGATATGTGGATGCTAACCTATAAAAGGGAGGATAAGGAGGGGAAGTATAGAGGTTCAGTGGATTAGACAAAGGGGAATGAAGGGAAGGGAGGGAGATGGGAATAGGAAAGAGTAGAATGAATTGAACATAACTTTCCTATGTGCATATATGAATACACTACCAAAGTAACTCCATAGCATGTTCAACAACAAGAATGGAATCCTAATAAGTTATCCATGTATGTATCATATGTCAAAATACCCTCTATATCATGTATATCTAAAAACAATACATAAAGAAAATGAAAAGTCTAGTCCTAGATGGCTTCACTGGTAAAATCTGTCAAATATTTCATTAAAAAAATCAATATAAATGCTTCATAAAGTCTCCCAAAAAACAGTACAGAAAGGATCACTTCTCAACCAATCTATAAGGTTGATAGCACCCTGACACAAAACCAGAAAAAGACATCACAATACAACAAAACTAGACACTATTATCTCTTATGAATATTGGGGGCAAGAGGGTCCTCAACAAAAGGAATCCAGCTGTAACAGTGGTTCACTTTATGTTTTGAATATAACCCTTGTTGATCTGCCACTGAAACTTATTTTTAAAATAGACATTTCTTTCTCTTTCTCTCTCCCTACTCCTCCCTAGTCTCTCCCACTCACTCCCTAAGGGGAAACAGGATTGCTTTTCTTTTGGATGGAGGCAAAGTTATTTGTCCCCAATACATACTCACCATAGGAACAAAGTAATCCAGACTTTGGGGATAGTACCAGAGGATCTCAGAAATGACTATCTCCCAAATTAACAAGTGAATTACAACTCCAGACAGAGAATACATGGAATACAGCCTTTGATCACCTTTTTAAAAGCTCCCTGTTCCTGCTGAAGGGCAAACAGAGCCTTTGGGACTTGAGTTTATTGCTAGCAAAGCAATAAATCCTTTTCCTTTTTCTCAAAATCATGTCCTCATTATTAAATTGGCAACAGAGACAAGGACTGAGCTTTTGGCAACACAACAACATATAAATTGGAATATATAATGTTAGGTCAGTGGCGACTTGGTGGCAACTTAGTGGCAACTTAGAAAAAAGCAGCCTTCCCTGGAAAAGAACATCAATCAGATGCCTGCGGAAACGCCTGTCAATCAGCCAGATCTCCTGACTAATGCCTGTCAATCAGCAGGACCCCCTGGCCAATCCTGGAGTTCAGCCAACTCCCCTGACCAACTCTAAGGGGGCAAGGGACTCTAAGAACACCTTTTCCTGTCCCAAGCCCTTCTCTTCCTGCTGTAAGCCCCATAAAAGTCCAGTCCGGTGGAGTTTCCATGAGGTTTCTCCTCAGACCCTTCTCGTGTCCCCTCTTGTGGGTCTGATCGAGTTCCGCCCGGGAGTGATATCTCAATAAAGCCTGTTCAGAGGCCCTTTTAAATCTGCCTCTTTGGTTGATGCCTGCCCAGCCTGATCTGACATATATTACAAATGAGATTGGCAAGGCTGGTTTACATTACTCCTTCCCCCATAAATAAATAAACAAACAAATAAATAATATATTACTACAAGTTGTGTTTTCCAGAATTCATATGCTAAGATCCTAGCCCCAACTGATGGTATTTAGATGGGGCCTTTGAGAGGTGATTAAGTCACAAGGGCTTGTCCTCATGAATGGGATCAGTACACTCTGGGGTACCCTTTGTTCCTTTTACCAGGTAAGGATGAAGCCAGATTTAAGTTAGGTAGTCAGTGTAGTTAGGTAAATCGGGTCTAATATCAAGTAAGATTTAAAATGGAGGCCATGTTTAGAATGAATTCCGGGAAAAGTTGAACAACTCTTGGAATGTTAATGAAGTCCCCCAAAAGCCCAAGGCCAGAGCCCATCCCAAAGAAGTGTTAATGAACAGCCCCCAGCAAACTTGAAGGTGCTGACTCAGAAGTCCTTCCTGACCAGATTACTTCTTTGGCCCACCTGTGTCTCACCCCTCCGGCCTTCCCACCTACATCCCATCACTGAAAGAACTATAAAAAGGGGAAACAACCGCACTTCCATGGATTCCATCTCTTGGGTCCCCTTCTTCCTCTGGGAGAAGTCTTTTCTGCTGTCCTTTAATAAACTTCTACTTTCCACTCTGACCTTGCCTCGGCATGCTTCTCTGGTGTTATTCTTCAACATTGGGGAAGCAAGGACTCATCACCGGTCAACAGCAGTAACAAGGATGTATGGCCATCTATAAATCAGGAAAAAGGTCTTCACAACACACTGAATATGCCAGAGCTCTACAACAGTGAACACTAAATCGTTATATATAAACCACCCAGTCTATGGTTATACAAGCTCAAATGGCTAAGAGAGAAATTGGTACCAGAAATGAGATGCTACTGAAACAAAAACCTAAAAATGTAAAATCAACTCTGATGCTGGGAAACAGGTAGAAGCTATTAGAGTTTAGAGGTGCATGCTCAAAAGAGCCTGCACTAAGTGAAAAAACTGTTAAGTAAAAGGGAGCTGTTGGTTATTTAGAAAATTCTTAACCTATCCACATAGAAAATAATTGAGAAAACCTGTTCAGAAGACCACATTAAGTGTGTCGCCAAATGTCCGTTTGAAAAGATAAATCTGTGTCATAGCAGATTTAATAAGCCACCACAAAGGAAAATTGCCAGTTTGAACTGAGGAAGAAAGACAAGAAGGAATGAAGGAAGGGCTGTTAGTCTTCTCCGATTTTACAGGATGGAACCCTAAAGCTGTTCAGCTTCAAATATGTGTAATCCTTCAAGATTAGCAAAGAATGACCCTAGAGGTCATTCAAGGATCAGGCTGGCTTCCTCCTTTCACAAGGGAAACCATCATCTTACTTTTAAAAAAATTAGATGGCCTCTCCCCAAAGTCACAAGGGCAGGACTAACCAAAGCTCAGTGGGCCTAAAACGCACAGCATCAAGCCAAAGAGAATTATTCATCAGTCTTGAGATCTCTGAGCTTTCTTGAGACCTCGTTCTTTTATCTCCCTTTTAGAATGGGTATGCCTATCCTATACCTATAAAGGGAATGTCTGTCCTATCATACTACTGCAACTTGGCAACACATAACATCTGGTTTCAGAGAGTGCTAACTGGAGGAGAATTTGCCTCAAGAATCACACCTTGAGTCTCACCCCTCACCCATATCTGATTTAGAAGATATTGAGATGAGAAGTAAAACTTTAAACTTTATAGAATGAGTTAAGACTTTGGGGGGTAAATGGGATGAAGAGAATGCATTTTGCATGTAAGAGTGACTTGAAGTTTGGGGAGGCGAGGGGCAGAATGCTACAGACTGAATATCTATAACTCCCCAAACATTTATAATTTCAAATTTTAATCCCAATTTTAACCACAATGATATTTGGAGGTAAGGCCTTTAGGAAATGATTAAGTAAGAGGGCAGAGCCCTCGTGGATGGAATTAATGACCATACAAAACACAGGCTTGTAATATCAGTGACTAGGGAGGTTGAGGCAGGAAGATTTTAAAACTAGTATAGGCAACTGTCTTAAAATAAAAAATAAAAAGGTCTGGGGATATAGGCAAGTGATAGAGTGGCCAGTACAAAACAACACACACACACACACACACACACACAAACACCCCAGAGAGAACTTCCCTCCCTGTCCCTTCTGGTACATAAGGACACTAAAAGACAACCATGTATGAACCAGAATAAAAGGTTCCCAGCATATACAAATTTGATTTTTCATTTCACAGCTTATAGAATTATAAGAAATAAATTTCTGAAGTTGATAAGCCCCCAGTCTATGGTATTCTGTTATGATCACTGAGCAGACTAAGATATATGCATATTACTGGAACAAAAAAAATTAACATCATCTCAATGCAGACAAAAATAATTCAACTAACTCCAATGAAAATAATCAACAAAATAGAAACAGAATGAAATTTCCCCAACTTGATAGACAGCATTAGGTTAGTGGCGACTTAGAACAAAGGAGCCTGCCCCGGAAAAGAACAGCAATCAGATGCCAGCGGAAACGCCTGTCAATCAGCCAGATCTCCTGACTAATGCCTGTCAATCAGCAGGACCCCCTGGCCAATGGTGGAGTTCAGCCAACTCCCCTGACCAACTCCAGGGGGCAAGGGACCCTAGAGACACCTTTTCCAGTCAGACAGCATTTACAAAAATCCAGAGCTAAAGCTTGCTATTGAAAAACAATATATTTCCCCTAAAAGTAGAGACAAGAATGTTCGCTCTTACCTCTGAAAAACCAGCCTCTACCTCAGAACAAAGCCCGTCCAAGGAAGGGACAATGACCTTTGTCCTTGAAAAGACCCACAGAGCACTCCTAGGCACTTTCCCACCCTGCTAAGTTGTTTATCTACAAATAACAGGAGAGATCTGCTGCGCTAGGTGTCCCTGATTCAGTCAGGCTAGGTGGGGATCCATAGCAACCCCCTAGCAGCCACCAATCAGCATGAGACAGGGAAATACCTGGGATGCCAGATGACTCTCCCAGTAGTTTATGGTGTTGGGAAACCATGAAGTTCAGCAGGAACACCCCTCTGGGTTTAAACCAATCAGTTCAAATGAATCCCCCTCTTGTAGTAACCAATCACCACTACCCAACCTGTTCCCGCCAGTAAATGTGCTAATCATGTTTTAGAGTTGTTATTTGATTTTCCCGTGGTGTGTGATGATTTGCTAAGAGATGCTATGATGTATGTGGGGGTCCCTGCCTTCTCCAAACAGTGTATAAAACTGCTGCAAACTCTGGGCTCCGGGCCTCTCAGCGTCACCAGTTGCTGTGTGTGCAGGGAGGACTGAGCTAGCTCGCAATAAACACCTCTTTGCTGTTTACATTGATCTTGGTCTCTGGTGGTCTTTTGGGGGTCCTGAATTCGAGCATAACAACCTCCTCTATTTAACATTGTACTGAAAGTGCTAACCAGGGCAATTATCCAAGAAAAAGAAATAAAATGCATCAAGATTGGAAAGGAAAGAGTAAAACTATCTCTTGGCAGATGGCATAATTTTGTGTAGATACTTCTTCGGAATACAGTTAAAAAACAGAACCATTAAACAAGTTCATCAACACACAAGATCTGTCTCAATTATATACATCTGTATCTGTCTCAATTATATACACATACATTAACAAGGAATATTCAAAAAAATTTAAATTCTACTTGAAACACCAAAAGAACAGAATATTTAGGTATAATTTAACAGAAGATGTGCAAGTCATTACAATGAAAAACTTCACATACTGCTGACCAATTGCCAATGGCACACACTTATTATCCCAGCTACTGGGAAGGCTGAGGCAGGAGGATAGTAAGTTCAAAGCCCGTATGGGTAACTAGTGACACCCTGTCTCAAAACAAAAAGTAAAAAGAGCTGCAGATATAGCTTATTAGTAGAGTATGTCTGGATCCAATCCATAGCACCAAAATAAATAAATAAATAAATTTTGTCAAATATTTTTTCTGCATGTATTGAAACAATCATTTATTTTATTTTATATGGTGATGACACAATTGTTGTTCAAATATTAAAACAACCTTGCATTTTTCAACATCTGGGTCATGATGTATTAATTCTTCTATATACTGTTATATTCATTTTGCCAAATTTCTTCTTAGAATTTTTGCATTTGTGTTTGTAGTTTTCTTTGACTGGTTTTGATATATTGTACTCTATTACAAAATATTACCTACACCTTAATTTTCCATAACTATGTATAGAGTTAGTATTACTTCTTCCTTAAAAACTTGGTAGAATTAGTCAGTCAAACTTCCCGGGCCTGGAGTTTTCTTTGAAAGTAGGTTTTTTCTACAAATTGAAATTCTTTAAATAATGTGAATTACTTCTTAAACAAGCTTTGGTAGTTCATGTCTTTGTAGGAGTGTGTCCAGTTCATCCAAGTTGTCATACTGATTGACTATAAATTTGTTTTTAATGTATCCTTATTATTCTTTCAATGTCTTTAGAGTATGTGAGATGTGACTTCTCTTACTCTCAATATGGTAATTTGTGTTTTCTTTTCCTCCTGATGTCTGTCTAGAAGTTCATCAATAGTACCAATGCTCACAAATAACCAGCTTTTGATTTCATTAATTTTCACTACTGTTTTCAGTTTTGATGATGTCTACTCTAACCTTTCAGTTCCTTGCTCTTACTTGAGTTTTTTTCTTGTTCCTTCAAAAGGAAGCTGTGGTCAATTGATTTGTGACATTTCTTCTTTTAGCTATAAATTTCCCTCTCAACTGTTTTCACAGCATTTTACAAACTTGATAGGCTATGTTTTCATAATATTTCCCCTTTTTAGTTCTTTGGCCCATGGGTTAAACTGTTATTTATTTGCCAAATACTTGAAAATTTCACAAGTATCTTTCAGTTATTAATCCTAGCTTAATTCAATTTTGGTCTAAAAGCACATTTTATAGGAGACATGGTTTATGGCCCTGAATATGATATATCTTATTAAATGTTCTATTTTTAGTTGGTAAAACAAACAAACCCATTCAAACTTTGGAGGATAGAATGTTCTACAAATGTCAATTAGGTCAAGTTGATAGTGTTGTTACAGTTTTCTCTAGCATTTATTACTTTCTATCTATTTGATCCTTCAGTCAGTGAGAAAGAACTATTGAAGTCTACCATAATGGGCGATTCTTCTCTATTAACATTCCATTAGTTTTTTTAATATATTTACTTTTTAGTTGTAGTTGAACACAATACCTTTATTTATTTTTGTTTTTTACGTGGTGCTGAGGATCGTGGTGCTGTCAAGCACTCTACCGCTAAGCCACAATCCCAGCCCCCATTAATTTTGTGTCACATAATTTGAAGTTCTATTACTAGGTATATAAATGTTTGTGATTGTTATTGATTAACTGACCTCTTTATCATTAGGAAATTACTTTTTTAATATTTATTTTTTAGTTGGGGTTGGACACAGTACCTTTATTTTATTTATTTTTATGTGGTGCTAGGATCGAACCCAGGGCCTTACACGCGCTAGGCGCACACTCTACCGCTGAGCCACAACCCCAGCCCCAGGAAATGATATTTTTTATCTAATAATATCTTACGATATTATCTCTGAAATCTACTTTCATATCACTGAAGCTTTTTCTTGAATAGTGTCAACATTATATCTTTATTTAGTTCTATCCTGTTTGTGTATTTACACTCAAAATGTGCTTCTTGAAGAAAACTTATATTTAGATCTTATTGTTAATCCAATCTGTCTTTTAATTGGGGTGCTCAGAGCATTTACTTATAGTACAATTATTGACAAGGTTAGGTTTAAGTTTATCATCTTGCTATTTGCTGGTTTGGGTACCACCTGTTCTTTGTTCCCTGTTTAATGTTTTGCTACCTTCTTTCAGATTGGGTACGTTTAGGATTCAATTTTATCTTCTTCAGTGGCTTAGTAACTGTAACACTTGTCTGTCCATACACACTGCACTTCATTTCTTCACTTTCTATGCACTCTCACATCCACTCCAATTTAACTTTTCTAACTTCTGGACTAACTTCTCTCAACCCAAACACCATTTAAAATTAAAACAAACAAATGAACAAAACAAAAACTGACCAAATTAAAAAAACTTTCTTGTTAGAGTTTGTGATAAGCTTCATGAAATTAAATCCTATACAAAAATTTCACTCCCCACCTTAAACTCTCAGTAACATTTTATAATTTTAATCCCTGTCCTAAATTACTCTTCTCTTGGTCCATGACAGCACACTCTCCAGATTATGTTATATCTCTGTCCACAAATTCTCAATGCCTTTGTTCCTTAACTTCTACTTAGCCTGTAATATTTAGAGCTCCTGAGGACTAGCCCCCTTTTTTTTCCTTTTGTGGCATTCTTAAAACAGAGTCTTCAGAAAGGAAACTATGGGGAAAGAGGAGGACCAGGGACTGAAATGGAATAAATCAAATTTTATGCATGTATGATTTTGTCAAAACAAATCTAATATTATGTATAACTATAATGTGCTAATTACCAAAAAAAAATTCCTCAGGGATTATAAGAAAGTTGAAAGGCATTTTTGGATACAAAAGTAATGAAAGAAATTTGTTCATATACACTTCACACAGTTAAAATTTAAAATTAATGAAGACTTTCATGAAAATCTACTTTCTTTAAAGCTATCACTCACTGTAAAATTTTATTATGGTCTTTTTGGTTGGTTCATATCACCTAGTAGTCAAATATGGGGAAATAAAACAAAGTTATCTTTCACATCTTTTGCACACAAAGCACAAAATCCACTTGCTTTGTTAGCAAGGACAAAAAACCCCATCAAGATAAAAGGGCTCCTCCTCAGCTTAAACAGATAAAATCTTGATACTTCTGAGAAGCTTGTAAATTCAAATTTTATGCCTGGAAAAATTTCTTTACTAAATGATTCTGTTGGATATCATATACTGTCAATGACAAATGATATGGAGAGCAATTACTACCACATGAGGGTTTCCGTGTATATTCTGTTTAATAATTGAACCAACTATTTGTGGAGAAAATATGAATTAGTCCTTGACATATGTACAATATATATTGAGGTAAAAGTACTCAACAACTTTTTGTTCTGATTATCATTGAAAATCCATAGTATAAGGAAAGACAGTTTTCATTTAGACAATAACATTTTTATGAGCTGTGGCACAGGCTGAAACAGGTCTAACATTCAAAACTAACAGAGCATGAGCTATACAGATAGCAAGAAAATGTGCTGCTATAACTAAAAGATCCTTTAAACATATGGAACAGTTAGGAGACAAAAATATGCCTTCTGATTATAAGTGAGTGTTGAAGGAAATAATGGAAATTGAATATCATCAAATCTTGACAATGGGTTGTACTCTCAGATGTGGAAAGAAATGGCAATGTTTGCAAGATTACTCTCCTTCCTACTTGAATTTGCTAACTGCCAAAGACAAAAGTGCTGACATGAGTTTCTGAAATGAGGAATCAGATAAATTTTTTCATAATGCTAATTAATAACAACAAAGTCATCCTATGATTTTTAGAGACTTGCTTACATGTAGGAGAGTGGAGATAGATTTAGAATTGTAAATAACCTGAAACTACTATTTCAGGGTCAAAACACCCCAATTTTTAATGCTGAGAATAAGAGATCAGATTTCGAAGTCACCAAACTATGGTACAAATGTTTCCACTGCTCCAGTCTGATTCCTTCTCCAAATCTAATGGTTTTCTTCACTCATGGAGGACTGAGGCTAGTAACATTATTGTGAATATATAAAGAATACATTCAAATGTTACAATAAAACATGAGGAAACACTTTGTAGAAAATGATGGAGTCAAAAAATGACTTAAGAATCCATTTGCTCCTATTTTCCAAATATTCAGCCTGGTTAAAACATTCATACCTATTGTTTAACATTTTAAGTGTCAGTTTGGCAACTGACAGAGCACTAGAAATCGTCTTCAGGGAGAAATCCTTTACCTTCTCAGGCTCTGTTTGATCTTGATAGTTCAAAACATCTCAAAGCCAGGAAACACAAGTTATAAATATTGATAATCTATAATTGTGGAATGAGATTTCCTAATCTAGTAGAAATATAGGGTAAAAAAATCAAAACTTCAAGCTACCTATAATCAAATTAGACATAGTTACTTCATGAAGGGCTACAAAAAATGGCCATTTTCAATGATAATAAAAAAGTCAGTTTTTTAAATACTGCTTTATTATTTAGTAGTCTGCATGGGTGCTGAACATTTGAAAAACACCTTCCTGGAGATCTCATACACTCTGATGATTTTAAAGGCTATCTATAAAAGCTGAGGCCTAAATTTCAATAGTCTAGTCTTCTCCATTTACTACCTATTCAACTGCCTTCCTCACTTCAATACTTGATGTTTCAGAGGTGCACAAATAAGTCAGCTTTTCATCACTGTTACAATATACTTCAACCTATAAAAAGTTTACAGTTTTAAAGGTTCAAGAGCAAGGCACCTGTACCAGTTCAGATCTGGTGAGGGCCTCTTCACCAATGATGGATAGTAGATGGCAATGGAGGGAGCACTCAAGAGCAAGGAATATATCCCAAACTAGGAACAAAGGGGATGAAATGGGCCATGCTTTCTCCTTTCATAACTACCTTCTTACAGAAACTTAGGGGGTTATAAGAACTCCTTATGCCCCACTGACGTAAGGGCCTCTCACGTAAGGCCATCTCTTAAATGACCCAACAGTGCCATCCTGGGGACCAAGCCTTTAACACATGTGCCTTTGGTGGATAAAATTAGACCATATCCAAATCATATGAGCACACTGAACCTAATGGGCCAAAAACCAGATTCTTAATATCCTCCCATCTTCCCCCTTTCTAGGTTTTCTCATATCAGTGAAAATACATCTCAGTTTCTGGTTGCCTGTGCCAAAAACCTGGCATTCATGATCCAAAGAGCAGCTAGAATTGATCTACTTCTTTCTCTCTTCCCACTCAATCCAATCTTCTTCATCTTTACCTTGGACTATGCTATAGCCTCCTCACTGGTCTTTTCAGAATCTCTTACATGCCTCTAAATAGTTTTTTTTTTATTGCTTCTGGAACAGATTACCATAAAATTAGTGGCTTAAAACAACACAAATTTTCAAACTTCTAGAAGCTTGTTGAACCCCTCCCCCTTTCAAAGCAGCAACATTATCTCTTTGAACATTCATCCACAGTCACATCTCTTTGCCCCCATTTTCTACTTTTAAGGACCCTTATGATTAGATTGGTCCCCTCTAACCCTCCAGATAATAAAAAATAATCTCCCTATTTTATAGTAAGCTGATTAGTTGTTCAATTCTCTTTTGCCATAGAGCCAAGCATGGCCTGGTTCCCATTTCCTATGCTCTTCTCCTGGTTCTCTGTGCTCCAACCACACAGGCTTCTCTTGGTTCTCACACACCAACCTCCTTTTGGCCTCAAAGTCTTTGCTCACTCTACTTCTGCTGTCTGGACAATCTTCCCACTTCCCATGCAATCATTATCTGACTAACTTTTGACTGATCCTCCAGATCTCTGTTAAAAGTTACTTTCACATGGTGGTCTTCCCTGAATTTCCAGTCTATACTAGCTCCTTCTACATTGTCATTGCACTTTTACCTTCCTGCTTTTATCACAGTTGCAGATGAATTTAATTATGTAATTATTGTGTAATATCTGCCTGCCTGCATCAAAAAGTACACCCATGAGGGCTGAGGCCTAATCTGTTTTGTTCACCACAATAAACTCCAGGACTTAGCACTAATGGACTTGCAGTAGACAGATGCTCAATAACTAAATGAGTGCCAACAATGTTATTTCAAAAGCAAGAATAACTCTTGGAGGGTGAACTTCATAAGCCAAAGACCTCAATGTGCTTCAGCATTTCCGGTCCAGTGGGTCACACTCAGCCAGTCTTTTCATTACCCTCCACCACACACACCCTCAAACCTCTTTTACAAACCTGAGCCTTCAGCCTATATACCAAATTCTGTTATCTTACTTGATTGAAAATTATTAGACTCATTTCCTTTACCTTGCACTGGACCTGCCATACCAATCCTTGCCACTCTTGTTCATGTGCTGCACCAATAGAAAAAAATGTTCCAAAAACATGAACACTGGTGCCATGTTAAAGCCAAGTATTTCTTGAAGTTTAAGAATTTTCTTTTAATCCCTGACTCCCTGTGATTATCCTCAAAGATCCTTTTCTACTCACCACATATCTTATAGCCTTTGTTAGACTAGGAAGTATGTATGCTAGAACTGGAAAGTTCTATGTTTAAAACCTGGATCCCTTAAATTCATAAAGTTCACCAAACTTTGAACCTTGGTATCATCACTAAAAAATAATTTAATAATTTCCTCAAAATAGAAGTATTAGATGATTCAGGTAAAGACATACCTTACTTAGCACTGCCCCAGACCCCCAAAAGTCCACTCTTGTGTGGATACTTTGTCATTAACATCTTATCTCCCAGGTAAAGGATTTCTGTTTCCCAGAAAATAATTTGTTTTGAGCCTCAGATAGATATAGGTCATACTTTAAGCTTAGTTAATCACTGTTAGAACAGTTACAAAGAATTACAAGAAAATAAAGATATGATTAAAGGAATTGTTGATTGGTCCTGTAATAAATTACACTGTCAGGAACACATCTTCATAGATACTATGTTTCCTAAAGAACTGTTATTTCCAGGAACACATCCTACCTCGGTTCTCAACTCAGTCTGTGAGTATCTCTGTATAATATACTGCCAGACTCAAAAGAAAAATTCCATGTTAGTTACCACTGCCCATACCTTTCCATCTTCTCTCTCTAATAATGCCCATTCTGAGAAATTAATCATGAGATCTGTACTTTCTCCACTTCATTCCTTTATCCAAACTGTACTTGCCATTCTCTTTTACTTTCATAGGCTTTGGTTATTTTGCTTCCTTTGATATTCCCATAAAACCACTTCTATAATTTAAAGAGCTAGCTTAAATATAAATCATTTCAGTGAATGCTTGAAGTACCCAGATATCACTTTCTCTCCCAAAACTATACTGCAAGCCCCCTCAGGAGTAGGTTCTGATTTGATCCATGTTTATATCCCCCATCCCTAATATCTAAAATAGTGTTTCTTTCATGTGTTAGATACTTACATTATTTGCTGAGTGAAATGAATAAATGAATTAATGTCTGAGTCATTTTGGTTCATACATCCTAAGTTTGTACTATTAGAGGACATCCAATAGAGGTGTCCACCACCTTGCTCAGACGAACTTAGGACTAAAGATGTACACCTGACAGGAATACTTATTATAATAATATTTTCAAGCCTTGGAGCTCACCAAAAAATGATATGCTGAAAAAAAAATAAGATAAAAGGTAGGACATTTCGGGGGCAGAAAGCCATGCAGCCATGTGGGGATTATAATTCAAGGACAAATCATAAAAAGAAACCCTAAGGAGTACAATTCCAAGGACACCAAAAAGGAAAAGTTTTGAGGAAAACCTGTGATTGCATCAAAGTTGCTAAAAGATAAAAGTAAGTTGCTATTTTATGTGGTGACTCAAAGTTCTTGATGACCTTTTGACAAGTGTTAGGGGAAGAAGTTAGACTGAAGGAGCTGAGGTATGGGTAAGAATGACAAAAGCATAAGATTATTTTTTCAAGCAGTTTAACAGAAAAAGAAGATATTGAATGGTAGGTGAGAAACAGCCATGAATGTAAAATAACACAGAAGATGTTGGCTCTGCAGAAAAAGCATCACACTATAAACAAATGTTATCATTGTCACCAGCAGAGTCAGAATGCAGTGGAAAGATGACTTGGGTACCGACACACTGCTTACTTGCTCCATGATCTTGGGAAAACCATTTTCTTCTCTCTTAACTAACATATTAAATTATTCTAATAATGAGTTAATAAATGAAAAACAATTTTGGAAGAGTACTTTCTATGAAGTAAGATACTATTTTTGAAATTGACAGTTTATTCTCATGAACAAATGTTTGTAAGCTCATAATTCTCTTCATCAGTGTAATAACAAAAAGCTAAAATTAACTTCTATCTAGTTTAATTCCAAGGAACTACTTATTCCAATCCCAGCAAAGAGACAGAAGACAAGGAAGAAAAGAGAAAGAGAGAAGCAGGATAAAATCAGGGTACATAAAGTCAAAACAGTGATGGCAACCCCTCCAACTTCATCCCACAGACTACACCACTTTCCTAAACTGGGAGATGTTAGTCATGGGCTCCCTCCCCCAGGTGGGTAGAGAAATGCCAAGAGCACATATGAGAACTGCCTCCTGCTTCTGTCAATCTGACCTACCTTGGCAAGAACTTTATGCTTACCTCATAGTTCCTGGTCAGTGAAAGGCATCACCACAGACCTTATATCTGTCTTCAAATATTATCTGAGTTCACAATTTTATATTTGAAGACAGGTATAAAATTTATTTTATTCCTTGGTTCCCTTGTTTTAGGTCTCCACCATGCCAAAGGAAATGTTGAAAGGTCAGTGGTGATTTTCCACACTCAAACCATTTCCTGAAAACTTTTCACAGGGAAGGGGAGGCTGATTCTGATTAGGAACATGGCCAGGGTCAGTGTAATATTTTATCAGAATACTTGTGAGTGGAATGCAATATCACAAAGTAAGTATATTTGCAATAGGAGCAACAGGAGGTATATTTGCAGGCCATAGGTGGTATATATTAAGGTCATGGATGCTACCAGAATATACAGAAAGGAACTAAATAAAATTCTTCAATTAAAGCAGTTAACAATAGCCTTCCTTCACAAAACAACATTTATTTCATTCAATGGAAAGAATGATAAACAGTGACTTACACTGATTTGTAATGCAAAAGTCATCTGCATTTATCCACTATGTTTTTTGCTTAGTGGCATTTTGAAATCTTCCCAGTTGTATATGACTTAGGGTACCATTAATTTTTATTCCATGAACACAATTAGACTATCCAAAAACCCCTTCTACTAAAAGAAATTAACAAATTACTAGAGAAAGCCCAGTAGAATATTTATCTTTAAAAAATTTAAGCTAATAAAAGTAAACTTCATTTGTTCACAGCATTCCTATGCTCACACAAAAAACATTATTGGTAAGTAATAAAACACAGAAGCATTAAGCCATATGAGGGTGCCATAAAGTTCAAAAGAAGAAAATATGGAAGGTTCATTTCTATTAAACAAAAGTCAGCCTGTTCTGCTGAAATTTTTTTTAAAAAATCATCAAAGTAATTTCAGAGAAAACTGAACATTTCTTACAAAGAAACAGGATCATAATTTTACAAACCAAATGTGAAACATTCACAAATGCATTTATAATTCTCACAAACAAATGATCTGTAAATTCTGATGTATGTGTGATACAGGAAGAAAATGAACATAAAAAGCAAAGAACCCTAGTACAGTACTGATCCAATCACCGTTATGAATTCACAAATATTTATTAAGCACCAGCATCTATTCTCTAGATGAAGATACTATAGTAAGCATAAAAAAATTCATGCTCCTCTGGAGCTTACAATACACTGAAGAATTTAGAACATGTAACCTTGAGCAAGACAAATATAAAGATGACTAAAGAAGTTGTTATGAAGAATCAAAACAGACTGCTCATAACAACTGAATACGTCTATAATATGCACACACATATATAGAAATGTGCAGATAACATATAAAATGAAGATTATTGATAACTGTGAAACTGAATATAAGTATATATGAACATGTTCTCATAATTCCAAATTATTTTTACTAAAGTTAAATACAAGCAATTATTTTCCTTTAATATGACCTGATTACAATATTATATGTATGAATCAAAAAATAAACTTCAATGAAGACTACTTTTATATGATGGATTGGGATGGAACCACAACAGGCAACTATCAAATCCTGACCAAAACACTAGTTTAGTTCTACTGGATGAAAACATAAAAGAATGTATTGATAAACTAACTTCTCTGGAAATACATTCCAGAAATAAAAAGAGAGGAGTACTATTTGTAGAAAATTAATTCAAGTATCGATATTGAGGGGTTTTAGAGTACATTTTGGCAGTTATCTCAGCATATGGCTTAGTTTCACATATTGAGTCCAGAAACTTGAAATATGATTGTTATTTTCCCAGTCAACTCCTAAGTTGTAAAGTGTATAGGTGCCATAATACTAGGTGGTTTCAACGGTAACAAGAGAAGAACGGAATACTCTTGGCAAACAGATTCCATTGCTTGTGGGCTGCACCTTAAAAAAATAAATGGATAAAAGCAAAGTAGACAAAACACATGCAGGAATAATGCAAATATCCGAGTCAAACAAGGAAGGAGACAGAAGAAAACATCTAAAAACTTCACCATCCAGAAGTTTAGGAAAAAAACAGTTGATCCTCGAGTGTTAAATGGTTTCCACTAAGAAGGGAAAAGGGGTACTGATTGTTCTCCCTGGGTCTGTTCAAACCATAGGGGTTGAATTCCCTCGCTTTAGTGGGGTGGGGCTGAAAGGTACTCCTGAGGAAAAGGGAGAACAGGTTCCACGACCAGCAATTCCAATTAGAAAGAAAAATACAAAGTTTCAAAAAGTAAAGACCCTTGAAGGAAGGAAGGTGGAGAAACCAACGAAAGTAAAATAAATAACTCGAAAAAGAAAGCAAAAAACGCGTTGAAGAACCCACGGAGCTATCTCTACCACTAAAAAAGGCAAAAGCCCCTCCAGAAAGTCTGGGACCTTGGCGCCATCGGAACTCAAACACCCAGCCTGACTGGGGTGAGGGGGGCAGTTCCCAGGAACCCCCTCCCGCCCCTCTCCCATCAACCCCGCCCACTGGGTCCGCCCCGTCCCGCCCGGCTACTCACTGGATTCGCTTCCAACATAACGGTGGCGAAATCGAGCGGAGAGAGCCTGGGGGAAGGAGCTAGCTGCGGGGGCCGGGGTGTTGTGATTTTTCCAAGGGTCCCCGGGAGCGTAGGGACCGAGAGGCACAGTTTACGCAGGCCTTCCTTCTCCCCCTCCCTGTCACAAGCTAGCGTCTTCAGACCACCTAACATCCCGACTTCCGCCCGAAACCAGCCAATCAGCGATGGCCCCGCCCCACTCCCGGAAGCTAGCCCTGCCCCAGTCGCTCCCTTCCGGGCTTCCACCGGTGGGTCTTCGTGGGCGGGGCTTGGGAATACCTGGCCTGTGAAGGAGTTTAAAAGACTTCTAATCCAACCAACGTCCTCCAGCGCCAGATCTCCACTGCTACACCTCCACCGAGCTGTGGCTGGTTGTGTTTCTTTCCTGTAAGACCGATATTTATTGAGCACCTTTTAGTGAGTGTAGTAGCCAGGAATCACACAGGCTTGAAAATTGATCACAGCGTGACCAGGGGCTATTTGGAAGATGAGTATAGATAGCACACTGTTTGGCATATAGTAAAGTTTAAAAAGTGACAGTTAATAGACATTACTAGGTTCTCAAATGACACTGATCAATACGCAGTCACTGCCTTCATGGATTTTGGAATCTAGAGAAGCAGCAAAAAGGTACAATATGGCTCATAAATAGTATAGCAAGTATAGGGTTCTATGAGAGTAATTCTTATCTAGGATAGAATGTCTCAAAGCTCCTGCAAGAAGTTGAAGTTATGAGCACAATATGTACTCCTACTTTAGTTACTGGGTAAAGAGAGCTAAGAGAAAGGCAAAGAAGTAGTATTTGCCTAGAGAAAATGAAAAATAACAGCTTGTTATATATTCTTCTGGACATGTTTATACTTTCACATATTTCAAGTGATCAAAAAATACCTATAGATTTAAGGACTGATTTTCTTTTTTTTAAATATCAGTTTTTGGTGCACTATAATTGTACATAATATTGGGCTTCATTGTTACATATCAGTACATGTAACTAACATAATTTAGTGATTTTTTTATGATATCCTCCATTCCAAGTAGACTGATGGCATTCCATAGTTGGTATGTACCCACATATTTGTAATAATCTACTGTGGATAGATATTTAAGTGGTTTTTAGTTTTTTACTCTTAAAAATATACTGCAATAAACATTCAGGCATTTTTTCACATTTGTCCATTAACCTCCTTAGAATTAATTCTCAGAAATGAAATTGTTCAATAAAAGATTACAGAAATTTTGCCAGTGGTTAATCAGTTGTATCAAAAATTCATTCCTTTCCCACTACTTAGAAAAGCCATTCTTTTTTTTTTTCTTTTGTTGGTACTGGGGGTTGAACTCAGGCACTCAACCACTGAGCCACATCCCCAGCCCTATTTTTGTATTTTATTTAGAGACAGTGTCTCACTGATTTGCTAACTGCCTCCCTGGTGCGAGGTTGGCTTTGAACTTTTGATCCTCCTGACTCAGCCTCCAGAGATGCTGGTATTACAGGCATGCACCACCATACCCAGCTAGGAGAGCCATTCTTAATCACAAGTAAAATTTGCATATATATGTATATATACATACATGTTTAAACATTTTTATTATTTATTCTATTAAATATATGCTTTTTCCTATGCCATGCCTGTTATAGCTTAGTAATATATTTGCTCTTTCATAAAGAACTCCTTTCCTGACCTTTTTTTTTTTTTTTTAGAGTTTTCAAAATCATGAGTCTTCTCATTCAGGAACACATCACTAAACATATTAGGTGGTGTTTTGTTTCTTTGTTTCTTTCAGTGCTTAGAATTGAACCTAGAGTCCCAAACGTCCAAGCACATGCTCTACCACTGAGCTGTATATACCTCAACCCTAGGTCTTTTACATCATTAAATGTATTTTTAAAATATCTTTCATGTAAGTTCGCACAATTATTGTGAAGTTTGTTTGTAAATATTTTACAGTTTTTGTGAATGAGATATTTTTCACTTCTGCAATTTAGAAAAACCATTGAGTTTTGTGTAATTATCATTTTCAACTGTGAAAATACCTAATTAATTCCAATAGTTTATAAGCTTTTCTCTTAAATGTATATAGAAAATTATATCATCAGCAAGTAATTTAGTTTTCTTTTTCCTTATTGCACTCTCCAAAATACCAGGAAATTTTTGAATAATGTAGAACTAGATAATTGGCACTCAGTTGTAATGCAATAGAACAAGTTTGTGCTCCTAGATGATGATACATATTCTTTAAATACATTTTTTTAATATTTATTTTTTAGTTATTGGTATGTGGTGCTGAGAATCGAACCCGGGCCGCACGCATGCCAGGCAAGCGCGCTACCACTTGAGCCACATCCCCGGCCCCTAAATACATTATTATCTTTTAAAAAATTCTTTCTATTACTAGTTTACTCTAAGCTTCTAATTGGAAAAGGATATTAATTGTTATCAACTGTCTCTTAGACTCTATTATTATATTACTATTTTTACTCTAAGTAAATATAATGAATTACACTAATATATCTAATGTTCAGGCCATCCTTACATTCCATTACATCCTTACATTTCATCCTCTGTTTTGTTAAATTATATCTTGAATATCATGCTTGATTCAGTTTGTTCCTCTCTTATTTAGGATTAAATTGTACTTGTAACTGGTTTGGGGGGTGTAGTATAGTGGCAGAGCATGTGCTAAGCATACACATGAGGGATTCAATCCCTAACACTGAAAAAAAAATTACTTACAATGAATGAAAATCTTTCATCACTACTGTCATTTTTGTGATTATCTTTAACAAGTTTTGGCATCAAAATAATGCTAGTAAATAGCAGCATTTTAATTAATTTAGAAATTAGCTTTTTCTTAAAGGTGCAGTGGATTTTTATAAAGTAAGTCTAGGAAGATTAGAACCAGGTCCTCAATCTTTTCTTCAACTCTCTGTGTTTCCCTCCTCCCCACCCCCTCTCTCTCTCAGTTATATTTCATTTCCTTGAAGACGTGATGTTGGTGTTGTCTGGCTAGTGATAGGAGAACAGGATAGAGAGAATGCAATGAATATTAATATATATTAGGTGGATAGACCTTTAAAATATACTGCTATATACCAAAGTAACATGAAGGGAACTAAAAATAGCTATACAAATTTTAGTGTTAATTTTTTCTTATTATTACTGATTTAGAACTAATGAGTTTAAGAGTTAATTATGGGAAGGAATTGTGCAAATGATTACTTAGTACTAGGGTCACAAATTGGTGAGATTTAATGAATGCACAGAGAATATTTAATTTTTTGATTAAAAAATGGCTACGTTTTTAAAACTGGGAAATTTCACCCTTTACTATATGCAACTCTAGTTTCACCTTGGAACTGTATTCCCCTGTGCCAACAGCTAGACGGAGCCACTCTGACCATTTTACACTAGAAATGGGTTCTCTGTCTCATTACCTGCCTGGTCCATTTTAGGTATCTTAGTTTGCAACCAGTGATGGATCCACCCCATTTGGCTGAGGAAATGTAATGGATCTAGGATTTTGCCAAA
Organism: Ictidomys tridecemlineatus; assembly: GCF_052094955.1. Taxonomy (NCBI): domain Eukaryota; kingdom Metazoa; phylum Chordata; class Mammalia; order Rodentia; family Sciuridae; genus Ictidomys; species Ictidomys tridecemlineatus. Next base: position 106,241,694 of record NC_135482.1, on the reverse strand, counting down.
TATCCTCATAGAAAATGACTTGGCCCACACTCTCCCACAGCTTTCTCAAGGATGGCCTCATCGTTTGAGCCCAACCTCTCACAGTCTTTCAGAAGATTACTTTCTGTGTGTCATGCCTGCCATTCCCCCTGTTACATAGTGCCCAGAACAGCAACATTTCCCTCTGCATCATTGTTCCAGGCAGGGTGCCACAGTAGTGGAAACTATGTATACTGACCATGGTCACTAGTTTTCTCAGGAAGATCAGACATTTGGCTTTATCTTTCACATTTTCTCTGTGTTCTGGGTGGAGATATCTTAAGCCATGCTAAACCCAGCCTAGGGATTCTTGAATGATTCTAAGTATTTTATAGATCTTCCAATGTCAAGAGGGTTAGGAGAAAATGCCTTAGGGGAAAGGAGAGAGGAGAAGAAAAAGAGCAGAGGCGACATCTCATTGGCAAACATGAAAATAATCTAATGGAGAAAACGGGTTGACATATGAAAAGCAGGGCAAATTGAACTTAGGGGAGAGGGGGATCAGTCACCCCTAAGACGATAGAAGAAAACAAAAGAAAAGAAGTGGTGAGTCCAAGATACAATATTAACTATTATTTTAATGTTATGATCATAATTGTTTTTGTTTTAGGAGATCACAGTTGCAGCCAGCGTTTGGGGAGCACTAGGAATGGATATGAGAGACAGGCTGTGTTAGACAGAAAGAAGAAATAGGAACCTGTAAGAAGGCGCAAAAAGAGAGACTAGGGGCCAAAACAGGGTGAAGGAGTAGTGGAGAGAAAGCTGCATTTGTGCCCATCAGCCTTGAATATAAAGACCCAGCCTCAGTCTGAAAAAGAGCCAACAATGAGGCGGCCCCAGAACCAACCCTGCTGTTGAAGTCTGACACGTTAACAACCCCAGCAGGAATTAAGAGGTGGAATAAGCAGATGAAACACTGAGTGAAGTGAAGATAAGCATTCCTGGGAAGGAATTTTTCAAAAAATCAAAATGAATCTCACAAATCTTCTTAATTAGGAAACATGACAAGGAATTAAATTCAACCTTAAAAAAAATGAAGGGCAAAATAACTCAGCCACACTAAATGGAAAGGCCCTATTGAAAATACCACTGATTATTAGTTTTAGCTGCTCAGGGAAATTATCTAAGCACAAAGATGGGCATCAACATTCAGCTCACAGCAGCAGTCAAAAGCAGCAGCTGAGATGTGTGGCCATCCTAATTAGAGGATGGAGAATTCTGAAAAGACTCTGGAGCTGTGACATTCCTGGCTGGGGCTTTCCTTCCAGGAATGCCACATTAGGGTTTTGGTCATCACGTTGTAAAAAAAGAACTTAATAGGAATGATCCGGCAGGGGACAATAGACAGGACTTAGAAAAGAGTGTTAGAAGTTTTGAGGTTAAAAGCAGAAAGCAGGAAAACATAAGAAATATTTTAAAAATTAGGAGAAGAGGGAGGTAAATAAAAGTCTTGGTAGGTGAAAAGGGCAGCCAGAGGGTGTACCGCCTGGGCTTAGGTCATTCCAGGCATTTGGAGGGTTAGCCTTTCCTAATGAGCACACCCAGGGATGTCAAGAAATTACAGCAGATTATCTAATATGAATTGTTCTTCAATTCTTCATTGAACAAATATTTAGCAAGCAATCTCTACATTCCAGACACTGTTTCTTGTCTCTTGAATAGGTCATTGAACAAAACAGATTTTAAAAATCCTTGTTATAATGAAAATTACATGCTAGCATTAGCAAATACATGGTGCTAAGTATGTGCCTGATACTGTTGTAAGTGTGTGTACACACACACAGACACACACACATACACATGTATGCATACATATTAACAAATATAATTCTCCCGAACATCCTATAAGGTAGCTACTCTTTATTAACCCAATTTTACAGGCAAAGGAACTGAGGCACAGAGAGAGAAATCATCTCACCTAAGGTGAAGGAGCCTTTGGTGGCTGCCACCTTGTGTCATCTCTCAATGTCATATACTTCTGATACCAACCCTGATTGCTCAACCTCATTTAGACTGAGGTGCCCTCCTAGGATAAATTTCTGGTGGGGTTTTTTTTTTTTTTTTTTGAGTGTGTGTGTGTAGTTCTAGGGACTGAACCCAGGGCAAGCACTCTACCAACTGAGCTATATCCCTAGCCCAAATTTATAGTGTTTTTTAAAATCACCTAGGACCCTTTCCCTGGCCTTTTCTTCCTTTCCCCAACCCCCAACTCAAGAACTTCTCTTTTCTGCAATTTAATTTCTGGAGTCCATTGCATCTTCCTAGCAAACCAAGCTAAGGTCTACAGGCAGAGCTTTGGTTCAGTTTGTGGGGTTGGGAGGTGCTTCTGTGAATTAATAGTGCTCTACAGATCACTTAGTTCACATCAGTTGAATTTTAAAAGTAGGTATTGCCGTTTCTTCCAATCCAAAAGATATTAAGTGGTGGTGGGGTCTTTGTAACAACTCTTTATGTTCTCTAATTTGTTTTCTTAAGACACTGCATGTTTATACTGAAAACCAGTGAACTGCATACTTTAAATGGATGCATTGGAAGGTATGTGAATTTTACCTCAATGAAGCTGTTAAGACAATTTATTTTTTAAAAAAGAATCTTGACTTTCTCCTACCCTATTTGCCCTGCCTCTGACCGCTATCCTCCTTCACATAGCTTCAGGGGGTGCAGAACCATACTCTGAAAGATATTCATCTTTGCTAAGCCCCAAGTGCTCCACCCAGAATTACCTTTTATTGACTGCAGGATTACACCGTTATGCCAAGAAAAATAAATGACTCTTTCCCATTATACCTTCAATACCCATTTCCCATATTAGAAAAAAAAGTTTTCTCTGGGCGTGGTGGTACACACCTATAATCCCAGCTACTTGGCAACTGAGGCAATATTGAGGCCAGCCTCAGTAACTCAGAGAGACCCTGTTATAATAAAAAATAAAAAGGAATGGGGATGTAGTTCATCAGTAGAGCACTCCTGTGCTCAGTTCCCAGTAACAAAAAGAAAAAAAAAAGATAAAAAGTAAAAAAATTCTAACATTGTTTTTATGTTAAAACAAATATGTTTATTATGGAGTACAAAGACTTCACTTACGTAAGATTTTTAAAGCAGGTGGCTAGATGCTTTAGGTTAGAATGAGGAGGACACATATTCTCTGCCACAGTCAGGAGAGAGAGGCTAAGACGCACTGTTCATGGTTAAACCAGGAACCCCAGGAGTTTCTGGCCATAATTAGCTGCATGATATTGAATAAATCTCATCCCCCATTTTGGATACCCAATTTTCCATCTTTAAAAAATGAGATAATTGGATCAGGTTTTCTCTAAGTTTGCTGCCATCTCTTGAAGTCCATAATTTAATATCATATTGAGATACAATCAGATGCAAAGCTCAGATACATCTGCAACAAGATGCCCTGAAAAGTGGGAAGCAAAAGATCCAGTCCTGTCTTTGAGAAATTTTCCATATCCTGAAGGAGATTAAACCATCCTACATGTAGAACTTAAGAACAATATAGAGTAAATACACAAGCCATCTGAAGAACCCTAGGTGTAAGAAGGAGCTCAAAAAAATGAATGACCAGATCCCTTGCTTTGGTACAACTAAAGTGAGATGGAAGTTCTTACTCTGCTAACCCCTGGGCTCTTAGGGCCAGATCACCCTGAACCAGAGGCACTCCTTGTGGATACTGTGGATGGACCCAAGTAAAAGAGTAAGAACTCGAAGGGAAAAAAAAAATGATCTCAGCAATCATCCAATCCAAATACCTTTGTCTACAGGGAAAACTTGAGATAATGCTTGTCTCGAGCTTATAATATTTTTATTTGGTAGAAGATTGTTAACATTTTCTCAAATCCTAAATAATCCTGTATCTGGAACAGGAATATATATAATATCCTACTCTTCAAAACCCAGTAGATTATATATGGAATGACTTTAAGTCTAAGTCTTATCATGGTTACAGGGTTGAACAAGATTTGCGTGATAACCATTTCTCAAAAGGCATTGCCCTAAAAAATTAAGTTTCTCATCTTGTGTTGTGGGCATTTAATGCATTTTCTGATCTCATCCTTTCATTTCACTTCCTAAAGCAACTTCTAACCATCTCCAGTTCTCCAGTTACATGTTTCGCCAGCCTTAACATGCCAGGGGTTCTAAAAAAGTTAAAGTAAAATAAAATAGAAAGGGTATAGCTTCTTGCGGTGTCTTTCATTTTCATGTGTCCTGGGAGAATCTCTTTTATTTATATATATATAATCCACCTAGTCTTCTAGGTTTACGCTTGTTCTAGGGACGAACAATCTCTACCTCTCAGAGGGATCTTACAGAAATCTTGCCTAGGCGACACAGGGGCATTCAGAATTCAATCTGTGGGGATTTCTTCCATTCTAAATATTACAGATTGCAGAAAGGAGGAGTGGTCCCTTGCATTGTCCCAAACTGCAATTTTTTTTTTCCCCTCCATGACTGGACAGTGCAATCATTTCCAACACAAGATGGCGGTGTTGCACAGGCAACCGCTCTGATTAAAATTAAAAACAAAACATAAATAAAAACAAACCATGAGCACAAAGTTTCTAATAAGCCAGAGAATTCCTTTGTTTCCAGATGAGCAAGACCAGCTTTTGTTAAGCACAATTTGGAAGGGCTTTCTGTCCCAGCAGTCATCCAATTGTGCCACTCTAGCCTCAATTAACCGAATGATCAAGGCTTAATGAAAGTGATCTAATGCCTATTTTAGAGTAAAGATATTTAACAGGAACTATCAGTCCCTTAACTCAGTAGTGTCCAAAGCAGAGATAAGAGGTCAGGAAACTTTACTGAGTGCTATAATAAAAGATAATAAGTTTTAAATTTAATAAGTTTTAAATTCTTATTATGATATGGATGGTCGTTGCCAATTAATGCCAAGGTGGATTCAGGTAGCTTACAGTTAAGTCAATTTCGTACTTCCTAACAAGATAATTGTTTTAATGTTTGTAGAATTATTTGAGGATTATTTGATGAGTCGTTTGATGAGATTCACTATTTGAACTATAACCACCAACCAAGTTCTGATAAGCTAACATCTAAAAATTTGGGATTTGGAATGCTTACAAGGCTTCTAACTTCCTCTCTGCTCCCAAAGTAATCTCCTCCACATTATAGGGGGTGGTCTGGTCTGTTTAAACTCTTAAAGTAACAGAAAAATGACTTAGAGAAGCATATGGGGTAGTTTCAAGAGATAGACTATTCTTCCTTAGAGCCACAATGTGGTAATTTTATCATAAAACATGTTCTGATCACAGAACCAACAGGCCTCTGTTAGTTGCCTTTCTTTAAACACAATGCTTAGGGCTGGGGATGCAGCTCAGTGGTGAAGCATGTGTGCTTAGATGTGAAAATCTTCAGTTTAATCCAAAACGAAAATAAAATCCAAAAATTTGGAGCAAAAATTTGGTTCACTATACATACAGTTGTGTCACACACTACTTTCTCTTTGGAGCTTGTGGTCAACTAAAGCTTCCAGGGCATAGGTGTGATCTCCAAGATCTTCCACATCTTCATATATGCAATTGATTTTTAGAATTAAAATGCAGGTGTTAGGCCCTATGAGATCAAAGGAATTTAAGCTGTTTTTGTCAAAATTACTTAGAATCTTTTAGTCTGGCTCTGATGCCAGACACATGTGGGTCCAGAATTCTTTTCCTCCCCTCACAAGCAGCATGTGTCATCTTAGGCAAAACACTAGATTTCTTAAAATATCAATTTCCTCATCACTAAAATGGAGATACTATTACTCTTCCACCAGGTGGTTCAAGTTCAATGGTATAATTTTGTGGGGAAAGTATATTAAACAATTCATGGCACTCAGTAAGTGCTCAGTAAGTGTTTGTTTCTATTGTTAATAGCCTAGCATCCTTTATACTAACTGTCCCTCTTTGTCTGTGTCATAGGAAAATCTGACAAACATCTTCTCTAACACAGTCTTACACACTAGTCTGAAAGGGTACGAGGGAGCTCTCCATGGCTCACCTCCACAGCTTTTCTTCAGACAGATCTGCACATTAAATCTCCCTCTGTAGGTGTAATTTTTACCCTAGTCCTGATTGTCCCCATGGGCCACCAGCCAGTGGGTCTTATCACAGAGTAATTATGACAGATCTCCTCAAAGCTCATGCTGAAAGCAAGGATGGTTTTGATGCTTCTTCTTTCCACCAATCTCATATCCCTATCAAAAAAGGAATAAATGAAGACATGTTTTGTTTCTCAGATTTGGGGTTGGCTCTGAGTGATCTCTGCTTTTCTAAAGACGTACAAAGAGTCTACTTAATAATCTGTTCAGTTGATGGGCTAAAGTGGCGAAATTGTGGGTTATTTCCCCCTTCGTTTCTATTATTATAATAATGTTTGTGGAGTAAATAGCTTTTTAAAATTCTGTTCTAGAATTCTGCCAGGGATAATTGTCAAGCTGACTGGCTTATAGTTTTTATAATATGCCCCTTTCCCCTCTTTTGAAAATGGGGACAACTTTGTCCTTCTCTTGTCTGTTAACAGTTCTCCTATTCTCCATGCTTTTTCAAAGATTATTGACAATGGTTCTGGGAGTTCTTTGAGCAAACCTGGGACGTGATTTGTCTAAGTCTGGAAATTTGAATTTATTAAGGGGGGTGAAAAGAGCACCACTCTGGTTTCTAGCTCTGGCTTTGCCATTTACTAGCAGAGGGAGCATGGGCAGATTTGGGTCTTATTTTAGCCTGAATTTCCCCATCTGTGAAATAAGACATTTGGATCCAATGAAATTGAAGGTCACTTCAAGGTCTGATGGACAGCCTCTCCTCAATGTCTCATATAATTGAATATTTTCCTGCTGACTTTTCTCCTTTATCCTAGCTTTCAGTATCCTCATCATAAAATTTCATCTTTAAAAATTTTGAACATATGTTTTTATTTAGAATCCAAACACCTTACAATGGCAATCAGGGTACAAAACTAGTTGATCCCTATGTTTTCATTTCTGAATGCTCCTCTGGCTTTTTACTAAGTCATCTTCTACCTAAAGTGGAGAATCTGCCCAAACATCTTTCAGTCACACTCCACTTCCCCTTCCAGACCCCATCAAGTTATAAATTCTCCTCTCTAAAGTTGTTTTGTAACCATTTCATGTGGCAGGATCCTCCTTTTTCTAAATTTCCCATGCATTCCCTGCAGATCTTTTGATACTTAAATAACAAGAAGGCCTTGTGGCATTTGATTATGAGTGTGCTGTTGGATTGTATTGCTATTGATTTAATGCTTGGGTCGCTTCTCCCTACCCTATTACCTTCTGCATGTTGAGCACTATTCTGGGATGTTCAATAAACTTTCAAAGAAAATGACATGGATTTGAAGCTATTATCAGTTTCTTCCCTAATCAGAACATTTGAGTAATTATCTAATAAACGGAAATTTCTTTTTCATCTTAGGATTCATAGAAAGGCAAGTCATTGCTCAGGTAACTTTATACTAAAATAACATTTCCTTTGAAGACAAGACAAGAATTCTATTATACAATTGATGTGGGATCTGAAGAAAGTTGTAGAATATGCAAAATTGCTAGTATGTTCAGGATCAAGTTCAACTCATTGGTGCCTGTTCTAACCTAACTTTTCCTATATTGGCCAAAGAAACTTAAACCCTTTCCTTCTCCTTCTCCTTCTCCTCCTTCCTTTGGTTCTTTTTTGGGGCAGTGCTGGTTAAGGATCACAGGGCCTCATGCATGAAGAGCAAATGCTCCATGACTGAGTTATAACCCTAGTCCCAAAGCAGCCTAAATCTCTGGATTGAAGCCAGGTTTATATTTTACCAGTAAGAAGAATAGTTACATTTATTAGCAATGGGAAAACTACTTTTGTGTACCCTACATTATACCGGGCATACCTCCCAGCAAACACAAATTGTACAAAAATGTTAGTGAATAGAAAGGGAGAATTCGTCCTCCCCCCAAACATCCATGAAATTATAAGTTGTATTAAATAATCTTAACATTTAGAATTACATCATTGTCATAACAGTACTAGGGCATTAGAAAAGACTTGTGATAAGACTTTAACACAAGAAAAATAAAGTCTTTCCAGAAATCAGTTGCGTATAAGATTGTGAAGTATGTCAGAAACAGCTGAGACAGTAAAATCTTTCATTTGTTTAACATGTGCTGAGCATCTCCTATGCAGTGGAGATTTATAAAAGATACATGGGTCTTGCTTACAAAATGTTCAGTTGGGGTAAAAACAAATAAATGGATAACACTCTGTGGTAACAGAAATGCTATCATAGTGATCTGTGTGTCCACTGTGGCCAGGGGGACATGAGCATATCTGCTCCTGAAGGGCGGGCCCTGTATGGCATTTGCAAATACTCATCCTTCTTCCTATTCTGGAAACTTCCCCAAAAGAGACACACTGACTTATTTTGTGGTCATTACCTCTGCCTTTGAGGCAGTTATCAATCGCCATGAAAAGAGGCCAAAAGGCCAAAGATGTGGACATTATAGTGAGAAACTGAAAAATACCAGGTTAGTCCAAGGTCCACACAGTGGTATGTATTTGGACCTTTCATTACACTGGTTGGAGGTGATAAGCACAAATTTCCCAGGCAAATATAAATAAAGCTGGTGTTTAGTAAGCTCTGAACAAATAGGATTGTTTATAACTGTTAAATGTCATGATAAAACTGGAACTTATAAAAGTGTGTGAAGAAACAGTCCAGCCACCTAGACTGCCACATCATCATCAGGCATGGGAATATCAGCTCCCAACCCCCAGCCCCATCTTAAGCATCAGTCATCCAGAAATTATAACACCTAAACCATACCTCCCCAAAGAGCACTGTCTAACCTTGTCAAGGAAAGTAATTTCCCTGGGAAATTTTATCCCTTGGAAGCCAACCACATCCTTCACATGCCTGAACCCATGACACCCAGCCTTGCTCTGGTTACCAGTGCCTGGCCAGCCCATGACTGGACCATGGTTTCCCCACCAATCTCTTCTCTTCTCCTTCTACTTTGTCACCTCCAGAAGATGGGGAGGGTCTTCTTTCTCACTTCTCAGCTGTATCCCTCAGGGTTGTGATTCTCATGAGGCTGGGCAGCAGAGGTGGGACCACCCCTTTTTTAACCTCAGGAATTGAGGCCCACAAAAATGTAGTCCCTTGTCCAAGGTCACACTTCTCAGAAAGGGCCTGGTAGGACTCGGGTTCAGAAGCAGGGCTCAGACCTACTTTCTTAGTCTCAGAATTGCTCCCTACATGCAGTCAGAGGCTGAGCCTCGATTTCTTCACCTCAGCTTCCTTCCATCCACAGAAGTTCTCAGTAAGGCTGGAGGATTTCAAAAGTGGTCCAAGATTCCCTGGATTGATGTGTTATTAGTGCAGGCAGAAAGGGAGGAATTAGAGTGCTTCTTATGGGTTTTTCTCAGGCTGGGATATGCCTTATCTATCGTGACTGTGACAATTAGGTAGTGCTAATAGTTTGGACCTTAAGTATCCTTTAAAGTCCATGTGTTCAAGACGTGGCCCACAGAGATGGTGAAATCTTTAAGAGGTGAGACCTTGTGGGAGGTCTTCAGGTCACTGAGGGAGATTGTGGGACCTCATTCTCTTCTTCTTTCTCTTTTTTACTCCCTATCAATGAAGTGAGAATTTTGCTCTGCTATGTGCTCTTGTTATAATGTATCTTCACAGGCCCAAAGCAACAGGGGCCAATCCATCATGTACCAAAACCTCTAAGACTGTGACCCAAAATAAACGTTTCCTCTTTCTAAGTTGATTGTCTCTGGTATTGGTTATAGTGATGGAAAGCTGAGCAGTTATGGTTTAAAAAATAAAACAGATGCTTATTAAATATCATCAGGTAATTTCAACTGTAGAGCAACATGGATTTAAGAGAACAAGATAGGAATGAGACTCCGGCTTGGCCACTTTTCAGGTCTTGGTCTTAGATCACAAATGCTTCAGAGGCTTCCTATCTGTGTCTATAAAATCCAGACACTCACTTTATCAATTTGTTTTGGAGATTAAATCTGATAATCCTTGTTAAGCATGTGGCTCAATGACTGCTATATTTCAGGTACTCTGCAATGACTTTTGCCTTCCTTACGTGGAGAGGTGATTTTTTTAAAAACCTTATTTTGTGAGCCTTAAGGCTTTATTAACACATTAATACATTTATTAATAATAGATTGCAAAGCCCTCCTTTCTATCCCACTCCTCAAATTCATCCATTAATAATAATTCATTTATTAATAATAGATCTGTTAATGTATTAATAAATAACATACCCTTGAAACATAAAATAAAAAATCAAGTTCTTTCCAGAGTAAAAATTTTCACTGGCACTTTAGCTTTGAAGGCTTCATATGACCTTATCTAAGAAGATAAGAGGAATAAACAGTAGGAATGGGGGCACGAAGCCATTTTTTTTCTACTGTGCATAGTTTTGGGTTCTTGTTGTCCGTAAAGGCTTTTATCAGATGGCACTAGGGGGGTGTTTTAGAGCACGGAGCCCAATGCTCTATGATGCCCCAAATGCTTCAGAGTCCAGCCCTAAAGCCACCAGCCCAGAGAGGAGACCTAGACTCTTGCACTGAATAGAACCACGTTGGCACAACTCTCAGAGTCACACAGTTGCATCCAGACTTGGGAAACATGTAGAGAAAGTAAATCAGAAAGGGAATAAGGAAAACAACCGAAAATTCTGCATCTGTACATTGTGCTTCAGTCTCTTGCAAGCCAGGAAAGCTCCCACCCTGACAGGTGTGAAGATGTGGGGATTTTCAGACACAATCCCTCTCATTTTCCCATTTCTTGTGTGTAGTCTTTCCAAGATGCTATGGGACAAATGAGAGGTCTAGAAATGTCCTTCTACCTGCCATGTGGAGCTTCCAGCTGTGCAAGAAGAGCCTCAACAGATCAGAACTACATATGCCCATCCAGCTTCTGGGTCTCTTTTCACTTCCTCTCTGTGATCTCACCTTTTCCAAGGGTCCCTCCTAATGGCATCCTTGAACTCCCTCAGAAGTGTTTTCTGGATCCTTCAGGCTGCTAATGGGTTTGTTTGGTGTTTTAGGAATACTGTTGCAATGTGTAATCTGTCTCCACTTCCTTTAATCACATCTTAAGTCCCTGTGACTGGGCATCTGCCCAAACTCTTCTATATGCTTTCTCAAAAGCTAACGACCTTCTTCTTTCCAAATCTGGTGCTCTTTCTAAGACTCTCCACGGACCTCTCGGAGACAGGGGGTCCAGCAATGGGTCTTCTCCTCAGGAAGTATTCCACATCCTGTAATTTCTTGAGGGCTCAGTTGTCTTCATTTCTTTGTGGAAAACAGTAGAGTTGGAATTCATAAAGCTATGGTCTGTCTTTGCTGTTTCCTCTACTCCAATTCCCCCCAACACAGGTCCCCAACAGTAGGTATCCTACATAGATAACTCAATGACCTGTCTGTAATGCTATAAAACATTACTGTGTTTATACCATTACTCTGGGTAAACTGGGCCTCTTCCTTGCAAATACCCGCTTCCCATCCTACCCCTCAAATTCATCTAGGCATTGTCCTAGCAACTCTTTCCTCTCTCCCAAGTCATGGATTCTCCTCTCTGATTGGGATCTGTCCCATGAACATTCAGACATGATCTGGTCTTTAAAATAAACAGGCAATCACGTTTTAACTCCTCTTTCTCCTCCAGTTCCCATCCCTATTCTCTTTCTCTGCACAACAGAGCTCTGTTAAATAATTGTTGATACCCATCATCTCTGGTCTCTTTTCTCCCACATTCTCCATTGAAGTCATTCTATTGGGGATTCCACAGTGCTAACCCTCTCACTCTTTCCTGGGTTCACATACTATAAATACCAAAACCATTCTTAACAAGGTAACCAATAACTTCTTCAACACTAATTCCTATGGTCATTTGTAATCCCTGAGCATATTAGTCCCCTAAAGCAGCATTTGACACCGTTGGCCATTCTATACTTCTTTAATGTATATTTTTTCTCTTGGCTTCTTGGAAGCTGTTCCTCTTGGGTTCACTCTTTCCTTCTTGGACATTTCCTTTTCAACTTCCTTTGCTGGTTCCATAGTATACTCTTCTTTTTTTTTCTCCTTCTTTATTTATTTTCCAGTATTGGGGATTGATCCAAGGGATGTTCTACCACTGAGCTAAAGCCTCAGCCCTTTTCTTATTTTTTATTTTAAGACAAGGTCTCACAAAGTTGCCCAACCTGGCCTCCAACTTGTGATCCTCCTGTCTCAGCCTCTTGAGTCCCAGGATTACAGACTCATGCCTCAGCATTCGGCTCTATCCTACTTCTTTAATATTAAGAATACTTAAGAATATTAACTATTCTTAATATTAAAATGTCCAGGAAAAGGCCTTGGACTTCTCCTCTTTTCTAATTATGATTTCCTCTTTACTGATTATATCCAGTCTCTAGTGTTACCTGGAGGTAATACTCTTGTGGGTGCCCATGTTTATAATTGACATGTATGTACTCATTGCACTCACAATCTGCACTTGAATATCTGGTAGGTATCTGAATCTATCCAAAACTAAACTCTTTGTGTTGATACCAAAACCTGCTCCTCCCATAGCCTTTTTCCATCTCAGTTAATGCATCCTTGAAACCTTGGTCTCTCTATCTCTCTCATTCCCTCTTCCTTCTACCTTTTCCTCTCTTCCTTCTTCCTTTCCTGTACAAGCCCTGTTCACTTACCTTCAAAATTCATGACCCTATAATCACATCTCACCACTGCAATGTTTCTTCCCTAGTCCAGCCACAAAGCAATCACCTCCCAACCAGTTTTCCTGCTTCTACCTTGCTACCTACATTCTATTTTCAACAGAGCTCCCAGGGTGATCCTCTTCAAATACAAGTTGATTGATACCACTTTCCTGTTTTCTGTGACTATTAGAAAAAAAAATGAGTGAGTTTGCTTAATGACCCACAAGCCCCTCTGCAGTCTGAGCTCCTGATACCCGTCAGCCTCATTTTTACCTGCTCCCTCCCTGGCCTCCTGCTCTCCAGCCAATGGTCCTTCCGGATCTCAAAAATGTTGGGCATAGTCCCACCTCAGGGGCTATATACTTGCCCTTTCCACTGCCTGGAATGTTCTTCCCCAAATATTTACATGGCTTGCTTCCTCCCTCTCACTTCATCAGGTCTATGTTCAAGGATCACCATCTTAAGGAAGAGGCTCTGATTACCTTATTTAAATAATCTCTCCCAGCCTCCAGCTCCCTAACTCCCTTGCCTTGCTTGACTTTTTCCTACAACCTTCTCATGAACCAACATTATATGTATTAACTTGTTTGGGGTTTTTTCCTTTTTTCTCTTTTCTTTTTGGTACTAGGGATTGAACCCAGGGGTGCTTAAACACGGAGCCACATCCACAGCCTTTTAAAATATTTTATTTAGAGACAAAGTCTCACTGAGTTTCTTAGGGTCTCACTAAAATGCTGAGGCTGGTGTAAACTCATTATCCTCCTGCCTCAGCCTCTAAAGCCACAGGTTTTATAGGTGTGCACCACTGTACCTGTCTTGTTTGTTTTTTCCTAGTCTGTCTCTCTTTACTAAAATGTAAGCTCTGTGAAAGCAGAGATCTTTGTCTTGTTTACTTCTGAATTCTCATTGCCCAAACTACCAAATTGCCCAAATTCCTATTGCCTAATTGTGCCTGACATATAGTGGATGCATAACAAATAGATACTCAGTAAGTCACAGAATGAACAGATGAATGGATTTCTCTCTTCACAATGATTTTTCAGATTTCCTCTAATTTGCTATTCTAAAGACAACTCCTTGCTTTGAACTTGTTTCCTCAGGTGTCTCTGAGATGTCTGTATGCACTGATATCTCTGCATTGCCAGAATCCATTTGCAGAGTTTTTGAAATCTCTATGATATTCTTGTCTGAGTCTGTAGTTTGAGAAACATCATGCAGAACATGGGTACACTATTGAAAATAGGGGGATGAGTTGAATAAATCAAGCCCACTCTTTTTAGAACCTCTTAAATTTCTGGGAAGCTCTTTTTTGGGGGAATGACAAAACTTTGATCTGCACAACCTCTTCTCCCTTTCTTTCCATATGGCAGAAAGCTTTCTCTTGGAACTCAGGAAAAACAATGGAGCTACCACATGGCTTTGGGCCCTTCAGATTCAAATATTACTCAGAACCAAGCAATGGGGGAAGAGTAGGGATGATTAGCATAATCTCTAGGTTATGCTTTCTCTAAGGGGACCACCACTACTCAGCTTGGCCAATAGGGACCATTGGAGAAATGCGGGTTTGGAGATTAAAAAAAAAAAAAAGATGGACATCTAGTCTTTGATGTAATCTGAATTATAAACACTGGCAATTGATGCCATATGGTCCACATCTCTGGATCGAGTAGTCATGGGAGCTGCTTACCTACAACCTGTATTATAGGAAAAAAGAGCACGAACAGTTCCGTCATGCTGCATGCGTTTGCCTCTTGGCTCTACCTACTGGATCACAAACAAAGTTATTTCAAGTTACTTAACCTCCGCTTCATTTTTTTCCCATCTCTAAAATCAGGACAGTGCTTCCAGGATTGGTATCAAGATCAAAGAAAACCATGTCATTGGTATTCAATATTCAGTCCCCCTCTTTCTCAAATCTCTGCCCTCTCCCCTGTTGCTGTTACACAATCAACTAGAAAGAACTGTTCCTTCACATTCTTATTTACAACAAATTAAGCAACACTTCTAATCATTTGTCGTGTGTTTTTCTAGGAAAATCTACCATGATGTGCCTAAAATGCACAGTGCTATTTGTACCAGTTGTTAATCAGACCTCATTTGCAGCGATGACATGAAACCAGTCTAAAAAGTTGTATTTGTTCTGCTGTGTTTTTCAAAGGATAAGAGCATAGAGGATGTACTAAGCAGCATTCTTTCCAAAATTAAATTCTGACAACCCAGACTCTGGTGATCCTGAGTAGGAAGCAAAGGGGAGACCCTGAGCCAGCAGAGGAAGCCCTCCAGCACTCTCAGGTGTTCAAAGAAACTTTACAAAAGGGAAGGAGGGGCACATAACTGGGGAAGAAAGGCAGAGTGTCACACATAGCCATCATGTTAGCAAGGCTGGGACTCAGAATGAGCTGAGACTTGCAAAAAAATGCTCAGGAACAGCAAAAAAGAGCTTTGTACAAGTACATTCTGAGCAAGAAACATAGGGAAGGGCCAGGGCCAGTGCTTGGGGCAGATGGTGTAATGCTAGCAGATGACAGATACAAAGCAGAGTTACTCAACTCCTACTTAGCTTCCATCTTCTCTATCTTCAAGAATGATCTTCAAAGAGGAAAGGATAGTATAAACATGGTGAGAGGAAATTGCAGCCCTAGGTGTGAAGCTCCTCAGAAAATGAATACCTGGCCTCTCTAAATAAGCTCAGGTCTCTAGGCCCTGACAAATTACATCCCTGGGGACTGGAAGAACTTGTAGATTTAATCACAGAGCCCTTGTCAGTAATCTTTCAGGAATCTCAGGAGTCATGCCAAAGGATTAGGGTAACTGTCCGAGTTGTCAAAAGGTGGAATATATAGGTTTGGGAAACTTTGTAACTGTTGAATTTAACTTTGATCCCCAGCAAAATCTAACCTACATTATTAAAGAGTTAGATTCTAATCCTTTGAGAAAGAAAGTGGTAATCTCAAGGAGACAGTACAAGCCATGTAGAACACACCTTGTCACACTATCCTCATTTCACATTTTCTCTTTTTGGAAAGATGACCCAAACTCAAAACATCGTCCCAGAGGTAGTGAAGCCTTCAAAAAGGCTCTTGACAAAATATTTCCTATGAGTAATAGATAGGGACTGAATGAGCTACAGCTGGGTGAAGGCCTTGCTGGGAAAACCATTGTACCCAGAAAGCACTGACTGAGGGAGCCCACTCAAACCAAAAACAGGTATAGAGCAGGATGCCACTGGCCTGCCTTTCTGGCCCCGTCCTGTTTTCAATGACATGAAAAATAAGGACAAAATATAAGTGTGGACTGACACAAAATAAAGAAGTATAAGTAATATACTGCATGATGGAAACAGGATATGGTTTGCCTGGACAAAAAGCCAAGACAAACACAATGGAATTTAATGGAGAACAAAACTTCTTTCTGCTTAAAAAAAAAAAAAGAAGACTCAGTTATTCAAATTATTGACTGTAGATTGTGTGAAGAAAATCTTGAAGATTTTAGTTAATAAACAACTCCATATGACCAAACATTTTTGACATGGCTAACAAAACACCAATGGTTGGCGGGCAGCTGGCAGGGCAATATAACAGGCAGAGCCAGGCCTGGCAGCGTTGCTGGCCTGCCCATAGTCAGGCACCAGGGTTTATCATATGCATCAGGTGTCTTCTGCACTGCAAATTTTGTGTGCCTTTGCAATTTGTTTTTTATTTAAAGGCAAAAATATATCCATCATTGGAAACTTAGAAGTATAGAAAGGTATAAAGAAGAAAGTAAAAATTATCTCACTTTCACCATTTAGAGACAGCTTCTGTTACCATTTTGGTATGTGTCCTTCAAGTCTTTTTTATGTGCTCCATGGAGGTACATGGAGGAGTTTGTGTAGAACTCTACCTTAAAAAAAATCACATTCCACCCTGAATTACTTCCCCCGAGCCATTATATATTCTTTGAAAATTCAGTTTTAATAGTTACACATTACACTGTCATACCAGTGTGTTTTATTCTGTTTCACTCTTGAACATTTAGGTAGATCTTAAAGTGGACATGGACAAAGCAATAAGCAATCCCAGAAGGCCAACCAGGTTGGTGAAAGATCTTAGAGAGGAACTGTTCCAAAACCCAAGGATCTTTACTCTCGACAAAGGTAGACTTAGAGAGCTCTGATTGCAGTCTTCAAATTCTTGAAAAGCTGTCAAATGAGAAAGGGAGTACATTTAGCTTTGTGTTGTTCTAGAAGTTTCAACTACGACAAGGGAGAGTCCAGAAGGAATCTGGTTTCAGCTCCATTTCTAACAACTTCTACTGCCCACCAACAGACTGAGCTGCTTTGCAAAGCAGTAACGTCTCCATCATAGGAAGCATTCACGTGGAGACAAGACAGCCAGCCACCTGGGTCAGGAATTTGTAGAGAAGATTCCTACATGGAGTAGGAGACTGCACTAATACCCTCCAGCATTCCTTCCAATTGGAAGTTTCTGTCTGAGTTTTAAAGCAGCCTGCTTGGACCTTGCTCACATGAAGAATTTATGGCAGGTATGTAGCAAAGAAGTCAATGCCATTAATCTTACTGCTAGAGTAAGGAAGTGTTGTAACTCCAAGATATAAAATACATCTTTGTGCTCTGCAGTGGCTCATGTCTAGATAGCCTTTTATGGTCAACAAAGCATTTTTCATATAGACTTTATAATTTAATTCATATAGCTGTTTTGTGAAGTAGATATGGACAGCATCCCACTTTGAAAAGTGAAAAAATTGAGGACCAAGGTGCTAAAGTGACAAAGACCAGTCCTCCAACTCTCCTTTTCTGGCACTTTCCATGATGGATGTTGCTTTTCTGTGAGTGAGTTCCTGCTGTGGGTTTGTTTGTTTTTTTAATTTTAATTTTTTTTAATGGGCTGCCATGTGAAGGTTCTTTGTCTTATACTCAGTGAATTTGGTGTCTCTACTGCTAGAGTTTTAAACCCTTCAGGGCAGGATTATATGTTATTTTTCTTGTACATCCCATCCTCTGGCTGCCCAGCCATCTCTCTAAAATGCAGATCTAATCATGTCAGTGCCCCTGTTTTAAATTCTTCCTTGGCTTCCCCATTCCTCCCACAGTGACTCTTAACCCAATTGAGAGAAGACAGAGGGGAGAAGAGAGGCACCCGTTTCATGTGGGGGAAAATTAAGCATGGTTTTAAGAAGTAGAAGCAAACCATTATTTGAAAATAAATTTTTAATTAATTGGTTCATAAATACATTTGCCGCTTCGTAGAGATACATAGGCAATGCTATAATTCTCAACCCTTTCTGAGAGCACATTGTTTTGAAGGTATGAAAGAGTACATGAGACTTTTTTTTTTCTCTAAGGAGTCATAGGTTCTGTTATTATTTTGTTTAAGAAACAGTGGCCTAAGGGATGAAATAATGCCACCTCCATCATGCACCAAATTTCCAAGCACATATGGGCCTGTGCTCAAACTCTCTCATCTTCTGTAGGTCTGTCCTTCCTGTGCCAAAGCCTTACCATCTGGCTTTATGAAATGGCTTGATCTCTGGTAGGACAAGTGCCCCACATTTATTTCCCCTCCAAAATTGTCTTAGCTATTCTGGGCACTTTGTTCTTCCATATTAATTTTAGTATGAGCTTTTCAAGTTCCTTGAAGAAAGCAAAAACTCATTCCAGCTTTGATTGTAATTCAATTGAATGCATAGATTATAATTGGGGGAGAGGTGACAACTTCATGAGGCTGAGACTTTCCATCCATTTACTTAGCCGGCCTGTTTCCTGCCGACTCCTCCGCAGCCTACCCCATTGCATTCTGGCTTTCATTGGCAGAGAAAGCTTCTCACCATAGAGATTGAAAATATGAAATATTTCTTATCCTCCCTTGCTGGTAGGCTCAATCCTGGGCAGCGGGATACAAGGTAAAGTTTTACAGGGAAAATCTGATTAAAATGGTCATGTGAAGTTACTTCTTTTACTTCCTCCACAGTAGGATCATGTGAAGAAGACTCCACACACAGACTCAAGCTAAGATATCCCTTCTGGGAGGATGAACCTGGAAATAGAAACCTGGAGGAGATGATCAGCAGAAAGATGCAGAGAAGTTGAGTGTTGAGGAATATTTGAGCTGGAGAATTAACCAATCCCAGACCTTCCCAGGCTAGTCTTCTTGCTGTATAAAATAATAAACATTCTTTATTTTATTTTTGTAGTGCTGGGGACCTAATCCAGGATCTCACCAATGCTAGAAGAGCATCCTAACACTGAGGCAGCCCTGTAAATATTCATTTAAGACACTCCTTGTTAGATATGTCGCTTGCATAGAAAAGGATCTTAATTAGAGTCTAGGGGCTGTTGTGCCCTTTTATAATCCCAGCTATTTGGGAGGCCACCTGGGAAACTTAGAGACAGCCTGTCTCAAAATACAATAAGTCTGAAGATATAACTCAGTGATAGGGCTCTTGCCTAGCATGTGTGAGGCCCTGGGTTCAATAAAAACAAAAAACAAGTTCTAGTTAATATGTCAGGTCTTTTTAAAATTTCCTTTGACAATATTTCATCATTTTCTTCATATCCATCTTATACATTCTTGTGAGTAAGATTTTTTAAATCACATTTCTAATTATCCATTATTGGTGAATAAACAGGCTATTGATTTCTTAGTTGGGCTAATATTCAACTTAGTGATTAATTCTAGTCATTTATGAAATCCTTTACAGACTATCATATTATATGGAAATAGGAAGTTTCCTTTTGCTTTTAAATTCTTATATCTATCATTTATTTTACTGTCTTTTTGGGGGGAAAAGGGGGTGGTTACCAGGGATTGAACTCAGGGGCACTTCACCACCCACCACTGAGCCACACCCCCAGCCCTATTTTGTATTTTATTTAGAGACAGGGTCTCACTGAGTTGCTTAGAGCCTCGCCATTGCTGAGGTTGGCTTTGAACTCTTGCTCCTCCTGCCTTAGCCTCCCAAACTGCTGGGATTATAGGTATGTGCCACAGCGCCCGGCTTAATTTCCTGGTCTTATTGCATTAGTCAAGACATCAGGTATAGCATCCAAAAGGAGCAGCTACAGTGAGTGGCTCTGTTCCCTGCCTAGTGGGAGTGTTCATCAATCTCCCTTTCAGCCCTCTCCTTATCCAAGAGTCTCAAGTTCTAATTATACCTCTTAATTCCACTTTAGCTGCATCATATCTTTTATGTGATCCTTTCATTTCCACTCAGTGTAAACTATTTTGGACTTTCCATTACAATTTCTTCTTGAACCCAAATGTTAACTATGAAGATATTTTTAAATTTTCATACATGCAATTTTTTTCCACTTTCCTTGTTTCACTTCTTGTTTTTAAAGCTCTTGCCTAGACTTATAGGTGCCTAATTTAATTGTACAGTGATCAAAACTATGTATGATACAAATTATTTGAAATTTGCTAAAATCTACCTTATATTATGGCCAATTTTGCAAATGTTTTAACATTTTAAAAAATGTGATTTTTTTGTATGAGGTAGGGTTCTATATAAAGCTAATAAATAAATTTATAGATATTTTCCTTCAACTATTCTTACAGGTTTTTTTTTTTGGTTTGTTTGGTTCATATTTTCTATTAGAAGAATTTTTAAAATCTCTTACTATGTATAAAAAAACTGCCAGTTTTTGCCTTTTATATCATTTGAAACCATGTTTGGAGCTGCAAGATCACAACGGCCACATCATTGTGAAGGATGGTCCCTTTTATTATTATATAGTGTCTCTCTTTATCCCTATTTGTTCTTTTATTTTATTTACTTATTTATTGAATTTTCAAATTTGGAGTTTAATTAGTTTACTATTGTGCCAGTTATAAAATAAGACCTTTTTATCTTTTATTGAGTTTATTTTTTTTCAATACACGACAGCAGTGGAATGCATTACAATTCTTATTACACATATAGAGCACGATTTTTTATCTCTGTATATAAAGTATGTTCATGCCAATTTATGCCTTTATACATGTACTTTGTGTTTTTTTTGCATTACAATTCTTAACACACATTATATACCATAATTTTTCATACTTCTGTTTGCATATATAGTATGCAATAAATTCCAGTTTTAGCCATAAATTCCGGTTTGTCAAATATTAAATAATATTATTTCTCAGCATTCTTTTTGAATTTGAATGATATTTTTTTCCTGTTCCTTATTTTCAACCTTTGGGAGTGATCTTATTTCAAATGTGTTTTTCTGGTCCATTGCATATGATCAGATCTTTCATTCATTTTGATAATCTCTGCTTTAACTTGTTTACTTTAATCCAATTATAAGTACTATGAGTTAATATTACCTTCTTTGCCTTTTCAGATTTTTTTGTTGTTGTTTTCCTCTGAATAAAGTTTTTTACAATTACTTTTTTCTTTGCTTGAATTCAAATCCTTAACATGCATATCTATTTTTGAAATAACTATCCTTATTCTTAAATATTTAATAGTCATACACTCTGTTTTATAAAGAAGTCTAAATGTTTTCAATATTTTTATTCTCTTCCTAGTCATATTTATTTCTTATCTAGTGTGTCCATCTTTCATTTTACTATTATTTCTTATAATTGTGCTTTGCTTTTTAAATAAATACAGAAAGTATTCTTTTGTAGTCCAAAGATGATTATATTTAATATTAATTTTTGTGCATCTTACCTTCTTTCTTTTTTTTCTTACCAAAATGTAACTTAATATAAATTCTCACAAATAGTGAAAATGAATGGGTAGTAAGAATTTTTGCCTTTTACATTTAAAACATTGTTATTTCATACTTTGTTCTTGAATGGGAGTTAATGTGACATAAGTTTTCCTCAGCACTTTGAAAATCTAACTCCATCACCTTCTTGGTTTCCATTGCTACTGATGAAAAAATATATATAACTTCAGTCCAATTGTTTATCTTTTGTAAGTAATCTACTTTTCCCTTTGGTAGCTTTAAGGATTTTCTTTTTACTGATGATGTTGTGCCATTTCAATATGATGTGGATATATCTTTATCCTGCTAGGTACTCAAATTACATTTCTGAAATGAATTCTCATATTTTTCTCTAATTTTGGAGAATTCTAAGGTACAATCTTGTCAAACAATGGTTCCTCCAACATTAGTCTCTTTTCCTTTTTCTGGTACTCAAATTCAAGATGTGTTAGAGTCTCCTTTAAATGTTATATTTATTTCTTTATACTAGATCTGAGTGAATTTGACAGTAGTCTTCTAATTTACTAATTATCTCTTAAACTATCCCTAGTCAAGAGTTTGTCCTGTATCTTGTGTTTCCTATGTCAGGAATATATTCTTAAACTTCAAGAGTTCCTATAGATACTTTGCCCTATCCTCATGTGGTTGTTTGCCACAAATTTGCCCCCTACCTTCATGCACACCATTTGCAATATGATTTTGATGTTCTTCATAAGTCTATTTCTCTCTACCCTTTAATCTGTCTTGTTTATGTGATATTCTTAGGCCAGTGGACATTGGCAGATATGCTTCTAACACAGGTGTGTGGAGGGCTTGTGTTTTGGAGCTTGCCCTTTCTTTTAGGTACAGAAAACCCGTCTACCACCAAGTAAACAAAACTGGACTAGCCTCCTAGAGGACAAGACCACAAAGAGAGAGACCCTACATGTCCCAACGTCCCCAGCTGAGGCCACAGTCAGGTGAGTGAGCCCATCCTGCACCATCCAGCTCCAGCCAAACCAACTCAGATCAGAACTCTCCAGATGACTCACAGTCCTAAAAACTAATGCAGGCTTGTTTGTCAAGCAACTAAGTTTTGGGGTGGTTTGTGATGCTACCCAAGATAATTGATACACTATCTATCTTATTCAATTTCTCACTATTTTATTTCACATCTTTTTTTTCATTGTCCATGGATTGAATAATTCTGTTTCATGTTTTTAATCATCTTAAACTTGCTTTGTCATACTGCTTCATCAAATTATTTGCAATGGGGGTGAATTATTGATGTTGTTGATGGTCTTTCTTAGTGCTCATTTTCCATCCACATTTTGGAAAGTGTCTCTCTTTTTCCCTATTTGTTCTTTTGGCCATAAATTCTGGTTTATCAAATATTAATATTATTTCTCAGCAGTCTTTTTGATTTGAATGATCTTTTTTTTCCTATCTCTTATTTTCAACTTTTTGGAATGATCTTATTTCAGGTGTGTTTTTTTGGTCCATTGCATATGGTTGGATCTTTCATTTTGATAATCTCTGCTTCACTTGTTAACTTTAATCCAATTGTAAGTATTATGAATTAATATTATCTTCTTTGCCTCAGATTTTGTTTGAATGGGAGGCTTTGTGTTCTGTTCCATTTGCTTTGCTCTTGTATCCAGTTGAGAGGTTTTTGTGGATGTTTTTACTCATTACCCTGTAGCCTCTGTCATAGCCAGGTCTTATGCTGGTTTTCTGGAGCTCCTGCTCCACTGTGACATAGGAATACTACAGAGTCAATCACAGAGCTGGCTTGATCCAGTTTTGCACTTCCCATCAGCTCCTGGGGAGTAAGGCTGAGTCTCAGATCTCCCTCATTCCAGAGCTCCTGAGAGAACCAGACCCAGGTGATGGTCATCAGCCTGGTTCTATAATCTCTTGCATAGACACTGATTCCCATCACCCCCAAGGAGCCAGACTCCTTTCCATCACTGCCTGGTTTGGACCCAGAGCTCTGCAAGTCCATGGTTCCTTCCTCACTCACTTCTTTGCAGTGATCCAGAAAGATGTTTCCTCTTGCTTTTGAGTTTGGCTGTATCACATTCATTGCTACTGATGAAAAAATATATATAACTTCAGTCCAATTGTTTATCTTTTGTAAGTAATCTACTTTTGTTTTCCCTTCTTATCTTCTTTCATTGTTTTGTACTTTAAGCACAGAGGATGTGCAGAATATAAATTTAAGGGGAATTGGGCTGGGGTTTATAGCTTAGTGGTGGAGGGCTTTCCCAACATGGGTGAGGATCTAGGTTTGATCTCCAACATCAGGGGTTAAAAACAAAAAGCAGGGTGAAGACTGACTTGACCAGAGATCCATTTCATATAATCTTTTTTTTTCCTAAAACTTAAAACATAAACTCCTTAGGGCTGGCATGCAAGATCATTCGCAATTCAGACTCACTTCCCACTCCACTGCCAGGCACCCTGCCCTCCACTCACATCAAGTTAGCGCCTGCAACCTGAATACAGAATGTGTTTCCATTTCTCTGTGTACAATTGGTCTTCTAAATCCGCAGGTCCCACCTCCACGAATTCAACCAACCTCAGATTGAAAACAGTATTTTTTTTACAAAGCAGTGTCTGTACTGAAAAAGGACAGACAATTCTTCTTATCATTTCCTAAGCAACACAGCATAGCAGCTATTTACATAGCAATTACATTGAATTAGATGTTTTAAGTCCTCTAGAGATGACGTAAAGTCTGCAGGAGGATGCACATAGGTCACATTGCAAATTCTAAATACTGTTTTATAGAAGGGACTTGAACATTCACAGATTTTGGTATCTGCAGGGGCTCCCGGAACAACATTCCCATGGATGGAGACTGATTGACAGCTGCTTGGGAGCAGCTCTCCTACTGCACCATCGGAGCTTCAAGACCTTGATGGAAAATCACTTCAACAGGGAAGTTGGCAGTTGGCTCCAGATCCTACCAGTTAAGTTATTTATTCCTTCTTTGTGCAAAGATAGTATTGTTAAACACCTCTGTGTATAAGATAAATAGACATTGTTATATTTTTAGTTCCCTCCTCTTTTTTTTTTTACAAGAAATTTTGTCAAGGAAAATGTAGTCAAGATCACTAAACTGTATGAACAACACTATTTTCTCTATACTCTATTTTTTTCTACTGGGTACATTATCAACTTGAGAATTTTAGTGCTTATCTTCCCAGTCGGGCTTAGAGTTTCCTGAAGCCAGACATTGTCCTGTTCAGATTCAAATGTTTAGAAGTTAGCCAAGAAACTAGTGTACCAGGGGAATGAATGAATGAATCATACGATGTGTGACATAGAGGAAACAGAGATCATGTGGTGTGGGTTTTTTTTCCCCCCGTATTGTCACTTCCACAGTCAATGCTCTTTATTGAAGTGTACGCTCTGATTAACACTGACATACTGTGTTTATCTACTATCCTTAGAAATGAGGAGAAAGCAGTGGACACATTTTTTTTCATGAAGTTTGTCTTACATCACGATCTTTAAGCTAACTCTGCATGAAAGCAATTGAAATATTCCCATATACTTTTGGTAAAAGTGTGGTTTTTATAACTATTAAAGCAAGACAGGGCAAACAGTCTCATTTCCTTCCTCAATTTCATGGCATTGTATTCTCTTTAAGAAAAAGAGTGGAAGATGTTAACATGAACTCTATTTTTTTTTATTTTTAGAAAAGTTAAAAATATGATGGTAAAAAACTTAATTACTTAAAGCTTTAGTACGCTTAAAATTTTAACAGCTATAAAACCCTGGTCTGTCTTTCTATAGCTTGAGTTTCTTTCTCAGGAGAAGAGTGACAGTCTGAGTCTCTTCTTGACAAGGAGAAGATTAATTTGTCAAGGGAAATGGTACCAAATTGCATGTGGTATGAGCAATACTATTTGCCTGATTGTCCAACTTTTCTGGAATCCTTCAGGATACAATTTCTTCCTCAGGAACCCAAGGAAGGTTCTGTGACATGGGAGAAACAAAAGGGTTTTCATCTGGTGGAAGTTACTTGTGCTTTCTTTTCCTCCAGCTCAGTTGGCACAGCTATGGCAAAGACAGAAATGCAACTGAGTAGTATTTTTGTTCTCAAAAATGTCTACAATTCATCTCAAATCTGTATCTCTGCTAGGGACAGAAACTAAATCCGTTCTAACAAACAACTTCTAAACCACAGCCTCCTTCTGGCGCCTGTCTATGCGTCTCTTCTCCCAGAGCCCTGGCCAGTGGGCTCCTCCCCAGTGGGCTCCTCCCCAGAGCCCAATCCTAGCTGGTCCAGCAGTCGTCCTGGAAGGGCTCCTTCTGTCCTCTACAGGGCATGTGTTGGGCAAAAGTGACATGTGGGAAATGTGGGCAAGAGAAATAAAAAGCAAATCTCATTTAACTTCAGAAGCCTACTTCCTGATTCCATAGTTGTCATGGTGTTCTAATAACCTGCGATGTAAGCTGGGTGAGATTTCGTCTTCCCACTGTGACATCCCTGCCACATTCCTAATTCAAGCTCAAAGCTTCGTTTCATAGGGCTGAGGCTGTGCCTCAGTGGTAGAGTGCTCACCTAGCGTGTGTAAGGCCCTGGGTTCGATCCTCAGCACCACATAAAAATTAATTTAAAAAAAAGGTATAATACCTTAAAAAACTATATTTCCTACAGATACAGACTTTGAATTCATGCTAAATCCTCAGAAAGGATTTAGAATTTAAACTATTTCAAAACTGGGTGTGATAGCATGTGCCTGTAATCCCAGTGATTTGGGAGGCTAAGGCAGGAGGATTACAAGTTTGAGGACAGTCTCAGCAACGTATTGAGGCCCTAAGCAACTTATTGAAACTGACTCAGAACAAAACAAACAAGGAGCACATGAAATTAGACCATTTCAAATTTTGAATCAATTTCAATATCTCTAAGAAAGATCCAAAGTTAGTAAGTTGCCTATTTTCCTTGTAGAACTGTTTCAGTCAGGTTTTGTTTTGGTTTGGTTTGGTTTGGTTTGGGTTACTGTGACCAAATGACCTGATAAGAACAACTTAAAGGAGGAAAAGTTGTTTTGGCTTATGATTTCAGAGGTTCAGTTCATGGTCCACCGACTCCATGGTTCTGGGCCTGAGGTGAAGCAGCAAATCATGACCGAACAGCCCAGAAGAGGAAAGAGGCTCCCCTCATGGTGTGTGTGTGTGTGTGTGTGTGTGTGTGTGTGTGTGTGTGTGTGTGTTGGGGGTGGGGTGTAATATCAGGAAGCAGAGGGAGAACTCTGCTCACCAGGGACAAAACATAAACCCCAAAGACATGTCTCTAGAGAACTACCTCCTCCAGCCATGCCCTGCCTGCCTGTAGTTACCACCCAGTTAATTCATATCAGTGGTTACACTAACTAGGTTACACTAACCATCTCACCCCTGGAAATTCTTACATTATCTCAAACATTAGCTTTTGGGGGGAACCTCATATCTAAACTGTAACAAGAATCAACCAGCTTACCATGATTGAAGATTGCAGTACATCCCAAAGAATGGGATAAAGAAGGGAAGAAGGGGGAACATGCAGCTTTTTTTTTTTTTTTTTTTTTGTGGCTCAGTGGTAGAGCACTTGCCTAGCATGTGTGAGGGGGCTGGGTTAGATTCTCAGTACCATATATAAATAAATGAATAAAATAAAGGTCCATCAACAACTTTTTAAAAAGACTATCTAGAATATCTAGAATTTTTTAAATTTTTTTGCATTATTTTTGATACAGAGGTCTCATTGTGATGCTCAGGCTGGCCTTGAACTTGAAATTCTTCTTCCTCAGCCCCCCTGAGCAGCTAAGACCAAGTACATTGGCTTACTATCTTAATATTTTTATGCCAAACAAGTATGGAAAATGAGTCGGGAAGCTAAATTAGACCTGGTGGAGTTTGAAAAAGAGAACAAAAATAACCAGTAAGAGAAAGAAATATAACTTAAAGAAAATGTATCCATCATGGCTCTTAGACACATGAATGTAGCACATTTAGTTTTGTTTAATTTCCTTTCAAGTCACACTTTGGAGCAGCTATTATACACAGGACACAATGTAAAGTTCTGGAACAGCTGTGTTCCACAGAAATGTATACATGACAGCTAAGTGATTTTAAAGTCTCTGGCAGCCACATTAAAATTAATTAAAAAAAATAGGTGAGGTTGAGGGTGTGGCTTAGTGGTAGAATTTGTGCTTAGCATGTATGAGCCCTGGGTTTCATTCCCAGCATCACTTAAGAAAAAACAAATGGTGAGATTAATTTAAATATTTTTATTAAACCAATGCAGTTTAATTAGCCCAGCTTAATAGCCCAGCTTAATTCAGACTAGCCACATGTGGCAGTAGCTACCATATTGAACACCAAAGCTTCAGAGATAACAAAATAAACAAGGACAGTAAGAGTTAAAGAGTTTCTGAAAGTCCGGGCCCACTCTTAAGAGCTAGGGCCCTAGGGGAAGAAATGGAACTCCACAGGATGACAGCATGAGTGTGATATATGCATCCTCATCTCACCCTTGACCCTTTCCTAACCGGTTGGAAGTCAGCATAGGGTAACGCAGAGCATCCTTTACATCATCAGATAGCCACAGTACAAAGTGCCATGATAACAAAACGGCTACTCAGTCCCTGTATGGAGAAGCTCCCTTCCCACCACAGGTTAAATTTGTACCTTATTCCCAACAAGAATTGCAGCTTCACTACCTGAAACCCGTACAACTTCCACACATCACAGAACAATCTCAGGTTTAAGACTTTGACTTTCCAGAAGGTTCAGGAACAAGAAGGAGTCTATTCCTCAACTCTCCAGAAAGAATATGGTAGACAGGAATGAGCAGGGAGAAGGGCAGATTTCCTCTAGCCCCCTTAGAAATTAGATTCTCTTCCATACTAAAAGCAAAATCTACATCTGTATCTATCAATCATCTATCAATTATCTATCTGTCTGAAAATTAGGACAATGCTATGTAAAGTTTTTCAGGGTCCTCATTAACTGTTTTCCCAAGTCACAATTTCAGTGAACAAACATGACCAATTTAACTTTATTTCTACCCTAAATCTACCCTTGATCTTATCTCTGTAGGTCTCTCTCCTTCCCAGCCCAAATCTCCCTGATCCTGCCACGCAGAACACTCTTTCGCCTCTTCCTCCCCAGCAGCCCTTGTAGCAAGAGTCTTCTGCCAGCCAGTTCATCACCTGTAACAAGAAACAAGCCCCACCTCCCACTGTGGTGTCAAGATGCAGCAAACATGGGATTGAAGGAAGATGAATAGGAGATTTGGAGAGGAAAGAATTTGGAGATATTAGAGAGAAAAGTAGTTAGTGCCATGGCAATTTGTGTGTGGAAGGAAGGATGGGCTGGGGAGACTTCACAGGTGGGGCTTGGAAGAGAGACCTCTGGAGCATACTTAAAGAAGAGCTCTGGACAGTGAGTCGGGAAGCTAAATTAGACCTGGTGGGGTTTGCAAGGCTTCCTTTCCTTGCACTTCCACAGCTTCCTCTTTCCAACTCTACCATTTTAGGTGGTACATGCGTCTTCTTTGCTCCCTTTCAGCTTTGTTCATTCCTGCCCTGGGAATAGCAATCACCTTCCACCCATGTGGTCTCTCCATCCACACCCCCCACACCCCACCCTCCAACCCACCCCCTCTGTCCTCCACCCTCAACCCAAGTGAGCTTCCTGGAATCCAGTCTTATCCCTGACCCATCCCCATGCTCAGAGTCATCAGGGTGGGTCCACACTCCTCATGGTGGTTCAGCGGTCTTTTTTGAGCAGTCCCTGTTAGCTTGACAGCCTCATCTCTCTCCTACTCTCTCCTAGAACTTCTCCAGCCACGTGTCATTCCTGGAGCTTGCCTGCTTCTCACTGGTTTTGCATTATCTGGCTCTCGTTCTGTCCTTTCTCTTTTATTCATCTGACTCCTGTGCCTCCAAACATGGTCTTTCCTCCTATTAGACTCTTTCTCCTTTTTACCAGGTAATTTCTTCTTTTTTTTTTTAATATTTTTTTAGTTGTAGTTGGACACAATACCTTTATTTTTATTTATTTATTTTTATGTGGTGCTGAGGCTTGAACCCAGAGCCTCCCATGTGCTAGGTGTGTGCTCTGCCACTGAGCCACGACCCCAGCCCTACCATGGAATTTCCCTTTGGTTTTCATGCTTCTGCTCAACTACTCCAGCGTGCTTGCATAGTTTCCAGACAGGAATGAAAGGAGTTCGGTACTGTCGACTGAGTGAATGAGAGACTGGGTGGATGCTCACCTGGTGGCAAAATAAGTAATAATAATAATAATAATAATAAAGTAATCAGGAGGGGTCCAACGAGAAGGAGAGGTTTGGTGAAGAAGCCACTATGAAAAACTATAGATTAAAAAAAAAATCAAAGTGTTTGGGTAAGAAAAACATTTGCTGGGATTGGTAACTTCTGTGGTTTTTTGTTGTTGTAGTTTTGTTTTTGTACCAGGGATTGAACCCAGAGATGCTTAGCCACTGAGCCCATCCCCAGCTCATGGTTTTTAAATTTATTTTATTTTTTAAAATATTTTTTAGTTGTTGATGGACCTTTATTTTATTTATTTGTATGTGGTGCTGAGAATTGAACCCAGTGCATACTAGGCAAGCGCTCTACCACTGAGCCACGACCCCAGCCCCTTTTAATTTATTTTTAATTTTTAAAATTTTGAGACAGGGTCTTACTAAGTTGCTGAGGCTGGCTTTGAACTTACTATACTCCTGTCTTAGCTTCCTGATCCACTGGGCAGCATGTTGGGTTCTTCTTGCTGAATCTTAGGAGTTGGAACCCCATAATTAGCACCATCAGGAACCATCTCCCCTCCAGGTCTCCCTTCCTGGACTCCAGAGGTGATACTAACTCTGTCCCTGTTACTTTCTTCATGTACCAGCAAACCATCCCCCATCCAGGGACATACTCCCCCAGCCTTCTCTCTTACTCCAGTGTCCCTGCTTCCTTCCTTCACTTCCTGTTTGCCATATTTCCATGTGTCCTCTCTACGCTCCAATCCCCCATTGCTCGCATTTCTCCATATCCTAGGAGTTCCTGCTTCATCCATTTGCACAAGTCCCCACTAAAGTTGAGCTGCCTCCACTCTTCGGCTTCAGCAGCCACCAGGAACTACCACGTTCTGCTATGATGATCAGAATAGTCCTGGGCACTCAGTTTTCTAAACCTCCAAGCCTCTCTACCAGGATGCCACTTAAGGAAACTCCTCTCACGTTGCAAGGCATGCCCCTGTGGCTGAAGGGTGAGGTCTCCGTGTGGCAAAGGTCAAGGTAGACAGAGGGGAAGGTAGTGGAGAGCCGGTCCGCCCTGTTCTCCCTCCCCACCTGCCTCTCTGCTCACTCTCCCGCGCTGCAGATATCATTCACAGAGCCAGAGACTACTTGGATGCGTTTTCTAATCTGTTTATTCTGAAATCAACAAAGCCAAGGGGCCTCTTTTTGATGTGCTGGTCTGTGGGGTTCAAAGTGTCTAGCCACCTTGACCCCTTACCAAGTCTCCACCACTGCAGCGTGGCTGCCCAACTGCATAGATTTATACTTATTTTTATATAATGGAAAACTCATTGCCGGACATCGAGTTACTCACTTTGATTTGTTTTCTTTGGAAGAAGCGGCGGGCGGCGGCGGCGGCACCCCAAGCTGGGTCATTAACATGGCAGCAACAGCAACAAAGACCTCTACAGCCGCTGCCTGTAAACCGTGGATAAAGTTCAAGCATTTATTCTGTCTGAGGCCTCCCAGTGTCTATAAAAGCCCAGCACGATTATATGATCAGTGTCAAGACCCACTTTCCCCTCTTTGTGCTCCGGGATGCATTTCCTTGCCCTGTCCCTCCGTGTTGCCACCGCAGCTGCTCTGGTTTTAATAGCGACCCAAGGCACACACTATTGGAGTGTTCCTTGGGCTTTGTTTTAAACATGGTTTTTGCTTGTGTTAACTACCGCCTGGCTCTCTGACACCCGTGAATGGGGCTAGGCAGGGCTGTCAATCAACAACAATAATAATGCCATCTGGGTTTGAATAATACTAATGAGAAGAAGAAGAAGAGGGAGACTGTGTATTAACATAGCACCTTTGTCCCAGAAGCTCAGAGGGCGTTCAGGATAATAATTCATTCATGCTCCAAGCACTGCTGGGCGGTAGATATTATGATCCCCACCACGGGAGACTGAGACACAGAGAGGGCAAGTGGCTGGCCCCAGGGTCACACAGTAAGTCAGAGACAGCATACAACTTAACTGTTGAGAGACACCCAAAAGCAACACAGATCCTGTGAGATCACATTAAACTCATTCTCTGTGTGTCTATTTTTAAAATCAAGTGGTAAAAATTCTCTGATCTGAGATCTAGTTGTTCCATGATTTATGGGGTGAAAATGAAAAGAATGTTCTAGGGTGAAGGAGAGATTCATGAATGCTCATTGTATTAGGGGAATGATCAAGCCCAGGGCTCAGGAGAAGAGGGCCACAAGATATCCGTCTACCATCCCAAGATGTGCCAGTGATTTCTCTGGGGGCAGGAAGATGATGGAAATGTTAAAGCCAAGTGGGTAAAGAGGGTTTGCTCATGTAAGTGAGAAGGCAAGCTAAACACGAAGCCAAAAAGCTCACAAAAGGCAAATGAGGAGCCACAGCCACCCAGCAGTAAGGACATTGCTGAAGCCACCAACAGCTTCCCAGTTTGGTCTAAAGCCCCATTCTGCCCCGTTGAGATCACCTCAAAGTGCCAAGGTCCTAACTCTCCTTTCTCAACCACCAGAGTCCACAGAGGGATTCCAACCTGACCCTGCACTTCCCAGCAGAAGGATCTGCCTAACTTCTCTATGTTACAGTTTCCATCTTTGTAAAATTAATTAATAACATTTTCTTGTTGGGTTACCTAGCATGTTGCAATAACTTCTGAACTGATTTCCCCCAGTTTTTTGCTGTCTTTCCCTGTCAATCACTGAGTTGCCATGAGGATAAATAATACATGTTGCTTAGACTAGTATATGCCACATCTTGGGGCCTCAAAATATGTTAGCTATTTTATAAATAATCGTAGGTTGCTGATTTGGTTATCCACCTCTTCTATTTGCTGGTTGCTTTATTCCTAGTCAGATAAAAAATAAAACCTGCACCCCATGAAGAAAGAGTCCAGCCACTTAAGGACATGAAATTAAACTATCCAGCTTCTCCCTGCTCTTCGTTGTGTTGTTGTAACTGCATCCTACAGATTAGTGCTCGGTGATGGTCACTTGCCCCATGTCTTGATTTGTCTCCCAATAGATTCTAAACAAATGCACCTAGTAACACATATACTTCTATTCCCCACAGTGGCCAGCATGCCACTTGACAAGCAGCCTTGGAACCAAACACATTCTACCTTTCCACATTTTCTTGACCACCTGCCATGCACAGGACTCTGAGCTGAGGAGTGACGTGGATGTATTTGGAAGGGCTCTTGCCCTGGAAGTCCATACGTCCTTTGTAGAAGAGATAAACCATATGGGAATAATTCTCAACCTTCATATGCATCCAAAATCACTCGGACGGCTTGTTAAAATGGGAAAGGCAGTTATTATGACTTTGAATGCCCATCTAAATTTGGGTTTTTTTTTTTCGTTCTCAGTGGAACTGCTGAAAGTTTGTAAGAAGAGCAATAATATGATCCATAATATGCACAAAGATCAACCTTGGAATACCCTAGAGGACAGCAAAGGCCAGGTAGAAACTGAAGTTGGGGGATTGGTGACAATTCATTGGAATATGCTAGATCAGTGATGAGATAAACCAGGAATTCTTTGATGGGTACTGAAGCCTTTCCAAAATCTCTCCCCAAATCATGGCATCCCTGGTCCCCTCTCCTTTGCAGAGAGCCCTGAACACATGGAGTGACACCTCTTGCCTTGGATGTCTGTTGGCTATGATATCATCTGTCCTTTGTTTGTGCCCCTCATCCAACTTAAGAGACACTTCCTCACTGGACTGAGTCACAGGTGCTCTCTAGTTTCCAGGGCCAGTCTTCCTTGGCAATACACAAGCAGATTTGCAATTCTTCCTCAACCCTCTGTGGAGAAGCCACCCTCCACCTGCTGCCACCCCCACTTTACCACTTTCCAGGCTGGGGGCAAAACTCCCTCCTTCAACTCTCACTACACCTTTGGCTTCTGACCTTGATTTGATATTTTACTTCATGTCTCTCCTTTCCGGGTAAACTTTGAAATACTGGGGATAGAACTCCCATCAGGTTCCGTGTTGGATAGAGTCCCTGATGTCCAGTGAAGGGCCTGTGACTCAGTAGGTGCTTGGGAAATCATCACTGCCACAGTAAGTAAATAAAGAAATAATGATAAGCCTTTTTATTTATTTATTTATTTATTTTTTTAAAGAGAGAGTGAGAGAGGAGAGGGAGGGAGAGAGAGAGAGAGAATTTTTAATATTTATTTTTTAGTTCTCGGCGGACACAACATCTTTGTTGGTATGTGGTGCTGAGGATCGAACCTGGGCTGCACGTATGCCAGACGAGCATGCTACCGCTTGAGCCACATCCCCAGCCCCAGATAAGCCTTTTTAAAAGTATCTAAGATTGTTCATGTGTCCAAATACGAAATGCCATGGCACATGCATCTCTGCACACTCCCAGCTTACAGAGTCTCTCTTTCAGGTGGAATGTATTATATTCATATAGGAAGCGGGTATCTGTAAGGTCTGCCTCTGAGAATAGGAAGTAATCTTATTAAACAGGACAGTTTTTTTTTAAAAAAAAAACTACCTTGTCCCTCCTTCTCTCCTCTCCTCTCTCCTTCTCCCACCTGCCTGACCTCCCTCTCCTGCCCCTCGTTTTCCCTCCTGCCAGCAGGCAAACCAAAGGACAAGCACAGCAAGAAGCACTCTGGGGGATTTGTTCCTGTCCCCAAGAGATCCGAAAGATGCCCAACCCCCTGTATTTTATTTTATAAATTTAATTTTATTTATACTAAGAAGACCAAGCTGTACACATGCAGGCATGCGGAGAGGAGAGAAGGGGATGGAGCCCCCCCCCCCCGCATGGGTGTCGGGGGCGTGGGGGAGGCTGCCTATTCACTAGACAGGGAAGGGAGGGCATCTGTGGGCTCTGCAGGCTGGAAGCCCCGCACCACAGGGGTGACGAGCTGGGGACACTGGAGGAGAGAGTGAGGAATCTGAACACACAGAGAGGATTTAGATCATACTCACAGGCAAAGCACAGTTTGAGCTCCTGGGACAGTGACCATATACCCAGTCTAGTTTTAACAAGACGGCACTGGCCCAGAGGGCTGGCCACTTTGGCCTGTGGCTTGAGGTTATTAGTACTTTCTACATTCTTCTCCCCAAGGTGGTAAGAGAAAGAACTCTAAGCAGACATACTGGATTCTCCCCTCTGTAACCTAGTGCCCAGGAGACTGATCTGGCTCACGGTGGAGATTTTTTTTTTTTTTTTTTTGTCTTTGGAGCATTTTCTTGAGAAAGGAGTGGTCTCCTAAACTGCTCTTTCTCCCCTCTTGCACCCTGA
Source organism: Ictidomys tridecemlineatus (assembly GCF_052094955.1). Taxonomy (NCBI): domain Eukaryota; kingdom Metazoa; phylum Chordata; class Mammalia; order Rodentia; family Sciuridae; genus Ictidomys; species Ictidomys tridecemlineatus. The sequence goes on along the minus strand of NC_135482.1, from coordinate 106,206,717 downwards.
GGATTGTCTCTACCTCAAGCTTGAGATTAAGCTAAAAGGTCTTTGACTCTCTCTGGCCCCTGGATGGGCAAGAGCCCCGTCTGCCTGCCCTGGCCTCTGGCAGACCACGCCCGCCCATTCCTCACACGGCTTGGATTTTCCTGGAGGGAACAGCGAATGCCACAAGATCCTGGCTTGAACAGATTCCATGCTGTCTGTACAAACAGAGACTGGAGCCTCTGGGAAGAGCCTCGCTCTCTCCTTACCTCCAGAAAGTCTCCTGTCCCCGGCCCATGCAAACAGGCAGGGGATTGTGGGTCTCACTTCTGCACACTGATGTACTGTGGGGCTGAGGCTTGGGGCTTGGCCTTAAAACAACAATCAATCTCTTCATGTCCTTCTGCATTGGACATGCCCATCTCTGGAGACCTTTCCTTCCTGGACAGCCCTGAGCTCCCCAGACAAGGAGATTCCTGGGAGGCGCCTGCCCAGCCATCACCAGTGTGGGCTGAGAATATGAGGAGCTGACTCCACCAACCCCACTCCCCTCACGCCCGCTTTCCTACCAGTGACCTGTTCCCCATGCACTCAACCCCTTTGCCCAGAATGCCCCTTTACTGCTCTGCTTAGGGACTGGCTTTCTGTAGCTTAATCCTTAGCTTGAAGGGCACTTGGGTTGTCTTCTCCACCTCCAGCAAAGAGGTGCTGGTATTCTTCTCCGTGCTCTTTGGATGTACGTGAGTGATGCTGAAGAGACTGGATTGTTCGTTCAACTACCTCCCCAATTAGACTCTGAGCTGCCTGAAGGCAGGGCCGTGGGGAAGAGTTGCACAGATTGTGCACTGCCCAAATCTGTGGATGGCATTCGCCTGAGAGTCTAAATAAACTCTGCACAATCATAAGCAGTAGATGGGGTGGCAGCTAAATCTTATTTTTAGAAAGGCCTAACACACAATGAAAGCTTGTTTATTTAACCTAGGCTACTATTCACATTATTGCTCTTCCTGTCTGATCACATAAAAGAGGGAAGAAACTGTAATTAGCTCAATAGTCTTACAGTGAGAAAATAGCCTGCTCTCCTTAGAGACAGTACATGATTCTAGATCAAGGAGAGAACTCATCCTGAGTTAGATTGAACTGTCTATTAGGAGTCCCTGTCTTATCTTGCCCTAGTTCTCAGAGTCCTATAAGTGGTACAAGAATTTTTGTTCCTGTGCCCTAGATTCTCTTCTGCAAAATAAAATATCTTTTCTTTTAGTTTTAGAGGGATAAAGCAAAGGTCAATGAGGAGTTTATAATGCCCTCAGTAAAAGAAAATGACAACACAAAACACAGAGATTCCCAGGATAGCTTTCCAATCATCCAACAGTATAAGATACTTGCCACTATCCCAGAAAAATGTCCCCTTTTTCTCTGCTAGCCTTATGCACCTACACCACCACTCTATCCTGAGATCTGGGGGATAGCAAAAATGGAAGGTACTTTTTTCAGCTTTTTAGTTGCTGTGATTAGAAGACCTGACCAGAACAATTGTAAAGGAGGAAAAGGTTATTTAGGGGCTCACCATCTTAGAGATCTCAGTCCATAGACGGCCAGCTCTATTCCTTGGGGCTGGAGGTCAGGTAGAACATCATGGCAGAAGAGTGTGGTGGAAGGAAGTGGCTCACATGATGATTAGGAAGGAGAGAGAGAGGGGGGGAGAGGGAGAGAGAGGGAGAGAGAGAGAGAGAGAGAGAGAGAGAGAGAGAGAGAGAGAGAGAGAATATGAATGAATATCTATTTGCCAGATACAAAATATATACCCTCAATGACCCATCTCCTCTAGCCACAACCTCCCACTTCAGTTACCACTCAGTTAATCCCTATCAGGGAATTAATTTACTGATTGGGTTAATATTCTCACAACCCGATCATTTCTCCTCTGAACCTTCTTGCATCATCTCACACATGAGCTTTTGGGGAACACCTCACATCCAAACCGTAACAATGACCAAATGCCCTCAGTATTCTGGGCTCTCTGCTCAAAACTTTCTCATTCATCATAAGCCACCCTCAAGATGCTCTGAGCTGGCCACCCTCAAGATTTTCAAACCCCCTGGACAGTTCTGTGAAGAGCTGGGCCATTTCTATCTTTATTTTTTAACCTTTGAACATATTTTAATTGACCCCATGTTAAATGTGAGAGCAGGATCCTGGAGGAAATAAAGGGTTGCTCATCACCTCTTTATGCATTCCCACCTACTGACTCCTGTCCCTGGAATGCCATTTCCTTGTCTGCCTAACTGGCAAACTCCTATCCGTCCTTCAAAGCCCATGCAACCACAAGCTCCTCCAAGAAAGTTTCTTCAACATTTCCCAAGCTTCAAGCAAGAGTTAGCAACTTTTTCTTGTGAATTTTTTGCCTACATTTTGTAATAAGTGTTTTCACATTCGTCTTTAATTGCTTGCTATGCCATGAGTGTCTTAATTTACTTCTGAGTTCTCAGTGCCTGACAGGGAGCCTGGCACATAATCGTGTCAGTAGTGTTTGTCGGGTGAGGTCCCTGTGTCTGCCGATAGGAACTCACTGGGGCCTGGAGTTCCCTAAGTTTAAGATTTGCTTTCAGATTGTGGACACCAGGCTGCCAAAAGGAATAAAAGCAAATATGAGGAAAGATTTGTTGGTAACCAGGGTCATAAATCTCCAAGTAACTTACTGAAATTTCCGGAATCTTCCTCGGTTACATTTGTCATAATCCTGTTTGGAGTTGGGGAGAAGAGCTGAGTCTTCATTGGCCTTCTCAGCTCCAGGGACACCCCAGCAGAGCTCTGGACACATGTAGATGCACATGGATGAGAAGAAGGGGCTCCTGCTTCTCCACTCTCAGTCCCCCGGGGCTCCCTGTTTAGGATACCCAGCCTTTGCCTTTCTGTCCAGTTTTATCCTATTCCTCAGTCAGCTCAAGTTCCACCCCTTGCACAAGGCCTCTTCTGGCCAGCCCAGTCCAAAGGGAGATCTCCCTTCTTCAGGTACCGGGCAGCAGGCAGTGGCATTGATCAGACCTCCCATGGGTTACCCAACTTCACAAGGCGAAATTGTGAAGGTATTTCCTGTAACCCCCTTCTTTCCTCTCCAAGGCGAGCACTGTGAGGGACACTAGTATGTGTGTGTGTGTGTGTGTGTGTGTGTGTGTGTGTGTATACGTGCATATGTGTGTATGTGTATGTGTTGTCATGGCAACACAGTGTGTATAATCCGGATGGGAGATCTGAGTGCCATACATCTGGAACAAAATAAACTCATTTATGACATCTTCCAGCATGTACGACGTCTCTGAAACATTGAGATCTCAAAGAAACAGGACAGCTTCCAAACAGGGCGGAGAGCTCACATTCTTTCTTTGCCTGCCCACTTGCTTACCGCCCCCCACCCCCGCCCACCTCCCCATATACAGAATGGAAACTTTCAGGGGAAAGGAATTCTGAACAGCTGTTGTGAGAGACCACACAGATTTCCCCACTTCTACTGGCTCCCAGCCGGTGAGCTCATTTCCCTGGGAGATGCAGTCTGAGCCTGTGGGGTCCACTTAAGTGTACCTCGGGAGGAGCTGAGGAGGAAAGAGGAAGCGGCCCCAGGTGGAGGGGGAACTTTCTCATGTCAGAAAACTCACTGGAGACAGGCTAACGGGGGAGTGATCCTGCTGACTCCTTCCTGGACCAGGAGATGTTCTTTTCTAGAAAACCCCTTGGCTCATTATGGTTAAAAGGAAGCATTATCAATTTTACAGTTGATTTGAAAAAGAACCTTGACTCCCATCACATCTGTCTCCCCTCCTCCTAAAAGTCAAGAAGCAATTGCTGATTTAGGAAATACCTCACAAAAGAATGTGCTCAGGGGCAATGACAGCTCCCCCCCCCCCAACCTTTTCAGTGTGAAAAATAATATTCTCGTTTCCACAGTGCTCCATTGTGTACAAAGAGCTTTCTTTCACCCATGGTGTCTCATTCAAGCCTCAAGTGGCCCTGTGGGTATGGTGGGGTAGATATTGCTAACATTAGTGTCAGTACCAGAATTGGTATTGGCGAGGACATTAGCCAATGCATTGGTATTAGCCCCGATTTTCTACTATTGGAGCTGAGGTTTGTGAGAGGCTTCATGAAATGCCCAAATTCACAAAACAGAGCAAAGAACTTGGACTTTTCGATTTGATTCACAAACCCGGGTGCTTTCCTTTTGCATGCAGTCATTTCTCAGAAAATAACAGCTTGTTTATAAGTCGCCTTTTCCTTTTTCAATTTCTTGGCACCCAGCCTTGCAAAAATCCAACCAAGCCTTGGGATTTTTATGGATGTGACCCATCACTTTCCAACTTGGGTTTTGGTCCCAGGCCTTGACAGAGCAGCAGATGGGAGGTCCAGCAAGAATATCAAACCCTTTAGAAATTCCAACATCTACTTCTGGATATATGGCTTTGTCACCCCAATGTGTCCTGGACCTGTAGATGAGGCATCTACTCGTTCATGAATTGCCTGCTTCTACTTTCCACCTGTGGCAGGTCATCCATCCTGAGCCTCAGTCTTTGCACCTGTTAAATAAAGGGGTTTGGCTGGGTCTTTCTAAGGATGCCTGTAATTCAATGACATGATACTTTGACAGCAGACAAGGCACAGGGAGAAAGATTTCCCTTGGGAGCACCTGTGTCTCTGAGACTCTTCCCTCCACACTCATCCCCTAGTCCCATGCCTGTGCTTAGCCCAGAGCTGGTCTGGCCCTGCCTGGCTTGGAGACATCATTGTGCAGTATCAGTTGAAGGTTTGGGTGAGGGCGGGCTGAGGCCAGCAGGGGGGAGACCCACTGGGGTATTTTTTTCAGATGCATATGTCCCCTCTCAGGCAGCCTTTTCAGAGCCCTGGACAATGTGCTCTTTTTGTCCCCAGCCCTTTCAGCCGCCTGTTCATTCTCTTTGCATCTGCTGTCACACAGGACATCCCGGCTGGCAGGCGACCATGGGGACACATTGTGCTCCCTTAATGAAGCATGGGGCTGGTGATACAGGGGTGGCTGGGGCCTGTAGGGTCTGGGGTGAGCAGAGGGGCACCCCGTATTTCTACTCCCAGCTCCTCCTTTGGGGAAGGACCATTGCCCCCCACCCTTTTACCTCTCCCTGTCCAAATGGATATGCCTGAAAGAAAGACACTCGTTCCAAGACAGGGGTTCTGGTGATTGGGGTGCTGAGGGCTGAATGGGAAGAGAAGGCACAAGGCTCAGTTCTCCCAGCCGGAGGGTCACTGTGGAGCAGGTGGGAGGAGGTCCTGGGGGAGGAGCATCCGCCAGGAGCACTTGCCTGCATCCTCTCCATGAACAGATTTCCTACACCTTGAACATAGGACTGGGAAAAGGAGGATGTGGGGGACCCATGTCACTCCCTAAAGACCTACTGTGTCACCATCCATGGGGGGGTTAATTTCTACTGAACAGTTCCTGGAGCCAGGAGGGTCAGTGACATGACATTTAGGAGTCCCTTTAAGTTCTCATGTGTTCTACTTGAAGACCTTCTCCATCTAGGTAAAGAAGAAAGAAGAATGGGTACCCAAGGTCATTCAAAGAGGCCCAAGACAGTCCAAGGTCCAGCAGCACACAGAACAAGCAGCTGGCTTCTATGGTGAGATCATGGGTGGCTCTTTGCCCACCACAATTGTTCTTTAAGAATGTCCTCTTACCATCTCCACTCCACCCCATGGCAGTAAAGAAAAGCAAAATCAGTGGGATCCAGGTGGAAGAGCTTTTCTCCCTGTGTGGCTTGTACAGATGCATGTCTGATCTTTGCACCCAGAAGAGGGTGCTACTGATGCTGATGATTATCTGCACTCTGGGTGTGACTGGCAGGCTCCAGCGCCATTCCCACCATGAAGTCAACAGATAAGGCAGCCCTGATGTCACTGGTCAGGGCTACCTAGGGTAACACACATGCAGCCCTCAGGTCAGCAGGAGACAGTGCCTCATCCTCCAAGCCCTTTCCTAAGGGCTGCAGAGTTGCCTTGCAGACGCCCAGGGTTCATTACTGTGTTCTGGCATGTGAGATCCTTCCCGACTCTTCCTACAACTTGAAGTTCGTCTTTTTGGTCTATTTACTGCATCCCCCCCACCCTCAGCCCACCCCTCACCCTTCCTGGCCTGCTTACCCGCCCACCACCCAAAGAAAAAAAGCCTGGGTCTTGTCCAACAAGGCCCCCTGTCCCCTTTAACAAGCGAAGTGTGCTGGCATTGCAATTGGTGGTCTTCTCCCCTGAAGGTTGTTAATTAGTACAGAATGTAGACTTCAGTTGTCTTGCCAGCCCCGCTGAAAACGCAGCTGGCAGGTAGCCGAGACAGAGGAATTTGTCATAGGTTAGATCAGCCCGGGCTCTAAGAACCAAGTGTACAGCTTATGCAAATAGTTTTGCTTAGCATGGATCCTGTGTTCTTATTCCCCCTCACTCCCCCCAAGACTTTTTTTTTAACTGAAGGGTGGGGAGGGAGTGGGGGAACAAGGGAAGGAGGCAGAACAAGCACTTACTTGCCAGATCTCATTCTAAATCAGAAAGGAGCAAATTGCTTTCCCTAAAAAAGAAAAAGGCAGTGGAAAAAAGAAGACAAAACACCCATCCTTTGGTCTAATGTACCAAGCATTTGAAAGCTGAATTGCTCAATAGGAAAGGCTAGCAGTGAGTGTATTTGGAGAGACTATTATCCCCATCAAAACCCATTCATACTCTCTGGGAGGCCTGCAGAGCACCTGGGTGGGGACTTGGAACATTGGGGTTCCAATTCCTCTCTCTGCTGTGGTGGTGTCACCTCCTCAATCCTGCATCAGTTTCCCTACCTTTGGCAGATATCCAGGGCTAACTAACCTCAGGCAACCAGAACATCTGGGCACCCACAAGTCCCAGCAGAACTGAAGGTTATGGCGGCTTCTCTGAACACACCAAGCAGTAGCTCACATACTATTGAAAAGTGGTGGCTTCGTTATGTGATAAGCCAGTAATGAGCTGTGTAATTTGGGACATATCACTTAACCTCTCTGAGCTTCAGCTCCCTCATCTACAAAAACAAGGATAGCAGTCTGTTCCCCATAGTGAAGTATAGGAGTATACTAGGTGCGTGGTAAGGGCTCCATGCACGGTTGATGAGAATTAATGAAGCAAGGTAACAAGAGAAAGCAAGCTGTAGGTGCTCAGCAGAATGTTGGCTGATTCTTGGCTGGCATTCTAATAAAGTAACAAGACAAAAAAAAAAAAAAGATGCAAACCAAAACTGAATTTCAAAGTTGTAGGAATGCATAACCAACATTGTAGATGGAGGGAAGGGTAAAGTGGGACTAGGGAAAGAAAACTCAGGGTTAAACTGGGAGGTTTTTTTGATTTTTTCTTTTTTTTTTAACATCAGCACCATTAACCTTTGGAGGTAGAATAGCTTTTTGTTGCTAAGGGCTGTCCTGAGCAAGGTAGGATGGTTTTAGTAGCATTCTCTACCTACCAGATGCCGGTAGGTATTTCCCAGTTGTGGCAACCAAAAACATTTCTGAACATTCACAAATGCTTCCTGGAGGGCAAAATCTCCCTCAGTTGAGAGCTACCACAGATCCCTGAAAACATCCTCCAGGAGAGCTGATACGTGATCTGGTGACTGCAGGCACATGATGCTTACATTCACAGACATTTCAGTAGTTGTCCAAAACTATGGCAGAAATGACAGACACCTGCTCAAGGACTTCAACAAAGATCAAAGGAGAGTGTGAACCAGACTTTTGTGAATGCCAAGATGGGAAAAGTACCATACACTTCTGGTTTCTGGTATAACATATAAGGATCTGGAGAGTTGCCATTTGGTCCTAACTGATAAAAATGAATGTATGGTTTGGATGTGAGGTGTCCCCCAAAAGCTCACGTGTGAGACAATGCAAGAAGGTTTGGAGGAAATGATTGGGTTATGAGAGCCTTCATCCAACCAGTGAATTAACCCCCTGATGGGATTAACTGAGTGGTGACTGGGGGTGGGTGATAGGGTGTGGCTGGAGGAGGTGGGCATTGAGGGTCTGGCAAACAGAATCTCTCTCTCTCTGCTTTCTAATCATCATGTGAGCTGCTTCCCTCTGCCACACTCTTCTACCATGTTTTTCTACCTCACCTTGAGTCCCGAAGAACAGAGCTGGCCTTCTAAGGACTAAGACCTCTGAAACCATGAGCTCCCAAATAAACTTTTCCTCCTTTAAAGATGTTCATGTTAGCTCTTTTATTCACTGCAGTGACTAAAATGATGAACAAAGTTAAAAATCAATAATTCTTCTCATACCCATGGGAGAAGTGATGTGACAGGATCAGCTTCTACCTACCAAATTTGAGAGGCAAATGCTAATATAGAGAGTCATGATTTACTGGAGCAGAAACCCACTAGCACAAACCACCACAGGAACTAGTGCCAGGGTAGGAAAACCAAACTATAACTGACAAATTGCTGCAGGCTCAACATGAACATGTCTGAGAGTTAGAAGCTCCAGGGTGGCCCAGGCCTTGCAGGATGACCACACTTTTGTGAGTTTTACCTCAGGATCTCTACCAGGTTCTCACAGGGGATATCAGAGAAAAGTCCTCTTGTGTTTCCAGCAGGAAAAGGGGGAAAGGGACCATTCTGCAATACACCAGAGCACTGTGTTCTTCTTAACAAGGCTTGTCCTCAGGAGAAGCTGTTTTACCAGAGCCTAAAATAGTGAGGTTTTATCAGAACTTAGCTGACCCATTCATCCCACCTCATCCAAGTGTAGGTGGGGGACTGTGAAGCACTTTTGAAGTTCACAGTCCTGGGCATAGTGTCACTAAACACTGAGACCTAATCATAGGACTACTGTTTTCTCTCTCCCCACACCTCAGTACCACGCACTGAAGCCTACTTGCAACATTTCCTTTTACCCACTACATCACGTCCACCTATCAAGAGAACTACAAGGCATACTAGAAAACACATTTTGATGAGATCATTATGCTAAGGGCTCCAACGGACCAAGTAGACATCATGCAAAAGTGGATGGGCGATGTAAGCAGAGAGGTGGGTACTCTAAGAAAGAACCAAAAAGAAAGGCTAAAGATTAAAAGCACTGGGATAGAAATAAAGAACACCTTTGATGGGCTCATTGTTATACTGGACATAGCCAAGGAAAGAGTCCCTGAGCTTAAGAGAGCAATACAAACTTCCAAAATAGAAAAGCAAAGAGAAAAAAGACCAGGAAAAAAAATCCATGAACCAAATGGATATCATTGTGTCATGGGGGCATCAGAAAGAGAAGAAAGAGGAAGGAACAGAAGAAATATTTGAAGCAATAATAACTGGGAATTTCCCCCAAATTGGCATTTGGTAAGACACCAAACCACAGATCCAAAGAGTTCAGAGAACACAAGCAGGATAGGTGCCAAACCCCCCTGCATTTAGACCCATCATATTCGAAGTGCAGAAAATCAAAAAGTAAGAAAAACAACCTTGAAAGAGGCCAGAGGAAAAACCATCTCATCTACAGAGGAACAACTACTTACCTCCAACTTCTCAGCAGAAACCATGCAAAAAAGGAGAATGGAATGAAATATTTAAAGTATTAAGGAAAAAAAAAATCACCTATCTAGAATTCTGCATCCTGTGAAAGGGTCCTTCAAAAATAAAGAAGAAACAGGATTTTTTTTTTTTTTTTGCACCAGGGATTGAACCCAGGGGCACTTAACTACTGAGCCACATCCCCAACCCTTCTTTATATTTTATTTAGAGACAGGGTCTCACTAAGTTGCTTAGGGCCTTGCTGAGTTTCTGAGGCTGGCTTTGAACTCCTGATCCTCCTGCCTCAGCCTCCTGAGGCGATGAGATTACAGGCACACACCACCACACCCAGTAAGAAATAAGGACTTTATCATAAAAAACATAAAGAGCACTTATCACCAATAGCATTCCTTGCAACAAACTTGAATCTTCATAAAGATGTAAAGAGCATTAGAGAAGGAATGAGTGAAGGTAAAATAAAAGCTTGCTTTTCTTATTTATTGGTCTAATGGACTGCCATTTGTTCAAAATAATAATAGTCATGTATTTTATTATATGTGCTTATATAGACAGATGGTCTCTGATTTAGGATAGTTCAACTCATTATTTTTCCATTTTATGATGGTGCAAAGGCGAACTCTTACAGCCATCCCGGTTTTTATTTTCAGCTCAGTATTCAATAAACCACACAGGCTATTCCACACTTCCATATAAAGCAGGCTTTGTGTTGGTGTCTGCACTCACCTGGAGGCTTCTGCAAGCCTTCTGAGCACGGTGAGGGCAGGCTGGGTGGGGCCACGATGGTGGGTAGGTGAGGTGTAGGAGATGCGTTTTCGACTGACAGTACTTTCAGTGGAAGCTGGGTCTCCTGAGACATGACACCAGCGAGAATCAAGGAGCATCTGTGTGAATGGCAAGGTGCTAGGAATGAGAGGGAGTGGCCAGGTACAGGAAGCAGGACAAGGTTATGGAGAGGGGCTTGGGGTAGGGGGTGAATGTATGCTGCAACCTCCAGTACAAACACTAAGTGAGGGAAAAATTATAACTGATATGCTAAGAAAGAAAATGAAAGGAAACATTTTTAAAAATTAATTAAAAAAAGAAAATAAAGGGGGGCAAAATGCTCAATTAAAACCACAAAAAACTGGATGCGCGCTGGCACATGCCTATAATCCCAGTGGCTTGGGAGGGAGGCTGAAGTGGGAGGATCATGAGTTCAAAGCCAGCCTCAGCAAAAGCAAGGAGCTAGGCAACTCAATGAGATCCTGTTTCTAAATAAAATATAAAATAGGGCTGGGATGGGGCTCAGTGGTTGAGAGTCCCTGAGTTCAATCCCTGGTACGGGGGGGTGGTGGGGTGGGGGGGGATACAAAACAATGACCATGATGTCAAAAGCACACAGGTAACAAAAACAAAATTAGAAAAGTGGGGCTACATCAAACTAGTACTTCTGTGCAGCAAAGAGCACAATTAACACAATGAACAGGCAACCTAGGGAACCATATACGTGATAAGGGACTGATATCCAAAACAGAAACGTCCACAGATACCAACAAATCAATAAATAAACAAATCACCTAATGAAAACATAGGCAAAACTTGAATAGAAATTTTCCCAAGGGAAAATTTAATATAAATGATCAACATGTATATTATAAGATGTTCAGTGATCACAGAAATGCACATCAAAGCCACCGTGAAATATCACTTCATCCTCATTAATGTGGTTACTGTCAAAAAGTAAGTGTGTGGGGTTGGGGTGACTCAGTGGTAGAGCACTTGTCTAGTATGCTCAAGGCCCTGAGTTCGATCTCCAGCACTGGAAAGGTGGGGGAGAGGAAGGGAGAGAGAAAGAGAAAGGAAGGAAGGAAGGGAGGGAGGGAAAAAAAAAAAAAAATAAATGTTGACTAAGAGATGGAGATATCAGAACCTTTGGGCACCATTGGTAGAAACTTTAAATGGAGCCGCCACTAAAGAACAGTATAGAAGTTCCTCAAAAATTAAAAATAAAACTAACCGCAAGACCCAGTGATCCTGCTTTTGAATGTTTATCCCAAATAATTGAAAGCAGAGTTTTGAAAAAATATTTGCATTTCCTTGTTCAAAGCAGCATTATTCTCAATAGCCAAGAAGTAGAAACAACTTAAATGTCTACAGATTAATGAATGGATAAGCAAAATGTAGCGTACACACAAATGAAATATTATTCAGCCTTGAGAAAGAAGAAAATCTTGTCATAGGCTACAATGTGGATAAATCACGAGGGTATGGTAAGTTAAATAAGCCTCTGAGGACAAGAACTGTGAGTTTCCACTTAAATGAGGCATCTGGTGTGATCAAATTCCATTAATAATAAAATTATTTCTATTCAGAGACATTTACATAAAAATCCTTTAAAACATACAAAACAATACAAAAACAAAAAGTATCATCCATTAAAAAAAACAGTCAAACTTTACTAAAGTTAAAAGCTTTTCTCTTTTTGTATAAATATGTCAAAATATATTCTTCCAATGTATAACTAGAAAGAACAAATTTTAAAAAAGGTAAAAACTTTGGTTCTGCAAAGACAACTGGTGAGAGAATCAAGATATATGACAGATTGGGACAATATATTTTCAAAAGCCACAAATAATAAAGGATTTGTATTTAAAATATACAGAGAACTCTCAAAACCCAAATGCAAGAATACCAACTACCCAATTAAAAGTAGGCAAAAGATTTGAACAGACGTCTCATCAAAGGAGACATACAGATGACAAATAAGCATATGAACAGATGCTCGAAATTCTTTGTCACTAGGGAATTACAAGCTATCATGATTATGAGATGGCGCTACACACCAGCACTACTTGAATGTCTCTGATCCTAACATCTGACAATTCCAATGGCTGGTGAGGATGTGGAGCAAGGAGAACTGTCATTCATTACTGGTAGGAATGCAGGCATCTTAGAAAATAGTCTAGCAGTTTCTTTAAAAAGCTAAATGCTACAGGGAGGAGGATCACAAGTTCAAGGACAGCTTCAGCATGTCAGCAAAGACAGGTTCTTATTTTGAGAACCTGTTTCAAAATAAAATAGAAAGGGCTGAGGATGTAGGTTGGTGATAGAGCACTCTGGTTTAATCTCTAGTATCAACGAGAAAGAAAGAAAGGAAGGAAGGAAGGAAGGAAGGAAGGGAGGGAGGGAGGGAGGGAGGGAGGAAGGAAGGAAGGAAGGAAGGAAGGAAGGAAGGAAGGAAGGAAGGAAGGACAGCCAAAACTTTATGCTCCTGTGTGTTTACTTGAGATCTATGTCCACACAAAAACTTGCACAGAAATATTTGCAACAGCTTCATTTATAATCCACATACCTAGAAACACCAAGATGTTCTGTAATAGGTGAGTGAATTAAAAATAGTGGTATATCTATACAATGTATTATCAATCAGTGATCAATAAAAAGTGGAACAAAAAGTTGCAAAAAGATGAAGTAAATTCATACTGATAAGTGAAATGAGCCTATCTGAAATGGCCAAATTGTAGAAGTGGTTAAAAAAAATCAGCTGCTTCCAGGGGTTGGAAGGAAAAGTAAATTATAATTTTTTAAGCCAGTGAAACAATGTAATTTTGACCCTAAGCATTTGTCAAAACATACTGAACTTTACAGCACAAAGAATGAACCTTAATATATACAAATTTTTAAAAATCATTTAAAAGTCTGGGGAAATGTCAGGATGGAATGCTAAGTGTGATAAAACAATCTAACTGGATTATAAATATATGAAAGTGTCTTACTGCAGGGAGGCAGGAAGAACAGGCTGACCAAAGTAACTCTGGAGGTGAATGGAGTCCCTAAGGCAAAAGAGTCTGTACCTCAACACTGTTCTCTAGCCAGTGAGAGGTGTCCCCTGGGGTACAAGTGCTGTATACTCACATTAGAACTGAGAAATTCAGTGGATGGACTGCGGGGCCACATTTTCATTAGTGAAGTCAGAGATTATAAATAAGATGAAGAGGTGAGAATAAACTACATGGCCATGGATTCGAGTTGGATACATCGGCATGAACTCATTCATAGACGTGAATATGCAGGCTTCTACACACATATTTCTTTGGTCTGCCATCTGAGAGCCTAGAAGCAATGCCATTCCAGTAGCAGTGAGCATCCTGCACCCAGATCTTGCTTCCTGATATCATTGTCCAAAAAAACAAAAACAAAAACAAAAACAAAAACAAAAAAAACAGGCTCCCTGAAGAAGTAGCTGAGTCTAGGACTAAGTCAGGAAATACACAACTTGAGCCTGGAGCATCTTACCAAAGAGTAAGGAAGTTCCTCAAAAATCAACGTGAGATAATGTATGTGAAAACAGTTCATAAAGCATGAGACTCATGAGAATTGTATACCAGGAAGTACACGTGGGCCCTGAGCAGTATCTGTGAGTTCTGTGCATGCCTGTATGCTGTCTATTTTGACTGGTCCGAAGCCTTCTTGGCCCTAAGCTATTGACATTACAGAATAAGTGATTGGGAATTACAGATGTCTCTATCTTTAGAGGGACCTCTAAAGATGTAAGGACAAGCTGTAAAGACAAGTCCTTGCCTTTGTAAATAACTTATGTGGCAACCCATTAAATAAAGTAGGTAACAGAAACAGCTTGATCTACCAGTTCCTGGATGCTAGCGGGAGCCCCTGAGGCACCTGCATAGGACACCTGGGTTCCCACAGAACAGAGCCTAAGAAACATTGACCAAAGGGACAGGATTATATTCCTCAGCATTACACACATAGTCCTTCACAATCTGACCCCAAGATTTCCAGTTTCCCACTGTGCTGCATCTCCCCATCCTTAACCTTCCCTCTACATACGATCATCTCTGTATCTCAGTTTCCTCATCTGCAAAATGAGGATTATAAAACTCAGATGGTTGCTGTGAGAATTAGTCGTGCTTTAATGTACTTAAAGCACTTAGAATAAATAGTACATTATACTTAGTACATGCTTAATAAATATTATTAATTTTTATATTAGCCTTTTTATCTTTGATTTTATTTTTACTTAATTTATTTATTTGTTCTAATTTGTTATACATGACAGCAGAATGCATCTCGATTCATAGTACAAAATGGAATACGATTTTTCATTTCTCTGGTTATACATGAAGTAGTCACACCATTCATGTCTTCATACATGTATCTAGGGTAATGATGTCTGTCTCATTCCACCATCTTTCTTTATATTAGCCTTTGATATAGTCCTACAGAACTACTTATCCATTTCCAAATAAAGAGTGTTCTTTAAAGAATCTGGCAGGTGCACGAGTGTATGCCTATACTCGAAATGACTGGGGAGGATGAGGTAAGAAGATCACAAGTTTGAGGCCAGGCTGGGCAAATTAGCAAGACTCTGTCTCAACATAAAAAATAAAAAATGGGGCTGGAGTTGTGGCTTAGCGGTAGATCGCTTGCCTAGCACATGCGAGGCTCTGGGTTCGATCCTCAGCACCACATAAAAATAAATAAATAGAGGTATGGTGTCCAACTACAACTAAAAAATAAATATTAAAAAAAATGGCTGGGGATGAAGCTCCGTGGTAAGAGTGCCCCTGGGTTCAACCCCCAGTACTACAAAAACAAAATAATAAAGCATCTGTAATTTTCTCTTGCTATTTCCTCTACCTAAAACTCCTGCCCCCTCTCTTCTCTTTATGCCTGGCAATACTCTTATTTATCCTTCAAAACCCATCCAGCTTAGCAGTGATCGGAGTCTCCATCATCCTGGGTTCCAACATCTACCCCAGTCATGTAGGAAACATTTACTGTCTAGAAATGCAATGACAAGGGGATAGGAGGCAAAATGGTCTGGTTGCAACCTGAGAAAGGATTACTTTAGATTTCATTACAAAGAAACGCCCACCAGAGGGCAAGAAGCCTAAGCCATGGACTTAAGACCCAGTGGTTCCTCGGCAGCACTCCTCTTCCCTGGCTCTGAGGACCCACAGATGAGCCACGAAACCATGACTCCTCCAACCTTGCCCTTGGGAACAGTTCTCTCGGCTTTTTGAATGATCCTGGACACTCAAGGCCCAGGCTTGTCTTGCTTGTGAGTTCAATATTACCCTGACTTGCAATAGGTTCTCGACCTTACCCATCTTCCTACCTGGTGTCACATCTCCTCAGAGCCTTCAGAAGATCCAGGCAGAGAAAAGTTGAAAGGGAAATGGGTGTTGGGCAGGTGGACAGGACATGGGTGGCTCTTTGTTGGCTGAGGGATGGTGAAAGTTTAGAACAATCTCTCTGAAGGTTTCTCCATGTCTGTACTTCTAAACAAAGACGTGGACTAACCACATAGAGCTTGATCATCTTGCTGTTAGTTGTTTTGTCAGTCTGAACCAGAATCTAGCCACCAAATCTGATCAGAAATGTCTTGCTTACCTCCCTGTTGATGCAATCTCAAAACTGCAGAGTCCACTGTAACCACTGATGTACACTCTTCTAGACTCATCTACATCCTCAAAGACCTCTCCATCTTCTCTTCTCTGAACAAAGTAATTTTGGTGTGCTGCTCATTTGATTATTTCTGGAACTTTCTTCTGGCCCTCCTGTAAGACATCATCTTTGCATATTGTTGTCGATCATCACCCGACAACCAGTGCTCCAAACCAGTAGCCCACCCTCCTGCCTACTGAGTCGGCTCTTACATCCATAGCCTCCTGACACCCTTGATGTAAGTGCATTATCCACCCTATTGATGGATTTTCTTTGACTTCAACATCCTTCATTGACTTATCCATCTCTAGTAATACAAGTCTCTCTCCCTTCCATCCGTTGATTTGTGATTGGTGGTGCAAAATAAGTCTTGAATGACTCTGAACAGAAGGTGTGTGCACACAGAAAATCATCCCACTAATGAAGCAAAACACTCCATAGTAATGGCCGTGACAATTACACTGCCCCCCAGTGGTGCCATATGGATTTATTTTTTAGGAAGAGTGAGCCAAATGTTAAAAAAAATAATAATAATTAAAGTAATGCTAAAAAAACAACAAAAATTTTTTGAGTAGACAGAGGGCCACTTTTTTTTCTATTTCAGTAGAACCCCTCTGATGGGTTTCTCATTTCAAAGACAATTTGCTCCAAAAGTAAAATGGTTCTAAGCATGCCAATGCTTGGGAAAGGGCTGGAGGCAGGCAATCCAAGCTGACTGAGCCAGAAGTAAAGGACTTGCCCACTCCCTTCTTCAGTCTTTAGCACAGTGTGAGTGGCAAGTCCTGAGTCATTTACCCGGGAATCTGCAAGCTGTGAGTAGGTCTGGATCAGGTTCCCAGTGTTCCCTTTTACTGGGGTTGCTTCCCTCAGGTGGTGTTCAGTCATGAGTCTAGTGGAATGATGTCTCCCCTGCTGCACTGTGGAGTCAGGAGAGTGAGGGGGACTTGTTTGCATCTGCTCCCCACTTCCTGCTCTCCCTCTGACTTGGGGCTTCTGCGCTGGGATTGAATGAATAAAAAGAGCACAGAGCACGGCTGAGGAATTGCCAGGTGAGAGAGAGGGCAAAAGCAAAAGTGGCCCAGGAACCTGGGGAGGGAGAAGGATCTGGACCAGTGATACTCATAGAACCATGGAATCCCAGAGCTGAAAACAAATTGGAGATGGAACGCATAGTACAATGCGTAGCTTGTCACTTCAAACGCTGCACCCTACCATGATTAGCAGCGTTACTCTCTGGAAACATCTTTTTCTCCTATGAAGCCAAAATTTCTATTAATTCTACTTGTTAGTCTTAGTTTTGTCTTCAAGAGCTTGCAATTTTATAATAATAGCAAAATATATTAAAGATTATATGTAAAATCCTTTACTAAGAACTTTGTGTATGTTAACAGTCATAACTCAAATGATCCCCTCCCTTTTTTTTTCAGCACTGGAATTGAACCCAGGGTTGCTCTACAACTTAGCTACACCCAAATTCTTTTTGTTTAAATTTTTATTTTTATTTTGATACAGGGTCTTGCTAGGTTGCTGAGGCTGGCCTTAAATTTGCAATCCTCCTGCCTTAGTCTCCCGAGTTGCTGGGATTACAGGTGTGCACCACTGTGCCTGGCTAAAATGTCTCTGTTATTATCCACATCTTGCAAATAACAAAACTGAGGCTCAGAGATGTCAAGTGCCTGTTCAAGGTCACAGAGGTCTAAATGATAAGAGTCAGAATCCAAACCCAAATCTATTTAGTTATAGATCTAAGCTCTCACCTTCCACACTCCATCATGTTAAAATAATCTTTTCACCTACCACCCCTTCAAATATTTGTCAGCAACTATGATATCTGCCTTATAATAATTCTTATTAGTTAGCTTTCCACCACTATTGTATAATACTTGAGATAATCAATTTATAAAGGGGAAAGGTTTATTTTGACTCACAGTCTTGGGGGTTTCAATCAATGACTGATTT
Source organism: Ictidomys tridecemlineatus (assembly GCF_052094955.1). Taxonomy (NCBI): domain Eukaryota; kingdom Metazoa; phylum Chordata; class Mammalia; order Rodentia; family Sciuridae; genus Ictidomys; species Ictidomys tridecemlineatus. Next base: position 106,188,773 of record NC_135482.1, on the reverse strand, counting down.
ACCTTATTGCTTTGGGCCTATGGTAGGTCAGTCCATCATGTTCTACTACTAGTAGAACATCCTGTTCACCTCATGGCTGGGATCAAATGAGGAAGAGGAAGAAGAAAAGACCCAAGTTCCAAAATCACCGTCAATGATCTAACTTCTTACTAGCCACCCCCCACACCAACCTCCCACCCACCCCCACTCCCTGCTCTGAAAGCTACATCATCTCCCAATAGCATCTTGAATGGAGACCAGGCCTTAATACATCAGGCTTTGAGGGACATTTATTCAAATAATTAAAAACTCTAAATACATCATTGCTCAATTATTCATATGTTAAAATAATAGCACCCACTTATTATGTATTTAATCACATGCCAGACACTACAAGTAAGTTCTTTAGTATATTATCTCATAATAATCTGTAGAATAGATCTCATTGTTTGCTTTTTAGAGATAAGGTCAAAGCCATGAAGCAAGTTGTCTAAAAGAAAACAATGGAGTAAAGATTGAAAACTGACTCTTTGTTATACCAAAGGGAAGTTTCAAAGAAAATTTATTGTGTTGTTTTTCAAGTTTCCATCTTGACTTGGCTTAAAATCCTCTGGAGAATAAAGTGTCTGAAACCCTTAAATTTATTCAATGCAACAAGAAATTGGATTGTTATAAATAACAATAAAATAGTAAGCATTTGCCAACACTGATAATAAAATAAAATCTTTTAAAAGTAAGAATGAGCTGGGCATAGTGGCACACGCCTGCAATCCCAGCAACTCAGGAGGCTGAGACAGGAAGATCACAAGTTCAAAGCCAGCCTCAGCAATGGCGAGGCCTAAGCAACTCAGTGAGACTCTGTCTCTAAATAAAATACAAAACAGGACTGGGGATGTGGCTCATGGGGTGAGTGCCCCTGAGATCAATCCCTAATACCAAAATAAAATAAAATAAGAATGAAAAGGAAGTATAACCAAAGAACATTATTAGTGCTTATGAAATTATGAGCGAATTTAGTATATAATTTTATAACATTGAACCTTAATTCTAGATGAAATGGATGATTTTCTAGAAGACTTATTTAAAAGATGTTGAAATCTGAATATAGCAGAAATCACAGTAAAAATAATAAAGGAAATGAAAGAGGCAGCCTTAAAATAGCATCTGTAACTCTTCCACTTCCAGCAATGGAAATGTGTACCGGCTTGCTTTAGACCAATCTATACCTGGAACAACCAGAAGAACTGGCATAAAAGATAAACAGACTGTGCAAAAACACTGGAAAGATAAGAGGACTGCAAATATTTGCAGGAATATGATCCTAGAAGGATGTTTGGAAGTTCAAATTGGGGATTCTGATATTTGATGTTATTCTTTGGAAAAAAAATGTCTAAAAAATTAGACATTTTTTTATTGTGATATTTGATCAAGGGTGATAGCTGAGAAGCTGATTCAAACCTTCAGCAACCTATCAAGTTTGGGGAAACAAATTTTAAAGTCTAGAACTTCTCAAGAGCAATGTTTTGGTTAGCCTCCCAGGTTTTCAACTGGGATCTTCAAAAACTAGAAATTTCCCTCACAAACACTAAAGCCCTACTTTAAATCTCTAACTGGATTAATTTGTCAGTCCTAGTCTAACTACTTACAAAGAACAACAATAGTAAAAACAACAAAATATTCTAAGGAGGAAGATAACATCTAGAAAATCATATCATCTCTCCAAGTTTTATACATAATAGTTGTCATTCTCCTTCCCTTTATCCTGCCAAATAAACAAGCATACCAAAAAAGCGGGGGCAGAAATTGAGTGAAAAACAAGAGAAATTACAGAAATAGAAGAGGATCCATATGCCATTCAGATAGTGGAGTATTCAAACCCAGAAATTTTAAAAGTATAAATATATATAATAAATTTAAGGGAAAAATGTCAATTTTATCAGAGAACTGGAGTTATAAAAAAAAAATTAGAGATGGGGGGGGTATAGACTGGTTGTGGAGTGCTTGCTTAGCATGCACAAGGCCCTGGGTTCATCCCCAGCACTGAAATAAAATCACATATTAATAAAGAGAGATTCAAATGGAAATTTGGAATTTAAAAGTGCTATAACAAATTAAAAACTTAGCCGAGAGTGATGGTGTATGCCTATAATCCCAGCGGCTTGGGAGGCTGAGGAAGGAGGATGGCAAATTCAAATCCAGGTAACTTAGTGAGGCCCTATGTAATTTAGTAAGATCCTGTCTTAAAATGAAAATAAAAAGGGCTGGGATGTAACTAAGTGGTTAAGCGCCCCTGGGCTCAATCCCTGGTCTCTCTCTCCCCTCAAAAAAATAATTAAATGGGAACTTAATGGATAGATTTAACAGCACTTAGACACAGCTAAAGAGAGAATTAGTAAGTTGTAAACTAAACCAAGAAAATTCAGAATGAAGTTGAGTACTGAAAGGATGAACAACAAATGAAAGAATACACAAGACTAATGAGTGGATGAAAAGACATATTAAACATTTTATTGGAATCCAGGAGATTTGCCCAGGAAAAACAATATGCAAGGACCCAATTATTGAGAATTTCCCAGTGAATTAAAATATCAAGCCATAAACTTTATTAAGCAGAATGAACAAAAGAAAGTTAGCCTTCAGGCCCATTATAGTAAATCTTATGGGGAAGAGGGCAGAAAATCCTGACTGCAACTGTGAAAAAAAAAGAAATATTTTCAAAAGAGCAAAAACAACACTGATAACATATTTCTTGATAGAAATGATAAAAGCTAGAAAATAATTAAATGATATTCTCAAAGACTTAGTAATTCTATATTTAGCAAAATACCTTTCCAAAATAAAAGTGAAATAAATATATTTCAGACAAAGCAAAAAATTTAAAAAAAATTTACTAACAGCTGATGTCCACTAAAATAAACAGCAAATTGAATTCTTTGAATAGGTGGGAAAATGATTCCAAATGGAAGTACAGAGATTAGGGAAATATGAGAGCCATAGAAAAGGAGAATACATGGGACGTGTAAATATCTACTGTGTAAATATCTAATATCTATGCAGATACTATCTGCATAAAAAACAATCATTAAATTTAAATAGATATAAATGAATTTACAAGTAATAATAGTGCAAAAGGTAGAAAGAGAAAAGCAGATTTAAAGTGTTCTAAGGACCTAGAATCACCCACCAAGTAGCAAAAGTACTTGTTGATATAAGAGTAATAAGAATACACATTGCAAATTAATTCTAGAGAGAGAATATAGCATTAAGAAACTAACATAAATAAAAGAAGACAATTTCTAAAGAAGGTAATACAAGAAAGAAAGTGTGCTCTCTTTCTGGTACTCATTCCCTCCAGATAATGTGTGTCCTTTTGTTTCTGTTTGTTTTCATGTTTAATTTTTTTTGAACCTATTTTTCTATTCAGTTATCCTCTTCTTGGCTGTGTCTAATCTGCTGTTAAGTAGTAAACCCAACATTAGACATTTTTATTGTGATCACCAGGGTCATTTCATCAGAAAGATGTAAAAATTATAAATTTGTATTTATCCAAAAATACAACCTCAAAGTGTATAAATCAGATATTGACAGGACTTGAAGGAGAAATCAATGAACCCACAATGTCCCTGGGAGATTTTTGGTGAATTTTTATAAAGATATACCATAAGTATAATGCTCTTTAGTGGAAAATTATAACATCTCTTAGGAACTATAGAATAAGCCAACAAAAATCAATATGAATATAAAAGATTTAGCATGATTGGCAAACTTAGCTTACATATATAGAGTACTGTAAACTATAACTGCAGAATCCATTTCAGGTGCATATGAAAATTATAAAATACATATGCCCCAACTGACCAAATGCTGAATCATAAAGCAAGTCTCAAAATATTTTCAAATTATACAGAATATGTTCACTGACCATAGTAGATTAAACTAGAAAGGTAAACATAAAATCCCCATATGCTTCCAAATGAAAAAGTATTCTCTTAAAAGTTCATAAGAAGAAATTATAATAGAAATTTTAAAATTTAATTAAAATGTAAATATGACATATTAAAACATGTGGGATGCACCTAATATAATTCTTAGAGGGAAATGTACAAAGTCTTACATGCATTTATTAGGAGGAAAAAGAAAATTAAGCTGAAAATCAATAATCTTACACATTACTAAAATAGACAGCCAAAAAGAAAAGAGATAGGTAAATGTTTCAAAAAGGCTGTGTTAATTAACTTACTTTCCCTGTGACAAAATACCTGAGAAAATTAATCTAAAGGAGGAAAGATTTATTTTGCCTTATGGTTTCAGAGGTTGTCGTCCTTGGTCACTTGGTCCAGTTGCTTTGGGCATGTGGTAAGGTGGACCTTCATGATGGGACCATGTAGTAGAGCAAAATTGCCTACCTCATGGGGACCAGGATGCAAAAAGAGAGACAGGAAAGGACCAGGGTCCCAATATCTCCTTCAAGGGCATCCTGCCCCTAAAGACCTAATTTCTTACCACAAGGCCCCACCTCCTAGAGGCTCTACCATTTCGAAGGCACTTTAGGACATGCACTTTTGGGGTAGTGTAAAGCCCAAACCAAATCACAGGCATTTCATTAGAGAGGCTATTCAATGCACTTAGTTATCAAGGGCAGCAAATTGAAACTCATTGGTATGCCAGACACTGGCCAAAATGATTCATTTACTTATTTTTTTAAAAAGACTCATTATACCAAGCATCGGTATATTGAACAACTAAAATTCTCATTCACTGCTTTTAGGAATATGAATTTATATAATCACTCTGGAGAGTAGTTGTTAGTATGCACATATTTAAGATGAATATAGGCACACTCTCTAGGCCTATATTCCCACCCCTAGTAGAACCATGGTCACATGCCCAAAAGATGCAGAAATGTCCATGGCAGGATTACTAATAGTTAAAAACTGAAAACTGTCAAATGTTTTGCAGTAGCAGATTGGATAAATTGTGGCACATTTTACACAATAAAATACTGTCAAGTAGTTAAAACAAACAGAATACTACTTCATACTACAAAATGGATCTCACAAGCACAATATTAAGAAAAATAATTACCAAGCAAAGAACACAAAATAAACATACTTATTTAATTACGAAAAATGAATCTGTGATTGTTTTCGGGGAGGAAGGTAGTCTGGGAGGAGGGAGGAAGGACTTCTTGAGTACCAGGGATGTCCTGTCTCCTGGACTGGGTGGTAGTCATGTGAGTATTAACATTGAGATAATTCATCCACACAGTCTTATAAACTGGGTGCTTAACTCTCTGTGTGATATGATTGAATTAAAATATTTAATTGTTTTCAAAAAGTTGTTAAACCCAGATGTATCCTAACCTAAAGGTACAGATGATCCTTATGATATAGAAATTATTTCAGAGCAGAGAAAAAGTTTGGAAAGAGATAAAACTCATGTTAGAAGTCAAATATAATCCCAATAACAACATTTGACCAAAAATAATTATTATAAGCCATCTCCCAAATGAACTAGAGGCAAAATCCTAAATAAAACACTAACAAGTCAAATCCAAACATGTAATACAAGAATAATATCTCATGACCAATAAGATTTATCTCAGATATGCAAAAAATGATTCAACACTGGGAAGATGATTTAGATATTTATACCATGAGGGGAAAATTCTAAGTTAAAAATGGAGAATACAAGGAAATTTTCTTCAGTTTAAGTGGGTTATTGATGAGAAATGGTGTAAACCTGAAGTCTTACCCATTAAAATCAGGAACAAATGAAGGTCACTTTGATTACTGTTGTTATTCAAATTTTTATTGGATGGTCCAGACAGGTCAGAATACAAAATTAATGAGCTAAAATTGTTTGAAAGGAAAAGACTTAACTATCTTTGTGTTCTGATTACCTCATTACCTACCTTGAAAATCTAAGGTAACATTTTTAAATTATTAAAATAAATAGATCTCAAATAATGCTTGATAAAACATCAATACACAATAATCATTTGCTTCCTTATCATTCAGCAATAATCAATTAGAAAATCTAATGCCACTTACTACAGAGAAAATACCCTTAAATACCTAGTCATGTACTCAATAGGAAAGAGGACTTACATGTTGAAGCTATCATTTTTTTTTGCTGAAGAATAAGAAAATGATTTGCATTGAAGTATCTGAATCATGATGAAAAAAGTTCTATTTTATAGTCAATTTCTCAAATTAATTTTTTAAAATCCATTGAAAATTACAACAGAATGTTTAATGCATCTTTACAAACTGACTCTACAATTAATCTGGTAGACAAAATAACAAAAAGGAGTGAGACTATTTTTTGGTGCTTCTTTTTTTAATATGTTCTAATTAGTAAAACATGGCAGTAGATTTCACTTTGACATTTCATACATAAATGGAGTATAACTTCTCATTCTTCTGGTTGTACATGATGTAGAATCACACTGGTTGTGTAGTCATATACGCACATAGGGTATAAATGTCTAATTCATTCTACTATCATTCTGCCTAATTCAACCCTATTCTTTGAATTCTTCCCTAATAGCTCCCCCCTTTATTGTGAATTAGCCCCCACATATCTTAGAAAACATTCAGCCTTTGGTTTTTTAGGATTGGCTTATTTTGCTTGGCACGATATTCTCCATCTCCATCCATTTACCAGCAAATGCCAACATTTCATTTTTCTTTAGGGCCAAATAATATTCTATTGTGTATATAAACTACATTTTCTTTATCCATTCACTTGTTGAAGGAAACTTAGGTTGGTTCCATAGTTTAGCTATTTTGAATTGAGCTGCTATACACATTGATGTGGCTACATCACTATAGTATGCTGATTTTAAGTCCTTTGTGTATAAACCAAAGAGTGAGATAGCTGGGTCAAATGGTGGTTCCATTCCAAGTTTTCTGAGGAATCACCATACTGCTTTCAGTAATGGTTGCACCAATTTGCTGTCCCACCAGCATTGTGTGAGCAAGACTATTTTTACAAAAATAAAATAGTACAGTAGATGCTCCCTAGGAAACCATGACTAATATCCTAAAATCGGATGAACACTTGTTACATGCCAGGCTGGTGCTGCACAGTTTCAAGTACTCTCCTGTTTTGTGCATATAAAATCCATTACAATTGGAACTCAAATATGGGTTGTCATTATGCAGTGGCTTTAATCCATAATTAATCCAGGAAGTCTCCATTGAAAGTGAACTTTAAAGATGGCAAGTTGGAAGGGGAATGGTGGGTATAGGTAAAGGTTATTACAAAAAATGAGAGGGAGGGGCTGTTTCATTCTCATTTTTTCATCATTCCATAAAGAGGAAACAGTTGATGGTGGGTTATGAACCACTTGTAAGGAGTCTGGGTTTGCTAGTGGAAGTCAGGAGGAGGTGAGGAGAAATGGTCACTCTCAAAAAGTTACAAGTTTGAGGTAAGCCTCAGAAACTGCAAGACCTAAGTAACTTGATGAGACTGTGTCTCAAAATTAAAAAATTTAAAACCAGATGGGGATGAAGCATCCCTGGGTTCAATCCCCAGTGAGAGAGAGAGAGAGAGAGAGAGAGAGAGAGAGAGAGAGAGAGAGAGGAAGTTCTTATTTTGGAGTGTTGAAACTGAGGACAACAAACTCAACATTCTGCCCAAGGGCACAAATCTGCCTAGAATAATGCCAGGGAGAGGACTCAAAACTCCATCCTTTAAGCAATAGACATTCACCACTCCAGATGCATGCAAAAATCACTGCATCGAGGAGGGTTCTGGGGACTCTCAATGTGAATCCCAAACACCTTGTGAAATATCCTCTTTGCTCAAAGCTGACATTATCTAAGGTTAAACAAGGCCATGAGGGATCCAGAAAGGATCTTGAAGAGATCTCTACTGTACTATTGTTCTTTGTAAAAATAGTCTTGCTCACACTATGCTGGTAGGACAGCAAATGGGTGCAACCATTTGTGAAAGTGGTATGGTGATTCCTCAGAAAACTTGGAATGGAACCACCATTTGACCCAGCTATCCCACTCCTTGGTTTATACACAAAGGACTTAAAATCTCGACGAGAGCCGGTAAAGTGATTGGCAATGAAAGGCAAGAGGCATTCTGCTTTATCTGGATATATGCCACAGGAAAGAGACTCCCAGACTAACTGCACCACTCACTCCTGTGAAGTCTCAGAATGATCTGTGTAATCCCTTAAGAGGACTTGACAACTCACCTCTAAGAACTCCTCTAAAACTACATAAGGTACCATTTCAGACATATAAAAAAAAACTGTGAAAATAGTTCAAAGAATACTTAGATGCTCTTTGACCATATTTCTAAAGACTAAAATATCACTCCTTTTTGCTTTATTCTTTTCTTACTCTCTCTCTCTCTCTCCCCCACACTCCCTGTATGTGTGTGAACTGTGAGAGAGCAAATTACAGATCTGATGTCCCTTCACCCCTAGACATATTTTTTTCCCTAAAAACAAGACATTCTGTAAGACTATTGTGGTACAACTATAAAAAACAAGAAATAAGCATTGACCTCAATGCTGGTATTACACTACAGGCTTTATAAAAACTTTACCAACTTCCCAGTGTCCTCTATTGCAAAAGAAAATCCAGGTTCATATTGCATTAATTTAGTCTCCCTGAATCTGGAACAGTTGTTCAGTCTGTGTTTCATGCCATGGGCATGTTCTCAGAAACAGTCCAGCTCTTCTGTAAATTATCTTTCAAGTTTGGATTGTTTTATGTTTCCTCATGATTAGATTATGCACCTTTGTCAGAAACTCCACAAAAAATTGATGTGTTCTTAGTGCTTCTCACAACAATAAGTGCACCAGGATGTCAATTTGTCTCCTTGCTGGTGATGTAAACTCTGTTGGCTCAGTTAAGACAACATCTTCCAGACTTCTCTATTGCAAAGTGACAACTTTCCCCAATAAGTGTTTTATGGGAAGAGACTCTGAGATTATTTCTGACATGACTCAAAGTTTTATGATCCGTTGATGTTCCTTTCCTAAATCAATTGTTATTATGATGGTTGCCACGTAGTGACTTTCTAATTCAATAATTTCTTCTCTATTAATTAATTGGCTTTCCACCATAGGGAAGAGTTTATTTTCTTTCTCTCTCATGCATTCACTTACATATATGGATGGGTGGATTCTTACTTTTAATGGGTTATATTTCTTGGCTATTATTTTGTTTTGGGGGGGGTGGGTACTAGGGATTGAACTCAGGGAACACTGAGCCACATCCCCTGCCCTATTTTGTATTTTATTTATAGAGACAGGGTCTCACGGACTTGCTTAGCACCTCACTATTGCTGAGACTGGCTTTGAACTCGAAATCCTCCCACCTCAGCCTCCTGAGCTGCTGGGATTACAGGTGTGTGCCATTGTTCCCTGCTGTTATTTGTATTTTGATGCTCAAATTGTCCTAGGTTCTCTAAGACAATGTTTAATATTGTATGAGAAGAAAGGGTTGAGAAATATGCACTTGTAAACACACTAGATTATTTTTGAGGTTGATGCTTAAATTATAAATCAAATATGGAACACTGCCTAAGACTCACCAAGGCAAGAGAGCCCGCGGTTGAGTGCTCAGTTCTCAGGGAAAAAAAGGACTAAATACTTTTGCATTTTGTAGAGATAAAGCAACTATTTGAAGAGGGTGACTCTTGAGGACAGCTAAGTCCCTAAATCACAGGCTCCTCTCTGACAGATGGCAGGTTTAGAGTTTCCTCTGTTCACTCGGATCTTATCTGACGGTTATTTATTTAACCTTTTCTGCTAGCTGAGTCTGATCAGTCATGCTACTCTCTCATTCTCAATTTTATTCTGACTATATCCGTTTGGTTTTATTTTTCCCTTCTGCTCCCCTTTCATACTCTCCTCCAACCAGCAGGAAATAGAGCCCCTGGCTCTCGCTGGGATGCTGAATGAATTATTTGAAAATAGTTTCTTCAGGCATGAAGAATGGCATTTAAGGGCTTGTTCATGGGGACATGGGACCCTCACTGGGTAGAAGGATCTAATGTAGTCTACCTAGTTGCAAATTGTATGTCCCTTGGGTTGGGCAGAGTTAATAGAGTCATTCACTCTCCATCCTTAACCCTAAACTTCAGCTAAATCTCCATGTATATTGGTTGAGGCTGATAAGGAACTGTTTTCTTCTTAAACTGTGCTCCTTTAAGGAAATAATAGGATGCCTAAAAAAAAAAAAACAGCTTGAAAAAAATTATATAATCTCAAAGTCCCTTCTCATAAAACACTTATTACAATGGGGAAGATTATCATTTTGCCACAGTCTAGCCACGCAACTGGCTTAACATCTTCAAGCTGAGGCACAGCACAATTGGTCCTAGGGGTTTGGGGTAACCTGCATTTTCTGCACTCTCTGGACAGGCTGAAGAGATGGGGCACACGAGATGCAGCAGCCTCCATTCCGCTCAGTCACCCTTGGAAACTCAGCTTCAGGACCTGGCATTACAGGAATCTGCCCAGTGTCCTTTGAGGAGGCCATGGAAGCCTGCAGTTTACTGGTGACATTTAGATGTCCTTCTGAAATGCTAATGAAGAGTTTATTTCAGAATTGCTTCCCAAGTTCTCAGACTGTTCATGCAGCCCTCCCTCTGAAGGCCAGAGACAACAACTAAACAAATGGCTTCAAGTCCCCAGGAAGGAATTATTGCCTTAGTTGAAAGACTTCCAGGGAAAGCAATCCTAGTTCTTCTCCATGCCCCATTCTGCTCACTCGGTTCTCTGGCAGCCAGATCACTTTGTTTCATCTAACCACCTCTCTCCAGCTGATTTTAACCCAATTTCCAGCTCATCGCCCTTCTCAAAGTAAGTGTCCATAAGTTCTCTCTCCTTTCACTTTATTCCTCCCCTCTTGGAGTCAGGGGGAAGAAGGGGAAGACAGGAGTGAAGGAGAACATGGAAGCTGACATGTTTCAAGGGCTACTAGTGCAATTTCCACACCCAGTTCCCTCACTCAGTCCTCACCACAAGTGGGGTCACTCTAGAGAGTCTGAGGCCCGCAGAAAATCAGTGGTTTGCCAGAGCTCCTCGGTTCAAGCTCCTTACCCTCCCCGAGCTGCCTTGAGAAGCTGGAAGGACTGGCTTGGTCATGGGATCTCTGCTCTTGACTTTCAGCACATCCCATCATTGCTCTGAGCATGTTTTCTCAACAACAAAATAGGGAGTGTGTGTGTGTGTGTGTGTGTGTGTGTGTGTGTGTGTGTGCATGCACACACATGTATGCATATAGATCCATATATATATATATATATGTGTGAGATACATGCACATATAAATCCTCATTTTATTGTTGAGAAACAGGTTCAGAGAAATTATATGACTTACTGATAGCCCTAAGAAAATCCTTTCTGGGAGAAATAAATGAGTGTGTGTGTATATATATATAATTTCATAACGGCTCTGTTCCCAGCCCTTATGAAACTTGAATCTAATGATGTCATACCCCCAGTTTAAGAAACAAACAAAACAATATATATATATTTCTATATATACACACACATACATATATATATACACACACATATATATATATGTACATACACCCATATATACATATATATAATATATGTCATATATAAGGTGGATAAATAGATACAGATAGGCATAGATTTAGATACAGATATAGACAGAGGTAATAGATACATCTCCTTATTCCCCCCCAGAAAGGATCTGCAGAGTCTCCATTCTTGTCTCCCCACACTGTAACCAACCCACTCCAATTTGCTTTCCATCTCATGAGGCTAGGACACAGCTTTCACTGACACCATTGGTGACTTCCAGGTCACTAATTCCAAAGGATATTTACAATCCTCACTCCTTTTAAACTCTTAGGAGGATTTGACCCCTTTCCTTCTCAGAGTTCTCTCTTCACATGACTCTCCCCACCATTACCTCCTGACTCTCTTCTAGTATCTTGGCTGCTACTTCCCTCTCCCCTTTAGGCCCTCTCCCCCCACCCCCATCCAACAATAACATATTGGACTTCATTAAAAAAAAATTCCCTTCTCATTTTGCATTCTCATGATAGGTGATCACTTTATTTCCCCAAAAAAAGATGAGTGTAAATTTTTGTTGTAAGTCTATACCTTTTCTTCTATTGTCATATCTATATTTATTTATTTTTTTAATATTTTTTTTTTTTTAGTTTTTTTTTGGCGGACACAACATCTTTGTTTTGTATGTGGTGCTGAGGATCGAACCCAGGCCGCACACATGCCAGGCGAGCGCGCTACCCCAGCCCTCATATCTATATTTAAATCCAACTTGATTTATCTACCTACAAAAGCACCTTGAACTTGAAATTCCAAAGCCTCATCTCGGGTTTTTTCCTCCTAAAACAGTTCTTTCCCATTGTTTCCTATCTCAGTAGACAGCAATATCATGCATGCTAAAGGCACTGAGCTCTGTTCCCAGTCCTTATGAAATTTGAATCTGATGATGTCATTACCCATCCCCCCACCCCACCCCCGTTTAAAATCTTGAGTAGCTTTCTTAATGAAACCCCAAATCCTTAACACAGTCTGCTAGTCCTCCCCTCCTGACCTATCTGGCTCCTCAAGTCCCAGGATTCTTGTGACTCTGTCTCTGAACATTCTGTATCTGCCTCCTTTCATGGACATTTTGCACATATTGTTCTGTAGCCATGAACCCCCCGGCCCCTTTCCTTTGCCTAGGTGACTTCTACCCCTGTGTTTTTCAGAGTTCATCTCAGTTGCTCCCTCCTCAAGGAAGCTTTTGTGTTTTCCTGGACCTAGATGAATCCACCTGTCCTATGCTTTCATTGTATTAATTATAGTAGAAATTTTCTTAACTAGTCTCTACGTAACTGATTTCCCAGATTCAGCAACTGTATCAATCACTTTAATTTTCCTGTTTAAAAAAACAAACAAACACCTGAGATAACTTAAAAAGAAGAAAGGTTTGTTTTGGCTCACAGTTTTGAAGGTTTCCACCTATGGGTGGTTGGTCTTATTGCTTTCGCCTGTGATGAGGCAACACGTCATGGCAGGAGCACAGGTAAAACCACTCATCTCATGGCTGGGATGCACAAAAGAGAGCAGGAGGAAGGAGTGAGGTCCTATGATCCCCTTCAAGAGCACAGCCCCAGTGACCTGACTTCTTCCTACTAAGCCCCACCTCCTAAAGGTCCCCCCCACCCAATAGCACCATAGGCTGGGGACTACGCCTTCAACACTTGGGGCTTTGGGGAACATTTATGATCAAAAACTACAGCACCAACATTTTCCATCTCTCTCTGAAGCATCCTGACTGGTGCCCATGGGAGTCTCACTCACTGGCAGCCAGTACCAGTAGGCCACTCTTTTTTTTGGTACTGGTGATTGAACCCAGGGTGCTTAACCACTGAGCCACATTCCCAGCACTTTTTATGTTTTATTTAGAAACAGAGTCTTGCTAAGTTGCGTAGGGCCTCACTAAATTGCTTTGAACCCATGATCCTCCTGCCTTAGCCTCTTAAGCCACTGGGATTGCAGGTGTGTGCCGCTGTGCCCAACTGGGGCACTCTTTAATACGGCTGCATGTTTCTGCTTATTCCTTGTTTTGCATTTATTTGGCAAGGGTCATTTGTATTTGTTCCCAAATCTATACATGCTGAATGTCCATATTATTACAGTTTGAATAATTCAATTAGACATGAGGTAAACCAATGAAATGTGAGCACAAAAAGGTCTTTATGTATGTAGAAATTGAATAATTTGAAAAGGTATCTCCTTGAAAACTGATTGAAACAATTGTGAAAGACTGGGGAGTGGATAATAAAACAACAGAAGAACTCTTCCATGAGATTTCTTTTTCAAGTATTTCTTTAACTTCTCTCTCAGCTTTAGCGAATGAAAACAGGAAATCAAAGGTGATGCATGAAGGGTGTGGTTTGCATAAAAAAATGACACCAAAAGTCACTGGCTCTGCATCAAAAGACTCCTGTGGACACCACATTTATCTTTTCTATTACCATAAACATTTATGTTGTGTATCTTTTTTTTGTGATTCCTTCTGTGGTGGATTGAAACCTTTGTTAAGGTAATGACAGTGCTTTATTTCCATTAGCACTGGCCACAGAATGTATAGAAATGTTGTTCAAATGTACGGGAAATTTCAAGATGGTGACAGCACAGCCTCCAACGAAGAACAGGGTGTGTCTAGGCACAGTGTCCTGTAAGACTGCACAGGTCACACCCATGGAGCTGGCTTGGATTCCTATATCCTAGCATAGAACTTGGCAAATGGCAGGTGATTCTTTCACTCACCGGGTATTTATTGAGGGCCTTTATTAACAGGACTCTTTTCTAGATACCGGAAATACAAAAGGGAACAAAAGAGACACAGATTCTGGCTCTTGTGAAACTTAATTTCTGTTGGAGGTATTAGGAGTTGAGGAGACATATAATAAACAATAAATAAATAATACACATGGCACCTTAGATGGTGTCAAGTGCTATGGAGAAAAATATAATAAGAAAGAGTAATAAGAAGCAAGGGAATCAATACATATTTGTTAAACAAGTGCAATGAATTTCTAACCAAAATTGAAAGGAGAATAAAATAGGAAAATATAATTAGAAATGAAAAACAGGACCAGGAAAAATCGGAATATGAACAAAAATCAAAACCTGGAAAAACTAGAATAAATAATATTTGATGTCTAATTCTGGTTCTGAGCTTCCTTATAGCTGAAGTAAAAGACAAAGTATTATCAATTAATAATTGTTATTATCAGAAAGGTCATATATATGTACATGTGTGAATATATATAGGTATGCATATGTGCATCATATATACATATGTATATATATGTTTGTTATATGCATATATATACACACACATATAAGAGGTACTGATTTATTTTTGCCTCCTTACACTACCATATGAGATTGAGTCTGTAAAAATAACTTAAATAAGCACAAGGTACTATGATCTATAAGGAGGTATTAGTATCAGAATCCTTTTACAGGATAAAAAAAAATTTTTCATTGGAACCATCGTTGTTCTTCTTGAGAGTGCTAAGCAAATTCATCTTTGTAGGTAAAGAAATTTTCAAAGAGGCTAACATCTTAAGTTGAAAATCCAACAATCACTTCAACCCACAAAAACTTTCATCCAGTCTGTACAGTTCTGCCAATTTCCCTTCCTGCACCTTAGCCAAGTAAGGAGACAGGCAAGACATCCTGGGTATCCGTCCTCCCCTCCCACTCCACTCCAGTCCAGACCAGAGCTGCCAGGACTTTTTCCTTCCAGTCTTTCCCCCAGGACCCTAAGAGTCCAGTAGGCTCACTCTCAGGGAGCCAGGTAGGTCCATCCTCAGAAACACGGACATGTCTTATGCACAGACAGACCAAAAGCCCAGGAAATGCTGGCTAAGACCAGTGAGAAATGGCCACACTCCTATTTCCCCTCACTCTCTTCTTGCCTCCCCTCTGTGTTCCTCTTTCTCAGTCCGGTTCCACATCTCTTAGTCTTTCTCTCTGCTGTCTCTTTTCTTTACACCATTTACTTAGAAGAAGTTCCATTTATTCTCAGTCTCACAAAGATAGCTCAATAGGAGAGACTGCTGATCAGAGGAGGTGACCTGAACATGGAAGAGGAGCCTCACCTCTTGCCTCCCCCTGGGACTGCTGTCCTGGTCTGTACTGCTCTCTCCCACACACTCAAGAACCAAATAAAGACCTGTGTATCTCAGAGAGCCAGAGCCTGATGGGAAACAAGGGAGAAGGAGCAGCTACTCTAACAGATTGCCTTTTATCTACATGGGATGGGGAGAAACCCCCAATGCTTTACTAGATGAAAAATATCTTAGGATTCTAAAAGGAGCTCAGAGAAGTTAATTTTGTAAATATCTTAAGCATTATTTTTTCCTTTTCTAAAATTTAAATGTATTTTTTTGGTGGTAGGGTACTAGGGATTGAACTCAGGGGCACTCAGCCACTGAGCCACATCCCCAGCCCTATTTTGTATTTTATTACAGACAGAGTCTCACTGATCCTCCTGCCTCAGCCTCCTGAGCTGCGGGAGTTACAGGCACACACCACCATGACTGTAATGCATAGAAACATACAAATTATATAAATGAGTAAAGTGCCATGTGAGTTTTTCATACATGTATGCATTGTGTAATGTTCATATCAGGGTAAACTTCTCAAATATTTTATCCTTTCTTCATAGTGGAAACATTCAAAACCTTCCATTCTAGGTTTTTGAAATGTACTGTACATTATTGTTACCAGTCATCATCCCAGTATGCAATGCCACCCCAGAGTGGGGTGTGTGTGTGTGTGTGTGTGTGTGTGTGTGTGTGTGTGTGTGTGTACTGGGGACTGAATTAAGGGTCTTGTACATACTAGGCAAGTACTCTGAGCTATACCCCTAGCTCCTGAGCTTCTTTTTATTTCGGGATGGAGATTGAGACCAGGGATACTTTGCCACTGTACCATATCCCTGTCCTTTTTTTACTTTTTGAGTCAGGGTGACACTAAGTTGCTTAGGGCCTCATTAAATTGCTGAGGCTGACCTCAAACTTTTAATCCTCCTGCCTCAGCCTCTCAAGTCACTGGAGTCACAGGCATGCACCTCTATGCCTGAGTGAACTTCTTAATAAGTATTATTTTAAACAGACAGTATACAAGTTCCATCAGCCTCTTATTTAAGGCTCTTCTGTTACAAATATTAACCACTGGAAACCAGGTACAGCCTAAGAAAGTAAAATCTGAGCATTTCCAAAAAAGACACTGCCAGACTATAAATCTAGTAAGTGATGTAAATTGCCCCGTAAAATGTGAAGAGAAAACTCACCCCACCTACCCCTGCTTCTGGCAGTGATGATTGACAGGAGCCCCCTCACCAACACCTGCTTAGGTATCACAGACTCCATTAATGAGAGAAGGGCTTGCTGCTGGGCTTCTGACTCAGGCCTCATGCTAGGAAATAGAACTGTTTATTCAGACTTGAGTCTGGGCCAAGCTCCAGATGCACAATGGCTGTTTGAAGCATACCTTAAATGTGGTCTCTGAAACACTGGGTGGCGGCCTGCGTGATCTGGTCTCTTTCTTCCTTTTTCTCCATTGTGGGGTAACGAAGCTGCTCTTCACTGACTGGCATCATGTCCATGGGAACGAAGCAAGGATCTGGGGGCCAGCCCACTCACACCCGCACCTCATGTGATCTCGAATCTGATCAGTCATAAAGAATTTCCTCCTCCCACTCTCTCCTCTCTCTGGGAGCTGGTGTCCTCCACACTTCCCACCTCCCTGGACATGACCTTGACCTCATTTCCTCTTTTGGAAACCATGGCGTTTTACTCAGGTTCTTTGAACCTGCAGGAGACTGTACTGCACTGATGATCTGCTCCCTGGGACTTCAAGACACGTGCCCCTCACCCCACCCCTCCAGTCGTCTACGATGGCTGATTGATGATAAATGTTGAGGTTTGTTTCTACCTTGGGATGTTTCTCTTCTCAGTCATCTCACTTTTTACTAGTCCCTCTCCTTCATTCGTCTCCAGATTTTGTCCACTTTGCCCCACATCTCTTCTTCTATTTCTGTCACCCTTGCCCTAGACTAAGTCTTCATTACTGCCCACCTTGATTATTACTATGGCCTACTAACCTTTCTCTGCTATATGGCTCATTTTTCTAATCTATGCTCACCCCTATCAACAGAGTTATCATTCTTCTTTTCTAATACAGGTCTAACACTTATGGGGATTACATGCAAAAATGCATTTAACACACCCAGCCTACTGAACCTCCTCATATAGTCTGATTAACCTTAAATGTGCTCAGAGCACTCACTCAGAGCTTCTCGTTGAGCAAAATCATCTAACACAAAGCCTGTTTTATAATCAAGCATGAAGTGTCTCATATAGTTTATCAAAAGAGCACCATGCTGCATACCGCTACCCTGGGAAAAGAATTGAGTTCCAAATATGGTCTCTACTGCAGTGTGGAAACATCATTATAAAGTTGAAAGATCATAAGTCAAATTGTCACAAGTTTGGGGACCATCTGTATAATATTTAGAACTATAACTTTTCCTCTGAGTCTCTCTTGACCTCAATATGATGGCATTGGGTACAGATCATTCTTCATTGGTGGGGACAGGGCTGTCTTAGGCATTGCAGGATAGCAGTATCTCTCGCCTCTTCCTGCTACATGCTGGTGGCTCTTATCCCAGCTGTGACATTTCAAAATGCCTCAAGACACTGCCTAGTGTTCCCCGGAGGAGGAAAAGTGACTGAGTTGAGAACCATGGATCTCAGTACTTTATATTCTTCAAATTTTATTGAATAGGATTTAAAGTTTTATTCTAAGTATTTTTTTTTATTTCTTTTATGATTTCTTTGACCACAAGTTAATTAGGAATGTTTTAAATTCTAAACATAATGTTTTTTGAGGGGTATGGGGTACCAGGGATTGAACTTAGAGGCACTTGACCGCTGAGCCACATCCCCAGCCCTATTTTGTATTTTATTTAGAGACAGAGCCTCACTGAGTTGCTTAGCACCTTGCTTTTAGTGAGGCTGGCTTTGAATTCTCAATCCTCCTGCCTTAGCCTCCACTGCCCCAGCCTAATGTTTCACTTTTTTAAGGTTATCATTTTGCTATTAATTTACAGCTTAATTAGATTTTGGTCAGAAAAGGTGGGCTGTATGATATTTATATTTTGGAATTTGATGATATTTGCTTTTGGTCTTACTATCTTGCTAAGTTCTATTTTTGTTTTCGTTTTCCATCTGGGGCCTTGCACATGTTATTCAAGGGCTCTATGGGGCTATATCCCCAATTCTTTTAAAAATTTTGTTTTAAGATACGATCTGGCTAAATTGCTTAGGCTGGCCTTGAACATGCAAGCAATCCTCCTGCCTCAGCCATCCAAGTAGCTAGAATTACAGCCCTGAGCCACCACATGCATGTTCCCTGTCAATTTTTGTAACTTTTAATGTAATTTTTAAAAAGTATCATCTTCAGTTATTGGGTAAAAAAGTCTATATTTGTCTATTCAATGGACCATGTTAATCATAACAATTTCAAAAAAGGTGTGCTTTGATTCTTTGATTCTTCTGTACAGATTCATTCATTCTTCCTTGCAATTCAGTTACCTTTTGCTTTATATAGTTTGAGGGTCTAGAATAGATACAATACAAATTTGGATGTTATGTCTCTGATAAACTGTTTCTTTTATTGCTAGACAATAACCATCTTTTTTCCTTAAGGCCATTTATTCTGCTACAGTTATAGTCACAGTTTTGTTTTGCTAAGTGTTTTCCTGGTATGTCTCTCTATCTTTTTAATTGTAACATTGTGCTGTATTCCTCTGTATTGGATACATATTTTTTAAGACATCTTAGGCAAGTTTTGTTTCTTTTTCTTTTTTTTTAAAGACTGAACCTTACAATCGCCTTTTAAATAATGAATCTTCATTTACTTAAATTTATTATGTTTCCTGATCTATGTGGATTTATTTCCACCGTTTCTTTTTTACTATTTTGCTTAGCTTGTTAACGCTTTTTGCTTTCTCCTTTACTATGTTCTTTTAGATTGATCAAGTTTTATTTCTCCGATTCCCAATACTAATTTAGAAATTATGTCCTCCATTTCTACTTTTTTAGTTTTTAGTAGTACTGTTCTTTGTCAGGCTCACTTGACCTAATGTCTAAAGTTAACATTGGTACTCCCTTTGCGAGTAATAGAAGAAATTTAGACATTTTTAAACTTATTTCACATGTGATTGCCATTGAGCATTTTAGATGATTTCACCTTTTTTTTTTGTTTTAACTATCATTATTATTTATTTTATCATTATTATTTTTTTTAAGCAGGTACTTAATTGGCGGGGAAAGGGGGCTTTACCTACTGCTAATCAGTTTCATTGTTTAGTATAATCTTGCTTCTGACTTCCCTCTGGGTTCAATTTCTTTCTTTCATAAGATACATACTCCCAGATTCTTTTCCACAAAGTTCCCTGAGTGTCAAATTCTCTTGTTCATTTATTTTAAATATCTTTATTTCACCTGATTTTAAAAAATGATATTTAAGGAAGGTAAAGATGAAATCTCACAGTTATTTTCACTCAGCACACAATAATTTTATTTCATGCACTGGATCTCTGCTTTCCATCATTGCCTCTGAGAAGTCACTATCAGTATGATTTTTGTTTCTTTGTGGAAGTCCACATTTCTCTCTGGGTGTTTTTAAGATCTATTTATGTTTGGTTTTTAAAAGTTTTTCTATCATGTTATTTAGTATCAATTTCATTTTGTTTATCTAGACTCATTTCCTGCCTCTGAAGATTCATTTCTTTTGTAGGTTCTGGAAAATTCTTAGCCATTTTTTCTTTGGTTCTTTCCTCTCCTCGTTCTCTTAATGTTCTTCTTTTGATATTCCTATTAGTCATATGTTTGCCCTCATTCTATCCTCCATGACTCTTAATCTTGTTTTTATATTTTCTATCTTTTTATGTCTCTGTGCTGTTCTTGATAGTTTTCTCAAATCCATCCGTTCTCAAACTCTCACTTTGGTTATGTCTAGTCAACATCCATTACTGCATGACTCTTTTTCTAAATTGTATATGTTTCATCAAATCTGTTTTTTTTCATAGTGTCTTATGATTTTTTTATAGTTTGTATTTTTTTGTTTATGACTTTTTAATGCTTTTTTGGGGGGGGCGAATATTGGGAATTGAACTCAGGGGCACTCAACCACTGAGTGTCATCCCCAGCTCTATTTTGTGTTTTATTTAGAGACAGGGTCTCACTGAGTTGCTTAGCATCTCGATTTATTTATTTATTTATTTATTATTTTTTTATTTTTGCTAAGGCTGGCTTTGAACTTATGATCCTCCTGCCTCAGCCTCCTGAGCCACTGGGATTATTGGGCATGTGCCATCTCGCCCAGCAACATTTTTTGAAAAATAATAACTCCAACAACTCTATTTTTCTGAAGATTCTGCACCTATTGTTTGTTGTATCTACTGATATTTGCTTATGGTGGGTTGTGACACTATAACTTAAAAACTGAGATTCATGCCTGGTGCCGTAGTGCACACACCTGCAATCCTAGTGACTCAGGAGGCTGAGGCAGGGGGAACAAAAGTTCAAATTCCACCTGGGAAACTTAGCAAGAGCAGCTCAAAAAAAAAGGGGGGGTGGGTGCTGGGGCTGTAATTTAGTGGCATAGCATGCTCAGAACCCTGGGATCCACATCCAGTGTAGGAAAAAGAAAAGAACAAGAGGAGGTTGAAGAGACAAGAATTGAAACTGCATTACCTTGGTCAAGGGCATCCTGAGGGAACTGCATTGAGTTTGTTTCTGGCCAGGGCCATTTCATGGACGATTCTCCCTGGGGTGCCAGCAGTGTTACCCACCAAAGTTGAAGGCTTTAGTTTCAATTCTCTGTGTAGCAAAGACCCAAGGTCTCATATCCAATATTCCAGGGACCTAAAAATCTCAGTCTAGAGCCAACTGTGTGGCTCAGTGGTAGAGCACTTGCCTCACCAGGGTAAGGCCCTGGGTTTGACTCTCAGAACCTCAAACAACTCAGCTTAAATTTTTAAAAGGAGAGATCCTAAACCTGCACCCTCTTCGACTTGCCCCAATAGAGTCAGCTCACATCTTCTCACTTCTGCTCATTACCCCGCTGCAGGATCATCTTATTTATTTATTTTGTGTGTGTGTGTGTGTGTGTGTATGTGAGTTCAGCTTTGCAGTCTGGAAATTATTTTCTGTAGTTAGAGTTTTGAAATAGTAGAGTTTTCATGTCATCTAAGCTGCCATATTGTAGGAACTGAGGACCCTCACCACAGACATAAATGGTCAAAATAATTTGGTTATTTTGATTATTCCTTCTTACCTGAACATCCAAAATCAAACCCTTTGGCATGGCCTATAGAAAACAGTCTGGGTGGAACTGGAGGTGTAGCTCAGTGGCAAAGCATTTACCTAGCATTTGCGCCCCAGGACTGTCGCCCCACCCCCCACAGTACAAAAAAGAAAAAAAAAAAAACATTCTGTCTGATACCTGGTTTCCTCTTCTGCATACTTACATTCTAGACACACAGCCTGTGGCTTGTGGTTCTACAAACTTCCATATATCTATAGCTGTCAGATTTAGGCTATGCCATGCCCTTCTCCTGAAGGGTCTTTCTTTATTTCCACAAACTTCTATTCTCTGGCCAAAGTAAACTTCAAATATTGGCTCCTCTGTAAAACTCTCTCCAACTTCCCAAAACATAATTAATCAAGTCCTTTCCTCTGCTCCCATCCTCTTTAAACAGAGCTTCCTTATAAGACTCATTGCATTGAATGAAGTCTTTGTTATTATGCTCTAACTTGATCTTTTTGAGGGCCCAGGCAAGGTTTTATCCATCATCCTCAGCACTTAGCACAATATCTGGCAGATAGTAGATAGTCATGAATGCTATAGAAATTTTGGGGAATCGTGAGGCTATTCAGCTCTTTCCCAGAGAGATACAGCTCAAGATTAAAACTCTTTGCACATTATAAGTAGTCTTATTGTTCAAAATTTTCACATAGCTGCTAATAGGCAGTGGTGTCAGGTGGGATACAATCAGAGCAAGAAGGCTTCATGTCTGTAATTTTTATTAGATCTTATTCCTGATTCAGCATTAAATTCTACTTCTATATCTGACTGCCTAGGCATTTATAATGTAGAACATACGGCACAGCTACGAGACATAAAGAAAACTATACCAACACAACTGGATTGCCTTATTTGTTGTTACAATCTCCATAGCATGGTGACTGTGTGGGAACCAGTGCTCAATGGACATGTGGACATACATGGCTCCACCCCTGGACTCAGAGCTTAGATTGATTGATTGATAAACAAATGACTGGGGGAAAAAAATTAACTAGGAAGAGAATGGATGCTAGAGAAAATTCCAGTTTTAGAGCTGGACAGAAGGAAACAAAGGTGTCATTTTAGATGAAGAGGAAAAAATTAATTTTCATAAATATTTTACATTTTGCCTCATTCATGAATGCTCTCCTAATTTGTTTAGTCCATCCACCTACCCGTCCATCTACCCACCCACCCCTCATCTATCCATTCACTTATTGTTCAGTCAAAAAAATCTTTCCCAACCATCTGCTATGAGCCAAGCACTGTACTTTGCATTTGAGGATTTCAGTTTTTTTTTTTCTTTTTTTTTTTTAAGAAAAGGTTTTTGAATCTCTAACTGTAAGACGTCCTGGGAGCTGGTGTTTCTCAAAATTTTCATTCTGGGCTGAACATGGTGACATACACATGTTATCCCAGCAAATTGGGAGGCCGAGGCAGGAAGATTGCAAGCTCAAAGCAAGCCTCAGCAACTTAGAAAGGCCCTAAGCAACTTTACAAGATGCTGTGTCAAAATAAAAATCGGCTGGAGATGTGGCTCAGTGTTAACCACTCCTGGGTTCAACTTCCAGTACCAAAAAGAAATATTATTCTGTGATTCATTTATTCATTCTTTCAGCAAATATCCTTGAGAACATCCTCTCTGCTAAACACAATGTGAAGAAGCCAGAATTCATCACTTCTTTTATATATTCATTCATTCAATAAACCATTCTTGAGCACTGATGAAGTTCCAGGCATAGACAGGTTTTCTGTTTTCAGAGCTTAAGTGATAAAAGTGGTAGGGTTTAGGCAATAGATAAATCAGCAAATAAATAAACGAATTTAGATACTAATGAGGTCAAAATAAACAAAGTAGGGAGACACAGAGAGTCTTTACCCTCAGAGAGCCTGAGATTGCTGTCACCAGATGATCCCAGTGTCTGCTGCTTACCTGGGGTCTTTTGACATGTGTGTGACCTGGCCTGAGGGCAAGAAGAGGGGTCCTGGAGAAAATAGAGCCAGAAGGACAAACCCCACATGGAACGCCTCTCTGGGCTTGAGTGGCATATCAACAGGACGGAGTTCCTTGCCCTGGGCCAGGCTGACCTGCCTGAGCTATCTTCTGGAAGGGCAAATGTCTGCCTTCCAGCCACTCAGATGAAACCCCAAGCCTGTCTCCTCAGTTGGGAACTTTGACTCATTGCTGACCTGGTTTTGAACTAGTGACCTAGAGGTGAATGACTCCATATCTCATTACTAATTCCTCACAGCCAGTCGTAAGCTGGAGGATTTGGTGAGGAGGAGGTCAGAGTCCAGCCAGAGGCCTTGAAACCTTCAGGAGCATTCACCCCAGCTTCAGCACGGCCATCTGGCCTGCTGCCATCCCCTCATCCCTTAGCCCAGCCTTGCTGAGTAGGTTTTGGAGGAGGCCAAGGTCACCCTGGGGCTGACCTCCACAGATGGATTTAGCGGAGACCCCAGCTGTGGTTCAGCTTGGACATAAATGCTCAGCACCCTCACACACTCCTCCCTCAGAATGAACTTAAGTAAAATGAGACCCAGATCTCAACCAGGTGGGGTCGGACCAGATCTAGGAACTGTCAGACTCCCATTTTGATGTTCCCTTCTTTCTACACATTTCCTTCTGGACCCCAGCTTTCCAGTCTTGCTGGTGTTCCAGGCACTCTTGCCCCTCAGGAGACCGTCACGTGTCTCTGAGGCTACTGCTCAGGGGAGGTGATTTCCATTCAGGCACCAGAACAAACACTGATAAGAAAACACCATTTAGCAACATGACAGGGGCTCAGTTATCCTCTCCCTTCCCTCCCGTAAAGTTCAGAAAGTGCCTACCCGCTAGGTCCACTGGGCCAAGACTCATCTCCCAAGGGGAAGCTCAAGTTTTGAGAAGGACTGGCCTTTGTGAGCACCAGACTCTTCAGAGAAACCAGGCTAGGGCTGGTGGAGGGTGTGTGGGGAAGTGGTCAGGACATGGAATGCACTGAATTCTCTCTAGTGGGCACAATAGCTCTGTGCCTCATATTGCCACTGTTCATGTGGACACAAGAGATGTTCTTTTTGGAGGGGCTTATGGAACAGGGAAGTGGAAGTGCTACAACTTTTCTTAAAACTGGCCTTAACCATTGAGTGTATTGGCACCTTGAGTATATTTTTCTAAGAGTATATATTGCATTGCATTGAAATATTCTCTTCATACATCCATTTCCTCCAATAGACTCTGAACTCCTCAAAGACAAAAGCTCTTTCTTATTCACTTTTGTACTGTCATTGATAGCTAAGTAAATGATGAAGGTATCTAATGCAGATAGCCCAGAGAGTAAATTCAAATTTTATTCCATGTCTCTTTGTATTTATTATAGAGTTTATGTCAGATCTAAAAAGATCAACATAGGGAAAAAAATCTGGTATAAAATCTATCAAAATCAAAATTTACTGGAAAGACACTGTGTTGATCAGCTTTCTGTCACTGTGACAAAATAGCTGAGATTTGTTTTGGCTCATGCATTCAGAGGTTTCAGACCACAGTTGGCTGATTCCATTGGTTTTAGGCCAGTTGAAAGGCTGAGCATAATGGTGGGGAGAACATGTTGCAGCAAAACTGCTCAGTTCTTGGAGACTGAGAAGCAGAGTGAGTTTATTTTTAAAACAATGCCCCTCCCCAAACCTATGAAGCTATAAGTCCATAAGTGGATTAATCTATTCATGAGGTCAGAGACCTTCTGAACTAATCATCACCCAAAAGCCCCATACCAAGTCTTCAACACATGTACTTTTCAGGGATGTTTCAGATCTAAACTATAACAGACACATAGTAGAGAGTGATATTCTGCTTCACAATATGTTAATTTACGATAATGAACTTTGGACTGGGTGTTGCTCAGTGGTACAACATACACTCAGGTAGAAAGCTAAGTGTTCAATCTCCAGCACCAAAAATAAAATAACATAAGCCAGGTATGATGGTGCATACCTGTAATCCTGGCAACTCGAGAGGCTGAGGCAAGAGGATTGCAAGTTCAAGGCCAGCCTCGGAAATTTAACAAGATCCTATCTCAAAACAAAAAGGGTGGACATGTAGCTTAGTGGTGTAGCTCCCCCAGTTTCAATCCCCAGGATCAAAAATAAATGAATAAGTTAATAAATAATAAAATTAGTAAAATGGTGAGTCTCAAAACTGGATCTGATTCAGAGTTAATATAAAATCAGCCTGCCCCCAATCTCTAACTAGAATACTCAGGTTACAGGTAAGCAAAAATGAGTATCATGAAAAATCAGTTGGCGATGCATTTCTTATGATCACAAAGCATGAAGTCTTGGCTCCAACATACCAAGAGACTGGCTGCTGCCTAGGAGCTCCTTGTCCACCATCCTCAGATACACTCTCAGACTTCACCAAACCCACACAGTCCAGAAACTATGGAAGGACATTTTGCTCTGTATCACATAGCTAGTATTGGAGCATGGATTTTGTAGGGGAACAACTTACTCAAACTTTGTTCCAGTCCCAATTTCCCTTCTTTAGTTCATATTAGGGAAATCACATTTGGAGTTTTCTTCTAAACATAGAAATTCTTGCTATTCCAAGAGAGAGAACAAAAAGCCACCATGGAAAATGAAGGATCTACTGGGGCTCATTTACCTCTCTCTCTCTCTCTGTGATACCCTCTCTTCTCATCTCTCATCAGCTCTTTTTTCACAAAATTCAGCTAAATATACTAAATCAATTTCTGCAGTTCACCTCCACACTCAGCATACAGTCCAATCATCTCATACCACTTCTCCTTCTCTGTGACCTTAAGCAAGGCACTATGCAGCCCCTCTTTTGGCCTCTTCATCTTGAGAGTGCAAGCAACTAGATGCTTTCAGAGTTCCCCTCCAGCTTGGGGTATATTTATTCGCCATAGTATTCCTGCTTCCTGGCACAAAGAGAGAGCTTCATCAATGTTGAATTGGCGAAAGAATCCAGTAATATAATGAATGTTCCCATCACCTGGTTCTGGAGAGGGAGAAGGGACTTAGCTTTAAGTGCTGACTGTGACATTAGCCTGTTGGGTGAACTTGATGAATTGCTTCCTCTCTCTAAGGCCAGAGAGAGCACGAGATTAACCCAAGGTCATGGGTGGAATTAGAGCAGACCTACAACTAGAACACGGGTCTTCTGATTTCTACCACTTAGAAATCAGGTCTTCTTGGGTTTTTTTTTTTTTTAATTGTTGGTCGTTCACAGTTCTTAATACATCATCTTTTACAGTTTGATTCAAGTGGGTTATGAACTCCCAACTTTACCCCGTATACAGATTGCTGTATCACATCAGTTACCCTTCCATTGATTGACATATTGCTTTTCTAGTGTCTGATGTATTCTGCTGTCAGTCCTATTCTCTACTATCCCCCCTCCCCTCCCCTCCCCTCCCCTTTTCTCTCTCTACCCCTTCTACTGTAAATCATTTCTTCCATTTGTATTATCTTGTCTTACCCCTCATTTCCTCTTATATATCATTCTCACTCCCTTTCCCTCCCACCTCTCATCCCTGTTTAATGTAAATCTTCTTCTCAAGCTCTTCCCTACCCTGTCTTTGTTTACTCCCCTTATATCAAAGGGGTCATTTGGTATTTGTTTTTTAACGAGAAATCAGGTCTTCTTTAAGGTGAGTGGGGAACATCATGGTGCTTTCAATATTGCTTTTCTAATTCAACTCTGGTTGTAGAACAACAACCACAAACTCGAGAATCAACATGTGCCTTCAAGACAGGGGGCCTCCTGGGGGCCTCTAACCAACTATTTCTCCTTATCTGCCAAGTGGAGATAAGCAACCACTAAGTGGGCTGGGTGATGTGGGTTCTTCCGTGAGCCCTTCTCAGCCAGGGTTTGCTATTTCCTCCTAGAGACAACTTATGTCTGAGCTGGTGACAAAACTTCTGCTTCTGTTACCTCCCAAGTGTGGGTGCCAGAAAAGAACTTGAAAGTAAGAGCTTAAATCAGAACAATTTCCTTTGATTTGAACTTCCTATGAGTTTCTATAAGGGGCAGTAATGTCCATGGTCCCCATGGCCAGCTGTCTGCTGGAGACCATCTGAGCTGCAGTGGGTATGATAGAGCATCCTCCCAGCTCCTCCTGAAAGCTACCTTTGGCTTCTCCATTATGCTGCAGGAATGCCCATCTAAGTCTTCTCCTAACCTCGCCCAGGGATTCCAGGAGTAAGTTGGAACCAGATCCCAGAGGTCTTCATTGTCAGAGGGGCCATCCTGTTTGCTCTGCCAAGGCAGGGGTTTTGGCATCAGACAGATCTGGATTTTTCTCCCAGCTTTGCCACTCACTAGCCATGCAACTCTGGGTGAGCTACGTAATTCTCTTTGTGCTTCGGTTTATGCATCTGTCAAGTGAACATAATAACAGCTACCTAATGAGATTGTTTTGTGGATTAAGAATATAATATTTCTAAAACACCTAATCCAGTGACTGAAATACAATATATGCTAAACAAACACTAGCAAAGTAATTTCTTCTCAGGAGATCGCTCCTACGGTGGGAAAGGGAGTGGGAAGAAGAGGAAAAATGAGTTGGGTTATGGACTCCCTGCTTCAGCTAAGGCAAAGGCTATGTTAGTATTGCACTTGTCTCTTCCATTTCTAAGGAAAATACAAACCCTCTACCCTAGTCCCACATTTGGTAGATGAAGAAGCAGATAGACTCAGGGACCTTAGCAAGGCATGTGACTGGTGCAAGATGGTGCTGGGGGTGGAATGCTGCGGTATGTATGGGCCCGAGTTTGCAGCTCTGTTGCTGGGTTAGGTGTCTGATCCACCACCATTTAGCTTTCTCATTTTGAGCTGATGACTTAGCCTCTTTGTGCCTCAACTTCCTCATATTTAAAATAAGTGATAACAGCAAGTTGCCGACTTATGAGAGGTTTTGTAAAGATTAAATCATCTATCTAAAGTGCTCAGAGTGATACATGGTAAGTGTTCATTAAGCATTAGTAATGAGGTTTGAGGTACTGAGAATTGAACTGAGGGGTGCTCTATCACTGAGTTACATCACTAAACCTTTTTATTTTCTATTTTGAAACTGGGTTTCACTAAGTTACTAAGGCTGGCCTCAAACTTGCAATTCTCCTGCCTCTGCCTCCCTAGCAGCTGGGATTACAGGCCACACCAAGCTAGCCCTATTGATAATTATTAGAATATTCAATTGACTTCATAGTCTAATAAAAATCTGTTTTTGAGTAGGATGTTGACTTATCATGTGCATTATTCTCCACTGACAATCAGGCTGCTTGAGGAGGTGACAAGCACTCCAGTTGGCCAACACTGATGCAGGATGAGCACCACTGCTCTCCTCCGTCCCTGAAGCCCTCCAGCTTGGCCAGAAACCTTGCTGAGAGAGTGAGTGGGAGATATGTTTAGTTAAATGAAGGGGAAAGCCCACTGAGGGCCAAAAAGACTAGAAAGAACAGAGGCTCTGTTCTAAGCAATTTCTTCCTCAACAGCTATCAGCCTTGTGGAGCTGGGCGTTGGGACAGTTTGGGTGCCATTTTTGGCCACTAGAGGTCAGTGGAATGTTTGCTATGCTCAGAGTGTGGATCCCTTAGGAAAGGTTCTGTCCACAGACACCAGCCCCAGTACTGCCCTCCCCACCAGCAGCCCTTAGTGTATCTGGGTTTAGTGGTTTTTCTGGGAGTCTGAGTCCTCCACACTCTTTTACTTGTCCCTTCTATGAGCAGGTGGCATTTGCAAGGCCATTTGCAAGGCCAGCCTCTGGGCCAATGATGGAGAGAGAATATGGTATTGTTAGGGGATAATTTTTGTGGGAACAAAAATTGTGTGAATGGTGACACAAGGTTAAGAGATTAATTCTATAAAATGGGCCCACTATCCCGACCCCCACATGCATTCTGGGAGCTAAGGGTAGTTCCTCCTAACCATAAAATCTGTAAGCATGTATGGTTAAGAGTCCAATTAGAACCAGTCAGCGTGCGCCAAGGTGACCTGGAGTTGTTGCCATGAGAGTGGGGACTTGAAAGTCTGATGTCACCCTGCCGTCAGCCAAAGGTCAAGTGGTAGATCTGGGTGGGACTCTCTGGAAACTTCTCTGGGATCCCCAGTAAAACTGGAGTCCTCTTTGAGAGGATCCACATTCTCCCTTGAGAGTGTCCCCATCTCCTTTCCCCTATCCCTTCAATAAACTCATTCCTATTACTCCGAGCAACGTTTCTGAACTCTTCTGACTTGATTGCAAGAATTGGGGTTTCAAGAGGGGGTCTTCAGGGTGCCTCCGTTTCTCGGTAGTTCCCAGCTCCTTCACAGTACATCACGAGCCATCCATTTTCCTTCCTTCCATTCCTAAGGACAATGAACCCAAACTTTCAAAACTGTCAGTGATGCCTATATTCTAACAAGTACAGCTCAAGTTCTTCAACTTCTACTGACTTCCAGTCTCCCATCCTCGAAATCAAGGTTTGGGGTTTCTCCTCCCTCTCTTGCTCCATTATATATGGAGCTATAAGACTCCTGCTCATTTTTCAAGGCCTGAGTCAAACACTATAACTGAAAGGGTTTTCTTCCATTACCAGGAATTCTATCTCGCATTATCCCTCTTATGTACTGCTGTGTCTGACAATTGCTCTTGACATCTTCGCTCATCCACTACACTGTGAGTTCCTTGCGGGTATAGGTGATGCATTATTCATGTTTTTGCATCCCACAGTTCCTGGCCCGAATGTGATGTTAATAACCACATACTTACTGAATGAACATGAGAGCGAGTGAGAGAGCATGGCTATTATTCAAATGCACAACATATTTTTCATTACAGACAACTGAGCTCACTAGCCCAAACTGGTAAGCGGAAACCTCTGAGCAAAGAGAAAGAGCTCAGCATGGTTCCTATTGGAGGTCAACTCCAGCCTCCGCCTCTTGGCTAGCTGTGCCTCAGTTTCCCTTGCTATTGATGCTTGCCCATGACCATATTGTCTTCCTCTTCCTGGACATGTAGATTTCATTTTATAGCCTCTCTTGCAATAAGTGATCATCATGTGACTAAATGACCTTGGAGAAATTTAAAGGTCAGCAATTCCTTTCCCCTCTCACTGTTGGCAGAACATCTGCATCTTAGAACTTTAAAGCTTTGCCCCAAGTTGCATTTCAATTATAACGAACTAAGGACCAGAGACATGAGGGAACGCATGAAGGTCACACAGCTACCTAGTAGCAAAGACAAGACTGGGATGTTGGTCTTCATCCTGGGATCTCTATCAGGTTCCAAAAGCTGCCCTAGAGTGAGCAGGACCAGATCCTGAGAGATCAGTCCATTCATTACTGCTTTTCACTGTTATTCTCTATTTCTGCCTTGCAGTTAAAATAATCTAGGCGATTGAACAACTACTGAAAAAAATGCTAAATAAAGATGTTAAGTCTATTGTAATAAAATAAAAGCTTGATAGGCCTGGGACACTAGGATTGAAAGCTAAGGATCCAAGCATTAAATGTCAAACCCAGCCAGGCATGGTGGCATACACCTGTAATCCCAGCAGCTCAGGAAACTGAGGCAGGAGGATCACAATTTTGAGGCCAGCCTGAGCAGTTTAGCAAGCCCCTAAGCAATTTAGTGAGAGCTTGTCTCAAAATAAAAAATAAAAAGAGCTGGGTATGTGACTCAGTGGTTAAGTGCCCCTGGGTTCCCCCCCCCCCCGCAAAAAATAGAATTTAAACCAAGAATCCAATAGTAAATATTAAGAAAAATAATAAGCAGGAATTAGGGATGGAATACACAAGAAGTTTGGAGGAACAGAAGGGAAGATAACTAAAGGAAAATGGCTCCTAAAATGTTCTTTGATTCAATGTGATCCAGCCCCTGGGCCTAAGCGCCATAATGTGAATGGAAGTATTTTGTTTTGTTTTGTTTTCAGATAGATACACTTAATTTTAAACATTAAAACACTACACAATGTACACATATATGAAAACATTCCATGATAATCTACTAATATATACAACTTTATATTTTTATGTGTCAGAGTTTTTTATTGGTACACTATATCACATAGAATGGTGGAATTTGCTATGCTGTATTTGTTCATGCATGTAACATAATTTAATCAGTCTCGTTCCCCAGGACCTTCCCTTCTTCTCCCTTCCCTCCTCCTAATTTTCTTTGCCCTGCTTCTGTTATCCCTTCTATTATTTTTTAAAGTTAGTGCATTATAATATACATACATATCCACTTATTTTATATACATAAATATACATATCATATATATGCACACACACACACACACACACACACACACACATGCCTGCAGGGTTCACTGTGGTATGTGAACATAGTTTAACTTGGTAGATTCCACTCCCCAGTTTTTCCCCATGCCCTGCCTTCTTCCCTCTCCATCCTCTTCCTCTTTGGTCTCTCCTGAAGGGTTTTGATCATTGCTCCAAGCACATGTGGCTTTACGCTGTGCTTCTCACAGACTGACACTACACAACTTAGTTAACAGGAACAAAGACAGGAAAAAAATTCCAAGAAAACTCGTGGATCTCAGAACAGAAATCAGAAAGACAAGTCCTGATTAGTGTTTGCATCCTTACAGACGACTAAAGACGTGAGTGTTGAGGAGGTCAGGGTGAGTGCTGAGAGATCAGGCATCTCAGGTATGTTCCCAAATCACCCCCTTCAGGAAGTCTTCCCTGGGTCTCCCCCACTCCCCCTTTTCTCTCTGAAAGTTTAGCAACTTAATCTACAGAAATATTTCCAATGATAGTATCGCCTACCAAGCCCTGTCTGAGCAGGGTAGGAATGAGTGTGTGTTCTTTTCCTGTCTCCACTGAACATCAGGCAGAGCAAATGTAAAATATTCATTTTCACCTAATTCTGGGCTGCTTTGTAAGTAGCAGTAACCCTACCTTTTTTATTTTTATTTTGGTGGTACTGGGGATTGAATCCAGGGCCACTGGGCCACTGAGCTACATTCCCGCTGCTTTTTATTTTGTTTGGAAACAGGGTCAAGCTGATTGCCAAGGCTGACCTCAAACTTGTGATCCTCCTGCCTCAGCCTCAAGAATCACTGGGATTACAAGCATGTGCCTCAGGACTGGCATCCTTCACATTTTCTAAAGGCATTTTAAATTATCTTAATTGAACCTCACAACAAACCCTTTAAGGGAGATGGTATTATCATCACATCTTACATATAAGAAAACTGAGGCTCAGAAAGGTTAAGTAATTTGCTCAAGGTCATTCCATCAGTAAATGGTAGAACTGGGATCTGAGCCCAAAGGGTCAGACTGCAGAAAGCATGCCCTTCATACTGTGTAGTACCATCTTTCCAGGTGTGAGTACACTGTGTGGTGTGTGGGGGCCAAAGATCCAGGGAGTACTTTCTTGCAACCCCCTGGAAGACTTGGAGTGAGAATTTCACACTTCAGAAGTGTATGGCCTAGAAAAAGAAAAGAATCCCTGGAACAGTAGATTTCAGATACTTCTAGGGCTGGGTATATGGCTCAGTGATAGAGTGCTTGCCTAGCATGTACACAGTCCTGGGTTCAATACACAGCACTGTGAAAAAACAAAAAGAAAAAAAAATCCCTGGAAGAAGTGCATTGCTCTTGCTTATAAATATAACAACCATTTTTATGAAGGCTGGTGTTTATCATTACTGGGCTGGGTATAGAGCTCAGTAGCAGAGTATTTGCCTAGTATGTCTGAGGCCTGGGGTCCTTTCCCAGCATCTCAAATAAGATGAAGCATTTAATATTTTGAAATTTTTTTTTTTTTTTTGCTTCCAGATATGAGAAAAAATACTGGGAAAGGGATAGGACACAGAGGCCGTGGGGCTGGTCCCTTGTCATTCTGATTCATTCATATGTTTGTTCATTCATTCATTCATTCAGCCAACTTCATTGTGTCATTTTCTGAGCCTTCGAAGGTGTTACAGCCCATCACTCCCCCACCCCAGTCCTGGACATAAGATCCTGTCTCACCGCCCTCCAGAACCTGTGTTGGAGTCCATCTTTCCATGAGGCTGACTGGCAGTGTGGGGGGCAGCCTCCAGCCAGGCTCCCCGGTACCTGTCTACATAATCTCTGCGGATGTAGCCTTTGCCCTGGCATTTAGCAGCGACAAGCAAAGAATGCGCTTTCCTTCTTCCCAGGCTCTACCTGGGCGTGGTGGATGCTGCTGTCACCAAAAGGCTTCTGTAAATAAAGCCTGCTTAATCTCCTTAGCCAGAGGGCTGTGTCAGCCGGGTTGGAGCCTGCAGGAAGGCAGCTCATGCCTTAGATTCCCCAAATTGTTCAAGGCGGTGGGTGAGCCCCACCAGATCCCCCGCAACAGAAAGGCCTGCGGTGGCTTGCCTACCCACCTGAGCTTGTGCCGTGGGGCTTTACCAGCCCAGAGTATCCCAGCCAATCCCCTGGATGCCAAGCAAGTGGGCAGCCTCCAGGGGTACAGTACTGACACTGGCTCCCCACTGGACAGCTTTCTAGGGCTGAGAGGGAAATCCAAACTGCTAACCCTGACCCATGAGGCGCATCACAATATACCATACCCAGAGCTCCATACTGACAGGTGTCTAAGCTCACACAATTTGCAGGTCCCTCTTTAATAAAAAGGATACAAAATATCAAAGACCTTCCCCGAGATTACGCTCCATTAGCATCATGAAGAACACCTACCTGGGTTTCCAACTAGCAGTTCCAGCCTCCCTCCTTTGATTCCTACATGTGTCCCTTCTCTCCAGCTACATATGATAGGCGTCTTCCAAATCCTATCTGATGTTTTTTACTTATGCTTCTGTGAGATGAGTCTGTAAGATGAATGGCAGTTTCCCTGGGAGACTATATTAACAATAATAACTGTGAGGGCTACTATCTTACTGAGTGCCTCCTGGGTGGCAGCACTGTGCTAGTCTTTTACTAGGCTGCAAGGTACAGAGATATGAAGTACTTCCATGCGCAGTGGTGCACGCCTGTCATCCCGGCAGCTCAGGAGGCTGAGGCAGGAAGATCCCTAGTTCAAAACCAGCCTCAGCAACAGCAAGGTGCTAAGCAACTCAGTGAGACCCTGTCTCTAAATAAAATACAAAAAAAGGGCTGGGGATGTGACAGTCGAGTACCCCTGAGTTCAATGCCCAGTACCCGCCTCCAAAAAAGAAAGAAATATTAAGTGCTATCATTTTCATATGATAGACTACTCCTCGAAATACTTCCGAGTTCTCAAGACTCACCACTGGTCCAAGGTATTAAGTAACAGCAAGCAGAGTGATTTTCAAATTCTGTCTTCCTGACACCAAAGTTTGTTCTTTCATGGATGCGAAACTGCCTTTATTCTTTCTGTGTTGTCCCCATGCTATGGCTTGGAGCTTGGGTGCCCTCCAAAGGCTGTGTTAAAGGCTGGATCCCCATCCTGTAGTACTGTTGGGAGGTGGTAAATCTTTAGGAGGTAGGGCCTCATTGGAGAAAGTTAGGTTTCTAGAGGTGACCTTGAAGGGATATTAGGACCCTGATTTCTCCTTTTCCTCGTGTGTCTTGACCACCATGAGATAAATAGTCTTCCTCTGCCACAAACAGTACTGCCAGAGACCCAAACAACAGAGCCAAGTGACCATGGATAAACCTATGAAGCAAAATAAACCTTTCCTCCTCACAAGTAGTTTATCTCAGGCATTTTGTTACAGTGACAGAAAACTGACTAACATACTGCAGAAAGCACAGTGCCAGGCACTTAATATTCTAATACCCATATTCTAAAATTGCCTTCTACCTGGGTAAGAATGCCTATCTAAATAATCTCTAGATAACTTTTAAAGGAACTGAATAGTTACAACTGGATTCCAGAGCTATCCAACACTTAATGTCTCCATGCTACTAGACTTCTGGAATATTTACTATTTAATGTTTATTCACTGACTATTTTGCCAGACATCCCATTTCTGCTTTTCACATGTACTGACCATCCTAAGTGTACTGGTTAGCTACATCAAAATAAAGCAGTAAAAAAAAAAAAAGATAACACTCTGAAATTCAACTATAAGCATACAACTATAAGCACTTACTCCTTGGTCATGCATCAAGGGTCAGCTGGGCTAGGCTTGGAGTTGCAGATTGGTTTCTGGTCTACCCCTGGCATGTCTTACCTTCCTTGGTCCAGTGCCTTCCAAGATAAATTCATCTTAGAGCAGAAGAGAGATGCACAAGAGGGAAAGACCCACATTATACACATACTGAAATCTTTGCTCTTGTTATGTCTTTCAAAGTACAGTTGGCCAAAGAAAGTCATAAGAAGGGCAGGGATGTACATCCTGCCTCCCAACGGGTATTGGCAAAGGTATTAGTGTATAATATCATTGCAGATGAGTAAAGAATGGGTGCTAATGACCTCTCTGCCACCGTGTAAAGTCTGAGAGAAGGATTCCCCAACTACTCAAAAGACTTTTAAAATAGGTTTTCAGTTAATTCAAATGTTATCATATTCTTTTCAAAAATTCTTCCACATAACTTTAACTTGAAATGCAAAGATAAAATACCTAATAATGTCATCGAAGAACAGGAAGGAGATGGCAAGCACCAGAAATTCTGAAGGGCTGGGTAGCCAGCTTCAAAGTGAAAGCAGGTCACATAGTGGACAACTACTTTCTAGTAGTTCTACAAAGACAAATCGTTGAGAAGGAAACTGAAGCTCATTTTCAAGTCTCCTGTCTCATCTTGAATGGTTCTAGCTATAGGAGAGAATTCTCCTACCTGCTACCTGCACCTACCAAAAATCATTCAGGAACTTTCCACTTCACTCCATATCAAGAAGTAAGGCAATTTGCCTTCTTTTCCCACAGAGTGCTATCATTAAAAGTCTACCTATATGAACTAGCAGTTTGCCTGTCAAATTGGACTAACTTTAGCCTGGGGAAATGTCAGGTAAATAGAGGAAAGCAAATGGAATGTACTGATAATAAAACAAAGAGACAAAAGGTAAAGAGGCACCTGGGAATTCTGGAGGAAGAACCCCATATTTAAGTTGTCAGGGAATGCATTCTCTAATTCCCTTTCTAAGACTGTTTTTGCTATTGGCACTGGTAATTCATATCAATTATTCTTTTAAAAACAGTTTTTGATGAACATGTGCAGCAATTATGCATTTTTTAAGTCCAGAAAAAGATGCACTAAAAATGGTGAGGACTCATAAGACTTTTATTTCTTTTTTATCTTATTTTCACATTCTATTTCTTTTCTATTAGACTATGTGTTACTTATATAATGAAAGGAGGTTGGTAAAAAGAAAAGGAACAAACTTCAAATATTTCTCTTCTGGAAACAGCCAGCCAGGAGTGTGTGTGTGTGTGTGTGTGTGTGTGTGTGTGTGTGTGTGTGTGTGTTTCTGAAATGCTGGGGGTGCAACCCAGGGCCTCACACATGCCAAATACCAGGCAAACACTCTATCCTTGAGCTACTATCCCCAGTTCTTTCTTTTCTTTTTTTTTTTTTTTTTTTTTTTGAGGCTGAGTCTCACAAAGTTGCTGAGGCTGGCCTCAAACTTGTGATTCTCTTGCCCCAGCCTTGGGAGGCTGATAGGATAAGCAGTTAGGATAGGAAGCATGAGCCATCACACCCACCTCAGAAAGTGTGTTTTTGATGTGCTGTAAAACCTATTCTGCAGATAAGGGTTTTCCCAGAGGTTGAAGACTGTTTCAGGAGTGGTGATGGGTTCCATATTAAATCTGGAAAGAATTGCCTCAGACAAGATTAAAACTTACAAGAACGTACAACTTCAAGAGTTAATATCTAAGAAGTTGGTAAAGCAGGGTTCCCAAACGTGAGAACCACCAATTCCTTTTATCTAGAAATGGATTTCTAGACTAGGGTTCTCTGGGAGTTGTCAATGCCAAGGCATAAATTCTGGTGCAGAAAACAGTAAACTGCCTGGACAATAGGGATAGACCAGGCTTTTGCCAATCAGGATGCCTGAAGAGGTCTGTGTGGCCTCTCCTGGGCTTTGAGAATCCCTCCCATGCTTTCTCCCATCTTCTCCCCCTACACACCATCCTCTTGGTCCCTGTGAAGCTTCAGTATCTGAACCCTGGGAAGCCAACTGGTAGGATGGTGGGAGAGCTTCCTCAGTCTAGACTAGAGGGCACTTATCTGCTATGAGCTGAATTGTGTCCCCCCAGATCCTTATGTTGAAGTCCTAGCCACCCAGGTGAGAATTTGGGAGGTGGGACCTCTGAGAGAGAACGAGGATTAGATGAGGTCATAAGGGTGGAGCCTCATGATAAGAGGGGTCCTTACAGGGAGAGACATCAGAAAGCTTGATCTCTCTCGGCTGCCATGCTTCACATGAGGACACAGAGAAGGGGGCCACCTGCAACCCCAGGAGAGAACCCTCCCTAGAATCGGATCCTTCTGATATCTTCATCTTGGACTTCCAGTCTTCAGATCCATGAAATATAAATGTCTGTTGGGTAAGCCACCAGCTGATGGATAATCTCTTTGGATCTTTAATGCCCGCCCCCAGTAACATGTGTTAAAGGCTTGTTCCCCATGGTGGTGCCTTGGGGAACTGATAGAACCTTTAAGAGGTGGGGCCTACAGGGAGGTCTCTAGATCACTGGGGTCTTGACCCTGAATGGCATTGTGTGACCCAAAACATTTTCTCTTTCTCTTTTGCTTCCTAGCTCATGATGTCAACAGGTTTTGCACAAATCACCATGTGCTTCCACCATGATGTATCTCCTTGACAAAGGCCCAGAACAATGGGCCAATCCATCATGGATTGGAATCTCCAAAACTATGAGCCAAAATAAACCTTCTCTCTTTCCAAATTAATTATCTCAGGTATTTCATCACAGTGACAGAAAGTAGACTAATACATGGTGTTTTTATTATAGCAACCTGAGTTAACTAACATTATTTGGGCTCTTGTAGCAATCTATGTTGTCCTTTTACTTAAGATATAACATATTCCTCCATTCAATTCATCATTCACTGAAAAATAAGTGTTTTACATGAGTCAGGCCCTGTGCTAATCACTAGGGATATAGTGGTAAGAAAAAACAACAGTCTCTTCGCTTTTATTTGTTTATTTTATTTGTACTGGGGATTGAACCTTGGAATGTTCTACCTCGGAGCTACATCCTCCAGCCCCTTTTTGTTTTATTTTGAGACAGGATCTTCCTAAATTGCCAAAGCTGGACTCAAACTTGCTATTCTCCTGTCTCAGACTCCCAGCAACTGGGATTACACGTGTGTACCACCTCACTTGACTTTCTTTGACTTGTTGGAGTTTAAATTTTATTCAGGAGAACAACACAAAAAAAGAATCAATAAGAGAGCCAGGCATGGTGGTGCACACCTGTAATCCCAGTAACTTGTGAGGTGGAGGCCAGGGGATTACAGGTTCAAAGCCAGCCTCAGCCACCTAGATAGAGACCCTAAGCAGCGTAGTGAGACTCTGTCTTAAAATAAAATATAAAAAGGTCTGGGATGTGGCTCAGTGGTTAAGTGCCTCTGGATTCAGTCCTGGTACAAAAAAAAAAAGAATCGATAAGATTTGGTTACTAGTTGATAATTGCTAAATCCCCAATATCCCAAAAGTTGTGTGTCAGCTTTTCATTGCTCTATCCAACATACCTGGCACAAACAACTTAGAAGACAAAATATTTGTTTTGGCTCATGATTTCAGAGGTTTTGGTCCATGAGCAGTGGCTCCATTGCTTTGGGCCTGAGGTGAAGCAGAACATCATGGTGGAATGGTATAGTGGAGGAAAGGTTCTCAGCTCATGGCAGCCAGGAAGGGGGGTGGTAGGGGCAAGATAAACCCTCCAGAGCAGGGCCCCAGGGGCCTAGATCCTTTACCTAGGTCCCACTTCTTAATAATCCACTCAAATTATTAATCTATCAAATGAATTAATCCACTGATGAGGTTAGAGCCCTCACGATCCAATCATTTGCTTAAAAAACTCCACCTCCACATTGCTGCACCAGGGACCAAGTCTTTAACACATGAGCTTTTAGGGGACATCCCAGATCCAAACAAAATCCATCACAAAAGAGTTGTTTTTATTATGCTCCTTCCCTTTTTTTTTTATTTTTGTTGTTGTTGTTGTTGTTGTTGAGCATTGGGGATGGAACCCAGGGGCATTAAACCAACAAGCTCCATCCCCAACTCTTTTTTATTTTTATTTGGAGAGAGGATCTCACTAAGTTGCCAGGTTGGCCTTGAACTTGTGATCTTCTTGCTTCAGCCCCACCAAGTAGTTGGCATTACAGGTGTGCACCACCATACCCGGCTCATTCTAATTTTGCAAGTGTTTGAAATTTTCCAAAATAAAATTTTTTTTATAGAGTAAGTCAAAGAATTGCACCATCAAATGCAAAAATTAGAACTTGGGCAATTTGTGCATTCTCAAGAGCTAGAGGGTGCCATCAGCGTACCTAATAGGGAGAATCACTATAAGGAAGAAGCCTTTCTCAGTAAATTAGCTCATTTCAAAAGAATTGCTGAGATTGGCTTAGAACTTGCAATCCTCCTGTCTCTGGCTAAAGAACAGCAGGGAGAAATGTCCAGGCAGAAAGGGCAGCTAGAGCATGAGCTTATAGTGAAGAAGAATTACACTGAGGCTATTCGCAGGGGCTGAAGGGAGGTAAAGGGGCTGGGCTGGTGCCTTAGGGTATGGAAAGAAGATGCTGGGAGAGGAGCCAGGCAAGTAGCAAGCACCAGACCACATCTGTCACCTCCACTAGCCTGGGACCACCAAGGGAAGCAATTAGGTCTGGTTCATTTCTAGCTTTGCATAATGTCTCTGCAGAGCAAATTTGCAAATAAAAAGGAGCCAGTAACAGGTGCCATCAGGTAGTCCATGTCCTCTGAGGTTCTCCTACCCTTCAGGACCCCACTTCCCTGATCAACCCTTTCCTTCCTCTTAGACTGACAGTGGGATAGCAGAAAACCAATCTTCCCCACCTCTGATATTTCCTTCCACTACCATCTGTCATTGTCCAACAGGGCATCCTTGATCCTAGGCCTCTGGACATCCCCTTACTTACTGTATCCTAGGGAAGGTGGAATGTTTGGTGAATTTGAAAGGAAAAACTGACAGGCTTTTCTTTTCTTAT
Source organism: Ictidomys tridecemlineatus (assembly GCF_052094955.1). Classification (NCBI taxonomy): domain Eukaryota; kingdom Metazoa; phylum Chordata; class Mammalia; order Rodentia; family Sciuridae; genus Ictidomys; species Ictidomys tridecemlineatus. Next base: position 106,147,795 of record NC_135482.1, on the reverse strand, counting down.
CTTGGAAGTCAATGACCAACGCAAGCATGCTTTCTGCCCTGCTCCTGCAGGCCTTGTCCCTATGGAGAAGAGCATGACCCAGCGCTGCTGCGGCTGAGCAGGTAGTCCACCCGACACTATGTCACATATTAGTAAGCACTTTTGCCCGTAGACATAAGCCATATTCTCCAGCTTATTAATACTGAAAGTGATAGCTAAGCTCCTGTTTTCCTACTTTGTCTCATTTCTCTGACAGATCAGTGTGGGAAAGAGCAGGGCTATTCACTGAGCCCTCTCGGGGACCTCTACTTTGATGCTCCCACAGCCCCTCCTAATGAATTCCAACCTCTGGGGCTCCAAACATTGGCTTGGCCACCTGCCTGTGACCTCCAGGGCACTGTCAGTGTTTCCCCTGGAACTTTCTACCTTTTTGCTTTTGTTTCCTTGAGGGAAAATCTGACCCGATTCTTTTGTTCGTTTACTTATTAAGTAAAATAGAGAAAAATTCATTCTCGCATGAGGCTTACAGTTGTATGAGAGTCAACCACAAGAAAGAAACACTTACAAACAAACAAGACACTCTGAGAGAGTAATACATACTATAAACTCGTACCAAACAGTATGGTGGGGTTATCTGTGGGCAGCTCTAGACTGAGTGGTCAGGAAGTGGTATTTAAGTGGAAACCTGAATGACGAGGAAGTAGCCAAGAAGACATCTGGAGAAAGACCCTTCTGGATGGAGGGAATGGCATTTGTGACACCTGAGGTGGAAATAAGTTGGATAAGTTTTAGAAACAGAAATAAAGAGGCCTTGGCTGATGCACAGTGAAAGAGGGGACATGTCATGGTCCCAAGTGAGAGAGGATGGCAGGGTCGGATCACCTGGGTGCTTGTGTGCTGTGATGAGGAGTCTGGGGTTCTGGTGAAGTGCAATTGGAAGCCATTAGTCATTTTCTTAACTAAGAAACTCCTGGGGTTGGGAGTTCTTACCCCTAGACTCTGATTACCTTGAACCCTCGTTTGTAACATATTAGGAAGGACTCAGGGGCTTTCCCATGATGATTATTATTCTCATGACAAGCTATCGCACCCTTATGAAGTTTGGTTTGGTTTTGTCTTGATTCTGAAGAAATATAACACAGGGTGAACGCTTAACCCAAAGAAATGAATGACTAATTGTAGAACATCAGGCAGATCGGAGGAGAAACCTTGGGGATTTCTTCAGGTCTCCGCACTATGCCTGCTCCGTTTATGCGTAATTCTAGAGCTGGGACCTACATAGTAAGAATGGGAAGAAAACATCAAAAGGAGTGCCAATGATCTCAGCAGAGAAACTAAAAGTCCCAAAGAGAGAAAGAAACACAAGCAATGGGGCTGGGGAAATTCCCTCCTTAACTTCCTGAGCACTTTCTTGAGGCTCACCTGAACAGAGAAGGCGGTGGGGAAACCATATTATGCAAATGGTTTTAAAGAGTTGATGGTGCAGCAGGGCGCTGTGATGCACAGCAGCTTGGGAGGCTGAGGCACAAGGATCGAAAGTTCAAGGCCAGACTCAGCCATTTAGTAAGGTCCTAAGCAACTTGGCAAGACCCTGTCTCAAAATAAAAAAATAAAAAGAGCTGGGGATATGGCTCGGTGGTTGAGTGCTACTGGGATCAATCTCTAATACCAAGGGGGGTGGGGGAAAGCAGAAGAGTTGATAGTATAGAATAGCTTTTGTTGGAAAATAGGGGTGAGGGAAAGATGTACCTGCTCTGTTAAAAAATTATCTGTCCAAACTTCATTTTTGTTACTCTGCCCCACCAAGAACCAAACTACAGATTGGTGGCTCCTCAGCTGTGACCAATGTTAGCACTGCAGAAAGGCGTCTATCTACCAGAGCCCACAACCCTTATACCAGCCAGAAATCATCCCCCTGCATGTGCTAACCTGTGGGCTTCAGAAGACCCACCTGCAGATGAGGACCAGGATTTGGCTCCTAGGAACTGAGCCTCTCAACCCGGAAAACCCTTTGGAGGTCTTAGTCTCTGTCCTAGACAATAGGAATTTGTTCTGATCTTTCCAAAGTTCCCCAGAGCCCCAGGGATGATGATTCCTAGATCTTTTGAGAACCTCAGTAAGATGAACTATACTCTTATCTAAGCTGCAAACTTTGGTCCTATTTGGAGCACTTCTTCCTTTGATCTGTGTGCCATGCTATCAGGAGCAGAAATCAGAAAGAAGCATTCTGCTTTGCTACCCGGCCAAATGAGGCACCACTAACTCCCCTGGAAGGTCCCCCTCCTTTGCAGTGCCAGAGGGGCAGCTTGGCAGGAGGCCCAGCAGAGGTATCTGTCCTTTGAGATCTCTATCTACAAATTGCAATCTGAAACCTGCCATATGGAGACAGAGCAACAAAACTCATGAGGAGACCTGGATAAGCCAGGACCCGGTGCAACCCAAAGTGAAGAAAACGAGCAAAAAAAAAAAAAAAAGCAACAAAAGTTATGAGAGGAAAAAAGAATGTCCCACACCTGTTTGGGTTTAGTTCCTGTCTGAGCATGAGGCAGGATGGGGTTTCTGAAAAGATCCCTTTTTTTCCAGTTTAATTCATTTCAGTCCAGAGACTTTCTACTAAATGTGCATTTTGTGCCCAGCTGATTCTGATATGGTCCCAGCTCTCGGGGAGCCCACAGTGAGCTAGAAGATTCCGCTAGCTAGAGCAGTGCGTGGCAAATCATGGGCCACTGACCAAAGTTGGCCTGCTGCTTATTTTTTGAATGACCCACAAGCCAGCAATGGTTTTCACCCTTGTGTTTTTTTTCCTTTTTAAATCGAAAGAGGAACTATCTGTTGTGGCATGTAAAAGTTACATGAAATTCAAGTTCGAGTATCCATAAACAAAGTTTTATTAAAAGACAACCACATCCAGTTATTTATCCGCCATCCATGGTTATGTTTGCCCTACGGTGGCAACAAAGACCATATGGTTTATAAAGTCTAAAATATTTACTATCTGGCCACTGACAGGAAAGAATATGTTAGCCTCTTAGCTGGAATTATGTCCCCAGCAGCTTTTACATAGAAGATAGTAATATAACAGAATTTCCAAAGTCAAAAAAAAAAATCCATGCTATCCAACTTCTATGGTTTGGATGTAGTATGTCCCCACCAAAACTCACCCTGAAATGTGGAGAGCAGTGTATCAGTGTTGAGATGTGAAGCTTAATTAAAAGGATTAATGTGCTTCTTGTGAGACTGGATTAGTTCTCACACAGAATAGATTTGCTTTCACAAGAGTAGGTTGTTATAAAGTGTCTGGATCCCTTTGTTCACTTCTCTGTTCCACACCATTGACTTATCCTGCTTTCATGAGGCCCACACCAGAAACCAAGAAGATGCTTGCACCATGTTCTTGGAGCCAAAATAAACCTCTTTTCTTTATAAATTATCCAGTCTTAGGCACTCTGTAACAGCAATGCAAAATAAAATAAGAAAGTTAGCATTCTTGTGTATGCTATTATTTATAACATATGACTTAATAACCTGGTTTGACTACCACTTGGTTACATTTTTATGTTCAAGTGGTGTTTTTAATAATATGAAGCAGTAAAAGACCCAGCCTCATCTAAGAATGTTCTGAAGTGAGATTAGATTAAGTAATGGATGGAGTAGTGAGTATTGGAGGTAACACTACATGAGTTATTCTCAAATTTAGACTCTGGGTTCAAATCTGATTCCACCACTAGTGAGAGTGACCTTGGGCAAGATGCTTAACCTCACTCTGCCACAGTGTCATGATCAATAAATTGAGTATTTACCTAATGTGGTTTTCTGAAATAAAACTTAATTAATTAACAGATATAAAATGCCTCAAACAATACCTACCGTATAGGAAGTTTTCGCTATGATCATTGTGAGAAATGTCATGACTTTTGTTCTCCTTTATTTACTTATTTTTGCTTTATTTTATTTTATATAGTACTGAGGATTGAGCCCAGAATGCTTTACCACTGAGCCACAACCCATCCCTTTTATTTTTTATTTTGAGACAGGTTCTTGCTAAGTTGCTGAGACTGGTCTCAAAAAAAATTTTCAATCCTCCTGCCTCAGCCTCTCGAGTCCCTGGGATTACAGGCATGCACCACTGTGCCCAGCTTCTGTTCTCCCTTTAAGCTTGCTGCACTCACACACCATCATTTAGTGAGCAATAGGCTCTTCTAATGAAGTTGGTTTGTTTCTTCTGGGTCAATCTGTGTCAGTCTGTTAAAGGGACCTTAACTAGTTGTAAGAAGAAAAGGAAAACTCTCCAGGGAAAAAACCAACACCAAGACACGGTACATTCATTTTTTACAACGTAGACAGAGCCAGGGGCCAGCTGAGAGCAAACCCAGTGAGGTAAGGAGATGGAGCTGTTCGGTTAGACTTTAAAAGAACTTGCTGTGTGGCAGCAAAACACAGAGCAGAGAGTTCAAAGAGTAGAAATAAAAACAACAACAACAACTAGACATTAACTCTGATAAACAACCACAACAAAGTGCAAAAGCTAGAGAGCAGCTGTTAAAAATGAACGTGGAAATTTTATTCAGAGCTATTTGATCACTTTGAAGTTAAATATCAAGACACATAATGTCTTACCATACTTTATGTTATTTTAGACCTTGATCTAATTTTGCACAAGGAGAAGCTAGGCAGCAATTTAAGAGGGTGTTGTGGATTTAATAAAGAATTGCATCTTTTTAGAAAATTCACTGGAGAGCAGACACCCATCTCTCAGGCCACTTTATAAAATTGTCTTCATGTGTAAGAAACACCCGAAGCCTCTAGACCCCACAGGCAACCATCAGCATCCTGTGGGGTGATGGCTATGCTAAATACCCAAAAACCAGTAGGAAGAGGACTCCATCCGCTCTACAAGTCTTGCTAGGTAACCGCCAACCTTCTGGGCAATAGTCAGTACCACAGATTGACCAAGAGCACGGTGAGTCCCCAGTTAAGGAGTCATGAACAACCATCACCAACACCAGCTGCTGTGTGACCTTCAAAAAGCCGTTTACTTCTCTGACCTCAGTTTTCTCATGTGCAGAAGGAAGGCAAGTCGACCAGCTGAACTTTAGGTTTCCTCTAAATGATCAGATACCGTGACCTTTAAGTTGTGAACTAGCAGCATGCCTTTGTCATCTACTGCTGTATGTGGTCAAACCTTGAGGGTCTATCAGCACAGGCACATGGAGGGAATGGGGATAGACAAAATGACTAAGGCAGTTTACAGAAATTCTGAAACTATTTTTTTAATCTTTCTGTGAAAAAGAATGCCTAAGAAACCAGAGGATGGATTTCAGTTTGACCTTTGTCAAACATCTGTCATGGCCAAGGCTGACCATGTGATAGTCGCTGCCCTTGAGGGGCTGGTGTTGGAATGGAAGCACTGTCCATAACCATGCCCAGGGCAGCCTTCTGCATTTATTGATTGTACAGTGGCCCGGGATGAGCGAGAGAGAACCTGGGTCATCATGAAGCATGAAGTCACACCATGCTTGACCTCAGTACTGTTCAATGCGGTGGGAGGGTGAAGGGCACAGCTAAGGGATATTTTAAGGGGTTTTAGAAGGTATCAGAGACCCCGAGGAAGCACGAGAGAGTCATGGGAGTCAGGAGCTGCAATATCTGGAAGGTCTGAGGCAGTGGGTGCAACTGGGGAAGTGTGTAGAATGGGCAGCTTTGGAAAACAGATTTTAACCCAAGGGAGGTGAGCAGTTGTGAACATCTGAAGCAATTAAATAAAACCAAGCTGGTCTGAACAGACTGCATCTTTACCTGGCCTGAGATTGGAGCTCAAACCAGTATTGACTCACTGATGAGGGGCTACTTCTTCCCTGGGGGAGGGGTTACCACCTGAAAAGTGGAGATGGGGTGTCAACTCCTGGGATCATTGCTTTCAAAGGAATGCCTCCCACCCTTGAAAACACCTTACCCCTCATTCTTACTCTAGAAGCTCCATGGGGCAGGGATTTCAATTTTTGTTTTCTCTCTGTGCATTCCTGGATATAACCCAAGTACCCAGAATAGTGTATGGTACAGAGTAGATGCTCCGTCAATTTGTGGAATACCTGATCTAATACCCAGGAGAATATCTCCTTGAATCTGAGGCTTGCACAAACCTCAAGCCACACACAAAAAAAGAGACAGGTACCAGCAGAGGCCTCTCCTTCCTGAGGATCAGTGAGTGCCCTCATGGGCGTCTGAGGTCAGTTCTCCAGTATACAGGTTAGTTTCCAGAAAGTTGACTGGGGAGTTATTGCAAGAAAAATATTGATGAGGGACTGAGGGAAATGTGACAGGACAAAGGAGACACTGAGCTACAACTCAGATGAACTCAAGGGGACTCTGCGATCGAGATGGCTTATAGGCATTATCTTGTCCTGAAGAATATGGACCAGACCTTGTGTACTCCCACCCACCTGTCACTGTGTATGGAATGCCCCACTTGGAGTAGGTGGCCGGCTCTCTTTAGCAGCAGGCAGTTCCTAGAGATGGATTCTGGTGGGAGCTACTAGTCACCTATGCTTCCTGCTGCTGGAGGACTGAGTGCTTCATGCTGAAGGCAGATTCTGCGCCGTGCGTCACACCGTCCCCACAGCGGCTTTTCTCCTGTGAGTGGAGGAGGGGAGATTGTCACCATTCATGTATCCCACAGTGGAAGTGGTTTGTCTAGTTATTTGGTAACAAGTTACAAAAACAAACTCTGGTTCCTATAAGCTATTGATGGGATAAGAGGGAGCTCACCAATGGATAGGAGGCTGTTCATCTAGGCATGGACACAGAAGAGGGGTCAGGACAGCTTCTAGACCACTTCTTCTGGCCACTGCCTCTGTATTGAATGCGCTCTATTCTCTGGTTGCTGATGTTTACCCTTCCAGCTTTCTGCTCAAGATCTTAAGCTTCAGCCAGGCACTGTGGTGCACGCCTGTAATCCCAGGTGCCTTGGGAGGCTGAGGAAGGAGGATCAAGAGTTCAGAGCCAGCCTCAGCAACTTAGCAAAACCCTATCTCTTAATAAAAAATCGTGTGTGTGTGTGTGTGTGTGTGTGTATGTGTGTGTGTGTGTGTGTAGGGCTGGGCGTGTGTGTTCAGTGGTTAAGTGCTCCTAGGTTCAATCCCCCATACCGAAAAAAAAAAAAAAAAAGAAATTCTTAAGCTTCAGTTTTGAGAATCTGATGGACTTATTTTAGTTTATATACACAGCATTTAGCTAGGGGTAGAGAAGGAATGATACCATTGAAATTGCACACACAATGGGGGGGGGTCTATGAAAAGGAGGAAATTGTTGAGATGTGCACACAAACACACATTCACATATGTACACACAAACCCACAGATGTTCAAAACAATGCCCAATAATTAGCCAGAAGAAAAAGTTTACTTTCCCTACCTATGAATAAGTATGAACAATGGACTTAGCTAGCTGTTGAGAGGGATGAGAAACACCGTGGGAAAAGTCATCTATCACCCTTCGAGGTCACCAAAGAAGATGACTTTCTCTCTTGTTTTCAAATTTTACTTTGACACAGGTTCTCAGTAAGTTACCCAGGCTGTCCTCAAACTTGTGATCCTCCTGCCTCAGCCTCCTGTGAGGCTAGGATTACAGAAGCGTGCCAACATGTCCAGCAAGATGGGATTTTAATGGTAAGTAAACAGGCTCCTTTCCTAAAGTGGGGTGGGAGGTAATGTCAAGGCTGGGAAATGGGTAACTCCGTGCTCTAGCCTTTGTCTGGCATGTGTGAGGCCCTGGGTTTGATCTCCAGCACCACAAAGCAATGACGTGGTGTTCCAGAGAACAAGAGAACATAATATGTTTTCAAGAGAATAAGTAAATTGGACCTTCTCTGAAATATTTTTCTCCCTTTTCTCTTTGCCTTTTTAGTTGGATTAGTCTATGAAAGGTAAGTCTAAGCAAGGCACCAGGTATGGTGGCCCATGCCTGTGTTCCCAGCAACTTCAGAGCATCACAAGTTCAAGGCTAGCCTCAGCAACTTAACAAAGCCCTGAGCAACTTATCAAAATAAAAATTTAAAAAGACAGAAGATGTATCTCAGTGATAAAGTGCCCTTGTGTTCAGTCCTCAGCGCCAAACGAAAAAGAGACTAAGCAAGGGAACGCAGAGGAGCTAGGGCTTCTCTTCATTGCTCACAGCTGCAGGGTAAGCCAAGGCTCAGAAGGTCGTCTTCACATCACTCTATGGGGGGTGTAAATTATATTTCATGCCACTGTTTCTCCAGGAAACAGGGATATTTCATCACTGAAGTCTAGCACAGTTTCAGGCACAGAGTGGTCCCTCAGTATGTCTTAGGAGGAAGGAGGGAGTAAGAGAGGAGAGGGGGAAAAGGAGAAAGGGGCAGGGAAGGATTCCCTCTGACTCATCAGCTGTTAGCCTACAGGTGGATGGCACAGCTTCCTTGGGCATCATGCTTTTTAACCAGCAACCATGTGGAGAAATCCTGAAAGGAATTTGGGGGATGGGAGTCAGGAACTATTGAGAAATCTCCCTCTGACTGGTAGAGGTATAAGGGTTTTAGTCCCATATAGAGCAGAGCATGTTCTGGGAGTCTTTTGCTGATTAATAATTCATTTGAGAAAGTTATTATGGAAAAGCCAACAGTTTTGAAGGGAAATCATAGAATAATAGAAATTTATAAGCCACAATCGTATTTTACAGATGCAGACACCAAGGATTAGGAAATTGATGTAGGACTTCCACTCCTAGCTGAAATGTTGTACGGGGACCATATTTACCACCCTACTTACACTGGGCCATAAAAAGAGAGAAAGAGAAAGAAGAAAAGGAAGGAAGGAAGGAAGGAAGGAAGGAAGGAAGGAAGGAAGGAAGGAAGGAAGGGAGGGAGGGAGGGAGGGAGGGAGGGAGGGAGGGAGGGAGGGAATAATACAATGGTTTTCAGACATTTGACATCAGGTAATGCAGGACAGTGATCCACAAGAGAAAGGGAAGCAAATAAATTGAGTTCTATGATTTCCCCAGCTTTCAGTCAGGAAAGAGTTTCCTGGGTGCAGCATAGGAGAGGAAATCCAACCTGACAGTCTCCCTAGGTTGAAGAAATAGGTTTGGGAATCTGGGAGGGCTCACCATAGCTTGAGTTCCCAGTACAGAGTATCAGAGAGAGCAGGGAAGATCTGCAGGGCTCCCCACCGTCCTTACCTGGGTACTGACGGGGGACTGTGTGTGATCAGCTATGCTAACCATCTCCATGGAACAGAGCAAAGGGATGCTCTTGATGCTCACTGGACTTGCAAGTATTTCATGATCCCATTTCTACCAGTACAGAAACCTCAAAATTCATGGATCAGGGGGCTGGAGTTGTGGCTCAGTGGTAGAGCATATGTGAGGCATTGGGTGCAAGTCTCAGTGCCACATATAAATAAATGAATAAAATAAAAGTCCATCACAACTAAAAAATACATATTCAAAAAAATTCATGGACCAGTGAAAGAATTCAGAAAAATGAGTCACAGAGGCTGGAAGTGTAGCTCAGTGTTCATGATCTTTCCTAGTATGCATGAGCCATGGGTTTGCTCCCCAGCATCCTGAAAAAGGAAAACGTGATTAGTAGTCATCATTCTCCTGTGAACTTTATCACCTGTGTTATTTAAGAGTTATTTATCTTTATCCACCTTATGGGTATTATTTTCTTTTTTTAATGTCTTATTATTTTATTTTATTTATTTATTTATTTTTGGTACCAGGGATTGAACACAGGGACACTCCACCACTGAGCCACATCCTCAGCCCTATTTTGCATCTTATTTAGACACAGGGTCTCACTGAGTTGCTTAGCACCTCGCTGTTGCTGAGGCTGGCTTTGAAGTCATATTCCTCCTGCCTCGGCCTCCGGATGGTAATTTTCATTGGATGGAAGGAATTATGAATTTGACATTGATGGGTGCTGAATATTTTATTATTGCACAGAATATCTTAGTACATGTTTAGAGATCAAACAATAGTTGTGGTTTTGCCTATTATCCCCACTGTTTGATTGATTTTTTTATTTTGAGGTTTGTTGGTAAGTGCATAAATGTTCAGGATTGTTATGTCCTCTTGGGAAACTGGACCCTTTGTCATTATTAAATGTCCTTATGATATTCTTTACTCATAAATTTACTTGGTCTGATAATAATACAGCTGTTCCAGCTTTCTTTATGCAATCATAGTCTAGGATTTCAACACTCCTCTCTGAATAATTAAAAGAATAGGAGACAAACAATCAGTACAGATATAGAAGATGTCAACCAACTTGACACGCTTGAAATTTATAGAATACTCCACCCTGCAACAGCAGAACACAAAATTCTTTTCACGTGCACCCAGAACAGGTCCTAAGGTAGACATGGAGTTCTATACCATAAAATCAGTGCATGTGTAGTGGTAGGCAAGCACTCTAGCACTGTTACACCCCCCAGTCCATAAATGGAGAAGAATTCAAATTATACCAAGTATATTCTCTGACTATTATACAATTAAATTGAAAATCTAGAAGTAGATTCATTCATGGATGGTCAATTGACTACTGACACAAATGTCATGACAATTCAATGTGGAAAGTAAATTTTCAGTGAATGATTTTGGAAACTGGTTAGCTATATGTTTTTTTAAAAACTTACCTCACACCATATACAAAAATTAATTTGAAATATGAGTTAAAACTATAAAACTTTTAGAAGACATAGAAGAAAATATTATTTATATATATATATATATATATATATATATATATATATATATATATATATATATATATATATATATATATCTCATAGTACTGCAGATCAAACCTAGGGACTCCTGCATACCAGGCAAGTGCTCTACTCCTAAGCTACAACTTCAGCAGCAGGTGATCTTGTAGCAAAGATTTCTTAAATCTCTCTCTCTTACACACACACACACACACACACACACACACACACACACAAACACACATACACATACAACATGAAGTTAAAGAGAAAGTAATAGCAAGGGGCAAGTTCCTGAGGGCCTGGGTTGTTCTCAAGGTGGGCTGATCTCTCCCAATCACAATAACCCCCTTCCAGGGCTGCCAGGCCACTCTTGATTAATGGGACTCTAGTGATGCTCCCTCCTTTTCCAAAGACCTATATAAACCTCTCCTTGCTTTTCCCATATTTCCCTGTAAATATGTCCATCATTTATTTTATTTTCTATTTTATTTTCTTTAGAAAAATATTTGAGATGCAAAAAATTTTAAATACCCATGATCCCACTACCTAACTTAGCATCTCATTTTAAAAACCATCTTTTAGGTAGCTATGTTTTCCTATCATAAAGAGAACTTGGCAAGCACAGGGAGTATAATTGACAGTTTTATATCAATTCTAACTCAGTGCTTGATAGACAGTAGGCATTTGGTAAGTGCCCAGAGAGAGAGGAGAGAAGCTCCTGCTCAGTCTCCCTCTGGACTGACATTTGTCCCTCTCCTCTTGCCAGACCTGCTCAGGACTCAGAGGGTGAGGCAGGTCAGGCATTTTTGATGGACTCTGAGACCCATCACCTCTAAATTTTGCTCCTCTGGGACTTTGTTTGCTTTGAAGGGAGGGTCTCATGGGCTTGAGGTGAAGTTCCAGATAAAGAGGTAAAAAATTTTTAACTCAGTGCTCTAGGCTCTACTTCTTCTCCATTTCTTCTTTTCTGTGGTTTTGGTTTGGACTTCACCTTTGACACAATGTACACTCACACCAGCCTCCCTGCCTCTTCCCTCTAAGCCTCTCCTGCAGGGGTCCTCCTCCACTCAGCCAGGTGCTACCCTGAGCCAAACTGTGGTGGGGTCCCCTCCCCGACTCCGTATCTTCGGAAGCTCACTTTTCTGTCTTCCTGGAGCATCAGCCTCCTACCCCTCATAGAAACGGTCCTGTTTCTGCCCCAGAATTGCATGTTACTTATGGCCCTGTCATTCATGTCACAATGTTGCTGTTCACTGTCTACAGCAAGGACTCCAAGCACAGACAATTCCCAGTCCGATTGGACCTGGCGTTGTCCCCTTTGTGGAGATGGTGAGGTGGTGAACTGGGAGGAGTTTGGGAAAGGTATAGAGGAGGTAGTGTGCAAAGAGGCAAGCTAACTGTTCTGTGGTTAAATGTCTCTGTTTTCTAGCAATCGTGGGACAGTGGGACTGCCCCGCTCTCTAGAAGTCAAAACAAAACTTCAAGAACCAGAGCAAATAGCCTTTCTGTCCTGTATTTCCCAAGGCCCACTGCTTTGCTTATAACCAAAATCCTCTGCAGATACCAGGTCCTAGCCTGCACCCTGGGTCACTCCCCTGCCCAGACATAGTGGGAGGACAGATGCCTTTCCCTTATCAAAACCAAGGACTTAGGATAACAGAATCTGGGGTTGAGAGGGTCCACCCATTCCCCTACTATCAGCCAAGTCTCTACAGAGACCCTTGGCTGTCTGCCTTCTCTGAAAGCAGCCCCTACTTACTCACACTTCTTTCAGTGATTGGCAGCTCTCTGAGCAAGGGACAGAGTAGAGAATACCTTTCGGGAAGCTGGTCTAGATGCCAATTGCTTTACACAAGATCATTTTCTCATCTTGTTCCACATGAAAAAGGGAATAGAAAAATCGCTGAGCTGGAGGAAGAACAGGGGGAGGATTGGGAATTGACTCCAAGACAACTGAGTCCAAGGCTGGACTCTTCCTAACCCCGCTTGAAAACCTTGCTACTCAAAGTGTAGTCTTGTGGACCAAGAGCCTCAGCATCACCTAGGAGCTCCATAGAAATGTAAAATCTCAGGTCCCACCCCAGACCCACTGCATCAGACCCTGTGTTTTTATCAAGATAGTCAAGGGAGGCATCTGGGCTATAAAGTTTAGGGAGCACTGGACTCATACTTATTCTCCATTACTCACTGTGAGCTGTGGGGCAAGAGCCTCAGGCTGAAGTGGGATTGTGTGTCCAAGTGTCTGGATCTGTCCCCAAACAACACACACTCCCCAGAGTCTTTTCTGGGACTCAGCTACAGAATTACCCAATCTATGGATCCCAACCCTTGTGACTTTGAGGAAGAGTGGGAGTGTTCGCCCAGAAGGATGGACTGCTCTGACTCTGCTCTCACTGGAGGAACTCTTCCTACAGACTTGGCCATGACCACGCTACACCAGCCTACTCCACCTTGGAGCTGTTTTTGAATCTGGTTTGGGGAACCTCATTTTGTTGAGTGGTGATGTTTTATCTTCATGTGTGTGTGATTCACTGGGATTACTTTTTTTTGTTTTGTTTTCTAACAAGGGGTTGTTTTTGTGCCTTTGAAGGACACCCTTGTGGCCCCCATTACCCCAACCTCCTTTGATGCAAGCCCTCTGTTTTTGAGCATCAGGGTTCTGCCACCCGGACCTGGTGAGGCATATTTAAAGCTGTTTAAATTGACAGACCAGGCAAACAGGATTAACTCCGTAGGCCCAGAGGGGAGGTAGGGGGCAGGGGGAGAGCTGCAGAATGGTTTACATGGATGAACAGGAGGACAGCCGGCGGGGCTGGGAAGGGGCCTATCACTGGAGCTGGCCAAGAATTCTCAATCTGGGAGGTAGGCAGAGAGTTTGCAATCTGCCGGTGATTGGATTAGACATGGTGTGAAATTCGGAGCAGGGCTACACGGCTGGGGCTGGGGCCCAGGCTGCTGTGGGGCCAGGCTGCTGAGGCCCTGCTGAGGAGACCATGTCGGGATGCCTGTCCCGGCCCCAGCAGGCCTTGGAGACAGCTTCAATGTCACAGCCCTCGGAGGCTCCCCCACAGCTCGGTCCTGTTGTCTTCCCCACCCCACTGAGTCTTCAGAGCTTTCTCTGGGAAAGAAGAGGCCGCCTCAGCCCTATTCACGGGGCTCCTTTACCCTGGGCCTCTCAGCAGTGGCCCCCGGCTGCAGAGGAGCGAGAAGCCCCGTCTTTTAAGTCCCTGGGCTCTGAACAGCCCTCTCTTGATATCTTTCTTTGCATTTTCTTTTCTTTGTTTCCTTTACCCTCTCCCACTTGCACAATCTGATCCGTTCAGTAGGATTCCACTCCGTCGGGAGTTGCTCAAGCGCCCATATCCACTGGTGTTTTCAACTTTTTCAGGGATTTGGAGGTTCTGATTAACATCTTTGGGGATTTTGAAACTTCTTCCAGACCCTCATTAGACAATCTTGGGGAGAGATTTATCATTGCTGAGAAGTTGACAGTGTCTAAGCCTTTCTGGCAGAGGCAAGAACACCAGGCACAAGTCTAAAAAGGGGAAGGAGGTGCTGAGAGAGGGGATGGAAATGGATTTTAATGGGAATTCCCAACCCCCTCCCAAAAGGAAAGGGGGATCTTTTAGTTAAGGGAACTGGCCTTTTGGCAGCTACCGATGATGCAAACTGATGGCTTTTGTGCGGATACCTGTCTCTGGGTTCCTGAATCTTCTTGACCTCCCTCTGACTCTTGTCCATAAAAGGCAACTTATATTGGGTGCAGTGGCACACACCTGTAATCTAAGCTACTCAGGAGGCTGAGGCAGGAAGATGGCAAATTCAAGACCAGCCTGGACAACTTACTGAGAACCTGTCTGGATATAGCTCAGTGATAGAGTGCGCCTGGTTGATTCAAACCCCAGTACTGCTACCCCCCACCCCGCCCCGCGCTCCACAAAATAATGCAAATTGTAAACACAAAAACAAAAAACTGAAGTCATCCTGCTCACCCAGAAGTCTTTGACTCTGATTCTGCCTCCTTGGCTACCACACAAGTCCAGCACACCTCAGAGGCCTATTCTCTTCTGTCTCAGCTATACTGGGTAGGAAGCAGGGAGGTTAGTGGTCATTTTTACTTTGAAAAGTCATCAAGCTCTTGATGTGGGAAGAGTTCATCTAGTTGTATGAGTGTAGCATTTCAGAGCTGGGAGCTTTCACAGAAATAAGCTCCACTCCTTCACAGATACTTAGGCCCCAGTATCCCTCTAGAGTGTGCAAATAGAGGGTCCATTTCTCCTTTTAAAGACCAGTCATCTAAATAGCGAGGGCAAAGCTGGAAAGAGAATATAGTTCCCACACTTCCTGTTCAGAGCTCTTTCCTCTTTGGCCTGCTGGGTCCACCCAGCTCTGCCTTCAAAGACACCTGAGAAACAAACCACAAAAGGCCCATCCTCCCTGTGATGGCAAAGAAAGTGCCTGTCAGGAGGGTGCCCCTACCCCCCATATTCTCTCTTGCTGGGTGCAAACCTAGGTGAACAACCTTTCGTCATTGTGGATGTAGCTGCCCACTTTGCCTCTTAGCCTGGGACTTTCGGCACCCCTCTGATGCCTGCATTAGTAAATGGATTTCGTTTCATGTGCCAGTTCACAGCCATTTGCAATGTCTACTGAGCTTCTGTGTTAATAATTCCAAGCTCAAGTCCAGGTTCATTAGGGAAGAGTGTTGGGACTGATTGGAATGTCTTTCCATGAGTGAGGAAGGGGAGGATTGTGACAAACTAGAATTTCTGAAATTGGTATGAAAGGAGGGAGCCAGTGCACCCTGGAAAATACACATACTCCCACATCTGCACCCTAATTTCCAAAGCCAGCCCCTCCTCCTCCCTCTCTTGCTACAGCCTGCGGTGACCATGCTCAGGCTTCCCCCTGCCTTTGCATGATCATTGAGAAGAGTGGTTTTCCGGTGGAGAGAAAGACCTTTTTGAACACTTCAGTCACCAATATGCAAATAAAACCCCCATTATAGACACACAAACAGCCCATAAGCCTTGTTCAAAATGTTTTCAATCCTGTGGGCGTCTTCTACCCACAGTTCACAGTTAATGATTTGTGGTACTGAGCCTCTCAAGTTGACCCCCAATAGTTCTCCATCTCCCTGGATTTACATACACTCCTTGGATCAAAGTAGGGGGGACAGAGTCTAGTTCCTTTACCCTGGATTCTGGATTGATCTGTGAGTTGGTTTGACCTATAGAATTCGGAAAAAGTGACCTTCTGGGACTTCCAAGCCCAGACTTTAGAAGACTAGTCGCTTTGCTTCGTTCCTCTTCTCTCCTTCCCACCCCTCCCCTCTTCTCTCTCTCCCCCCCCCTTTCTCTTTTTCTCTTTTGGTGCTGGGGATGGAACTCAGGTTCTCCTACACACTAAGCCAGCACTGTACTGCTGATCTGGGCCTCCAGCCCTGCTTCTTCTCTCTTTGGAAGTCAGCTGGGGCAGAAGCAGCCCAGCTGGCTCCAGCCCTCTATGCCACTAGGAAGCCTAAAGCAGCCACAAGGGGAGACCCCTTGGAGGAGCCACCAAAGAATGGGATGCATGCTGAAAATCTTCTTGGACTTCTCAACTCAGCCCAGTTTCCAGCAGAATTCAGCCAAGAGAATGACCCTATGTGATAGCTCCTGGTCAGAAGAGCTGTCCAGCTGAGTCCTGCCCAAATTCCTGACCCATACGGTTGTAAAAAAACAATAAAGTGTTGTTGTTTTGAAGCCATTGAATGTGGGGTGGTTTATCACACAGCAGCAGTTCAATTGAAACACTGCCTTTTGTGACATCAGATGTGACTCAAAACCAGTTGAAGCCACTGATTCTTTGATCACCTTGTTTGGCTCTTGTCAAGGTGACAGTCTGAGGGCTGCTTGCACAGGGGCCGAGCCCACAGTCAGCTCAGCTTCTTCAAAAAGTCCACCTCTCGTCACCTGGCTGCTTGCCCCCCAGGCTGCCACCAACCTTGGTCCTTGTTGCTGAGGGTGTCACCCAACCTTCTTAACATCATCTAGATAGGAAGCTGGGAGGCTGGGAGGCTGGAGTACTGATTTGGAAAGGAACAAATTGTCTATTACAATTCTTTTCAATTTGCTGCCTGATGTGGTGTTATTCAATCCTTATTTCCTTTGGTCCTTTACTACTTGGGCTTATGTGCCCCTTTAAAGGCAATATAACTTGAATTACCTGCAGGTGCTTTCTAGCTTTACACCAGTATCACTGTCTTGATCCACATTCTCCAAAAGTCCTTGGAGAAACTGTGGCATGATAGCTCTCCTTGCCAGCTCAGCTCCCAAATGGAAAGGATCCTATCTGAAGATCTGGTATTTTGCCCCTGTCCCTGGAGATCTCTGTCCTGCATTCTGTGCCCCTAGGACACTCACAGAGTTTTCAGTATGCAGTTGATCCTCAAGAGCAAGACCCCAGGAATGGCTATGGCACACATCATCAGGTAAGCCCCCAATAGTTCAGGAACATTTTTTTTTTTGGTGATGGAGATCAAACCCCAAGCCTCATGTATGCTGAGCATGTGTTCTACCACCAAGCTGCACCCCCAGCTTAGTAATACTCTTTTTAACAATATTAAATAATGACTGAGGCTGGGAAGAATCAGGGAACAAAAACACTCTACTCTGATCTCCGGAGTACTTATTCTAAACAAACCTATTTTCCATCCATAAAACACTAGTTTTATCACACCATGGAATAGTAACAGCTATAAAAAGGCATGAGGAAGTTTTAAAACTCTATCGATTTGGAAAGTTATCCAGTGTCCGTGATTATGTGGAGGGGTTTTCAAAATGATGTAGAGAGCATGCTTCGTTTTTGTCTAAAGGGTGCCGCCAACAATAACGTACATTTATGTGCATTTGTATTTACATATGTGCTGGGAGAATACACAGGAAATTATAACAGTGATTACCTCCAGCGGAGGAGGAAAGAGGACAGGGGTGTGAGAGGGTGGATGAATGACAGGGGGATTGAACTGAACTTGAAACATTTTTATTGTTTTGATTTTTTGAGCCATGTGAATTGCATTACCTAGTCTAAAAAAATGTTGGGGGAGAAAAAAGGATACATACTTTGCCTAATTTGATTACAGAATAGCAGAAGAAGAAACACCAGGAGCAGAAATGTTGGATGGAATCACGCCTATTTAAACTGCTTGGAGTCACTCCAGGATGAACAAAGCTTGCAGATGATGTGTAGGGGGCTACGCAAAGGGGAGGCTTGGTCCTGGTGTTTCAGGAACCCACAGCCAGGATGTGCGCCCAAGGCGGGAGGTTGGAAGAGGCAGGCTTCTGCAGCCTGAAGGATCACACAACCTTGTGAGGGTCGTGAGAATGGGTTTCCCATCTGAACCTTGGAATCTCACACTTCGACTTACGTGAATTTGGACTGACCTTCCAGATTCCACGAAAATTACTCCAATCCAGATGTTCCCTGACAGTGAGAGGAGTTCTCCAGCTGTGTTTCTGGGTGTCCTGGTCACGGGTGCAAGGTGGAAGGTTGGAATCTGTGCCTTGTGGGTCAGAGGGCTTGTGACTTTGTTATTAAACCTGGACATGAGGAAATGGATTGTACTCATTAAATTAGCTTTCCTTTCTTTCTCTTTTTAGAATAATAACTTCCTTTGAGCAGAGTATACACAACCTGCCCATTTCAGATAGGCTATGAATGAATGAAAGGATGGATGGTATAAAACTGTGAAATACTGGGGTGCAGTGGTGCATATCTGAAATCCCAGTGGCTCAGGAGGCTGAGAGAGGAGGATTGCAAGTTCAAAGCCAGCCTTAGCAACTTATTGAGGCCCCCTCAGTAACTCAACGAGACTCTGTCTCTAAATAAATATAAAAAAGGACTGCGGATATGGCTCAGTGGTTGAGGGTCCCTGGATCCACCAAAAAACAAACATACAAAGTGAAACACAACGGCAAAATTCACTTTATTAGCAAGTTGTTTGAAAAATCGCGGGAAGTACTCAAATGATTTATCTCAAGACTCAGGTTTCTGACACAATGATGAAGCTGTTGCCAGTAGAGGGCAGTGGTGCCTTTATCAACTAATAAAAGAACACACACACACACACACACACACACACACACCACCACCACCACCACCACCACTACCACCACACATACACACACTTCTCTGCTCCCTGTCTTCAAAATTAGCTTCTTCCTATTGTTTCGGTCGAGTCAGAATGACCTGCTTTTGGCCAATTCTGAGACTTCAGTGATGGACAGTTGAGGTTACCGTCCTTGACCACAAAGCCGGCTGGGCAAACCCACCATGTGCTGGAATGAACTTGAATTCTCTATGTTAATACCTCCTTAATAACATGCAGAAATGATGGGGATTGTCTTCTGGGAACAGAGGACACGGCCTCCTCCCCTCTCTCCTTTCTGGGCCTCTGACCCTTTTATATCTCCTGACAGGAACCATATCTAATCATGGATGAGGGGTAGCCTCAGCAAGACCTGGGCTCTTTCCGGGTGGAGGGGGCAGGCAGGAACAAGCACTGGGCCATGATTGCAGGCTGTTCAGATATTCAAGGGTACAAAGAAGCAGCTGTCTCGGCCTTGTGCTCTCAGTGAGGGAGAAACCCGCAGACTGATAATTAACCTGGGCTGCTTCTTGCCCTGGGGTTCTCATTCCCCGGGGCCCAGAATCCAACCCACTGTGTTCCTATCAGCCCAGGGTGATGTTGTTCCTCCGGCATTCCTTTCCTCAAAATCTTTGGGAAATGAGACTTTCTACTCCAGAGTAAAAAACTAGTCCTCTACCCTCAAGCTGTTCTGGACAGTTCTTCCATCTGGTAGGCAGGAGAATTGGATGTACCACTGACCACTTCCAAAGCTGACAGTGTGTGCACAGCCCTGTGGACAGGTAAGGGCCCAAGCTGGGTGCCTCCACATGATTCAGGGGCACAAATCAACAAGTCGAGGAGTCACGGGGTGCCCAGCAGAGTGCTCATGGTGAGTCAAGAGAAAGTGAATTCCACAAAGTCAGGTATGTGTAAAATCAGGTTGGGCTGAATGAGGCAGAGCCTGGTGTGGCATATGTGAGAGGGTGTCAGAAAAGACAAAAAGAAGCACCGCAGGGTCCAAATAATTGGCATCCTGAACATTTGCCCTCATGCACAAAGTGCTCCCGGTCCAGCACCTCGCCAAATCCACCTGCTCGGCTGTGATGTGGGCCTGGGCAGGGATGGCCCCATGTTTAATCAGGTTAGGCCACTATTTCAGAGCCAGTTCTCTGGGGTACAGCCTTCCTATTTCTATGAATGGTGACGAGGTACTTGTGGAAATAAACAATATTCCTGTGTTTCACATAGCAGAGACAGAAAGTTCAGAGTGGGGGATTTGGAAAGGGCTTCGTTGGGAGGCCCCCAAAAGCACACCATGTCACCTCCAGGCATGGTTGGTAGCAGGCAGGGTGTCACTAGTTGGAATCTTGCCCTGTTACAGCGCTCAAGAGAGGAGAGGAAGAGGAGGAAGACATCAGTCTTGCTCACTGAGGCACACATTGCAGGTGCTGGGGGTCTAGGGTTCATTTGATTCAAACCCTGCAGATAACAATAAGCCTATGTATGCTGTGCCCAGAAAAAATAAAAATAAAAAACAACTATGCAAAAGGGTAGTGGTCACAAAGCCAGCACCATCTATTATCTTCCTGCCCCCTTAGTAATGAAGATGTCTTGTCTCCCTGAAGTTAACCACAGTGATTATTGGGAACCCTAGGGACTACCACTGGAGGCACTGGTCTACCAGTGACCTGGAAGAGCTGGGGGGCAGGTATAGTCAGCAGAAGGGAAGTGAGGTCAGCGCACGCGGAGGCCACAGAATTGTGTGTGGCTGGTGCAAACCACTGCCCCAAAGATGTTTGAGAAATACTTTCAGACACAATCAACTGTGTGTGTCTCCTTCCAGATAAGAAAGTTACTGAAAATATTAAAAATTAAAACTCGTTACTATATCCTGTGCCTTCTTGTGTCACATTTCATAGATAAGTTTTGACATATGACCTCACTTGATCCCCTTGTATGGATACATACAAGGGAGAAATGATTTTTTTTTTAACAAGTAAAGAAAATGAAACCCCGAGGAATAGAAGTGATTTACCAATGTTTTGCAGCTGGCATACCCCTGGGCTAAACTTCAAGCATAGGGCTTCTGACTCCAAAATAAAACCAGAGTTTCCTTTTCTTGTTTTGTACTGGGGATTGAACCCAGGGATGCTTTACCACTGCCCTACATCCCCAGCCCTTTTCATTTTTTATTTTGAGACAAGATCTCACCAAGTTGCTGAGGCTGGCATTGAACTTGCAATCCTGAGGCTGGGCTTTGATCCATCTCCCTCAGCCTCCAGAACCACTGGGATTACAGATGTGCACCACCACACCCGACCTAGCATTCTTTCTAGGGAGGGTAATGTCAGAGAAGGATGGTCTCGGTTCCTGGCCTGGGCCCCCCACCCCTCTTTGAAGGCCTATTTGGATCCAGCTCCAAGGTAAGGGCAGCACAGTTCCTGTGCACAAGCTAGGGGTCATCAGCAGAGCTCCTTGTGATTTCAGGAAAGTGGCTTGGCCTCTCTCCCCTGGAGTATAAGGAAGAAGGAAGGAAGGAATGGGCATAGGGTATGGGAGAGGTGAAGAAGTGAGAGGAGTCCTGGTCCTAGAGTCCTATCCTGAGCTGGGACAAGTCACCCCTCTCTGAGCCTGAGATTATCCCTGTGTATAACAAGATTGCTGGTAGCTCTCAAGTGTTGGGATTAAATACCTATCTGTGTTTACATGCACAGGTACACACAGTGGTGTAACCAGCTTATGAGTGTCAACACTAATTAATTCATGAAGTCATTAAGTAGCTATCACACACCTATTAGGTACAAAATAATGCTAGCGCTCAATAATGGATCAAAGGTAAGCTGGTTACTTGCATGTTTGGCTTTCAGTGTAAACCAGAACATGAATGTTGGAATATATATATATATATCTTTTGCTTTTGCTGGGAATTGAAACCAGGAAACCCAGGCTGGCTTTGTACCTGCAATTCTCCTGCCTCAGTCCCCTGAGTAGCAAGAATTACATGTGCTAGTAGCAAGAATAGCATGTGCCACTGCACCTGGGATAATGTTGGCATATCAATCTGTGTGTATTAAGAAGAGGGTTGGAAATCTATGCTAGATTATCAGTGATCTGGGCTTGCAGGAAACACTGAATTCCCACTTAAATGCCAGCTGTTAGTAAGCTAACAGAGTACATCTTGTTACACAGTGGCTGAATCAAATATCTAATGGCACAGGGAAATGCAGTGAAATCATATGCTTAAGCTTCATGAACTGTCTCACTTGCCATGTTCCCTAAGAATGGCTGATCTCACCCATAAGACATAAGCTACCATGTTGTCTGAACTCTCTCCATCATGAGTGTAGCAAAATGACTGCAGATGAGAAGGGGTTAATAAATGGTGGTGTTTTGCTGATAGAGATAGTCTTATGAGGCCTGGCAGGGTAAACACCTCTCCTGTCCTCTCCTGCCTGGTGTCATCAGGGAAGGAGACACTTCCTTCTATTTTCCAATTGCACCCATCCACCTAATACCACCATGGGGCCAGAGTGGAGGGTGGGAGCCAGGAAGGAGAGCCAGTTTACCTAAGACACAGAAAGGTGGAGCCAATTGTCCCAGCCCACACAGGCTATCACAGGCAGGAACACTAGCCAGCCCTGGAATCCATGAGCTCCCCGCTGTGCTTCTAGACAGATGTTTGTGTATCCAGCAGTGTTTGTTTAATGGTAGAAACATTTCAGTGGAAATCAAGACCTGGCTTCTCTGAAGCTCACCTGTTGCTTTGGAATGTATTTATTTGCACCTGGGGCCCCATCTCGGCAAACTGTTCCCTTCCTGCAGCCTGAGGGCTGATGTGTCTACGTCACTATCTCCACAGCAACGGATTGTGATATTACCAACAGCAGATTGTGCCTTGAGGTAGATAGCAAGTGGCCTGGGCAGGTAAAGTGGGCCAAGCAAACTTCCTGTTTCCAGGCAAAGTCTAAAAGAAGAGCAGTAAAGTGTTCACTCACCCCTGGGCCCTCCAGACATGCTCTTCTCCAGAGCAAGAAATCCCTCACAAATTGTGGTATTGTTTTTCCTCTTATTAGTCTTGCAAAGGGAAACAAGAACAGTTGTTTTCCTGACTGATCACCCTCTACCCTATCCCTCTGACAAAGAAGAAATCCTTGGTAAGGTTATGAATGAGCATAGAGTCTAGATATTTAAGTGTGCATTCTGGTCATGGTGGCAGTGAACCATTTGGGGCCTACACGGCGTTCAAAGGGAAAGAAAAAGTGAAAAGCTAGAACACCAACAGTTAACACATCGACCTACCATGAATTCCAGAGCAGCAGGGGACCTCTTCAGAGTTTGGCTGCAGTGTCCCCAACAGCCTAACCATCATTTTCCTACCATCACAGAGTGCTATTTGATCAGGCCCTCTTAATCCTACCCACCCCAGCAAGCACTTCCATCTGCTTTGGGTGTTTTCCATGTCCCCAAGCTTAGAGCCTCCTCCTGCACCTTGACATTCTTCTAGGGCTCTGGAAATGGAATAATAGAGCTCAAAGGAAGTGGAGATAAATGCCAATTCAAGTCCTCCGCTAGTACCCCTCTCAACCACCGACCTATGACTTCTGTGCCTTGCTTCCAGGGCATGGCCACTGTTGGCTGGGCATTTTTATTTTTATTTTTTTAAAATATTTATTTCTTAGTTTTTTGGAGGACCCAACATCTTTGTTTGTATGTGGTGCTGAGGATCGAACCTGGGCCACATGCATGCCAGGCAAGCGCGCTACCACTTGAGCCACATCCCCAGCCCCTGGCTGGGCATTTTTAGCTGGGCATTTTCAGCTAGGCTCCTGAGCCTTCAGCCTCAAAGTACTCAAGGCACTGAGTTAAGATCTTGGAGTACCATGACTCAAATCTAAGTGTCCAACTGAGAAACTAAGGTTCATCCTCATCCTTCACAGGTAGACTACATCAAACATCTCCCAAGTTACCTCCATTTCCTAAAGTGAACGACTCTAAGGTCCTTACTCTTGGGAAGGGTGGTTAGTCGTCACACTATAAGGAAGCAGGCACCCTAGTGGTGTTTTGGAGAAAGGGAAACTATAGAAGGCATTCTCCGTGCCTACCAATCCTGTGTGTCCAAAATCTTTCCCATCCTGCAAGACCACAGTACAAAAAGCTACCTGAAGTAGTAGTCCTCCACAGTGCTTCCCCAAAACACACCTGGTAGGGACCTCTGAACTCCCACAACACTGGGAGTCATCCCACGACACCCAAACCTCTCTCGAGGTATGTATCACGTTCTATAGCAAAGCATACAACTTTCCTTCCGCTAGTCTTTATAAACTCCTTGAGGGTGGAGTCTATATCTGATCATCTTTTATTTGCAGTGCTGGGGATTGAACCCAGGGCCTTGCACATCAGGCAAGTGCTCTACTATGGAGCTTTCCTCTCTGCCCTTGTTTTATTTTAAATTTTTAAATTTTCAGACAGGGTGGCGAGGCTGTCCTTGAACATGTGATCCTCCTGCTTCATCCTTCTGAGCTGAGGAAGCAGGTGTGCACCACAGTGCCTGGCTTATGGGTGATCACCTTTATATCCTCTTTTGTCTTGAACCTAGTAGCTGCTTAATACATTAGAGTCCATGAATAAGCGTCTACAACGCAATGGGCTGCATGTGACTTCATTATCTGGACTATTTCCACTGATCCTCTCCTTTCACTTCTTAAAATGCCCTTATCTCTGTCTGCTCTCTGATGGATGTGCTATTACACACACAGCTGATGAATTTTGTGCTGGGAGGTTCCCTTCCCCACCTTCCCAATCCTCGGTGGAATGTGGAGATTAATGCTATCCAAGTAGTTGTTTCTTATGGGTAATGACTTCCCCAAAAAAAGGTTCTTATATTTCAATTAATAAAAACAGAAATCTTTTTTGAGATTTTTTTTTTTTTTGGCTTTTGATTCTAGGATCAGCCCTGGGGTAGGGATATAGCTTAGTGGTGGAGTGCTTGCCTAGCATGTGCAATACCGTAAGTTCAGCACCCGGCACCAAAAAAATAAATAGAGAGAGAGAGAGAGAGAGGGAGGGAGAGAGAGAAATCTATCCTTTAGCTACAGGCAAGAAATCTTCTTTTCCAAGATTACTTGATCCTTTCTTCCACACATATCAAAGCTTTTGCTAATCTAATCTATCTCTAACACTGGCTGTTCCTTCTCATGAACCAGAAACTATCTACTTTTAGCTTTAGTTGCTTTTAGCTTTGGCTACGTGTGACAGAACACAAAATATTGGTATAAATAAGATGGAAATTTATTTCTTTTTCTCATAGGAAAAGTTTGAAATAGATTTTGATAGTGCAGAAGTACTAGGGGCCTTCCTAATATCATCAGGGACCCAGAATCCTTCTATCTGGAAGGACTGCTATTCTCAAAACTTGTCTCTGACCTCATGGTTCAGGATGGCTGCTTGAGCTCCAGCTTCCATGCCAACAACTAACCAGCAAAAGCAAAGAAATAGAAAAGAAGGATATACTTCTTCCACTT
This sequence comes from Ictidomys tridecemlineatus, assembly GCF_052094955.1. NCBI lineage: Eukaryota > Metazoa > Chordata > Mammalia > Rodentia > Sciuridae > Ictidomys > Ictidomys tridecemlineatus. The sequence goes on along the minus strand of NC_135482.1, from coordinate 106,122,458 downwards.
AAAGATATTTCCTAGGATTTTCCCACAACATTTTCACTAGATCTACAAGGGAAGCTGATAAATGTCTTTTTTTTTTTTTTGCTTAGTTTGTAAATCCTAAAATTTAGAAATCTTTTTCTAGCGAGGTGCTATGTTGTGTGCCTGTAATCTCAGCGGCTTGGGAGGCTGAGACAGGAGGATTTCGAGTTCAAAGCCAGCCTCATCAAAAGTGAGGTGCTAAGCAACTCAGTGAGACCCTGTCTCTATATAAAATACAAAATAGGGCTGGGGATGTGGCACAGTGGTCTAGTGCCCCTGAGTTAAATCCCTGGTACCTGAAAAAAAAAAAAAGAATTATTTTTCTAAGGAAGAGGGCAATAGTAGACACTGGGATTAACTAGCTGATTTGCCTTTCTCTCTTCCTGAATAATTAATTTTTCATCCTTGAGGGAACAGTTTTCTCATTCCTCAATAGTATGGGTAGGCAGGATCTCTATGTCTATCTTTGCTCTTCATAGACTGGAAACTTATCCAGAGGACCATGAACTTTGGTGGGGCTGGGGGACTCCAAGGTAAAATAGAGTCAGCTGACTTTTCCAAGACACGTGAGAAATAAAGCCATACAATGGCCTTGACCCCCCTTTAGGAGGCTCAGCTGGGTCTGAGTCAGAAGCATTGGCCATCAGTCACTTTGACTGTGTTGGTGTATGCCAGGGTGGGGGAGGTACGGGAGTCTTATCCAAAAGCAACTTCAGGAAGCCAAAGATAAGAAATCTGTGCCCGGTGGCACTGGGTTCCAGTGCACGCATTCCAGCAGCAGCACGTGGACCTGCAACAGGCCTCCCTGGTGCCATCTTGCCTCTCACGGCTCCACCCTCCTCTCGCAGCAAGAACAACACCACCTGGACCAGCCAAACCACCCCCACGCAGTGTGGCAGTCTCCCGACACCTGGCAGGTAGCTTGGGACCATGAGAGGCAGAGCACCCAGCTGCATCCATTCTTGGGGGCCCTGAGTTTGCAAGCAAATGGATCTTTGCCTGGGCTGGTGATGACGTGCAGACTGAGCTGTTATCGTCCTGAATCTGGCCCAGCCCCTCCAGGTCTGAGGCTGCCTAATTGAGTGGGACCTGCCCTCCCACTGATGTTTTCTCCTCCACAGAGCCTCAGGAAAGCACCTGAGGAAAGGTATTTGGGCTGGCAGTTTTTCCTGCCTCCTCTCCCAGGGTACCTCCTCTTGGAATATCCCACAGACAGAGGGATGCCGCTTCCATTTCTTAAACTACTTATGAACATACAATGATCTGGGAGAGTCAGTGGATACCAGCTGCAGGACTATCTGGGGCTGGAAAGCAAGGTGCAATGGTTCCATCTGAGGTTCAGTGGACCGGCAAGGGAAGAGGTAGAACCTTCTTCCCCAAGTGCCTTTCTCGAGGAACAAGGGAACTCCTATTCAAATGCTGGGGTGGAGCTTAGTGGCAGAGTCCTTGCCTGCCACATGTGAGGCCCTGGGTTCCATCGGTGGAAAAAGAAGATCAAAAACAAATACAAATGAGGCCCATGTCTGTCCTTGAGAAACATTCTCTCTTCATGCATGGGATGACACCCTCCTGTCTTCAGACAAATAAATCATTCTTATTCCTCATTCACAGATGGGGCCGCTAAATCTCGGTCACTGGGAAGGGACATAATTTCCTGTTCTATCTGTATATTCTTGCACAGGTCATATAACCTCTCGAAAGGGGTGCTGGGGCCAAAGTCAAGTCCAGCACTAGTGCTGCATCTGCAATGTTGGAATCTTCCTTTTCTTGAAAAGACTGAAATTAGAGAGTTTACTCTGAGGGACAATTAGACTTGTTCATGATAATGCAGGTTGCCCCTTCCCCTCTCCATCCCCCTCCTCATTTAGTTGTGTCTGGTCCTGGGGATGGAACCCATGTCTTGCACATTCTAGGCAAGTGCTCTATCACAGACCTACACCCCTAGCAGCCTCCTCTTTCACCCGCCCCCCCCCCTTCTGCTTGACAAAGCTGTTGTCCTTTAACAATGAAATCTACACCCTGGGCTGGGCAGCTCACACTGTTAATCCCAGAGACTCGGGAGTCGGAGGCAGGAGGATAACAAGTTCGAAGGCAGCCCCAGCCACTTTGCAAGAACCTGCCTCAAAATAGAATATAAAGGACTGGAGATGTGTCTGAGTGGTAGAGCACCCCTGGGTTCAATCTCCAGTGCCACAGAAAGAAAGAAGAAAGAAATCTTCATTCATATGTCTTCATTCTTCCTTATCCCCGGGCCAAGTCCAGCTCCCACTCTTCTTCCCAAAGGAAACCCCATTGCCAGTTTGGGTGGTGATTTCCTGGCCCCAACCACACAGCTACCCATTGGCATGTAAAGGATCCTTCCTCACCTTTCTTTACAAAGGTTGGAGAGAACAAGTGGCATGAGCCCACCCAGGAGGAGGCCTTTCCAGGGTGTGGTAGAGGACCACAGAGCACTGAGTGCCTGCAAAATCATAGCCAGGAGCCAGCCATCACAGGACTGTTCCCTGTCTGCTTCCGAGAAGTATTCCAGGCTGGAAAAACGATGGCATGACCTGCTTTCCAGATAGGCAAAATTTCAGACAGAGAAGTCAATGTGCTTGAGGGCACTGTGACTCCTGTACCAGTGAGGACCTTGCCAGAACTCCTCACAGAAATCCCCTGCTCTGAAGCGTGGCCTTCCTGAGTCTCTCTTTTGGTTTTAGGAAAATGAGGTATAATAGAAAGGCTGTTAATGGCCATCATTAGTATGCCTGGAGTCTGCTGTTCTTACAGTTAATTAAGAACTTTTTATGTCTTACGTTGTCTCCATATGAAAAAGGAATGGGGACTATTTCCCATTCCTCCCTGGGATTATTAAATTTTAAAAGTCAAGTTTTAGCTGGGTGTGGAGGTGCATACTTGCAATCCCCACAACTTGGGAGGTTGAGGCAGAAGGATTGCAAGTTTGAGGCCAGCCTCAGCAACTTAGACCTTGTGTCAAATACAAAAGTAGAAGGGACTGGGGATGTAGCTAGGTGGTAAAGCACCTCTGGGTTTAATCATAAGTAATATATATATATTTTTTGGGGGGGGGCAAGGAAAAATCTAGGAAGCAAAGTAGCAAAGCTCAGCAGAAAGAGCATGGTTTTCAATCCTGGCTCTTCTCCTTTCTAACTGGGGTCCTGTGGCAGTTTTTTTTTTTTTTTAAACATTCCAAGTCTTACTTCCTTCCCTCCATTTTTAAAGAAGTGCTTTCAACTGATGTCACACAGTTGATTCCAAGAGGACTGAATGAGACAATACAAAAGAAGCTAGGCTGGTGCCTGGCACATGATGGGTATTTGGTACATGGTTGGTTTCATACCAGTTTTGTTTTCTTTGAGAGGGGCATTGTCTTCCTCCAATTAGTTTAATCCAGTGCCCTTCATGCATTTTTTTAAAAATATGAAATTCTTTCTATACTTCCAAATCCATGGACTGTCAAAACCCCCAGTCTTCGTGACAAGCTGGAAGGTTTTTAAAAATGTTCGTAACAATGGTTCATTGAGAAAGTCCTGCAAATGAAATGAACAGCTGAGGAAATTTTCCAGATAATTCCCAACTCAAATCGGGTAATGCCTGTTCTGATTGATCTGGACAGTTGTGTCAGATCTCTGCCCTATCTTGCCTTAAAACAGCCCAGTTATTTCACAAATTCTTTTGTTTCTTTTTTTTTTAATATATAATGTTGGTTCATTATTTCAGACTCAAAGATTTTCTCTTTGAAGGAAAGACCATGGCTCTATCTCTTACTCAAATGTGGCTTGGAAAGACAAAAAAAATTCCAAATAATAATTACAATAGCCTTGCTAGAAGTTCTCTTTTGAAAGCCAGAAATGCAGCCCTATATATTGTCTCATTTGTTTTTATTGGGTTTTCATAAAAGACTCAAGCCCTATAGGGGTACTACCAATTTATAGGAGAAAAGTGAAGCCCAGAGAGGTTACCACAGTGGTCCAAGGTCACACAGTGAAGCTACTGTCAAATCTGAACCACAGTTTCCAGTGTGGTTAAGAAAATTTAGAGAAATCCCAGCATCTTTTGGGGTAGGTCCAGCCTCACAAGAGATACATATGTCCTGACCCCGGTATAATTTAAGACAGGACACCTTGAGGGAATATGTCCCAGAGTTGCTAGGGCCTTAATGTAAAACTCATCTAGTTCTGAGAGATGGATCTCAGTAAAAAGGTTCAAATGTGCTTAGAAACACTAGCCATGCTTTTGCCTTATTGCAGATCCATAGCGTAAAGGCTCTGAATTCTTAAAACCTGGTTAGCCCAGCATTTTCCAAACAAATTTGGTCTAGATCCTCTCCTTTCTCTTTCCCTAACCCCCTTTCTTATCCCATAGGGCACATTTGGGGAAACACTGTTTGTGTTAACTGCGTTAGCAGCTTTCTGTCTGGGTAACCTGCAGAAGTGGGAGAAGCTTAAGGGACCTGAAAAAGTTTGGAAAGTTTAAAAATATTACCAAGTAAAAGCTTTGCCTATGTCCTCGTTGGGCTTGGGGATGAGCTCAAATTCAAGGTTTTAGTAATACTATGTAGAAAAATCCCAAAGACTTGGGGACAAGCTTCCTTTGTGTTCTTGAAGAAGCGAGTTTCTATACATCAAAGTAATTTCAGAATATTATTATTATGCATCTGTAGGTAGTTTTAGAGTTTACAAACTCCTCGATATGTTGGTATAACATAATACTTGAAGGCATTAAAATAGAGTACTAATATCTCTTTTATGATAAGAACACTGGCTTTCAATAAGCATGAACAACTCCTTTGAGAACCAGAAAGCATTAAAAAATAACTGAGTTCTATGGTTTCAGAGCCTGACTCCACATCAAAAATAGTGTCCTTGCTCGGGAGGCTGAAACAGGAGGATCTGGGATCCAAAGCCAGCCTCAGCATCTTAGCAAAGCCCTAAGCAAATTGGCAAAACCCTGACTCTAAATAAAATATTTAAAAAGGGTTGGGGATGTGGCTCAGTGGTTAAGCACCCCCCGATTTCAATTCCTGGTACCAAAAAACAAACAAACAAACAAAAATACTGTCCTTGTTAAAATCATAGTTACCCAGAAATTCTGCTTCTGTGGGTCTTGTATCCATAGGGGTCTTGGAACCAGTGCCCTACAGATACCAAGGGACAAATGTGTTTCATGGAGCAAGGCACTATGACCTTGCAAACAAGATAGAACAAGCACCAGAAGGTAGGCAAGCAGAAGCATCCCTGTGAACTCCACCCAGCTAAACGTCCTCTGATTACTTTAATTCCTGGACTTCCCTCCCCTGCGGGCACTGCACTTTCACCGTACCTGAGATGGCATGCCTGTGCGCATGTGCATGTGCATGCAGCCTAGTTAACAGGTGCCGCCACCAAAACAGGTATTTGAGGTGTTTTAACCTTTACCTCCCTTCCCCTGCTGTCTTTTCTAACCCTAGAAGGCACACAGAAAGGAATGCAAGGACATAACTTGGACAGGTGAGAAGGACAGCACATGTGACAAGGCGGTTATTTCCTCATTGAGTCAACAACTATTTTATAACTGGCTCCTGCAGGCCTGTCATTGTTAGGCTCAACTAACCAAGGTCAGTTAGGTCAAGACTGGTCTCTCTGGCAGTTCCCAGACTGGTAAGAGAGAAAAGACCTAAGCCATAGTGAGAACACAAAGACAAGTGACAACACAAAGTGACATACACATAGTGACAACACATAGTGACAACACAAAGACAAAGGTACCAAATGCTCCACAAGAAACAAGAAAGCCCTATGGGACTTGGAAGAGGTGTATTTAGCTTGGACAATCCCAGAAGGCTTTCTGAAGGAAGCAGAATTTGAGTTGCTGCCACTACCATGCAGCTCCTCTGAGCTCCAGGACCAGTCACCCAGTCCTACCGGGATACCTTCCAGGATCCAACTCACAGTTCTGGCTCCCCGCTGAGAAATGACACCCTTACACTGAGCCAGCCTGGGGTCCTGTAGCCACAATCCTTAATCACTTATTCCAAGGAACTGTCAGATTTTCCTAAATGCATTTCTGCTCTAAAGTGATAAGGGCTGGGGGCTGGGGAAATGGGGATAGTTTTGCAAGCTGATCCATTGATAATTTACCTGCTCCTTCCCTGTATTCTCAGGCCCAGCCCCTAGGAGACAGCCTAGCTGTGCAGAAAGAAGAAAGGACTCTGTGCTGGACACAGGTTGACAATGAAGTCAATGAAGCACAACAGGGAGAAGATAAAGGCACTTTCTTGGGCCTCACTGCTGTGGGGTGACTTGTCCAGTTAATTTTCTCCTTCCTCCTCCCTCACCTTGCTGGCTCTAAAGGTCCCAGAAAGATGTGTGGTCATGTTCATCTGAGATTGGCAAAGAGGGTTGCCAGGAGACCTGTGTCCCTGCTGCAATTGTCTCTGACACTCCTGGAAGAAGACACAGATTATGTTGGCTTATATGGGTGAGATGAGAGAGGTAGAAGCAAAGAGGGTAAGAGGCACAGCAAAGGCCACACAGAGAATGCTACCCAGAACCCTGGAAAACATCTGGGCCCTCAGAATGCTCAAATGAGCACTTTTCCCATGATGGTTAATTTTTCTCCAATCATTCATCCGTTTCTCCATTCCACAGAAATTTCTCAAACACCTAACATAATGCACATGCTGCCACAAATTAATTTTTTTCCAGTGGCCATTTTATTTTATTTTATTTTTCAGTATTGGGTATCAAATCTAGAACCTCCTATGTGCTGGGCAAGCTCTCTACCACTGAGCTACACCCCTAGCCCACCATTTCTTATTTTCAAATATTAATCTCAGGATAAACTGTAACCCAAAGTAAGAGAAGAAAGTCTTTGAAATTTTAAGGAATTTTAAGCCTGATTCCATTAGTTTTAAGACAGTTTACATGTGTCTGGTTCAACTCCTTTTAACAGTGCGAAATTCCATAATCACTGAACTGATTTATTCTTTGAGAACAGATACCCACACATATTTGCTGTTATTAACAATGTATTTATTCATTTATTCGGTTCTTTCACTTGGAAAATATTTTCTAAGGATTTCAAGCTACTGAGTTCACTCTGGGGAGAATGGAGTTCCTGATGGGGAGGTAGACCAGCAGAGGGCCCCCAGATAGAATGAACCTCTCTTCCTTGTCCAGGACTTGGTAGCTCCTGTTTTGCTGCACTTTGCCTAGACCCCAATGAAGAGGTACCACAGACCTTTGTGCACAGTAAAGAGCTTTGGCAACTGTACCAGGGTCCCACCGCTGCCAACAAGCACCAGACACACCCGAAGAGATTCTCACATGAAGCAGGCCTGTGAATGGTATGCTGAGGAGGGAAAGCCTGCTGAGCCCAAGAGCACAGACTCCCTCCTATTTTCCATGGGCAAGCGTTCAAGGCCTTTACAGGGGAAGGAATGAGGTTATCTCACCCAAGGAAAAGAAATCCAGATCAAGTGGCCACTCACAAAGGTGTGCTCCTGAGCTTTCAAAGGCCTTTGGCATCATTTGTTGGAGGGGGCTGTATAGGACCCTCAGGGTCGGGAAGAGAAGGAAGCAGCTCAAGGAGAACAGGTTGGTGGTTTAAATGGAAGCCAGAGTTGCAGGCACCATTATTCACCTCTTGGGAACCGAGGCAGATGGAGGCTAATGGAGGCCAAAAGCATTTGGAATCACTTTTACAAGTTACTTAGGCTGGGGCATTTAAGTGAAGGTGGGGCCGAGGGGGACAAAACCCTGACTCCACTAGGAGGTAGGAGCAGAGATGAGGAAGAAAATGGCCCCCAGGCCTTGGGGCCAGGCTTTGGCCCAGGATTCAGAATGGCTGGGGCCTCTCCCAGCCACATCAAGGTTACCCCAGTACATGACCCAAGACCATGCACAGATGAGGCTCTGAATTACTCATTAGCCAGCCTGGGTACTGGCCCCCATGTCCCTGTCCTTGGCCACAAACAGATGAAAGCTGAGCCGCCCGCTCAGGGAGAGGCAGGCCTGATAGTTGGGTAGCTATCTCAGTCTCTGGCACTATCAAAGCCTGGGGCAGCCAACACGGAGCAGGGAGCTAGACTTCCTAACACGTCGGTGCCCTGTATGTCTCCTCTCCTCTTAGCCCTCACCCAAACAAACAGAGAAAAAAAAATCATCATTAGTGGAGAGGGGACTTTAATAGATGGCTTCAGAGACAAAGAGTGCTTGAGTCTGCAAGGGCATGCCAGGATTTGCTGACGAGAAGGAAGAAAGTTTTCTGAAAGTCCATGGAATGAACTGCCCTCCCTTACCTCAAGGGACACCTCAGGTGCAGACTCAAGGTATGACCGAGCCATCTTGAAGCCTTCGTCCTGCCCAAACTCTGCCTTCCTATCTCCTGCCCTCGCTAATGGGCCATTAGTCAGTATGTGGCCATGTCTCCCCAGCTTGTCCAAGCTCTCCTCACACCCTTCACTGACTGAGTTGGAGAGGTCTAGAAAAGAGCAAGACTTTCCCTCAACACTCTCACAGAATCCATTTGGCCACTCTAAATCCTATAGGGGTGGGCATATTCCTGAGGATGCTCAGTTTAGGATGTACATGTACTGGGTGAAGCTCAGTGATTAAAGTGCTCCTTGGTTCAATCGGCTGTACCACCCCCTCCCAAATACATACAGGGGCCATGACCATGGAATTTTGCAGTCGGGAAGAGAAATCAAGCTCCAATCCACAGACGGCATGGGCAAGTGGGAAACAGGGTAAGGATCAGTGGGTGGAGATTCACTAAGGGGAGGCAACAGGGGTAAGGGGGATTTTGACTAATTCAACAATAGAATTCTTGCTGCAGAAATCACTGGGGGATGGTGAAAAAGGAGGAACCTTATCAGATATGGGGGTGGAGGTGTTCCTTGCTTAACTGTACCAAATACAATGGACTTTCTTCTTGGTCAGTGTCAAGCCAGAAGATAAAAGAATGGAGAAAGATTTATTTTCCCCAGCAAGTTAAGGAGAGCACCTAGTTATCTGCAGAGCAATGCTCTCTTCCAAGAAAGGGGATTTCATCTGGGGAGCCTAAATGTATTCATTTAGGAAGGAAAGTGCCTATAATTCCAGCTATCCAGAGGGCTGAAGCAGAATCACCAGCCTACGTAGCTTAGCAAGACCCTGTCTCAAAATAAAATTTTAAAAAAGGTCTGAGGATATAGCTCAATGGTAGACCACTCCTGGGTTCAATCTCTAGTACCCCTACCTCCCTACAGGGGTGGGCACATTCCTGAAAATGCTCAGTTTAGGATGTATATTTCTGAGCATGCCCAGATTAGGGTCATAGTTCAAGAAGGAAAGATGACAGACACATTTTTGGACCTGCTCCAGGTCATAAAGCACATACTGAAAGGTTAAGATGGTGGACAAGGGGCTGGGGATGTGGCTCAAGTGGTAGCGCGCTCGCCTGGCATGCGTGTGGCCCGGGTTCGATCCTCAGCACCACATACAAACAAAGATGTTGTGTCCGCCAAAAACTAAAAAATAAATATTAAAATTCTCTCTCTCTCTCTCTCTCCCTCTCTCTCTCTCATTCTTAAAAAAAAAAAAAAAAAAAAAAAAAAAAAAGATGGTGGACAAGATGCCAGGGTTGTGGCTCAGTGGTACAGTGCTTGCCTAGCATCTGTGAGGCACTGGGTTTGATCTCCAGCACCACATTAAAAAATAAATAAATAAATAAATAAATAAATAAATAAATAAATAAATAAATAAAGGTATTGTGTCCATCTACAATGAAAAAAAATTTTTTTAAAGATGGTGGACAAGAATGCTTCTAGGCATGCTCAGTGCAATATTTTAATAAGCCAAGTTTGCTCTGAAATCTAAAAGAAAAAGTTGGAGTAGCTCACTGATCTTGAAGATGATGGATGATTCTTCATGACCTTCTCCAAAGAGTTTTAGCTGAAACAAAAGGAAAGGACACTTTCAAGGTCTGTTAATATAGAAGTTTACCTCTAAAGAATTTCACTTATCAGCTAACAAACACTTCAGCATGGTTTTTGCTAAAACTGGATTTTGGCTGGGCATGGTGGTGCACACCTGTAATTCCAGCTACTTGAAAAGGCCAAGGCAGGAGGATCACAAGTTCAAGGACAGCCTGGGCAACTTAGTGAGGCCTTGTCTCAAAATAATAATTAATCTTTAAAAGAGTTGGGGGAGGTAGCGTGGTGGTGGAGTGCTTGCCCACATGTGCCCTGTTTTTAATCCCTAGTCCTGAAAAATAGGACAAAGAAAAACAAAACAAAACTGGATTTTTCAAGGAAGTTGCTAGATGGGTCTAGGAAAAGGTTAAGGAGCCTGATGACAGTTTGATCAAGCAAGACTCTTTGTCTGAAGAAGACATGTTTGACACTGCTGACCACTAGGAGTTCAATCTTCTCACTTGACATTCTAATTGCTTCTCCTCTTGCGGTCCCGGTCCCGTCCCTAGGTGCTTTTCCTGTCTCCTTTGCTTTCTTACCTTCTCCTTCTGCCCCTTAGATCTAGAATTGCTTCTCACCTTTCTTTTCTCCTGCAACCCTGTTGCTGTCCTGTGGTTTCAATCATCATCTATTCTCTTTGCAGTTTCCAAACCTGTTATCTCCAGTTCCCTCCCAGTCGTGTTTCAGATTCCCAGTTCCAGCTTGAAAGCGTCTCAGATCAGCACCTTGCCACAGTCAGGCTACTTCTTTCAGGTTCTCTTTGCCCCTTGTTTGGATTTTTCAATGGCCTGAATCACTTCTGTCATTTTATTTTCTTCCTATATTTCAGGTCTCCTTTCCTGTGTCTCCTTAATTTCTCTTTGTTTTGGGGGGGGGCAGGGGTACCAGGGATTGAACTCAGGGGTGCTTAACCACTGAGCCACATCCCCAGCCCTATTTTGTATTTTATTTAGAGACAGGGTCTCACTGAGTTGCTTAGCACCTCACTTTTTTGCTGAAGCTGGCTTTGAACTCATAATCCTCCTATCTCAGCTTCCCGAGCCACTGGGAGTACAGGTGTGTGCCACCACACTGGGCCTTAATTTCTCTTCTTAAATATCTCTTTTCTCTGTCCTACTACTAAAGACATCATCAGTGGTCTTGAGACCCACAAATTTATGTCCACATTTCTCCATACCCCTCTGTGCTCTCGCGCTGACCCATTCTCTCCTCTCCTCTCTGTTCTCACATCCCAGGATGATTCACTATTTCCCCAAAGTAGTTCGGTGCTTTGACTGTCTGCACCCTCCTCATAGACTCTTGCCCACTCTTCAGGGTCCAGCCAGGATAACTCTTTATGAAGCTGGTCTTGTCCCCAAGGCAGATGTGTCCCTGTACTTTAACTTTCCTTAGCACTTGGTAATTTCATGTCTTCAGGTATTTGCCTACAGTTTGGAGATGGAAGGAACTGGAGCCATGAGTTTTCAGTGAGTCTGAATTCTGGCCCAGCAACTTCCTAGCACTGTAACCTTGGGCCTTTCACTTTGAGACTTCTTCTTTTCTCTTTGCTTTCATCTGTAAGATGGGAAGAAGGTCTTATGATGGAAGTTAGAAGCAAAACATGTAAAAAACAAGTGCTTACCAGGCTTTAGTGATTAATATCATGATGCATATTTATTCCCCACTAGCACATAAATTCCTTGAAATTGGTGCTTAAGACTTCTGTTCATTTTTGCATCAACCCCTGTAGGAGCAGGGCACTAGGAATGCAGAAATCTTTCAAGACAGCTTCTGCATGCTGACTCAACTGGAGGCTTGGGGATTTTCTCTTGTCTCCTGTGCTACCACTCTGACAACTGATCCACTCTGTCCCAAGGCAGAGCCTCCATGAGGTCCACTCCAATCCTTTCCAGACTTCTACCTCTGTTTTCCTACCCAAAGTACCTCAGTATCTACCCCGGGCCATGTGTAGAAGATGGTATTGAGGACTGCTCAGGAAAGAATTCGGCTGTGGGTAGAGATGAATGAGTAGAGTTTCTCATTGGCCTAGGAACTGTAAATCACTGTGAAGTTAGGACGAACCCCTAGGAAGTCATGCCATGCAAACAGCAATTCCCTAAACCCCTGTAAAAAATGGCCCTGAAACCCCTGGAGACCTGGCAGGAGATGCCTTTCTGTTGCTTGGCACTTTCTGTTCTGATTCTGGCTGAACCCCAGCAGCCCAGAGGCATAGAAAAACTAAAAGCCCCAGCACCCATGCCCCAGATGAGAATGCTATCTGGGCCCCTGGACACTTTCTCCCCACATCCCCTAAAGCAGAGGGAAATCCCTACGGATCTTCAGGTTATAAATAGGGAAAATACAGGGGCACGAGGCTCTCTGGGGTGGCCTCTTTATTCTGTCTCCCTTGCCTACTTCTAGTGGCTGATCCTGGAATCGAGGCTTGGGATTGTCCATCAGTCAGGTGGATGTCCCAGCTAGGAATGACCACGAGGAAGTGGATCTTTAGCCTCTGCAGTTGTGCTAGGGAATGCTGGAGGCCAAGGCCCTAGAGCCTGGGAGGGGAGCACGCTGGTTGCAGATGGGAGCCTGCAAGATGCTTTGATGTTCCGAGCAGGATGGGAGGCGTGGGAAGTGAGACGTCTGTTCCCCTGAACTCCCACGAGGCAGAGCCTTTCCGTTATCTTATAGGCCTCAGCATAGCCTAAAGGTGCTGGCTAAAGTCTGTCTTGGCCCAGAGTAAATCAGGCCAGAAGCAAAGAATACACTTGAATGAAAGTGGAAAATCAGACACTGTGCAGGAGAAAGCTCTCCTTTCCAAAATATATATGCATCAAAGTGTACCCCTGTCTAGCTGGGACAGGAGCCATCAAAATGCAAATGTGGGTTTTGAGAATGCTAATGTTGGAAGTGGAGAACAATACAGAGACAGACTTCTTGGGGCCAGAGAGAGGGCCCCAGGGCAGGATGTGGGAGCCGAGTGGGGGCAGGGATGAAAGGGGGAAGGAAGCCGTGTGAGAGGGCCTGGAGATGAGAAAACAGCGGGAGCCGATTGAGGTTGAAAGATGCTGGGGCAGCACTAGCAAAGGGGAGTGCTGAGAGGACGGGTCAGAGGACCTGACCGCTGACCGCTGACCTGAGGCTGCACGCCCAGGGAAGAGTAGGGTGAGTTCAGGGAAATTTCTCTGAGTGGCAGCCCAGCAGGGTGGACAGTCAGGACGTGCCTGGAGTCCCAGGCTGGGACTTGAGGTCAAAGCCTGGAGAAGGAGACAGAAGGTCCTGTGTTCTGTGAGACTCGGGAAGCCAGGGGGCATTTTCTGTTTAGGCACAAGTGACATGTGAAGGAGAGGGTTTGAAAACAAGGGCCTGCAAGCTGAGTGCCACGCCAAAATGAGGGTTGGATTCGAGTAATCACGCTGAGAGCTGCTTCTTTGGGTTTGAATCATGCTGTTGCCAGTGTAGACGAATTGCTTTCTCTGTGCTTCACTTTCTTACCTGTAACAGGGAGATCGTGGCCTCTCTGAGAATAAGTGAAAACAGAGTGTGGCATGGGACAGAGGCTGTGTGGGTGCTTGCTGTCATCTTTAGAGATGAAGAAACTGAAGAGCAATCAAAAATTGAAGATGTCATGCATGTGACATTCAGACAGCAGGAGGGTGACAGAAACTCCATTCCAGCCCCGTTGGTCAGGCCTGTGCCAAACCACTGGGCAATACTACCTGCCTCCTCTGGCAGTGGGGTGAGCTACCTTGTACAGAAAACAGACCCCAGGCACAGGCTGCAGGAAGGAAACCTGAAAGGTGAAAAAGTCAAAGATGAGCGGTCAGAGGTCAGAGGTCAGGGAGCCAGTGCCCAGGAGGAGGGCCTGAGCCCCTGAGTAGTGATGGTGGTCAAAAAAAATGTACAGTTCTGGGAGTGGGTGTTTTTCTTTGGGGGGGGCGGTAAAAGGTGGGGTCCTGACTTTTGGTTTGGGGACTCGCTTATCAGCAGTACCTTCTGTTTTTGTTGTTTTGTTGTTTTTTGTGGTGCTGGGACTGAACCCAGAGCCTTGTGCATGTGAGCGAAGCACTCTACCAACTGAGCTATATATCCCCAGCCCTCTCAGCAGTGCCTTCTGCAGCCCCGCCACCCCCACCCCCAGTTCAAGTTCACTGCTGCTTCACTGTGCCTTCCCAATTAGACTGTAAGTTCCTGGAAGGCAAGGATTTGTGTCCCACCCTTGTTTACACCCTCCAGGGGTTTGTACAGCACATGATGAATGAATGGTCATTGAATGAGTTCATTCACTAGAGTGTCTCTGGGGCCAGGCCCTGGGCTAAGCTGTGGGAACACATAGATGAACACGATAGGATCCCTGATTGCTGCCCTGGTGCAACTCATTAGTCTGGTGAATGAATAAAAGGAAGAAAGAATGAATGGAAACTGTGGGAAGGGCCAAGCCCTTGCCGCTAATTGCTTTATGAACTGCTAGATAGCGGCAGAGATACACCCCTCTGATACCCTGCCTTCTCTCACTCTAGCCAAACCCACAGCTTGGTTGTGCTGAGTCTTGGTAAGTTCCTATTTGGGTCTCAGAGCTCTGAACAAATGCTCTCTCTTATAGAAAAAAAGGGCCTGTTTTCTCCTACACACAGTCCAGGAGAGGAGGGTTCAGAGGGATGACTGGTTTCCTGGAGTTATTCACGTCCACTTCACTAGGCTCTCCTGGGACCCAAAAAGACTGCCAGGGGTCACAGGAGACGGAAGGCAAGAGGAGTTGGAAGTCTTTCACACAGGAAGCCAAATGGTCTCCCAGGCAGTACTGTGGGAAGTCACAGCCATTCCTACCCAAAGCTCCACCTTTTCAGGTAGAGACACCATCTCACACATGCAAGCCCAGCAGAAGGGTTCAGTGAAAATGCCGCATCTTGTAGAGATGGGCATCTTTGCAAAACGTCCCTCGTCGCATAAGTGAGCCAGTGATACATTCCTTCTTCCATGGAAATACATAGTGTAGGGCAGCCACGTGTGTCCCAGGAAACTGAAAGTGAAACAGGTCAGGGGTGCTTCTAGGGCCCACACAGAACAATAAGCAGGAGGGAGCAAGATTGGCTCAGGGCCCACAAGCAGAGCCTGGCAGCACTTCAATGCAATGGGACTGGCCGCTAAGGGCCTCATGTGAAACAGAAAATGGCCTGCTCACCACACCTCCTCCACTGGCTTTGCCCAGAGTAGGCACTGTACCTACACTGTGTGGGAGCAGGAACAATCCCTGTCTATATTCCAGAGCAATTGGGAATGACCACAGCAAATATGAAGCAAATTTCTCGTAGTGTTGTAAAGAGCTGGATTTTACAATCTGGCATGCACTTTGTATATGGAGGAAAAGGTGGGGTATCTGTGTTCACTATCATTCCCATAATCTTACCATCATTCATTACCTCCTAAAATGTCTTCTGCATCCCCTCTACACAACCTCACTTAAATCATCTCCCATATCAAAGCTAATAATCATTTTAAAATAAACCCTGGGCTTTGTTTTGTTTACTTGTTTATTTACTTTGTGATACTGGAAATGGAACCCAGGGTCTCGTGCATGATAGGCAAGTGCTCTAAACAAAACCCCCAGCCCAAAACTGGACCATATGATCCTCTGTAAAAAAGCCTCTGATGGCTCTACATGGCTCTCACAGTCACAGCCAAAATCCTTAACATGTTCTACAAAACTTGGCAGGATGTTGGCCCTGCAAAGCCTGTCCTTTCTTCCTATTTCTCTCTTCCAGTCATGCTGGTCTTCATCAGTTCCTTAAATGTGCAGGATTCCTCCTGTCTTCAGGTTTTTGCATGTTAATGTGATCACCCTTTGGCACTCAGCTCAGCTTATGATTGTATGTGTATGTGTGATTGATTGGTGACTGTTTCATTGGATTGCGATGGTTCTACTAGCTTTTCCCCTATTTTGGACTGTAAGCTATCTGAGGCCAAAAACAGTAGCCAGTTTTTCTCTCTATTGTAATCCCAGTGCTGGGAAGGTGCAGGTATATAGTAGATGACTAATAAATATCTGTTGAATAAGTGAACAAATAAAGTAATGAAGCCAGTTTTTCATTTCATAGATTTTTTTTCCTGGTTCTGTATTTATCCCACCAGATCTGCTTTACCACGAGCCACACTGCCACATTTCCAGCCTTTTTAATTTTTCATTTTGAGATATAGTCTGGCTAAGTTGTCCAGGCTGGTGTCAGAGTTGAGATCCTCCTACCTCAGTTTCCCACATGTATCACCTTGCCTGGCCTTGTAGGTTATCCATTGCAGGAAAGCATTTGGACAGGATGAGGGGCTCTCCCTGTCACTCTTTTCTATGTGGATGTTGACTCAGCCACTTGGTGGTGGCAGCAGTGGTAGTAGTGATGCTGTGTGTGTGAGTGTGTGTGTATGTGTGTGAGTGTGTGTGTAGGGAGGGATGAGAGGCCAGCTTTTGGATCACAGAAACAGAAATGGTACCCAGAAAAGTCTCTTACCATGTATAAAACTTCCTTGACCTAGCATCTTCCTTTAGAAATAACCATGGTTAACTCCTACACCTCTTTTCTTAATCCAAAGAAACAGCAACATATTTTATTTCTGATGATTTTTTTTTTTTGGTCAGGTTTAGGAATGCATTTTTTAGCTAACAGCCTTTGGCCATTTGAATGTAGGTAAGTACCTAAACTGTTCCAGGTTCACAGCCTTGTCTGTTAAATGGATACAATAATTATTTACTTGCCTAAGGATAATTTTTAAACAAATTCAACCTAATATTTATTTATGGTGCTAAACATTGAGGATATGATATAAAACAAAAGTGACCTCTGTACTGTCTGAAAAAGACTGTAAGCAAATAAACTTACAAAATTATAGTTTTGAATATATCTGTAATACAGCACCATACAGGGTGCCATAGGACAGAACAGAAATAGGACCTAGTTAAATTTAGAGCGCAGGGAGGACCTCACTAAAAAAGCTCCATTTATGCTAAGGACTGAAGGATGAATGAGGAATTGGCCACAGGAGAGGCTGGGGATCCAGGTGAAGGAAAGAGCAGGTGCAAACACCTGAGGCAAAGGAAGCTAGACGGAGGTGAAGGAATTTAGCCAATCCAGGGGAAATCAACCAAAAGCCTGGATGGGGAAGGAGACAGAGGATACTCAAATGTTTTAAGGAGGAAATGATATAATGCCATTTACATGTTTAGAAAAGTATTTGGGCTGCTGGATGGAAAAATGGTTTGAGACTGAGGAACAAGAATGAAATTTTAATGTTCCTCCCAGAGTTGAGAGAAGAACCAGAATCTTAGAACCAAAGACTTTTAAGATGATCAGGTCTACATCCCATTGTAAATGAAGGGACTTAGTGACGGGTAGAGCCCTTGCCTGGCATGTGGGAGGCCCTGGGTTTGAACAGAGGCACCAACCAAAATACCAAAGAAGAAAGAATAAAACACGAACTACAGTTGAAGATAAACTTAGCTAGGGCTAGGATCACACGTTCATTTGGCAGCTTGTGCCTCCTGTTTTTTTGTGTTTTTTTTTTAATTTAGGTGTCTGAGCAGTGCAGGGGGGTAACTTAAAAACGACTTCTGGATGTGGAGTTTTGAGGCAGAATGCAAGTGGACTGTGCTGGGGCTCCCAGACCAGGCCCCCTGGAAGTCTAGGGAAGCAGCCCAGGAATGCGCCCCCAGCCAGGCCCGTGGAGAGCTCTCAGCACGGTGGGGCGGGGAGCCGGCAGCAGCTCACATTCTGGAATGGAAACTTGGAGCTCAAAGGCCCTGCGGCACTCCTCCTGAGTGTAGGTGGTTCAGCCCTTTTAATTTTTTTTTCTTTCCCTCTCAGGCCTTACCTGCCTAAACAAACAGTCAGGGCCTCCCACCCGCTTCGCCCCCGCCCGCGGGACAGGAAACAAGCAGTGACAGCTACCCGCCCGCGCCTCCCGTGCGGACCCCGGACGGCCAGGCTAGCAACTAAGCGGTGCGGCGCTGCGATTGGCTGCGCGCGGCGAGGCGGCTACTGCGATTGGCTGCGCGCGACGAAGCGGCGGAGCGCTGTGCCAATGGCCTGCCGCGCAGGAGGCCGTGGGGAGCTGGGTTTTACATGCCTGTGGTATTTGCTCAGAGGGGCATGACCACTTTGGGCAAGTCTTTAAATGTGAGTCAGCTTTCGGCCGATCCCTGGGAAAAATTCCTTCGGTGTTGTCAGGCAGGGTTCGCTAGCTGCAGCTTTTTTTTTTTTTTTTTTCAAACAATCAAAAGGGATAATCCTTTTGAATGGGGGAAAAGCACTCGGACCCTTTTCTGGCTCCCCGAGAAGAGGCCTCGGGTGGGGCTGGGAGGCCAAGCCTCCTTAACTCTGGGGTGGGCCCCTCCGGGCTGGTGTCAGGAGGGTCGGGACCCCAGCCCTTTCTTCCCTGCGCTCTCGATCCCGTCTGTAGCTGGGAGGGAACAAACGTGCCAGAAGGCGCACAGTTGGAATAGTGCCCCCTGCAGTTGTGCGGCACGCGGGACGCCTGGTCCCTAGCTTGTCTTTCTTCCCAAGAGCTGCCTCTCCCTTCTCACTATGGTTCTAGGCTTGAATCTGACAATTAGTAACTGGGTGGTTTGTAGGTCATCTCTCTCCACCTCTAAGCTTCGATTTTCTCATTGGCAAAGTAACAGGCCCCGGAGTGTGGGAATTTCAGGTGTTCAAGCTTGATGTCTCTGACTTTTGGGGGGCAAGTCCCTCCTGTGCTACCCATCTCAGTTTCCGCATCTGTTAAGATGAGGGAGTTGGTCCAGAAAAGTCCTAATGGGGCCTTTTAGTTCTACCTGTGTGTTTTTGCCAGTCCATCTGGATCACTCCTCCTGGAGCCTGAGGGCTTGGGGGTAGACTTAAGCCCTGTGATTTGCTGTCCTGCCCCAGCCCAACTGCGTAAAACTCCTCTATTGCACCCAGCTTTTCCTCCCCCTGGCATGTCAGAGACTCTCAATCAGCAGTCGGGTCTGGGAGGAAAAAAGACCAAAAAAGGGTGAGGGTTAGCTGAAGGAAATAGCAGGAACTGGAGGGATTTATGTGTAGTTTCATTTTAAATGAACATCTTATGCAAAAGAGGCAATTATGCACCTGCTATTGGTGAGTTAATGGCCTAGGCACTTCGGGAATAAGGATGCAATATAGGGAACAACAAATTAGCCCACGTGGCAGAAAATGATTTGAAGTAATGACCAGAGACAGGCTGCAGAACCTCTGCTCAGGAATTTTTTAGTGCTAAGGCAGGCAGCAACCTGCCTCTTTGAGGGGCTTTAAAATCCAGGTGGAATGAAACCATTAGAATCAACCAGAACATGAGAGCACTGCAGACTTTTGTGTATGAACAGCATGGTTTGATAAAAAGAGCATTGCACTCTGCTCGAACTCCAGGTGTGGCCTTGGATAAGTCACTCATCTGTTCTCAGTCTCCTTTTTATCTGTCGCAGGATAAGGAATTAAACTAATTGACCTCTTAAAGTTCCCTCTAGCTCTGACACTCCAGGCTTAAATGGAGTAATAAGTGAGTAATTGCTTTGAAAGCTGGAGCACTGGGGTCTTTTTGTTGTTATTTTTATATAGATAAAGGTGACTGAAGAGATCATTAAGCTCTGTGACTGACTGTAAGTCAGACCATCCACTGCCTACTGCCTATAATCTGCAACTGCAGCAGAACAATTGTTTGGGGATGAGATTTCCACTGTGGCCTGTGAATCAGTATTATTTGATTTCTCCGGTTGGTTGCTACCCTAGCATTGCAGCCTGACCAGCACTGCCCTCACTCTGCCTTCGTTTACCCACCTCAGTTTTCCCTTTCTGATCTTCTATGACTCGGATTAATTGTGCTGCACCTTGACCAAACTTGGATTCCCTGGAAACAGAGACACAAGACTGAAGGAAAATAGAACCAGACTGGTTTTGCCACAACCAGTTTTGACCAATGCCTTTTCCTATTCTCTGATCTTCTCATTCTATTGAGAATTCTGGGTGTTATGGGAAATTTGTTAAGATAAAGAAAGAAGATGATAGGGGCCAAGTCATAAAGGAAAGGATTTAAAAATATATTTCTAGAAATTTGGAAATAGGGGAGGCCATTTAGGCTACAAGAAGGGTCAAGCAATCATATACTGTGTAAAAAAGAAAATTCCTAAAGATTGGGATTTTCGTGGAGAGTTTGGCTCTACTTAAGCAGGTCAGAGCCTCTTTTAGAGGAGGTGATATTTAGGATACTTCCCAAGGAGGGAGAGACATTTTTCTTGTAGTGAGAAGTATGTGTGCAGATTGAGGGAAGGGTGAAAGCAAGGCAGAGAGACATGAGAAGGTATCATGGAGCTTGAGTCTTCTGGGAAAGAAGAACACATTCTCGAGGTGTGTTGGGAGCTCAGGTGAGAATGGCAGAACTGAAGCTGAAAGGTAGGATTGTAAATGGTCTAATCTGTCATGTTACGGACTTTGGACTTTATTTTTGTAGGAAATGAAGAACTGTTGCTGGGTGGGAGTTATCAGTAGTGAAGAACATTATTTTTTGAACTTCAGGTTATACAGTAAAATTCAGGTCATGACTGACATTTTAAAAAACAAAATAGATCCAATTTACAATAGAATATGAAGTATCAAAGTACATACTTGCAACATTGTTTCATGAAATATATATTTGTGTGAGTGATTGAAGGTTCTGGTTCATGATGTAAAATGTACTTGTTACTGTGGGTCAGGATCACAGAAGTCTGAAATACATTGGCTTTCCAGACCCTTCAGGCTGAATCAGGGAAGGTAAACTGGGGGTGGGGCACTTTGTCTAGCAATGCACATATTTTGGGCCAGTGGTTGGAACTCAGTTCCTTCTAATCTCTGCCACAGATTCATACAGCCCTGGTACAAATCATGATCCTGTGGTTTAAACATGGTACTTTTCCATTCTCCCAATGAAACATAATGTAATTGCTTTAGCCAACATTTTTGGTAAGTGTAGCCAATGACTGGTATCTAAGCATTGGTTAGGTGAAGATGGGAGACACCATCCCCCACATATGAGTAATGGCCTTTATATTTAAAGCCTTTAAGAAGGCAATTTCATAGTCTCCTATGATTGGTAATCCAGTACTTTAAGAGACCTGAGTATAGGTGAGCCCTTTGGCAACAATGTGGTTTCCTCTTTCTGTAGTCATAGCATATCTCTTCTGCTGGCTTCAGAAAAACTAGAAAGAGCATGGAGCAGGTGGAATCACCTAAAAAATTAAGGGAGATCAGTAGAGTAGAGGAAAGGGATATGGGAGAGGGGAAGAAAAGCAGAGAATACTGGGGAGTGACATTGGCCAAATAATATTATTAAATTGTGTATATGTATTAATATGTAACAAAACCCCCTGCCATTATGTACAACTATAATGCACCAATAAAAAGTATGGAAAAGAAAAAAGCAAAGCTGGAGAGCAGCTGGCTACCATCTGCCCTGCCACATATCCATTACTTTAAGACTGTCTCCAGGAGTCTGTTTGCCCTTTCCCATGCAGCCATACATACATCAGGAACCCATTCACTTTCCCCAGTCCAACCACGTGGAGAATGTTGCTCCTTTGCTGCAATGTAACATGGTCTCCTTTGCTTTGTTTTTAAGGTGACCAGTTCTGTACATTTTGATTACATATTGCACACACCCATCTCCAACTCCCCTCCTATCTCTACCCCAACCGAACCCCATGCACATGGTATGCATCCTAGTTTACATAACCAGACACACAGCCCTTGGTTACACCTTCAGAGCAAACATAGCCACACCGTTCTTTGGACTCAATAAATGTGTATATCCTCCTATCTTAGCTGGGATTTCTTTCAGTTCCTTTGACTCTGACTGATTCTTAATCCATAATAACAAGAGAAGTTCATCATGGTCTGAACATCACTGTGTGCCAAACCCTGTCCTGTACTAGGAACTTTATAAATCTCAGCAAACTCCAAGAGATATTATTATTTCTCTTTTACAGATGAAGAAACTGAGGCTTGAATATTGTTCATAGTTGCACACCTGGTTAATTATCAAATTGAGTTTCCAAATCAAGTTTCTCTAGGTTATAATGCTGTGCTTCAATTTCTGAGATATACCACTTTCCCTAATTCCATTTAGTAGCTACCTTCCATGAGAGTTCAAAGTACCTTCTCTTTTCCCATTCTGTCTTACACACATCAAGAAAATCACCTCTTCAGGAAGAAGGCCTGAATGGAATTTAGTTTTACACTTGGACTCAGAGGAAAAATATCTGAAAATTGTTATGTCCAGACTCCTGCCCCTTGACAGATGTCCCTGGCTGTAAAAGAAAGGGCTGTTCTCAGTTTTAGAGGGAAGGACGGTGCTCCAAATCATGCAAGCTCCGGATCTAAAGCAACTAGAACTGTGAAGCAACTATGCTCCACTGTCTCCATCCTGCACATCTTCCTCCATCATTTATTCCTTCTTAATTCACAGCATTGTCCTCCACGCCTGCCTTTCTTTGGACATCCACCCTGGTTGATACTATAATCAATTATAGTATAGAAACACTGTAATCAATCACTCCACACATGTTGGCATATGATCAAAGGGCAACCATCTTTGATATGAATAACACTACTTTTGGCGTAAAAGTAATTATCCGGGGCCTCATCTTAAGCTGCTCTATGGCCAGAGATCAGATCAGGGCTGACCAGATACATAGGGAAGTGCAACAACCCCAGCTGTCAGGCTGCAAGAACACCCTTTTGACCAACATGGGCTACTACCTGACTAAACAATGCTCTACGATTTTCCCCATTGCTCAAACAAGGAATCATAGCATTCCCTGAGTTGGGAAGGCTCTTGTGGGTCATCTCATCCATTCTTTCCCATTCCAAGAAGGAGCCAGTGCTGGTGCTTCCCTTACATTGCTCATCCAATATCTCCTTGAATACCTTGAGTCGAGAGCTAACGTGCATTCACTCACCTCATTTTTAGAGAGTTCTTGGGCATTTCATATAATCATCAGACTTGGTCAGATTCCCCAAAGCTTCACTCAGGGTTCCCATTTCTGTTTCTTGGAGCAATGTAAAAAAGTTCAAATCCCTCTTCCACATGATAGTCCTTCAAATTTTTGGAGGCAGACAAGATGTTATTCTTAATCTTCTGTTTCTCAGATGGAGCATGCCCAGTTTGTGCCATTTTGGACATTGTGTTTGTATTCTAAATAATATCAGTCTTACTTGTAGGTTCTATTTGAGTAAATAAATGAATGAGCTTCTACCACATGCTAGCTTCCTTCAAAAACATTATTCAGTTCAGTTCTCATGCCCAACCTCTAAGCTAAGAGCACTTTCCATTTTATGAAGGAGAAAACTGAAATTCATGAGATTAAGAGTTAAGGCTAAGTTCATATAGTTAGAAATGGGCAGAATTGGCACATTAACCTAAGTATTTTTTTTTTTTTAATAAACACAGGTATACTATCTTTTCCTTGAGTTTTATCAGGGAAAGGATAGTGAAAGATACCCAAGATACAGGCCTTGTCATCCTTAGCTAAACATGAATGTTGAGAGGAAATGATTTTTATTTCTGCAGTCATAAGTCTTGGTGTTTGCTAGAGCCCTTTTCTTCCTCTCTTTCTCCCCTGTCTGACTTGGCTATAGATTGCAACAAATCGCTTCATTTTTCTGCAGATAGAGAAGCAGAGAGGTTGATTGTTTCTATCCGCATGGACCTGGGGACAGAGTACCTAAATCCACACTGGGTCTCCAAATCTCAATTATTTGTACACATAAACAAAAATCGCTAATTTTACATGTGTGCTAAGAGTGGAAAATATTGGAGACATTTGTTACTTTTCCATAAATATTTTTGGAATACAGGAGCCCTCTGGTGGCCAAAATGGTAGCAGGAGGGTGTCCTTGGGAAAGTCAGTCTGAGATTTCCAGCCAGACCTTCCCTTGGTGATCTCTGGCTTCATTTGGGGGTCACCTCTTCCTCATTTTTCCTCTTTCTTTCTATTTTTCATGGAGGTCAACTTGTGCTTTCTTTCTTTTTTATTTTATTTAATTTTATTAATTTATTTATTTGCCATGCTGAGGCTGGAACCAGGGCCTCAAGCATGCTAGGCAAGCATTCTACCTTTGAGCTTCATCCCCAGCCCATGTTACTTGCTTTTTGCAGACCATTTCTTGTTCTTACCCCCTGGAGTTCCTCTCTCCAATTTCCCCCCTTCCTTCCAACCCCAGCTGTCACCCCATGATCCCCTTGGAATCTCTGCTCCCTGCCATCTTTGGCCTCAGAGGACCCTTTCTGAAATTGCTCCACTTCCCCTGTGGCAGGTGCTGAGTGACAGCTGTTGCTTCGGCTGCTGCTTCAGTAGTGTGGAATTCAAATCCCTGGTGGGTGTTTAGCGTTTGCAGATGGGTTAACTGATGAAGACTGTTCATCAACTGCAGAGTCCTGCTAAGCATGCTGGGAGTATGTGGGGGCGGGAAGTGGCCATGCTGATCATCTCCTAGAACCAAGCTCTCTTGGAAGAAGATCAGATGAGACTCTTCTCCCTTAGGTACAAGTCACCTGGTCCCTGCCTTTGACCCACTGTCCAGAGCAGGGCTATTCTAGGTTTCTAGGTATATCTCTTTCTCGTGCAGAAACCTACTTTCCTTATTGTAGATTGCAAAGAATGGTCTGCCTTCTGTGCTGTCCTGCCACACCATTGCCAACTGCAAACAAACACCCAGATTCCATGTGTTGCTTGAGGATTCAGTGGGCTTCCATTACTCAAATAAGGGGAAAGAAAGCTAAGACAGGACAAGGACAAGGGCAGAAATTTTGGCTGAAATTTTAGATCCTGGCTTCTAGTGCAATAAGGCAATAGGGCAGTATAAAGTTCAGACAGCACTTTGGACTCTTGAGAAAAAGACGTTTTATAAAATGAGCTAGTGATTTTATTACATTATGGTGCTTAATGATTAGTGGTTTAATCAGAGGGTGATAGGGTGAGATAGGCCAATTCATTACCCTCACTGCAGAGACAATCAAAAAAGCATTCTCAGGATCCCAAGTATGTTGCAAAAGGGTGGAGTGCCACACTCCTGGGCTTGTTAGAAGGTGAAGCCAGAAGAATGGCTCTGGGGAGAACCACAAAGTTTGGAAAGCCATGCAGTTCTATAATCTATCAAAGATATGGCTAAAGAGGGAGGAGAGGCTTCAGCAGGCATTCCTTCCTTAACAAGGTCCAAATCAACAGAGGGCTTTTGCAGTAGTGAATAAACACAGCTGGGTTTCTTCTTCCATTACATCCCCAGCAAAAGGGGAGAATTTTTTAATGAAGCAAGATACATTTAGAGGAACTATAAGGACTGGGCAGCACTGGAAAGTGTCACCTGGAAGTCTATAAAATTCTGTTAATTTTATGAAAGTGTAAGTCTTTTTGGAGGCCTATAGGTGCGTATGCTCATGATGGATGAGCTGGCCTCTGGGAATGTTCTTCTCAGGCTCTCATTAGAGAATCTTCCTAGGCTTCTTGTTGTCTAACATTTTATGGCATTCTTAACTGTATCACTTCTAGGGATTTGCAGGGAAACTGTGATACTGGAGTGTGTGCTAAGCCTGCCATTCCATCAAATTTCTCTTGAAAGATTCACTTCCTCACCCTTTATCACCTCCTACCAAAACAAACATACTCACCCAGCTCACGGTTTCTGACATAACTTGCAGGATTCTTTCTAGAACTTTGTCATTCCACCAAGAAGTCTTATGATAAAGGTAGTACGTGATTTATGTGATTTTCCCCCTTGGTTCAGTGTGTATATGTACCACAGGATCCTGTTTAAATAGAGCTTTCTGCATTAATGTGATCATTTCTCTGTTCTCACACTAAGCTTTGGGAAAACAGTCTGAACCACGTCTATTATACCCACGTGCTTTGGGTTACATCTCATTCCAAAGACAGGTGCTAAATAAATTATTTTTTATGGGGATCCTGATGAAAAGCACAGAAGGTTAGAAATTAGAAGATCTGGTACAGTCCTTGCTGACACCATGAAGCCCTGTGACCTTGAATATCTCCCTTGGCTTCTCCAGGCCTCCATTTCCATGTTCATGCAACAAGGAGCTCTGGGCCAGATAATCCTGAAGGGCATCTCAATTCTGCAATTTATAACTTCCATAATGATGCCCTTCTCCAAAAAAAAAAAAAAATTGTCAGCTTCTTAGGAGAAAGAGAACCCAGAGTGTCACCAGAATGTCCAGCAGGACCCTGGCCCTGGAAGGCTGGGGAGGAGTAGGGGGAACTGAAGAGCAGAGAAGTATTCATGGATAGATTGGACACATCCAGCCTCTTTCCAAGAGAAAGTCCCAATACTTCAGGATTGAGGGGCACGGTCAAAAGGCAGGGGCCTGGTCCTTCTTTCTGCATCACTATTCTGCACACAGTAGGTGTGCATGCCTACCATATGCTATGTTCTTCACCTCCATTCACAGGGATTTGTGGAAAGCTGACCATAGCCTTGGACCTGGAGGACAAGAACAGACAGCTGCACATTTAGGCTCATGCTCCAAACTGGAGGTTGGGGCTGAGCTGTGAGTATCTGAAGAAAAATGCTCCTTGCCTTGACTGGAATTGGGAGAACTCTCATTTCCTATGACAAGATGGGATGTCTGCTTTTCTATGTAACTGTTTGTGTCAGTGGAAAGAAAAGGCTAGAAAGTTTGGGCACGAAGCCGGAGCTTTTGTGAAGGGATGAGATTCCTCAGCTGTCATGAACATCAGTGGAAGGGGAAGCAGGTGGCCAATCCCTGCTTTCCTCGCACAAATATTTTAAGTGGATCATAAACCCCTTCTGTTCTCCCAACCAGTAAGTCCCCAAAGTGTTTAGTGCTTGCAGAATAGAATGTCAGAACCTTTTATTTCCCAACCAAGTAGGAACATGGCTTTGCTGTTGACTGCTGGTGTTTTGGGTAAATAGACTTTGGTTCCAGGAGACCAGCTTGAATCCTTACACGGACCACTGATGGAGAGCCTGACCCAGCTTCCTGGGCTTGATTGAGTTAGTTGTCAGTGGAAACACATCTCGTTTTATTTCTGATAACCAAGTCCCAACATAAAGGAGTTATGTTTGCCAGACAGGCGAGGTGGGAAGTCTTGGCAGCAGCTTTGGGCGAAACCAGGAAGAACATGATGAGGCCAAGTGCAGGAGAGAGTCACTGGTTTCTAATGAAGGGGTGCATGTTGGAGGAGCAGGGCCTTCAGGCCTTTGCAGAAAAGAGGGTTATGGGGGGGGGCGGTCCTGTGTCCTACTTACAGAAGGGAAATGCTCTGCTAAATGGAAAGGAGTGTAGGAGGGAGGAGTGGAGTAACATTCGAGGGTCTTTTTTTCCCTCCAGTACTGGGAATTGAACCCAGGGGCCCTCTACCCGAGCTACATCCCCAGCCCTTTTTATTTTATTTTGAGACAGGAACTTGCTAAGTTGCCCAGACTGGATTCAAACTTGTGATCCTCCTGCCTCAGCCTCCTGAGTCACTGAGATTGCAGGTGTGCACCACTGAGTCCAGATTATCTGAGAGTCTTTTTAAAGAAATTAGAACTTCCATAAAAAGAGGCAGATGATAAAGCTCATTATGAGAATTTAGGGATGAAGAATCTGCTCACATTAAGATGGAGGAGAGATGGAATCATGGGCCCAAACTGTGAAGTATCTTCAAGTTCTCTCAAGCCAACCTGTCTGTTTTCTAGGGCAAGGGGGAAAAAAAACCCACCAGGGCTTGTACTAGGAGTTATCAAGACTGTGAGGACTTTTTTTATTGCAGAAATAAGGTTTTGGGGGAAAAAGTGTGGCGTTTGGAGCCAGATTCAAATTGGCATCAGGACCCCAATTGGTCACTGAGACCTTGGAGGCTCTTGAGAATGAACAAGATATGTATGTGAAAGCCCCTAGCCCAAAACTAAGCTCTGTGCACAACCACTGTGGAAAATTACTCAGACTCCCTCCGTTATGATTATGATGAACTTGGCCAACAGATACTATATTGTCATGAGCATCGGTGAATACATCTCAGGCAAGTGATTGCTATACGCCGGGCACACGTGTTATATCACAGGCACTCAGTTAATTACTCAGATCATATTATTCTGATGAATAATTATAAAAATAGGAACTATTACACTAATAAACAATAGTGGTGGTCATATCAAGATGATAATAAAGCGTTAGAGAAACCGCTCTAGAGATAATACTTGAGAAGGTAAAAGGAAAAGATCTTTTAGAAGTTAACACCTGAGGGCTGGGGTGGTGGCTCAGTGGTAGAGCGCTTGCCTAGCATGTGTGAGGCCCTGGGTTCCATCCTCAGTAACTCATAAAAATAAATAAATAAATAAATAAATGTGTTATGTCTGTCTACAACTAAAAAAAAAAATAAACAAATTTAAAGAAGTTAGCTCTTGAGTTGGCATTTTTCCATAGAAAGTGACCTGAGGAATGGGCCCTCTCTGTGGTCATTCATTCATTGGACAAAGTATCATTGAAAGCCAACTTGGGCCCTAGAAACGAGAGACAGAGTGGTCAGTAAAAGTGAGATTCTTTCCTTCCGTGGAGATTACATCTTAGTGTAGGAAATAAACAAGAAGGAAATACAGAACATGTATATTATTGAGTAGTGGTAGGACGTTTTCCAAAGTAATAAACCAGGTCAAGGGGACAGAGACAATTGAAAGGACAGCTATTTTAGATAAGAGGAATGTCCCTCTGAGAAGGAAACACTTGAGAAAAGATCTGAGTGGGGAGGGGAGACGGTCATGTGACTCCCATGGGGTGGGGAATAGATTCCAGGTAGAGGGAAAGACTTGTGCAAAGACCTAAAGGCGGAAGAAGGAAGCCCTGTGTCTGGAATAGGCTATGGACCCACAGCTGGAGAGACGTGTTCTATTTCCCCCGGATTCAGGAAGTGAAGACCAGGGCAAAGACTCACTTCATGGGAGAATTTAGCAATAGACCTCGGACCTCCCTCTCAGGATCAGGCCAACAGGGAGGAAGCCCATTGTTGGGATGGGGGAGGGGACCATGCATCTTTGAACCTTTCCAGAGATGAGAAGAGATATTGAAGACAATCGGTGACTTGGTATGAGAGAGAAAGAGAGAGAAAGAAATGGCACCTGGAATTGGAACATGGAGCCATGTGGCTTTGGATAATCCAGGACTCTGTCATTGCCATGTGCTCAAATATGAATCCAACTCAGAGGACTTGGGAAACTTGCTTCTACTCCCTGCTAACCATTTGGGATCATGGGTTCATAGTTTTCTCAGTTGCCTTTAAGGCTGTTTACATTTCTCCACTCAATGGAGACAGGGTCTGATTCTTGGAATTCCCTGGGGGAAACAAGTACCTAGCACAGAGCCTGAGACACCATGGGACCAGGTGAGTGTTTGCTATCCAACAGGCGCATGTTTACTATTCATCTAATAAAGGCTTGCCTTTTTTATTTGTTTGACATTGTATTCAAGCTTCTGGGGCAGCCCCAATTATGGGTTTGTGGAAGCAGCAATCAAGTCCTTTCTTATCTCTTCTGTTCTTTCATGGCTTTCTTAACTTCACTCATCCTTATTTGCAGCCTTGTCTTGATAATGATGTGTTCTTACAGACCTGTGGTCTCATGAGAGGAGCCCTGGGCTGGAGCAGTGTTTCTAACATTTACTTGCTGTGCAACCTCACCTCTAGGATCCTAGGCTGCTTGTTGGAAAGTGTCAGACATTCTTGTATTTTATAGGGCACTCTCAGAAGGTGTTGGGAAGACTAATATCTTGTGAACTTTCTAAACTATAAAATGTACTTCAAAGGTGTAATCATTATGCCCGTTATACCAGGTACCCCGACATCAACCTCTTCCCTATCACCTCAGTGACCTCTTGCTGAACTTTTTCTACTCTTAGGTTTTGATTTTTTCTTCTATGGATAACTGAAAACTGGATTTGTTCAAAGGCTAAATAATGCATTTTTCACTTTGATTTGGGTATCTTCACATTTACTCATCTTTCCCCCTATTTTGGAATCCCTAGAGTATATTGGGTGGATGCCTTGAGGGAATAGCCTATAGTGATCCCCAAGTTCTTTCCAAAGGGGTGTGTGTGTGTGTGTATGTGTGTGTGTGTGTGTGTGTGTGTGTGTGTGTCCCATTTATCTATCATTCAAGTTTTAATTTATTGCACAAGGAATGTGCTTCTGCTCTTTGTTGTGTGTTTTGACTAAGACCATAGGGAATAAAAAGAAAAGCAAGGAAGAACGAAGGAACACGGGTAAATGGGAATGAAGAATGCACACACAGCAGTGACCCCATGTAATATTAAGTGGGTGATATTCCACTGGAGCTAAGTGCTATGGAACACAGAGATGTGAGTGGTCACAAATGACCAAGAGGTTTAAGGTCACCTTTTCAATGTGGCTACTTGGTCCACTGGGCATTTGCCACCTAAAGAGTACACTCTTATATCCCCATCTGAAGCCTGTGGTGTTCACATTTATGTGGGCAGAACGGAGCAGGAGCCCTGTCTCCCACAATGGGGAGGGGTTGGTTCTATGGGGAAAGTGCACCCCCATCCTGAAAGTAAAAGGCTTCTGAACCAATGACTGGAAGACCAGGAGGCTGGGGGAGGAAGGTTGGATCAGATCTTAGAAAAAGAAATGAACTTGGTTTGGCAGAGGTTTGTCTCACACCAGCTTCCTTAGGGTTTCACACCAGAGCCTGGATGTGACACGGCTGAGCACAAGCCCTGGCAGGAGGCTTCGACTCAGCAGGGCTGAAAGGAGCCTGAACCTCATTGAGACCATCCAGCCGGGCTCTCTCTGTCCTTTGTCAGGGCCCAGGAGGCTCCGTATCATTACTCCAGAGCATTCCGCTTCCCTCCGGCCTCATTACGCAGTACATTAGCTGTGGGAACTAAACCCATTACAAAAAGGAGGGGGTGGAATTGGCACACGGGGAAAGAGGCCTTCTCAGATCAAGCTAACAACTTGTGCCTATTAACTAAAGAAGATCATTAGAAAATTCCCATCTCCTCTCCCCCCTGCCTTGCCCCTACCCCCATCACTTGCCATGTCAGATGTGGAGAGAGCAGGGCTCACTTGAATTTGCCTGTGCCTTGCACACACACACCCAACCTTAAAGGGGCCTTGCTCAGGGCTTGGTAGAAGAGTCAGCTTTGGAGGACAATGAGGAACTTGCTTGGACCTTGAGTCCTTTCTTAAACAAACAGGACTTCTCTCTCAACCATGGCTCTTGGGATGGGTAAAGACCAAATAAAGTAAGTCCTACTTCATGATTATTTTCTATTACCCCTAACAAAATAGACAAAGGGGAAAGTTTTTATTTCCCACTGCTCAACAATATAAATATTTGAACTGCAAAGTCACTCTGAGATCAGTCGATTGAATCCTGTTTTTACAGATGGGGACACCATAACATGGGCCGCGGAAAGGATGTGTCCCGCACCTTGTGAGAATGAGAGTCTTGGGTTCTCTCCTTTCCAGTGAGTTTTCTCCAGTCTGGCCATTTTTCATTTATTAGTTTTCTGCTAGCCTTCTGATGGCCTTACTCTCTCCTTGGTTATGTTTCTCCAGCTGGGGTTGGGGAACATCCTCAAAGAAATTTGGTGAAGCATCTTTGATTTAGGTCACAAAGCAATGCTGAGCCTCAGCAGTGGCCTTGTCACTCAATTTCTGCTCTCCACTGTGCTAGAAGAAGGATAATAACAATACACCCTCTGCAAAATATAGTCCAGGACAAAGATCTGATTGCACTTCCTCTGTGTCACTCCTTGCTTTATGTAAATAGAAGAGGCACCACTGTCCCCTCTGTCACCTGATGGCTTCCTCCCCATGCTTATGTCTATTTCCAGTGACAGTTCTCCATGCAGGCAAAGACCTGGGGAACTATGCTTTCAAGTCTATGTGCACTTTCCCTTTTTAATGTTTGGGCTAAGTCTAAAACTTAGCTCAGTTAAAGAGGGGAACCAGGAGAATACAAGCCAGGCAATGGCTCTCCCAGCCCCGTCAGGCCACCGGAGGGGCTGTTTTGAGGGAATATCAGAAACGCAACCATCCTGGTTGTGTGGGATAGTGAGAAAGAGTTTCCTCCTTAAACCAGACTCCCTGTTATGTGTGTGTGTGTGTGTGCGCGCACGCGCGTGTTTCACTATACTCTGTAAAAAGGTCTGATTAGCATTTCCTTTTCAGTTGCTCCTTCGCCATCCCAGCTGCACCATTTGTGGCCAGTAAAACAGAATCAGTGCAATGACAATTCAGGAAAGCAGCTGAAAGGGAAGGAGTGAGGAAAAAACAAGGGGGTGAGCTTTCTTAGAGCATGAAGGAACCGCTCCAATTAACAAGAGAGAGGGGGAAGACATGAGATGAGATACTTGGAGGGAATGGATAAGAAGATTCCAAGGAAATGAGAACCCGAATTAAATGGAAAATTTTTTAAAAAGGGAGAGAGGTGGCTTATGTTAGCTACAACTGAAAAATAGATAAAGATGCATATCCCCCATTTAAAAAAAAACATGAAAATGCAAAGAAAATTGTTTATTCCAGAAAGACGAGTGGGACAAAAAAGGTTGGCATTTTAAGAAATGTAAAGAAGAAACAGAGATGTCCTTATTTCCTCTACCTGGTTTTTCTTTTTATGAATGCTTCTTTTAATATTTTTTTTCCTGCTAAATAGAAATGAAATTGCCGCACCTTGTGAGAATGAGAGTCTTCAATCACGTGGAGCATTGGAAGGCTGCTTCTGAGTGACTTGATCCTGGAGTTAGGGTTGCTCTAACCATCCTTGCTTTGAGGATAGGTCTGCCTTTCCAAGTTCCCCCCTTGTCCTTTAGCACTACTCCCTTCAGTTTCATTGACATTTTCATCCCTGTAACATCAGTGGCATGTTGGGACACTTAGTGAGGCTATACTGAGACATACTTAGAGCTTAACAGAGTAAAGACACTGGACACAGCGTGAGCAGTGCTCATTTCTTGGGGACCTTTACAAAGTTTGCATGTCAAACACTACTGTGACTATTCATTTCTATAGGCTTATAACTTATCTCAAAACTACCTAATTGAGACAATGCAAGAAAGTTCAGAGGTAAAATGATTCAAGTAGGAGAGATTTAACCTAATCAATGGCTTAATGCACTAATGGATTAACTGGAAGGTAATTACAGGCAGCTAAGGTGTGCTGGAGGAGGTGGTCGCTGGGGCCATGCCGTTGGGATTTATTTGTATTCCTGGTGAGCAGAGCTCTCTCTGTTTCCTGATTAATATTTGAGCTGCTTTCCTTCACCATTCCCATTTGAGCTGCTTTCCTTCCGCCATGATGTTCTGCCTCCTGTTGGGCCCAGAGCTATGGAGTCAGTCATCTGTGGACCGAGACCTTTGAAACTATGAGTCAAAATAACATTTTCCTCCTCTACGTTGTTCTTGTCAGGTCTTTTGGTTACAGTGATGAAAAACAGGACTGAACTATTTGGGAGACTGGCTGGCTCTCACTCCCAAGGAGGTTGTCCTTGCACAATGCACCCTCATGCTTGTCTGTTTTCAGACTGGTAACAGACACAAGCAGTGTCTACTTTATTGACATGTGTCAATACCGCAGTCTGTGCTGGGAATATGATGCTAAAAAAGGATTCTACCAGGAGTTAAGAGGGAACCATCCCCCTTCTGTCATTATCACAAGCCAAAGCAAACAAGGTATATTTGTGGGGTCTGTAACAGTATCCCTAAGCC
Organism: Ictidomys tridecemlineatus; assembly: GCF_052094955.1. Taxonomy (NCBI): domain Eukaryota; kingdom Metazoa; phylum Chordata; class Mammalia; order Rodentia; family Sciuridae; genus Ictidomys; species Ictidomys tridecemlineatus. The sequence continues at coordinate 106,088,770 of NC_135482.1, read as the reverse complement.
AAGCTCATTTAGGGTCAAGGGTGTCCAGCACAATGTATCATTGTAGCTAAGACATAGAATGAAAGGTGGCCCTGTTTGAATTTCAGAACCACCAATGACAGATAAACAAAATTGGATCGAGCTATTGCCTTCTCTAAGATTTTTGTTTTAAAAAATCAGGTCACCTTTTTAAAACAAAGACCTCAGAGAATTACTACGATGGTTGTCAAAATGCATGTAAAGTACCTACCGTCCAATAAACTCTAAACAAATTCTAAAAATATGTGATGAACCAGGAGACAGGAGACCTGGTGTGTGGGTCTAGCTCCGTTAGTTCTTAGCTGTGTGAACTAGGACAAGTTACTTCACTTGACACTGCTTCAGTTTTCCCATCAATCAAATGGGGATAAAACAGCTATCCCATTAGGTACACTAAATAAAAATAATTTATATAAAACATATTAAAAGATAGTACATGGGATGGTAATTTTTATGTTTGTTTCCCAGAACCTCATCTTGTCCCTGCCATCCACTACTTATGTGACATTTAAAAAGTTACTTAATTTTCTAAGACCTCAGTTTCCCCATCTATAAAATAGGGGTAGAACTGGACTTCTTTGGTTCACTCTTAACTGTAAAATTAGGTGAACTTTCTATTTTGATGAATTTACTGTGTTTAAAAAATGCTTACCAGTTCGCCTACACAACCCTGGGCTCCCGGTCACACAGTGCTTCCTTCGTTTTGGCCCACAGATTTACTGAGCTTAGACAAAGAGCAGAAATCCTAGGAAGAAGAAATCGTCCCTTCAGTGGGTGAGACTGAAGAGTAATTGTACTAGATAGATAGGAAGGGCAAGAAGAAGATTGCTGTGAAAAGCAAGCAACCCCCCCCCCGCCCCAATTCAGACTAATTTCATGAACATATAGAACTGGAGTCAAATGCATGAACTCTGGAGTCAGACCTGGTCAGGGCTTCACATCCCAGCTCCCTCCCTCAATTTCAACAGTGTGACTGTGGGTGAAGCCACTACCTCTGATGGAGTCTTGGTTTCCTGTTTTGTCTAATGGAATCATCCTTGTGAAGATTAAATGGATGATCCATGCTCAGCACAGTGGCTGGCCTATCAGGAGGCCTCGCAATGTTAGCGATCACTGTTATTAATATTGCTATTGTTATTTTCATGATTATCTGAGAAAAACCTCACAGAAGAAGAGATGTAAATAACCAGATTTTAGCTGGGCTTGGTGGCACACACCTGCAATCCCAACGGCTGGGGAAGCTGAGGCAGGAGGATGCTAAGTTCAAAGCCAGCCTCGGCAACTTAGTGTGATTCTGAACAATTAAGTGAGATGCTGTCTCAAAATGAAAAATAAAAAGACTGGGGATGTGCCTCAGTGCTTAAGCATCTCTGGGTTTAACCCCCTACCCCTCCCCAAAAAAATTTTGAAAGAAGCAGGATAGAGAATTTGATAGTTGAGAGGTGGCCTTGGAAATGGTCAGTGGAAAGTGGCAGTCCATAAGAATCTCCTGTGGAGGAATCCAACGTCTATTGATTTCAGAAGCTTTCAAGGTAGTTCTGATATGCTGCCAGGGTTGATAAGAGGAGATGTTCCTGAGCAAGGTTCATAAAGCAAGATTCATAAAGAAGGAAAGCACTGTTTTTTCAAGCACTGTTTTCCCCCTAACTAGCTGCCTGTCCCTGGCAATTAGTTCACCTCACTAGATTTCAGCTCTTCCCTTTATAAAATGAGGAGAGTTGTTCCACCCAGCTTCCAAATGATCTCTAAGTCTCCTTCCAGATATATTTGTCAAGATCTTGCCAGGATGGAAATCCATATTCAGGTGCCATTACCCACCCTTCCGTTCCAGTTCATCCCTTGGATGATGTTCTCAAGCCGACAAGCATCTTGAGTGAGTCTCGGGTTCTTCCCACTGCCTCCACACTCACTGTGTGGATTTCACTAGTTCATTCCCCAGTCTGACTTGGCCTCCACCTGGTACCATGCAAAGAGGCTAAATTGAAATGCAGTGTGCATGGTCTCTAGTGGCAATTGCAGCCTAGAGCACCAAGCCACTTTAAACTTTGTAATTGTGCAACTTGGGGCTCTTGATAATAACAGACAACATTACTGGAGCATTTAAGATGTGTCAGGCACCATACTGAGAGCTTTAAGTCCACTATATGGTTTAATCTTCACAATAGCATTGTGATGTTAGCCTGAGGATTCCCATTTTATAGCTCTGGATGCAGAGTCTGAGGCTTAATGAGATTAAACAATTTGCTCCAGATCACACAGAGTCTGTAGTACAGGCAGGGTCCATGTCCTGGTCCATCCAGCTCCAACATTATAGCAAGTTATTTCCCATAAATTCTATCATTATAAATTCTTGATCTTATTGAGTAATCTCATAAGAGGGGTGCAGGGTTAAATCTTCATATATAAGGCAAACTGCCTTAGCTCACCTTCCCAATCCTGTCACTCTCTGACCATCTGTGATCAGGCCACCAACCATAGAGGTCATGATGTTAAATGGCTAAGCCATAGCTGATGGTCTGTTACTGCATCATCCAGTACTGTAGCCAGTGGGTACATGTGTCCATTTGAGCATTTGAACTATTGCTAAACTGAACTGAGACGTGGTATAAATTCTAAACCCCAGATTTCGCCAGTTGCAGTGATGCATGCCTATAATCCCAGCAGCTTGGAAGGCTGAGGCAGAAGTATTGTGAGTTCAAAGTCAGGCCTCCACAATTTAGTGAATCCTAAGGAACTTAGCAAGACCCTGTCTTAAAATAAAATATAAAAATATCTGGGAATATGGCTCAGTGGTTAAGTGCCCTTGGTTTTAATCCCTGGTACAAAAAAGAAAACAGATTTCAAAGAAGGAAATCTTCACATAAAAAATACAATATTAGTGATTTTTATATTGATTACACATCTATCCTTTTTTTGTGTCTGTGGAGTCCTGGGAATGGACCTCAGGGTCTTGCACATTCTGGGCAAGCACCTTACTATTAAGTTACATCCCCAGCCCTACACTGATCACATATTCAAATGATCATATTTTTAAAATACTGAGTTAAGTAAAATATAATTAAAGTCAATTTTACTTTTTTTTAGGTTTCATTTCTAGAGTATCTATTAGAATACTTAAAATTATATATGTGCCTAGCATGTGTAGCACAAACTGTATTTCTATTGCATAGCACTGGCCTGGAGTTGAAACCACTTGGGTCTAAAACCCAACTTTGCCACATACTCCTTGTGTAATGTAGGGCTTGTCCATTCATCCAGATGTGGCTCAATTTCCCCATGATTTCAATGGGGAAGGTTTTTGTGAGCATCTAATGACCTAAATTTCTCAGACAGTGCTCGGTTTATGTTTGCTATCTAACATTCTCACCAATGCCAGAACAGCCCAGGTTCACTGCTTGCTTATGCTACACTGTTTATCTTTCCTGGAAGACTCTGCACCTCCTCAGGTTCTGTGTCTTCCTAATACTGTGGCTTGTCTGCACTCTTGTGAGTTTCTTGGTACTAACATGAGCTTTCTTGTGTTATGAGCGGTCGTTCTGGTGTGCAGACCTGAAGTGTAATTTGAAGTAGATTGTGTGCTTCTTGAGATTGGGACTTGTGTTTCCTCCTCTTGTACTGCCCTCCTCATCAAGTCCTCCGCAGCTCCAACACAGTGTCTGGTACAATGTGGTATTGCAGAAGTAAAATGTTCATTAACTTGAAAGGAGCAGTGGTGCATGCCTGAAATCCCAGTAGCTCCAGAAGCTGAGACAGGAGGATGGCAAGTTCAAAGCCAGCCTCAGCAACTTCGTGAGGCCCTAAGCAACTCAGTGAGATCTTGTCTCAAAATAAAGAATGAAAAATAGGGCTGGGGATGTGGCTCAGTGGTTAAGCGCTCCTGGGTTCAATCCCTGGTACCAAAAACCAATGCTTGTTAACTCACTGATTGATTAATGTCCCTTACCCCTATGCCAGGGAAGTGAGAATTTCCCATGCTTTCTTAAAATCCGTAGGAGGAGGGGTCACTTTTCCTCCATTCATTTAGGAGCCACCATTTTTTTCCCAGGTCATTTCATACATCATGGAACAGCAATCCATATTTTTAAAATTCTTTTTTTTTATGTTGGAAAAAAAAGTATATTTAGACTTGGACAGCTGGACTCTGTTTAGATGATCCCAATTTTGTTGGCAACGTCCAAAGCATCATAATCAGGAGCCAGTCGAACATAAGTCTTTTTCTCTCCATCAGGCCTGATCAGGGTGTTAACCTTGCCACATCAATGTCATAGAGCTTCCTTACGGTTTGTTTGATCTGGTGTTTGTTGGCCTTGACATCCACAATAAACACAAGTGTGTTGTTGTCTTCAGTCTTCTTCATGGCCGACTCAGTGGTCAGAGGGAATTTAATGATGGCTTGGTGGTCAAGCTTGTTTCTCCTGGGGGTGCTCTTCCAAGGATATTTGGGCTGCCTCCGGAGCTGCAATGTCATGGGTTGCCCGAAGGTAGGTGACGTGTGGATTATCTTCTTTTATGACTGTGGACACTTTTCAACATTGTCTTCTTGGCCTTCAAAGCTTTGGCTTTGGCTTCAGCTTTGGGAGGGGCAGGCGCTTCCTTCTTAACTTTCGGCGCCATCTTGGTGAAAAGGCTTAATATTCTTATTTATTTATTTATTGCGGTATTGGGGATTGAACCCAGGGATGCTCTACCACTGAGCTACATCCCAGTTGTTTTCCCTTTTTCTTTTGAGATAGGTTCTCACTGAGTTGTCCTGGCTGTCCTTGAACTTGTGATCCTCTTGCCTCAGCCTCCCAAGTTACTGGGATTAGGAGCAGAGCATGCAACAATGCCACACCTGGCAACCCCACTTGTTTGCATTCCTGCCTAGCCCTGCCACCTCTCAAGCTTTCAGAATGGGTGATGGCTTTTTTTCTTTTCCTTTCTAGCACGTGAACGTTGAGATCAGCTATAATTTTGAAGTCTTAAAAGAGGCAGCCTGGGTTCATTAAATTCTAATTGCCCTGATGGAAAGGAAAGATAGTTGCTTTAATTAAGGAAGACCTCCCTTGGCTAATGCTGTGGTTATGATGGTGGCGGTGGAGCGCTGCCGCTGCGGCTGCTAAGTAGGATGATTATGGTGTTCAAGGGAGTTCAGAAGCACCAGTCTACACCCTCAGGCAGCCCAAACTACACATCTGCCAAGTGTCTACAGCCTGTCACTGCTCTGCTTGGGAGCTTACCCAGCAGGGCAAACTTTTGCCAGCTTTGGATTCCACTCAAAGTTTAGGGAACATGTCTTCTGGGTAAATAAAATCCCCCAAAAAACATGCCTTTGAGGGGAAAGATTCTGTGTGTGTGTGTGTGTGTGTGTGTGTGTGTGTGTGTGATTTTGCTGCTGCTGTTGTTGTTGCTGTTATTATTGTTGCTCGGGATCAAATCCAGAACCTTGCACATGTTAAACATGTGCTCTACCACCGAGCTATGCCCAATCCCTGAAATTCTGGCTGATTTTTCTTTAGCAATCTGTTTTTTTAATAGACCCAGACAAAGACCCCTCCCCTCCCTTCTCAGCACTGGAGTTTGAACCCAGGGGTGCTCTACCACTGAGCTCATCCCCAGCCCTATTTATTTACGTATTTATTTGTTTATTGATTTATTTTAGATAAGACCTTGTTAAGTTGCCCAGGCTGACCTTGAACTTGAGATCCTTGTGCCTTAGCCTCCCAAGTAGCTGGCATTACAGGAGTGCACCACCACACTCGCTTCACAGAATTCTTTGAACACCGGTTGAAATTGCACTATTACTGTCCCCTTCCTTTGAATTTAGCCTGCGAGGCCACCTTGAAAATACCACTTGGCATTTAGGAGAAGGCAACATAATGAGCTCTGAATGCTTAGTGTGGATTCACACTGAGATCCTGTCTTATATGCGAGTATATCTTATATATATAAGATATTATATATGTATATAAGATATATATATATATATGTATCTTATATGCGAGTAGAGAGAAGGGATGTAAAGGATGCTGGGAAGGAATGTGGGGGTTATACCCTGGGAAAATTCTGCCAGATTTACCCATTTTCCCAAGACCAGCCCTGAGAGCAAGACCCAGCTGAGCTCAGAAGTATCTGGTCAGTAGGTGTAGTAGATGCTGTGCTGTGTGCTCAGATTATCCTTTGGGATAGAATGATTTATTTCCTTCATCCACCAGGAGTGCAGCTGACAGCACTTAGTTCCTGCCCTCTCTGGAATGGGAGATCTTCATCCTCAGACACACCATCTTCCCAGCCTGTACCCAATGACTGCAGGTGCAAGGACATGAAGACTCCATGTGGGATGATGCTATCATGAGGGGGCTGAGGAGTGGTCCAGCTTCACCCTCTGCTTGTTCTTCTTTCTTCCCTTACCCCACTGGCATCAATACCTAGAGCACTTTCAAAACAATTCCTTCTTACAGATCTTCATCTCATAGTCTGCTTTCCGGGAAATCTGATTTGCAATAGTCATTCCCTCTTTCATTAATGCAGGCGCCCTGTGTTAGACTTCAACATCCTGACTACAGGTAGTCCACTGACCAGATGGCTTTCAGAGCCCATTTTTTCATCGTTTTTTTTTTTTTTCCAGTGCTGAGGTGAGAACTCGGGGCCTTGCACATGCTAGGCAAGTACTCTGCACCTAAGTACACCCCAGTCCCTCCCCTCATCCATCCTTGCTTTTTCCTCAGTGTGTGGGCTGCTTTGACAGAATGTCTGCAGTTCCATATTCTGATTTAGAGTTCAACTAATGTCTTGGTAGACACCTGTGTGCCGTTTGCATCATATGGGTCTCTTACTTCATTTGCTACTCAGATACTGTTCAGGGAGAAGATTGTGTCTAAATTTATCATTTTCCCGAAACCCTTAGCTTTCGACTCAGCCCCCCTTTGGGGGAAATAATTAGTGCTGCCTGACTGGCCAAGCTTCCACAATCCTCTTGGTCTTAATGACCCTGGAAGCCTATCACCAAAGAAGAAGGTCATAGGCTCTGGCTGTCAGTAGGGGACTCTGAGGTCAGTTAGTGCAGCCTCCTCGTCTAACAGGACTCCTCCCAGGCATCCCAGAAAGGTTGTCACACTTTGAATCAGGAATGCTCAAGATGTCACCTAGTGTCGTTGCTAAGTACCTGTCGTGAACCAACCACAAGCCCAGCTTCTCAGTTACTTGTCATTCTCAACAAAACAAGGGAGAAGGCAGTTTACGGGGGAAGTCAGCTGGCAAGAGCACTCAGGAGGCTGAAGGGTAGGATGGAGCTGTAACAAAAGGGCAAACCTAATTTATTTTGGTTTCCTTATGTAAGAACAACGAGGTAAGCCGAACAATGTATAACCGAATTTCAGGCAGCCTTGCGACTAGGGAACAACACTCCAAAGCCGGGCTCCTGCATCTTTGGCTTAAGCCTTCCAAGACCAGTAGCAGACATGCTTAATCTTTAGACTTCAGGAAACAGTTTTCTTCAGACTTCCTGGCTAACCCTCCTAGTGCCTTTCAACTGAGACAGGTAGGAAGTTCTTTCCACCACCCAATCAAAGTCCTGCTGGTTCCTACAACACCTGTCTTCAGTGAAGGGCAGGGAAGAGCTTGTCCTTCATTCCTCAAGGACTTGCCTGCACTTGAACTGTCAGTTCTTCCTGGGAAAATCTTTCTCGGGGTGGGGTGGGGGGAATGTATGTGTCCACAGCACCATTCCCCATGGCCAAGTGCCAAGTGACGAAAGTGTCGGAGCTTTTGAAATTGTCAGAGAAACTGATTTCCTTGTCAAGTCTCGTCCTGTATGGTTGGAGGGCCAAATTCTACTTTCGTGTTAGCTGCCACGCAGATCAAAGGCTGCTGACAAGGAGCTGAAGGGTTTGTGCCTGGTCTGCTTCAACCTTTCCTCAACCCAGCATGGGGAATGCTCCCGGCTTTCGGCTTTCTTGAACTCTCTTATCGATCCTCCTTTGTGGGCCAACAGATGAAGGGCCTGGGAAATAATTTGGAGGGATATAACTCAGAGACAGCTTTCTTAAGTTTGCAGCAGGAAGGAGGCCAGAGGAAAGGGGAGACAAGAGCGAGTCAGAAAATGCAGACTTAGTAAAGGCCAGAAATTGAGGGGTCAATGTTCAGTGGAAGAATCAAAGGAGGAGATGGGGCGAGGCGTCAGGCCAGAGGATCTCCAGTAGGGGATCTCACAGAAGGACTAGTCTTTTCATGGCTTGGTTTTTTGAGGGTATTGCATGAAGGTAGGACACAAAGGAGATGACTTCTGAAGCCACTTCCTACATTGTCTTTATCATAAGCCCATGAGGGGAGAGGTGAGTGACTGACAAGTTCAAGTTATGAGTAACCCTACCTACGTCCGAAAGTACATAAAAGTCAAGGGTAAGACTAGAGAGAGTGGGAAGATCATGGTGCAGATGAACGTTGTAGAGATCATCCACACCAGGGAGGAGGCCATGGGAATGAAGCAGGGTGTGGAGCACAGAGATAGAAGAATGGTGCGTCTAGATCCAAGAGAGCTCCCTCTTGGTTTCCTGACTTGAGCTTTCTCTTTGGACTTTTGGACAGTGCTTAGTACCATCTCCTGTTCACCATCTCCTCTCTATTTCCTTCTCCTTACGCCCCAAACATTTAACGTTTCTGCAGTTTTTAGGATTGAACCCAGGGCCTGAAGCATGCTAGGCAAGCGTTCTACCATTGAGATACACTTCCAGAACTCCCAAATATTTCTGATGAGAAGAAACCAGCTGCACCTGTTTCTCCATCCACAGGCAATCTGCATACCTCAATGGAATCAGATGAGGAAGATTTTCAAAGTATTAGGTACCCCAGGAGACATGATGTTCTCAAAAACGGCAAGAGAAAACATCTCCAGAAACAGGCTGGGCATTTGGGCGTGGTGGTGCACCCCTGTAATCCCAGATACTCTGGAGACTTACAAGTTCAAGGCCAGCCTCAGAAACGTATCGAGACCCTGTTTCAAGATAAAAAGTAAAAAGGACTGGGGATATAGCTCTGTGGTGGAGCACCTCTGGTTTACTCCCTAGTACAGAAAGAAAGAGAAAGAAATTGGGCACTAGGGTTTGATTACACCTTTAGCCCAGACAGCTTCCATTTTGCTTGGCCTGACTATTGCAGGTGCGGGTGGGAGATGGTATAAGATCCTTGAGGCCAGGTACCCTTGTCCATCTAGATGGTCATTTATTCTGGTTTATTACCAACTTAATCACTTCCATAAGAATTATGTATATATATAATTATTTTATTTATTTGTTTTTGTGTGGTGCTGAGGATCAAACCCAGTGCATCAAGTATGAGAGGCAAGTGCTCTACCGCTGAGCTACAACCCCAGCCCCATAAATATCACTTATGATAGTGTGCTATTTCAATCTATTTGAAATCTATTTCCTTGAGCTGCAACAAGAGGTTGCACACTTTGAATCAGGAATGCTCAAGATATCACCCAGTGACAAAAGAGTCTCATTATGTTAATCTATCTTGTTTCTGCATATCAGGTAGCAAATAGGGAGAATTTAGGTAGTCAAGTATCATCTCCCAATTTATCTGACTCTTATTAAGTTCTTGTGTTTAGATAGCAAAGTTTATTTGTACTTTTATTATTTCCATAAAAATTCTCCTACAGCCAGGTGCAGTGGCGCACACCTGTAATCCCAGTGGCTTGGGAGGCAGAGGCAGGAGGATCCTGAGTTCAAAGTCGACCTCAGCAAAGGCGAGGTGCTAAGCAACTCAGTGAGACCCCATCTCTAATAAAATACAAAATACGGTTAGTGATGTGGCTCAGTGATCGAGTGCCCCTGAATTCAATCCCCCCATACTCCACCCCGACAAAAATGTCTCTCACTTCACAGATGGGACTGGGACTAGAATGTGAAAAGCACCTAAAATTTTCAAATAAATATAAAACTAAGTTCTCAGCCTTGACTGTCTATAAGAATCACCCAGAGAGTTTTTATAACACACTGGCATTTAGCTCTCATCTTGAATCAATCAAATCAGAACAGAACTATTGAAAGCTCCTAAGATAATTGATTCCCAATGGGAATCCAGGGTTGAGAGCTACTGGCTTACCAGTGTTTGCTGTTTCTTTTGGAAAGCTGCATGGCATGCAGGTCACACTGGTAGTAGGTTTGGTCTCCACCAGTTGACACATGTTAGGAAAGTTTTCCCACTCACGTGTAGCCAGATGGGCAACACCCAGGTTAGGTGAACCATCTGGGCCATTGAGAATGTCAATATAACTTGATTAGTGTCTTCATTTCATGAAATTTTACTAAGCCCAGAAAATTCTAGATGCTGAAAGGCCTAAGGGGAAGCACCTCATTTCCCAGGTGCAAGACAAGGCTGTGGATCTGCATGATGCTGTACATCAGTAATCCCTTGCCAAAGTGCATGCTGGGAATCAAAGTGGTAGTAGGAGTTCAGAGGAGGAGCAAGTAACACCAGGATATCACTCTTGAGGTGGATCTCAAAGAATGAGTGGGATTTGAAGAGGTGACAGGGAAGAGAAAGAACACTTCTGATTCTAGGCCCAAGTAGTAACCTGTGGCCTGATGGTGGCAGTTTTCTGGGACCCACAACAGATCTTTTAAATTGCCATCAGTACTCCTGGTGTCAGGTGGAAATCAGTCAGGGACAGCAACGTCTGTCAGGTGCATACATAGATTCACCTTGCCCCTACTTTCACTTTCTGGTCTTTCACATCTGGGTTAGAGAGTCAGCCATCATCACCCACCCAGTTTCCTTGTTTGATGATGTCGCTGGACTCCCTTCTCTGTCTTATGGTCCCTTGGTTCTACACTGTCTTGAAGTTAGCGTCTCTGGGAAATCCAGTGAGGGAAATGTCTACAACATGTGGCTCCTGGTTCTCTCTCCAGCTGGGCTAGTACAGCTCCTCTCCCCAGAGTCTACCCTGGAATTCTCTCTAAGGCATTGGCTCAGCCAGGCGGGCTTCCCAACCTTCTTCACATTGTGGAATACAGAAGAAAAACCATAACCTTTGTATGGAAAATGGAGCTACCTGCTCTCTGCCGTCCTGCAGGAGTGATTAGTCTGAATGTCAAAGGGATAAAGGTCTGCAGAGCTGGAACTAAGCTGCTGCACACCAGAGGTAAAGCTGGGTCCTGAGCAACTGGTGAGGAAACCTAAGGCAAAACAGTAGGCTGTCCCACTAGGTGGACAGAAAGTACCCACAGGGAGAGAGAAACACAGCAACCAACTTCTTGTCCAGGCAGGTGGGCAGACAGCATTGCCAGACATCAGAATCCCCAGGGTTACAGTGGACAAGGGGGTAGATATTGAAACTACCTGGTCTTTTCTCCACCATGCTGGGGATGGATCAATAGGCAGAGATCCCAAAGTCAAACTGGGGAATCAGATTCCAGCTGGGTGCCCGGAGTGAGCCAAGCTAGGGAAAAGCCCAGGATTAGAGAAGAGAAGACAAGTTATACTAGAACACCCTAAATTAGAACAGAAGTAAATCAAATGAATAACCAGGAGTGAAGTATGCCCTTTAAAGTTAGGGATCACGTCAAAGCTATCTCTGTATTCTCATATCTAGCCCAGATGGCATGTAGTTTGTTATTTTTACTATTATTTCTGAATGAATGAATACATATAGGGCTGAGCCCAAAGTCATAAGGATGGAGCGGTTCAAGATACAGAGCCAAGGCCTGCAGGGGCTGAGAAATCCAATCGGGGCAACTTGATATGTGTTAGGAGATGCCTGTGAAGTTCTCCTGGAAGCGTGCTGGGCTAGTGGCAAGGAGAGCATTATAGTCTAGGGGGACCAAGGCACAGGGTGAGTTAGAGCAACAATACTGTAGTGTTTGCAGGTTTACAAAGGGTACTCACATACCTTATCTAGTGCATCTGAGCCGCACAACAACCTCCTGAGGATATGCAAGAGTAGATTAGACATGCTCCCTGTCCTCAGACCGTGCTTTGCTTTCTGGAGTGCCGATCAGACAGAGTGGAAGCCAGTGGCTTGTTTACCTATAGCACATGTGGAATGGGAAGTCAGAAGGCCAATAGAAGAAACCTTGGCTCCATTCGAAACCCAGCTGTGCAAGGAGCTCTGGTGGATGAGGGACCAGGGAGCCAGAATAAATATTTAACTTTCATTTTGAAACACTGTGCTTGTGTGGCTGTGGCCATTGTGGTGGGCAAGCTGTGAGGGCTAAATATTTACACTTTCTAATTGTTCCCACCAAACTGCTGGATGTCCCCATTCTCTGCAAGTTGTCTGTCTGTGCACTCATTCATTGATTCATTTATTGTTTGCTTATTTCCCCACTTTCCTACTTTAAAACTTTATTTATTAGTTTGGGAAGGAGGTGAAGCGGGGGGTGGGTGGTGGGGAGGAGGCACAGAGTTTGAGTCAAGATTCTCTTCCATTTCAGAGAAAGGAAATAAAACCACAAGGTGGAAAGTAGAGGTAGAGAAAATGCTGACTGGCTTCTAGGTCTTTTATGCACGGTAGGTTTTTAAAATTGAACCTTTATTTGGGGATGATTTTAGATTTACCAAAATGTTGCAGAGATAGTAAAGAGAGTTTCCAAAGCTCTCTCACCCAGCAGCCCTCACAAAACCACGGCGTGTTAGTTAAAACTAAGAACTTAACGTGGGCATAGTACTATTCACTAAACTCCACGGTTATTCAATGACAGATGGATCTATCACTCAATCTACCTCCATCCTCACACTGCCTGCTTCACATGTCTCCGTCCTCTGCCTCTTCTCTTTTTGGGGGGTGGGAGGTACTAGGGGTGGATCTCAGGGTCATTCGACCAATGAGCCACATCCCCAGCCCTATTTTGTTTTTTATTTAGAGGCAGAGTCTCAGTGAGTTGCTCAGCACTTTGCTTTTGCTGAGGCTGACTTTGAACTCACGATCCTTCTGCCTCAGCCTCCTGAGCCGCTGGTATTACAGTTGTGCGCCACCGTGCCCATTGTGCTCTCTTCTTATAAGGACACCAGTCATTAAGTTTACGGGTCACCCTAAATTCAGGATGATTTCATCTCAAGATCCTTAACTGATTACATCTGCAAAGATGTTATTTCTAAATAAGGTTACATTCTGAGGTTCCAGTGGACATGAATTTTGAGGGGACACAATTCAACGCCTTATGCTTAGTATTGACTTATGGATATTTCTTTCATTCTTTGGATTAGAATCAAATAATTTATTTATTCATTTATTACCTCAGATTGTTCCAGCTTTGGCCGATGGCTCTTTCTGCTTAGCATCTATATCCTTTTGACTTTCTCCATCTTCCTTTCCCTTCTCTTACTGCCCAGCACTCAAAGATGCTCCACGGTCATCTTGTATTTTCCCTTTCCTAGTCCTAGAATTACCCTTTCTTTACAGAGCTCTCGTTCATTTTATCAAGAATGGTTTTGCAAATTTATGAGGTAGAACCCAGATTAGTTTCAAGTTCCTTGTCCCATACTTAGTGACATGAGGTTTGACTGGTGGATTAAGGGACTGTCAACCAGAACCATGAGGGATGATGTTTCCCATCAGTCTTTCAATTAATGGCTTCACAGTCCATTGATGAGGGCATTAGACTTTACCAAATGCCATTCCTCTTCCATGTATCAGTTGGGTTCTTCTACAAGATGAGACTTTCTCTCAGTTCTTTGAATATCCTCGGAAAAGCAGGATAAATACTTCATACATTTTCAGAAGAATGCATTTGTCCCCTAGTAGTTTCCAAAGGTGTTCAATGAGAATTATTTGTTGCTTTGTTTTGAATTATGGACTCAGGAATTTTTTGTTGGTGGTGTTTCGTTTTATTCATGCACTAATTTTGGTGCTGGGGACTGAAGCCAGGGGTGCTCTACTACTGAGCTACATCCCAGACCCTTTTTATTTTGTTTTGAGACAGGGTCTTATTAAGTTGCCCAGATTGGCCTCCAACTTGAGATTTTCCTGCCTCAGCCTCCCAAGTAGTGAGATTATAGGTATGCACCACCATGTCTAGCTGCAGTCAGATTTTTTAGGTTAACTTTATTTATAGTTTACATAAAATGCATTGTACACATTCACCAACAGATAGCCTACTATGTAACCACCAACACAACCAAAATACAGAACATTTCCATCACTCTAAAAGTTTTCTCATTTCCCTTCATAATCATCCCTGCCATTTCCATTCCCAGGAACCCATGAATCTCCTTCCTCTCTTTATTGGTTTGCCTGTTCTAGACATCCATACAAGGACAGTTACATAGTACATACTCTTTGTGTCTGGCTGGTTCACCCGGCACGATGTTTTTTAGATTCCTCTATGTTGTTATATGCATTAACAGTTTTTTTTTCCTTTTCATTACTGTGGTGTATTTCACTTTACAAACACACTGAAACTTGCTTATCTATTCATCTGTTAATAAATACTAGGGATGTTTTTAGTTTGGGGGCTATTACAAATAAAGCTGTTGTGAATGTTGGGGTACAAGTCTTTGTGAGGACAAGTGTTTTCTTTAATCTTGGGTAAATGCCTACAAGTAGAATTTCTGAGTTGAATGGTAAGTGAATGTTCAACTTCATAAGGAAGGGCCCACCATTTTCAAAGCAGTTGTACTTTTGCATTCCCACCAGCAACATATGCGTTCCAGTGGTTCCACAGCTCTTTTAAATTATAGCCACCTCAGAGGTGTGAAAAGGTATCTCTTTGTGGTTTTAACATGTACTTCCTGATGACTAACGGGCATCCTCTCATGGACTCATTAGCCATTCATACCTCTTTTTTTTTTTTTATGTCTGTCAATTTTAGGCTCAGAGCAAACCGAGAGGGAAGAACAGAGATGTCTCATATCCCCTTGGCTCCCACCCTTGTGTTGCTTCTCCCCTTGTCAATGTCCTCAGAAGAGTGGAACATTTCTTTGAACTGGAACTCACATTGGCATATCATTATCCCTCAAAGTTGATAGTTTACCTTGGGGCTCGCTCTTGATGTTGTATGATGGCGTGTATCCGCCATTATAGTTTCATACACAGCAGTTCCCTACAGTCTTCTGTGATCTGCCTATTCTTCTTCCCTTCTCACCCCCTGGCAAATCCTGTTGTTTTGCCATCTCTAGGATGTCATATATTTGGAATTATACAGCATACGGGCTTTTAGATTGGTTCCTTCCATTTAGTAATATGTATTTAAATTTCCTCCATGGATTTTTTTCATGACTTGATCCTTCATTTCTTTTGCGCACTGAATACGATTCCATCATCTAGTTTATTGATCCATTTCACCTACCGAAGGACATGTCTTATACACATTTTGTAAGATTTATATTTATTCATTTTTAGATGCTAATGTAAATGGTATTATGTTCCCAAGTTTCACCAAGTAAGAACAAAGCTGCTATAAATATTTGTGTGAAGGTTTTGGTGTGGGCATAGTTTTCAGCTCGTTTGGGTAAATATCAAGGAGCGTGGTTGGTGGATGATAACGTACAAATATTTAGCTTTGTAAGATACTGCCAAGCTGTCTTCCAAAACAGCTGTAATGTTTTTCATTCCCACTAGCAATGGATGAGAGTTCTCCTGGCACCACATCCTCACCAGCATTTGATGTGACAGTGTTCTGGTTTGGGCCATATTAGAATGGTATATAATGTCACCTCACTTTTTTGTTTTAATTTGCAGTTCCCTGATGACACATGATGTCAAACAGCTTTTCATGAGCTTATTTGCCATCTGCAGGTCTTTTTTGATAGAATATCTTAAGATCTTTTGCCTATTTTTTATTCAGGTTTTTTTCTTATTGTTTAGTTTTAAGAGTATTTTTTATATATTTTGTTATTTAAAATACAATTTAAAATAAATGTTAGGTATACAACATGATATCATGGGTCTCTGTATGTTTTGGATAGAAGTTTTCTTTATCAAATATGCCTTTCACAAATATTTTCTCCCCTAGTTTGAGGTTTATCTTTTCATTCTCTTGGCAATATCTTTCACAGGACAAAATTTTCTAATTTTAACAAAGTTCAACTTATCAATTCTTCTGTGGATTGTGCCTTTCATATTATATCTAAACCATCATTGCCAAACCCAAGATCAACTAGATTTTTTCTTCTATGTAATCTTCTATGAATTTTACAGTTTTGCCTTTTATGGTTTTATAATAAATCTTGAGCTAAATTTTGTAAGTTCTGAGTCAAGATCATTATTTATTTGTTTATTTATTTGGCATGTGTATATCCTATTGATCCTGCATCATTTGTTTAAAAGAATATCTTTTCCCCATTATATTGTCTTTTCCCACTTATCAAATATCAGATGATTATACTGATGTGGATCTATCTTTGGTTTCTCTATTCTCCCTCCATTATTCAATTTATCTCTTCTTTTGCCAATTCCTCACTGTCTTCATTACTCTAGCTTTATAGTAAGTCTTGAAATCAGGTAATATCAGCAACTTTGTTCCTTCTACATTGCACTGGTTATTCTGGGTCTTTTGCTTCTCTACTGAACTCCATATCAGATGTTTGCCAATATCCACAAACTAGCTTGCTCAGATTTTGATTGGGATCGCACTGAAAGTATAGTTGAGAAGAACTGACATTTAACAATATTAAATTTTCCTGTCCATAAACATGGAATATCACCCCATTTATTTATCTCTTCTTTGATTTGTATCATCAGAGTTTTGTTGATTCCTTCATGTCTTATACAGATTTTGTAAGATTTATATTTATTCATTTTTAGATGCTAATTAAACGGTATTATGTTTTTCATTTAAAATTTGATTTGTCCATAGCTAGTACATAGAAAATTAGCTGACTTTTGCATATTAACCTTGTATCTTGCAACCTTGCTATAATTGCTTATTAATTTTGGAACATTTTGTTGATTTTATTTTTTCATTTTTTAGTATGCATACACACACACATATATATATGACTACTAGAAAATGATCCCAGATGCTGAGTTATATTCCCTATCCTCCTTTATTTTGAGATGAGGTCTCCCTAAGTTGTTGAGGCTGGCCTTGAACTTATATCATTCTGCCTCAGCCTCCAGAGTCACTGGGATTACAGGTATGTGCCACCATGTCTGGCCTTTGTTGATTCTTTCAGATTTCTACACAGGTAATCCTATGGAATTGCAAAGACAGTTTTATATTTTTCTTCCCAACCAATATACATTTTATTTTCTTTCCTGATCTTTTTGCATTGGCTGGGACGTCCAATATGATGTCCAAAAGGAGTAGTGAAAGAGGATATTCTCGTCTTCTTGATTTTAGTGGGAAATATCATAGTTTATCATGATTAAATATAACGTTAGATGTAGATATTCTTTTTTGTGTGTGTGGGGGGGAGTACCGGGAGTTGAGCCCAGGGGTACTTAACCACAGAACCACATTCCCAGCCATTTTAAAAAATATTTTATTTAGAGACAGGGTGTTGCTAAGTTGCCTAGAGCCTTGCTAAATTGGCTGGCTTTGAACTCACAATCTTCCTTCCAGAGCCTCCTGAGCTGCTGGGATTACAGGCTTGCACCACTGTGCCCTGCTATAGATGTTCTTTTATCAAGTTGATTAAGTTCTTCTATATTCCTAGCTTGTTAGAGTTTTTATAATAAATGGATAATGGATTTTTTTAAAATGCTGCTTTTGCATCAACTGATATGATCATGTAGTTTTTCTTTTTTACCTTCTTGATACGATGGATTTCATTGTTCTTTGAATGTTGGGTCATCATAAGATAATGTTGGGTCATCATAAGATAAATGAAACTTGGCTGAGTTGCATAATTCTTTTTATACATGTTTGAATTCAATTTGCTAGTATTTTATTTGGAATTTTTTTATTTAGTTATACATGACAGTAGAATGCACTTTGATACATCTTACATAAATGGAGAATAATTTCCCATTCTTCTGGTGTTGCACCTATGTTCATGATAGATGTTGGTCTATAGATTTCTCTTCTTATAATATCTTCATCCAGCTTTGGTATTAGATTACGGCTGGCCTCATAGAAAAGGAATTGTCCCTGTGCTTCTATCTTCTGAAAGAGATTGTAGAGAATTGGTATAATTTCTTCCTTAACTGTTTGGTGGAATTCACCAAAGAACTCATTTGGGCCTAGCACTTCTGTTTAAAAGTAATAAACATTGATTCCATTTCTCCAATAAATATGCACCTAGTCAGATGATCTATTCCTTCTTTTGTGTGTGTTAGTAGGTTGTGTCTTTCAAGACATTGATCCATTCATCTAAGTTATCAAATCTGTGAACATAGAGTTGTTCATAATATTCCTTTATTAGCTTCTTAATGTCTTTTATTTCTTTTCTGATAGAAGTAAATTGAGACATGCTTCTTCCTCCCCTGCCTTAATTAGCCCAGCTAGAGGCTTGTTGGTTTTATTGATCTTTTCAAAGATCTAGTCTAGGGTTTCACTAATTTTCCCTATTGATTCACTGTTTTATGTTCATTGATTTCTGCATTAATATTTCTTTTCTGTCTTTTCCTGCTTACTTTGGATTAATTTGGTCTTCTCTTTCCAATTTCCTAAGGTAATTAGATTATTTCTAGGGTTTTTTTTCTTTTCTAAATATGCATTCACATAAATTTCCCCTAAGCACCATTTATGCTACAGCCCATAAATTTTGGTAAATTGTATTTTTATTTTCATTTAGTTCAAATATTTTAAAATTTGTCTTGATATTTCATCTTTGACCAATGTGTTATTTAAGTGTGTCACTTAATCTCCAAGTATTTTGGAATTTTTCAGCTATCTTTCTGTTGTTGATTTCTAGTTGAATTCCATTGCAGTCTGAGGATAGACATTGCATAATTTCTGTCTTTTAAGTGTGCCAGGATATTCTGTGGTCCAGAATGTGGTCTACCCTGATGAATATTCTATGTGGGCTTGAGAAGAATTTCTATTCTGCTATTAAGTAAGGTAGTCTTTTGTCTCTAGAAGCCCTATGTATTTTGATGTTCTGTTGTTAGGCACATACACGTTAGGGATTATTATTACTTCTTGGATAAGTGAACCCTTTATCATTTTGTAATATCCTTCTGTTTCTCTGAAACTTTTCTTGCTCTGAAGTCTAAAATTAAATATAGCCTTCCCTACTTTCTTTGATTAGTGTTAACATGTTATATCGTTCTCCATGCATTTATTTCTAATCTCTTTGTGTCTTTATTTTTCAAAAAATTTGATTGGTACATTAAAAGTATACATGATAGTGAGATTTTTTGTTATGTATTCATATATGTACAAAATAGAACAATATAATTTAGTCAGTTTTATTTCCTAATACCTCTCCTTTTCCTCTTGTCTTTCCTCCCCCGGTCCTCTCCCTCTACCCCACTGGTCTCCCTTTTATTTTCATGAGATCATCCCCACTCTTTTTCTGAGTATATGAAGTGAGATGCTTGTAGACAACATATCCACTCTGACAATCTCTCCCTTTCAATTGGTGAATTTAAACCATTAGTGCGCAAGTTGATTTTTTGATATATTTGGATTAACATCTATGATATTTGTTATTATTTTCTATTTTTTTGTAGATACAGTGAATCAGAGTATATCTACTTGTGGTCTGTGTTCCTCTTATTTTTATCTCCCACTTGTTTTCTGCTTTTTGTAGTCTTGTATAATTACTTCTTCTCTCCTTTCTTAATACATTGTCAGACATTAAAAAAAAAAACAGAGTGCTTAAACCTGTGCTACATCCCCACCCCTTTTTGTTTTTTATTTTGAGACAGATTCTCTATTAAATTTTCCAGACTGGCCTTGAATTTGTGATCCTCCTGCCTCAGCCCCAGAGGTGCTGGGATTACAGGTGTGTGCCAATATGCCCAGCTTCTTTTCTTCCTCCTTATGGTTAGTTTCTCTAAGTTTGCAATATATGTTTACAACTAATTCAAGTCCTCTTTCAAATAACATTATGTTGCTTCACTGGTAGTAGAAGTGCCTTTTAATCAAAAATCAATCCTCATTCCTCCCTCTCCAATTCCTTGTATTATTACTACTGTTTATTTTATCTATAAATATTATATATACTTATATTTTATATAATTGAATACTATTTTGCTATTATTATTTTGAACAAATAATAGGTCTATTAGGTCAAATAAGAAAAATGCTATTTTACCTTAACTTATTCCTTCTCTGATGGTCTTCCTTTCTTTATGTTGATCTAAGTTCCGGGATCTGTTAGTTTTCTTCTTAGAATTTCTATCATTTCTTGCAAGGTAGATCTACTGGCAAACAAATTCAATTTTTGTTTTACTGAGAAACTCTTTATTTCTTATTCACTTTTGAAGGATAATTTCACAGGGTACAGAATTCACAATTGTGATTCCCCCCTGCCTTACCAATATAAATATTCACTCACTTTTTTCTTCCTTGAATGAAAAAAAGCTGGATTAATTATTATGTTCACTTCTCTATAAATAAGATGCTTTTTCCTCTGATCTCTTTCAATATTTTTCTTCACCTTTCATTTTTTATAGTTTGAATACGGTATGCTTAGTCATAATTTCTGTTTTGTTTTTGGGTGTTTAACCTAGTTTGTTTTCTCTAAACCTCCAGAAGCTTTGGTTTGGTATCTCACATTAATTTGGAGAAATTCTGTCATTATTGTTTCCAATATGCTTCTGCATCTTTTTCTCTTTCTTCTCTTTCGGGTGTTCCATTACATAGAGGTTGCAATTTTATAGTCAACCCAAAGTTCTTAGATATTCTGTTCTGGGACTTTATTTTTCAATCTGTTTTTGTATGCTTTGCAGGTTTGGAGTTTTCTTTTGAGATATCATTAAGCTCAGAAATTCTTTCCTCAGCTGAGTCCAAGTTCCAATTAGCTTATTAATGTCATTCTTCATTTCTGTTACAGTGTTAGTCATTTTTTTAAAAATCTCTAGCATTTCTTTTTGATTATTTCTTAGAATTTCCATCTCACTGTTCTTGCACACTGTCTACTTTATCCATTAGAACCCTTAGAAAATTTAGCAGAGTTACTTTACATTTCCAATCTGATAATTCCAACATTTCTGACATCTGAATCTGGTTGTGATGCTTGCTCTGTCTCTTCAAATTGTCATCTGCCTTTTTGTATCTCTTATAACTTTTTTCCTTGATCGCTAGGCATGATGTACTAGGAAAAATAAATTGTTGTATAAAGGCCTTTAGTATGTGGTGGTAAGAAGCAGGGGTGGGGGGGGGCAGTGGCATGGAAAGCATCCTACAGTCCTATGATGACGTTCAGTCTTTTGGTGAACAATGTGCTTCTGCACTGTGAGCTTCATGAGTCCCGCTCAGTCTTGTCCTTCTCTTAGGTGGAACTGGTTGGCTAGAGTGGGCTGTGGTTGATGTTTTTCTTCTCATATAAGATGCTAGAGGGGACTGGAGTAGGATATTTCCCTCCTCCCAGATCAGTTAGGCTCTGATAAAACGTCACTAAGTTTGACCGTGGCATCTCCTGAGAGCAGACCTTATCAAGAACAACAAATTGCTCTAGTTAGTGTACTTCAGAATGGTTCTTTTCCCTTTTCTCTGCCAAAGAAGGAGGGGATTTTTCTACAATAGTCACTGTGAGATCCAAGTCCAGGTATGGGAGGCAAAACAGAAGTGGGAGGCTTCCCTTGTTACTGTTTTCCCTGGAGTTTTTCACTCTGAGCGTTGTCTCAGCCTCCAGCCTCCAACAATTTTTCTATCCCAGTTCAAGTTTCTCTGCTCTAGTTCTGGTTCCTGCAGAAGATTCTGGTTGTGGGCTTCATAATCCACAGTAAGTTATGATTCTTTGTATCCAACTATTCATCTGTTAGCCTCTCTATTTTGAAGGGTGACCGTTTACCCTGTGACCTCACTTCCTCCACAGATCTAAGAAAGAGTTGTTGGTTTTTCTGTTGAACTTTTACTTGTTCTAATGGATTGGTGACTTTCAAGCTTCCTACCTATAAGACTAGAAAACAGGAAGTCATTTTTTTTTTAAAAAACCATCCTGAGGATTGAACCCAGGGTTTATCTACTACTGAGCTACATCTGCAACTCCATCTATCTATCTATCATCTATCTATC
This sequence comes from Ictidomys tridecemlineatus, assembly GCF_052094955.1. Taxonomy (NCBI): domain Eukaryota; kingdom Metazoa; phylum Chordata; class Mammalia; order Rodentia; family Sciuridae; genus Ictidomys; species Ictidomys tridecemlineatus. Next base: position 106,066,700 of record NC_135482.1, on the reverse strand, counting down.
TTTCTTTCTTTCTTTCTTTCTATCTATCTATTTTGAGACAGGATCTCACTATGTTGCCCAAGTTGGCCTCAAAACTCAATCCTCCTGCCTCAGCCTGCAAAGTCACTGAGATTACAGGTATGTGCCACCATGCCCAGCTTGTTTGTCTACTTACATATTGTTTGTCTTCTTACATATTGTTTGTCTTCTTGTATATTCTGGTTGTAAATTCTTTGTTAGTTATATTTATTCCAAGAATATTATCTGAACTGATGTGTTTTTTGTAGAATATTTGAAGTATTTCAACCATTTGTACTTATTATTCTTTCTAATGCTGAAAGTGCCCTGTATTTTTTTTTAAGATGGAGTGTTTTAAACCACACTGTTATGGTTTAGATTAGATGTTCCCCCCAAAAGCTTATCTGTGAGACCTTGCAAGAAAGCTTAGAGGTCGAATGCCTGAGTTATAATACCCTAACTACAGATAGATAGGTGTTGCTGGAGGAGGGGGCTCATTGGGGGCTTGTCCTTGGGGTTTATATTTTGTCTATGAGGGGCTCTCTCTCTCTCTCTCTCTCTCCTTCCTGGGTGCCATGTTCTCAGCTGCTTGTCTCTACCACACACTTCTACTATGATGTTTATTTCACCTTGGGCCCCAAGGAATGGAGCCTGTTGTCTATGGACTGAGACCTCTGAAACCATGAGCCCTACAAGAAATTTTTCTTCTTCTAACTGTTCTTTTTGGGTCTATTATCATGGCAGTGAAAAAGCTGACTAAAAGAACTATTTGAACCATTTTATATACAAAAATGTTCAAGGTATATGTATCAGAAACAAAATCTACTGAACCCACAGTTGAGATATTTTTGGATCAGTCGTGATTCCTTCAGACCCAACGAAGGAGAAGATGCTGACCACTCATTTAAAAGTGATGCCATGTCACTTGGGACTTGATGCTAAGAAAATAAAATTGGTTTTATAGAAAACATGCCAGAACCTCTTAAATAAAATGTGACCTGTTCTTCACACAGCTTAGTACACTATTAGAATATGCCAAGGTAGTGGCCGGATGCAACTAAGCGCATTTTTTTAATACTTATTTTTTATTTGTACACAATACATTTATTTTGTTTATTTATTTTTATGTGGTTCTGAGGATCGAACCCAGGACTTTGCACATGCTAGGCGAGTGCTCTACCTCTGAGCCACCACCCCAGCCCCACTAAGTGCATTTTTAGACTCTTCTTGGATGTCCTTCAGATTTCATTCAGGCACCTTACAAGAAAATCAACTTGTGTACACTTCAACCATATTGAAAAATGGGAATTTATGAAAACTTGATTCTGGGCCAGGCACATAACCTGTTGTTTCATATCCGTTATTACACTTAATCTGACACAAATCCTACCAGATGGGCATAATTGTCTCTAGTCTTCAGATTATGAAACTGACTCAATGATATTAAGATTGGGTTACAGGCCTAAGGTCACTCAGTCACCAAGCAGCAGAGATTTACTCAATCCTGGCTCTGACTGACCCCAAAAGCTGTGCTCACCACCACACAGATGTTCCCTGATTTGATAGTTTGACAACAATTTTTTACCTTTACGTGGTGCAGAAGTGTATCCACACAACCTTTCTGTTTACAATTTTCAGTTTGTATTCCATAAATTGCAAAAGATGGTTAACACTTTATTGTGAGATATACTTACATTAGGTGATTTTGTCCAATTGTAGGCTAGTCTAAGTGCTCTGAGCATGTTTAAGGTAGGATAGGCTAAGCTATAATGGTTGATTCGATGTATGGAATATGTTCTGTATTATTGTGCTGCCTTTCATCATATTTACTGGTTTCATAAAAACAAAATCTGTTCTGGATAGCAGGTTTACAAAGTGTAGAATTTTTTTGTTTGTACACTGTACGCAATGCCATCCCCTAAGTATTATTTTTTTATTACATATTAGGGGCTCAAAAATGTGGTTTTGAATTGTTTTTAACAATGACAGCGGCCAGTGTCAGAGAGTGACAGCTTCAAAGAAGACATGACCAAGTGCTTATCAGTTTAACTGCCTTACTCTTACCTTCATACCCTATTTGTCTCTTCCATCTGTTTTGTTGTCTGTGCATTTTTGCACCTGTAATTATTTCCTGGTTTCTAAGCTTTCGAATTTGATGTGTTTTCCCCCCATTTTGCAGGGGAGAGACTTGAGAACAAATACAGACATTCAGATCTCTGTGATGTCGTTTGACAGCTGTGATGGTTACTCTGAACTGTCAACTTGATTGGATTAAGAGGTGACTAAGATTTAGAGACTTCTGAGTATGTCAAGGAGGGTGTTTCTAGGAATGATTGACACGTGGACCAGCAGACTGAGGAGGAAACCCACCCTAAATGTAAGAGACAGTCAAATAGGTTGGGGACTGAATGGAACAAAAATGTGGAAGAAGGAGGAAGCAAGAGCGGACAAAAGCTCAATTCTTCTTGAGTGGCTTCTTCTGCTGCAACCGCCTGAGGACATCAGACTCCAGCTCCTTCGCTCTTCCAAAGTGGACTCTGACCAATGGCTCTCCAGAGAGTTTCTTTGGTCCCAAACTGGGGCTGCACCATCACTCCTTCTTGTTTTGAGGCTCCAGCTTCTTGGACTGAAGGGTACTAATTCCTCCATCTCTTCAGCCTGCAAGTGGCCATTGTGGGGTTATCCAGCTCCTGACTATATGTAAGCCAATCTAATAAATTCTTTTTAATAATCCTGCCTCTCTCTCTCTCTCATATACACACACACTTTGTTCCTCCAGAGAATCCTGACTAATACAACTGCTTAAGAAACCTTCTGTCATCTGTGATTTGATTGCACCGTGGCTTAGTTTGGGACTTCTGACTTTTTGGAATTTAAGCTTTTATTTTGAGAAAACTGTAGATTCACATACAATTTTAAGAAATAATACAGAAAGGTCCCACACACCCTTTATCCAATTTACCCCAGGGATAACATCTTTCAGTGTTATGGTACAATGTCATAATCAGAATATTGACATGGATCTAGACCTTTCCATCCCCAGGAATATCCTTCACATTCCCCTTTTATATCCGCATCTACCTCTCTCCCTCGACTTTCCTGTTGTTAACTCCTTGTAACCTCTAATCTCTTCTCCACATTTATGATTTTGTCATTTCAAAAATGTTCCCATGAATGGCATCATATAGTGTGTAATCCCTTGGAATTGGATTTTTTTCCTTATTTCTTTGGAGGTTGATCCAGATCACTTCAGATACGTAGTTTATCTTTGTTTCTGAGTAGTATTCCATGATGTTGACTATACCATCATTCACTTATCAAAAGACATATTACCTTGATATAACAAAACCAGAAAAAGACAAACAGATAGAAAGAAGGGAGGGAGGGAGGGAGGAAGGAAGGTTATTTCCAGCTGTGGCTAATATAAATAAAGCTGCTATAAACATTTTTTCACAGATTTCATGTGAACGTAGTTTCTCTTTTTTTATGGAGTAAATATCCAGCGGTGCAATCATTGGGTCTTAAAATGGTCGCAGGCTTAATTTTTTAAGAAACTTCCCAGCTGCTTTTCAGAGTGGTTGTACCATTTTACATTTCTGCCAAAAACATATGCACAATCTAGTTGCTCTGCATCTTTACCAGCATTTGGTGTAGCCATCTTTTTACTTATTTATTTATTTATTTATTTATTTTTGTAGAACCAGAGAGACTGAACCAGGATCTTGTGCTTGCAAGGCAAGTGCTCTATTACGGAGCTACATTCCCAGCCCTTTTTAAATTTTTTATTTTGAGATAGGGTTCAAGTTGCCCTTGGTTAGCCACAAACAGCCTCCTCAGTAGTTGGGATTACAGGCATGCTCCACTGAGCCCAGCTACAAATTATTTTTAAACAAATTTTAAATTTGAAGTAGTTTTAGAAGTATGGAACACTTGAGAAGATACAACGGAGAGCTCCATCTATCCCTGTGGTTGACTGTACCCATTCAGCTGTGGGACGAATTGTGTCCCCCTGAAATTCATATGCTGAATCCCTAACTCCCAATGTGATGGCATTTAGATGTGGGGTCTTTGGGAGATAATTAGGTTTAGATGGGTTCATGAAGGTGGGGTCCTCTGATGCAGTTAGCATTCTTATAAGATAACAGGGCTGGAGCTGGGGCTCAGTGGTAGAGCTCTTGCCTTGCACATTTGAGATGCTGGGTTCGATCCTCAGCATCACATAAAAATAAAGATATTGTGTTCATGTACATCTAAAAAAAATTTTTTTAAAGGATTCAGAGTTTGGGCTGGGGATGTGGCTCAAGCGGTAGCGCGCTCGCCTGGCATGCGAGAGGCCTGGGTTCGATCCTCAGCATCATATACCAACAAAGATGTTGTGTCTGCCGAAAACTAAAAAATAAATATTAAAATTCTCTCTCTCTCTCACTCTCTCTCTCAAAAAAAGGGGGGGCACTAACCTCATCCAAGAGGGAGAAGACCTCATTTAAAAAAAAAAAAAAAGATTCAGTTTTCTCTTTCTCTCCCCCTCCCTCCCCCCTTCTCCTCCTCCCTCCCCACCTCCCTTTCTTTTTCCAGCATCCAGAACTTTGAGAAATAAATGTCCCTTGCTTGTGAGCTACCCAGTCCACAGCATTCACTCATAGCAGCTTGCCCACTTCTCTCCTTTGTTGACATCTTACATTTGTGTGCTGCTTTTTTATCAAAACCAAGGCACATTACTATTAACTAAGCCCCAAGGTTTATTTAGATTTCACTAATTTGCTTCTAATGTCCTTTTGATCTTCTAGGATCCCATACAGGGTGCCGCCCTACTTTCTTTGGTCATGCCTCCTTAGCTTTTTGTAGTCTGTGCTAGTTTCTCAGACTTTCCTGGTAGGTTAACCCTGACAGTCTTGAAGAGTGATGGCCAGGTATTTGGTAGGGTATCTCTCAGTTTGGATTTGTTTGATGCTTTTCTCATGATTAACTAGGGTGGTGGATTTGGGGAGGATTAACTGCGGCAGTGGATTTAGTTTTGGATTTGTTTGATGTTTTCCTCATGATTAACTGGGTTTGTGGATTTGGGAAGGATTCACGGAGGCTGAGGTACCACTCCCACCACATCATATCAAAGGAACACAAAATCAACGTGACTGATCATGTCAACCTTGATCACCTGCAAGAGGGAGTGTTTGCCAGGCCTCTCCACTGTCAAGTCCCCTTTCTGCCTGTCCCCACACCCCTTCCATACCTAATCCTTCCAGATCAGTCCCCAGCACACCCACACTCACAGGGGCTGGGGCTTAAACTCCATCACATTGAAGGGAAGTATCTACATACATTATTTGGAATTCTTCTGTATTATTTTTTATTTCAGCCATTTTGATAGCTGGGTAGTGGTATTTGCATTTCTCTAATGGCTAAGGATATTGAACATCTATGCATGTGCTTAGCCCTCTGTCCATTCTCTTAGGTGAAATCTCTCTCCACTTCTTTTTCCTCACTTTTTGATGGGATTGTTTCATTTTACTGTTAAGAGAGTATTAAAAATATTTTTAGATTAGAGTCTATTTTCAGGTATGTCGTTTGTAAATATTTTCCTCAGTCTATATCTTATCTTTCTTTTCATACTGTTAACAGGGTCCTTCACAGAGCAAAGATTTTTAATTTTGATGAAGTCTAATTTGTCATGTTTTCCTTTTGTGGATCACACTTTTGATCTCAAGTCTAAGAGCTCTTTGCCTCACACTAGATCATGAAACTTTTCTTGTTTTTTGGGGGGGTGGGGGGGTGGAGGGTGGGGAGGAGGGTGGGGACAGGTAATTAAGGATTGAACCCAGAGCACTTTACCACTGAGTTACATCCCCAGCCCTTTATATTTTGTTTATTTTTGAGAGAGGGTCTTGCGAAGTTTCTTAGGGCCTTGCTCAATTGCTGAGGCTGACTTCAAATTTGCAATACTCCTGCCTCAACCTCTTGAATCACAGGGATTAGGGGTGTATACCACCACACCTGGCTTTCCTATGTTTTTATCTAAAAATTTTGCAGAAGACCTGCATTTAAGTCTGAAATTGATTTCAAGTTGATTTTTGTGTACATACAGTGTGATTTAAGTAAAAGTTTATTTTAATATCTATAGCCATCCAATTTCCTTAGCCTCTTTTGTTAACAAACACTATCATTCCTCCATTATATTGTTTTTGTACCTTTATCCAAAATAAGTTGGATATACTTGTGTAAGTTCTCCAGCTAGTTACATTAATATGTGTGTCTATCATTTTGCTTTAAATCTTACTGTAGCTATCAACAAGACTTAAAACTAGGCAAACTGATTCCTCCCACTTCATTCTTTGTCAAAATTGTTTTTAACTATTTTAGTTCTTTTGCTTTCCATATATATTTTAGAATAATCTTATATATATTTACTAAATTTTTTTCTAGAATTTTGATAGAAACTGTGTCAAATCTGTGTATCAATTTGGGAAGAACTGACATTCTTACTACTTTGACTCTCTTAATCCATGAACATGGTACACATCTCTGTTTACTTATATCTTCTTTGGTTTCTTTCATCAGTATTTTGTAGTTTCCAACCTAGAGATCTCATACATGTTTTTTCAGTCTTATATCTATGTATTTGTGTCCCCCCCACAACAGTATGTGTAAATTTTGTTTTTGTTTTTGTTGTTGTTGTTTTACTATTTTATATTTTTAATTTTTGGTGTCCACATACTTGTTGCTAATGTATAGAAACACAATTGATTTCTATTTCTCTTATAAATTCATATGTTAGGTTAGCTTTTTTGTTGTTTGATTACTTGGAATCTTTTTCTGAAAGCAGACAACCCTGTCATCTGCAAATAAGGACAGTTTTATTTCTTTCTTTTCAATCTATGTGCTTTTTTACTTTCTTTGCTTGCCTCTTTGAACTGACTAAAATTTTTGGCATTATGTCAAAAGAAGTAGTGAGTATAGACATCTTTATCTTGTTCCTGTTCTTATGGAAAAAACATTCAGTCTTTCACTACTCAGTACAATTTCAGCTACAGGGTTTTAGTCGATTTTTTTTTTTTTTTATCAAGTGGAAGGAATTTTCTTCTCTCCTTTTTTTTTCCTGTAAGTTTTTAACATTAATGCGAATTAAAATTTGACAAATGCTTTTTCTACATTACTTTATATGATGATGTGATTTTTATTATTTTACTTGTTGTTATGGTAGATTTGCTGATTTTCAAATATTAAACCAACATTACATCCCTAGCATAAACTACAGTCGGTCATGACGTGTGATTCTTTTTATACGTTGCTGAATTATTTGTTGTGATAGAATCATATATCTATAATCATGAGACATATTGGTCTTTTGTCCCCGCCCCCCAACTAGCTTTAGTTTTGCTCTCAGGGTAATATTAGTTCCATAAAATGTATTAGGAAATGTTTCTTTTAATTTCTAGAAGAAATAGTGCAGAATTAATGCTAATTCCCTCTGCAATGTTTTGTAGAATTCTCTAGTGAAACCATGTGGTCTTGAGAACTTCTTTCTCTGACTCTTAAAACTCTCAGTATTATCAGTCTATTCAAATTTTCTGTTCAATATTTGTTGAGCTCCTGGTGGTTTATGTTTTTCAAGGAAGCGTCATTTCATGAACTTTCCAAATATATACGTGTTGAATTGTTTGTGGCATTCATTTAGTATCCTTTGATGGTCATAGGATTTTCTCTATGTCTGAGATCCATCAGACAAAATAATAACTGTGGGAACTCAACACTGTGCTTTTCCTTGAGTCTGAGGTCCTTGGCAAGTCTGTCTTTATCTTCTTTTCAACTTTCATCCTTATGTTTGTTTTACTTATTAATGTCTCGGAGTGCTCATTGTGCTTAGTGATCAAAATAGAGAAACATACATCTACTCCATCGTTTTGGAAGCAAGGTCAGACTTTTCACTGTAATTAAACTGACTTACACAGAATCCCTTACATTTAAGCAGTTCAAAGTTAAGTCGCAGGAACACAACACACATAAACTGGGGATCTATAGAAGACAGTTAAAATCTAGGCTAAATTTTGCAGTGTCAGAACATCAAGACTGTGGGAATTCAAAGAAAGGGAACAGAAGAAAGAAAGACCTCTGCATGTCTTTGTATATTGTAAAATATTTGGGGGGGGGATTTAAAAGAGCACTCTTGCGACAACACTGAGCATTTCAAATAAGACTGAGGTTTGAAAAATAGCTGATAATCCTATGAGGCATTCAATGATATCTGTGTAGACAGGCCTTATTTCCATGATATCACCCCAGTACTCGATTCTGTCAATTCATTCAGTAGGGTTATTCAGAGATGAATATCACAGTGAGTCATCTTACATAAACACCACATTACACAGTCCAGTATCCCTATGTGGACTGAGGCTCCAAGCCTAACACCAGATTCCTGTTGTGTAAAGATATCTATTTTAAGAAAGAAGAAGTCTCCAGTCTTCCAGGTGTTTCCAAAGAGATACATGATTCCCTGTGGACAGACAGAGGTTGAGTTTCCATTCTATTCAGATGTGCTGGCATTGTGTTGAATACAGCCTCCTCACACGTAGCTTTGAGGGATGAAGGGATGTGTGTGCTCTTGGCTAATGTGGGGTGTGGCTTTCATGGGGTGTATGAAAGGGCGTGTGCTTGGCAGAGTTACTCCCTTGGGGCTCCTGGGTGTCTTGCAGCTCCCTGCTGCCCACCCACTCTTCCTTTCTCCAGTGAAAATTGGAGGCCTTCAGATCACCAGCCCGCTCTCTGGGTGTGTTCTTACTCTTTGCAAAGATCTGCAAGATCTTTGTCTAGAAACCTAGCCTCTGATTTACTGTTTCAGACTGTAGGTGGCAAAGGATGCTTGGTAGCTTTCCCTGCTCAAAAAACAGTCTTAGGAGAGCTTACAGAGTTAGTCACTTTGGTTGAGGACGATATAGCTGACTTGGGAACTGAAACACATGCTTTCTGCAGCTATTACTGTTCTCCAGCTTCAGCTAACCTGTTTTGGGTTTTTGTTTGTTTGTTTTTGTTTTTGTTTGTTGTTCTTATTGGAAAAGGGGATTGAATACCCAGGGACATTTTCCTGCCAAGCTACATCCCTAGTCCTTTTCATTTTTCCTTTTGAGACAGGGTCTTGCTAAATTGCCCAGGCTGGCCTCAGTCTTGCAATCCTCCTGCCTTAGCCTCCCAAATTGCTGGCATTACAGGTATGTGACACCACGCCCAGCTTCAGCTTACCTACCTGTAAATCTAATGTTATGGAATTATTATGCAAACAAAATAACATTCATTATCCAACTTTTGAGAGAATAATCATGTGGGCCTGCCATATAATGGTAATATCCTAGGATAAGATTTCATCCACTGGGTGATTGAATGCAGTGGTAATAGAGACCTTGAAAAAGAAAAGTCGATCCATATGTTTTCCCTCATATGTGGAAGCTAGAGAGGAAACAGAAAAGAAGGGTGGGGGTGATGGTGTGAAAAGCCAAGGGAGATCAGTAGAATAGAGGAAGGGGATGGATTGGGGTGGGGGAATGGAGAAATGTTGGGGGGTGACATTTGCCAAATCATATTGTTATATCGTGTGCATATGTAACAACAAATCCCACCGTTTCACACAATTATAACGCACCAATAAGAATTCGAAGAAAAAAATATACTAATTCTATCCTTTCCTTAAATTAAAAACATACACACACAGAGATTAAATAAATAGGCTAATCTTTCTGTATACAAAGAGCTCAGAGGTAGGCAGTTTAAAAGGCCAGATTGGCAAATCAGTAACAAATGTACCAGTTCCCTTGTCATTCTGCTTCACAATTAATATACTGCCTCTGTTCTCAGGATAGCTTCATGGACACAAAATGGCGATTGGAACTCCAGCCACAACTTCTCAATTCCAAACATTAAGAAAATGAAGAGTAGCAGCAAAAGGCTTATGCCAGCTCAGTTAGTCCTCGTTCGTAAGAACTCTCTTTAATCCCCAACAAGATCTTTTACTTGTATCTTAGTCCAGAGTTGGCCACGTGGGCCACACTGTGTGCAAATGGGGATGGGAAACGGTGTTCACCCACCTGAGCCCATTGATACCTGCATCCTCAAACAGGGTCCTGTCAGTAAGGAAGGAGGGGAAAATTGGCTGTTACAGACTCTGCTGCTACCAACACGCTATGAATCAACTTGGGCTTTTTTGATATTATTAGGGACATTCATTATCCACAAATTTGTAATAAGTGTCCACATTCATTACCAAATTGTTTCATTCAAAGCAAGAATGTTCTTAAGATGCCAGACCACTGGAAGTTCACAGATTCAAGTGACTGAGTCAAAGGGTAGAAAATACTGGTCCTTTTTTGCAAGTTCCCATCTGTCCTTTGAGCTAGTTCAACCCTAAAAATAATCTATCAGACTATTAACCCATGTGCTTTATAGAGAGTTTCCTATACAGGGCACTTTCAGAGTGGTGACCCCATTTATTGCTCTGAACCAGTGTGACATGGAGCAAATGCTCTTGTCCCCCTCTGGCATGCTCATGCTGTGGCAGGAATGGAACTCTAGATCTTCTGACTTCAATTCCAACTTCTTCTTTTACATCATCTATCAAATAATAAACATATATCCATATACTCTCAAAAGTCATAAGCCCACATTTATCTCTGATGTTTTGGTGGATCCTCATAATAACCATGCCAGGGAGACAGAACAGTTATTAAATTTCCATATTATACCCATGGAAACTGAGGCATAACAATGGTTAGTTGCAAGACCAGAACTTGAACCCAGCACTTTAAATGTCATAATTTTTTTTTTTTTTGGTACCAGGGATTGAATTCAAGGGTGCTTAACGACTGAGCCACATCCCCAGCATTTTTTATATTTTGTTTCGAGACAGGGTCTTGCCAACTTGCTGAAGCTGGCTTTGAACTTGCCATCCTCCTGCCTCAGCCTCCGGAGTCACTGGAATTATAGGCACACACCATCACTCCTGCCTAATAAGGTTCTTTTTTTTTTTTTTTTGGAATGAGTCTCTCAAATAATTGGGCTCCAGAGCAGACACAGGACAGAGGCTGGCTGGGACTCCAGGGTGAGGCTGGAAGGCACGTTTCTCTTGCCCCCACCTCCCTTGCAGGGCTGCAAACCCCTCTTGCCCACTCCCCGCTGGGACTGCAGGGATCTCCCAGCCACCTCAATGTAAATCACAGGAAGGAGGGAGAAATCTTCCCCTGTGATTGCCCTGAGAAATGTTTTCTTTTCCCAGGAGATGTATTTGACACAAGATAAAGGACCCGTGAAGAAAACAAACTTCCCCACGCTGTGCCTGGATTTGCTGCTGGCTTTTCTCCCGCCTCCCCCGCCCCCGCCCCCTCTCACACTCACTCATCCTTTGAAGACAGCACAGGAACTTCCTTCCCAGGAGAGCGATTTCTGCAAAGCATTTCTCGCAGGGACTACCTTTCAGGTGACCTTGTAGATTTGGAATCTCCAGGTCCCACTGCCCTCCAAGTGGACCACGCCCCCAAACTATGCTCATGAGTGTTTTCAAGAACAATCTTGAGGTGGGTGTGCTTTAGAGTCTAACCCAGAGATCTAAAAAACTTGGTAAAAATCCCTAATTTCTGGCCTAGTTGCTAGTCCCAGGGGCAAAAATCAGGCTGCCTCAACCCCTGCCTCCCTGGGGTAGAATGAGCACAACCAGCAGGACACCCAGGGCCCAGGATCTAGCCAGAGTTTGAGCAAAGGCTCCATGCAGGCTTCTTCCCACCCCAAAGATGCATGCAAGTGTCAGGTGATGGATGGCCAGGTTGTGGAAGAGGCCAGCACTGAGCACCCCCAGGCTCCGCAGGCTCCCTGGATAACCGACGTGAGCCTTCTGGGTCAAGCGGTTGTTTCCGCTTCTCCAAGAAATCCTCCCCCGCCTGCCCCTTCTGGAACCAGCGCTCCTCTCCACACTGGAACTGTCCTACTCTGTGGCTTTGTTCTGTTGTTTAAGGTCTCCTGCGCCACAGGGTGGTCCTCTCAGTCCACACCTGCCATCTGCCCTCCTCTTTCCCCCTCGTGACACCCATTCCTTGCTGGTGTCCGGTGTGTCTCCTGGCCTTGCTCTGGGTGTTTTGCTCTGGTCTTCCCAGCAGTGCAGGAGGTATTCTTATCTCTCCTCCTAGAGGAGCGCATTTAAGTTGTACGAGAACTTAGCCATTTCCCAATGTCACCAAAATTGGAACCCAGGTTGGTCCGAGGGAAGCTTTGAGAGGAAACAGCCCTTGGAGCAGTCCGTCTGCCTCCCGCCGGGCCTCTGCCAGAGCGTGACTGAAGGCTGCCATGCTTTGAGCGACTCTTTCTCAAGTCAGTCTGGGGACATCCTCCTGCTGTGTGTGTGTGACGCCCAGATCTTTGTTGGGTCTGCACATTGTGGCTGTGAGAGAGCGCTTGGCCAGCACAGGGAACTGAGAAGCCTGGTCTTGCTGGTAGTTCAGCCTCGCCTGGGCCCTCTCTCCTGAAGGCACTCCCTGCCACCTCCCAGGCTGGGCCAGTTGTTAAAATGTGACTTCCTTCCATTAATTAGAAAGGGCCTCTGCTGATTCCTAACACAGACCCAGAATGGTCATCCAAGAGAGCTTACAAAACACTCTCTGGATCCCTTATGTGCTGAGAAATCCAGACCAGCTGGATGACATTTTCTCCCAATATTCATAGGGCTACAGCAATTAAGAGGAAAGGGCTTGCCCCTCAGTCCTGGGAGTGGAGGCCAGCTCAGAGCTGTGCAGGAGCTGCTCAAGGGCCCAGCCCACCTCCTCCCTCCGCCCCTGCTGCTCCCTGCCTCCCAGGATGGTGCCAAAACACTGTGGGTCAGGGGTCAGGCCCCTCGCTGGTTTCAGCCTCTTTTCCTGCAATCTTGCAAAGAAGGTAGTAGAACTTGATGGGAAAACTTGATGGAGTTGAGAGACATGGCAGATTTCATCTTAAGGTGGATAATGGTTTCATTGGATTCAGAGTCTGCTAATGCCTCAGATTCGTTATCTGCAAAATAGAAAAGTTCAGCTTCTCTCAGCTCACAGTGTGTCAGAGGCAAAGTGAATCACAGAGTGATAATAACACATCCTTGAACCCTTGAGCATCCTCATGGAGATCAATCATAAGCACTTCAGTCCAATGTTCCCCTGTGCTTTTTCCCCAAGTGTTGTCAGTCAGCTTTTCGTCACTGTGACAAAATAGTTGAGCCAACAACTTATAAGGAGAAAAGGTTTCTTCTGGCTCGTGTTTCCAGGATTTCAGTCTATGGTTGGTTGGCTCTACCGTCTGGGGAGCTGTGGCAAGGCAGCACATTGTGGCAGAGAGCTTGAGGTGGAGCGAAGCTGCTACCTCATAGAGTCCAGGAAGCAGAAAGGAGAGAGAGACAGAGAGAGAGAGAGAGAGAGAGAGAGAGAGAGAGAGAGAGAGAGAGAGAGAGAGAGAGAGATATGGAGGGAGGGAGGGAGAGAGAGAAAGAATGGGTATCTATCTCAAGAACCTCTTTAAGGACTGGGGCTGTGGCTCAGTGGTAGTGTGCTTGCCTCACATGTGTGAGGCACTGGGTTTGATTCTCAGCACCGCATATAAGTAAATGAATCAACAATTTAAAAAAAATATTTAAAAAAAAAGAAACGAGAACCCCTTTAACCAAAACCAGTAACCAAACTTCCTTTAACCCCTTTAACCCTTTAACCCCAGTAACCAAACTTCCTTCCTTTAGACTCCAAAATTTTCACCATCCCCCCATAGTGCTGCAGCCTGGTGACCAAGCCTGTAATACATGGGCTTTGGGAAGACATTTAAGATCCAAAGCAATTACACCACTCTATCAGTTGCTCAGGAAATAAAATTATAAAGTTAGCCTGACTAAACCACACTAATTAGGAAGTATGTGAAGATGTACACCATAGGATGTCTGTCCTGAAAGGATTCTTAGAGTCTGTTTATTGTAAGGGTATCAAAATTAAATAGAAATCATGTTCAGATCATCTGTCGCCTGGTTTCAGCCTCTATTGCTATTACAAAGGGAATGACATTGACCAGGTGGGCATAATCCTTCCTCTGAAGACCACCAGGTACTTTCTTTCTTTTTTTTTTTTTTTAGTTGTAGTTGGGAACAATACCTTTATTTTATTTATTTATATGTGGTGCTGAGATAGAACCCAGGGCCTGGCACGTGCGAGGCGAGCGCTCTACCCCTGAGCCACAACCCCAGCCCCAGCCCCAGTCCACCAGGTACTTTCTTAAGGATCATAATATGGTTCCACCAAGACCCCTGCGGTGGTGAAGGATGGAAAACACCATTATCCTGTCTTTTGCAGACTTGCAATCTGGGATTCAAAGACATTAAGCAACACTGTCAGAATCACATGGTAAACGAGAGTGGAAATGAAATAATACAAGTCAGACCTCTCTACTTCTGACAGAGAGGTGACAGTGAACTTAGAATTATAACCATCCCATCTCTAAATAAAATCCAGGAGCTCCTCTTCATAAAGCATAATTAGTACAGGAAAGGGGCCACTAATAGATTTGGGGATTTAAGAAAAAAAAATTAATAGTAAATAGCAAACAACATGAAAATCCTACTGCAAATTATGAAAGTATGCACTTAAAATGTGGGTTATAGTTTCTGCTATGTGCAACATCAGGATAAATAGTCAAATTGATTTCTCTGAGCATAATTTTTTCTTGCACAATTTTATAATAGAACCATACAACATCTTTTCTTCATTTTTGCCTTGAGAAGAACAGTTACAGAGTCGTTTCATTCGCTGTCCTAAGAGCTCTTCCTTATTCCTTGGTCCCTGGAATCTTTCTGACACCCAAAACCCTCTGTTAATTCCCCCTTTGTTATCCCTGTGTCCACTCACCCACAACTTGGCCAGTTGTTGGCTCCCCCATGTGACTCCAGCCAGCATCTCTTTCCTCAACTTATAAGATTCAATACCTTTGGCAAGAGGCTGGGGATGTGGCTTGGTGGTGGCTCGCTTGCCTCCATGCGCAAAGCCCTGGGTTCAATCTCCAGTATCAAAATAAAACAAAACAAGAAGCAGCAATGGCAACAAAGTAGCCTTTGGTAAGGTTCACAATCGAATTTTGCACAGACACCCCCTTGTTAAGATATCATCATGTTAAGAAGGGATACGTGAAGGCAGGCTAACTTTAACAGAGGTCAGCTCACTAAACAAGTGCTTTTGTGTTGGTTTGACTTTTTCTTCAGTTTATTCTTAACTCGAGGTCTGAGACACTGAATTTTCCATTGACCAGGGCTGTCCCTTCACTGCCTCCTTTTCCTTGCCACCATCAAGGAGGCTCAAGTTAGGCTGGATTTTTTTAAACTTGACATCGGGATTCACATCTATGGTCATCATCCATACTTGACTCTCTTTGAGGCCTAACCACTGGGAGAGACTTGAAGGAAGAGCAAACAGTCAGTCCCTCCACTGTTCTTTGCCTAAAACTTTGTTTCTAGACTGAAGGTTGGGGTTGCCTTGGTGCCATTGTTATTTGCAAATTGATCCTTTGGGGTTCCCGTGCAAGGCTGCGACCAGTGGTAGGAAGGCAACAGGAAGCCAAGTCCTGGGTTTCCAAGCCAGGATTAGGTTTCTTGACCACCTCTTCATTCAGGGACCTGGAATACAGCATCTTCTTCATTCATCTGATCATTTATTCAAGTAGTTATCAATCAAGAGGCATATCAAATAGCTAATAAGTGATAGATAAAAATTTTAAGAGTTGCAAGGGTAGAAATGGGCAGCACACAGTCACTACCTCCAAGAAACTTAAAACCTAGTTGGAGAGAAAAGATGTACACATGAGACATTTACTAATAGTTATTAGTAGTTTCAAATAGTTATATTTGAAAAATGTTTTGTGATTTTTAATTATGTCTTCTTTTAACTCCCAAACATTCTGCAAGGAGAACTGAGCTATTATCACTAATTTATAGATCCGAGAACAGGTTGAGGGTGATTAACATATTCGGTAGCCAGGTTTCTTCTTGTCAAGTCCAGTGCTCTTTCTAGAACATCCATTTGTCAACCTACATAAAAATGCCAGTTGTTATTCAGCTATAAAAAAGAATGAAGTGCTGATACAGCCTACAATGTGCATGAGCTTTGGAAACATGCTAAATGAAAGAAGCCAGGCACAAGACGTCACATCGGATATGTGTCCAGTTGTGTGTTTGTAATTCTTAGAATATGCAATTCCATAGAAACCAAAGGCAGACTGGTGATGGACTGGGGCTGGGGATAGCGGGGAATGGAGAGTAACCGTTTAATGGGTACAGGGTCTTATTTGGGGGTGATGATAACGGGGATGGCTGTACCATATTGGGCACATGCTGAAGGTTACTGAATTGTTCACTTTAAAATGGCTAATTTTATACTATGTGAATTTCACTTCAATAAAAAAGTTTTTAAGATATCAATTAATTTTCCTATGAATCTAAAACGGCTGAAAGAAAATAAAACCTGAAGAACAGAGAGCAGAGTCAAATAACTGTGGAAGAGATGTTAGTAGTCCAGCTGTGACTGGGGGCAGAGGTCAAGTGCAAGGTACTCATTGGACATGACTTTTCTCTAGTCATGGTAACTAAGGAATTGAAGAGGTATGGCCCGGGCACTCTTGCCCTGTCACCTGCCCTCCTAGCCCTGAGTTCTCTTTTGGAGTATTTACCACAATCGCTACTGTGTGTGTGTGTGCCTGCCTGTCAGGTGTCTGTCTTCCCCATGAGCCTCTCTGCTTTATAATAGCTAATTGGTCCTTTTAACACCGCCTCCACAGTATCTCACACAGAGCAGGAACTCAGTAAATAAAAGAACGCTAGTTTTAATTGTCTACCTCAAAAAAAAAACTGTGCTACCTGGAGAAACTTATTGATCCTCTATGGGCCTCAAATGCTAGGCTTCAGACCTTTGCTCAGTTGTTTTCCTGGGCTCCACCCACATAGTGGGAAGGCTAAGCCTGACTCCTTAGTGTTGCTGTAGAGGTGTTTTCTAGCAGGGGTGTTGCTACCCTAACTGGGATACCTCTGTGTATTTCTCCATAGCATCCAGAAAAGTAGATTGGTTGTGAGCAAATATCACTACATTATTCCAGTAGGGATTTTTTCCTCTCCCCTGGGGTATATTGCCACCTTTACTTGTGTTCTACAAAGAAAGAAGGAACAGCGAGAACACTTTTAGGGAGCTTTTAAAAGAATTTTTTTAAACCTCTTCAAAGAGCTGAGAAGGCACTGCTCTTGGGCCTTTGACATGCCGGCCCCTTCCTGGGCACAATCTTGTGATGATTTAACCCTAGCACAGCAAGGCAGGGACCAGTTTTCCTCATCTTACAGATTGGGGTCCAAGACGAACAACTTCTTGCAAACCCGAAGCCAGTCTGTGTGACTGGGCTGAGGCCTCAATTCTGAGAGCTCAGCCTCTTGGGAAACTACTAAGACGGGTTCCAGGGTCTCTCCTGGCGATCTGCAGCGAATGGGGTGGGGGGGGACAATTACCATCTGGAACAGGTTAGTTTCACTCCTGCCTGGAGGGCGGAGGATGGACTCAGTGACCCCTGCAAGTGCCTCTCTGCCCGATGCCTCTCCAGTTACCTTCTCCAGTTTCCAGCAAACATGCTTTCTCTAGGGAAAAATGAATCCGGGGCTTCGGCTTCCCTTGGGAGTCTGTAAACCATTCTACTTTCCAGTTTGGGGAATATGAGCTTCATGAGAGAAAATGCCCAGCAGCCTGTCAGAGGAAACATTGCAACAACAACTCTGTATATTTAGATTCTTCCTAGCAACACATGCTCCTGAAGGATGCAGTACAAACAGAAGGCACAACATCTGAGTCCCCTTCCTGGGTCCCCTGACCACCTCGGGGCCCTTGATTGGTTGGCTTCTCTGTTTGATGCCCGGGCACCCTCCCTACCTGGCGTGGGTGTCCCAGGCCAGCACTGCCCAGTGATGGAGCTTCATCCTTGGGAGTTCCAGTGTTTCCTGGTTCCTCTGTCTCTGATTTATCTATTTATTTTGCATTTCTGGGAATGGAACCCAGGACCAGCCACAGAGCCACCTCCCCAGGCCTCAATTTCTGTTTCCTGAACCCAACCTAGGACATGCGGCCTAACAAAGGATTTCTCTGATGCTTTGTGGCCCGAGGATAATGATGAGATTAGATCCCATTTAAACCATTTACTGAATATTCATTTTGGTGAACACTCTAAAGGCAGTACTGCATTTCACTTCACACCAACCCCATAAGAACAATGAGATTCAGAAAGATTGGGTTCAAGATCCCATCCAGCTAGTGAATGGCAAAGCTCGGGTTGGAGCCTCTCCTGTCTGGCTTCAGGCTCAGAATTTTTACCATAACACTCAACTCTAAGATGGAAGTCTGGGCTTTGTAAAAAGTCACATATCATTTGGACACCAAAACACTGGCATTCTGCAGGCCTTTTTGAAAAAGATTTTTATAATGAAAGTTTTCAAACATACAGAAAAGTCACAGGAGTAGGAAATGACCCCCATCCCCCAGGTTTAACAATCACCAACATTTTTTGCCATACGTCCATCCATTTTTTCTTTTTCTTTTTTTTTTCCTATAGTACTTTAAAGGAATTCCTGACATTCTGTGTCATTTTGCCCCTAAATACTTCCATATGTAGCTCTTAAAAGAGGGGAGGAGGGAGCAAGAAGGGATTTTTTACCTAACTACAAAACCAAACACCTAACACAAATCATGATTTCCTCTTATCACCTAATAACCAGTTCAATTCAAATTTCTCCTAGTGTGCCCCAAATGCATTTTTACATTTGGCTTGTTCAACTAAAAGGCCAAACAAATCCACCTACAGTATTTGATTATGTCTCCTAAGTCTTTTAACTCAGAATTTTATCTTCTTTTTGTTTTCTGTTGTCACTGATCCTTAAAGAGACTGTCCATTGTCCTAGAGAACACTCATCCCCTGGATGTGTCGGATGACTTGCTGGTGGTGATGTTTCACTTGTTCCTCTGTCTCCTGTGTTTTCTGATGAGGTGTCGATCGGATGGTTTGGTGAGGCTCATTCGGTAGCCAGAGCAGCTCATGGGTGGTGCAGAAGGCTTATTGTGGCATTGCTTCTCCAGGTACCTCATGGCTGCTTGTCCCAATTTTCAGTGCTGATAAAGATCATTGTGCTGAGATGGGTTCCCAGAAATTTTCAGGGCTTACAGAGACAAAAGAGATTTATGACACAATTCTTGGATTTCTGGGCCGTGCATGGTATTCTCGTGGTTGTCAGGCTTAAGGCTGATCCTAGTGACATGGGGAAACCAGTTTTTCGGCTTTGAAAGGGCTGCAGATTTTAGGGTCTTAGGGCCTCCTTTGTTTGGGGCTGGCGGGGGTGTGGGGGAGAGCCTATCTAAGGTGTGGTGTGAGAGTTCTTGCCCATTTACAAGTGTAGACAGCTGTGGGTGAGATTCGTATTCAGAGCTGATGATTCAGAAACTAGAATCTGGTGCCTGTTTGACTCTTGGCACCAGAGGGGTGGTCCAGGGACAGGAATCAGTGGAAAAAGGACAGGCAGAGGCCCGGACACAAAGCAGTGTGGCTTGGGTTGGGGATGATCTGTGGAACCCAGCCAGAAGAGACTGGGAGCCCTCAGAGGGAAGCCCCTCTCTAGATCACCTGTCCCACCGTCTCCTTTTGGAGATGAAGACACTGGGCTCAGGAAAGAAGTGGCACGGCTGGGAGAAGCACTCAGTTCCCCTGGTTCTCACCAAGCCCTTCCACTGCACCACACCACTCTGCTCTTCCTCCTCAAGGACCAGTGGCTGCTGCAAGAAGTCTAGCTGGCCTGGGGTGCAGGAGGTCTGCACCAAGAAACCAGACTTCTTTTGTGGTAAACGGGATGAAGCCAGGCTTCTGTGACTAAGCCAGACGCCTGTAATTGGCTTAAGTCCATGGAACTTGTGCCCTGTTATTCTTCTCACTGTGTGAACTGGTTAGTAGATGAGTATAGATGAGAAGAACTGTAGAAGGTGCAGGGTAAGACGGTGAGGGTCTACACCGGGCTCTAAGTTCAAAGAACAAAACCTCTGCACATCCTCACCCCTTGGCCCATTACAACAATGAAGGCTGGAGAACAGGGAGACAGCCAGACTGAATGATAGCATTCCTCATTGTTTCTTGGTTGGAGAGGCTCCTGGAGGGCAGTGTCTTGAATTACTCATCTATATATTCCTAGCATTAGGACTGGGGTTATAGCTCGGTAGCTTGCCTGGCATGCACAAGGTTCTGGGTTTGATCCTTAGCACCACAAACAAGGGGAAGAAAGAAAGAAAATTAGGAAAGAAAAATATTCCTAGTATTTACAAAAGAGTAGCTCATGATAAATGGCATTTAATAAATACAAATAGTTGAAGGAAGGAAGGAAGGAAGGAACGAAGGAAGGAAGGAAGGAAGGAACGAAGGAAGGAAGGAAGGAAGGAAGGAAGGAAGGAATATCTAGGAATGTACATTATCTTGATCATAATCCCCTTAATCGATGCCTCCTCACTGGTCTCCATCTTGTATTCTAGAACAGTGATCTTCCAATCTTGTTTACCTCACCCCCTCTCCACAAAATTTGAGAAATTATGTTCCCTTTTTGATTTGTAAGTCAGCATTTAATAGTCTACATCAAAAGTTTTAATATGTAGTTCACATGGATATACTTTCCAGAACATTATAAATATTGACATTCTAAAGTGAAAATCTTAAATCACACTTTTGCGTAGGTCCAGTGGAAGTAATTTTTTGATACACGACATCTCACATTTACAAATTTTGTGAACAAATTATTTTTTCTAGTCGGAAATCTTATATGGTTTCCTTTTCTCTTTGAAAATTATATCTCACTTCACTTGTCAAAATTTTTAGCAACTAGTGTTTGGTAACATAAGTTTTCCAATTTCCTAAAACTCTTGCATCCTAATTGTTAAAAATTTTCTGTATTCAGTTATAGTGATGATGATTCTTAGTATAACAATTGATCAAAACAAGATAGACTATGACACATTTTTAAAGTAAAAAGCTGAGATTACCCATTTTAGACTATCTCCTCATTCATAAACAAACTTACAAAACAAATTTAAAAGAGTTGTTCTCAAACTACAGTGCACTCAAACTAGCAATCAATAACAGAAAGATAACAGGGAGCTATCAAAACACTGTGAACTAGTCCATGGGAAGAGAGAACGCCTCAAGGGAAATCCAAAAATACAGTGAACAGAAAGAAAATGAAAATACCACATATTAAAAGTTATGGGACACATCTAAACAGTGCTGAAAGGAAAATATGTAGCACTAAATGCTACATTGGGAAAGAGGAAAGGCACCCTATCAGAAGCCCGATACCCTACTCCAGAACCCAGAAAACAAAGACAGTAATCTCAGCAGGAAATGAAAGATGGGAAATAGTAAAGAATAGAAATCAGTGGAATTTAGAAACAGAAAAAAAGCAAAGATAAAAATCTATCAAACAAAGCACTGGTGCTTGGGAAAGATCAATAAAATTGACAGACCTCTAGTAAGACTGACAAAAGACAAAGACAAGATACATGAACTCTGTGTGGAAATGGGGAATGTCACTGCAGACTCCAAACAAGAGTGATAATAAAGAATGCTACAAGCCACTTCACTATTATAAATTTGACAACTTAGATAAAGTGGACCAATTCCTAAAAACCAGAAATTATCACAACTCACCCAATATGAAATAAATAATGAGAGTAACTATGTAATTCTTAGGAAAAATAAACTCATAATTTAAAAGTTCTCAAAAGATCAATCTTCGGTCCCATATGGAGTTTACTGGAGAATCTACCAAAAGTTTAGAGAAGAATTAACACCGGTTCTATAAAATCTCTTCCAGAAAGTTAAAGAAGAACAAATACTTGTCAGCTCATTTTTTGAAGCTAGTACTATCCTGATACCAAACCTAGAAAGAAGACAGTATACAAAAAAAGAAAAATATAGACCAATGGGTTTTATAAGTGTGGACCTAGAATTTTACTTTATTTTATTTTTTTGCTGTACTGGGGATTGAGCCCAGTGGTAGAGCTAAGCAAGTGCTCTACCACTGAGCCACATCCCCAGCCCTTAGACACAGAAATTCTTAATAAAATATTAGCAGGGGCTGGGATTGCAGCTCAGCGGCAGAGTGCTTGCCTAGCATGGGCGGGACCCAGGTTCGATTCTCAGCACCACATAAAAATATTAGCAAATAGAACTCGGCAATGTATAAAAGAACTATAGACCATGACCAAATGGTATTTATTCCAGTGAAACAAGGCAGTTTTAGTATTTTAAAACATATCAATGTAATCAATTCTATTAACAAGCTAAGGAAAAAAAATCCATGTCAATTGACAAAATAAAAACATTTGACATTCCTTCATGATCATAAATGTCTGAGTTTAAAAGAAAACTGATGGAGAAGAAGTTCTTCAACTTGAAAAAGAATATCTACCAAAACAAAACAACCCTGCAGCTGGCATCATTTTTAAAGATAGAAAATCAAATGCTTTCCTTCCAAGTTTGGGAACCAGTCATGGATGTTTACTCTGAACTCTTATTCAGCATGGTGCTGGAAGTTCTGGACAGGGCAAATAGAAAGAAAGGGCAGAGAGGAAGACGAAAAGAGAAGCATATAGATCAAACAGAGCTAAAACTCTCTCTTTTGCAAATAACATGATTATCAATGAAAAAAATCCCAAGAATCTATAAAAAAAACTCAAAGAACTAATAGGTAAGTCTAGCAAGATCACAGAAAAAGAGATAAATACACAAAAATCTATCAATTATATTTTCACATATTTGCAGTGAATATGTGGGCACCAAAATTAAAATGACAATTGCTCCAATAAAATAAAATACTTAGGTCTAATAAAACATGTACAATACTTGTACACCAAAAAGTTTCACTGTATCGATGAAAGAAATCAATAAGGTATAAATAAATGGCCAGGTGTGGTAGTACACATTTCAATCCTAGAGACTTGGGAAGCTGAGGCAAAAGGATCCCAAGTTTCAGGTCCAGTCTCAGTGACTTGGTAAGATTCTGTCTAAAAAAAAGTCTGGGGATATAGCTCAGTGGTAAACTTCCCCTGGTAAACTAAGGGTTCAATCTTCAGTACCAGAAAGAAAAAAAAAATCTAAATAAATGGACAGATGTGCTGTGCTTATGCATTGAAAGACTCAACATAGTAAATATGTGAATTCTTCCCAGATTGGTAGACATGCAGAGCACAATTCTTAACTAAATCTCAGCAAGATTTTTGATCAATATACACACAGATTATTCTAAAATTTACATAGAAAGAAAAGGCAACTAAGTTAGCCAAAACAATTTTGTAAGTCTAAAATTATTTTTTTAAATATTTATTTTTTAGTTATTGGCGGACACAACATGGTTGTTTTGTATGTGGTGCTGAGGATCGAACCCGGGCCGCACGCATGTCAGACAAGCGCGCTACCGCTTGAGCCACATCCCCAGCCCTAAAATTATTTTTTAATATTTATTTTTTAGTGTAGTTGGACACAATACCTTTATTTTACTTATTTATTTTTATGTGGTGCTGAGGATTGAACCCAGGGCCTTGCACATGTTAGGCGAGTGCTCTACTGCTGAGCCACAACCCCAGTCTACAATGATTTTAAGACTCGTTTTATAGCAATGATAAACAAAGCTATATGGCAAAAGAATTGACATAGTGATCAAGGGAAAGAATAGAGAACCTAGCTAATATAGTAAGAGAAGAAAAGGAAATAAACAGTACGCACATTGAGAAGAAAGAAAATAAAATTTTCTCTGCTTGCAGGTAGCATCATTATCTATGTAGAAAAATCCAAAAATACTGACCAAATCCAAAAATTCCTCAAATAATTATAGCAAGTTTGCAGGACACACAGTTGGTACAGTCAGGAACTGCCGAAAAGACTTTGTGTCATTAGATATGTTTCACATAGGGCACAACATACCATATATCCTAGGTGTGCACTAGGATTTACCATTTAGATGTATATAACTACACTCTGTGATGTTTGCACAACAGTGAAATTCTCAACAGTTCTCAAAATGTATCCCTACTATTAAATGATGCTTGACTCTATACAAAAGTGAATTGTTTTCCTATATATCAACTGAGGAATGGTTGGAATTGAAGATTAAGAACTTATCAGCATTTATATTAGCACCTCCCAAATGAAATACTTGAATATAAATCTAACAAAATGTGTACTAAGAACAACCAGACACCCAAAGGTAAATTGATTAAGAATCAAGCCACAGATCTAACCTTTTCCACAACTCCTAATGGATCATGGACATAAATGTAAAACGCTCATTATAAAATTTCTAGAAGATGATATAGAAGAAAATCTAAGTGATCTTGAGTTTGGCAATGACCTTTTTAGATACAATACCAAAAATATGATCCAGAAAAGAAAAAGTTGATAAAATGGACTTCATTTAAAATTAAAAGCTGCTGTGAAAGTCACTGTTAAGAGAATGAAAAGACAAGTCACAAACTAGGAGAAAATCTTTTCCAAACACACATCTGATGGTGGATTTGTACACAGAATATACAAAGAACTCCTAAAACCCAATAGTGAGGAAACAAAACGCACAATTAAAAAGGAAGCCAAAGATCTAAACAGACCCTTTACCAGATTGCAAATACAAACATGATAAGATGCTCGACAATATAGTCATTAGGGAATTGCAAATTAAAACAAGATCCTGGGGTATAGCCATTAGAATAGTAGCTAAAATCCAAAATATCGACAATGCCAGACATTGACAGGGAGACAGAACAACAGCAACTCTCTCATTATGCAAAATGATACAGCCACTCTGGAAGACTATCTGGCATTTTCTTACAAAGCTAAACTCCGTCTTCCTATATGATCCAGCACAGGCACTCCTTGGTATTGACCCAAACAAGTGTTATTAGAAGGTTATTCTTAATTGCCCAAACTTGGAAGCTACTAAGATATCCTTCCATAAGTGAATAAACAGTGGTACATGCCTGAAATGATGTATTATTCAGTGGTGAAAAGAACTAGGAAGCCATGAAAAGACATGGAGGAACCTCAAAAGCTATGGCTATGAGAAAGATGCCAGTCCAAATCAACTTCACACCATATGATTACAATTGTAGAACATTCTAGAAAAGGTCAAACACAGTAAAAATACTAGTTGCCAGTAGAAGGAAGGAGGGATGGATAAATAGGTAGAGTGTGGAGGATTTTTATGGAAGTGAACTCTTGTCTAGTGTGTTTAGATATTGCATACTATTTTGGTACTGTGGGGGGGGGAAATGTGATATTATGCACTTACCAAAACCTATAAAACTATATGACAGGAAAAGTTAACCCTAAGGTAAGCTATGGACTTTGGGTGATAATGTACAAATAGTTCATTAGGCATTGATTTAACTAATAAAACTAATAATGTAACTAATGAATAATCAATTTAGTCAATAGTATATAAATATTGATTCATTAGTTGTAACAAATGTACTATTTTAATGACAGGTATTGATCATAGAGGAAACTGCTGTCTTGGGAGAAGACGGGGGAGAAAGTACGTGGTACCTCTCTCTACACATTGCTCAGTTTTTCTGAAAACCTAAAACTGCTCCCAAAAATGCATCTATTTTTAAAAATAGTTAAATTGAGGGGCTAGGAGTGAAATGAAAAGTAGATAAATAAATTGTGCTCTGTAACTTCCTTTCAGAGAGTCATATGTAGAAAGGGAGAAAAAAGTAAACTGGGCCGTGGAGAAACCTGGTGAACACATGCTAATGCTCTACCCAGGTGATCAAGGTTAAGGTCATCAGTAATGTGGAGTCAGCCCAAGTAGCTGGGATTACAGGTGTGCACCACAGTGCCTGCTATGCAAATTTTCTATAAATCAAACTATTTTAAAATTAAATGTATCTTAATATAACATGTAAGCAAGGCATGCTAGTGAACACTTGTAATCCCAGTGATTTGGGGAGTCTGAGACAGGATCACAAGTTCAAGGACAGCCTCAGCAACTTAGCAAGACTATCTCAAAAAGGGCTGGGAATTTAGTTCATTGGTAGAGTGCCACTGGGTTCAGTCACCAGTACAGCAAAATAATGAGGAGGAGGAGGAGGAGGAGGAGGAGGAGGAGGAGGAGGAGGAGGAGGAGGAGGAAATGGGTCAACCCTAGTAAAGAATCTGGATCACTCGTGCATGGTTGGTGGGACTATAAAACAATGCAACCACTCTGGAAGAATTTGGCAGTTTCTTTAAAAATTTAAACATCCAATTCATATAATCCAGCAATTGCACTCCTAGATATTTATGCCAAAGGAATGAAAACTTGTGTTTACACACACAAGCTGTGCATAAATTTTTAAAGAAAGTTTATTTGTAATAGTCCCAAACTTGAAACAACTCAGGTATCCTTCTATGAGTGAATAATTCAACACACCAGGACATAGCCATACTGTGGAATATTATTCAGCAATGAGAAAGAAGAACCTACTGATACAACAACCTGCATGAATCTCCGGATACCTGTGTTGACTGAAGAACAGGAGGAAGGGGATTCAATTCCAGAAAGTTATGTACTGTGTGATTCCATTCATATATCATTCTTGAAATAATGAATTTAGAGAAATGGAGAAGAAAAGAGTGGAGGGACAGAGTAAGAGGGAAGTAGTTGTGATTGTAAGAAGGCGACATCGACATCCTTGTGATTATTGAAATGCTTTACATGTAACTACACCAGTACCAACACCCCAGTCCGACCCCATACTGCTCAGGGTTCCAGGAGTCGAGCATCAGGGATCTTGGTATTGTTTCCAAAACTGCATGTGGTTCTATAAATTTCTCAAAAGTTCAATTAAGAATTTTAAAATTAGAAAGGGATTTCTTAATGAAATTAGTTTTAATTAATGCATTCATGCATGATATTACTTGTTATTAAAACTAGACCAGAGGCAGCATCTATTCTGGTCCTACTTTTCATTTTTATAGGAGTCGTGCTGGGAAACTTTGTTCACATAAGTAAGTTTGGATAGAGTTTTATTATAGCAATATGATTTAACTCTCTGAACTCTTTCCAAGTGCTATGCCAAAAATAACATACTGCTCTATCATCAAGAATTATTTTTAATAATCTATCAGCTGACAACTCGATTAAGTCCTTCTCTGATATCATTGAAGGCAAAGAATTGGAAAACATTTGGCATGCAAATAATTACTACTCATTGTGGCCATTATTAAATTTCTCTGTTCCTGGGAATTCACTTTACCAAGACTTTACAAATGATTATTCATTATCCTTTTTAGTTATTTTCTTAGAGGCAACTTCTAATTAATAGATTTAGAAAGGGTTACAGGAATTGAAATATTGCTCATTTCAATACACATTTCCCCAAATTTTATTTTGTACACTGATTTTAGATTATTATATAATGTACTTATATTGTCCTCAAATTTTTAAGATCTGCAGATTTAGTGCATTCAATTTATGAATAGCATTCACAATTTAGTCTAATTGTAGAAGACTGTCATCAGTATACAATTAATTACCCAGAGTAAATTTATTCTTTGTCCCCCACCAAAGAACACTTACTTTTCATTTTTCAATCCAATTCAATGAGTTCATGTATATCATCCCATGACAAATATTTTAAATTTTAATTTGAAGATGACAGAGATAGATAGATAGATATCGATACAGGAACAGGACATGATGCCTACTATGAATTTATAACCTAGATAAAATAATTTGAGCACCTCTTCAACACTTTCTACCCCTTCTCACTTCATTTTCCTGGGATTAGGGTTTGCAGGATGACAGTCTCTGGAAGAATGGAGAGAATCATCAAACAAAAATTGCTCTGTTACGATATATCTGAATTCAAAATCTCCCCCAAAGGAACAAAGTGCTCTGTTTCTAATGCCACGCTTTGTCCTTAACAGAAATGCATACAGGACAGGGCAAGGCGCGCTCTGAGGATCTGTGTGGCCCTCGTTCACGTTTCAAGCTGTCCTTTGGTGTCCTGGAGGTTTGTACCCTTGGTCTAATGCACCGTAGGTAGGTGTGGGATGGGTGAGATCAACAATTATTTTCCTCTTTGGAAAGTGGGAGAAGGGCTATGGAGAAAGGGCAGGCGGGACCAGAGAACACACCTGAACCTCCCATTGCACACGCATTTCTGGGTAGATGGCCAATGTGGAAATGAGGAACTGGATGTCGATTCCCAGAACGTGATGCATGCCTCCTGGACAGACCTGCACTAGCCCCCTGTCCCTTCAGGGAGATTCGCCCAGCTGGTAAACCGCTCTTCCAGGGCCCTCTTCTTCCAATCCACACACAGAAGCAGTGTGTGTGGAGGCCCAGAAAGTTCTTCCACCGTCCTTTCA
The DNA here is from genome assembly GCF_052094955.1 of Ictidomys tridecemlineatus. NCBI lineage: Eukaryota > Metazoa > Chordata > Mammalia > Rodentia > Sciuridae > Ictidomys > Ictidomys tridecemlineatus. The sequence continues at coordinate 106,038,275 of NC_135482.1, read as the reverse complement.
CCCCTGCCTGACCCCTATCCGATGACATATCTGCTCACGTGGTCAGTGCTGAAACGTGCCCCAAGTACAACAGTGAGACACAGAGAAGCAGGAGCCCAGAGTCTTCAGGAAGTCAACAGCCCACGACATGAAGCTAGGCAGACACCCAGGAAGCAAAGCACCACATGTGAGGTGTGTGTGAGAACTTGGCAAAGACATACGTATGTTAGCGGAAGGGAAGGACAAGATGGCTGTAGAGGTTTAAAGGGACTGGAAATTTTTGGTCACAAAGACTTGAGGTTTTCTGGTTTCATTTGTTTTAGAGATTCAGAGAAGGGCTTGAATGAGATTGGATGGTGTAAGGTCAATGGTAGAGACCTTTTCAAAACTGTCATAGCTGTCTCCTGGTGAATGAAAATGACCTGCCATTCTTTCCTCTCCATAGATAAGATTGGGTCTTGAGCCAGATTTTTATGTTTAGTTATAGGAGAAAGAAAGAAAAACCGAGAGAAAAAGAGAGAGGAATTTGCAGTCTTGGAATTTCCACTCAACTTCTGAACTAGTGGTAGCCAAATGGATTAATTTATACTAAAGTGTTAATGGCTCCCAGTAGTTACATCAGCCAATGATCCCTTTTAGCTCAAAGGGTTTGTGAAATGGAGTATACATGAAGGAATCAAAGTAACAAAGGAATAATAAAGAAGGAGAACTAGGGAAATGGAATAGGGGAGAGAATTTGTTCTCACCCTCAGGCAATCTAATCAAGAAATTTCCTGCCATAGCAGTAACTCCTCCAGCGCATGGATAGGGCCAATAGATACCATCTGCCAGTAGATGGCGGTCTTCATATTAACTGGCTGTTCCCTGGAACAGCCCTTCTTTGTACTAGATCATATGGGTAGGGGTTGGCTGACTTAATGCATGGGTGAAATAGAAAGCTACCTGGCACAGTGTGAACTGGAGAACACTGGGTGGTGTCTCCACCTGCTCAAAATGAACTTTCTCCTGGGTTCTGCCATTTTTGTCTAATATTCCTATTTATTCCACCCTTTGTGAAGGTGGGCAGATGGCAGGCAGGACAGAAAACTGGAGTTAGTCATTAACACTTTAGCAGGAACTAATTTGGTATGTTCACCCGGGAGAGAAAGGAACTTGATAGAAGACTCATAAGTCTTGCAGGAGGATCTGCCAAGCTTTGGTGGTCACGTAAGTAGACCACTTTGAGAATAAGCTAGAGTAGTGGGCAGGCTCTGGGCCCCAGAGTTATAGATTTCTTTTATTTAAAAAAAAAAAAAAAAAACGGACAGGCAGAAAAGAAATGGCAGAGTGAAACCATGGCCAGGCTGTTGGCTTCAGCTGCCAGGGCATCCTGGAGGACAGGGTCCCCCCAGGTGCGAGGAACAGCCCAGAAAGCTCCTTGTACCCTGGCTGTGTGCAGACGGCACTTCCCTGGCTCCCAGCATGGTGCCTGCACTTTCTTGGTGTCTCTACCCCTGGCCTGAGAAGAGAGGGGACCCATACAAAGAGGAGTTGTTCAGAGAGGAGCCAAGATGTTGAGAAGACCTTGGCAACCCGGAAAAGACGTGCTCAATAAGACGCAGTTTTCAGAGATTCCCACAGCTGCCATGCAGAACGCGTGAGCCCAGGAGTGGAGCCCCAAGTTATAGAGAAACTGATCATAAATGCCACAGAAGGAAACTGCCACCGTCTGTCCCGGCCATCCCAAGGCCGGTGACCATGGTAGTGTCATGACTCACGCTGGGAACCACTGCTCAGCCGGGCGCTCCGTTTCACATGCCTGATCCCCTTTGATAATGACATTTCTGTGAAGCAGGTATCGTTATTACACTTTCACACACGAGGAGACGGAGACGTAAAGGAGTGTAAAGTCTCTATGTCTGTTGAATGTGCTCCCGAGCGTCTGGTCACTGGTGAGGCTGCCTTGGGAGTCAAGTCCCCAGCATAGAGGCAGCGGGGGCCCAGGTGGGAGGACTTCTGCAGGGAAGGCTGCCAAGGAGACTCCAGGAATTCAGTGATCTGAAAGTCCTCCCAACCGTTAGGGCTTGACGGAGTGAATACTCAATCATTCAGCAACTATGCACGGAGTGCCAGGCCCTAGGAACCCAGAGAGATCATATTACCAAAAGCAAGGGAAAGAGGAGGGGTCTGGGGGAGGCCATGGGTAGCATGCTTTAAGCTGAGACCTGAAAGCTGAGTAACAGCCCCTATAAAGCCCCAAGGCACAAACACCTTTGTTTTGTTTTGTTTTGTTTGGGGAAGGGCAGGGTAACTGGGGATTGGGCTCAGGGGTGATCTACCACTGAGTTACATCCCCAGTCCTATTTATTTTCTTTTGAGGTGGGGGTTTTGCTAGGTTGCTGAGGCTGGCCTCCAACTTTTCCATCCTCCTGCCTCCGTCTCCTGAGTCGCTGGGATATCAGGCTTGCACCACCCAAACTGGCAAGACCTCACTCTTTGAAAAAAAGAAATGTGGGTAGAGTCAAGGAAGAGAAGCTGAGCACCCGGGAGGCTGGAGAACTGAGCAGGAGCTACATACAGCCTGCCAGGAGGGGTGAACCGGGTGGAGGTTTTATCCTTATAGCAGGAGAGAAGAGGTTTTTAAGCTGGGCCTAGTCACCATGAGACGTGTGTTTTCTGAGACTCCTGTGATGGCTGCACAGGGTCTGGGACCCAGGAGAAGACTTGTAGGGTGACTTGAGGGAAGTGATTGCAGGACAGGAAATTGCCCTCTTTCCAAATGGTTCTCCGGGCACTGCCCACCCACACGGGTCAGTGTACATTTTCCTGCAGGGGAAGGAGATCAAGTAAGAAGAGAGAAGATAGGCTTGGGCGCTGGTGGAGGTCTCATCCGCTTGAGCCTCCCTGCAGCTGGGCTTCTGGCCCACCCTCTGGCTGAGCTTTTCAGATCTGCCTTTGGTGATGTGCTGGGGGCTCCTGTGCACCCTTCCATAACCGGTGACAGCTGTGCTGAGCGGTAGCCCCAAGTGTCCACCTCCCACATGGCCCCTAGTGATTGGTTCCTTCCCACCACCCAAGGGAAGGTGTGGGAAGTTGGAGCTGAATTACTGGGCAGCCGCTGGGGAGTCGAGCAGAAGAAAAGGCCAGAATATCCTGGGAAGAAAAACTCTTAAGTCAGATAATCAGTCTAAACTCTAAACAAGAGTTAAGGAAGGGGTGGTGCAGATCTGGCAATTTATGGTAGCAACAAAGCATGCAGCGGAAGAACAAAGGACCCTGAGTTAGGAGCCTCTGTCCTTTCCTGTTTCCCCCCAGCTTCCTGGGTGACCCAGAATAAGACATCTGACCTTTTCTCTGTTTTCCCACTCTCCCTCTCAGAGTCACTACTATTTATCATTTTGGTCTTGGTTAGAAAGAGAAGGTTAGAAGAGAAGTGTTCTGAAAGTTAAAATCCTGATGCATGAGGAAGGCCGTGGTGGTGTGAGGACAGTTACCAGGTAGCAGGGTTGGGAGGGAGCTAGGCGGTGCATCCAGCTGTCCATAATGTCATGGGTTCTTTCCACCGGAAAGAAATACTCCATGTCCTGGTACTTCTTTGCAGTTTCATCCTGCAGGGCATCCTCCTCAAAGTCACTTTTCCGCCACTCAGCCCTGGGCCACTCAGCCCTGGGAGGCATAACACCTTTGTGAAGGAGACACTTTGGAAATACCTTCGTTCTCATTAAAAAGCAGCTTTACTAAAGCCAGTGAAGAAATGCCTGGAACCTAGTAGGTGGCTCGTCTTTGGGGGTTTCTGGAGGACTCACACTGACTTCAGTTCTCAACCCCAAGGAGCCATCCCATTCAGGAGGTTTAGACAGCAGAGACACTTACCAATGCACAGCAGGAAAACACACAGGACGGTGAGGGTGATTCAAGTTCCCACTGTGACTTGTACATTCCAGAAATCCTGACTCCTTCAACAAAAACCAGACCTTTTCTCGTTTTCTGCTCCTCTCTGGACACATGACCCTGTTTCCCCTTGCTCAGAGGCATGCCATCTCTCCATTTTTTAATTCGTTTGTTCAGATGGTTATTGTCTATCTCTCCACTAAAACAAAAAAAGCCCTTGAAGTTGAGAAACCATTTTTGTCTTGTTGAACACACAGTGTCTTTAGTCCCTAAAACTATGTCTGGCACGTGGGAGTTACTCTGTGAATATAGGATGAAGTGAATATTGTCTTTAAAAAACATTTTTTTGTTTCCACTCACCAAAATACAAATTCACAAGGGCAGGGAGCTGGCCTGCATTATTCATCATGATACAGTCAACACCTGCAACTCATAACATTTAGAAGTATCTGCTGAATGAATGCATGAATGAATGAATGACAAGTATAGATCGAGGAGCCCAGGAAGAATTCCCAGAGGACGGAGTATCTGAGCTGGCCTTGGAAAGATTGGCAGAGTTTGGATAACACCATTATTCTAATCCCTTAATTCCATGAGACCTGATCTTACTAATAGTAAGAGCTAATATTCCCTGAGTGCTTGCTCTGTGCAAGACACCGTTTGGGGCTCTTTCTTACCGTGTTTTATATTCCAGAGAACTTATTTGGGTGAGCTTGTAAGTCAACCTGAAATAATCTTCTGCATTGTGAAATGGGTTTTGACACATTCTTGTCGTGGAAGGCAACCATTGTCCCCTGTGACAGCTGCAGTGCAGAGGAATCCAGGGCAGCTCCCCTGCCTGCCGCTTCAGCAGCTGGTGGGGGTAACGGAGACCACCCCAGGCCCTTTGGCTATCAGCACAGCTGCTCCAGTGGATGAAGACTGTATCCCAGAGACCAACAGCGGAGAACACAGAGGGCGGACTTGTCCATCCTAACAAGGAGGAGGCCTTTCATCCCTAAAGACCTACTGGTTCATACCGCAGTCTTCAAAAGTTGTGCTAAGTAGGGCTGAGGGTGGAGCTCAGAGGTATAGCACTTGCCTGTAAGAAGTAAGGCCTTGGGTTCTATCCCCAGCACCGGAAATTTAAAACAAAAAAAACCCTGTCTGTACCTGGCTGGCACTGCCATGTGCACGGCCTTATTGTTGTGGTGGGAATAGTCCATGGGATCCACTCCCCTTCAGCCCTCGGTTTCCATCCTTTCTTCAGTCTCTTGCCGGGCTACGAAGCAGAATCCTAGATATGTAGGATGTTGGAGCTGGAAGGGGCCCACAGAGTTTATATTAACCAAGTCCCTTGTTTGATGGATGAGGACCTGGAGCCCAGGGGTTATCTTCTTGCTACAGGCCACATGGCTAGCTGATAGCAGCTACAGTCAGCCTCCTGGTTCCATGCCCAGTGCTCCTGTGAAAGTGTGTACTAAGGTTTTACAGAATTAGTATTACAGTGCTATTTTTTTTAAAAAAAATCTTAGTTGTATATGGACACAAGGCTTTCATTTATTTTTGTGTGGTCCTGAGAATCAAACCCCGTGCCACATACATGCTAGGTAAGCACTCTACCACTGACTGAGCTACAACCCCAGCCCCTTACAGTGCCATTTGTATCTCTTTCCAATAACAGTAATTAACATGTTCCTAAGATTAACATCGTATTGGTTATTTGTAATATTATCACTGATCAAGCAATATTCTAGCAGACATGGTGCTAAGGGATTGATTTAATCTAATAAAAAAGCCCTAAAATAGGAAGGGAGGGTGGTACTAACTGGGAGAGGCACAAAGAAGACTTCTGGGCCTGGGAAGGGTTCTAAATGTACCAGACCATCTGGCCCGGGTGTGATCACTCTAATAAATACATGCAGTCAAGCTCAACCAGCTGGACACTGCATTCTTATGCTCTGGGTTATATCAATTTTAAAAAAAATAATGTTATATGAGCTGGGAAAGCAGCTTAGTGGTAGAGCACTTACCTAGCATGCATGAGATGCATGAGGCCCTGGACTCAGTCCTCCACAACCCATGCGCGTGCACACACACACACACACACACATACACACATACACACACACATTAATTCAAGTTACATATGCATAAACTTAACCTCAGTAAGTTTCTAAGGAGGAAAAAAAAATCCCTAAAAGCTACCTTATTTTCCCCATGTTATAGATGAGGAAGCCAAATGGTAAAATTAATAAAATTAATCGTTTAACTTCTAATATGTTCCAGGCATGACACCAAGAGTTTTAGGTACAATATTTCATTTAATCCAATTAAAAACCCATGAGCCAGGTGTGGTGGCATGCTCCTGTAATCCCAGCACCTCTGGAGTCTGAGACAGGAGGATCATGAGTTCAAAGCCAGCCTCAGCAAAAGCAAGGTTCTAAGCAACTCAGTGAGACTCTATCTCTAAATAAGATACAAAATAGGGCTGGGGATGTGGCTCCGTGGTTAAGTGTCCCTGAGTTCAATCCCCAGTGCCCCACCAATAAACAAACAAACAAAAAACCCATGAGGCTCTACTGTCCTGTATAACTAAAAAGAACAAAACTTAAATTTTTTAAAAAAATCTCATAAGATTATTTTTTTTTACCCTTTAACCATTTCTGATTATGATAAAAGATACATGACATAAGATGACCATTTTGACCATTTGTAAGTGTGCAGTTCAGTGGCTTGACCACACTCATATTGTTGCACAACCATCATCAGCAGCCATCTCCAGAACTTTCTTTATCTTCCCAAATTGAAACTATACAGATTAAAACACAAACTTCCCATCCCCCGCCCCTCAGCCCCTGGCAACAACTCCCTACTTTCTATCTCTGTGGACTTGACTACTAGGTACCTCATACAAGTGGGATCATCTAGAGCTTGTTCCTTGTGGCAGACTTATTTCACCTTGGGCAATGTTTTCAAGGTCCCTCCATGCCACAGCATGTGTCATTCCTTTTTAAGGCTGTGTAATATTACATTGCAAGAAAAGACCACATTTTGTTTATCCATTCATCTCCCTTATCTCCATTGTATACATGAGGAAATAAACTCTCAGTAAAGTTGGGGAACATTCCCAACATCATAACAGAACCAGAAGCTGGTACTTGAACCCATTTTGGTCAAAAGGAGAGTTTACACCCATAACTACTGTTATTAGTCAACTTTCCATTCCTGTGACAAAATACCTGAGATAATCCACTGATTATAAGGATAAAAAGTTTATTTGGGTTCGTGGTTTCAAAGGTTTTAGCAACAAGACCATGGTCACTTTGTCTTAGAGCCTAGGCTGTGGTGAGGCAGGGAGCATGTACTAGAGGAGGACTATTCACTTAATGGCAGCTGAGAATCATGGAGATGGGAAGGGGCTGGGGTCCCAATGTCACCTTCAAGGGCATGTCACCAGTGACCTACTTTCTCCCATGAGGCCCCCTCTCCTAAAGGTTCTACCACTTCCCAATAGTGCCATGGGTTGGGGACCAATCCTTCAACACATGGACCATTGGGGGACCTTCAACTAAACTGCAGCCCCAGTTGATTCATCCAAAATGCTGTCTAAATCCTTCTATCAAGCTGAAAACACTGGCCAGCTGTGCACCTGAGAGCGCTGTGTCCTCCTAACCCGACAGAGGCCCAGTGCATGCCATTTATTCATATTCTTCAGGAAAGCTACAAAAGCCATTGCTCTCTGTGAATGGCTGCAGGAAGCCCCTCTGGCTCACCCACTGTGGCCACCCGACCTGGCCAAGGATGAAAGGGCCAAAAATTCTGCGCATCGTGAAAATGTTGGGGGGGCTGTTTCTGAGCCGTTCTAGAAGTTCTCCCACGAGTCACAGGGCATAGGAACATTTCCTCTCGCAAATACACATGTCCATCGTACGGTGGCTTCACGACCTCCACACCCCGATGATGGTCAGACGTTTCATTTATTCAGGAGAAGGAAAGTTACAGGTAGAGTATCTTACAAGAAAAAGCACAGTGCTGGGGGTAGATCTCTAAAGCTAGGTAGAGTAGGTGCCAAGACACTCCAGAGAGGGACCACACTGGGGACCTGGCAGCCAGAAGAGCCCCGAATAGGCAGACAGGAAAAGAATTCCGCTAAATAGCTGCCAACAGAGCAGTCAGCAGACCTGGAAGGGGCATTTCTGCAGAATAGATGGTTCCAGAAGTACTATAGGGAGCCTGCTGCCCCTGGGGCTTCTTGACCCCACCCTCCCAACACCTTCCAACAGCAGGTTTTTCTGTTCTATTGTAGAGATAAATAGGGAAGGAAATAAGAGATTGCCTTTACCCTGGGGTAGGGCTAGGTCTCCGTTTCTCAGCCCAGGTGAGCTAAGAGTACCCATACAATTTAGGGTGTCAGCTGAACCCACATGCAGAATTATAATGGAACACCAAGGGACTTCCTTCCCAGCTGCCATTTGCTAGCTGCATTGTCTTGGGATAGTGTCCTAATCTCTCTAAGCTTTAGTTTCCTCTTTTGTAAGAGGGACAGGATGATCATGCCACAGGCCCAGGAGGAGGAAGTGAGAAGGAGCCTGGGATCCCAAGCACACACCTGGCAACTCTTTATAGAGCCACTGAGACCACTGCTATCCCGACCCCCACTCCTTGGATGTTGTCCTGTGGGGATTCAGCTCTCTCCTTTGCTCTGTGAGAGGAGGAAGCAGAGCAGGGAGAAGAGGCCAGGAAAACAGGGACAGCAAGCTGTCCCTCATTTCCACGGGGGAAGGACCCAGAGCCCGACTTCCTAAAAGGCAAGTCCTGCCAACCCTTCCTGGGGTCCACCTGCAGCCCCTCTGAGCTTCCTATCCCCAGGCCTCTGCTTGCAGCCTCTCTGTATTACAGAGGGGAGATAGGGACAGGGACACTCCAGCTGCAGGCAAGTTCCTAGAAAGTCCAGTGGAATGGATATCATTCCTTTGCTGTGAGTAATCGGCCCGAACAAAGCCCACTGGTATTTCCGAGTCCATTCCCAGTACCCAGAGCTGGACCCAGCCGCTCAGCAGCTGCAAAGAGTGGAATGCATGCGGCTCCCCAGCACCCTGCCCTGGAGTTAGCCTTGGGGAAAGACGCCCAGCCGGAAATGGGGAAGCACTCAGAAGGTCATCTCATCCATGCCCCTGCCTCTGGCACAAGCATGGCCAGCCATGGGTGCTGGGAATCCCCTGTAACCTAGACAAGTGTGAGGACCAAGGAATAAGCCTGCAGGGTGGGGACAGGAAAGTGATATCCCTGTGATCTTCCAATAGAAGGGACTGCAGGAGACAGGGAAGAAAAAGAGAAATGCTCAGCCCCCACGGGATCTCTGACCTCCCCAGCCCTTTTCTTCTCTCTTGCTCCTTCTTTGGTCTCCAGGTCGGGGTCCCTGCATACCTCCCAGTGTCTTCCTCCCCTCTGGGCCACACACCTGTGACAGTCACCATTCCTGGAAGTTTAGATGCAGGACTAGTCCTTATTCTTCCCTAATAGTGGCATCTGTTTCGCCAGTGCTCCCTGGAGGGGTGGAGGCCTTCCCCGACTGAGACCCGGACCACTACAGTCCCAGGTGGTTCACCCCGGGGAGGAGCCCAGGCGGATTCTCAAGGGACAGAAGCTTGTACTGCTGCCTGTTCCTCACCCAACCCCATCCCAATTGAAAGAATGGCATCCTCACAGGCACCGCCACATCCATTACCCCATCGCCCCCAAGGGAAGGATGATGAGTGTCCCCTGGAAAATGCTGACTATCATTTCCCCCAAACTAATGGCAAGGCAGGCATTCACAGTCCCCAGAGTTCACCGGGGCTGTGTCCCATGCACATGAAGAAGTGTTTCCTCTGCAGGCCTGGCCAGGCCAGCAGGGATTTCTGAGCTTCTAGGGGGGTGGGGGGAGGGGGGATAAGCAACAAGTCCAGGGACAGGCAGGGGTGTCCAGGGGCCAGCACCCGTCAAGCCTGCTATCCAGTAAACATCCTGGTCACTTTGGATTTACTAGCCCTGAAAAGAAGATTCTTGTCAGCACACAGTCGCCTGTGGTCAGGGGGACGATCTCAAACTGCTCCTGGTTCCTGGGCCAGCCGCCAGCTGCCTGGGATGGTCAGAAGGTGAAATTTGAATGCTGGTGAATGGGAGAGCGGAAGTTCAGCAGGCTGAGTTAAGCCCATTCATGAAAAAGATCTAGTCTCACTTCCTTATTACCAGGAGTCGTGTGTGTGTGTGTGTGTGTGTGTGTGTGTGTGTGGAGAGTGTGTGTGTGTGTGTGTGTGTGTGTGTGTGTGTGTGTTTACGCCGGCACAGAGGGGACAATTGCTTTCTGTGTCATTTCTTCCCCTGCTCCCACTCTTCCTTTTTTTCTTTTTTTTTTTTTTTGCCTCTCAAAATATAAAGTTCATCCTCAGGAAATTGCCAAAGAATGTGTAGCTGGTCTGTGGTTTGCTGAAAAAAAGAAAGATTCATACAAAAAGCAATACTCTTCCCTCCCCAAAACTTTGTCCCCCTCTCTCATGCTCTCTCTCTCTCTCTCTCTCTCTCTCTCTCTTTCACACACACACACACACACACACACACACACTCCCGGATCATGCTGCACACCCAAAACCCTGTGCTTCTCCCTTCCAGGCCTGGCTGGTGTGGGCTGCTAAGAGTCAGCCCTTGGTGGGAGCTCAGCCCCTCAGAGGTGGGCTGGGAGGGAGGTCAAGGCTGACCATGGGCAGCTGCTCTGAGGCCTGACACAAGGTTTTCTCTTTGAGGAGAAATTCACTGCTCTCTTGTTGGGTCCACCTCAGCCAGCCACGAGATGCCTCTGGCTAGCCATGCATATCACTAGTGGCATGGTTTCCGAGCTTTTTAAAAGACCCTATTTGCCTGTTAACTCTCCCCTCTCTCCCTCCTTCCCTTCCTCTCTCTCTCTTTTTGGTACCAAGGATTAAGCCCAGGCATGCTTAACTTCTGAGCCACATCTCCAGCCTCCTAACCACTTTTGTTTTCATTTTGAGACAGAATCTCACAAAGTTGCTGAGGTTGCCCTCCAACCTGTGATCCTTCTGCCTCAGCCTCCCAAGTCGCTGGGATTACAGGCCTGTGCTACTGCACCTAGCCTGACTAACTCCCTCTCTTTATTTACTGGATATGATCATAACGATAGCCTCCTCATAGGGTTGCAATGATTAGGATAATACCCACAGCTGGATATGGTGGTGCAGCTGTAATCCTAGCTACTACAGAGGCTGAGGCCAGAGGATCACAAGTTCAAGGTCAGTTCTTGCAACTTAGCCAGAACTTGTCTCAAAACAAAATAAAAATGGTTGAAAATGTAGCTCAGTGGTAAAGCACCCCTGGGTCCAATCCTCAGTACCGCGCCCGCACGCGCGCACACACACACACACACACACACACACACACACACAATCCTTAGCACGGTATACAGTAATGGCAAATGTTCTTTTCCTCCAGAGAGGGGCCTCCCCACATCTGGAGGCCGTCTGTTCCATTTTTCAGCAACATGGTGAAGATGCCACCAACTCTGCTGTACTTTCCAAGACTTGGGAGGGTTAAAGGCACCTTCTTTGACTTTAGGAATAGAAACTGGAATGCTCACCGAGGAAAAAAACATATGTACCCAGCACAGCTCAATCTACTCCCTGATTTACTGGAGCCTCACCGTCATTTGTGTGAGAAAGAAGGCTTGTCTCGGAAAAGAAGACTGAACCAAAGTCCCCAAAATGATGAACCGCAACTGGAGAGGTCAAACCCTCCGTGGCTTTCAGTTGTTTTTCTCTGACTCTGGCTAAGAAGTGCTTACGGGGCACCCACAGTGATTTCAGTGCCATTCTGGGAGGAGGTGCACCTGTCACCCCTGCTGAGGTCCCTCCGTGGTCACAGCCGGTGGAAGAGCACTTAGGTACTTTCCCTGCAGTAGCCAACATCCCCTGTGCTGTTGATGCCCCAGGAAATCTCATTCTCGCTGATCCCGCACCTTTGTGAAGCACGCCCAGGACGATTGTTACTGATGAAGCCTTCCCACTGAGGGAGGGGACTCGCTTGACCAGTATCATTCTCCCCCTTTTACAGATGGGGAAAACTGATGTCCACGGAGGTCTTGGCTATGGAGTTGGAAGCTGCTGGAATTCTCCAGGCTGCTATCCCTGCTGTTTCTCCACGTGGTACAGAGGACACAAAGGGCTATTTTTGTCCTCTCCCATCCTGAGTTATTCTTCACTGAATTGGACAGAAGCTTCTAACCATCCCCCAAATCCCCTCCCCCAGAGGGTCCTCCAGGAAATGAGCCCTGCTCACATCATTGCCCTGCTTTGCCCTGACCCGAGCTGTGGCCGTGTGATTAGCACTTGCTGGGTGCTTCTGGAACTCCAGGGACCCCAGCCCAGGTGGAGAAGGATGGGTTCACCACTAAGGAATCTCCCTCACTGTCTTCATTTCCTTCCCTCTTCCCTCTCCCCTTTCCCCAAGCCGCCCATTGACAGTGAAAGAGAGGAAACATCTGGTCCGGGTTCAGTGCCTCCGCCCTGGTGTCAGGGGGCTTGTAGGAAGAGGTGGTCGGAGGTCTTGCAACCTTGAAATAAACCAACGGTTCCCTGGCCCTCCTCCCCACCCGCCGTCCTTTCCTCCCCATCCCCCCTTAATGTCACACACCCTCCCAGCAACAGCCTCATCCCTGCGCCCGGCCGCCCAGCAGACAGCTGCTGCTGCTGCCTCTTCCAGAAACCCAAGAGAACCATGACCAAAGTGGGGCTCAGCGTGGCTCTGCCAAGACAGTGAGGATGCTGAAGTGGACAGGGGACCAGGGTGGGACGACACTGGACATGCTCCAAAACCCCGTAAGCCTGGTACTCCTCAGACTACCTCTTTCTTCCTCCATCCCTCTCCAATCACTGTGAGCTATCTTTGATGAAACATTTCCTCCGTGCCAGGCACTAGCACAGATTATCTTATTTAGCCGTAAAAATCCATCTCCTTACATCAGAAGGAGAAGCACAGAGAGGGTGAGTAACTTGGCCCAGATCACACAACTGTTGAGTGGCAGAACTTAGATTCAAACCCATCAAACTCCAAAGAACAGGTCCTCAGCCCCCTGTGGTCTTTCTCTGAGCACCCCTGAATCCCTTATTCCTCACCAGATCCACGAGCATTCGGGCACCCACAACCATAGGAACAGCGGGCATCATTCAGCAGCCTCTCGTTCTTTCCCCATTTCTACATATGCAAGGGAAAGACTCCAGATCTACCATGTGGTCAGCCCGGGACATGCAGACGACTTGAACACCATTCCTAAAGTCTAGGAGAGAGGTGGTCATTTGGAAGCATGATCAGTGGAGAGACATTATGAATATTCTTGGGCCTCAGAGGAGTTATCCCATCGTTAGCTCAGGCCTAGTCTCACCTTCTTGCCTCCAAGATCCTTCTGTGGTTTTGAAAAACAGATGGCCAGGGCAGCACCACCTACGAATGATGTGACACGGTGATTGCTCAGAGTGGCCTGGGGGCTGCTCATGAGTCATGGCCTCACTGTAGGGCAGGACTACATTAGGCCCTGGAGTGAGAGCTGACGCCATCTTCAGCCAAAGCTTGAATTGGATCAAATGCTTGGGACCAGTGAAGAGAGCAGCAAATCCAAGATCCCGAGGAACACAGACTCTATGCAGGAGAAATTGTGGTTTGCAGGCAGAGAAAAGATGACCAAGGGATGCTGGGATCTGGAGAGGTAGTGCTCTGAGGGACTGCCAGGGGCTGGCCTTGATCTATAGACTGCGGAGAGGTCATGATTCACACAGTGTCAGTGGGTCCTATTCGGAAGGGAAGGGGGAGAAGGGTGGGCTCAGTAGCTGAACTGTGTTTGCAGCATGCCTGAGGCCCCTGATGCCACCGTTTCAGGGGGGTGCTGGGAATGGTGACAAAGACCTTCAGTGTTAGCAGACCTGGGTTTGAATCCGAGTGTCCCTTCTCAGTGGGGTGAGCCGGAGCGAGTTTTTTACGCCATCTTGGCCTAGCTCTGTGGTCTATAAAATGGGCATCTCATGACCTGCTTTACTGGGTGGCGGTAAGAATTCCGTGTGTGCAGGGGATTTAACATTGTGCCCAGCAGAAGCAAGCAGCCCCAGATTGTCCTCCTGTCCTGGAGTCTGAGTGACTGTGCCAGGTCACTCATGGACTGAAACCATCCAGCCAACAATGTGATTGGGGTCTTAGAGAGACTCCATCTCCGTTCTTAGGAGGATACCTGGGAAACACCTTCACATTTGGGGATCCATGTGCCAAGGGCAAGGTGGTCACCCCTCTACCAACCGAAAACCCTCGGGCAGCAGAATGGATAGTCAACATATCAGCATCCTGGTGGAGCCCTGCACCATGCTGGACACACACACACACACACACACAAAGAGCCCCCAAAGTGACTTCTGTGGTGACTGAATGAAGCCCTTCGTAGGTGGGAAGAGGACGTTAGGAAGAAGCACTACTGGTGGGCTGTACATGCATCCGATATGGATAGGAACACTTTCTCATCTCCTCTGCCCCTGGAATTTTTATTTTTTTAGTTGTCAATGGATCTTTATTTTATTTATTTAGTGTTGAGAATCAAACCCAGTGCCTCACACGTGCTGGGCAAGCACTCTACCACTGAGCCATGACCCCAGCCCAGGCCCCTGAAATTTTGGAAATAAAGGAATAAAACTTCTCTTGGACAGTGAGACCATGGATGGACACAACGATGCATCAGAGCCCAGCTCGCAGACACTCTAAAGAGAGCATGATTCTTAGGCAGGGGCTGCGGCTCAGCAGTAGAGTGCTCACCTAACACGGGTGAGGCCCTGGGTTCGATCCTCAGCACCACATAAAAATAAATAAATAAACCAAAGGTCTTGGGTCCACCTACAATTAAAATTTATCTTTAAAATAAATTTTAAAAAAATAGATGAATAAATATTTTTAAAAAGAGAGCATGATTCTCAGTTGTCCAGCCTCCCTGGGCTTATCTGAAGGGCCATGGACAAGCTGGTCTGTCCTAAAGGGGACAGCAACTGAAACACAGAAGAGAGTCCAAGGGAAGACCCAGGGCACTGGCCCAGAGAAGGAGTACCTTGGCCTGAAAGACAGCTGTGTCTTCCTTGTGGCCATGGGGAGTATGTCTATCAAATCATCATCACTTGATACCATGACGTAGCTAAATTTTGCAACCAACTTCTGTGTTTTTGCTCTGTGCTCACCAAGCATCCGTAGCAGTGAAGCTGGACATCCCAAGTCCTTGGTCCTTGGGGACAGAGTGGGAGTTGGCCCCTTAGCAATTCTATTCAGATTCCCTCAGCTGGCTCTTAGGGAGAGTCAGTGTCTCCCACAGCCGTCCGTCCGCCTGTGGAAGTGAGAGCAGAAAGCCACACGCAGACCAAGGTCATGCCGCCCTGAGACCTGACTTCCCAGGAAGTTCCTGGCCCCCTGACTCTTCCTATTGGGCTTTCAGACAACGTCTATTTCAAAACACATCCGAATCCATCAAACAAAGCTCTGCGAGAGTTGCTTCAAATGAATAAACCAGCCTAGATGTCATACCTGTTCTCACTCCAAAGTCCTTCTGACTTCAGGGGGCCCCTGGCTTCAAGGACTTCCTCTCTGGTGTGTTAGTAAGAAGTTGTGTGGGGTGGGGAAGGTGGGGACGAGGCATCGGAAGGGTCACCCGCCTGTAGCTCCCCTCTGCAGCCAAGGCTCAGGTTTGTCATATCTGCTTGCCTTCTTCACTCCTGGGGCGGAGTGGGGAATGCATTAAGGGCTGCCTCCACCTCCACACCCCTGCTCAGCAAGGAAGAATGGAGAAAGAGGCCTGGGGGACAATGGGCAAGGTCTTTCCCTACTCTACTCTGCTCCTGATTTCCACACCTTCTGTTTCTTCTTCTCCCCAGAGGGCCTCCTAGGTGATGATATTTATTTTCTAGTTTTCGGTGGACACCGCATCTTTATTTTATTCTTATGTGGTCCTGAGGATCGAACCCAGCGCCCCGCGCATGCCAGGCGAGCGTGTTACCGCTTGAGCCACCTCCCCAGTAAAGGCATTTGTTTTTTTATTGCAGTATTGGGAATCAATCCCAGGGCCTTGCACACATTAGACAAGGACTCTACCACTGAGCTACACCACTGGCCCAAGGCATCATTTGTATGCAGTACAATTCACTCTTTTTTATGTTTTTGCATTTTATGAATGTTGACAAACTGAATTGTGCACCTACTCTTACGTTCAAGATATAGAACATAGGGGTTCGGGGTGTAGCTCGGGGCAGAGCATGTAGGAGGCCCTGGGTTCCACCCCAAGCACTGTGGAAAAGATATGGAAGATTCTCATCTCCCCAAATGTTCCTTGTGCCTCTTTGTGGAGAATTTTTCCTCTTCTAACACTTTGGCTGTGGCAACTGGGATATCTTTCCTACTCTGATGGTTTTTCCTTTTCCAGAATGTCATATAAAAGGCATTGTATATGAAGTGGCTCTGAGTCTAGCTTCTGACACTGGACACAATGCCGCTGAAATTCATGCATGTTGTTAGAGGAGTTCTAACACTTCACTTGTCTCTCATTGTGCCAGAGCATACGCATGGATCAGTTTATCATATGAGTTGCTTTCAGTTTGGGACAATTACGAATAAAGATATCGTTACATTTGTGTACAACTGTTTGTGTGGACATCCTCACAAAAATTTGGGAAAAGATCTAGGGGTGAGACTTCTGCATCATAAAGCAAATATATATTAAATCATATAAGAAATTGACAAACCACCTTCTAAATTTGCTGAACCCATCTTGTATTTCTAGCAACAATATGTAAGAATTTTAGTTGCTCCATATTCTGACCAAACATTCCATATTGTGCATGTGCCAGGCATTGAAACCAGGGCTCCTACACGCTAGACAAGAGCTCTACCACTGAACCATACCACAGCCCCAGTGCTTACTATGTCATGATTATTGTGTTGTGTTCTTTATATAGTCCGGACGAAAATACGTCATCAGGAATATAGATATTACAAACATTCTCTCACCCTGTGGCCTATCTTTTTCTTTTCCTGACAATATCTTTTCAAAGAGCAGAAGTTTTTAGTTTTGACACCACCTATTTTTATCAAATCTTTCTTTTAAGGTTAATGTTTTTTGTGTCATTTCTAAGAAATCTTTGTATAAAGTCACAAAACTTTCTCCTGTTTGCTTCTAAAATTTTTATAGTCTTGGGTTCTTCTGTTTAGATCTATGATCCCACTTAGAGTTAGTTTTTTATATGGTGTGAGATACGATAAGGCTTACATTCTTCTAGGTCTCTTCTTTTTTTCATATGGATGTCCAAATGTTCAATCACCATTTCTTGAACAGTTCAGACTTTCTTACTAAATTGCTTGTCAAAAATGAATTGACCACATAGGTGTGGATCTGTTTCTAGACCCTGTTCTTTTTTCTTTTAGATATGTCTCTTCTACATACTAGACCAACACTGTGATGCCTTGACTGCCCCTGCTTTATAGAAAGCCTAAAAATTAGGATATTGTTTATTTTTGATGTTTATATAATGGAATCATACTATATGCATTCTTTATCTGCTTTTTCTACATTAATTTTGAGATTCAGCTTCATTGAGGTACAAACCTATAATAATGCCTTCATTTTCACTACTTTGTATGTCTATCCACAGTTTTTTTTTTTAATCATTCATTCTACTGTTGGTTGACATATAAATTGCTTTCAGATCTCAGTTCTTCCAAACTATGTTGTGTGAAGTTTATGTCCATGTCCAATAGTGACACATGCAAGATTTCTTGAGGGTTTAAACCTATGTATGGAATTACTGGGTCTCTGGGCATAGGAATCTTCTCTTTGCTAGACAATACCATTTCTTCATGTATTATATCAATTTCCACCCTTGCAGTAGGGTACAAAAGTTTTCCGTGTTCCACCCCACCTTCCCTTGGTATTGTTAGACTTTTTAACTAGAAATTATGCCACGTTGTACTTTTGATTTGCATATCCCTGGATATGAAAGAGGTTTTTTTTTTTTTCTTTTTTCCCTGAGTGATGGAGATGGAACCCAGGACTTCACACATGCTAGGCAGGTGCTCTACTCCTGACCTACACCCCAGCCCAACATACTTTATTGTGCTCTTTGTCTTTTCAGAAAGGACTGACAGTTGGAGCTTCATTGTAAGCTACCTGCATATTTTGCTCATTTTCCTGTTGTTATTGTTGTTGTTTTTTACTGATCTGATGAATTTTTATATATTCTGAATGCTGATCCATCTTGTGTGGGTAGGTGTCGTTTCTCCTGGCCTATACCCTTCTGCCCTTTCAATGGTGACTTTTGATGACCTGAAGTTCTCTATTTTTATGTTGTCAAAATTATCAGCCAGGGCTCGGGTTGTGGCTTAGCGGTAGAATGCTTGCCTAGCACATGTGAGGCACTGGGTTCGATTCTCAGCACCACATATAAATAAATTAAAGGTCCATTAACAACGAAAAGAAAAGTGTTTTTTTAATTATCAGCCCATTCCTTTGTGTTATTTTGCATATCATGCATAGTTTATAAAATCTTTCCATATCCTGAATTCATAAATATCCTTGCCACTGTTTTCTCTTAGGATATCTAATGATTTGTTTTGTTTTGCTTTGTTTTGTTTTCTGGTTTTTGTTTGTTTTTGGTGTTGGAGATAAAACCCAGGGTCTTGCACATGCTACACACATGCTCAACCTCTGAACTACACTCCTAGCCCAAGTTTTAAAGCTGTGATTTGCACATTTAATTTTTAATTCAGCCAAAATTTTTAAGTTTGTTTATATATTTGCATATGACTATTGGTTTTTTATTTATTTTAATTAGTTATACATGACAGTAGAATGCATTTTGACACATTGTACACAAATGGAGCACAAATTCTCATTCTTCTGACTGTGCGTGGTGCAGAGTCACACCGGTTGTGCAACCATATATGTACATAGGGTAATAATGTCCATCTCATCCCATGGTTATATACATACTGTTTAAGGTACAGAGACAATTTCATCTGAAAAATCAATTGTCCCAACACAATATATTTTTCCCACCTATTTTCAATAACAGTTCTCTCATATCGAACTAACTAAATTCAGTGAGTTAGTTTCTGAACTGTGTTGATTTATTCTTCAGCCCTTTGTCAGTGGTAATTATCTTAAGTATCATAGCTTTATAATAAGTGTTGATGTTTAATCAGACAATTTCCTCACTGTAACGTCTTTGGGAATTTCTCAGCTATTCCTTGTCTTCATGCTTCAAATAAATTTGAGGGACAGATATCCACATCGCACCAAAAGTGAAAAATCGAAACTGCAGGAAATTTTATTTGCAATCCCATTGAATCTAAAGGTAAATAAATTCAAAATGAGGAAAATTGATAGTGCCCGCCCCTGAGTCTTCCTACCCAGAACCACGGCTTTTCATTTTAAGCATCCATTCCAGATGAGGCGGGATAGCATTTTGGTAACACTTTCTAGTTTTCCTCATAAAAATTTTGCACCTCTGTTCAATATTCCTCAGTATCTTATTTTTGGTTACCCTTGACTTTTCTTTTTTTCTTTAAATTAAAATTTTGGGGGGTTTGATGATACATTAAAATTCACTTTTGTGTAGCAATCTTCCATCCGACAGCTTTGATAAACTTCCCTATTCCTCCTAGCCATTTGACTGATGGCTGCTTCAGGTTACCTACGTGGACAATCGAAGGATCTGCCAACGTGAGAGCTGCGTTTCTTTTTCTTCCTTCTAATTTCAGTTTCTTTCTCTTTCCTATTATACTGGCCATTACTTCAAGCAACACCGAATAAAAGCAATGAGAACAGTTTGTTACCGATCTCAAAGGGGACATTTTTAATATTTCATATTGAATATGTAATTAGTATAACTCTGGGTTTGTGGAGGGGAGTAGAAAAGAAGAGAATCCAGGGCACACTCACATCGCAGGTGTGCTAAAAAAAACTCTTATCAGGTTAAGGAAGTCACCTTTGAATCCCAGTTGGGTAAGAGTTGTTATCATAAGCAAATATTGAATGTTATCAAACGTTTTCTGCCTCTATTGAGGTGATCATGTGATTTTTCTTCTTTGAATGAACTGCTATGTGGTGAACAACATTTAGAAATCTCCTAATAAACCAACTTTGCATTTGTGGGATGAATTCATTTTAGTCATAATCAATAATCTGTTGAACCACGGATAGGGTCAATATGTTCAAGTTTTGTTTAAAATTTTTACATCCGTGTTTAATAGCAAAATGGTTCTGTGATTTTTTTTCCCCTATAACTATATCTGATTTGGGTGTCAGAGGAGTGCCTGAGAAATGCTTCTTCTCTTCTTCTCTATAGAATTTCAACACTCTTGGAACGATCTTTTTCTTCAATGTTTAGCATATCTCACCTGTAAAATGATCTGGGATTGATATTTTCTCTGTAGGGAGATTATCAAGGGCTCTTTGCCCAAATGTAATGGTTTTCAATGGTCACTATGGGATTTCCATTTCTTCTTCAGCCATTTGGGCAATCCATTATTTTGCTAGCAATATTTTTCCTTTTTATTGAAGTTATCAAATTTATTGGCCATAGATGACATTATTTTTCATATTTTTCTTTCTGCTGTACCAGTAGTAGATAATTTTCTGGAGCTACTCTAATGGAGCACCAGAAATTGGATGGCTTGAAAAGAAGAAATGTATTTTTCTAGTTCTGGAGGCTAGAAATTCAAAACCAAAGTGACAGCAGTGTTGGTTCCTTCTGAAGGCTCTGATGTGTCCCCTGCTTTTAAAATAGAAGAATTTAACCCATTTAGTTATATCATTGCTACTGATATAATTGAACATTTTTTTCTATCATGTTATTCTTTGTTTCTTCCCCTCTATTTGCCCTGTATGTGTGTGTGTGTGTGTGTGTATAAGAAAAAAAAAATCCATTTTCCCCCCTACTATAAGATTGAAAGTTACACACTTCCATTTCTATTCTTAACAGCCTAAACTCTTCTCAAAACATACAGATCAATATGGTGGTGATGTTACCAAACTGATTATCTAACCTAAATCCCTCCTGCTCTATTTCCTGTTAGTCTGTCTTCAGAGCCTAGAATCTCTCTCCCATGTGCCTTCCTGGACTTGAAATCCCTAAACCACCACTTTTGGAGAACAAAAGAAAAAAAAAAAAAAAAAGTTCTGGAAACTTGCCAAAGGGGAAGGAAAAGGAAAAGCTTAAAATAATCAAGTGAAAAAAGGAATAGAGAGTAAAATGTGCTGGAGTTGACCATCCTCATTCTCAGAGGGCCAAGCAAAGGTCAAAGGGCCCTGGCCACTGCCTCCGAAAACAGGAGTCACAGTCCGGCCTGCTGGAGATGGACACTCAACTTCCTTCCGTGCTGAAATCATCGGAAGAGGAACCTCGGAGCTGAAGAATGGACCTCAAGTGTCTGCGTAGCCCCTACAGCTGTCCGCTGTGGGGGGGGGGGGGATGGATGCTTCTCAGATGTTGGTGGGGGAGGGGTACAGCGCCACTTCCAGAGTTTCCCATGTAGTCAGGGGGGACAGGAGAATGTGCATTGCTAAGAAGCCCCCAAGTGCATTAGCTTTCTGTAGTGGTGACAAGTTTGTCCCGAGATAATCCACTTAAAAGGGGGAAATGTTTGTTTGGGCTCCTGGTTTCGGAGGTTTCCATCCATGATTGATAGGCGTCCTTATTTGGGGGCCTGGAGCCATGCGGAACATCATAGTGGTAGAGGAACAAAACTGCTCTCTGCATGGCATCCAGGAAGCATAGAGAGGGGGACAGGGACGGGGACAGGGTCTTAAGATCCCCTCCCAGGGCATACTTCCAACCAATGACGTAACTTCTTCCCACTAGCCACACCTCCCCCAAGTTTCACTACCTCCTAGCATCATTAGATGGGTGACCAAGCCTTTCACACTTAGGGGACATCTCAGATCCAAATTATCACAACAAGTAATTCCATTGCTGGGCCCCGAGTCCCCTTTAGTGCCTGAATCCTGGAGAAGTTCAGTTGAGACTTGAGCATCCTCCATAGACCCAGATCCCAGACCGTGGCGCCAGCTTGGTGAATATTTGGTGAGTGCCTGAGTCAGAAGTTATTTTATTTGATCTTTCGCCATCTCAATTTCCTCATCTGGAGGAGAGTCCAGCAATTAAAAGGAGTGTGAAGGGCAGGAGTTCAATATTTCTAGTGGCCAGACTAAGAAATAAACCTGGAGGACAGATACTCCTTCCCATCTGCTGTCTGCTCATCCCACTGCCTTTTGGACCTGTCCAGCCTTGAACAAAAGGAGAACTCACCATGAAGGAGAAGTGAAGAACTAGGAGGGTAACCGGAAGTGGCCAGTCACCCACATGAACAGCCTCCAGGGGGGAAAGAGAACCCCCTGGTTGAGCAGAAGTCATGGAGGCAGGGTCCAGGCAGAACCGTGGGGTCTGGCCAGGCCTGAGGGGGAGGAACCCTGAGTTAAGAGCCAGGGTTCGAGGGCCAGTGAGAAATCCCAGGTTGCCATCTCTGAGCCTGACTGCAGAACAGCCAGGTGTGGCCCCCAGTCTGGCTCTCCTGGTCCATCCCTGCAGCTGGCAGCTCTATGGCCAACAGACTCACCCCGGCTGGCAGCTGACAGCGCCCCCTAGGGGCCCGACGGCTGCCCTCCTCTTCCTGCACGGAGCCTCTGTCCTCCAGGACACTGCTGCTTGTCCAGTCGGGAGGCCACAAGGCTGAGATGCCCTCTCCCCCATTCATGGATGCACAGATTTGCAGAGTCTCTTCCTCCTTCCTTCTCTCCCTTCCTCCCCCTCCCACCACCCTCCAGCCACCCTAGCACCTCCTGTGTCCCCAGCACCCACAGACCCTGCACCTGGGACTGTGTGTTTCTCCAGGGGGCTCTCCCAGGCTGACACCCAGGTTGACGGAACTCACCCCATCACCCCCAGGGTGGGGGGAGGCCGGGGGTGGGGTGGAGAACTCTGTGGACTACAGTTGATTTGCAGCTCCTTAGAGGACCCAAAACTTCCTTAAAGGAAAAAGGCAGACAGGCCCCAGCTCCTGATTGGCTAAGCGGCTGGACTCCAGAAGGTCGCAGTTACCATATATGCTCACGTAGAAGAGGCTGCTGCAGATAGTGTAGACTATTTCCCAAGCCCTGGCCCTGGTAAAAATGGCAACAAGAGCACACTGACTCCCTGTTTAAGTCCCATCCCTTTCTCGTCTCCACCATGCACACGTGAGGATTGCCCTCGCAGTCCCAGTGTTGCTGGCTGGAAACTAAGACTCAATTGTGTCACTGACAAGAGAACAACTTCTCTAATGATTTTACTAAGGGCTCATCATCTAGGTGCGCGCGCGCGCGCGCACACACACACACACACACACACACACACACACACACACACACACACACGGCTGTTTTTTCCTGGGGCTTCTCATAGGCAGGTATATATGGTAGTTCATGTGAGGAATGTGCTATTCACTTCTCCTACCTTTTTAGATAGAGGAAGGGATTGGAATGACTTAGAGCTGATCAATTCTCCAGTGACTGGAGCCCTCCTCCCCCACCACCTCCCTGCCCCCAACCAGAAACCTTCTCCTTCTCCCGCCTCTCAGCCAGCCACACATTCTTCCACCCCCATCCCCGGCTAGGAGGGCTGAACAGAGGAGCAAAGAAAGGGGGCAGAGGAGGAAGGAAGTTTGAGAGTGTCGAAATATGTGTTCCAGGTACATTCCAGAGGCAAACACACAGGAAAATAGGGTAAAAAAAAAAAAAAAAAAAAAAAGTTAGGTCACCACTGTTTTGTATTATCCATGGTTCTGCAACTCAGAAATGGAAGGCCTCAGATTCTGTCTTCATCTGCCCTTCATCTACACTTTTCAGTAGATATTTCTAAGGATCAGAGAGGGTTAGTGTCTTGATTATGGTCCCACAGCCAATTCCCAGCAAATCCAGGACTAGAACTCAGGCCAGAGAGCAGGGATATTCCATTCCCTCCACTTGATTTTGATCTGCAGGTACAGTAAGTGCTTATTGGCTGCTTCTTCCCAGTCAAGCCTATGGGTGACACCAATGGCTTGGGTGGTGGGGTGGGAGCCCCTGATGGGCAGGCTGTCCATCACTGTAGGAAGAAGGAACCAGCCTCTTCTTGGTGATCCAGGATGACTTCCTTGGAAAGCCAAGGAAGTCCTTGCCATCACAGGATCAGACGCCAGCGGCACTTCCTGACCTGCTCTGAGTGCATCTGCGTACGTGCAAGGATGTGTGTGCATGGATCCGTGGACTTGAGAGCTGTTCCTGTGTGTGTGTGCATGTGTGTGTGCGTGTGTGTGTGTGTGTGTGTGTGTGTGTGCATTGCTCCACACATACCCGCTTCCTCTTCCACCACTTGCTGCCACGATCCTCTGAGAACCCAGCACAAGGTTTCCATTAGTGAAGCACATTTTTGTGCTATGGATGTTGAAGGGGGGGGGGTAGAAAGCAGACTATTGTCCGTGATGGATGGGGTTTTAGAGGACTTCCCAGGGTGGTCCTTAAGGGGGCCGGCATGGAGGCATGCCGGGCATGCAGCCTCACAACATTCCCTTGTTTCAGTCTGACGTCTGTGTCGGGGGTCTGTCTGCTGTGCCACTGGGCTCTCTGCACCCCCCTTCATCCCCCTGCCTCCCCCTCGGCCTTGGCCCTCCCCTCCCCCCAGCATCCCGGACTTCCAGGTGACCTGAGTTCAGGAATGCATTTTTCTAAGTTCTCCTTTCAGGATAAAAAGCACATGTCCAACATGCCGTCCTCTCTGTTGTGGATATGGCTGCCCCTCAAAGGAAGAGATGGCTCGGGGACCAGAACTCAC
Source organism: Ictidomys tridecemlineatus (assembly GCF_052094955.1). Taxonomy (NCBI): domain Eukaryota; kingdom Metazoa; phylum Chordata; class Mammalia; order Rodentia; family Sciuridae; genus Ictidomys; species Ictidomys tridecemlineatus. Next base: position 106,013,541 of record NC_135482.1, on the reverse strand, counting down.
GAATGTCACTCATTATTCCCACATTTTAAACATACCCATGTCCCCTCTTCAGGATGCAGAAGGGTTTTGGCCAACTTCATAGGACAGATTTCCAGGATCGTCACCCTTGCATCTGCATCTGAACCCACTCACTGGGAGACCAGAGGGGTGCTCAGCCTCTGTGCTGTTCAGCCCCACGGCATGTCAGCATGTGCTGGAGACAGAATCAGTACAAATACCTCAGGGTCTACGGAAACTCCGTTTATAAATCACTTTCCCTCGGCTCAGTTAACCCCTTTTGTTTTAAAGATAAAGGAAATGAGCCCGTAGGAGCTTAGATGACTGGTCATGCGACCAGTAAGTGACAGAACAGAAAACAAATCCAGTCCCCGGACTTGAGGTTCCACGATGTTTCCATCTTGCCACCTTGTTGGGGGCACCTAGAGCCACCATCTAAGAGGGCCACTGCCTGCAGGGTGCTTTCTAACTAGCAGGGGCCTGGGAGCCACGGAGGAAATCATACAGAGCAATCCCAGGAAGTGGGGGCTAAGGACACAGGACAGAAATGCCTTGAGGATGGGTAGCCCCTGAAGACAGGGATGAATTGGGTCCCATTATCCCAATTCAACAGGAGAAAAGGGAAGGGCCATAAAGAAATGGAGCAGTTCACCCAAGGTCAGATCTCAGAGAACAAAAGCAAGTTAATCAAATCCTTAATCCAGTTGAAGGGTTTTCAAAGAGCTTTTGGGAGCAGGTGGGATGGCAGACTAGAGACCCAGACCTCCCAGGAGGAGCCTAAAAGATCAGTGCTCATGTCTTCGGCCTTCCCCCACCCCCACCCCCTCAATTCAACATAGAAGCAAAATGCCCCAAAGTAAGTCAGGGGAGGTACTGCAGCCTCAAAAAGCTGGATGAGAAAAAAATAATGAGGAACCAAAATAGGCAAGCTTCAGAGTTCCTTCATCCTGTTCAGGGCTTGGAAATTTACATATTAAAGGCTCTGAGAAGTCCTGCAGGGAAAACCCAAAGAAAACAAACAAAATACCTAAAATAGTAAAATTGCCCTCAAAAAAAAAAAAATGGGGAAATTATTAGTTTAATCCCATGTTGTTTGTCCTAGGAATTTTTTTCTCCATTCCAAAGAATGCCTATTAACAATACCAGGAACTTATCATTCTGGGGAATTTATTTTGGGAAATAACATCCAGAGTCCTCCAACAAGGTATCAAGGGGTTCGGGCGGGTAGTGAGCTGAGTGATGGTGAGAGAAGATGGGATGTCGACAGCTGAGTGGCAGACAACTGCCTGGGTTAGAAGACAGAGGATGGACGGAGGGGCCTCTGGGGACTCCTGCTTGAGTTTCTGGTTCTGACCTGCAGATCCAGTGTCCCCTCTCTCCCCCTGTTCCTAGGATAAGTTCAAGTACTGCCCTCTCGGAGTGCTCTGCTAGCCCCTAAGATGGAAGCTTTTGTCCAGAATGGTTTCGGGGACCACCCTATGTGACTCCTCCAGGTTTTAGATCCCCCAACTGACACATAAAAATGAAGGCGTATTTTCCTCTCTTTCTGGAAGGGATCTCAGTACCCCCCGCCCTTCACTCCCCTGCACCCACACGTGCCGACTGAGCACACGCACGGATTACCAGGCCCTTCATCTCATCCACCCAGGTTATGCCTAGAGCCTGGTGCAGGGCTTGGCATAGAAAGCTGTGGGTAAGGGGCCGGGATGTCGCTCAGCTGTAGAACACTTGCTGAACATGTGCGCCAGGGCCTGGGTTTCAACCCCAACCCTGCAGAAAAAAGAAAAGGGTTGCATAAAAAAAAAAAAAAAAAAAAAGTAAGCTGACCTGGAAGTGGAGCCAGGGTTGTTCTAACACTTTTTCCTCTTCGCTCAACTAACTGGTTGGCAAGGACTATCTCTAGACTCTTCCAAGGGGCTGAGTTTGGGAGAAGGTGAGGTTCCATTCAAAGAGTCCAGAAGAGTGCAGCTGGGCTGGCAGGGGTGGGGTGTGACTCAGTGGAGAAGTGCTTGCCTCGCACCTGTGAGGCCCTGGGTTCCATCCCCAGCACTGGAAAGAAAAAAAAAAAGAAAAGAAAAGAATGCCCAAGCATAGCTCAGTTTCTTCCTCCCCAACCCTTTTGGATCAGGCTCAAGATGAAATCCTTATTCCCAAGTCTCTCTGCTTCCCCAAGTTGGTGGGAGAGGTCTGGCAGCCACACGCTCCCCTGGCCCCATGCTCCTGCCTCTTCCCTCATCTCCTCCCAGTGAGCCAGGGCCTCCCTCCTGTTTGCCGGTCTCCCTTAGTTCTTTCCCTATCCTCTCCCCTCTCCCCTTTCTCTCCCTTTCTTTCCATCTATTGAATGGTCAGCTTGGCTCCAGCCAAGCAACTGGCTCCTAGGAACCTCTGTCTGCTGGGCCTTTGGCCAATGCCTTCTTCCAGCTGCCCGATTCAGGGTGATCTAAATAAGCGTGTGTGTAGGGCTACTGTCTTCAACAGACTCCCTCTACCAGTCCTCTGGGTCCAAAAGCACCCTCGGAGAATATCTGTATTGGACTGGGGCAGCACATCTGGCCAGTTTGGGCACGTCTGACCACACCCTTAGCTGCTGTGGCCATGGGCCCTACTGACCCGAGATGCCGATGGGCAGGGAATGTCAGCACAGGGTCTTAGTCTATTTTCCAAAGAGGGCATTCTGCTCTGTATCCCTGTGTTTTAGTTAATTTTTTCGCTGCTGTGACTAAAACACCTGACCAGAACAATTCTAGAGAAAGAAAAGTTTATTTGGAGGCTCACAGTTTCAGAGATCTTAGTCCATAGAAAGTAGGTTCCATTCCTGAGGTTCGAGGTGAGGCTGAACATCATAGCGGAAGACTGTGGCATAGGGAAGCAGCTCACATGATGATCAGAAAGCACCCAGGGGTTTCACTTGCCAGATACAAAATCTATACCCCAAAGGCACACCCCTAGTGACCCACCACCTCCAGCCATACCCTACCACCTTCAGTTACCACTCAGGTGATCCCGTCGGGGGATTAATGCACTGATTGGGTTAAGGTTCTCATAACCCAATAATTTGTCCTCTAAACCTTCTTGCATTGTCTCACATGTGAGCTTCTGCCTTCAAACCATAGCACCCTGGATGGGTTCAGTTCCAGCAAAAGATCCAGACTGGGCCTGGAAAGCCCAGAAGTGGGTGGAGATGAAGTAGGCAGAAGGAACGGCGCCTGTGTCCTGCATCCACACCCAGGCTCTCCTCAGGGTTGGTCCAGGCAAAGAAAGAACTCAGGGGCCTGCTGGTGGGTGGGAGTGAAGTCGAGAGAGGAGGAGGGGAGGCCCAGGGGAAAGGTCGTGACCTACTAAATACACAGGCAAAGGGGGCCCCACAGCCTGGATCCCCAGGTGAAAGAGAGGAAACAGGAATGTCTCCGGGTCTCGACACATGGTTGTAATGATCACAGACTCCATAGGCTCAGGGGGGCCTCAGAGTTCATCTCCTCCATCCTCCTGTTTCCGGGAGAGGCTATATCTAAACTAGTCAAGATGTGCAGCCAACTCTGTTCTTAAATTCTCTGGAGAAGGTAATAACTGAGCTCGTTTTCACTGACTATTAGACTCAGGATCATGGTGTCAACTTTGTCCACATCATTCAGAAGGCTTACAGTTTACAAAGCCCTCACCAGAGACTCCTTCGTGACCAGGCTGAATGTCTGGACTCCTGGGCCTTTGGTCCATTGTGCATTGTGATCCCAAGTTTCCTAGGGAAGAAAGTTCTTGCTGTTCAGCCCCAACCTTCCAGCTTCTGCACAGGGCCTGTGCTCATCCACATGAAATATGCAAAGTGGTTCTCATGGTGTGTGAGCCTTGGTGAGCATCGCGTTAACCGTTAGGTGCTGCTGGGTAGATGGAAATCACTTATTCTTCAATTTCCTTCTCGAAAGTACCTATTGCTCTCGATGCTGTCCTAAAGGCAGAAAGGGGATGTGGGTAAATGCCTTACCGGAATGTCTTCCCTGATGTGTTCCCGACTCCACTCACACTCTGTCCCCAGCCAGGTTGTGGCTTCCATCCCCCCGTAAGTTCCCATTGGCACATCAGTCGACCTTTTAAAGGGGCTAAGAGTGGTGCAGAGGAACAGCTAGGGGCTCTGAATGGTGCAGCCATATAATTTATTATCCAATCCAGGATGCCTTACAGAGTGAAAGGGCTGCTATTAATTATGCGGGACAACAGGCATACACCAGGATTTTTCCCAGGCAGAGCAAGACGCCGGTCACCCTAGCTCTGGATTTTGAATCAAGTCTCTCCACCTTGTTTTTTGGCCAATCCTGAGCAATTAAGGCTCAAGTTTCTCATTGGTGAAACTTACCAAGGGAAGATATCTGCCCCCAAAGGCAGAGAGTCTTGGTCTTTGAAGTACAGGAGTTATTCGGGGTGTTTTTCAAAATCCCAAGCGCCCAGCTGGGTGCAGTGGCGCATGCCTTATAATCCCAGCATTTGCACAGACAAGGAGATCACAAGTTCAAGGTCGGCCATAGCATCTTAGACTCTCAGTAATTGAGAAAGACCCTGTCTCCAAATTAAAAAATTTAAATTTAAATAAAACAGGGGGGAACTAAGTAGTAACTCAGTGGTAAAGCACCCCTGGGTTCAATCCCCAGTAACACAACAAAAAATAACAAGAAACCAACAAAAACAGAAAGCACCGGTTCCTAGCACAGTGCCTAGAAACTGACCCAAAGGGTAAGACATGATGTAGGAGTCTGCATTTTGGCAATCACCTCGGTGGGGATGCCGATAGATGGGTCAGAAGTCAGTCTTTCGGAAACACTGCCTTTGGGTCATGGCAAAGTCCATAACAACATGAGTAAAGCACCTGGCACAGAGAGGGCCACCACGCATGGCCATTGTCATCCTGTTGAACCTCCCGCCATCACCTCGCCCTCTGCTCTCTGAGCTCCTTGAGGGCAAGGCTGTGTCTTAATTATCTTTGAAGGCACAGTGGCAGCTTGGTACACAGTGGTGCTCTAACAATGTCTGGGGCCTCAGGAATGCTTTGGAGACCCTTTGGAGACTCACAATTATGGAGTAAAGAGTGGATCTCACTTGGACTTTGTGGCAGTGTCAATCCTCAGGCAGAGCTGTGACGTTTTCTACAGGCAGAGTCTAACCCATTGTGCTGCAGAACCCTCATTCCTGCTGCTCACCTGCCCCAGGCCACCCCCAAGCCCATCTCAGAGGACTGGGGTGGGGCAGAGCACAGGTTTGCTGAGAAATCTGGCTGAGAGATCTGACCGTTACATGGGTTTCATCCTGAAATGACTTTGAATGAAAACTGAAAGTAAAACTCAAAACCACCCACTTCCCCCGCTCTCTTCACTAACAAGCCCTGAGTTCAGCTCAGCAGTGCCGGGCTTGAGGCCTTCCCAGGCCTGCCGCACCCTTCCCAGCCCAAACCCTCAACCTCGCTGACCGCTGACTGTTGTATTCAACCGGCACCCTCTCTCTGCACAGCCTCAAGGACTCTGCTTCTCCGGTCCCCTCCCACCCACACAGAAGTCAGAGCCAGGGGCAGTGGAGAGACACACCCTTCAAGCAGAGCCAATATCCCAGCTTTCTTATCAAACCTCACTCCTTTTTATATCTTGACTCCACTTATTAAATAAGAACCAATTCCAACATTTAACAAAGCTGTCTAAGACATATATAATGGACAAAACTTCTGAGTGTGTATTATGGACTCACAACCCGACAGGGTACCATTCAAGTCAAAAACACAAAAACTTAACTTTTAAAAATAAGCATTGGTGGGGGTGTTGCTGGAGATGTAGCTCAGTGATAGAGCACTTGCCTAGCCTATGTGAGGCACAGGGTTCAATTTCCAGAACCACAAAAAAAAAAACAATTTTTAGTACAAAAGCAATATGCAGGGCTCCTCAGCTTACAATGATGACGTCCTGTTGAACCATCAGAAGTAGAAAATACAAGTTGAAAATGCGTTGAACACACCTAGTCTAGCAAATATCTGAGTTTAGCTGCATCTACCTAAACAAGCTCAGAACACTTCTGTTAACCCACAGTTGGGCAAAACATCTAACCTAAAGTATGCTTTTATAATAAAGTATTCAATAGCTCATGAAATGACATGAATTGAATATTGTTCTAAAAGTGAAAAACAAGGCTGGGGATGAGGCTCAGTGGTTGAGGTCTCATTTAGCATACACGAGGCCCTGGGTTCTATCCTGGGCATGTCAAAAATAAGTAAATAAATATAAATAAATAAATGAAAAACAGAAAGATTATCCTATGTCAGGAGACCAGGAAAAGATCAAAATTCAAAGTAAGCTTTCTACTAAGTGTATATTGCTTTCCTACCATTGCAATTTAAAATAATCAAGTTGAACCCTCATAAATAGACCACCTATACATGCTAATAGCAAAAACCCAAACACTACAGAAATCAAATACATAGTTCCTAGACTCCTACCCTCCAAACACCTCTTCCTTTCATAATTTCAGAAGCTAGATTGTAGTGGGTTTGTACACAGGATTGCTATTGAATGCACACTGTCACCCCAGGCTCCCAGAAGCTAGGACAAGTTGACTTGCCTCTGATCACCAGGTAAAAAGTGGCAGAACCACTTGGTGGTACAGCAAGAGGGTACAAACAACATGCTACTAGGGGAAGAGAGAGCTAAGATAACATGCAGGAAAGAGGGGCATGTTGTCTTTTCTATCCTCACCGCCTAGGGGACAGGAATATGGCCTCAGCAAACGTGCCGACTACCCAGGGGCCCAGCCTCATGGCTGGAATTAAAGATTGAAAGCTGGAATGTAATTCACCAATCACGGCCACACTTCTTAACCTGGAGTAGGCCTTGGCATCAAGAGCAGATTTCTTAGTCAAGACTCTAGTCTTACTCATGTGTATCGAAGGTCGAACCTCCATATTAGCATTGGAAATGTTTTGATGTGTCTGGGGCAGACTAAGTTCAGATGCAGTTGACAGCAGGGCAGGAGTGACAATGGTTTTTATGGAACATCTTCAATTCTTCTCCCCACCTACAGAAGTCAAGAAAGGCCTTCCAGGGCTGGGGCGGGGCCCAGTGGCAGAGTGCTTGTCTGGCCCACGTGAGGCACTGGGTTCGATCCTCAGCACCACATAACAATAAAAAATAAAGATATTGTGTCCACCTGCAACTAAATATTTGAAAGAAAAAAGAAAGAAAGGCCTTCAAGAGAGGTCCGTCAGTCCGCAATGGATGACCTAGCGGTATGAATTATTGAGAGGCTGCCGTCTTGTCACCTGGAGACAGACTCCCAGCAGGGGCAGGCCATCTTCACATCTGAGAAGGGCTGGTGTCCTTGCCACACGTGCCCACACCTTCCCACATGCCTACTTATCCCACTGGTTCCTGCGCCTTCATTTCTCCATGCTCTCGGTCCCCCCAACCACTCACACTCTCCTTCAGCTCTTAGTCCCTCATCTGAAGGCTCAGAGGTCTTAAAATGTAGTCAAGACAGTTCCTTAAATACCTCTTTTCCCATGACCCTGCCCTTGTCCTGTCCCAGTCACCGGCTCCCAAGGGTGGACCCTAGACATTTGAACCCAGGGTGCTTTACCACAGAGCTACATCCCCAGACCTTTTTGTTTTTTCATTTTGAGACAAGGTCGTGCTAAGTGGCTTAGGTTGGCCCTGACCTTGTGATCCTCCTGTCTCAGCCTCCTGAGTCGCTGGGATTACTGGCTTGTGCCTGGCTTAGACCTTGTTAATACCAAAACATCCACTCCCCATGCTAATCTCAATTTCCTGCACCCTCTCTTGAATTCCTCTCTCTCCACTCCTCCTCTGAGACCTCCATCCCAATAAACCTCGGCTCCACCGGCTCTTCCCACCTCTCCCTTCCTCACTCATTTTGTACTTCACCCCTCCACCCTCCTTATCCATTTTCAGTTCCATGGCCAGTCATTGTGATCACCCCCTTCGATATGTCCCCAGTTCCTTGGTCCCTCTTACCTCTGCATAAGGCAGAGGTGTGGCAAGACCACCAGGAATGTGTGAGCATTCCTCGCTGCCCCTCACAACCCTGAGACTCCCTGCAGCTGCAGGAGATAGAGGACTACAGCTGGTGTGACTGGATCATGGAAGCAAAACCTGCTCCTTCACAGCCGGAGAATTCGAGGACCTTGGTTTAGGTGAGGATTTATGAGGATGCTAAAACTCCCTGCAGAAACTCCATCAGCCCGGCCGAGGGGTTCTTCTGAACACAGTCCCTTCCACGTGGGCCCTCCTGAAAACCCGTCTCCAGATGGCTCATCCTCTCTCAGGGCACAGCTGCAACGTCACTTCCAAGTGCACATCACGTACTCACACTTTCCATGAGAAAGGATCCAACGGGGGTCACCGAGTCACCATCTCATAAGGAAGACCCCTCTCTATGGGACAGAGTCTTTGCCAAGGAGTCAGACCACTGGCTCCGGCACCAATTCCAGGGCCAATCTTCTGTGGCCTGGATGGCGGAACTCCTAGCACAGGAGCAACTGCAGGCTGTGGAAGGGGCTGCCAGTGACAACTAAATGGCGGTCCCCAGAGTATCACAGATCAAGCTGGCTCACATCCAGCTCAGAGAACCAACTCTGGGTTTCACCCTGCACCAGGCCAGGAAGCCTGAACATCTACCCTCTAGGGGAATTTTGCTGGCAGTCCCCAGGTTTTCAGAGACCAACTCGTGATGTCTTGGTCAGACCCAAAGAAGGTAGCAGTTCCACTCGACTAGCCACGCTGTGGTTTCATTCATGGACAACTTCACCCTCGGTTCTAACTCCCAACTTTATGGTATAGAGACCGTGTGATGTTTCAAAACACCTGGATGTGGGTTCAAATCCTGGTTTTCTTTCCTACTAGCTATGAAACACTGGGAAGTTTTCTTAAGCTCTCTGAATCCCAGTTCTCTCAGCTAGACAATGGAGACCATGACGTTTACCTCTCTGAATCTTACTGAGGTTGGAACCACTTGAACTTAACACCTGCTTGGCAAGTTATTACCAGCACACTTGTGTATCCCAGACCCCTCTGCATATGCAGAGACACTGATGAGTCCATAGAAAACCTTCTGTTTCTATTTTCTGAAGCTAAAAATTCTTGAGAACCTAAGTTGCCACTTTTTCTAGAATAGATCTGTGTCCGAGTCTAGCATTTCAAGAAGGAGTGTTACTTGAGAGTGTCACTCTCGCTTCTGTTACCCTCCTTGTCCTCCTCTATGATGTTGGGCATGGAGCAGTTGGGTGACCTTTCACAGCCATGCAGCCTAGTACCCAAGGATGCAAACTACCCTGATGAATCCAACACTCTCAAGGCTTAGAAAACCACCATTGTAATGCTCAGAGATCAGAGATGGTTCCACCCAGAGTGGAAATAGGAAGTAGAAGGCATTAGGAAAGAAATGCAAACGGCACCAGTGCACAGATCCCCAGGCTCAAGTAATGAAGCCAACTGAATTGTTTTCCTGCCCCCTTCTGGGCTACGCTGTCTTCTAGCCATCAATCACACACCTGCCAGCAAGGAACTGCCTCTGGGAGATACAGAGCAGGAGGCGCAGAACATCTCAGGTCCTCCCCTGACCTGACCCCTCAGGCCAGTACCGAATAGCCTTCAACTCCAGGGAAGCACGAACACAAGGAGGTCATGTCAGAAAGCTATGAGGTCGAATTCTAGACCTGCTCTGCCATCCTAGGTGTGACCTTCAGAAAGTCAGCCTCGGGTTCCCTGTTCGTAAAACAGGGTGGCATGGCCTGTCCTCCCTTGCCTTGCCCTGGGCTGTTACAAGAAGAACTGTGATGAGAAGGAGGACAGCCCTCAGCACACTCTCATGCCCTGAACGAAGGTTCCTTGCCAATATTGTCTTCCCAGTTTGTTTGTGAGCTTCTTCGGGATGAACTAGAATCTTTGGTCTTAGGAGTAATTGGCTACTACTTAGGGAATTCTTTTTTTTTTTTTTTTTGGTACCACGGGTTGAACCCAGAGGCACTCTACCACTGAACCATATCCCCAGACCTTTTTATGCTTTGTTTTGAAGCAGGGTCTCATTAAGTTGCTAAGTTGCTGAGTCTGGCCTTGAACTTGCGATCCTCCTGCCTCAGCCTTCCTCAGTCGCTGGGATTAAAGCACTCGATGAATCTTTGTTATGTGAAGGCATTATATATTATTTCTTCACTTTGCTTCCATGCATAACATTGTGGAGGGCTGGGGTTGTAGCTCAGAGGTAGAGCGCTTGCCCCTCACTTGTAAGGTGCTGGGTTCAATCCTCAGCACCACAAATAAAATAAAATAAAGGTATTATGTCCATCTACAACTAAAAAAAAAAGTTTAAAAAAAAAACAACATTGGGGAGCAATGACCATCACCTTCTTGATAAGTAATTCAAACTAGAAGTTCAGTCTCTTGACCAAAGACTAATATATAGTAAATGGGTAAAATAGGAATATTTTGAAAGTTAATTTTTAAAATTTTATTGGTTCAAAATTTGTGTCATGTGAGGCCGGGGATGTAGCCCAGTGGTAGGGTATTAGCCTAGCATGCCCAAGGCTCCAAGTTCCATTCCCAGCACCAAATGTATACAATAGCAAATAAACTTATGTCACAAAAGGTTAAACAATGAGAAACCTCCCTCCCACCCCTGCCTCCTCCACTGCCACCTTACTACCAGGATCAATCGGTTTCTCACATATCATTTGAAAGATATTCTCTACTTATGTGTTCTAATCTATATGAATATTTTTTTGTCTATGCTTTTATCTCAAATAGTCAGGTGCTGTTGTCCTACACTTTGCTTCTATAGTTCTATGTGTTTTAAATTTTTTTTTAAGTCTTGTTTTCAAAGCCCATTTCTGAATGATGGTCTTTAGTTAGGTTTGGTTTAATGATAGGGCCATAGAACAAGGCAGCTGGGACAGGGTTAGAGATCACGTGGTCAGCTGTCTCCGTCCACAGGTGAGGGCACCAACACCCTGAGAGGGCAGCCTCATGGCTGTCAGCACTAGCCCAGGAGACCCTCTGCGTCTGTGATAAGCAAGGCTGGCCCAGTCCCACAGGTGATGGCAGAGTGGTGGTGTCAGCCCAGATGGCTGTGGGCGGTACCCTGGGATCCAGCTCACTGTGGGGGAACCCCTGGCCTGGCTTCAGTTCCTCTTAAAAAGAGACAAATCTGGGTGTGTGCCCTCGGTTCATAGGGACCATGTTCATGTTCAGAGGCACTTTTTTCCTGAGCCTCGGATCCCACCTCTTCCTTCCCAGCCTCGCCTTCACACGGGGTAAAGTGACCAAGATGTCCACCCAGGGAGATGAGAAGAGAGCCTCAGGGAGCTGTGCCCTGGGGGAGTAAAGTCATTGGTGGTGAATTCTGGGGTCTACCCCACCCTCTGGATCTCCATCCCCCAATTTCCCCCAGATACGTGGTGAGAAATGAGAAGTTATACTTGAAGGGAACTTCCGCAGCATGATTATAATACTGTCTCTTCTTACAGCAGAGAGAACTGCACTTACGGGAGACACCTTATATGAACTTTACAAGGACAGAGGGTATAAGACAAGAGTTCCCTTTGGCAACCTGGGGAGAACCTCGGATCTGAGGAATAGACCAGATGTCATTTTCCTGGGTGGCTTAGGAATCATTTTACTGGAAGATCAGAGATGACCTGAAACACAGTGGTTACTAGAATTTTGCATTTGATAGATCAGAAAAAAAATCTAGGGACCAAAAAAAGGTTGACAACTTTGTATTTTATTACAGAAGGATATGTGTATGGCTACAGAGATATAAATACACGTGATATCAATATTCGTATCCTATTCATAGAAAAGGGCATTTCAATATTATAAAATAAGTCAATTTCAGAATAAGATGATTCTTCGGGGATATTTTCTATTCCATGCGTAGTCTTTAAATTTTTATTAGTGCATATCAATTCACAGTTTAGTGGTTTCAGTGGCTTTAGTATTCATACGTGCATATAACATTTTTGATCATTTTCTCCTCCCTGTTATCCACCTTTGTCCTCCTCTCCCGTGACCCTATACCTCTTCACTAGTAGTCTCCCTGCTCCATTTATGCCATTGTCCAGAGTCACATATAAGAGAAAATATGCAATACCTGTCTTTCAGAGGCTGGCTTATTTCACTTAACATGATGATCTCCACATCCATTTTCCTGCAAATGACATTATTTTGTACTTCTTTATGGCTGAATAATACTCCATTGTGTATGTATACCACATTTTCTTTATCCATTCATCTGTTGACAGACAGCTAGGTCAATTCCATAACTTGACTATTGTGAATTATGCTGATATAAGCATGAGTTTGCATGTATCGCTATGGTATGCTGACTCAACTCTCTCCGGTATATACCAGGCAGTGGTATAGCTGGATCATATGGCAGTTCTATTTTTAGTTATTTGAGGAACCTCCATACTGATTGCCATCATAGCTGTACTAATTTACATTTCCACCAACACTGTAAATGTTTCTTTCCCACAACAGAGTCACCAGCATTTATTGTTTTTTGTATTCTTGATGATTGCCATTCTGATTGGCATAAGATGGAATTTCAAGGTGGTTTTAATTTGCATTTCCCTAATGACTAGAGATGTTGACCATTTTTCATATAATTATTGGCCATGCATACTTCTTCTTTTGAGAAGTGTCTGTTTCATGCATACTCTTTATTTTCCCATAAACTAACAAAAATTTCATCAACTCCTTCAGAGGTCCATCATGAACTTTCATTTAGAAGTACTGAACTTGGTGATGTTAAGTAGGCATTCCTTATTTTATTTTATTTTATTTTTGTACAGAGATTGAATCCACTTAGCTGCTGAGCCACATCCCCAGCCCTTTTTTTATGTTTTATTTTGAGACAGTCTTGCTAAGTTGCTTAGGACCCTGCTAAATTGCTGAGACTGGCTTTTAACTTACTATCCTCCTGCCTCAGCCTCCCAAGCTGCCGGGATTACAGGCATGTACCACCTTCCCCGGTTTATGTGGGCATTCTTAATGAAAGGTGTTAACTATTTCCTTATGTTATTCTTGGTCCTTCATTCCCTCTTTCCTTCTTTCCTCCCACCCTCCGCCTCTCCTTCCTTTCTTCTCTCTTTCCTTTCCGTCTTTCCTTCCCTCCTATCCTTTGCAAGTCATTACTGAGCGTGGGCCATGATCTAGTCACCTTTATGCCATCTTCTACCATATATGTCTCTATAATCCCAAGAGCTCACCCTCAGAACTGGATGGGGAGATGATGTGATTATGAAGCAGCTGGATTGGGGCACATGAAACTGTCCCCTCAAAGAGGCTGGATCAGCAGGAGAACTGTCACCTTTAGCAGGAAAGGAAAAGCCTTCAACTTAGCTTCTGCTCAGGAACAGCCCTTTAGCCCTATTTTAAGAAAACGTCAAATGCAGGCCTGCACCTGGGGTCCACTCCCCAGAGAGGTGCATCCCAGGAAACAGCTTGCACTTCCTCCTGTGCCCACCTGGCTGAGAGTTCAGGCCACCTGCACTTTCAGGGCACCTGCAGCCCCAGCACCACACTGTAGTGTTGTGTGGCCTTCAGTGTCCCTGGAGGCAACCTCCCCATCTAGAGCTGCTTGCCTGGGCCGTCCAGGTTTCCTCTAGAGGCGTCGATTACTGTTTTGGTCAGCACTCTATTACCAAGTCGCATGGGTTTGACAGGCCTTCCCAACCCTATTATTTTCAGCCTGTTATTTTTAGTGTGCAATTTTATAGAATGCAAGGGTTTTCAGGAATGTATGTACTATGTTATTGTGCAAAACCTGTCGTAAGCCAATACTGCTTATCTTTCACTAAGCTATAGCATAACCATACCCGCACAATAAGCGGCAGTGAAAAACCGTAGAGGTGTGTGGAAAAATCCCCGCTTCAGAGCAAGTGAACAAAAGCAAGTTGCAGAACAATGCACACAGCATGATGTTATTCGTGGGGGAGGGGAAATAACCTTCAAAACAACACCTTTTAATCTCTACGGGAACATATATTCCATGTCAGTAAGTTCAAGGGAAATATGCTAACTAATTTGTCCTAAGTGGGGGAGGGGTTCCAGCACCATTGCCCTTGAACCTAGGTGAGGGTGTCCTGCCCTTGGCATCCCCTCTGGACCCTTTTCTTAACCAAAGATACTACCATTTAAAGGAGCTCCCCTTCTAGACCATACTTACGACCCCAGAATTCTCTTCCTGAGCCCATTTCAGGCCCACATGGAACTCTTTTCTAGATCCTTTCTTCTGGCAGCTGCTGCCTTTGCTTCTACCCTCAATCATCTATCAAGGGATACAGGGGTGTGAAGAGGGATGAGAGAGCAGGAAGCCTGCCCGGTCCTCTTGCCCAACCCACTAATGTTAGAGGCAGGACGGGGTGCCAGGAGATGGATAGGTTCTCTCCTTCTGTAGACTTTATCTGCAAGGTTCAAGTGTTACAGGGAGAATTATTTTTGTATTGTTCACATTCTGAACAATTAATGAAACCATAATAAAGAAAATCCTGTCAATACTCCACGCTCATTCAGAAATCGGAACTAACAGTCTTTATTGGCAGCTCTTGATTATGGCTCGTGGGGACTAAAGGGGAAGGAGAGGGAGGAACTGAAGTCATGAGGGAAACAGAAGTCTCAGTTACTCTAAGTGACAGGTGTTAATTACTAATTTTAAAGAAAGAAAGCATCTTTCAATGGCCGTATGGGGTTATGGGGCAAAAGTGGAATTCCCCAGAAGCAAAAGCCACAGCAGTTAGCAGAACGGGGTCCCCACGTCCACCCACTGCCTCATATCCAGCACATACAGAGCCAGCCCCAGAGGAGCATCCAGGAAAGTCCTGAGCTGGTCCTGTTCTGCCGAACCGCACCGCAGGGCAGCTGTTCAGAGCCCTCAGTCAGAGGGGCCACCGACCAGGGGATTTCCTGTGGGTGGAGCACTGTGCAGGGCCCCTGGGCTATTCTGAGGTGTCCCTCAGCTCCCCACACCCAATTCCAGGAAGCCTCCCTGGCATTAATCGGAAAACTGCTATCTTGTCCTCAACTGCATTCAACAAAACTAGGTGGGAGTAGGAGGAGCACAGACCACCTGGTAATGAATTGAAAGAGCCCAGAGCCAGGAAGCAGGAGGCTGGCCACCTAGGTATGGGAAGTGGGCAAGCCACTTAACCTGAGAACTACTGTGTCCTTCCCACAGGGTGGGGGGGCGGGGGGGGGTCAATTAGAATAATAGTTCTTAGGGCAACTTCAAAAGGTTATTGTAGAAGTTAAATGAGATAAGCAAATGACCCAATATTTTAAAAGGACCAAAGGGCTGGGGATGAAGGTTGGTGGTAGAGCACTTGCCTAGCATGTATAAGGCCCTGAGTTCCATCTTCAGTACTGGAACAAAAAGCAGGAGGGATCAAAGACCTTCACATTCCCCTCACCAAAGCAGAATCAGTGGTGAATAAGTGTGTGCAAAAATGTTCCACATCACTAAGGAAATATGAATTAAAACCAGGAGATACCAAAACACAGCTATTAGAATGGACACTGAAGAAACGACATGCTGAGGAGGATATGGGGTCCCAGGAACTCTCTGTCACTGCTAGTGGAAATGCAAAAATGGTCAGCAATTTTGGAAGACAGTTTGACGGTTTCTTATAAAACAAAACATACTCTTAGCATAGAATCCAACAATTCATTACACATTTTGATACTGCTGAAAGAAACCAGAAACTATGTCCCCACAAAACCTGTACATTGGTATTAATAGCAACTTTATTCAAGATTGCCAAAACTTAGACCAAGGGGTCCTCTGGTAGGTGAAGAAACTGTAACATCTGAAATAGAATATTATTCAACACATACACACACACACACACACACACACACACTAGCTACTCTAGAGGCTGAGCCTGGGCAACACAGCAAGACACTACCTTAAAAATAAAAAATTTTTAAAAAGGGCTGGGAGTATTAGCTCAGCTGCAGAGTGATTGTCTAGTATAGTTCAATCCCCAGTACCCATCCTCTGAAAAAGGAATGAGCTATTGAGCCATGAGAGGACATGCAGGAATCTTGAATGCATACTAATGAGTGAAAGAAGTCAATCTGACTGGAAAAGCCACATACTGTATGGTTCCAACTACATGACATTTTGGAAAACATAAGACTTTGCTGACATAGAAGGATCAGCTGTTGCAAGAGGTTGGGGGGACAGAAGAGCGAAGAAGCAAAGTGCAGAGGATTTGGCAGCAAATAAAATACTCTATATGATAAAATCATGGTGAGTACGCATCATTACATTTGCCCAAACCCACACAATGAACAACACTAAGAGTGCCACTAATGTAAATGAGGGACCCCAGGTGCCCAAGGGGGTCTGGGTCATGTGAGAGCAACTGCAGAGTCCCTGGCCTGGTGGGGCTGGCCCTGGGGACTCCCTGTGAACCCTGCACCTGCACAGCACAATCCCTCGCCAAATCCTGCCCTCAACTCCCCCAGTTTCCTGATGTCAGAAAAAGGACCAGTGAGCAGGAGGCATCAGACAGGAAATGTGGCAGGATGACCAGGAATTTGGAGTCAGCTATATCTGATTTCAAATCTCCTGGCTCTACGAATTCTCAGCTGTGTGATCTGGATAAATCGCTCCATTGGTTTTCTGGTCCCCTGTCCTGTCTTCAACACAGCCTCTCCTATCACAGGCTACAGTGTCTGGATGACAGAGGCCAGAGAGAATGCCATCCTCTCTTTGCTCCGCCAGCTCCCTGGCTCCTCTGACTACACTTTTAGTTTACTAAAGCTCCCTGATCCTCTCCACAGAGCTGTCCTCACTGCGAGCCCCTGATGTGAAGGGGGTTGTAGAACACTGATGATGGTGTCCCTCACTAAGAACCACGTGTCAAAGGTGCTGTCTTAGGCCAGTTCCTACAAGACCTGGAGGACCTTGACATTCCAGCAAGTCAGAGACCTATGAACAGGAAAAGGAATACATGGAACATAGCACACACACACACTATGCACATGCATGTGCACACCCACACACAAACCAACCGTCACTTGGTGGTTTCTGTAATATGCAATTTAAAGAAGAGCAGAATGAAAGAGATATTGCTGTACATATCATGGACGAGGATGGACGATTCTCAAAAATACGTGGTTGAGCCAGAGAAGTTGAAAGAAAAAGACAGTGCATTCGGTTCATTTTGATGACAAAATGGGCAAAATGAATCTAAGTTTTTCCAAGTCATTATAGTCATCTCTAGTGCCCTCATGAGGGATTGGAAAGAAGCTTGAGGTAGCTGGGGGCACGGCGGGGGGGGGGGGGCGGGGGGTGGTGGCTGGTGATAGTCCATCTGGACCTGGGTGCTGGTGACTTGGGCGTGTGCACTATGGGAAATGAAGCACACTTATTTTGTTAAGGGCATATGTCATGAATACATGATAGATATTTACATTCAGAGCCATATACTTCACATCTGTATATTTACATTTTTTCTGTGTAAATATTCTACTCCCACAAAAAGTAGAATGAAAAGACAAGAAACCACGGACTGGAAGAAAATCATTACAAAACACATATCTGATGAAGACTTAGCCAAAATAGAAAGAATTCTTAAATTCAACAATTAGGGGGAAAAAAGAAAACTAATTCAATTTAAAATCAGTTAAAAATATGAACAAAGATTTTTTTAAAATTGTAAAATTGTACAGATATATATTTGAGGCATTTTGTGTGAGTGTGTGTGTGTGTGTGTGTGTTGCTGGGTATTGAACCCAGGGCCATGTGCGTGTGAGGAAAGCACTCTACCAATTGAGCTATATCCCCCGCCCTATATATTTGATAAATAAGCCCATGAAAAGATGTTCCACATCATATAACATCAAGGAATTGCAAATTAAAACAACAAGGAGACACCACTACACACCTGTCAGAATGGTCAAAATCCAGGTCACTAACACTGCCCAAAGCTGGTGAGGATGGGGAGCAGCAGGCACCCTCAGGGATTGCTGTTGGGAATACAAACATTGCTGCAACTTTCGAAGGCAGTTTGGCAATTTCTTAGGAAACTAAAAACTCATATACCTCATGATCCAGCAATTACACTCCCAAAGGAGTTGATAACTTTTGTCCACACAAAAACCTATTCATAAATAATTACAGCAGCTCCATTTGTAATGGCCCAAACTTGGAAGCAGCCAAGTTGTCCTTCAGTAAACAGACAGCGGTACATTCAGATAATGGATATTCAGCACTAAAGAGAAATGAGTTATCAAACCACAAAAATATAGGGAGGAATCTCAAATGTGTATAGCTAAAGGAAAGAAGTCAATCTGAAAGGCCCACATACTGTACAATTCCAACTGTATGACTGGAAAAGGAAAAACCACAGGTTGCCAAGGATTTGGGAGTGTGGGAGAGAGATGAATAGGGAAACTAGCACGTCATTGAGGCAGGGAAACTAATCCATTTGACACTGCAATGGTTGACATATATCATTGTCCAAATTCATGGTACAAACAACAGCGGGAGTGACCTGGATGTAAATGACTGACTTCAGCTAATAATAACATAGCAGTGAATATTATTCATCAATTATAAGAAATGTCCCACACCAAGGCAAGATGTTCATAATGGGGGAAATCGGAGGAGGGCTATGAGGGAGTATATGGGAACTCTCTGTACTTTCCACTCATTTTTTAATCTTAAGTCTAAAATTTTTTTGTAAAGAGTAGCAATTTTTTGAAAAATTAATTCTATCACCTTGAATGTTTGACCTTTCTTCACCCTCATTTTAGTTTCCTTGTCTTTGAAATGAGGGGCTTTAATGATGTGACCCTATGTGTCCTCAAATAGAGAAAAACCATGTGGGTCCTTCAGTATAAAGGCAAATAAACCTGTCCCACTCCCCCACCACCGCTGCCAATAGCTCTGAAAGCTCTAGTATTATAATGAGCTTTGTCCCTGATCAATCATTCAGGTGGTCTTCATGGAACCATCATTATCTGAATGTCCACCTTAATCCCCCGCCCCCAGCAATGGATGCTGGAGACAGAGTGACCAACGTGAAGTAGTGACAAAGAAGAATGATTTTTTTCCAGAAGACAGGGCACCTGAATTAAGTCCTGGGGAGCAAGCAGAAGTCCTCCATCAATACCCTGGAGAGAGGGGAGAAAGAAAGTTCACCCAGAGAGCACAGCTGTGCAAATGTCCTCATTTATAGGTGCTGCAGGGAGAATGCAGGGTTTGGGGACTGGGAACAGGCAGATGCACAGCACCCACCCATCCAAAAGCAATCCAAAGCCAGGCCCACTCACTCCCAACCCCCTCTGTCCCTTGGCCCAGGCCTGGGAGTACTGCTGAAGCCTGTCACACATGCAGAGACGGGTGCCATTTCAAATTCTCCATCTCCAACCTCAGCTGAGTCCTCGATGGTTGGCTGCTTATAAATCATTTCTCGTTTCTCAGTTTCCTTTCCCCCTTTACAAACTTTTGCTAACCTGGTCAAACCTATCTCACCGCCCCCTCCACACACTCACACAGCCTCAGCAGATGGCAATCTTCCTCGGTTCACACCAGCCTCCCTGCCCTCTGCAACCTCACCGGCTCCTTCCTTCCATCCTTTTGCATAGAAGCTGTGAGTCTGCCACTGCCTCACCAGATGTGGGTTCCTTGACCTTGACCTGTAAAAAAAAATAAGTCACTTTTCTTTATAAACTACTTAGTTCTATCCACCCCTTCACTTCTTCTCTCCCCACACTCTACACCTAGGTAATCCCAGCGGCTCACCCGGCTTCAACTATTATCTCTATGCTGAAGATTCTCCAGTATATTCTAGGTGTTGTCATTTCAGTGAGTCCATTTCAATCTGTTGTCAATGTGATCCATGTGAATGATAGTGAAAATATATAAATGTGATTTTATTTTTAAAAAAAAGATTCTCCAGTATAAATATTGAGAGCTCAGTCACATCTCTCCTCTGAGCATCAGCGGGAATATCTGACAGCTCCAGTTAGAAATCCCACGGGAGCCTCCCGAGGTGCCTTTCCTACCTCAATCCCCCTGTCTGAGCATCTGCCCCCCCCCCCCCGCTCACCTCGAGGAAGGGAAGGGGGACGTATCTAGACCACTTATTTGTACCACGGAACCCTGACCCTTACCTCCGTCCTGCTGTACCTCTGCCCCAGGCACAGTCATGATAAGACCCGCACCACCGCTGCCTGGAGCAGACAGAGGAGTCTGGATCTCTCTTTTGAAAATTTGAGTTGACAGACTGAAATCAGAAGGTGAGAGACCCTCCTTCCCTGAACGGTTCCTAACATAATGCCAGCACTCAATAATAGCTGACGGTCCTGATTCTCTCCCCAAACCACAGTCTTCTCCAATTGCCTAAGCCAAAGTTCCCACTGCATTTTCACCCTCCCTGCTCACTCTGTGTATCCAGTCCTCCATGGGAACAACCTCCCAACTGGTCCTCATTCTCTCCACATGTAGCCAGAGTAGTCCTTCTCCAGCAGAAATCCCACTGGAGCACTCTGTTAAAGGGCCACCTGGGTTTCCCCCACATCTTTTGCCCTCCATAAGACGTGAAAGCCCTCTCCCGACTCACAAGACCCTCTGTGACCCGGCCTCCGCCCGCATCAGCATCCTTCATCTCACATGTCAATTTACAGCCCACTCCGCCCTTTCCTTCTTGCTTCTCTTTTCCCCTCCCTGGGCTTTTGCATATGCTCTTTCCCCCTGCCTGGGACCATTCTTCCTCTGCCCCTTTCTGACTGTATACTTCTTTTTTAAAAAATTAATTAATTTATCTTAATTAGGTAGATATGACAGCAGAATGCATTTTGATTCATTGGACACAATTGCAGCACGACTTTACATTTCTATGGTTGTGCAAGATGTAGCGTCACAACATATGTGCAGTCATACATGTACTTAGGGTAATGATGTCTATCTCATTCCACCATCTTTCCTGCCCCCATGCACCCTCCCTACCCTCCCTCCGCTTTGCCCAATCAAAATTCCTCCATTTTTCCCATGCCTCACTCCTCCCTCTTATGGATCAGCATCCACTTATCAGAGAGAACATTCAGCCTTTGGTTTGGGGAATTGGCTTACTCCACTTGGCATAATATTCTCCAACTCCATCCGTTTACCTGCAAATGCCATAGTTTTATTCTCTTTAAATGCTTCATAATATTCCATTGTGTGTATACACCACAGTTTCTTTTTCCATTCATCCATTGAAGGGCATCTAGATTGGTTCCACAGTTTAGCTATTGTGAATTGTGTTGCTATAAACATTGACGTGGCTGTGTCACTGTAGATGCTGATTTTAAGTCCTTTGGGTTATAGACCAAGGAGTGGGATAGCTGGGTCAAATGGCAGTTCCATTCCAAGTTTTCTAAGGACTCTCCATACTGATTTCCAGATTGATTGCATCAATTTGCTGTCCCACCAGAAAAGTATGAATGTGCTCTTTCCCCCACATCCTCACCAACACTTAATGTTGTCTGTATTCTTGATAACTGCCATTCTGACTGGCATGAGATGAAATATTAGAGTTTCGATTTGCATTTCTCTAATTACTAGAAATGTTGGACATTTTTTCATATATTTGTTGATGGAGTGTGTATCTTCTTCTGAGAAGTCTCTGTTCAATTCCTTAGCCCATTTATTGATTAGGATGTTTGTTTTTTTGGTGTTAAGTTTTTTGAGTTCTTTATATATCCTGGAGATTAGTGCTCTATCTGACGTGTATGTGGCAAAAATTTGCTCCCAAAATGTAGGCTCTCTGCTCACCTCATTGATCATATACTTCTTGCTTACCCTTCAGGTATATCCTTATCTGTCACTTCCGGGAGGAACACTTCCCAGTGCTGCTGGCAGGATGAGTTGCCCTCCTGTGGACCTAGGAGCATCCTTCATAACTCTGACACTCACCTGCCACACTTTGTCATTTAGCTCCCTCCGAACTGGTCTGGCTTCCAGTCCTGGATCCCACTTTCCATTTGATTGCACTTCTCTGTCATAACCTTGACAATTTTGAAGCGTATCCGCCAGTTATTTTGTAGAATGACCCTTTGTTTGCATTTGTCTGATGTTTACGCGTGATTAGACGAAGGTTTCATGCCAAGAACACCACAGCAGAGAGGGTGCATCCTCCTTGGGGTACCATGGCATGCTGTCAACACACTGGCAATGGAAACTGACCAGTTGGTGAAGTCGTGGCTGCCACGCTTCTCCTCTGTAGAATTATTGGGCTTTCCTTTGAAATAAATGAATAAATATCCTGTCGGACAATAATTTGAGATAGTGCAAATGTCCTATTTCACTTCAAATTGTCACCCTTAGCTTCTCGATGATTCTTAGCAAGTGGACACCCGAATATTATTCTATTTTATCTAGTCTATTACTGGTTATAATCTCTACCACTGGAGTATGTTTTCTTTTCTTTTTCTTCCCCACTCCCCACCTCCATTGGTACTGGGGATTGACGTGGGGTTGCTCTAGCACTGGGCCACATCCCCAGCCCTTTTTACTTTTTAGTTTAGGTTTTTGCTAAGTTGTCCAGGCTGTCCTCGAACTTAGCTCCCCAAGGAGCTGGGGTTACAGCATGCATGCTGTGCCTAGCTTCATTAGTTATTTTATTACTCAAATTGTCTCAGCTTTGACCCCTGGGAGAGAATTTATTCTTTCATAGAAATCATAATCAATCTCATTATTAAAGTAGTTAAACAGAGCTGGGAGCAGTGACCATGGTACACACCTGTGGTCCCAGCTACTCAGGAGGCTGAGGCAGGAGGATCCCCTGATTCCACAAGTTCAAGGCCAGCCTGGGTAATATAGTGAGACCTTGTTTGAGGAAAAAAAAAAAGTACATTAACATTCATATTATCAATAAAGCAAATAAAGAAACCAACTTTAAACCACAAATTCTACTGTTCTTGGTCATTTAGGAGAAGTGATTCTTCAAAGATGAGTAGGTGCTTCCTGGCCAAAGCAGGGTGGGCTTTCCAGGTAGAAGTCGGGCACTGATGTGTGAAGCAGCCTGGTGCCTCTGAATGCCGCACTGCTTGGGTGAGTGAGCCGTGGGTGTACGTATACAAGAGAGTCAGGCAAGACGTTAAATCTGGAGAGGGGACAGGGGCCAAGTTCTAGCCTGCAGGTGACCAGAAGCAGCTGATGGATTTTAAGTAGAGGAATAGCCTGTTGGATTTTTGTGATTTTAAAAAATTCTTTCTGGCTCCACAAGAGGGAGGGATGCAGGAGGGGTGCCAGGCTGTAGGCAGGACAGTGAGCTGGGAGGTGAGCGTGGGCAGCAGTGGGAATGGAGACGAGGAGGCAGACATGGAGACATGAAGGAGGGGGCATCAGAGTGCTCAGTGACCCAATATGGGATAGAAGAGAAAGAGGGACAGAGAGGAGTCCAGGATGATGCCCGGGACGAGCTAGATAGTGGAGAAAAAGAAATACAGGAAGAGGAGGGAAAGGTGAGCTCAGCTTTGGGCCTGACTTACCTCCGCTCTTGAGCTCATCTTCTGCTCCCTTTCCACCGGGCGATTCTTGCCGTCTCTGCACACCCATTTGCGTTAGAGACGGAGACGTCCGGGAGGAAGTTGGAAATCTGGGTCTCGTACTCGTGGGTAAGGTTTAGACTGAGGATGTAGTTTTCTGAGTCATGAAAGGACATCATCCTTCACATAGAGGGCCAAGGACCAAGGATGATCCCTGGGAACAGCAGTGGGAAAGAGGTCCCAGTGGGAAAGAGGGGAAGGGGAAAAGACAGAGCTGAAAGAGAGGAGGAGTCTGCACAAGTGAGGAGGAGACCCTCCCACTCGGTCCTCAGCTGTGTGGGTGACCTCCCCCACCACAAATCAGGGAGACCCTCCGCCTCTATTCTTTTGCTCTTTTTCCAGAATTCCCTCTGAACCCCACCAGGGTCAGTTGTTTATGGTGGAAACCTGGGAGTTTCCCTCAACACACCCCCATGATGGCTGGCCCCCCATTACCCAGCCCTGTGGATTTCACCTCCTAAGCCTCTCTTCCACCACATACACTCTCATCTCTCCCTTTCCTATCTCCAGGGCCCCCTCTGTTCTAACACTCTCATCTCTAGAATAGTAAACTTCAAGCAAAACTGGGTATTCCATTTTATGTTCCAAAAGAGGCTAGGTGTCTCTTAAATGTTCTGCCTGCTCTGCACTGCTCCTTCCCAGTACTGAGCACAGACCTTAACTCAAACTAAGTCCATTTTTCTCCTCTTAAAACAAGTCTGCTTTTCTTGAAGTTCCATCAGGGCAGGACTGTAACTGTCTATTTCTCCAGTCACCCAGCTCTGACATGCCATAGGGCCTCAGCAGGGATTTATTGAATGAATAAAGGTTGAGCTGTCTCCATGAAGTAGAAAAAATTCCTCCGATTTTAAAAGTTTTTATTTGGAAATCATGTCACGCTTTTAGAAAAGTTGCAAAAGTAAAAATAATTCCAAGAGCACTCGTGTAAAAAGCACCTTTTCCCAGATTCACCTATTCACATGTTACCCCACTGGCTTTATCTCTTGCTCACTCTAACAACTTTGGAGGTTTCTAGTTGTATATGATTGCATATTATGTGTAAATTCTTTCTGAACCATTTGAGAGTGAGTGACAGACCTCTTGGTCCTTCATGCTTAAGTGCTCACTGTATATTTCCTAAGGTGGGGATATTATCTTACATGACCACAGTATACTTATCAGTTACAGAAATTTACCATTGAAACAGCCCTTTTATCTCATCTACTGTTTGTATTCCAATTTTGGCAACTGACCCAAAACAGTTCTTGATAGCATTTTTTTCTCCCTCAACACAGGTTCCAGTCTAGGGTCTGGTATTGCTTTGAGTTGTCATGTCTCATTAGCTTCCTGTAATCTGCACCAGCACTTTCAAATAGAAATATTATTTGACACACAACACAAGTCACATTTTTAATTTAAAAATTTCCAGTAGCTACATTTAAAAAGTAAAAAAAGAAACAAGTGAATTTAATTTTCGCTATATGTATCTATATATTTATGTTTTATTTTTTGGTACTGGATATTGAACCCAGGGGAATTTTACCACTGAGTGATATGCCCAGACCGCACCCCCCCACCCCTTTTTTTGAGACAGGATCTCACTGAGTTGCTGAGACTCTCACTAAGTTGCCCAAGCTGACTTCAAACCTGTGATCTTCCTGCCTCAGCCTCCCAAGTCACTGGGACTGCAGGCATGTACCACTGTGCTCAGCCAACTATATATATTCTTCAACAACATCTCAAACATATTATTTCAACACAGAATCAATATATAAATTATTAATGATCTACTTTACATATTTCTTTGAAATCCAGCATGTACTTTATACTTCTGGCACAACTTAGTCTCATTAGCCAAATTCTGTGTGCTTAATAGCAGTATGTAGCCAGTGGCTATCATGTTGGGATGTGCAGATTTGGAATATTTCTACAGTCCTTCCCTTTCTTCTATATATTTTTTAAAAGAATATGGTCCTCCCTCTTTTTATAGTGAATCAGTTTTTTTTCTCACTATGGTTTTCTAGTGATTCCTCATGTTCAGCTTCTCATTGATCTACTAAATATGAGGTATGGCCTTTTCAGGACGTCTCAGCTAAAAGGACCCAAGAGCCACCTGTCCCTTATTGCTGATGATAGTTTTGATCACTTAGTCAAACTGTTGTCTGATTTCTCCTTTATATAATTATTCGTTTTCTTTGCGATTTTTTAAGTGAAAAGACTGAGATTTGTGAAAATGACTTGCCCAGCTTTATACAAATGGTAAGCGACAGAACTGGGATCCGAGTGCCTGCTTATCTTGCCACCGTAGTGGCTTTATCTGTTGGACAATGTTGATGAGTGCTGGCCTGGGCCATGGAGCATGCTAATAATTTATTAAGTTTAGTGCCATGAAAACTGCTTTATCTTTTAAGGCTCACCGCTGGGGAACAGGGCCAAGCACCACTTAATAACTTGCTGCCCCTTCAAGCCTATATTCTTGAAATATTTTCTTAATATTCTTTGGCTCAACAGGAAAGCTTCTAGAAATTTGAACCACAAATATACTCACACATACAGAGATTAACGTTTTCACAGTCCATTGTGCTATTAATTGTAAGAGCAAAAGGGGAGACCCACTAATGTACATCGATAGGGAACTGGTTTAATGAGTCATCATATAGGAAGCTTGAATGAACTAAAGCCCCTCTCTATTTCCGATTCTGCTCAGTCTCAGCGGGTGGAGTGCTGAGTGGCTGGATGGAGTTAGGATTCAGCCAGAGGCCAGCCCAGGCTGTCTGGGTAAGAGTGAGTGCTGTTCCTCCGTACCTCAGCAGCAATGATGACCTAACCTCTCATGAGTGATGATGACCAAGTCTTTTATGAGCCTCCTCCAAAAGCAGTCCAAACAGCCAGCAAGTGAAACCCAGAAGAGGAGCACCAGGTCAGCTGCACACTCAGGAAGTCCCTGGCTTTGGAAAAAATGATACTTCCCGGACCTTGTAGGAAATTCTGCCAGAGACCAGAGGAGCCATCAGAGGACGTGAAGAAAGGCACAGACCCAGAATATCTTTGCACTTCTCCCTGGATGCCACTCAGACAAAGTTAGACGGGGCTCTGGAATCCACTGAAATGTGTAGGGTCAAGTGTCCCCTTGAGAGGTTACTTTGGCCACGGTGAAAGCGCCATATTGGGGGTAGGGGGAAGTACCATGCACACGCTCTCCTTTTTCAGTGACATTTAAGACTCCATTGTCTTTGTGCTAACTTTAGCCGTTTACAATCATGGCAGCTCTGGTCACTGGGAATCCTTCTTTGAGACACTTTTCTTTCACAGCTTGAAACCTTCTAACGTCTGCTTCTTTCTAGGCACTGGTTAGGCATTAGGGGCACCATCCCACAGTGACAGCAACCATTGCTTTTTGTGCAGTAGCTTTCACCTGTTAGACCTGTGTCCTGAGGAGCATTTCTCCCTGGTCCCCATTTTTTCCCTTGATAGAATCATGAGTTAAAGTTGTATTGATGATCCAGAAATCTGTGACCCTCGGGATGTAACAAGGACCAATTTCTTGGTGTGAACTTCTAAAGGTGCTCTTTTCATAGATTTGGGAAAATACCAGCATTTAAAATATCATTTATTTCTGCCAGGTGCAGTGGTGCACACCTGTAATCCCAGCTGCTTGGGAGGCTGAGACGGAAGGATCTCGAGTTAAAAGCCAGCCTCAGCAAAAGCCAGGCGCTAAGCAATTCAGTGAGACCTGTCTCTAAATAAAATACAAAATAGGGCTGGGGATGTGGCTTGGTGGTCAAATGCCCCTGAGTTCAATCCCCAGTACCAAATATACATATATATGATCTATTTTTGTCATATCTTTTTCTGCAATAGAGAGATATTGCTCCTGTGTTTTATTTCTCTTGAGCATCTGTTGTTTTTTTAAGGAAGGTTCAGTGTTGTATCTGTTTAATCTATTGTTTAAGTGGGTCCATTTATTTCCTATAAAATCAGTTGTTTTTTGCTTTTCTGTAATTGTTTTCTGAACGTAATCCTTGAGTTGTTGTTGTTGTTTTTTTTAATAAGATTTTCCATAGTGAGAAATATAGTCATTAACCCTGAGTCTGTTAAAAGTAGTCACTGGTCAGACAAACCTTACTGGGTTGGAAAATCCTATCCAGAGATCTCCTTCCATCAACCCATCATTGACCCCAGGCCTGGACTTGCTTTCTTTTCATCCTGCCTGGCTGCACTTCAATATATCTCATCTTTCCTGTGTTTTCTTTTAGAGACCAAATTCCACAAATTTCTCAGGTATTCCCTTAGGCATAGGCATTTCCTGGGTCACAAGAAGGTTCACACAATGACTGGAGTATTTTACACTGATCTTTCTAAGTCTATCCAAATTTCTGTGACCACTTTGTATTACATGCTGGAAGGGGAGGTTGCCAAGCGTTCTCACA
This sequence comes from Ictidomys tridecemlineatus, assembly GCF_052094955.1. NCBI lineage: Eukaryota > Metazoa > Chordata > Mammalia > Rodentia > Sciuridae > Ictidomys > Ictidomys tridecemlineatus. Next base: position 105,985,553 of record NC_135482.1, on the reverse strand, counting down.
ATGCACTCTTGGTCAGCGGCCCTTTTCTGGGCAGATCTAAGAGGACTCTTCTCAGATTTTCCTGGATCCTGCAAAAGTCATTCCAGTGTGCTTTTTTGTGAAAGTTCACTTCTCTCCTTCCATTGGACTTTGCTGGAATTTAAACACTGTTTCTGTTATAGACTTATCGAAAATAGGTTCCTCATTTCTATTTCCTTCTTTAATAGTAATTAGCGTTGGGTTTTCAGTAATATTGATCGATTTCTCGGCCACAAACTTAGAAGATGTCATGCTCTTTATGATGATGAATCCCCTTCTTCTTCCTTCTTCTCCTTTTATTTTCCTTCTCTGTCTCCTCCTCCTCCTCTCCCTCCCCTTCCCCTCCCCTCGTCCTCGTCCTCCTCCTTCTTCTTCTTCATTTTTTTTTTAACCTTCATAAAATCTATTCTTTCATGGATGAAACCACAATTTGGGCCTCTGATATTTAAAGCCATAATTAGATTTTATATTAGTAACAAATCTAGAGTCATTTTGAAATCACATGGTGAACATTTCTCCTGAACTACCTGTAGCTGAGTTGCAGGAATTAAGTTAGCTCCCCTACAGTTCCCACTCTTGGTCCTGAGGACAGTTTAAAGCAGCATTGGAGAAGAATAGAATTTTGAGGAAGTTTATCTTATACAGCTTAAAGATACCTGCCACTAACATTCTAAAAAGTCACTGCTATTTGGAAAAACATCCCAAACCTTAATTTCTAGTCCTGGCCTCCTGGTTCAGAGACAAAGATTGCAGCAAAAATTGTCCTCACTCCCTGACACCTAAAAAGCCCATATACTGAGATGCTCTCATTTCGTTTCAATCAAATCCTTGCCTGTGCTACTTTTGCATCCTAAGTCCCTCTGAGAAGGACCCCGCCTGTCGCTATGCCTGTGTAAAATAGCCCCTTGCTGGTAGACAAGAGGGCCTTCAGCTGCAGTGACCCACCAAGGTGAGAGTCCCATGTGGCCCATGCTAACCAAATCCTAAAGGTGCCTACCCAGGCCATACCCATTAAAAGCAAACTGGGTTGTGAAACACTGAGAATGAATGATATGCAACTTTCCATGCCAATCTGGATGACCTAATAAGTACAGTATTGAGTGAAAGAAGCCAGACACAGAGTTTATGTGGCATGATTGCATTTATGTAAATCACAAAAGCAAACAAGAACAATCCTTATGCTATCAGAGGTCAGGATATTAGTTGGCAGGTTGTGATTACCCACGAGAAGCCTTCCAGGGTGCTGGTCATGTTTTATTTCTTGACTGGGTGCTGTTTACATAAGAATATTCTGGTTGTAAAAATTCATCAAACTAAAAAAAATTTTTTTTAAATTCACCAAACTGTCTCCACAGAGACACAAAGGAAGAAATATAGAGAAGGCCATGTGAAGACGCAGAGAAGGGAATACTGCTGCCACAGACCAAGAAATGAGGAACCACTAGAAGAAACTGGAAGATGCAAGGAAGGGGGCCTCCAGTTGGTCCTGCCAACACTTTGATTTCAGACTTCCAGCCTCTAGAACTGTAAAAGAATAAATTTCTGTTGTCTAAGCCAATCAGTGTGTGGCAATTTGTTACGCTACACCAAGAAAACCACCAGAGAGGGCCACATATATAATATCCCTCTTCTTCCTGTTCTAGTTCTAAACCGAGACATCGATGGCAGGTCAGACAGATGCATATCAAAATTCTGCTTTGATTACTGATAATATTATATTAGATGACCTGATTTAAATCTTGCCAAATCTCCTTGCTAATAACTGCCAGAGAATGGAACTTACTCCTCTGGATTACAGACCTAGAAGAGTGCTAGAGCCTGCTCTGAAGTGCTTACTGCTTGGCCCAGAGAAGATGAGGTCACGTTTTCTTCAGATGTTCTACAGGAGATGTGGGTGCTTCCTGCAGGAGTGGGGTGAAGAAGATTTCCATTGCCCTGAGCAGTTCTGTTCCAGCCCTGCACTTTCCCATCCCCATTCATCAAGAGATAAACAGTTTACATCCACCCTCCTTAGCCAGCCAATTAGGGGGTGCTCGTTATTACTTGAATATGTCCCTTTTGGGTTTGACATGCATAAAAATCCATCGAGCGGCTTATCAGAGCATTTTAATCATGTGTACTGTTGTCCCTAAGAAGCATTACGGCTAAAAGAAATTTCTATTTTTTGCTATATGTCATTAGTGTTCTAAGACTCCCCCGCAGCTGTTTGCCTGGCCGGCCACCTGCTGCATTGTGGAAACCAGGGAGGGATCTTCTTTTCACGATTATGCAATCAACTGTCAACCTGTAGGCCAGAGAACAGGCTGGATGGCATTTCCTGTATGGAACAGGATTCTCACTTCTAATCTTACCAAAGCCGCCAGTCCCAGAAAGCACGACAATTAGCAGGTGAAGGTCACCCTTGGCTTAGCAGCTCCGAGTGGTTCACCACCATCCCCAGTGGATATTATTGCTGCAAGATCTGGGACAACCCATCCTGGACAGCATTCCAACTGCAAGAATCATTTATTCCTCTCGTTACTGCATCCATTTCTCTCAACTAGTTGTCTGGGCAACAAATGATCTGTTCAACTAATCTTCCTTGGGGTACAGTGTTATTGTCTTTCTCAAGGATTTTAGCCAGCTACTGTGAGTAAAAAGAAATTTTTTCTCTTTTGACAGTTCTGGGGATTGAGCCCAGGGATGCTCTACCTCTGAGATACATCGCCACTCCTTTTTATTTTTTATTTTGAGACAGAGTCTCTGTAAATTGCCCAGACTGGCCTCCAACTTGTAATCCTCCTGCCTCAGCCTCTGGCGTTGAGGCTTATAGTTGAGATTATAGGCATGAGCTACCACACCTGGCTCGAAAGAAGTCCATCTGTGTCTTGGATAATGTATAGTGTGGGTGAGCACCAACTCTGCGGTGCTTGAAACTGGGGCCCATCAGAGCAACTGTCACTGTAGAGTGTGAAGTTCTCCATAGGAAGTTCCACTTTTCACTGCAGAGACACATCATGGGAGAGAGATTAGAAGAGACAGGTATAGTTTAGCCACCAGAATAAGGAATTTGTACCTCATCCTGCAAGTGGAAGGGAGCCCCGAAGAGCCCTTAACTAAAGGGGTGGCATGGTCTTGTCTTCATTGAGTGGTGAAGGATGGAACAGAGGAGGCAAGTTCAGATTGAAAGCTATGGTATGGTTCATGTGAGAGAAAACAAGGCTCTGAAATAAGGCAAGGTTAGTGGAGATGGAGAGGAGGGGAAGGACCTAAGAATGCACAGCAGATGGAATAATCTGATGGATGGGGAGAAAGATGGAGCATTGCTTATTACCTGCTGCTCACCTCTGTTGACAAGAGGAACCGCAGGCAGGTCCCCGACTCCCAACCTGCACCTTCTCCACATGCACCAACATTCTTCGAGGATGTTTGTGACTGCCGTCCACCAAGGCTCCAGGCTGGGTCTCTTTTCCCACCTCTGCTCCCATATCACACCTGTCCTAATTCACAAAATAAGAGTCCATCTCTCCTCCCTCCTAGAATCTCATAAAAATAGTAGATTGCTCCTTTGCACGAATGAAAACCTCAGGAGTCATCCAAAAAGGAATACAGTTTGCAAAATCAATGTCAGTAAAACCTCTAATCAAGGTTGAGACTTCCCTTTCTGTCAAGCACAAAGCTTGGCCTTAAAAATAGGGGAGTTGGGCCCCTGGTGGACTGCTCTCCATTCAGATGGACAGTCATGCATCCTATAATGGCACTTCCATCTGTGATAGACAGCCTATGTGACAGCACTCCCAGAAGATGACAGAGATTCCTAGCACCTGGCCATCGTGAAGATGTAATTCAAGCATTACTTACACGGTTGTAGAAACGCTGGTGTAAATAAACCAACTGTGCTGTCGTGTAAAAATATAGTACTTACAACTGTGTATAGTATATCATGCTTGATGATGATAATTTTCAACAACCATGTTATAGGTTTCTGTATTTACATGTTGTACTTTTTATCATTATTTTATTTTATTTTTGCATAGTGGGGATTGAACCCAGCTATATGCACCTGCCATTTTAATGTTTTAATTTGCTTTGAGACAGGGTCTTGTCAAGATGCTGAGGCTGTCCTTGAACTTGCACTCCTCCTGCCTTAGCCTTCTGAGTCACTGGGATTACAGGCCTGTGCCACCATGCCTGGCTTCTATCATCATTTTAGAGTTGTTCTCCTACTACTAATAAATTAAAAGTTTACTGTAAACATTGTGCTGTGTTAGGCCTGCAATGGCCTCACCCATCTGCTGTTTATCCTGTCTCTGATTGCATCTTGCCAAGGGACTGACCTGTGCTAAGTTTGTGTAAGTGCCCTCTGTGATGTTCACACAATGACCTGATCAACTCCTGCTGCAATCCTCGAAATGTGTCCCATCATTAAGTGACAAATGCCTCTACTGAGTGGAACTGGAGCGATAGCAATTTTCCATCCCACTGTAGCAAAAGTTTGTGTGGCTCCTAAGAGACCGTGCGTGCTATGGGACAGAGTCCAGAGAGCCTCCATATTTTAATCGTGGCAAACACAGGGTAAGTCTCCTTGCCATTTCTTTCTGTCTCTTGTCTCTGACTATCTAGAAATTAGGATTCAGAAGTGGTGAAGCTGTTAAAAGGATTTCCATTAACACATTTCCTTGAACTGAGCAGTGAAAGCAGACTGTCTCTGGCAGAAGTCTACTTTGGCCAATTGGTTATCCATTAAATATTTTCCACGAATTAAATGTGATTAATCTGTGCCACCTAGGTTCTAATAAAATATATATTTAAAGCAATCGATGAAATAAAAACATCTTAAGACAAAGATATATTGAATTTAATAAATCTTTCTATTTTCCTAGATTTTCTGAGGACCTCTGGCTAAATAAGCTGCCTTTAATGACAGAGTAGCTATAGTAAAATTAAAAGCCTTAAACATGGCTGGGTTAAAGGCTTCATATCTGAATTTCCAGTAATTGAAACGAATACACTCTGACCTGAATAACAAATCCATCTTTAGTTGAGTGGGTTTTATTTATTTGTTAACAACCAATTGAAGGAGCACTCAGATCATCAATGTATCACCAAGTGGCAAAAAACAGTTTTGATGATGTATTACCAGGTAATTTTGAGCAAATAATCAACAAATTGTGGTATTGCCATAATCGAACTCTTGTCATCTACTTTTTGTGTGAACATAATTTCCATAAAAACAAAAAATGAGAATGGAATTGATGTTGAATCATGTAAGCATTATTTATTCATGGATATATGGGTTAATTGAAAAATGCATTTCCATTAAAATTTATCCTCTATTTAATAATTATTCACAAAAATATGTGCATTGTGTAAAGTCAGGGAAATTTAATTTTAATACATACTTTCATAGCAGAGAAACATAACAGAATGATCCATAAAATATTTTCAGTCAGAAAAATATAACCCAATAAAATTCTGTGGGGTTCTAGGACATAAAAACAAAGCAAAGTAAAAAAAAAAATGCATGTAAAGCTTTCAATTTTCAAGAACTTATACATACATTTTAATCATTCATTCATTCATTTCTTTCTCTTTTTTTGCCATACTAGAGATTAAATGTCAAGCAAGCTCTTGGATGAGGATCCAAATCAAAAAAGCTACATTCCATCTGATGAATTATAAAGTGATTAACCTGCTATATTTCAAACTGAGTATGTTCATGATATATGAATGACTAACAGGTATTACATTAAAAAGGCTCAACCTCACTAGTCATAAGGGAGATAGGAGTTAAAGCCACAATAGGGTATCACCTCACACCTGTGAGAATGGCTGTCATCAACAAGATGAGCCATTCAAGTATTACAAGGAGTAGACATAAGGAAACCCTTGTGTATTGTCGATGGGAATGTAAATTAATGTAAATTAATTGTGGAAAACCATGTGAATATTCCTCAAAAAACTAAAAGCAAAACTACTTTATGATTCGGTGATCCCATTTCTGGGTATTTACCTGACAGATCTGAAATCAGTATGTGAAAGACATGTCTACACACCTGTCTCCATTGTAGCCCAGTTCACCACAGCCAGGAGTCAACTTCAGTGTCCGTGAATGGATAAAGAAGACGTAGCCCCTGTGCACAGTGGAAGACCAACAGACACAGAAAGGGAGAAATTGTGTCATTTGTGATAACATGGAAAGAACTGGAGGACATGATGCTAAGTAAAATAAGCCAAACAAGACAAATGTTGTGTGGTCTCACTTAAATGTAGAATAGAAAACAATTCAATTTGTAGAAGCAGAGAGTAGAATAGTCATTACCAGAGCCTGGGCAGAAGGAGGTAAGGGGAATGGTAAGATGATCACCAAAGGGTATAAAGTCTTAGGAGGCATAAGTTTGATTTTTATCTATCTATTGGATAGAGTGATCAACATAGGTAAGTGGGTATTGTACGTATCAATATCTCTAAGAAAGTAAATCTCAAATGTTTCCGAGGTAAATTTTGTGAGGTGTTAGATAGTTAATTAGCATAATTTAATCATTCCACATTGCATTAAAATACATGGCATCACTTTGTACCCCGAAAATACATGACTATAAATTGCCAATATATAATAAAAATGTTGATAAAGTGTCAATGGCAAAAATTACATCGTTTGCAACCAGCTCCCAGTTGGTCCCCAGAACATGAACCGCCACCGCGCTTCCCATCTCTCTGGATTTTCCCCTTCCCCTCACTTTCTCATCCTTTCCCAGATAATGCTTTCATTGCCACTTCCCTTTCCCTCTGATCTGTCATCATTGTCACTGGCTAGGTAACAACTATTGCAGCTGCTTTTCTGCAGAGAATGGAATGGGTGTCATCCTCTCCTCTCACTCCACCCCTCTCCTAGCTCCTCCTCTCTTCGCTCTTCCTAGTCTGACTCGGGGTTCCCCGCAGTGCATGCCCCCCAGTCCCTGGGCACCCTCCCGCTCCCCCTGAAACGCTCTCCTTGATCCAGCCTGGGCGCTGCGCTCTGCGTCCTCCACCTCCAGGCGCCTGGGGGACAGACAGTCGCGGACGTAGCGCGCGACGGGGGCCTCGCCTTCCGCCCGGGGAGAGCTGGAAGGTGGACCCTGATCTCCCACATCACTATTATGTAATTCCAGCCCCGGCCAAGCAAAGCCTGGGCCTTCCCGCTCCGCATACATTTCAGTCTCCTCTTGCCTTTCATCCGCGGAGGAGCCGGGGAGGGAGAGGATGTGACCTCATCTGCGAGGCATCTGAGCCCAGGGGTGCCCCAGGGCTCCCACCCAGGCGGCCCCCCCCCCATCCTGGCTCCCAATGTCCCTCTTTCCATCCAAGGAGGGACGCAGTGGACAGCCAGAGGACTTAGTTTGGAGGGAAGGGACACTACATTTCTGAGAAAGGGGCAGATGGGAGAGGAAGTGAACTTGGCTAGGCGTTCACTTTATGTAAAATATTCCCCAAACTGGAATCCCATACACAGAGCTCCACACATACACTCGCTCAGGCATGGCTCAGACACATGCCGGAAACCCCCACCCCCACCCCTAACTCACTCCTGCCCCAATATAATCAAAAGGCACGAATTAAGGCTAAAGCGTTTTCTTCTCCATTTCCCCTTCATAGCACTATCTCCAGGAACCATAGACACCTGAATCCCAGAGCTGCTGTAACAGCATGGGACAGAAGGCCTGAGGAACTCCATCTTGAAGCCAGCAGCCTGCTCTGGAACTGGTAGCATGGGATAAGCATGACCAGACAGTAATCCTGAAAAAAAAAAAAAAAAAAAAAAAACAGTCTCTAAGTTGTGTCTGAATTCCCTACAATGAAGCTAAATTCCTTTGGGATCTTCAGGGTCTCCAATCTTCTAGGATTCTTGCTTTAAATCCAAGTACCTCAGGGTAGAGAGATACCACCCCCCACACACACACACATACCCAGCCCCCTAGGAAATGGGAGAAGATGCAAGAGCAGAGCTGATGAGGCTCAGAAAGAGCAGGGGGTAAATGGCTCTGTCCCCCTCCAAATCATTCCCCTGGGGGGCATGCGCCTGCAAGCCAGGAGCCAGCCCCCAAGTTATACAGAAAGATTGGTGGGCACCTCCTTCCCTGCTTCTCCTCAGGGTCACCCCTCTCTGGACTACTGGTTCAGTGGCCCTGCCCTTGGGAGCTCCCCTCTAAGAATTCTGTACAAAGCTTTATTCTGTCCTATGTGTGCTTTGTGCACATCAGAGTCACCCAGCCATCGATTAATAGAAAATAATAAACATAGCCCAGTTTGCTGTTTCTCCCTCTCAAATACTTTCGATCCCTCTTCCCTGCACCCACCCATACATTCCCTGTGTCCCACCATCTACCCGCATCCTCCTCATCCTTCAGGTCTCTATCGAAGAGGCCTTTCCCAGCCACTTTGTCTAAAGTTGCTCTCCCTAGTATCTGTTATCTGACCCTATTTATTGTCCTCCAAGAAATTTTATTATTTAATTTGATTTTGTCTGTTTATTTGTTCACTTATTCATTATCAAGAGTGTTAAACACACACACACACACACACACACACACACCTCATAGGAGTGTGAGTTCCACAAACAGAGATTTTGCTAGATTCACCATTTACACAACCCTAGAATGGGACTGGTACCTTGGAGATAATACTTGTTGAATTAAAGTCACTGAGGTCTGGGGATGTGGCTCAAGCAGTAACACGCTCGCCTGGCATGGGTGAGACGCTGGGTTCGATGCTCAGCACCACATAAAAGTAAAATAAAAGATGTTGTGTCCACCGAAAACTGAAAAATAAATATTAAAAAATTCTCTCTCTCTCTCTCTCTCTCTCTCTCTCTCTCTCTCTCTCTCTCTCTCTCTCAAATAAGATAAAATAAAAAATAAAGACACTGAAGGAAGACATGCTGGGCATTGGTGACCCCTCATGCCCTCTGCAGCCTTCTATGTTAAAGCTTTTCACACTCAACTATTACACATAACATAATCATTACATTAACACATAAGGTATATATATAATGGTATGTGCATATAATAAATAAAAATGTAACATGTAATTATCGGTGTCTGTCTTTTGGACCACACTGCAAGCTACTTGTGCATGTTCCCTGAGACCTCTCTTGGACTCAGCTTCAGCCCAGCAAGTGGGTAAAAGTAAATGTGCTCAAGAGTTTATTGGCTTGTTTGTTGACTATTATGGGGAGGAAAGTAGTTAGACTTATATTTGTACAGCTCTTACCAAGAGACTGCTAAGTTTTTCCACCCCGTATGGTTCCACAACTCTAAAAAGTAAGCCTAGACCAGCACTACCCCTGCTTTACAGATGAGCAAACTAAGTCTTGCAAATTGTTGACTGATTTCTCCAGGGCAAGAATTAGTAAGAAAGGAGCTTGGAAATGTCCCATAATAACCAGAACTGCCTGTTTGTTCTTTCAGTTTTATAGACTTTGCTCTGTGTGTTTTGAAACTCTGCTAACATAAGTCCTTTAACATGATACAGACCGGATGGGCTTGAGCTGCCTCCCTTCTGGGCTCTTCTTCCAGCTCTGTGTTATACTGGGTTTGGGTTTGTCTATCCTATGTTTTGCTCCTGCATTTCCTTTTTTTTTTTTTTTTTCGGTACCAGGCATTGAACTCAGGGGCACTCAACCACTGAGCCACATTCCCAGCCCTATTTTGTATTTTATTTAGACACAGAGTCTCACTGAGTTGCCCAGCACCTTGTAAGTTACTGAGGCTGGCTTTGAACTCTCGATCCTCCTGCCTCAGCCTCCCGAGCCACTGGGATTACAAGCATGCACCACTGCACCCAGCTCCACATTTCCTCTTCATAGCTTTTCCTGATTTCTTATGTCCTGTTCCTAGCACAGTGCCTGATGCCTCTTAGGCACATGTCTCCTGCTAATTGACTTGGTTCTCCCTATCAGAGAGAGCACAAGGACTGCAACCAGAAATGCAGGACAAACCAAGACTCAGGAAGTCCTCTGCCACCTGAGCTAGGTGAGCACTTCACATTATGAGGGTTGGATAAGTCAGCTTTTGCTCACACAGAGGGGTATGGAGGTCACAAATATTTCATTCCAGGCTCCACTTTTAGTTTCCCTTTGCTACTTTAGAACCTGCCTTCTCTCCTCTCTGGAGCAATCATCAGTCCTCCAGTATGGAAAAGGCTTTTTGCTTTGTATTACAAGACCCTGTAAAGAGGACCCTAGGACTCCAGAGCAACGTCCCTAGGGAAGTGATGAAAAGAATAAAGCTCAAGGAAAAGCAGGAGCTGGCAGGGCAAAGAGGAGTGAGTCAGAGTATTGCCAACAGAAGGACCATGATGGCAACGTTGACTTCATATTCCACACCATGTCACAGAGGCGACAGGGAGCAGGAGCCTAGAAACCGGGAGCTGATGCTCAGCCAAAGGGACCACCAGCATGCAGCTTCAACATGTCACGGCCAGGCAAGAATGGCAGGAGGAGGGTGTTCAAGTCTATTCCAATTTTTTAAAAGAATCTGAAAACCTGGATTTTTATGAGAAATTCCCTAATTTTAAATATTGGCTTTACTTAAAAAAAAAAAAAAAAAACAGTGTATGTGCCAAATAAAACACACCTGTGGGTTTTAATGGGCCAATGGGTAGCCAATTTGAAAGCCCTGTGTTAGAGTGGATACAAAGTGTGGGATGGAAAGAGACTAGCAAGGTGCAAAGGTTAAGGCCAGAGAATGAGGAAAGTTTCAAGGCTCATTAAGGAAACCAACTGGCAATGAAAGGACTTCGAATCCGATCAGGTTTCTGTCTTAGGAGGACCCTTCTGATGGCAGCAAGGAGAATCAATGAGCAGGGATCAGCAGTGTAGGTAGGAAGGCCAGTTTTTAAAAGGATATTGATAATCAAGGTGAGATTGTACAACGGCCTGGTCTCGGATGGTAGCAGTGGGGCTAGATAGAAATAGATGTAGTTGAGAGAAATTCCAGATTTAGAATCACAGGACCTCGTATTTGACTTACTGTAAAATGTAAGGGGGTAAAAGGAACCAGCTAGAACGATGGGTGGATTTCTGGATCAGACAACTGAGTGGGTGTTAGTGGCATTTAACAAGCTAATGAACACAAAAAGGAGAAACAGTTTTAGCGGGAAAGCGAGAGATTTTTTGATCAGGTGGAAGTTAATGTTCTGGAGACATACCCATGGAAATTTCTAGTGGGCTATTAATTGGATTTCAATGAAAGAAACCTGTGTTGAAACTATAGATCTTGGGGGTCATTGGCAGGTCACACAAAGCCTTGAGATAGGCCGAGATCCCAAGGAAGAGTGTGCAGGTTGTGGATAAAAGAAAAGTTCCGGAGAGCGGTCCTTTTCAGGTTGGTTGCTCTCAGAGTAAAGGAAAGTCAGGAAAAAAAGGAAGAAGCCCAGCAGAGTGTGGTCTCGGGGAATCTCAGGACAGATGTCCAGGCGCTACCATGTGTGTAGACCACTGTGCCAAATGTCAGAGAAATATCAAGGATGAGGACAGAAAAGTATTCACTGAATCAGTGCCATGGAGGTCCAGAGTGACCCTGGTGAGCACAGTTCCACTGACAGGTTTGGGATGACACCCAGCCTGCAGGAGCCTGAAGAAAACCAGAGGCAGGTGAATCAAATCTTCCAAAGATGATGGCTGTGGAGAGAAAGAGAAAGGGAAGACCTCATGTTATGGTTTGGATATGGGGTGTCCCCAAAATCTCATGTGTGAGTCAAGCAAGAAGGTTTAGAGGAGAAATGATTGGTTCCCTGATGGGAATAACCGAGTGGTTAATCCTGAAGACAGGCAGGGCGTGGCTGGAGGAGGTGGGGGCGTGCCTTTGGGGTATATATTTTGAATCCTGAGAGTTGAAGTCATTCCTCTGTTTCCCATCTTCTTGGGAGCTGCTTCTCTCTGCCACACTCTTCTGACATGATGTTCTGCCTCATCTTGAACAAACTGACTATGAACTGACATCTCTGAAACCGTGAGCCCCCAGATACACTTTTGCACCTCGTCATTTGTTCTGATCAGGTATTTTAATCACAACCGTAAAAAAAAGCTAACCCATTAGAAAAGGCTGTGGGATACAGGGAGGTTTTTACCTATAGAAGAGAGTGAATATAAGTTCACTTTTATAAGAAGCCTTTAGAGAGGGAGAAAGAGATTGAAGAAATAATGAGAGAAGAACAATCTTCAGTAGCCCCAAGACTGTTGAGAAGGGAGAGGATAGAATTCTGAGTATCCAGGGAGATCAACTCTGCTCTGGACAGAAGCAGGGGGGTGAATGCAAGGAGGTTGTGAGTTTGGTGTCTAGAGTGAGTTCCTTTTGAGAGCTTCTAATTTTGCCTCTGAAGTCAGGGTTGATGTTACAGTAGGGGGTACAGGGTTGAGGGTAAGTGGATAATCCATGCCTTGTAGAACACGCTCTGGACTGGAGGAGTCAGGAGGCCTGGGTAGAATTTGGTATGCCAAATCTTTCCCTTCTGGGACTTGGCTCCATTATGGTACTTCCCCCCCGCCATACACACACACAAAGATAATGAAGAAAAATGTTAAAATGTTCATATTTACAATGAATATAAATGAAAATTCACTTAGTATATTGACTGTCACTCAGAAACTTACAAATTTAAATAAATTCTTTTCAAGGAGCTAGAAAATGAAATCCAATCAAAGGCAATGAAAGGAAGGAAATAATACAGATAAGGTTATTATTTATGAAGAATAATAAATTAACAAATCAGAAAATAGATCTAGGATAGATATAGAGCAAAGATAAGCATATTTGATAAGGCCACAGCAAGGCTAATTAAGAAGATCAGAAAGAATACAAATTTCAATATCAGGCATGAAAAGGCGATATTATTACAAATTCTACAGACATTAAATTAAAATAGAAGGCTACTCTACTGATCACTTTATGCCAATAAATTCAACAACTTAGATAAGTGGACAATATTTTGAGAAATACAAGTTATTGAAACCAACACATAAAAATGGAAAATATGAATAGTATTAGATCTGCTAAAGAAAGTGTATCTGTAAAGAGAATTTTTACTATAAATAAAACTCTAGGCCTGGATGATTTCACAATAAATTCATTCATATATACCTTCTTCAGATTTGCTCTTTACAAAGGAAATGCTTATCAACTAATTCTATGAAATAATAATAACCCTGATATTAAAATCTGGGAAGAACAATATAAGGAAAAAAGTTCAAAACAATATCCCTCATGAAAATAGACACAAAATGATCCTCATAAAAGTATGAGCAAAATCAGGCTGGGAGTGCAGCTCTATGGAAGGCACAGCGTGGAATGTGCAGAATCCTGGGTTCAATCCCAACACCAGGGAAAAGCAACAGCAAAGCAAATTGAGAGAGAGAGAGAGAGAAACCCCAGTCACATAACTTTTATTACAGTATATTATTATAATTATTCTATCTTATTTATTTATTTTTTTAGTTGTAGTTGGACACAATACCTTTATTCCATTCATTTATTTTTATGTGGTGCTAAGGATCGAACCCAGGGCCCCGCGCATGCTAGGCAAGCAATCTACCGATGATCCACAATCCCAGCCCCTATAATTATTCTATCTTATTGTGAGTTACTTTTTTAATTTCTTATTGTGCCCAACTTACAAATCAAACTTGATCATAGATGTGTATATGTAAGAAAAAATGTAACACACATAGGATTGGGTAATATGGTGGTTTCAGGAATCCACCAAGGGACTTAGTGGAGGAAGGAGGACCACCTCATACCAATTCTACAAGATTATTATTGGCACAGGTCAGAATCCCTGAGGAGCAATGTCTTCAAGGAGATGGAACGAATGAAACTTTTGGTGAACACAATGAAGAGTGGAGCTACAGATCAGCTACAAAAGCAGAGAAAACTAAACAAAAAAGGCAATAATTATTGAAAAACAAAAGTATATATGAAAGCAAACAATATTATATATGGTTAAATATGAATACATAATAATGTTAAATGTGATATAGATCTAAATGAAAATTATAATTGTATGGAGGAGGCAGTGAAGCCAAAATGTACTTTTGTGTTATGAGAGTTGGAGAAGAAGAAAGAAAGGTAATTAAAAACAATTTTTTAGCTGTCGGCACAATACCTTTATTTTATTCATTTATTTTTTTATGTAGTGCTGAGGATCAAACCCACTGCTTCACACATGCTAGGCAAGCACTCTATCACTGAGACACAACCCCATCCCACAAGAAAGGTAATTTCTCCATCTCATTATGGAAATTTAACAAATAATGCTTAAGTAGAAATTCAAGAAGTAGAAATACAAATTATTATTTAGATATAAAGGTGTACCTAAATACCAAATAATACCAAAATAAATGGCTAACAGAATCAAAAGTAGTTGCTTCTGGGGATTAGAAAATGGGGTAAGAAGTGGAGCAGGGGACTCCTCTTTTTTTTTTTTTCTTTAGAGAATTTTTTAATTTTTTTTTATAGTTTTCGGTGGACACAACATCTTTATTTTATTATTATGTGGTGCTGAGGATCGAACCCAGCCCCCGGCGCATGCCAGGCGAGCGTGCTACCGCTTGAGCCACATCCCCAGCCCCCAGGGGACTCCTCTTATAATAAATCTCATAAAATCATATACTTCTTTGAATTGTTGACACAGTTATCTTTGACTTTGAGAAAGGCAACATGTTTCATTACATTTGTGAACCAAGTAAACCTGACAAAGTTTAGACTAAAACAAATTATGCCCACTTTCAAATACCAAAGCACAGCATTGCTTCCAGAATTGAAGGATGATTCAATATTGAAAAATAATTAATATAATTCTTCATTGTGATAGATTAATAGATAAAATTCTACTAGATGGTGAAAATAAAATACTTTTTTTTTCTGTAAAAGGTTAGATAGTAACAGACAAGTTCTTTCTGAACATGACAGCATGTACCTACCATAAGTACAAAACATGAGAAGGAATCCTACTGAACTCAGAAATAGCCAAGGGTATTCACTATCATCAGGTACTGGGAAATGCAATTGAAGAAGAAACAGAAATTAAACATATAAAAACTGGAAATGTGGAAATCAATTGTCCTTATATGTAAGTGGTATCATTGCATCCTTTAGGAAAACTTTTACTTTATTTTTAAACACTTAAAGTTTTTAGTTGACACATAACATTTAGATATATATGTGTGTATATTCTGATTAATTTGGTTCTGAGGCTCAAACCCAGGGCTTTGAACATGCTAGACAAGCACTGTACCACTTGAGCTACCTCTCCAGCCCTTAAACAGTCCTTTTAAAGTGAGTTCTTGGCTGTACAAAGATAGACCACAGTGGATCAAGCCCACAGCTACAGTTTGCAGGCCCCTGTATACCCAGAAAAAAAAGGGGGGGGAATCAAATAAAAACATTACAAACTTGAATATAATTCAATAAATTCCATTTTTATATATGAAAAATCAAACAGCACTCCCATCTACAAAAATAGCTGGTTAGAAGATATAAAGAAAAGATCCTATTCAAAGCAGCCACAAAAAATAAAATTACTAAGAATAAACTTAATGAGAAGTATGCAGGATTTATAGTTTGAAAGTTTAATGAATGAAGGCTTCACAATGGAAAAGCTCACCATGTCCTTAGGTTCTCAGCCTCATAAAGCTGTCAAAGATAGGGAAACCCATAAATCTCCTGTGATCCCGATAAAAATGCCAAAAGAGTATTTCAGGGGAACTAAACTAGCTGATTCTAAATTTCATGTGGAAAAATTACTAAGAATAGCCAGGAAATTTTTAAGAAAAATTAAGGGTAACAAGGAAGGTTAAAAGTGCCATGTCTAAAAACCATTATAAGTCCTCCCTAACCAAAACGTGAACAGAGAGAAAGACCACCAGAACCAGATAGAAAACTCAAAAATAAGTTAAAGTACATGAAAGAGTTTTGCATAGTAAATTAACAATGTTGGCTCAACTGTATATACATCTGAACAACAAGAAAGTTGATCCCAACTTCACAAGTAACTCAAAACTAGATTGTGATAGTTGAAAGATTTAAATGAAATCATGCAATGACTAGAAAGTAGGTGTGAGAAGTATTGTATGACCTCATATCCAAGGGTCACAAAACTCAACACATTAAAGAAAGAGTAATGAATGTTAACCTATAAAAACTTTATATCACTTCTACAAAGAATAATAATAATAATAATAGTAAAAATGACTCCTCAGTAAAGACAAAAATAAACAAGAAATTTGAGGAAACATAACTCATAGGACAGGAAAAAAATGTATTCCTTAATAAAAGTAAATAAGAAGAACAAACTTTCTAAAGGAAAAAATGAACAAAGAATAGAACTCGATCACAGAAAAGGAAACCCAAATGGCTCTTTTTAAAAATTTTTTAAATTTATTTTTTAGTTTTCGGCAGACACAACGTCTTTGTATGTGGTGCTGAGGATCGAACCCAGGCCACATGCATGCCAGGCGAGCGTGCTACCACTTAAGCCACATCCCCAGCCCCCCCAAATGGCTCTTGAACATATGAAAAAAACGTTACCCTCACTAATAATAAAAAAAATGCAAATTAAAGCTATAAAAAATATTTTCATCTATAAGATTGGTGAAGTTTTTTTTTACATGTTTGATGACCTAGTGTACTAATGAGAATGTGGGAATACAGACATTTTCATATTTTGATGGGAGTGCAAATTGATGCACCCTCTATGCAGTTAGTTATATTTGTCAAACTAGCAAAATTGTAAATTCATGTATGCTTTGAGTCAACAATTTCATTTCCAAGCATATATTCTGCAAATATGCCTTCTTGTATGAAAAATGTGCTTAAAAGGACATAGGATATATATCATATATATAATGAAATACTGTGAATCATCTATTAAAATATGTGGGACAGAGCTGGGTGCATTGGTGTGTGCCCACAGCCCCGGCTATTCAGGAGGCTGAGACAGGAGGATTATTTAGAGCCCAGGGATTCAAGCCCAACCTGGGCAAAAGAGCAAGAACTCCTTCTCAAAAAACAAGCAACAACAACAAAAAATGTGAGGCAGCTATTTGTTGTGACACAGAAAATCCGCTAAAATACAGAAGCAAAATATAGAGCAATGTATACACTGTGCTACCACTGTATAAAATATATTGTGTGTATGTGTGTGTGGTGTGTGAGGAAGACGGCAGTTATGGTTGTTTGTGAAGAAAGAAGTCAGGTAGATGGGGGAGAGGAATGTATGGGGGACTTTCTTTTTATTTAATGCCCTTTTGTATAGTATACATATGGAACACATTTTAAATTAAAGCAATATATAAGTTCATTGCAGAAAATATAAAGGCAGCAAGGAAGAAAAAATACATACTATCACCACTAAAGATAATAACATTTTGGTGATTACTTTTCAATTCCCTTTTTTTAAAAAAAACATGAGCATTTAATTTTATTCAGTGGTGGGTGTGTTAAGAGAGAGTTTTGTGTATTAAATTATTGATGTTGGCTCAGCTGTGTATAGTTTTACATCTTGATCATTTCCTTTAATCATGAGCACTTTTTCATTTGAAATGTATTCATTCAGTACAGGTTTCTGATTGCTTCCTGGTTCAGAATTGCAATTGTGTTGATATGTTCATTTCTTTTTGCATAATATAGGCAGCACTCTCTCCAGAAGAAATGCTTTTGTGCGTAATACAAATCATCAGGGCTCAACATCTTGTCACCCAAGTGTATTGAAGAAGGGAGCTGGAGAATCTGAGGTGTCCTGCTTACAAGGTGTGTTAGTCAGCTTTTCATCACTATGACAAAAATACCTGATATAAACTACTTAAAAGAGAAAAAGTTTATTTAGACTCACAGTTACAGAAGTTCCAGTCCATGGTTGGCTATTTCCATCACATTGAGTCTGAGGCAAGGAAGAACTTCATAGCAGAAGGGTGTGGCCAAGGAAAGCTGCTCAGCTTATGGCAGCCAGGAAGCAGAGAGAAAGAGAGAGAAAAGCAGGGGGACAAGGTATAGTCCCCAAGGGCATGCCCACGAAGGCCTACTCCCTTTGACCAGGTCCCACTTCCCACAGCCTCCATCCCTGCCCAGTAGTTCATTCAGTTATCAGTGGATGAATCCACTGAAAAGGTCAGAGCCCTCAAGATCCAATCACTCCCCAAAAGCCCCACTTCTGAACACTACTGTACTGGAGACCAAGCCTTCAAAACTTGAGTCTTTGAGGGACAATCCAAATCCAAACCATAACACAAGGCATAATATCTGATAGGGAGGGAGAAGAGGTAGAGATCACCACAGGTGTCCCAGGTGAAGCCGACCAAGTGGTGGAGCAGGAGGAAACATTAGCAGGAATGTGTGGCCCTCCCCACACCCTGCCACAGGTAGGGGGAGGCAGGGACCTCAGCTGTCTTGGGGAATCAGAGCCAGGGCCACTAGAACACAACCCAAGCTGTCTACTGTGCCACTGAGTTGCATTTGTTGTCAGTGAGAGACTCCTTATAACCCAGAGTAGATTTAACATGCATTTGTCAAGCTCCTGCTATGACAGTACTCCACTGGGTGCTAAAAATGAAGAAAAGACATGTAGTCTCCCCTCCTTGGACTTGTCTGATTGCAGAACTCACCAGGAGCGACTACCAAGTAGTGCAGTGTGGGCTGGGGAATGAAGCACGTGGTAGAGCACCTGCCTTACTTGTGCAAGGCCATGGATTCAATCCCTAAGACAGACAGACACACACACACACACACACACACACACACACACATACACAAATGAAAACAAATTAGTGCAGTAGATGCTGGGCCTAATGGAGCATGCCTGTGATCCCAGCTACTTGGGAGACTGAGGCAGGAAGATTGCAAGTTTGAAGCCAACCTGGGTCCCATCTCAAAATAAAATAAAAGGGCTGGGATATCAGTGTTAGAGTGCCCTGGGTGCAATCCCCGATACCCGCCCTACACACACACACACACACACACACACACACACACACATACACACACACACACGCACACACACATACAGTCTGCACAAAGTGTTGGGAAGCGGAGTTGCCTGGGGCACCTGAAGATTGAACCTGTCTCTGTGTGCAGAAATGTATAGACTGTGGGGTTGGGTGGAAGGATGGCTTCCATTTCTGGATATTTGACCTGCATCTTAAAAAGTGACCATACAAGTGTCTTCCCAAAAGTAGAGCTTGAGACAGGTATTTTCCTTGAAAATGTGATTCTACGTCTGGAGCAGGGAAGAAGGGAACATCTCTGTACAAGAATGCTTTGGGTTGGCGGCTACCAAGGGCGAGGGATACTAGATGGCACAAGGGCCCTGACAAGCTAATGAAGTGCCTTTGGGAACCACAGCTCTGGACAGCAAAGGATGACGCACTTATCTGCCGCAGTCTGGCTGGGCACAAAACAACAGAGCTGCCACACAGCCTTGTAGGTTCAAAACAGGAACTCCTCTATTCTCTGCACTCCCGTGAATGCCACGCATGCGGCCTTCTCCCGGGACACACCACCTACCAATGGGAAATCCCTCCTCCGGCACTTCCCCAACCAATGGGAACTCTCTGGGAATCTCCATGAGAACTCCAAAGTAGCAGGCTGAGGCTGACAGCAGGGGTCTAATACACAATTGAATACACAGCTTAACATAACCATTATCATCTCAATGGCTTGCTGGCTTCACCTCTCAACCACTCCGATCTGGCAAAAATGCCATGTGTCATTCCGACTTGGCTATGGCTCTCAGCACTTATCCCCAAACGCCTGCACCCTATTGCTCAAGGGTGGCCCCACAAATTGTGCCTGTATGAGTGGACTTTCCAGGAAGCCCAGGCCCTGGCCAGGAAGCAGGAGGCAGCTGAGTGAGGATAGGAGAACCTGGACGAAGCTGGACACAGCCTGCGCAGACCCGGTTGCTGGGCAGTAATAGGACCAAGAGGATTCACACTCACACATGTGCAGCTATTCCAGACTTCTGCACTCTTGGGAGGCAGAGAGGCACAAGCCTCAACACAGGGAGAACTTCTTCCACCTGTTTTTTTGCGGCATCCTTGGAGGGGCGTGGTGCATCTAGGAGGCTAGAACAAACTTGGGCTGGGAATCATCTGCACAGAGTCTGAACGAGGTTTGACTCAGTAGAAACAACGTCCCTTCAGTGGAGGTGAGGCTAAAACAGTCCCCATCAGAGTCGCTGTGTACGATGCCGGCCACATCAGTGTAAATGTTGGTTTCCCCTCTCGATGGACCAAGCAGAGGATTTCACTGCACCCAAGAGGGATAGAGAAGGGAGAAGCCATGGTGAAACAAATAATTCAATTTCCTTGGCATTTCCTTAATTCCAGATCTTTGAAGGATAGACTGTGGGATAGACTGTGCTCTTTTAAACATATAACCCAGAGCTGACAACAGAATAAGTGCTCAATGTCTCTCCTGTGCCAATGACTGAGCTAAATACTTCATATATGTTATTCGCTTGATATCAGTGATTATCTGACCCAGGCACGAATCTCATCTCAGTCTCTATTGATAAGGAAACTAGGAATCAGGTACATTAAGTGGTGTATCTGGGATCAAATAACCAGTACAATGACACAGAATGCAGACCCTGATCTGATTTCAAAGTCCAAATATGCTCTCTTACCTTCCCATCTTGCTTGCTATGTTATGTTCCACCAACTAGACAGCCAACGAAGGCAGAAATCCATGGTGTCACAGATCTGAAGCTCAAAGTCTAAAATCAAGATGACACGCAAAAGTTATGCTCTTCTGAAAGGAGACTCCTTTTCTCCCCCTTCCTGGCTTCTGGTGATTTACCTGAAGTCCTGGGCATCGCTTGGTTTGCATGTTCAGCACTTGGGTCTCTGCCTCTAACATCACGTGGGATCGTTCCTGCATGTGTCTGTCTCTTTTCCTCCTCTTACTCAAATATCAGGCATATTAAATGAAGGGTGCACCCTACTTCAATCTGACCTCTTCAATAATTACAGCTGCAACTACTCTATCTTCAAATGGGGTCACATTCCAAGGGACTGAGGATTAGAATTTAGGCCTTTTCGGAAGACACTATTTAATCCACAGCATTTGCCTAGTATACATTTGATGAATGGGTTAATAAACAAATGAAGAAGAACAGAGGTACTTACCTGGAAATTGGAGAAGCAGCCAATGAATCATTCCTCTCATTGGCACAGAGCTTCTAGTTGATATATTTTACGTACTGATCATTTTCATTCTTTTCCATGGGGAATTGCTGAACAGTAAACCATTCCCACATTTATCCAGTAAAATAAATCACCCTCTCCATCTCTTTAGTTGCACTTTGTTTTGCAGTACTGGTGTTGAACCCAGGAGCCCTCTACCACTGAGTGGCCTCTCTAGCCCTTTATTTTTCATTTTGAGACAGAGTCTCACTAAGTTGCCCAGGCTGGCCTTGAACATGCCAGCCTCCTTCCACAGCCTCCTAAGTAGCTTGGATTACAGGTGTGTGCCACCATGCCTAGGGAGTTGCACATTTTTATCCATACTCAAGATCATATACCTCAATTCATTGAATATTACTACACCCAATGGAGTATTATTCCCATTGCATGGATGGGGAAACCGAGATGCAGGGGATTATGCAGCAAGCCCTAATAATGAGTAAAAAAAATCAGGACTATAGTCCACATAATTTTTGTCCCTAAAACCAATTTTTTCTTCTCATTTAAAAAAAAACTATCTATTTTTTCATTACATTTATCATGTATGAACATGTGTTTACCATATTTTTTTTCAAATAACATAGTTACATACAGCAAAATACCACAACTCTCTTCACCATCCCCACACCGCTCCCAGGTCTAAAACTCTGCCTGGCAGCCTCATTTTTCTTCCTGGCTCCTCTCTCTCTCTCTCTCTCTCTCTCTCTCTCTCTCTCTCTCTCTCTCTCTCTCTCTCTCTCTCTCTCTCTAATTTACTGTCAAATATGTATATTATGTCTATTTTTAGGGCTTGTTTTTTATTTACATAAAAGGGACCACATTCTGCATGTTGTGCTAGGACTGACATTTTCCACTTAACAACACCCTGGAGATGATTTTTTTTTTCACGTGTCAGCAGAACTGATGTTCCTCCTGGATGTACCAGCACAACAGCAGGGCCAGTTTCTGGTCACCACCCGTGCTCAGACCAGAGTGACATATTTCATCTCTTTTCTTTCTTGTTTGTGTGTGGGTGCCCACACACGTACATGTGTACTGGCGTTGCTGGGATTGAACCCCAAGCTTCTTGCACATAAATGGCCCTACCACCAAGCCACAGCCGAGCCACACCCCCAGCACTGGGGTTGCTTCTTTTGAATCTTGCCCTGTGTGTCAATAGGTACAGGTTAGGTGTCATTCGTTTAATTGCTATGTAGGGCTGGGATTGTGGCTCAGCAGTAAAGTGTTCATCTAGCATGTGCGAGGCCCTGGGTTCGACCCTCAGCACCACATTTAAATAAATAAAATAAAGGTATTGTGTCTAACTACAACTAAAAAATAAATATTCAAAAAAATTGCTGTGCAGTGCTTTGGGCTGCCACTTTAATCATCTGCTCTTTGTGTACATTTAGGTTTTCCCCAATTTTCACTATTTCAATAGGATGGACTCCAGCATCCAGTTTCTAGCTGTGAACATGGGTGAGAATATGAAACCATCTCTGCCTGAACACCTTCCCAATAAAGACACCTGTGATCTCTTCCTGTGCTGTAGGGGGAACACTCCTCCCCAAAGGAGGCCCAGCTCTCTGGACCTCAGCACCCCCTGCGAATCTGAGTGGCCGCAGGTACATTACCTAGGACCCTGGCTGCCCTTAGGACCACTGGGAGAGTCTGCATAAGGCCCTGTATCTGGGCCTCATCTGCAGAAAATCTGATTAAATCAAACCAGGATGGCCCCCAGGCATCAGGAGGACTTTTTAAATACTTCTATGAAAGTCGAATGTGTAACTTGGGGTTAAGAACCAATGACAGAGGACCTCCCCGATTTTATTAAGTACCTGCCAAAAGATTTGAAACCTAAAGAGGGAAAAGTATTAAGAAAGAAAAGGCAAGAAGGAAGGAGAAAAGAAATGGGGTAGGAAATAAAGAAATAAAGAAACTCTGAATCGTGTCCCACAGAGGCTGAGATCCGCCTTCTCTCTACCCCTCCCAGGGCCCCACATGTGGGACTGTGTGTCCCCCCAGGTGCGGCACCCCCAACTTGTGCAAATCACAAAAAGTCACTCCCCCAATTTAGAGTTTAGAATTTGGTTTAGAGTCCCAAGTCTAAACCAGCCTTTGGGATCAGGACCCATCAAGGGGACTTTCTGCACAGTGCCACCCTTGTATATGATGGGATGATGATGGGATCAGGACATGGTGGATTAGGCAAAATGTGTAGGACTTCATAACACAGAGTGGAGCCTGATGTCAGGGGTACACTTTAGTCAATAATGATGTCTCAATATCAGTTATCAATTGCAACAAATGTATCACACCATGGTGAGTTGTTCATGACAGGAGAAAGGAAAGGGGATGAGAGGAAGGACATGGGGATCTGTACTCTGCTCAGTTTTTCTGTGAAGGTAAAATTGATCTAAAAAAATAAAATCTATTCATTAAAATAAGACCCTACAGGGGGCTGGGGAAGTGGCTCAAGGGTAGCGCGCTTGCCTGGCATGCGTGCGGCCCAGGTTTGATCCTCAGCACCACATACCAACAAAGATGTTGTGTCCGCCGAGAACTAAAAAATAAATATTAAAAATTTTAAAAAAATAAAATAAAATAAAATAAGACCCTACATACTAGTTCTCCTCTTTCTCTCCCCTCACCCTCCCTAGGAGAGTGGTTGAAACTTTAAAGTCTTTTGATTGAGAAATGACAGGATCACACAGAGCCTTTAATGCCTTAAATCTTTTTTAATAAGTCAGTAAATAAATTAATCAACACAATGACATTCATCCCAGTGGCCTCCTGCAGACACACACTGAGAAGAGCAGGGCCCCCTGCATCCCTGTACCTGTCCATCCATCCCCCAGCTCCGGGTCCACAGAGGGCACCTGCTGTGCTCACGGCTTCTCAGCCTCTTTATCATTCCACCAAGGCCACCTGCCGTTAAGAACCTTTTTGTTGTGTCCTGTGAACCCTCTTCTTTACCTTTCCCCTCACATTTCTGGGCCCAGGACATTTTTATTTTTTAACTGAGGCTAATCTGATTACAGTGAAGGTGCTAATAAGGTGAATGAATGCCATTAACAGTACCAGATACAATCTGCATGTAAACCTGGGCTTCTGAGGGCCACCGGCTGGAATGTCAAGCATCTGGGGAGTGCCAAGGAGGAGGCCAGCGGGAGGGTCCTCTCCCAGACCTTTGGGGAGCCTCCTACGGTCCACGAATCATCCCCTTCATCAGCACGGTATTTCAAAGCTAGTAATCAATGTACTGATGGCTTTTTTTTTTCAGTTGTTTGTATACACCCTCTCCCTTTATTCTCAGCAACCCAATAAGTTACTGTTGTTTCCATTTTGCAGAGAAAGTACTTCAGAGTGGGTGAGCTAAGAAACCTGCTCCAGAGTGATGTTCAAACCTAGTTGGGATGCTGTTTTAATCTTTTCCCTTTCTAATCTATTTCTATTGGTGAGGTTTATAGGAGGTGGAATTGTTATCACTCCTGGGGACAGCAATGAATAGGACCCTGGCATGCATGCAGGTAGGATCCTCAGCAAGAGCTTCCTTCCCTCCCCATCTCCCTCTCCTGGCCCTGCAGAGCTCAAATCATCAACCCAGTTGGATTCCGCCTTCAAGCCAAGCCAAGCCAGTTCTTTTTCTTTTTTCTTTTTCTTTTTTTAGAGAAGGGTCTTGCTAAGTTACTTAGGGCCTTGCCAAGTTGCTGAGGCTGACTTTGAATTCAGGATCCTCCTGCCTCAGCCTCCCAGGCCTCTGGGATTATAGACATGCACCACTGCACCCAGCTCAAGACAGCTTTGGTCCTCAATCGTGTGTAGATGGAGCCATTGTTGGCCCAGGTGGTTGGAGCACCAAGTTAAAGAGACCAAGACCACGAGTGTGATTTACTAATATTTCCCGCGCAGTTGCAGAGTGCTGGAAGAGTACCAAGTATGGAATACCAAACATGCCCTCAGAGAGTCCTTAGGAGAGTAAAACAGAAGGGTCAGAAAGAGAGGATAGGATTGAGGTTAGGAACAAACGGGCAAGCAAATTTATTTTGGGGAAACCCCACCAGGGATTCTGAGACTGTGTCCCGTTGTCTGGCATGCACGTTCATAAAGTGTGTTACAATCTAACCCAGTCACAGGCTAGATAATTCCAGAGCCATGGTCACTAGATGGAAGGAGCCAGGACCAAATAATGCACAGGAAGGATTGCAAAGCCGTCCCTCCCCTTGTTCATTTATTTCACAAATATATATTAATTTGGTTCCCACTTTGTGCTTGGCACTGTTCTAAGCCCTGGGTAGTCAAGAGGGAAATGGGACGGATGTAGCCCCTGCCTTGGAGTTTTCCTTTCACTTGGGCCACCAGGCCACATATTGATAATGAAATAGATATAAAATATCAAGTGACAGTTAGTGCTAGGGGAAAAAAAAACAGTGTTAAGAGAAAGGAAAAAATGTATTACCTTAGAAATATAATTGGATGTCTACAGCCTGTGCCTCACAGGGACATCAGCAACACCAGTTCCCCCTGAGAAGCACGGTTGCATCCTTGGAAGATAAGCTAAATGATAAATATGCATGGATCACAAAAGAGAGAAGGTTTAATACCAGAACCATGATGTGGACTCAGACACCGAACGGTGGTGTTTCTGAGTTTCTCCTCCACCTTGGTTCAAATCCTACTTCTGTCATATGCTAACTGTGTAGTTAGGGGACATTTACATGTTCTTTTTAATTTTTAGTTTCCTTGCTTGAAAACTGGGGAGAGTAATGCCCCTTAGGTTGCTGTGAAATTTGAAAGTGGGTGTTTATGAAATCCTTGGCACAATGTCCAGTACTCAATAAGTTCTCAGTAAGAGGTAAGCATAGTCAGGAGTTATTGAAGAATGGGGACACAACAGGTTGGTATAGTGGCATAGGCTGGTAATCCCAGCAACTCAGGAGGCTGAGTCAGGAAGATGGTAAGTTGCAGGCCAGCCTCAGCAACTTAGTGAGACCCTGTCTCAAAATAAAAAATAAAAAGATTGGAGATATAGCTCAGTGGTAAAGTAAAAAAAAGAAAGAAAATTAAAAGAGAATGGGGATACATTCTGAGAAGTTCATCCCTAGGCAATCTTGTCCATGGGAATATCAGAGTACATTGAGTGCATTTATATAAGTCTGGCTGGTAAGTCACTCAATATGGCCCCTTGAAGGTATGGAGTAACAAGGTTTGGGTTTTTTTTTTTTTAATTTTTTAATATTTATTTTCTAGTTCTCGGCGGACATAACATCCTTGTTGGTATGTGGTGCTGAGGATCGAACCCGGGCCGCACGCATGCCAGGCGAGCGCGCTACCGCTTGAACCACATCCCCAGCCCAAGGTTTGGGTTTTTCGTTGTTTTTATTTTTGGTACCAGGGATTGAGCCCAGGGGTACTTAACCACTGAGCCACATCCCCAACTCTTTTATTTTTAATTTTGAGATGGGGTCTCACTAAGTTGCTTAGGATCTTGCTAAATTGCTAAAGCTGGCTTTGAACTTGAGATCCTCTTGCCTCAGCCTCTGAGCCCCTGGGATTGCCACTGTGCCTGGCAAGAAACGGGTATATATGAGATCTATGAGTCTGCTGCCAGCATAACAGGGCACACTGTTTATAATAAACCTTTTAAAATATGTAACCAGGAATACACTCTAAAATAACCACCAAGGGCTGGGGATGCAGCTCATTGATAGAGCACTTTCCTAGCATGTGCAAGGCCCTGGGTTCCATCCCAGGTACTGCAGAATAAAATGAAATAACCATTAAAGTACAAACTAGTGAACACCTAAATCAGCAACATAGTTGTTTATTATCATTACCAAATATGGTGTATCACACATAACGGTGTGGTCATGGAGCTGGTAGGCAGCAGGTTTGTTCCAACACCGTGGACCCGGCACGTGAATAATGTGTTGCACTACGATGTTACAATGTCACTAGCCAGCAGGAGTTCTTCAACTCTTTTGTAGCTTTATGGAACCATTGTCATAGAAGTGGTATTTCACTGACTAAAACATTGTTATGTGGCACAAAGTTAGACTATTTTAATTTTTGTTACCAAAAGTTGAAATACTCCAAAACTATCTTCCAATTTTAATCCATCATCAATAGAAAGCAGAAAAATTTGTCCTTATAATGCTTCATTTTTTTTTTTTTTAAGTAGTCCTATGTGTTCACTGCCTACCCCTGCCCTGAAAAAAAACTCTCGAATACTCCAAAGGCTTTGAGATTCCCGTCCGCCCTGGTCAGGGTCTATTTACTGACTGCTGATGTCAGTCAATGTTTAGCGAATGAGTGCATTTGGCACGTGCATATTTAAAGGATCTGTGTAGTGAACCCTTTGAACAGTGTGAGCCCGGCTCCCTTGGCACATCTGGACTCTGGGTAGCTGTGGGTGTGGCTGGTGAACCCAAGACCCTGCAGTGGCTGGGGAGCCAGCCAGGGTCCAGATTCAGCCATGCATCACCCATGGGTCTATTTTCCGCAAGAACCTGGGCTGGTACCAACCCCCAAAAAGTATTTTGACCCCAGCACGTTCTTCCTCGATTTCCATACCTTTAGTTCAGAGGTCTCTGATTCATTGAAAATAGCTCCACAAGGTCTGATTTTTTTGTAGGGGAGGGCGTTCCAGGGATGGAACTCAGGGGCACTCGACCACTGGGCCACATCCCCAGCCCTATTTTGTATTTTATTTACAGACAAGGTCTCACTGAGTTGTTTAGGATGTTTAGTTGTTTAGCCAGCCTCGCTGTTGCTGAGGCTGGCTTTGAACTCTCAATCCTCCCACCTCAGCCTCCTGAGTAGCTGGGATTACAGGTGTGTGCCACTGCACCCAGATCAAGGTCTGATTTTTGAGAGTTGATGACTAACAAGATTTTCTTTTCTGGTCATTGTCATCATCTCTTCTTCTTCTTCTTCTTTTTTTTAAATTTTTTTAGATGTTGATGGACCTTTATTTTATTGATTTATTTATATGTGGTGCTCAGAATCGAACCCAGAGCCTCACACCTGGTAGGCAAGTGGTCTACCACTGAGCCACAACCCCAGCCTCTCTTTCCTGGTCATCTGAGTCCATCTACTCTCAATTCCAACTCAGGCCAGAAGCTAGAGAGGTGCCACCCAAATTAATAGTGGGGAGGGGAGCCCGGACACCATGCAGGAGTAGATTTAATCCTCCCAAATAGCTCATGATTCCTTTCCCTGGTTCAAGCAAGTGAAAGAACAGGGCTGTAAAATCGGATCTGCCCAACTCCCAAGCCTGCCTTTCCTCCTGTGTCACCCGATACCCCCAGGAAGCAGTCGGTTCAGCTCCAAGGATGTGGCCCATAGCTGAAGCTTCACCTGGCTTCTCAGTTTCCTCACCCAGAAGATCTACGTTAGCAGGAAACTAGAAATCTCCTCTCTCGGTGACCCAGCAAATCAGCTCTGGGTATAGGATACTATACTGTGAGCATTGAGAGTTTATCATCTCCTAAGCCACAGATCCTGGTATTTGGGGAGTAAGTGGTGCCAATACTGCCTGGAGTCTGTCACTCTGGGGCCATGTCCTGCCAGACCTCAGGTTCCCTGGTCTCCGAGATTCCTTCTCACTTTGACAAGCTGCAAGGGTGAGTCTCACAGACCTCTGGATGCCGGAGAGGATACAGGTGAAGGCAGAACCAGAGGTCAGGTGCTCAGATACCGTCAGGATTTCCATCAGAGAGGAAGAAAGGCTTCCTGTGGAGGAACTCAACTTGGCAGCAATTAGGGAGAGTTCTCAGAAAATCCTGGGAAATCGACACCCCTCACCTGACTTGGGTAGAGCCTCGGAACAAGGACAAACCTTTTAGTCTGGAAACCTTGTGGATAAGTGCCTGGTGACGTGAGGCAGGGAGGGGGGATGGCGTTCTACCTGGGAAATCAAACCTACCTGCCCCTTGGTGGGGTTGCCAGGATCAAGGAAGATAACGTCTTGGAGAGCTGGTCAGCCCTGTGGTGCCAGCACCAGGATCAGGTTCCCATTGTGTGCAGGAGCTGGGGGCTCTCTCCCGAGGCCGTGGAAGTAAATGGAGGCAGCATTGACTTTCATTCAGGGAAAAACCACCCAAGTAAGAGGAGCACAGTCTGAAAAGCACTGCAGGTTCCAAGGTGCCAAACAGATGATCACAGATGTCCAGCGTTTTGAGGTTCGGATCAAGGCCACTGCGACTGAACACAACAGACCATGGTCATCCCTTCCACCCTCTTCACATGCGCACCTTTCACAACGTCTCATTGGACCCACACCTTCAGGAGGTGGTGCAGGGTGCTGTCATCCCATTCTATGGATAAGGAAATCAGGCTTCAAAACTGAGCAGCAAGATCACCCAAGGCCATGCAAGCGGGAAGCTGTGTAGCTGCTGCTTCTCACTCCAGGGAGAGGCCAGTGTCCTTTGCACTGTGACGTAGCTCATGCATGTGAAAGATGCCCATTTTCCTTCCAATCCCATTGTGAGATCAGATGTCCAAGAGAGTAGTGACATCATGTCATTGCCCTGATCTTGATGTTGTCTCCATGTCTTGACACTTCTTACCGTGGCTGACAAGGTCCTGATAATTTGACTGATCTTTGACCTCATTCCCTGCTTCTTCCCACTGCCTCTATATATTCTAAGCACACTAACCTTTCAAGGTCTCAGTGACGCCAGCCATACTGACTCCTGCCTCAGGGCCTTTGCCCATGCCACTTCCTCAGTACAAACACATCTGCACCATTCTCATAATTTAGATCTTCTCAGTTTCAAATGTCATGTCCTCAGAAAGGATTTTCTTGACCATCTCAACACTCGGCCACTCTCCATCATGCTCCTTTTTATTTTCTATGGCACTTATCACTATCTAAGAATTTCTAGTTTATTTTTGTTTATTTGTTTGTCACTCTCACCACCAGTCTCACAGGTACACAGTGGCCAGGGGCCTCATCTGTCTTTTTCCCTGAAGGAGGTTCTTGACCTATGTTTAATATGTAGCAAGCACTCAATCAATATTCACCAAATAAAATCAGTAAGTCTTTATAGTAATGTATTCCATTGGTCTGTGGATAGCATTCGGAAATTGTTAAGGGCTACAGGTGAAAGGGAAAAGCCTTCTGTGAGTAATACTGAGATGTAGTGACCCACGGTTTCAGCAGCCGTAGATACGTCCACAGACAGTGTGAATCCCTTCTTCCTTTGGTCTGTGTTTACACGGAGCATCCTGGACACAGCTCTGCCGTCCACAGCTCCCTAGGTGCCGCCACTCCCTAACCAGGCTGAGGGTGGGGAGATCACAAGTCCTGGGCAGTGGACAACTGACTGCTTCTGCAGAGCCATCAAGTGAGAAACACCGGCAGCTCAAAGAGGGGCTGGGCATCCAGCCAGAGTGGATACTTCTACCCCTGGCCTTAGAACTTGGCCAACAAGAAAACAAAGCTGGCTCTCCTTGGCCCAAGACTCTCCCCATCATCAGCCCTTTCCTTCATGGTTGGTGGATTCTCCTCAGTTGCTTCTCCTAGTTCTTCTGTCTTCTTTCCCCTCTTTCCTCATCTCACTTGCTCTTACGAAAGGAGCTAAAGCAAACTCATTCACATCAAGGTATCAATGACTGATAACCTCTGAGGCATCCCTGCAGACTGACCGAGGAGAGAGCTACACTACGAGATCAAGTCCCAGGGCCAATCCAGGCATCCTGCAGCTGCTGGCTGGAAGGGCTCTGCACTGCTCCTTCTCCCTCCAAGTCTTCAGGTGTAGTGGAAGAAGGAGCTGAGAGTCTGTCTAGCTGAGCTGCTACACACAGGGACCTTGCATCTGTGGCAGTGAAGAGCCTGTGGCAAAGTTAATGACAACTAATTATGGCCTGGTCATGAATCTGGAAACATAAAGATATATGTGTGTCTTCCTACATCCACCACCTTGTGTGAATGTCCCATCAGCATGTGCATCTTCTCTCTCTCTCTCTCTCTCTCTCTCTCTCTCTCTCTCTCTTATTTATTTATTTATTCTAATTTGTTATATATGACAGCAGAATGCATTTCAATTCATAGTACACATATGGAGCACAATTTTTCATGTCTCAGGTTGTACACAAAGTAGATTCACACAATTCATGTCTTCATACACGTACCTAGGGTAATGATGTCCATCTAATTCCACCATCTTTCCTACCCTCTGCCTCCTCCCTTCCCTTCCCTCTACTTTGCCCTATCCAAAGTTTCGCCATTTCTCCCACTCTCCCACTGCCATACCCATTGTGGATCAGCATCCACCCATCAGAGAAAATGTTTGGCCTTTGGTTTTTTGGGATTGGCTTACTTCACTTAGTATGATATTCTCCAGCTCCATCCACTTACCTGCAAATGCTATGATTTTGTTCTCTTTTATTGCTGAGTAATGTTCCATTGTGTATATATGCACCACAGTTTCTTTATCCATTCATTTATTGAAGGGCATCTAGGTTGGTTCCACAGTTTAGCTATTGTGAATTGTGCTGCTATAAACATTGATGTGGTTGTGTCCCTGTAGTATGCTGTTTTTAGTCTTTGGGGTATAAACCAAAGAAGGCGAGGGATAGCTGGGTCAAATGGTAGTTCCATTCCAAGTTTTCTAAGGAATCTCCATACTGCTTTCCAGATTGGCTGCACCAATTTTCAGTCCCCCCAGCAATGTATGAGTGTGCCTTTCTCCCCACATCCTCGCCAACACTTATTGTTGTTTGTATTCTTAATAGCTGCCATTCTGACTGGAGTGAGATAATATCTTAGAGTAGTTTTGATTTGCATTTCTCTAATTACTAGAAATGTTGAACATTTTTTTCACAGTAGGTGCATGTTACAAGCATTTTGCCACAGAACTCTTCTCTCTTCTCTTGCCCCAGTGATATGGTCTGTGATCACAGAGAATGAGTGTGGGTTTAAAGAACTTTAAGGAAAATAATCACTTGTCTACAAAATACCCCTTTCTAAACTAGGACTGGAACCACCATTTGACCCAATTATCCCACTGCTTGGCATATACCCAAAGGACTTAAAATCAGCATATTACAGTGATACAACCACATCAATATTTATAGCAGCACAATTCATAATAATGAATTTATGGAACCAGCCTAGATGCCCTTCAACAGATGAATGGATAAAGAAAATGTGGTATATATACACAATGGAATATTATTCAGTTATAAAGAAGAATGAAACTATGGCATTTGCTGGTAAATGGATGGAGCTGGAGACTATCATGCTAAGTGAAATAAACCAATCCCCAAAAAACCAAAGGCCAAATGTTTTCTCTGATATGCAGATGCTAAAGCACAATAAGGGATAAGGGAAAGAAGAATAGAAATTCATTGGATTAGATAAAGAGGAATGAAGGGAAGGGAGGGGGGTTAGAAAAAGAAAGACAGTAGAATAAATCAGATGTAACATTTCATTTTCTTTTCTTTTCTTTTTCTTTTTCTTTTTTTTTTTTTTTTTTTTTTTTGTACTGTAGCACTTTATTTTTCCTTACTCAATGAAGTGTTGTTGCTGGGGCTGAATGTTCTCACAACGTAGAAAACCAAAAATTTACCATCTCTTAAAGAATTGAGTACTAAAACAACCTTACATAAATTAGAATTAATAAATTTATAGTGTAAATGCAAACCATTTCCAACTCAAGGCACCTATGGTGGTCAGGCAGGAAAACATCAGTAACAACGGAAACTGGATCCTAAGATTCAACCAGAGATAACATTTCCACGTTAATATATGAATGCATGACCAGTGAAACTCCACATCATGTACAGCCGCAAGAATGGAATCCTAATTAAAACAAGTTATATTCCATGTACGTATAACATGTCAAAATACACTCCACTATCATGTGTACCTAAAAAGAACAAATGAAAAGAAAAATAATCTGGGCACGATGGTGTACGCCTCTAATCCCAGCAGCTTGGGAGGCTGTGACAGGAGGATTGTGAGTTCAAAGCCAGCCTCAGCAACTTAGTGAGGCACTAAGAAACTGAGTGCAAAACAACTATCTCAAAATAAAATACAAAAAGGGGCTGGGGATGTGGCTCAGTGGTTGAGTGCCCCTGGGTTCAATCCCTGGTAACAAAACAAACATAACAAACAAAAACCAACAACAAATAAACAGAAAAAAATCCCCCTTTCTAGCTGCAGTTTCATGGACAAGACTAGCCCCTGTCACTGTGCAAAGTCGTGAGCCATGTGATGCTGACATGACTCTGAGAACACTGTAGTAATACCATTTCTACTTACTGAGTGGTGCTTTGCATAATGTTCACAGCTGTCCTATGAAATAGACGTGACTATTCTCATTTTTCAACTGAGAAGAAACTAAGGCCCGAGAAAGTAAACTAATGTGCCCACGTTCATATAGTTAGGGATTGGCAGAGCCAGGGTTCCTTTTGACTCCAAAGATTTTTGAGTTTCTCTGTTCACAATTATAAGTTATGGCAACCTGTTGAAGAATGAGTTTGTAATTCCCAATAGAATGGATGGATGCAGTTATTTTTAACATTCTGAATTAGAAGTGAGTGTTTAAGTTTCAGGTCTCATTTGCTCAAGTGTTTTAGTGGGTCTACTGGATGTTCACTTCTTAAATATTAACGGAGGAGATACTAAGCAGCAGATACTATTGTGGGTTGGGGGCGAGAAACAGAGATAAACACTGAACGGAGGACTACAACAATCCTCTCTGGGAAAGCTCATTTCTACTGGGGGGAGATGAGAAGAAACAAATAAGGAAAATCGGATTCAGTGTATTTGAGAGTTTTCTGTTTCTGTAACACGGACCCAAATCCTGGGTAAGTTATAATGAAAAGAGGTTTGTTTCAGCTCACAGTTCTGGTCCAAAGTCAAGGGGCTGCACCTGGTGATGACCTTGCTGGAAGAGTCCCAAGGTGATGCAGGGCATCACATGGCAAGACACGGAGAGGTCATGTATGTGTGCAAGTCTCCTTTCTCTTCTTATAAATCCACCAGCATTCATTCAACCGGGGGCGGGGGCGGGGGGGGGGGGTTCCACCCTGATTTCCTGATCTGACCCTAATCACCTCCCAAATGCCTACCTCTAAATACCAAAGTCAGAATAAGCTTCTATCTTTTCTTTATCTTCCAATACTGAGATTGAACCCAGGGACACTCTACCACTGAGCTACATCTCCAGCCCTTTTCAGTTTTTATTTTGATACATGGTATCACTAAGTTGCTGAGGCTGGCCTCCGGCTCAGCCTCTTGAGTAGCTGGGATGACAGGAGTAGGCCACAGCACCTGGATCACTTCTGTCCTCTTAATATTTCTCAGTGGTGATGAAACTCCAACATGAGCTTCAGAGGAGGCAGACCACACTCAGGCCGCAGCATCAGATGGTGGGAGATGCTGAGAAGTAAGCGTGGACCACCAGGGCCGGGATCGCAACTTTGAATGGTCTGTTCAAGCCAGACCGGGTTGAAAAGAAGGAATTCAAACAAAACTTGACGGAGGTGGATAAGGCACATGGCTCTCTGGCGAAAGTTCACTCCAGATGGGGGAGCAGTCTGAGGTAGAGGGTGCTGTGTTGCTCAGTTTATTACAAAGATCTGTGAGTCTTGTGAAAAAAACATCATTGAGTTGTTTGATATTTTAAATGACGGGAGAGAGAGAGAGAGAGAGAGAGAGAGAGAGAGAGAGAGAGAGAGAAAGAGAGAGAGGGGAAAAATCTTGAAATTAGTCTCTGAGCTAGAATCCTGGTCAGCAGTTACCCTGAAAGAGGTCAGGCCCTGCTGGGAGGGAGGGAGGAGTCTGAGAGAGTGCTGGAAATGTGCCCTTTATGAACTTACACCTTGTTAGGGTTTGGATGGGAGGTGTCCCCCCAAACCTCATGTGAAGTGTCCCCCCCCAGAGCTCACCTGTGAGACACTGCAAGAAGGTTCCGAGGAGAAATAATTGGCTCTCAAGAGCCTTAACTCAATCAGTGAATTCATCTCCTGATGGGATTAATTATGTGGTACCTGAAGGCAGGTGGGGTGTGGCTGGAGGAGGTGAGAATTGGGGGCGTGGCTTTGGGGTCTATATTTGCATCTCAAGTGGACACCTCTCTTTCTCTGCCATGATCTGATCTGGTCTCTGCCATGAGGTCCTGCCTCACCTCAAGCCCCAAGGAATGGAGACGGCTGTCTATGGCCTGAGACCTCTGAAATCATGAGACCCTCTATAAACTTTTCCTCCACGACAATGGTTCTGGTCAGGTCTTTTAGTCACAGCAGAAAAAAAAAAAAAAAAAAAAGCTGATGAAAACGCACCTCGATTTTTTAAAATGGGAAAAAAAAAAAAAGAGTCCTTAGCTTTTCACTTGTGGCATCTGAGGTTGCATATTCGCCAGCTGCGTAAGAGCCACATTTCTAGCTCGTGTCTCATGGTGTCCTCTCCACAAGCCTGCTCCAGACTCAAGATTCGCTCAGAGAAACACAAGCTTCCACACCGTGGCGGATCCATGGTCCTGGGGGAGCTCAGCAACCTCTCTGGATCTCAATCTCTAAACTATGAGCTGAGGTTGGTCACAATGGCATCCACCTGGCAAAACTACCACGAGATGGAAAAGAGAGAAAGTCATTGAAAGTTCTCGTACCTGGAGACCTCAGAAATCTTCATTTTATACACACGGATGTGTCTGGTGTTTCAACTGAGAGCACCCACTGGGTGGCTTCTGTGATCGGCTCCTTCTTGGGCTCTGCCACCATCTCCTCTGGTCTGTGCTCATCACCCTCTGCTGGGCACCGGCTCCTGCTAGGGGACTTCAGGTCCCCCCGAGGCATTCTACAGCGAGGGGACAAAACACCTTCTGCTCCTTTTGGGAAATGGTGTGTTTTTGAGGACCCCAAAACCGAATTAGTTTTACCCTAAAGTCTCAGGGGATTCATCAACAGCCCTTTCCATTACCATTACCTCAACCCAACAGGTCTCAGATCTTAATTCAGAGAGGGGCGCATAGAATCAGCGTGAGAGGCCAAGGTCACGCTGTGTTGAGTGCCTGGTTACTTCAGATGGGTTTTCCGAGGGGTCCGTTGCTGGCAGAGAGATGCTCAAGGGCCCAGGGTGGCGGGCATTGTCTGCAGAGAATTTTAAACATTAGCAGAACCAAAGTCCAGCTGCCTTTTATAACTTCCATGCACTGGCAGTTCTAAACAAAGTCAGTGACAAAACACCACTCCCACCCCCGAGACCAAACCTTATATTGGTCTAAGTCCAAGAGAGTTGCTCTGATTACTATCTATTGACTTTAATTATATTTCTGTATATAAATTATAATCACATCTATAATCACCTTTGCATTACTTATTTTAAAAAAAACATTTTATTCTACCTGGGTAGTCCTGTACCCTATCCCCTTCCCCAAAGACTTAGTTAGCTAAATACCTGTGTTCCCACAGTCCATTCCTAATGGCATAACAGTTTAGAATAGCTAGAGTGTTATTCTAGACACAGTCATATTTGCAGCCCTGGGGCTGTCATGTATTCTTGAATTTAAAGGGTTGAGTTGAGATAAACATTAATAGCAGAGTGATTATAAAGGCAAAGACATAATTTGAGTGACTTCCATTCTATCATCTTTTGAGAAGACATAAAGTTTTCATCTGTGTTAAAGATCTAAGACCATGGAATAGTATGAACTTCAAGGTACGATATGTTGCTTAGTAACCATTTATTTGGGTTCCAGCATGAAACACATCACTAAATTTGGATAATATCTTTAATATGATTATTTATCCATTAGTTTTAAATTATTATTTTAAAACCAAAGAATGAATCAAGAAAATGACTATTTCATGATTGTTAAGAGAAATAATGTTGACATGTTAAGGGAGGTATAAAGAAATTAATGATTACAAATGTATCAAATGCATCCCAAAAGACTGTGATTACTACTTAATCACACATACTGTGGGCTAGGAATGTCGCTCAGTGGTGTACGCCTGAGCTCCTGAGTTCAATCCCCAGTACCACCCCCTCCCATATATAGAAACTGAGATCAAATGATGGATTTTTTTTTTTTTTTTTGGCAGGGGCATCAAATCCAGGGTCTGTGCCATGCTAGGTAAGCACTCTGCCGCTGAGCTAAGGCCCAAGCCCACTAAAATGGTGGACACATTTTACTCTTCAGCTGATGTCCTGCTACATTACTATTGCTACTTTTTGTTGTTGTTTTGTGGTGTGGGTAATTGAACCCAGGCCTCATGCATGCTAGGCAAGTGTTGTACCACTGAGCAACATTCCTAGCCTAGTTACTTTTACAGGATGGTTTCAGGTATAGTCCTGTTAAAAAGCAGGGGGTGGGGCTGGGGATGTGGCTCAAGCGGTAGCGCGCTCGCCTGGCATGTGTGCGGCCCGGGTTCGATCCTCAGCACCACATACAAACAAAGATGTTGTGTCCGCTGAGAACTAAAAAATAAATATTAAAATTCTCTCTCTCTCCCTCTCTCTCTCTTAAAAAAAAAAAAAAGAAGCAGGGGGTGATGGAGATGAGTTAGGTATCATTTATTTATTCCAAAAGCACTTCTTGATCGTCTCTGTGCACTCCAGCATAGCAGAGCTCTACACTTGACCCTGGAGGTTACAGGGCTCCAGAAGCTCAGGTTCCCCTACTTATTCCAAAACTGAGAAAAATAGCAGGAGATGAAGGTTAACTATCTGGGTCTTTAAATGGCTACAATTATGGTATCATTTCCAAAACACACCTATTAAAAGTGGGAGTTTATGGGGAGGAAACACACACTTATAATATAGTAGCTGATAAACAGAAAATCCGTTTATGTTATTATATATTTAAAAGATGAGTCCTGACCTGCTGTGCAGAGACAAGTAATTGAGGAGAAACTCCCTTATAATGGAGAGCAACACAGGCTCCAACACCCTCCCGGCACCTAGAGGGCCTCTTGACATCTTTGGAGCATGTTGTAAAGTGTGTTTTCCTGATTTATTTAATAAAAGCAATTCCTGCTCATTATTCCTCTTATTATCATTGGCAATAATAATGACAGGGTGTTTGAACATGTTATTTTAGCTTGGAATTGGCCAGAAGGGTAGACTTCTACCCTACTCTTCATTACTCATCTAATAGTAGAGACCCATGAACCAACCGGTGTGAGCGTGGGGTGGAAGAAAACACTTCCTTCAGGGCATGAGTAGAGGTCAGTGCTACAGGTGTGGTTTTAGAGGTTGGGGGGTGACTGCTCGTCTGTACCACACTCAGAGGTGTCTGCGTGCTCTCCAACATCACAGAAGAAATGCACTCCATCATGGACTGCCATTTTTGCTGTAGAGCCTGTCCCTGGCATTATGGACTCAAGTCCAGCCTCTTTCTGGGTTAAGCCATCTTCATGGTGGCCTCCGTTATTAGACCTTTGAAGAGAGCGGTTAACAGACATAGCCATAATGGATAGAGAAGCTGAAGCTTTCTATTTTGGACATTGTTATATAGGCAATGGCCACTGTGATATCAGGAGCCATCACAGTGGCTGTAAAAGCAAAGATGCAGAGTTTCTCAAGTACAAAAACATCTTCACAGTGTACTAGAGTCTACAGATCTTATGGTGCCTCCTACAGAACTCAGGTATCCCTTATTTTGGACCATAAAGGAGCTGAAAATCAACTAGGAACACCAGGAAAAGCAGACGACCTCAGTGGCCTGGGTTGGAATCTCCTCTGTTCACTAAGAATGGTATTTTGGGGACTATCATCACCCTAATTTTCCTCATCTATATGGAGTACAACATAATGCCAAGCACAGAAGTGCATTATAAGACTTTGAAGCAAAGCTACATGTTAAAACATCGAGCATACACCAAGCATTCAACCAAGGGAAGCCACTGTCACAATGCTGCACCCAGCTACATCCGCTACCACTGATGTTTTCATTAACATCTTGTCCAAGTGGGCACCATGACTCTGGGTCTTGAGAAATTCTCCTTTCGACACTCTAGTAATGGTCAGAATAAGAGTGAATTGGAATGTCTTAATTTATTTCCTCCCAAAGAACTTAAAGATCAGTCTCACCAAAAAAAAAAAAAAAAAAAAAGACTTCATTGGTGTTCAATAACTGCACTGAAGGCAAACTATAATTATTTTCATGATTGAGATGCGGAAACCAAGGCTTGGAAAAGTTAAGGGAATTGCTTAAAATAATGTAATGAGCCAGATTTTCTTCTGGGAAAATCCTGAAAATGAATTGGAGTCAATATTGACCAACAGAGCTCTTTACGGATTACAAAGCACTTTCTCAAAAATATCTCTCTAATTTCACACAATATTACTTGCATTACTAAATAATATTACAATTATCATCATTTTATACATGAGAAAACTGAAATTCTGAAAAGGTTGCTTGGTCTGTCCACAGTCATGGTGCACTATGATTTGGCTCTGGAAGGCCCATGTGTTCAAGGCTTGGTCCCAGGGAGGTCATATGGGGAGGTGCAGAACCTGTGAGAGGTGGGGCTGGTGGAAGGTCTTTAGGTTGTAGGGAGCCTGTCCTTGAAGGGGATCGTGGAACCGTCCTCCTCCACCTCCTCGCCCCTGGCTTGCTTTAAGGTGAGCAGTTTTGTTCCTCCTGTCGTGACACGAGGTACCACCTCGCCACAGCGCTAACAGCCACAGGGCCAACTGATCATGGACCGGAACCTTTGAAACCAGAAGCCAAAATAAATCTTCTCCTTTCTAAGTTGCTTATCTCAGGGATCTGCCATAGTGACAGAAATAAGTGAAATCAGAACACTGTGGCTTCAAAGGCCCAAAATCATCCTATTTCTTGAACAGATCAACTAAAAGTGGAATGGGGATTCTGCTCAAAGTACACGCCTTAACCTCATTTCTTCCTCTCAGTCTTGTAACTTGCCGTTTTCAAACCCTGGTTCCGTTATTTAGCTCTCCTTGATCGATACCTTTCTTTCAGATCTCAAGGTCTCCTGATGACCTGTGTAATTCTCAGACGCTCAGGGCATGAGATCTCTATTTTATCATCCAACTTTAAAACCCAGTCCCCTGTGAAGGGCAATCCAAGACTCGTGGGCCCTGAAGGTTGTGCAACTTGAGAGGCCCTCTACAGGAATGAAAACCAGATCCAAACAAAGGGACAACAAAAACAGAATTAGACACACAGATGCTTGAAAGAAGCCCATCTAAGTGAGGGCCAGATTGGGAGGTCCTACATCAGACCCAACCTCAGTCTGGTTACACCCTCATTGAGTCCACGTGGGGCCAGACACCAAGCCATACACCTGGCAGGCTTAGCTCACTCAGCTGTCACAGCAACACAGTCAAGAAGGTACAACTGTCCCCATCTTATAATCCAACTCTTCAACTGTTTCCAAGTTTGAGTTTCTTGAGCTCAGGGATTCTGCTTTCTCTTTCTTTTCTTTCCTTTTTAATTTTTCCCCCCTGTGCCAAGGACCAAACCTAGAGCCTTGTAGGTACTAAGCAAGTACCCTGCCACTGAGTTAAACCCCCAACCCCAGGGATCCTGCTTTCCATTTCTTGGTAGAACCTCCTAATGAGTCCGACTCATTTCCGAGTTCATAAATATTTTATGAATGGATGGAACCTTCCTTCTTTTTTCTTTATTCATTGAACAAATGAATAAAGAAAGAGTACATTTTCAATAGCTACCTGTGGAATTTATAGCCGAAAATTTAAGGATTATTATAATTACCATTTATCAAGTACCTATTGTGATTCAGTCACTCGGCAGAGTGAGTATTATCATCTCTAATTAACCGCTGAGGAAACTGAGGCTCTGAGTGGTAAAGTCATTTGCCCAAGGTCAAACAGTCAGTCAGTGGCAGACCAGATCCAATTACCTCTAAAGCCCAAGTTCTTTCCATCTTACAGTACACCCTGGAAGCAAGAGCAAGGACACTTCAATCAGGGAGCCGTGTCCTGCAGGCTCTGCGCCTGTTCCTCTGCATGCCTCACCTGTGAATGAGGAGGTGGAGGGAAGTCCCTAACTGCCTTCCCTGGCCTCCGAGTTCCCACAGAACCTGGGACATGCTCTGTCTCTGTGACATACTAGCTACATAAATATGGACAGCTGGCCAAATCCTTTTAGTGGGTCTGCAGTAGGAAGTCGAATTAAATAAAAGTTAGCTTGGAAAAGGGTCGGCCTGCCAAGAGGACCACACTTGTGAACCACTTCCTGGACCCATGCAGAGGGAGGCACAAAAAGGTCCTCTGGTGCTTTTGCCTTTGGCCCCAGACTTCTCCGCAGATCGACCAGAAGAATGATGCCCTTTGTGGTCTCTTTGGATCAACAAGACTCTGTGATCATAGAGGAATGTGAGGATGAATGCCAGATTCCCACCAAGAGCTGGTAATGACAAAGTCTCTCTTGGGCAATTTTTATATGATGAAAATGTGATGGTGCTTTTAAGAGGTTTCAAGAGCCTCGGGCGAAAGATGCTTTGATAAGAGTGGAATGGAGTGCTCACAGGCTCTCACCTCCATTATCTCCTGAAGTCTCCCTGATCCTTTAGGGCTGGGCAGGAGGCGGCCAAAGCCATTCTTATTTCACAGAGAGGAAACTGCCAGCCCAGGACCATGGAGCTCAGAAATTCACTCTTTATTCTCGGTTTGGTTTAGGATGTGATTGACCTTCATACCAGAAGGTCTAGAAGACAGTGAGTTGGAATCTTTCCTTTGCATGGTAATTCAATCAGGCATCACAGAGGAGCTGGTATTTTAAGAATGTTCTTTGATGCTGGGGAAGACGGTCATGGTGAAGGTGGTGATGACAATGACAATGGTGACTATGACCATTAGCAGAGATCTGAATTCACTCAGAAATAACGGCACAGAGTGCGCTAGAGCAGGCCACCTAATTCCAAGTCCTTCAGCACTAAGGACCAAAGACCCTGAAGAATTCCCCCCCAACATGGTGACAAATGGATCCTAACAGAAAAGGGGGTGCACAGAGACCAGAAGCAACCTGCCCTTTAACGTTTAGTCAGGTCTACGGTTAGTGGTTCTGGATTCCAGGAATTCCCTGTGCCGACAGGGGTGTCTAGCTTTGTCTGGGGGCACTGGCAGATGAGGACATGTATGGATCAGATATTCTTCCAAAAAGGACTTGAAGAGGGTAATCATCTGCTTCCTTATGGTCCACTTCAGGTTCTTAGTGGAGGTCACAAGTTCCTTGGAGGGGGGCAGATGGGAGTCAGTCAATGACTAAGAAAAATGGTAGTATGAACACCTGCCCTGGCGTGGCCCAGGGGGCTGGCTGAGACTTCCTTAGATTGTACTTGCCTGATTCTGCTTTTTCCTCTCCCAAGTTTTACTCCCTGCAAGACTTAACTCCACCTAAGTATCTGCTTGCTGGAGAACCCAACAGACGTGCCTACCTTAACTTTCAAAGCAATGGGGATGTGTAGTGCCTGGACCAAACTAGAAACAGCAAGATAGGGCGCCTAGTAGAAGGAGAAGGAAGAACTCTGCCCACAGACCACCACAAGTAAATGACAGCTAAGTGACTGGAGGCTTTGATGGCAGCAGCTGGCACCGGAGCTACTCAGGGCTTATCAGAACCAGGGTGTCAGGTTCCCCTCCAAGCAGCAAACTGCACTTAGGTGGTATGACAAGGATTTCTTCTATTATCTTGGAGCTGGAGTAAATTCTTTTACTGCTCTCAGCCTCAGTTTTCCCATAAGTAAAATGGGACAGGTAACACCTACTGTTACATCTCGCCTTTTACCCAAAGGTGATTCTAGAGATAGAAAGTAGATTAGTGGTTGCTTAGAACTGGTGAGGTTGGGGCTAG
Organism: Ictidomys tridecemlineatus; assembly: GCF_052094955.1. Lineage (NCBI taxonomy): Eukaryota > Metazoa > Chordata > Mammalia > Rodentia > Sciuridae > Ictidomys > Ictidomys tridecemlineatus. The sequence goes on along the minus strand of NC_135482.1, from coordinate 105,942,566 downwards.
CGGAGGACGATGGCTGGAGTATACAAGGTCTCTTGTCTTTTTTTGAGCCCAGGGCCACTTAACCACTGAGCTACCCCAGACCTTTCTATGTTTGTTTGTTTGTTTGTTTTGTTGTTGTTGTTTTGAAACAGGGTTTCACTGAGTTGCTTGGGGTTTCTTTTTGATGTAATGGAAAAGTTCTAAAAATCGAACGGTGGAGATGACTGCACAACTCTGAGAATATTAGAAAAACCTACGAATTGTAGATTTGAAATAAGTGGAATTGTATCTCAATAAGGCAATTGTTTTTAAATATTTAGTTTAACAAATTATTACAAAATGAGTTACCCAGATAACCATCACCCAGATCAAGAAATGGAACATTCCAGAATTCCGGAAGTCTTCTTATCTCCTGTAAGAACATGTATTTTTTAATGTGTTTATTTGTTCCTCTGTCTCCAGAAATCTTACTGCACATCCCTGGAATAGGTCATTGGTGGCAGCAGACATTAACTTCCGTGGTCTACAGTAAGACAGGGCAGCCTCAGAGGTGATTTTTCCCATGGCACACACAGTTAATTCCTGGTGTCCCTTTAAAAGGGACACTGATAAATTTGGGCTCAACCCAAAGAAGTGTGGACAAACAAGAAAAGGACCAGATCACACGAGGAACCACTGAAGAACCAGCTCCTCTTAGCCTGGAGAAGAGATCTCTGGGGACCTTTTTGTTTTCTTCCCATATTAGAGCTGCCACATGGACGTGAGGCACCTGTGTATCACACATTCAGCAGATCTAGGAAACGGGGAAACAGGCGTAGTCCCAACAGGTATACAGTCCCCCATTACAAATGGCACTTGACACCCCAACAGAGTCCCAGCCATTTAGCAAAAGTCCAGCATGTATCGGGCTCTATGCATTATCCAGAATCCTCACAAAGACCTTGTCAAAGAAATTTAATTATTCCTCATTTTGCAAATGGGGAGCTAGCTGAGAGGAGAAGAACTGTATGGGGGTAGATTCCACAATGTGATCCTCTCCCGAGCATCATGATCCTGTTTGAAATGAACATGCAAAGTGAAGGAAAGAAGGATGGAAAGAAGGGAGGGGGAGAGAAAGGAAAAGAAGACAGGAACAAGCCATAAAAGCCTGTCTAGAGGAAGATAGAAGAGAAATTGAGAGTGGGTAGCAGGATTCCCCAAGCTGGTTTGTTCTGAAGAACTGCAGCCATACCCCCTGGCCTGTCCTTGACCAGTTTCCCCCACCAAACCCCATTCCAAAGGATTCCAAAGGATCAGGGGAACGTCTCCCTCCAAATCCAAAGCCAATATGACCATGCTGTGAAGCAAGAGAGATACAGGGAGATTAGCAAAGGAACTGGGAGATGGGGGTGCTCCTGAAAATTGCTGATGAGGGAGACTATCAGATATGCACTTGGCCTAGGTACGCGCAGGACTGGGGCTGTCAGTGGATATGAGGGTGAAACTGTTCTAGTGTTGGAGGACGTCTTACCCCTTACTGGAAATTCAGATTCATGATTCCACTTGTCCTAAAGGCCTTTAGGAACTAACCAGTCTCAGAACTTGATATCATTCTTATCATTAACCTCTTAGATCCCCACACCATCCCTGTGTAATAAGCGACATTGCCTGCCCCTATTTTAAAGATGATGAAACTAGGGCTCAGAGAGCTTACGTTATTTGCCTGAGCCCAAACCAGAAGCGGCATTATCAACTGTGTAGTGAAATATTGGTCTATTTCTGGCTCCTTCCAGGTTCCTTGTCTAAGGGGCCATGTGATCATTCACACACACACACACACACACACACACACAAACACACACATCGCCTTTGCCAGGCCTTAGGTTCCCAATCTGTGAACCTGTGGCCTGGAAAGAGCTCAGTTCAATGGCTGGAATAAGTGGCCTGAAGAGAAAAAAGAAAAATGCTTTTTGAAATTGAGCTCATACTATGACATCATTCAGGTACAACTCTTGGTTTAGGGACAGGTTGCTCAAAGAGTTGACCATATAGAAAACTGCTCAGACGACTGAGATTTGAGCAGACGGAGTCAAGAGATCTGACAAGCCAAGGTCATCTTGCAAGCCAAGGTTTGGTGCACCAAAGTTGCAAGTGCTTCTTCTGTCTCTGAGGCTCTGTCCAAATCCTCGTGACATCCATTTGCTTTTGGTTTTCCTTGACAGAGATGGGGAACTGGTGAGTGGGGGCAGTGGGCCCTTTTCCTCAGATCTTGTAATGCAGGCTTAACAGGCGAGCAATTACGCTCACCCAGTGAGGGCGCTGATGGTCTCTCTTCTGAACATTAACCCAGCAGCCCACGCCACACCCCTGCGTTCTGGCACCGGTCCAGGCTTCCAGAGCCTTATCTGTCAGACCCTTAATAAAAACAGGACCAGGCTGCCTAATGACCCAGGGGCTAACTCTGCCTCCTTTCTTGCCCATTTGACTCTCTGCCCCGCTGCCGCAGGCCCTCTGCTCTAAGAAGAAAAGATGTTTTTCAACTCACTAAAGGGCCACAAATATCTCTGGCTTCTGAAGCTCTGACGTGGACAAGTTTAGCCTCTTAGGGCTGGAAGGGCTTGGCATGTCCTAAGCTTCATCCCATTGCCTCTGGGTTGGCCTCATCTAGAGCTCCCCAGGCCTCTCTGTCCCCTCCCTGCTTCTTTAGGTCCACATCTGCGCAGGCTTTGGGAATCCTTTAATCAGATCAACCAGGCATCTCCAAAGATTCTCACCATCCTGTGCCAGCAAGAAGCTTAAGGCATGCACAGACGGTGACTTGGTGACCCATATTTGCTACCCACTGCTTTAGAAGGCTCAGAAAGTGCAGGTCTGCCGGGCACGGTGGTGCACGCCTGTAATCCCAGCGGCTTGGAGGCTGAGGCAGGAGAATGGCGAGTTCAAAGCCAGCCTCAGAAAAAAACTAAGTGCTAAGCAACTCTGAGACCCGGTCCCTAAATAAAATACAAAGTAGGGCTGGGAATGTGACTCAGTGGTTGAGTGCCCCTGAGTTCAACCCCTGGTACCCCCCTCAAAGTGTAAGTGTGTGACTCAAGATGCATCAGGATGCACCCCTCTCCTCTCCTGGTCCCCTCAAAGCACTCCCTCCTCTATAGTCTAGCACTAACTGTTCAACTCCTTTAATGATCCCTTGGAAGGCTTTGCTAAGTTACCCTGAACACATGGCTCATTTTCTCAAATAAAATCTATTTAAGGAGAAGGGATGTGTCTTACCCTTTATCATCTTCCCCCTGATACCTAGCATCAAGTCTGGCAAATAATAATAAAAATAATAATAATTATAACAACAACAACAGCTGTAAGTTTTGAGTACCTACTCTGTTCTGGACACAGTGAAAGGAATTGGACATTCATACGCTTAGCTTAGCTTGGCAAGGGTTAAATATTGTGGTTACTGTTTGAAAGATGAGAAACTAAGGATCAGAGTCATCAAGTGACTTGTTCCATGCAGACCATAAAGCCTAAACATAATGGAATCAGTATTCTGATCCAGAATGATCTGAGGAAAAACTGTTTTAGTCAGGATAGGCTAAGCTATGCTGCAGTGACAAATTCTAATGTCAGCAAAAGCTTACCCATGTAAGCTATATAAAACTTACCCACAGACACAAAAAAAGACATTTCATAGGAGTGTGCCTCACAATAGCAAAAATAAGGGGGTAGCATAAAACATATTGTTCCACACAATGGGATATTACATAGTGTTCCAAATCAAAGCTCCACTGTAATACACATAGGGATGAGTCTTAGGAATCCATATGGGTGACATATTCAATGCAAATTTCAAACTCCAAACAGAATCTACAATAGAGATATTCTCTTCGTAAAATTAAAAACAAATCAAATAATAATATATACCACTTATGGATGCATACAAATGAAACAACCTGAGCTAACAAGAAATGCAGGAGAGGAATAGCTCCTGTTTCAGTCAGCTTTTGCGTGACCAAAACACCTGACAAGAACAACTTAGAGGAAGGAAAGTTTATTTGGGGCTCACAGATTCAGAGGCCTCAGTCCATAGACAGCTGACTCCATCGCTCTGGATCCAAGGTAAGGCAGATGACGGAAAGGCCCAGTGGGAAAAAGCTGCTCAGCTCACGGTGAGGTCAAGAAGCAGGCTGGGGGTGCCCTTCAGGGAAGATGCAACCTTCTAAGGCACGTCCCCAGTGACTCACCTCCTCCAGCCACGCCCCATTTCTCTACAGTTATTACCCAGTCAGTTCATTCAAATATGAATTTTTCTGCATTAATGAGTTTTTAGAGGACACCTTAAATCCAAACCATAACAGTCCCCCTTTCCCCTCTTTCAGCGATGCCCCTACTTCACATGTCAAAGTTCCAAGCACACACAGGTCTGTTTCTGTGCCTTCTATCCTATTCCACTGTCCAACGCGTCCATCCTGTGGCATTGTGGCAGCGTCTGGATTACTGAGGCAGTGTGAGGTTGGCTTCTCCTGGCTCTGCTTCTCCCCAAACCAGCACTGGTCCCCTCTCTCTAGAACCTTATGGTTCTGATGCATTTCCTTTCTCCCTCATGACTCAGCCCATAGTGTGCTACCCGTCATAACCAGAGCCTCTCCACACAGGAGTTGGAAGGCCAAGAACCTGATCCCTCTCTTGTTCACCCCTGACTTGCTCTACCCTTCAGTGCCTGGGCTCACGATCTCACTCCCCCTGGACCCTAACGCCAGGCGTCTCTGTCTAGACCATCCACCACCAACTCCCATGGCAATGGAAACCCCTTCTGTATCCCAGCAGGACAGGGGTCCTCATCTGCAGTTTTACTAAAGCTGAGGAAAACATTTGCAATGAAAAGAGAAAAAACTCTATAGTCCTTGGGTGTGGCCATGATTTATAGATGAATGAGTCCTCCATGCCTAAGATTTAATCCAGCCCAAATTAGAGAACTGTAACTTCAGACTTTTTTTTTTTTTTTGGTGTCTGTGTGTGTGTGTGTGTGTGTGTGTGTGTGTGTGTGTGTGTGTGTGTGTATACCTAATGGTGGGACATAGGGTTTTAGGAATGTTAAAGGGATTTTTAGATAGGCAAAGGGAAGTAGAGCTGAAGAGTTCCAAGCTGAGGTTAAACATAAAATGACTTTGTGAGCTACTAAATAGGATTTTTGATTGATTTGTTTGTTTTGTGCAATAATAGGGATTGGATCCAGGGGCACTCCACCACCCAGCTATCTCTCTAGCTCTTTCTATTTTATTTTGAGAGAAGTTCTCACAAAGTTGCCCAGGCAGGCCTTGAACTTGCCATCCTCCTGCCTCCGTCTCCGGGGTAGCTGCCATTACAGGCATGAGCCACGGCTACTGCACCCAGATAAATAGGCCTACTGCAGTCACACACGGCTGGGATGCTGAAAGAGATGGGTGTAAGACTCTTGAGAGAGGAGCGGTCCCACCGGCCTGGAGGGAGCGTGGAACTAAGTGGGGGCATGACCAGTGAAAACACTGTTGTATGTCAGGGAAGGGCCAACAATTTTCTAGAAACAGTGGTGTCTGACCTTCAATGTGTAGGGTTTTTTTTTCCCTGCCCTGTGCCACCCAGCCAGCTATTCCCAACCCTTGGGAAAGTCTGTTCAGCACAATAGCCTTGTGTTAGTGATGCTCTGGGGCAAGGAGAATAGGCTCTGAACTCTAGACAAGAAGGGATGAGGAAGAACAGCTGCTCCAGGCTGGGGGTAGGGAGAGGGTAGCCCAATACGAGTGAGAATGAGGAGTCCCATAAAGGCAGGAATTAGGGGGCCAGTGTGACCATGAGAATATGAAGCCCCAGTGGAACCCTGGGAGCCACAGGGGAGGGCCCTGGGAAGGACTCTGGGTGGCACTGGAATGATGCTCAGCTCATGCTCATTGCGTATGAAGGTAAGGTTGACAGCCAGAGGCCAGGGAATGTGCATTCCCTAGTGATGCATGGACGCATGGACGGAGGGACTGCTAGGGACAGATGGCTGTGAAAACTTACAGGACCTCTTTCAGTCTGGTCTGAGCCCCTCATTTCACAGTTGCTTTGGGGAAGGAATAGAGGCCACTAAGGGGCAGCCTTGCGGGGCCCCCAGGTCCTAACCACAGGCCCTCTCAAGGGAGGCCGGGCAGCCAGAGGTCAGCTGAGACCTCTCCTTCTTCCTCCCTGCCGTCTTCCCAACTGCCATAGGCAGGATCACCAGAGAGCATTCGTTAAGCCTGTCTGAGTACAGGCTGCGCCCCACAACCTTGGAGGAAAAGGAAGAGGCCCCCAGGGTGGCAGAGTCGGGGCCCTTCAGCCATTCCCCACTCGTCACTTAAGGGCTTGCCAAGTTTCTTGCACCTTTTCTTTCTTTCTTTCTTTCTTTCTTTCTTTCTTTCTTTCTTTCTTTCTTTCTTTCTTTCTTTCTTTCTTTCTTTCTTTCTTTTTTTTGGTTTGTATTTTAAAAATTGTGGTAAAATATATATTTAAATCATTTCGCCATTTTACCAATGTTAAATGACATATTTTATGCCATTTAATTGCATTCACAATGTTGTGCCACCACCACCAGAAACCATCTTCAGAGTTTCTTCTTCTTGCCAGATAAAAACTCGGTATCCGTTAAACTCTGTATCCAATAAACCTCACCCAGGCACAGGGGTGCACACTTGGAATCCCGGGGACTTGTGCGGCTAAAGCAGGGGGATCACAAGTTTGAGGCCAGCCTGAGCAACTTAGGGAAGCTGTCTCAAACTTTAAAAAAAAAAAAAAAAAGTAATCATTTAAAAAAAAAAAAAAAGACTAGAGATGTAGCTCAGGGCTAAAGCACTCATGGGTTTAATCCCGATCCCCAGTACCAAAAAAAAAAAAAAAAAAAAAAACAACTCCATCCCTTCTTCCCCTAGCCCTTGGTAACATCCCTTTCATCTACTTTCTGTATCTATGAACTTGATATGAACTTGACTGTGCTAGGTACCTTGTATAAGTGGAATCATAGAATATTCTCATATAGTGAAATCATACAATTGTTGTCCTTTTCTGTATGGCATGTTTATCATAATGTCTCTTTGAGGAATTGTCTATTTAAGTTCTTTGCCCATTTTTTTTGCCCAAGTTGTAGCATGTATTAGAACTTTGTTCCTTTTTATAACTGAGTTCTCCATTGTGTATATATATTATCATTAGAATAGATATTATCTATTCTCAGTTAATGGAGGCTTGGCTTTTTTCCATCTTTGTGCTATTATAAATAATACTTCAATGGGGGCTGGGGATGTGGCTCAAGCGGTAGCGCGATCACCTGGCATGCGTGCGGCCCGGGTTCGATCCTCAGCACCACATACCAACAAAGATGTTGTGTCCGCCGAGAACTAGAAAATAAATATTAAAAATTCTCTCTCTCTCTCTCTTTCTCTCAAAAAAGAAAATAATAATACTTCAATGAACATTGGTACATAAGTATCTGTTTTCTGGGGTTTTTTTTAGTATAGACCTTGGAGTAGGATTGACAGATCATATGGTAAAACTACATTTGGCTTTTTGAGAAACCGCTAAAACTCTTCCACACCAAATGACTATGCAAGGCACAAGTGTCCCAATTTTTCTACATCCTCTCCACCATTTGTTATTTTCATTTTTTCTTTGTCTTTTAGAAAAATAATAGTCATTGCACTGGTTATGAAGGGGTATCTCATTGTGGTTTTGATTTGTATCTCTCTAATGATGGGTGATGTTGAGCATCTTTTATTGACCCTTTCTATATATCCTCTTTGGGGAATTGTCTATTTAAGTTTTTTGCCCATTTTTTTAATTGGGTAGTCTGATTTGTTGTTGTTGTTGAATTGTAGGAGTTTTTTTATATACAGTGGATAGTAATCTTCTAATGGATATATAAATTGCAATTTTTCCCATTCACTGTTGTTTCTTCATTCTCTTGAGGATGAATGACCTTTGATGCACAAACATTCTTTGTTTTCATGTAGTCCAATTTACCTTTTCCCCTTTCAGTATCTGTGTAAGAAATCACTGCTAGAGTCAATGTCATGCAATTTTTCTCCTATATTTTCTTCTAAGAGATTTATCGTTTTAGCTCTCGCTGTCTGGTGTCCCTTGAAATTCCATGTAAATGTTAGTATGAGTTTTACTATTCCTCCAAAAAAATACTATAATATTGGTAAGATTCACATTGAACCTCTAGGTTACTTTGGGTAGTATAGTCATCATTAAAACTTCAAGACTTTAAGTCCATGAGCATGAGATGTCCTTCCATTTATTTACATCTTAAATTTATTTTAGTAAGGTTTTATATTTTTTTCCTGTAAGTCTTTCACATTCTTAATTGAATTTACTCTTACATATTTTGTTTTCTTAATGTTGTGAGAAATGGAATCTTTAATTTTCTTTTCAGATTGTTCATAAAACAATGCATTCTTGTGAGTTGATTTTATATCTTGCATTTTTGTTAAACTCATTTGTTCCCTGTGTGTGTATATGTGGGTATGTGTGTATGTGATGTCATGCATCCATAAACAGTGATAATTTTGCTTCCTTCTTTCTAAAATAGATATTTTTAATTTCTTTTTCTTGCCTAATTGCTCTGGCCAGAACTTCTGATATTGTGGAATACAAATGAAGAAAAAAAGAGGACATCCTTGTCTTGTTCCTGAGCTTAGGAGCAAATCTCTTTTTTAGGAGATATAGGATTTTTCCCCCTCTCCTGTTAAACATGAAACTTAACATGTATCTGGAAAGACATGTGGGATATAAATGCATGGTAACAAGGGAATGACTTAGATCTTCAGACAATCCTTAAGTGTGAGAATTTGTAGGAACCTTGGGGATCATTGTAGCCAAAGGCTCAGAAAGATAAAGTAACTTGATTAAGCCCACCTAGCTAATTGTACACCAAACAGGGACTGGAAGTCACGATTTCTGACTCTCATCTAGTGGTATTTACTGATCTTAGGAAGCACACAGCAAACACATAAAAACATAGGCCTTTGCAACTCTACAGCTGAGAGAAAGACTTCAAAGAGAAGCCGAAGGGTGCAGAAAGGAGGGCTAGATTGGCTTTGATGACTTCACAATTTTGCTGAAATGCACTGAGATACAAATTAAATTGCACACTCTCTATCTGTTGGGGTCATAGGTTTATTCATTCATTCATTAAAAAATAAAATGAGGCCTACTATGTGCCAGGAACTGGGAATATAGCCCTGGGCAGTCAAGTTTCCTGCCCTCTGGGAGCTGACACTCTAGAGCTCCTCATGCCCAGTCTGAAATTTTCCTTCTTTCTTTTAATTCTCTGTGGGGTTGCTGGGGTGTGGGGTTGTACACCTGTAATCCCAGCAACTCCACCGAGGAGGCTGAGGCAGGAGGATCACAAGTTCAAGGCCAGCTTGAGCAACTTGGTGAGACCCTGTTTCAAACTTTAAAAATAAAAAAAGGTCTGGGATTATAGCTCAGTAATAAAGTGCCCCTGGGTTCAATCCCCAATACCAAAAAAATAAAAAATTTTCCATGGATGAAATGGGCCATGAGATGTGGAAACATTCAATTGAGGCCAGAGATCCTTGCTAAAGACTAGAACATGAAAATAACAGTAACAGGGGCTAATAGCAACTTTAGGGATTCTTCAGGATTTGAAGAGTCTCTGGTGGCCGCTGTCTCCACTGGTATTGAGTAGTGGCTGACAGAGTAGTAGATGTTCTTCAGCTCATTCTTGTACTAGGAAGTCCTTGGAGCTCACTCTCACTTCTCTGTTTTAAGATCCCACACCAAACCCCAACTGTGGCTAAGATACTAGCCCTGTTATTGAGAAAGGCATGGCATAGATCTGAATGCAAGAAAATCAGGTGCTTTTGCAGAGTTCAGTCCTAAAAGCTTCAAAGCAGGCTATCGTAAGAACCCTAGACCAGCAGAAAACCAGCCTGCAATATCAAGGTTGCTAGGGCTGCTTCTTTCCTGGAGTTGGGTGTCTCCATGCTGCCTGCCTCTGTCTTGCATTCTGTTCTGTATCCCAGCCTCAGCCCCAAGGGTGAGTCCTCACCCTTAAGTTCAGGGAAAGGCCAGAGGCAGGAGTTGGAAGACTTGGAGTTTAGCTTCATGTCTTTCTTTAACTTTTTGATGTTCCTGGGGTGGTGGGGGTTGGGGGATCACTTTACTGTTCTTAACCTCAGCTTTTTTTTTTTCCATCTGAAAAATGGAGAACAATATTGTTAAGAGAATGTTTCAACCGTGCGACCAGCACGCTAGCTTCATACTAGAGGTTCAAAGCATAGAAGTTAACTAGTGAGATCAAAATCAACACACAAAACTCAATTTACCTTTTTCTTTGACCAGGTCTGAGACAGCTCTCTCCTCTGGCTCCTGCTTCGAGCCACCTGGTGGGGCAGCGAGGTTTACACCAGAGACTAGCAGGAGAGAGAGAGAGAGAGAGAGAGAGAGAGAGAGAGAGAGAGAGAGAGAGAGGAGAGAGAGCACACGCCAGGGAGTGGCCTTTTTTGGGGGAACAAGAAATTCAGGGGAAAATTCCATCCAATGAAGGTCGAGGGGGACAGCATTCCAAGGTCAGGGTCAGTCACACCCCCACACGGATGGGCTCTCGCACCTAGAAAGGGTGGGGATTAGTTCTGACACAGTTTAGCCAGAACGCCTCACACCCAATCAGGGAGGTGCCCAATCACGTGCGAGCATGGCTTCCTACCAATGTTAGCTACTTGGGATGGTCAATCTTGGTTGTCCACTTGTCTGGATTGTGAAACACCTAGAAAATTGGTAAAGTGTACCTCTGGGTGTGTGCATGAGAGTGTTTGGGATGACTGGCCTGTGGGGCAGTGAATCGAGGGGGAAATGCCCTCCCTAAATACGCTCCCTAGCGCAGAGCTGTTCAGTGGGTTGGGAGCCTGGATGGCACAAAAACAGATTACCCAACAACCATTCCTCTCCCTTCTTAGCTAACTGTACTCCTTTTTTTTTTTTTTTTTTTTTTTTTTAATGGTGCTGGGGATGGAACACAGAGCTTCATGCATGCCAGGTAAGCCCTCTACCACTGAGTCCCTCTCCAGACTCTGTGTTCCACTTTTGTTCATTCACATGTGAGTGGTCATGTTTTCATGTTTCAGACCTAATCCAGTCTCAGACCCAAATCTAGTGGATGAATCTCAATTTCCCAGTACAGCCACAGATAATTCCGTTCTCTTTGACAAGTGTTTAAGATCAGAAATGCAATACAATTCTGGACCATGACATGGTACAAGAGATCTGCAAGGGAGATTCTAGGAAAAAATCATCTTTATTTGAAAAACAAAATGAAGAGAGACTCTTCCCTTTGTTACCTCTCTCTGCGTGGCTCTGTGAGGAGGCGTGGCCCGAGGCTGTTGCAGCCATCTTAGGACCCTGAGGCGGCAAGCCTGAGGATAAAAAAATCCACCTGCTGGAGAGGGCAGGATGGAAAGATGGAAAGAAACTGTGGGTCTCTGATCATTAAGCTTCCAAATCATTCACTGCCAGAAACTACCTCAGAACTCCTTGCTGTGTGATGGATGATCAGTGTCCTTTTTGTTTAAGGCAGTTGAGTCCATTATTTGCTGCTAAAAGTATCCCAACCAATTCACCATCTATGCAGACAAATACCCACAGGAGACGGTGGGTAGAATTCAATGGAAGCGCGAGGAGAGAAAGCGGGCGACGGGGAAGGCCAACAGGATGGCAGCAGAGAAGAAAAGGAAAGAGGAAAGAAGACCGAGAAAGAGCCCCACTGGGTCCAGGAAGAGAATTAGAACACACTGTGTTGTGCAAATTAAGGAAAGGACAAGGCCCAAGGAAAATAGGGCGAGGGGTAGAATGAAACCATGCAGAAATAAAGATGAATGAGTTTTGCAACAATAGAGCGTGCGGAGGCCTGGGCGGGCAGGGATCATGATTTGCTGGTTGACTGACTGCCTAGATGATTGATTTGACAGCTTTGGTCCCCCTCACTGGCCACTCCATGGTGGTCGGGATGACCCTAGTGTCCAGGACTTGTGAAAGCCACATGTCCAGGGCTTCTGGGACTGTGGAGTTTACAGAATGCTGCCCATTGTCACACCGGGAGTCCTGGCACCTGGTCCTGACCCTATCTTGTGCAGACAGAACATGAAACAGTTTGTTTATCAGTCCCAACTTGAGGCTCTGTGGCTTTGTTGCATTCCTGTTACCAACACTGGGAGCGGCCCCGCTCCTGCTCATCCTGCTTCCTCCTTCCTTTCTTCCTCCTTGCCCTTTACTAGCTGACTCCGTGCTTCCTAGCCTTGGTCATGTGGTTGCCCTGCCATGAAGGTCCTCCTTCCTCATCCCGTCTCTGCTTGTTTAAAATCCCACTTCCTGTGCTTGAAGACTGATGCTTTCTCCAGGAAGCCCTCCCCAGTCTCCCCCAGATGGAAATCATGGCTAGCACTTCCTGCAGCACTCGCTCTCATTCCACTCGGCTTGAACTTCACCTAAGCACCAGGGAGGAGGTATTTGAGGGCATGTGTGCTCTCCTGGTAAACTCACCTATGGAAGCAAACAGCCTGCACAAACTCTGTCCCCCCGTGTAAGTGCAAAGGGGTGGGTGCAGTGGAGAGAGAACTGCACACACCCTCTCCTTCACCTATGACCCGACCCTACCCCTCTTCCCTTCTCAGAAAATCTCCAAGGTAGAGGGACCTTGGCAAAGCATGCTGGGACTTGCTCAGACCCTGGCTCTGAATAGCCCTGCGGGGCCTGGCTGTGCCCTGCCCAACTTCCCTACCTTCTGAGAGTAAGTGACCTCACAGGCTCCAGATAAATGCCCACTTCCTTTTGGGCCAACCTCTCTCTCTCTGCGGCCTTCCCTCCTCTTGGCCTCTCTCCTGGGCTCCAGGCCCGATGTCTGGCCACTCTGTCTTATCTCTCTTTCTCATTCTTTATCGGTCATTGTTTCTTTCTCTGTCTGCCCATCTCTCTGAGACACTGTCCTTGTCCTTCCTCACCTCCCTTCCTCACTCCCCAGTCTCCCTGAGAGGAAGAGCCTCCAAAGAAAACAACAGGCCTCCTGGCCTGCAAGAAGGGAGAGATCTTACCAGATCCCGGGGAACAGACCCACAGGATAAAGGGCTTTAGCCTGTTAGGATCCCAGAAGCCAGAAATGCAAACTGTCCTCTGACGGGTGTCTTAAAATGGCGGCCAATTTATTTTTTTTTGGGGGGGGGGGTGCACCCTTCTTAGAAAAAAACAAACAATAACAGATGACCAGTACCCTCAGTTTATGCCTGTCTACTTATTCATAAGCCATAAATAATCGTGGTGAAGAATGCTAGTTGCCTCCCAATATACTGTTTCCCTTCTTCTACAATGTTAACCACCTTACATTTTAGCTGAACACACAATCAGTTAAAATTAAGGCTGTATTTTCCGTGCCTTAGTAGAGGGATATAACCATTGGGATTAGGTTGTGGCCAATGGGATTTCTTTCTTTTCTTTAGGTGATGGGAATGGAACCCAGGCTTGTGCAGGCTAGGCCAGTGCTTCACCAGGGAGAGACACCCCCAGCCCCTTTTCATTTTATTTTTGAAACAGGGTCTCACTGAAGTGCCCAGTCTGGCCTTAAACTTGTGATCTTCCTGCCTCAGCGCCCCAAGTCACTGACATTACAGGTGACAATGGGATCTGAACAGAAGTGATGTGTAAATTCTTGAATTCGCCCCTCTACCTGACTACCTTCAGGCTGCCCCTGGAGCATGGGTTTCGTGGAAAGCTCTCTTGGACTCTAGATTAGGATAAGCCCAGCGATAAGCCCAGCAATGGTAAGGAAACGAGAAAGGAGAAGCCTGAGTCACTTGACAATCTGATGGAGCAGAGGCTTCCTATCAGCGTATCTGTCTGTCTCTAGACACTTCTGTCTAATTTAGTTACCTCTGTCAAGCCCCTGAACCTGTACTTTTAACTATGTTGTATTTTTATAACAACATTGTGTGCAGCATAGAGCACACATAACACAGGAACTGAAAAGGACGATTTTTCAATTAAGTTTTTACTTTAGAATAAGCTTACATCTACAGAGATGTTTCAAGAATAGTACAGCAGGTCCCGTGTTCCCCAGACCCCATTTTTATTATTAATATGGTACATTGCCATGATACATTTGTCACTATTAGCGAACCAATTTTGATACATGATTATTAACTAAAACTCCTGCCTTACGGTGTTAATTTTTAAAATCAATAGAAATTTACTGTTTTCTTCCCAACCCAGTGCATCTTGCTTGACCCTTCTGGCATGGGCACCCACCCCATGCACCCCATGGAGGATACCCTTGCCTTTGATGCTCAGGCCCCTTGTGACCATGCCTGACAGTCTTCTCACTGGTCATGCAACACAGGAAAAAGGCACCAAGAGGGGACACCAGATGAAGGGAGCTGAGCTTTCCATGTTAGAGCCCAAGAGCTCGAGGACTGAGTAGGTGCTGGGAAATGGTGTGCTGGGTGTCACAAAGAAGTTCAGAAAGCCTCTTGGAGGCGGTGCCCCCGTAGAGAGCTGTTGCTGGAAGAGGCCAAGGCTGATGGAGAGAAGGCCTGGCATTTCCAAGGTGGAGTCGAGCCCATGCGCAGACTCCAGGAGTGGAAGGGGAAGGGCGAGGTGGGGGTGGGGGTGAGGTGGCATCTGGTTTGCATTAGGAATGTGGGCTGGGAAAAAGCACAGAGCCAGGCCAAGAGGCAGGGTGGTGGGTGTCTGCCCTGAGTCCTGGGGGCTTTCCTTGTTGCAGAGCCTGTCTGTATGCCTCGGAGCCCAGGGCCCTGTGTGCTCCGCGTGAGCCCTCTTCAGGGCGGTGGGGTTTTCCTCCACCCTTGGGAGCCCGGGTATCTGGAGGGCAGCCGCGTTTCAGAGAACACGTAGAACAAGACTCTGCTTTCCAGGACAGGCCAGGAGATGAGCGTTCTCAGGAGAATCGAGGTCTTTTCTGGCATCTGTGCTCCCGAGTGCACCCATGCCTACAGGACCCATCCCTTGCCGCCAGCTTCTGTTCAAACCCTGATTTCCAACCCAGAGTGAGCATGAGGTTCTATGTAGCTATGCAGGCAAGATGCCTGTGGGTTGAAGGTGTTCAGGAAGAAGCAGGGGTTCTAGAGCCATCTGCAGTTTTTCTCATCTGAGGAGAAATTAGCCCAGGGAGTTGTGCCTGGTGCCTTGCATTCTGATTATCATTTAAGTCTGATTTGTAGAAACATAGGCATAGAATAAGGAAGTCACAGACCTGGGAGGAAGGAACATATGTATCCTTATCATGGAAATAACCATCTCCACGTCTATTAACAGGTGCTCAATAAATCTATTGAATGAACTGTCCCTCCAGCCTTTACTTACCTTATTCACAGCAGACCCAACTGGGGTCTGGGTATCCTGAGTGTTGGGTCTGAGCATGCTCTTTGCTATATGGAATTGCTTCCGGACCTCAGGTGGCCCAGCAGAAGTTCCAGCTACTTTTTGGTTCTGTTGGTCAGCTTGTAATCTCCACCCCGAGAATAACTATGCTCATCTTCTCCTCTGGTGGTTCAACTAAGCTCATTAGAACATGGAGCTAGTGAGGGCACTTGCAGCTGCAGGGCTGTTTCTCACCTGGGCTACGTTTCCTCTTGGTATCATAGTTTTACATACACCTGTCTGTGGCCCCCAAGAACCTCTGGGTCTCATCTTCGTTGTTTTCTCCATCTCTTTGTTTTCTCTGTCTTCTTTGTTTTCCCCAAGACACTCCTGGTGTATCCCACATGGAGGAATGGAAGAGTGTGGTTGGTGGCATTTTGCCTGTGTTGGAAGAGCAACTGGTGCTGCTCCCGGTGAGACCATCTTTCCCTTAAGGTAGATGAGACCATAATGTGCTAAGAGGTTAAATTCAAACTCGGGAACCATGAGATTGAGCAGGAAATCCTAGGCATAATCTCATCTGCCCATAGAAGCATCTAAACCCCAGAGGAAAGGACTGCTTAGAAGCCAGGCTGGGAGAAACTGGCTAAGGTCACCCAGGTTCCCAACCAGGCAGGAGGACTGAGTTACAGATTCACAGGCAGCTCCGTGGTTCCAGAAGAGGAGAGGAAGCCAGTTAAGCCAGCGCTGTGAAGCGACTTTCTCTCCTCTCCCTGCTCCCCAAATCCCATGGCTCTGCTTTCTCCTGCTGCTGGGGAAAAGGGACAGGCAGTAGCGACAGCCTAGAAGACATGATGGGCATGCCGATCTTCCCTTGTTGGAATCCTCTTCAGTATCCTTGTAAAGATTGGTTCCGAATTTACCATACGAAACTTCAACTCTATTCCAGGTGGAAATAAAACATACAAAGTTAGTATTCTTGGTAAACCATCTCTAGCACAGATGAATGACTTGTCAAATGAATGTCTAAAATACCTCCCCTGCGGAAGGGTGTCTCCACAGCAGGCAGTAAGGATTCTTGTCGCCCTTGGGGGCACAGCCCAGGTTCACTCTCTTCCACTTGTATACCTGTTCCCTCCTGGGAAGCTCTCAGGACAGGCTCCCCTGCACGCCCCTAGAGAGAGCACCCAGTGGCCCCAGACAGTCACAGAGCCCAGAGCCTTGACAGTGCTAGTTCCCATCAGCGGGCCTTCTCCCAATACTGCTGCATGCCACCCCCCTCCCATTTCCTCAGAATACCACTGGGATCCTTGGATGTAAGGCACTTGGCAGCTTCATGGGTTTCCCAGGCAGCCCCTGGCCCCCTAGACTCTGAATATTGGTAACCTTCGCCCCTATGCAACCCTGACCCTTGGGCTTGGAACCAGAGTCATTAAATATTTCTCTCTCAGTCTCCAAAGGGGGGTAGGGTGGACTGGCTTCTGGGAAGCAGCTGGATTCTCCCCACCATGTACAACACTCAAATTCTGACTGGGCAGGAAGGGTGACCCCGGCTGGAATAAAGCTGTCCGGGCTTCCCTGAGAGGGGAAAAACACAACCGGCTTTTCCTCCAGCCACCGTCAAGTCACCCACACTATCCTAAGGAGGAATTGGCCCCAAGAATGTAAAATCAGGAAGAAACCTAAACCCATTCCATGTAGCTTAAAGAATTCTATGACCTAAAAAAAAAAAAAAAAAAAAAAAAAATTCTTAACTTTGACAATTATCTAAGTTTTCCGGGGATAGGGAGGGAGGGAGCTGATTTCTGATGAAACCTGGCTACAGACAAGTCTCAAAACAGAGATTCCACCTGATAACGTCTGAGAGGCTGTTCTCTGAGTTTTTAAAAAGTCATGGGAATAGATAAGAGTCTAAGGGCTCTAAGTATTTTCTGCTTTGAAAACAAAACTAGCCATAAAGTTTCAATGCTAGAAGGGGACTTTGAGACCACTGAAGCTGACATCCTCTTTACATAAAGGAGGAAGTCAGAACCCACGTACGTGGTCAGGAGGGCAGGTAGACTGACCCTGAAATAGGAAGCATAGCCTCCCCTCAAAACTTTGAGTCATGTCCTCATGGTGGCAATGTCTGTAATCCCAGCAACTCAGACAGTAAGTTTGCAGGTTCAAGGTCAGCCTCAGTAACATAGCGAAGCCTAAGCAACTTTGCAAGACCCTGTCTCAAAATAAAAAAGAAGAAGTGCTGGGGATGTGGCTCAGTAGTTAAGAGCTTCTGAGTTCAATCCCTGGTACCAAAAACAACAACAACAAACACCTTGAGTCATATACACACCTATAACTAGAGACGAACTTTTTTTTTTTTTTCCGGTACTAGGGATTGAATCCAGGGTCACTTTTCCTCTGAGTCACATCCCCAGTCCTTTTTACTTTTTATTTTGAGATAGGATTTTGCTAAGTTGCCCAGGCTGTCCTTGAACTTGCTATCTTCCTGCCTTAGCCTCCCCAGTGGTTGGGATTACAGGTGTGTGCACCACCATGCCCAGCTAGAAACCAATATATTTACCCAAGGCCTCTTACCCAGCAGCTCTGCCATGCCACATAAAGATTTTTGCCCAGCTGCTATTTTGTTGCACCTGCTGGGTGTGCTCTTTTTTTTCCTGTATGTGTCATTATGTACATTTTAATGACTTATTTCCCCTATTAACCAATAAACTAGAAAAAAAAATGGGGCCCTTGGGTTTCTGCTTGTAAACTCCATGTTAATGACACTTTAGTGACTTGACATTAACTAACCTATAACTAACCTCCTACTGGCTACTATCTCAGGTGACCTCCAGCAGCTCTCCAGGGTGGTGTCCTGACTGTGCTACTTCCCAGCTATGTGATCTCGAGCCATGACCTAAACTTTTCTCCAGAAGGGAGGTCTACAGTCCCCAAAATACATAATGTGCAAAGCAAACAGAAGGCCCAGTGAATCTCAACTTCAGGGCAAAATCCTCTGGAACCCCAGCAACCAGATTAAATTCCATAAATTCCTCCTATTGATTAAAATTCTAGAACCGCCACTGCTCCCTTACTTTGAATTTCCTCATCTGTAAAGGTGGTAAATAATATTGACTATGATTATTGAGAAAGGTAAATGAGATAATCCATACTTGGCACTTTGATAAATCATTCAAAACATGTAAGCACCAGTTGCTGTACAGGATGGATGACAGGTAAAACATTTGCTGTCCTCTGGCTCTTACAGCTTCCCAGAGGCAGCAAAGGATGCTAAGTGACTGATGCGACTGACAGACTAATGTAAGAATGGAGAAGATGCTGATCCAGGTTACTATGCGCTGATTTTTCTTTTTTCTTTTCTTTCTTTTATTTTTTTTTTCTTTTTTTTGTACCAGGGATTGATCTTGGGGGCACTCGACTACTGAGCCCCATCCCCAGCCCTTTTTTGTATTTTATTTAGAGACAGGGTCTCACTGAGTTGCTTAGGGTCTTGCTAAGTTGCAGAGGCTGGTTTTGAACTTGCAATCCTCCTGCCTCAGCCTCCGGAGCTGCTGGGATCACACTGCACCTGGCGCCATGCACTGTTCGGGGAGGTCTGGGAAGATTTCAGAAAGGTTAAGAAACCTGAGCACGTGCTGCGGGACCGAGGCTCTCCTAAGCAGGTTGGCGATGGCCCAGCTGGAAGGACACCCTGCAGGGAAAGGAAGACAGGTCATAAGCTGAACGGCATCTTCAAGGTGTGTGAGTAATTGAGTGAGGGGTGTGAGAAGTGATAGGCAATGAGACAAAAGTGGCTTTGGATCAAGGAGACCTGGGTTCCAATAATGGCTCCCTCCCTGACCAGCTGCCTGAGCAAGTCCCTTCACTCTCCGAGGGCCATTTGGAGGGAGAATGCAGCCACGGAGAGGGCATCCTCCAGGCCCGTGCCACACTCTGGAAAGACCATGGCGAAGGCTTGACCCCTTCCTGGGAACAGTGAAAACGTCAATCAAAGGAGAGGGGCGGGAGATTTGGGAAGCCTGGAGGCAAAATGGATCCTCCGGGGCCCTGGGTAGGCAACTAGAGGTCATGAGGATGGGGGCCCTATGACGGCATCAGAAGCTTTTCCAGGAGAGACAGACCTGAGCTAGCATGCTCGCTCTGCCTTGCCACGCGTTGCCCTCTGCCATGCTAGGATGCCACCCCGGCACTCCTGGACCCGCCAGCCTCCTGGACCATGATCTAAACACATCTCTATTCTTCATAAATCATCCAGTTACTTTTTACTTCTAGCAACAGAAAACAGCCTAAGAAGGGATCAGAGAGGCAAAGTTACTCTCCCAAAGCCAAGGTGGGGAGGAGCCCGGGGCGGAGGGTGGGGGGCAGAGTGACCAGTGGTGGGGTCGAAACAGGCACTGGGGACTCCTTGAGCCAACGAAGCCACGGTCACTGGTTCGATGGCCATCTGCAGAAAAAGCTGGACATTTTTGTTTTTCACATCATGTTATGTGGTTCAAATTGCTCTTAAACTATTGTGTACTGCAGAAAGAGATGTCGGTCCTTTTAGAAGAGGCCGGTTGATGTCATGGGCCAGGCCATAAAAACTGCCACCTGGTGTCTAGGAGGATGAAACTGTCAGAGGGACTGATCTTAAGCGCCCACAGCGCTGACACGGTAGCAGTCACCCCGCAGGTAGATCTTTCGAGTGGGCTCGGTCTCCCGGCCCCCTGCCCTGGGAACCACCCTTCTCAGCTGGACGGTCCATCAGAAGGAAGACCAGAGAGGCTCAGGAGCACATGTGCCCACGGGAGCAGATCCGACAGCCTCCACCATCTGGGTGCCCTCCTGGAGGTGGAGCTGTGTGTCTGGGGTCAGCAGAGAAGGGCTCTGGGGGTCTTCGCCCACCAGGAGGAGCGGGTCTGACTCTTGCAAGGGCCTCTCCGTTGGAAGCAGAGCTGGCCAGGGCTGCCTGGAGCAGCTCCACCCGCCTGCTGGTTTTCATGGGTGGTGAGCACCTTCTGCCTCGCCTGATGCTCCCAGACCTCTCCGGCATCCTACCCACAGGCTCTCCAAGCCTCATCCTGCTCGCTCAGAAACCCGGTGAACGGCCTAAACTGGGAGCAGGCGGCAGTCCCCAGGCCTAGCCCAGGCTGGCAGGAGCAGGCCCCTGCCTGCCTCGAGGTCCCTACCCTCCAGCTGTCGCTCCCCCTCCATGCCCACTGGCACCATTTGGCAGAACGCAGCCCCCTGCCCCCACCCCAGCCCGGTCCAGCAGGCACAGCTTCAGTTTCCACAGAAACTCTGGCTTTCCTGGGGTTTGGAGCAGGCCAGGCGAGCAGGGAGGTGGGTGGTTTCTGCTGGCCACAGGCTCAGGCGGCCACACTCCTCTCTGAGTTCCAACTGCTGCTGGCTTCTGAAGCCCCTCTCCTCCCACAGCTTCTGGCAGGGCACGGTCACCGCAACTACAGAGGCTTGGCCCATTCTGGCGGAGGGGGATGGGGTGGCCTATTGTTGGTTCCTATTCCTCCACTCCCTGAAATCCCAAAGAGCAGCAATCGCCTGTAAGTGTCCTTTGGAACCTTTCAAAGGGCTGTCCCAACTTTCTCTCTCACTCCATCCTCCTGGTTTCTCTAAGAAGCAAGCAGGATGACACAGATGAACCCCTCTTGGCCCCAGGAGAAGCAGAGGCTACAGAGGTGGAGGATTGGGGCTGTTAGAGGGTACAGGCCCCCGTGGAACCTTCCTGTGGCCACATAGTCGCTGCCACCACGCATCACGTACCCGACAAGAGACTCCCCCGTGTGTTCCCAGAAGCCACTGTGAAAATGTCTTTTTGCTTTCCATCGCCTCCCCTAGCAAAGAACCCAGAGGCCCCTCATTTAGGGAGCAGAGAGGGCAGCCTCACCTTGTCCAGGCACCAGAACCTGCCTTCCTGTCTCTTGTAAAGAATGAAACCCTTTCCAAGATCATGGGACGCTTCCAGAGTAAGGTAAAGGAAATGACCAAGGCTCAGGAAGAAGGCGGGCGGCCAAGGAGAGGCCAGGGCACAGGCAAGTGGGGCTGGAGAGGGAGTTTCCGAATCTTGCTCTGTACACCACTTGGTGGTCCCTCATGTGGACTTTCTGATGTGACAGTGAGATGAGAAGGTTCTGAGGACAGCCCAGGACTACTCATCCCTGAATCCAGAGAGTCAGTCACAGAGTCCAAGCCTCTACCTCTGCTCAGCCCCAACCCTGAGTTCCCCCAGATGATGAGTCAGTCTGAATCCTCATCTGCAAGATCTTCAGAGAAGGAGATGCCTTACTGATGTCTTCCTGGGTCTATACACTTGGATGGTTCTATGAACTTCCTCGGGTCTTGCCTAAGTCCTTCCTGCTGCATTTTTAAAAGGCCTCTTTTTGGGGTCTCTGTGGGGCAGAGCAGGCATGCTGCCCAGGGGCAGGAAATGAAGTCATGATGCGGATCATTTCCCTCTTTTCTTCCCTCTCTTCCCTCATCCTGCCCCATCTCCCTGTTGCCCCCACTCCTGGGACCACTCATCAGATGTCCTGTGACTGTGACGAGAAAGGGCTGCTGTGTGCACAGTGCCCTGATGTGTTGTCGATTTTTGCCGTGAGCCTTGAGGCTTCTCCTGGAGCCCCGACAAGGGAAATCCCATAATGAAGGATTTCACGGAGCTCCACACACGGGGGGAGGCTTTTCTTTCCATCTGTCATTTTACTTTAAGCCTTGACCTTTGTGTTCCCATGTAAGGCAGGACCAAGAAGAGGCTTGGACTGGGGAGTAAACGTCTGGGTTGGGACCCTGGACCGGGTGGCCAGTGAACCAGGGCAAGTGACCTAAGACTCGGGTGGCATGGAAAGGAGAAATTAAGCAAGATATACACACTCGAGAAGTGGAGACGGGAGACAGGCGGGGGGAATAGAGAAGAGTTTAAAGAAAAGGACAGCCCCCTTGGTTTAGGAGTTCCTATAAGAAGGTAGGAAGGCTGAACAAGCTACAAGTCCCCTGGTCTAGCCAGACACTCAGGGAATTCATGATTACCAAAGAAAACAGAGGGTTCAGAGGAAAAAAATTAAATTTTTTTTTAAAAAAATTGGGATTTGAATACCAGTTCCTCCACTTGGAGCAAACTTGAGCAAGCTGCTAAACTTCCTCAATTCTCATTGTCCTCTTTTGAAAGTCAGGGATAGTGATGCAGACATAGAAGACATTGCAGGTTTGCTTTGCAGATAAAAGCACTTGGCAGCTGGGCGTGGCAGCTCAGGAGGCTGAGGCAGGAGGATTGCAAGTTCAAGGCCAGCCTCAGCACCTTAGCCAGACCTTAAGCAACTTAGTGAGACACTGTCTCAAGAAAAATAAAAAGGGCTGGGGATGTGGCTCAGTGGTTAAGTGCACCTGGGCTCCATCCCCAGTTACCACCCCCTGACACACACATATGATCCTTGGCATAGCACCTGCAAACAGGTAGCACTTCATCAGGGGTAGCTACAGGTCCTTAGAGAAAAGATAGGACCTCAGCATCAAAAAGCCCAGCCTTCGTCTCTCTTTGCCAACCGGACCCCCTGAACCTCCCCAGAGGGGCCTCGAACCAGCACAGACAGCCGATGGGAAAGCCAGCCCAGGGCTTTGATACCAGCAGAGGGACCATCTTCTGCCCAGCTTTCCCATGTCAGGTCGATAGGAAGACTGAAAAAAAAAAAGAGAAAAACTCGGTCTCCAAGGCTCCAAGACAAAACACCCGCCCCGCACGGCTTTGAAAGGGCAGACTCTCAAGATGCACAAGGATTTTGATTGTTTGAAATGTTGGTAACATTTCATCTTCCCAGGGACCTTGTTCATTTATCAGGGTTCTTAAAACCCTTTTGTTCATGAGCTCGTGGTGGGGACAGAAAACATTCCATCTAATATCAGCACAGCTGTTCAGTGACCAAAAGACTCGGGGGGCAGCCCTGAAGAGAGGAAGGGGGGGGACCCACGAGGGACCGAGACATGGGAAAAGGAGCTGGGGCAGGAAGGAGGCCCCACAGCAACAGCTGCCTCGCAGGAACACGCTGTTGGGGTGGTGCGAGAAAAAGGACCAGCTCGCTGCCGGCTCAGCTCCACCAGGTCTCAGCCAACAGGGCGGGCAGGCGACAGGGCAGGCCCCGAGGCTGGGCTCCTCCTCTCTGTAGGGTTCCTGGCAATGGCGCACGAGGTCCCCAGACAGGGCCCCTAAAAATGTTTGAAGTAGGTGTGGAGGCCTGAGTAACATCTTCTTAAGGGCCAGTGTGGCTGGGGAAAAAAAAAAAAAAGTCTAGTGGAAAACTTTGTCCATCCAAGGCCACAGAAGACCAGGCAACATTCTCTAAAAAGGGCTTTGAATGCTGCGGAGAGCACAGGACAGAGTGAGCAGGGCCAGGCCTAGGTGGGGACCCCATGGCACCGCCACCAGCCGTGTGAGGTGAGGGCAGACGGTCCTGAGTCTAGACTTTATGTTCCGCTCTTGATTACTTAGTCCTGTGGAACTTCACGACTTAGGATAAGGGAAAATCACCTCCGTGTCTACGAAGTGTCTGGATCGTAGGGCATTTTTTAAATGGGAATTTATCTCACATTGAAAGTCACTTCCTAAAAAAGAGGGAAATAAACTGAAGGACTTTTTTTTTTTTTTTTCCAGAAACAGAGCTCAAAACCAGGGCCTCATGGGTGTGACCTCAGCCTTCTACCACTGAGTTACATCCCCAGCCCAGGTTCATTTTTTAACACTGAGAATTACAGTTGCCTTGCATGTGCATATTTGTACGTGTGGGCCAGTCTGGGATACCAGTGTACTATAGAAATCATCATCACCATGAGCTCCTGAATCATGTGTAGGTTTGGATTCTGGTGCTGGGTGACCTTGAGAAAATGTTTCAACCTCTCTGGGCCTGGCATTCCTCACCAGCACAATGAGAATAAAGGCACCTGCTTCATGGGATTGTTATGAAAATGACGTGAGAGGCTGCTTACGAAATGTTTAGAAGAGGAAAGGAACCTAACGAGCCCCACAAAATTAGAAGTTATGATTTTAATAAGATGAGGCCGTCATGAGATTTTGTTGCAGTAAGAAGAACCAAGTCAGGAAACATGGTTATTAATTTGACCATAAACTGAATCTTATAATATCTCTGGACCTCATTTTTCTCTGTCAGAGGCACATGACCTATCTACCCTATCTGACATGCACGTTATGTTCAAAGAAGCTTATGGAACATGAAGGCACTTATGAGCATAATCTACAGTTTAGGTAAAGTGTCCTTATCCTGTGTTTTAGTACAGCCAACATTCTCATGTAAGGACTTTGAATAACCAGACAGTGGTCCCGCCTGATAACCTGGCCTGATCTCTGATTTAGGATTTTGATTCTAACAAACTAGTTACAGAGTCGGGGGGCAGACACAGAGACAAAGAGGAAGAGACAAAGAATATGGTAAGTTCAGTGAGATTAAGGAATCATTGTTGATTTTTAAATTGTGATTGCAGATATTCATGTATGTATCAGAGGTTTTACTCACAGTTACACATGGAGTAGTCACTGATGCAATGATAGGAGGTTTGGATTTGCTTTAAAATCATCTGGCTGGAGGGGAAACAGGGTTGGGTATTGGCTGTAGTTAATCATTGTAGAAGCCAGGTGAGGGGTGCATGGGAGTGAGCTAGATTATATTCTCTACTTCAATGTTTGAAAGTTTTCCATAATAAAACAAAGAAACAGCACAAATGAAATCCAAAAAACGGGATCACTGACTAAGCATCCTTGACGGCAGCTGAGGACCAGGTGGAGTTCCAACTAGGAGTCCCGGATCTTGGATACCACATGAGGCACGGTAATGGGAGAAAACTGGACACTGGACTTTGCAATGTGAAAAGTCAGGAAATTTCTCCAGACCACAGTTTCTTCCTTTCTAAAGTGAAGAGTGGAGACTCAAAGTCCCTCCCAGAACTAGCATGATGTCAGTTCCAGGGGTCTCAAGTGGCCAGGTATATGGTGCCAGACTTCACGAACTGAATGTTCTCTCTTTCTTTCTTTTTTTCCTTCTTTTTTTGTACTGAGAAGTTAATCCAGGAGTGCTTAACCACTGAGCAACACCACCATCCCTTTGAATTCTTTTCTTTTGAGATGGGGTCTCACTAAGTTGTTGAGCTGGCTTTTAACTTGTGATCCTCCTGCCTCGGCCTCCCAAGCAACTGAGATTAGAGGTGTGCCCCACCATGCCCAGCCAGAATGTTCTCTTTCACATAATGAAATGGTTTTAAAGTACCAGAAATATTCTCTGATTTAAGAAGCACCACAACAGAGACTCCAGCTAAGTAAAAAAATCCTTAATGAAGTGTGTCCCTTCTTCCCCAATTAATTTGTAGTTTCAGATGGGTTTTTATAGTCAAAGTTAAATTGATTCAAACATTCAAAGCTTGGAGAATTTATTCTAAATTCCATTTTTATGAACTGAATATTAACTTGAGAAAAAAAAAAGAATCCTTTATGTTTCTTTCAAAATCAGGTTATTTCTCTCAAAAGAAGAGTCTATTTTCCCATCTTAGCCAGCACAGAGCAAGGAATTCAAACTTCTGGGTTCTGACCAGAAGTTACCACAGGCATGGACTCTCACCATCTGGGATTGGAGATGTGGACAGAAGGGTAGAGGTGAAATTGAGTCTACACTGATGCCTCAGAACCTTCTAAAAGATGCATGTTCAATAGTGGTCTTTGTAGGAGCCTGTTTTATTGCAACTTCTCTTATAAATAGAAGACAGAAGAAAGAAGAGTAGTTAATAAAGTGTTTTGGTTGCATCACTTTTATGAAATGTGTTTTCTCCCTGAAGTCTCTCAGTTCCAAACACTTCTCAAAAGATTTGGAGTTGGGCACTGTGGTGCATGACTGTCATCCCAGCTATTCTGGAGGCTGAGGCAGGAAGGTTGCTTGAGTCCAATAGTTTGAAACCAGCCTGGGCAACAGAGTAGGATTCCCATCTGAAAAACAGAAAATGAAGGGGATTAAAAAAGACTTGGAATAAACTTTTCTAGGGCATCTCTCACTTCTTCTAAGTGCCTATTTTCTCTAGCATCCATTCAATACTTTTGCTCTCTTCAAAGTACTCTGTTTCACTGACCATTGAAAAAGCAGACAAGAAAGGTTAATAAGCCATCATTTATTGAATGGCTGCTGCATGCAGACACACTCACTAGGAGCTACAGGAGATAAAAAGGAACAAGAAGGTCCCTGAGAGCAGGGCACACACCTGGGATCCCTGCTACCTGGAGGCTGAGGCAGGAGGATTGCAAATTCTAGGCCAGCCTCAGCAACTTAGTGGGGACCTCTCTCTCTTAAAAAAAAAAAAAAAAAAAAGACCAGGGATGTAGCTCAGTGGTAGAGCACCTGCTGAGCACGTGCAAGACCCTGGGTTCTACCTGTAGTACCAAAGGAAAGAAAGAAAGGGAATGCCCCCGACAAGTTCAGACTCTGATACCAGGGTTTCTGCGCTGTGTTTGTCCCAGCTTACTTCTCATTCCCTGAGCACGTGGGCCTCCATTTCCTTCTCTGTTACATGGTGATTGATATCACATCCCTTCTTGATATCAAGAGGACTGAATGAGACAATCCATGGAAAGCAGTTAAAATAGTGCTTGGCATAGGCTCCAGAGGCTTGAGCATCTTGGAAGAGCACGCGGGAGCCCACTAACACCAGGAGACACTGTACCGGTGGGGCAGTGTGGTGCTTCACCAGAGGCCCGAAGCCATCAGGCTGCCTGATCTGAGACCTCAACCTCTAGAACCATGAAATAAGTAAAACCTTTCTCTTTAGGAGTTAATTGTCTCAGGTATTTCCTTGTAGTATCAAGAAGCTGACTAATCATAGCACAGGGTGTCTGAGACTTTCAATACCCAAGTGGCTGGCCTGAGCTTCAGCCCACCCGGGACCCCCCTCCCTAAATGAATGTGGAAGGCCTGGACCTCAGGGCACCTAGGCTTCTGTCCACTGAATAGGATTGTGAATTCTCCAGGTCGCCGGCTAGAGGGGGCATCATGGAGGAGGCGTATTGGAGCCAAGACTTCAAAGATGGGTAGGGCTTTAGAAGGCTCGTGGACAGGAATGATGAAGAGGTCAGCTTCAGAGGAGCACATGTCCTCTTTCTAGAGGACCCCTTGGTGGCCACGTCTTCCAGGCTGAGACATCAGGTGCTGCTGGGAATGTGTTCCTCTCTCCCCTGGGAATTCCCAAGCTGCTGCCTGAATAGCAACTGACTTTCTTGCTCCCCCTGACTCTTGGAGGAGCTTCTACCCACATCCCCCTCTTCCACAGAACGGCCCTTCTCAGGTCCGACTGCTGAGGTCTGCCAGTCCTTTCACGAGGTGTTCTCCTCTCCCGGGCACCACGTTCGGTTGGTTTCCTGGAAGCCAGGACTTGCATGTGTGCCCCGCCCAGGGCAGGGTTGCCAACCTCAGGGTGGGGCTTCAGGCCTTCCCTGGCAGGCCTCCAGGCTTGTGGCTGCCATGTAGTCACCCTTCTACTGCCCTGCACCCTCCAGAGTTGCAGGGAGGGACACGGTGTCACTGGATCCCCTTCCCAATTCAGCTTTTGCAAAGTTGTG
The DNA here is from genome assembly GCF_052094955.1 of Ictidomys tridecemlineatus. Lineage (NCBI taxonomy): Eukaryota > Metazoa > Chordata > Mammalia > Rodentia > Sciuridae > Ictidomys > Ictidomys tridecemlineatus. Next base: position 105,914,638 of record NC_135482.1, on the reverse strand, counting down.
TTTCAAGTCTAGATTCCACCAGTTACTGGCTGTAGAATTTGGGTACATTGCTGGATCCTCCCTAGCCTCCCTAGTTTCTTTCTTCATCATACGGGAACTATAAAAAACACCTCATGGCAGAGCTGTGAATTAAATGATCAGCCACAAGCTGCATGGTAGATAGAAGAGCTGAATACATTTCGGCCATTATTGTCACCCCCCTGGGCTCCCCCAAGCCTGAACACAGCAGAGGAGACTGTTCACGCAATAGTGTTAGGGAAAATCTTGCACTTTCTTCATTTTTCCAGTTGAGGGTCAGGAAAAAAAAAAAGTGAAGCAAGGCTGAGTCCCTGGAATACTTCTGCCCAGTGTCCCACATCACAGGATGTGCCCATCCTGCTCCGGAGTCCTCGTCCCCCTCTGGCTGCAGTCCTCCTTCCCCTCACCATCGACACCCCCTCCTTCTGCAGAGATGGTGAACACTCTGGCATTGTTTCTTCCGGCCAATGGCTTCTCCCTGGCCTGTGATTGGTACCCCCCGAGATTCCACTGCAATCCAGGCATCCCAGCTATGTCAGCGTGACTCAAATTGTGTGTGTCTGACATCCACATGGCCCCGTAGAAGGCCGGCTCCAGCAGAAGGTTATTTGGAACACTGCTGAATGTTTGATGGCTGTCAAGTTATCTTTTTGGGGTCGGGCCATTAAAGTTGCATCTGATGTTTTAGGGAACAGAGGAGATAAACTGCATGTTGACATCCAACGGGGCACAGAACAGATTGTTTTGGACACAGACACGGTGGCAGCTTCAGCTAGGTGGGTTCCCCCACCAAACTCTGGAGATTTTTTCTTCCGCATGGCTATTTTACTCGAATGCAAAGCAGAAACAGTCTCCAAAAGCAAAGCACAGAGACTGCCAGAGGAACAGATTCAGTAAAATCTGGGCCTGCTGGGTCCCCTACAAAGCACGTGGCCCTATTCACCGGGCTTCTATCATCTGGATCAGAGAGCTCTGGGATCCATCTCTAAATTCTCTACCTAATCTGTATCATGAATCCTGAAAAAGCTATTTTTCTAGGCAAACCTAAATCCCGCCTGAGTGCCTCTTAGCTCATGCCCCCCGGTACCTCTCTCTCTCCACGTGACCCCAAGGGATCAAGGAGTCAGTGGCACCAGCCGATTCTTAGTTCCCCCGAGCACACTGTGTACCCCTCCCACTCTTCTTCCTGTTTTCCAGAATAGTCTTTCCTTCTGTTTCTCCTTGTTATATATCCAACCACAGGTCCCACAGAGTCCTACCAAATGACAGACACACCGCCAGCCAATAATATGCAGATAAGCAGACCAGGAGTCACAGCGCTGGTCCCTGAAGCCAGGAATCCTGGGCCACCTCCTCCATGCAGTCTTCTTGGTCATCCACTCAATAGAGGTGACTTATAGGATCACCTCAACTCCCTTAACATTTAGTTGGTCCCTACTGACCTCTCCATCATATTAAAGTACAAGGTGTGTGTGTGTGTGTGTGTGTGTGTGTGTGTGTGTGTGTGCATGTGTGTGTTGAAGAAGGGGCTCTTGAGATGCTCATTTTCTTTCTTGGACTGCTTGATTAATAAAATCAGGACCTTGGGCATGGTGGAGGCTGAGGCAGGAGGGTCACAAGTTCAAAGCCAGCCTTAACAACTTAGCAAGGCCCTAAGCAACTCAGTGAGACCCTGTCTCTAAATAAAATACAAAAAAGGGTGAGGAATGTGGCTCAGTGGTGAAGCACCCTTGGGTTCAATCCTGGATACAAAAAGAAAAAAAAATCAGGACCTTGAGATTTTTCTTCCCCCACTGACACCCAAATACACCAAAAAGCGAGTACCCCGTGATGCTCCGTGGAATGTTACTTTAAAAAGCACACAACTGGTAAGAGATGGCACCCAAGTGCCCACTCATCCTGGGAAGTCATTAAATCTTGATACATCCTAACCATTGGAAAGCAATCTGTGCTTGCAATGAGTCAAGTAAATCCACAAGTACTTGCACAAAAAGAGGGTTATTGTGAACTGAAAAATATCAACTCACAGAACAAGATGTCTGGCATGTTCCTGCTTAATTAAGTCTTTCAACTTTCATGTGGAAAAAAAAAATGGCCAAGAGTAAAGATCTCCCTAAGGTGATTGAGAAGGTGGTGGGTTATCTGAAAATAAGAATGAGAATGAGAAATGAGAAACCATTACAAAAAAATTAAACACACCTTAAACATTTTATCTGGCTAATGCACACATATTCATCAACTTCTTGATGTCAGGCCAAAGCCTATTTTTAAGTATGGGTCTGCTGATTAGCGCTCTCCATTACCTTTCATGTGTAAGCCACACTCATCGTGCATTATGTAAGATTTCCAGTTTCATTTTCTTTAAAGTAGAATGTGAAGTTGAAGATGTGGCGATAGTAATTTGAGTGTAGGCTCTTCAATCATGATAGAAGCTGTGAGATCTCTCCAGGCACCAGTTTCTAATAGGTAACATGGGGCGTAACAACAGCACCCAGAGGAGCTGGGGACGCGGCTCAGCACAGAACATGAGCTTGGCACGCGGGATGCCCTGGGTCCCGTCCCAACATCTCCAGATGGAGATATAGATATCTACATCTATTTTACTTTCCCATCATTGTAGTCCAGTGAGAAGACGAGGAAGCAGGACGGGGTCACTCTGTCTGGGACTCTGGCCCTCTCTTCCTTCTCCTCAAACATGCTCCATATCCACAGGTACCAGGAGGAAACGAATATCCCACCATGAAGCAGAAATGAAGAAGCCTGCCACGTGCCAGCCCCGTGGGAGATGGCACAGCAGCGCAAAGCTTAGTAAGAGTTCTGGTTGTCAAGGACGTGATAATATAATGGCAGAAGGCTGGAAATACCTGGGAAGGTACTAATAGTAATAAATAGAATATCAGTTAGGATATTTTCAGTTATAAATGATATAAAAAAACTAATGAAGTAGCTTATTGACTAAAATTTTTAATTGACTCAAGCAATGGAAAATTCCAGAGGTCAGGTGCTGCTTAAGCCGCTGGGTCCAGTTCCTTTGATTTTTCTCAGTTTTGCCTTGCTACATGTGTCAACTTTGTTCTCAGGACAAACTGCAGTCCTGCAAGTCACTCTGAGGGAGTCAAGTTCATGTCCCCAACTCTTCGTCAGTCACTCTCACTTGATAGACAAGATTATGTTGATTAACCTGGTCATTAGGGCTCAGCCCTACATTTGGTGATAAATTCAATTTATTAAGCACTTCTTTCACGTGTCAAGCACTGTGCAATTTGCCTTTATACAGATTATTATGTTATTATAACCTAACAATAACCCTACACTGTAGGAAGGGTGCTACTAGCATCTCTTGTTGATAGTTGAAGAAAGTAACTCCCAGAGAGGTTAAAATCATATCAAGTGAAATTTCAGAGTGGGAACTATGACACAGTAGGATAACAGAGAGCGGGATCAGACAGATGTCAAGGGTTCCACATAGAGATGAGTTTTTCCCAGTAATTTGACTTCTCTAGGTTCAAAGGTTGCCCTGCTAATGCATGGTAGAGCCAGGATTTATACCACCAAACTTATGCCAACACATAAGTTCTGAGGTGGTTCCTGACATACAATGCCAACAATACTTGCTGGGTAAATCAGAACGGAGGAGCACTTGTCTAGGCTGCGATGATGATGAGAAGGTAGGGCTTGAGGTAGGTCTGAAGCAAGGGGAAAATCATATCAAGTGAAATTTCAGAGGTGGAAACTATGACACAATAGGATTACAGAGAGCGGGATCAGACAGACTGTCAAGGGTTCCGAGTAGAGCTGAGGGAGTTTTCCCCAGTAATTTGACTTCTCTAGATCCCTAGGTGAAATAAGAAGTCATCAGAGTGAATCAAAGACCAATGGGAGACTCTAAAGAGAGAATTGGGCTGCAAATATGATCCTGGACCCGTGGCAAATGGAAAGGTCAAAGAAGACTGCAGAAGTCCAGGAGTTCACAGTATGACAAGTCTACAAAAATTATTCTATGGCTCCTTCACCACTGCCAGCTCAGGAAAAGGAGGGGGTGATGAAGAGGAAACTTCAGACATCTTAAGAACATACTAGCCAGGCGTGATGACACACACCTGTAATCCCAGCTGCTCAGGAGGCTGAGGCAGGAGGATCAAGAGTTCAAAGCCAACCTCAGCAATGGCGAAGTGCTAAGCAACTCAGTGAGACCCTGTCTCCAAATAAAATACAAAATAGGGCTGGGGGTGTGGCTCAGTGGCCAAGTTCCCCTGAGTTCAATCCTCAGTACAACCCCCCCTCAAAACAAACAAATAAAACATAGTAATAAAGATAACAAGATGTCTGGCATAGTGCATTATAAACAGAGATGCTCAATAGAAAGTACAAGATTTATTGGTAGAAAATAAGTTGTTTTTTCTTGAAACTTTTTATCCAAGGACTCAGAAGTTGATTACTTGCTCCCAAAGATAAGAATCCACGTAGGTTCTTCTGATACTCTTGTTTTTTTTTTTTTAAAAAAAGAGAGAGTGAGAGGAGAGAGAGAGAGAATTTCCAACATTTATTTTTTAGTTCTCAGAAGGACACAACATCTTTTGTTGGTATGTGGTGCTGAGGATCGAACCCGGGCCGCAGGCATGCCAGGCGAGCGTGCTACCACTTGAACCACATCCCCAGCCCTCTTGTTTTGTTTTTTCTTCCCTCTTCTATAGCAAATTTGAGATGAAAAATACCAGGTGTCACTGAAGAAAGAAAAGTTACTTAGTCATGTTCTCCCTCTCTAAGAAAAACACCAAAACCCAAACAAAAACAAACAAACAACAACAACAACAACAACAAAAAACCCAACCAGCAAAACAAAGAAAGGGAGACTATCACGGAGGAAAATGTCAGAATCAACATTGAATGAGGAATCTGGAAACCGAGGTTACGGATCTTGTTCTTGCATTAACCAGCTCAGTGGTCTGACCACATTGGGCAGCCATTTACTCAGATGCAAAAGTAAAGGTGTAAATAAGAGCATCTCAGTTAACTTCCAACTCTGAAATTCTGTGAAATTTGTTTCCTCTCCCAACACTGCATTTGTCTTCTTTACAAAAGACTATCATCACATTCCAGGAAAGATTGTCTAGGGCCAAAGGCACATAAAAATGGAAAGCAAGGGAAGGCATGAGAGTTGACTTCACGTGTTTGAAAAACTCTAGTCATAGAGGGGTTAGATTTATATTGTGTGAGAGTCCAGAGAATAGAAATAAGATCAAAGAGCAAAATCAATAGAGAAGACAAGTTTCTGTTCAATACAAAACAGGTTTTTTCCTCGTGTAATGTGGAGCTTTGTTATTGAGTGCATATACATTTATAATTATTAAATGGATCAACTCTTTTTTTTTTTTTTTGTACTGGGGATTGAACTCAGGGACACTTAACCACTGAGCCGCATCCCAAGCCCCTTTTTGTCTCTTTAGAGACAGAGTCTCACTGATTTGCTTAGGGCCTCATTATGTTGCTGAGTTTGACTTTGAATTTGTGATCCTCCTGCCTTAGTCTCCCCAGCTGCTGAGAATACAGGCATGCGCCACCACACCCAGCTGGATTCAGTCTTTTATAAAATGTTATTTTTGTGACTAATAGTAACAATTTGTCTGCTTTTTTTGATATTGGAATGACTACTTCAGCTCTTTTTCTTGCCTACTGTTTGCATGGTATATACTTATCCATCTTTTTTTTTTTAAACTTATTTGTCTTGGAATCTTAAGTGTGTCTATGATAAGAAGGCATATAGTTGGATCATGTTTTCTGCATTTATTCTTTCTCTTTTGATTAAAAAGTTTAGTCCATTTACGTTAAATGTGATTATTGATAAGGTGAGATTTATGTTTTAATTTTGCTCTTTGGTTTCTTACATATATTTTGACATTTTTGTTCTATTCCTCTATTAGTGTCTTTTATGTTAAATACCATCTAGGGCTGCAGTTTGTAGATCAGTGGTGGAACACTTGCCTAGCATGTATGAGGCACTGAGTTCAATCCTCAACACCACATAAAAACAATTAAATAAAATAAAGTCATATAAAAATAATATCACCTGTTTTAAAAAATGCAAACTGGTATGTCATTTTAATTTTCTTATCATTTCATTGCGTAGATACATTTGTTTTCTTAGTGGGTGCCTGGGGATTATAAATAATATCTTAATTTAAGACAATCTAGTTTGAAGCAATGCCAAATTAACTTCAGTACTATATGAAACTTTATACAACTTACAATACTGTTTCCTCTCCATCTTCTGTGCTGTTGTTATTACAGTTACATCATTATGTGCTATAAACCCATCAACACAGTTTTATAAGCATTGCTTTATGCATATAAGTGTCTTTTAAATCAGATGTGAAAGCTTTTACAATAAAGAAAAATCTATATTTATATATTTTTTTAATATTTACCTAGATAGTTACCTTTATCAGTGCCTTTTATTTATTTGTGTGAATCTGTGCTACTGTCTAGTGACTATAAGAATTCCCATTTCCTTCCTTCCAACCACCCTTCCTTCTTTCCTCCTTCCCTTTATTCTTTCCTTCTCTCTCATCCTTCCTTCCTTCTTTCCTTTCTCTCTCCATATTTTTCTTTCTGTCCCAGGAATTGAACCCAAGGCATGCCACATACTAAGCGTGCTCTCGACTACTGAGTTACACCCCGGACTCCCCTTCAGTATTTTCTCATGGGGAAATCTGCCAGCAATACAATCTCTCCGTTTTTGTTTATATGGGGATGTCTTTCTTTCTCCTTCATTTTTGAAGCATAATTTTGCTAGATATCCAATTCTTGGTTGACTCTCTTCTTCTTTCAGCACTTTGAACTTGATATCCCACTACCTTCTGGCCTCCATGGTTTCTGATGAGAAATCAACCATGAAACTTACTAAGGATTGCTTGTATATGGAGAGTTACCTTTTTTCTTTCTGTTTCCAAGTTTCTCTCTTTATATATTTTTTAGTGATATTTCCATTTATTTCACTTTTAGAATAAATTTTTTTCTATCTCATACATGATTGGACACATATTTTGCTTTAAAATTAAGAGTCACAATGGAAAAAATAATGGTTTATTTTTCTAATCAAAGGACCAAGCTGCAGAATCTTAAGGCCTCAACAAATGTATCTTATTATTTTCTCTGAACAATAAGATCTTCTATTTTATTATTCTTGGTGAACAGCGATGTTGTTTCTTCATTGGTTTCCATTGCCAAAGAGTCACGACAGGTGGTTTAACATGGTGCCTACTGCTTTCAGGGGATTCCATCACATGAATCCTCATTTCCAGTGCAACAGCTGTTGGCAATCTTTCATTGAAAGTCCATCCATCAGGATTTCTCTTTATCGTGGTTGACCAAGGAGTCCTGCTTTGGCTGCCAGGGCTTCATTCTGCTGAATATGATATTCTTGAAATCTCATGGATATTCTTTGTGTCATTTTTAAATATTTCTGTAAGCAATGTTCTGAACAGGTGATCTCTTCAGGTTTTACTTCTCTTGTTGTAAAGTCTTTTACACAGTCCAAAAAGCAGGTTTCTGTAAGTTTATTGAAGGTTCCAAGGAATTCCCTAAACTGTTTTATCTGATCAGATTCAGGTATTTGTGCAGCCATATTCTTTTGGTATGTTTATTAGTCACCTTTTCTTTGCATGAGTTTCCTTTTTGTTCTGGAAAAGTGGTTGTCCACCCTTTGCTTGAACGTCTGTCTCCAGTGAGACCTGATTTCTTACTTAATCACAGGCTCTCACATCCGACTGGTAAGAGGCTGGGGGGCTGCAATGCAGGCAGAGTCTGGGGGCTGAGGGTCGGGGTCAGGGTGCCGCCGCCGCTGGATCGCACAGAACACTCTCTTTATATTTTGAAACTTTGACTCTGATATATCTAGCAGCAACTCTCCTTGATTGTATTCCACTAAGAGTGTGATGAATTACTTGGGTGTGTAGATTAAGGTTTTGAAAGAAATTTGGGGAGTTTTGAGCTATTCTTTCTTTAAATATTCTTGACTCTTTTCTCCATTCCTCTCCTCTAGGACCTCCAATTATGTGTATGTTGGTAGGCTTGATGGTGTCCCACAGATCTCTGAAACGCTTCACTTTTCTTCATTTTTTTTCTTCTAATCCTTGGACTGGATAATCTCCATTAAACTATCTTCAAGATCATCAATTGCTACTTCACATCTGCTATTGAGCCCCCCCTCCATCAGTGAATTTTTCATTTTCATTTTCATGCTTTTTAATTTTAGAATTTCTATTTGACTCTACCTAATAATTTCTGTATTTTTATTCATATTTCCTATTTCATATGCCTTAATTCTTTGGAGATGGTTTCAGTTAGTGCTTTAAACATATTTATAATTATAATAGCTGATTTAAAGTCTTTGTCTAATAAGTGCAACATCTGGGGTGCCTCATATAATTTCTATGGATTGCTTTTGCCCCTTTGTATAAACCATACTTTCCTGTTTCTTTCCGTGCCTCATATTTTTTAATTGGAAAGTGGACATTTTAAATAATAGATGTGAACTCTGGAAACCAGAATTCCTCCTCCCTTTCACCAAGTTTATTATTTTGCTTACTTGGTGACTTTGCTAGACTAATTCTATAAAGTCTATATTCTAGATCATGTTCAATTTCCAAAGTCTGTCTTTGGTTTGCTCAGTGGGTTGCTAATGGCTAGACAGAGATTTCCTTAAACACTTTAAGCCACTATGTCTTCCAGCCTTTGCCAAGGCACTTTAGGTGGTGAGAGATGAGCACCTTCTCAGGTTTCTCCCAGTCATACACAGAGTTATGTATGTGGCCTTTACATTCTCAAGAACATGTCAGAGTTTTTCCGAGCTCCCCATGGACAGCACATGTGTTAGCTTTCCATTGCTGTAACAAAATACTTGAGATAATCAATTTAAAAGGATGAAAAGTTTATTCTGTCTCACAATTTTGGAGGTTTCTATCTGTGGTCTCTTGGCCCCACTTGTGGTAAAGCAGTATATCATGGAGAGAATGCATGGTAGAGGAAGATGTTCACTTCATGGTGGCCAGGAAGTAAAGATAGAAACAGGAGGGACTAGTGTCCCAATGTCTCCTCCAAGGCACACCTTAATGACCTAATTTTCTCCCACTGTACCCCATCTCCTAAAGACTCTACCTTTAGGGGCTGGTAATGTGGCTCAAGCGGTAGCGCGCTCGCCTAGTATGCGTGCGGCCCGAGTTCAATCCTCAGCACCACATACAAACGAAGATGTTGTGTCCGCCGAGAACTAAGAAAAAATAAATAAATGTTAAAAAATTCTCTCTCTCTCTCTCTCTCTCTGTCCCCCTCTCTCTCTCTTAAAAAAAAAAAAAAAAAAAAAAGACTCTACCTTTAGATCACAGTTTGCCTGCCATAGGCTGGGGGCCAAGCACCTTTGGAGGATATTCAAGATCCAATTAGCTGCACACCTCCCAGTTTTCCCCTTTAATTTCCTTTTTGTCAGTCTCTTGTTATCCCCAGCTGGTGTTGTCACCTCGGGTAGCTGAAATGTTAAACAATTGCTGATGATTGTTTTGGACAAATAGAGAGAGAGCTGACTGCAGGCAGCAAGTTCTGAACCAAATAAGGATAAGCCCTGAGAACAGAGCTTTTCCAGAGAACTGTCAGATAAATCAAGCAGTGACTTTTTAAAAAGCAAAGAAGTTTGGAAAAGTGACAGGACAGGGGCAAACCCACCCAGAGAGGCAAAAGTCACAGGCAGTGGTAGTCTGGTAAAAAGAAGGACACCGAATTCAAAAGTTCCAAGTAGAGAACATCAAAAAACAGACGTCAGCATTAAGAAGTATCTAGACCATTTGGTGTGCATACTTCATTGGTGAAACAGAATAAATCCAGGAAAATAAAATATTTACAGAAGAAAAACTCAGGTGATATGGCAAAATTCAACAATATTGTTTAAATGAAAATAATTCATGCAAAATCTTAACTTCTTTAGTTTCAGGAGTGAGGGGCAGCACTCCTTTAGTCACAATCATGCTACTAATAGGTATGTGATTGTGAATGTAAGTGAGCCACCGTCCCTCTATGACCCTGAGTTACTGTCATTGTGTAGGGAGGGCAGTGGGGTGGGTAATGCTGGGGATCAAACCTAGGACAAGTGCTCTAGCAACTGAGCTAAACACCCACCTCAGTCCTAAGGAAGGACAACCTGGTGTCAGCATTTCCTAAATTTCACTTGTTGGCATACAACTTGTGAGATGTTTAAAAACCATATCTGCAAATAGTTTCTTCAATTATAAGTATATTCTTATTTAATTTTTTAAAAAAGTTTCCTTTTTTAAACTTAAATTCTACAGTAACATTTGTGAAATTATAAGTTTAATGTATTACATCTTTTCCCCTGATGTTCATCAAAATAAATCTCAAATCACTAAGATATAAAATTCTCCTCTGTATGCCATCTACTTCATCATGGAAAACATTGGATTTGCTATCTAAGATTCGTTCCACTTCTGTGATTGTGCTGTGTGGCTCTTCTCCTGTCCCTTCTGCTGAAGTTGGAAGATTATCTCATAGTACATGTCTGTAGCAGGGAGGTAATCTAGAATTTAGAATGGATTGGCTTGAGATTAAGCCATATTGGTTATAGCGACTGAGTAAATGACCCCTAATGGTGGTGAACAATGAGTAGGGATACCACAGAGCTGAGATGTGGTACAGGAATGTCCATATCTTTGATGAGTATATGAAATACATTAAGAGTTCCTCAGATTCCCAGAGCTGAAATGTTTCTTAAAGGAGATACCACAACAGAGATTAACAGTAATAATAAACTCCACTTGGATTTATTTCAGTGCTTATCCTATGCCAATGCACCAGACTGTAAACATTTTCTCCTTAAAACCACTTATTATCTCACTCACAGATGAGGAAACCAAGGCTCAGAGCAAATAAATGACTTACCAATCACCTCAGCAACTCCTACCGAGTTATCCCAGACCCTTTACCTGATCATTGAAGGCAACTCTGCCATGTTGTAATGGCTTGCACTGAAGCTCATTATATGAGCACAGATCTGTCTCCTTCTAGTGTTTCATCAGAGACACTAGTTCTATTCTCTGGAGCCACAGAACACAGATGAGGTATGATCCACAGTTGAATTCACTCGATTTTTAGATGAGAAAATAGAGTGCTACTTTGGGCTTCATTTGTGAGATCAGCCTCTAGAAGAGGAGTCAACCCTTTTATTTTTCTCTAGACTAGTGCCCCACTGGTACTAGAACTTGCTTACTCCAGGACCCTGGGGTCCACTGAGGCAAAGATGGCAGACCGTGGTCTTACTGTGTTTTGTTGTAGCTGTCTTAATGGTGTGTAAGTTTCTGAAGTTGCCCCAGGTTGCTCTTTCTCACTAGTCACACATTAAGAAGGTTGTAACACTTTCAGATGGATATAGTGGATTAGTCAGGATCTGAGGAGGGTAGCCTGCTGGGGCTAAGGCCAACTGAATAAATGAGAAACAGTAGAGCAGTTTAGGGAGAAGAAGATAAAGGCACGGGCATCCACAGATATCTGCTCCACTCTCTGTTTAAATGAGGGAAAAGGCTTGTTCTTCCTTATATCATTGGCCAAAGATAGCCAGGAAATAGGAAGTTTGGACCTCTGGCTAGCGGTGTCACCTTTAGTAAGTCATTTCACCTATTCTTTCTCCAGGATCTGAATGTGACATGGTTTAGGGGGAAGATTCTTTAAAGAACCTGGTTCAAGGCTCATCATACATTAAGTAGATGCTCCTTAACAGTTACTAAGTTTGGATTTGGATGAAGTATCCTGTTCAACCCAAGAAAGGAAAAGTACAACACAGAACTGTTCAACAGTGGGGTGACATCACACATATAAGCACCTCATCATCTCAGTGGAGGCATCACTAATCTCTGTAAGGGATGCTCCAAAGGAGTTCTTCCATGATGGATGGGAGTATGATCTGGGAGACTCATGGGGTTTCTGGACACCCCTAAACTGCTGTGATCTCATCTGAGTCTCGCTCCAAGCTACACCGTGCTATGGTTTAGGTGTGGTCAGAGCGTCCTCCAAGGCTCCACTGTGATTAAAGTCTTGGTCCCTAGGGCAGCACCATGGGGAGGTGGTGGATCCTTTGGGAGGTGGGGCCTAGTCAGTCTCCTGGGTCATCAGGGATGCATCCTCAGGAAGGATTGTAGGATGTCAGTCCCCCCTCCCCCACTTCCTGTTTGGTAATGTAAATTCTTCCTGATCTTGAACTTTGAACCTCCAAAACTATGAGCTCAATAAGCCATTATCTTTACATATCCTTACATTTGCCTCTGGTATTTTATTATAGTGATGAAAAGCTGACTAATATAGCTGGTGGCAGAGTGACAAATAGAACACACTTTCCCTCATCCCAAGTCCAGGGCTTTCTCCCTGATACCACGAATTTTAAAAAATTAAAATTTATAAACCCCGTTTAGAAACTATCCTAAATGTAATTATATGTAAATGACTACACGTTCCTCTTTTTCGGTAATCACATTTTAAAAGGGAAACATGTACACACATATAACTTGGTAAAGCAAATAATTTATAGCTTCGTGAAAACTGAAAGTTTCTTTATGTTCAAAGTAATGAAAGTGAGCGAGAAAAGTGGAAGACAGCTCAAAGCTTTATTTGCTTGTTCCTAGATATTAGGACATGCCAGAACTCAAGAAGTCATGTCTCATCCGAAGAGTGTAACCTCTGGGAAATTTGCTTTCTTCTCTTTTCATCAGAGGAGGAACTGATTCTCCCTGAGTTCCATGTAGCTCAGAATGAGTCTCATTTAAAGAGGCTCACAGCTCAAAGGACCACGTATTGTCACTGAGTCATCTAAAGAAGGAGCCACAGGTTAGAATGCATTCCAAACTAAGTCTGTTTTTTTTTTTTTTTTAATTTGTTCTTTTTTAGATATACTTGACAACGGAGTATATTTTGGCATACTATCCATCCATGGAGTATAACTTATTCTAATTAGGATCCCTTTCTTGTGGTTGTACATGATGTGGAGTTTCACTGGTGGTACATTTATATATGAACGTAGGAAAGTTATGTATGACTCCTTCTACTGTCTTCCTAAACTATGCCTGTATTCATTCTGCTGGGGGCTCTGTTGAAGAGGCAGGAATAAGCACCAGGTTAGTTTACACCACCTGCAGGGATTCCCTTAAGCACCTTGGAACCAAGTTACGTTCCATGCATTCTTGTATTCTTTCTATTTATGAAGTTTTCCATTCTATTGTATTGACTTAGGACAAGGAAAACAGCATTTTCCATCCATTGACAACGGGTACCAATTGCCTGCTTAGATGAGGAACTGAATTTAAAGAGTTCTAAGGCTTGATGAGTTAATATCTCCCAGACAGCTAGGGAGCAACAGAATACCTAAATATATAATTTAAGAATCCTTAAATAAAACACAAAATGTGTAAGAGATGCCATATAGATTTGATTCCTGTTTCGATGATCATAATAAAGTCATGGAAATTTTTTTAGAGATGTAGAACTGAAAGGGAAATTTTTGATCATTCATTACAGACAGTTAATTTTGTAGATGAGGAAACTCAAGTCTCAGAAACACATCAGCTATCCCCAAGGTCACAGTGCGAGTTGGTGGCAGAGCTGGAACCACAATGAGAGTTTTTTTGACTTGTAGGCCAGAGCTGTTTCACCCAAGTGACACCAATGGCAAAAACAATCTCTTCTGCCTCAATTCTAGGAGACATGCAGACTGTTAATCACAGATCTATATTCTGCTCTCAATGACTGGGTGACCCAGGGCAGGAAAATGAGCTGCTATGATCTCAAAATCCCTCATTGATGGAATGACACACTAATCGATACCCTGTCAAATACAGGGAGAGCTCATTGAGATGAGAAGTAGATACGCTGGGAAATAGAGCTACTCAAAAAAAAAAAAAAAAAAAAGAATGCTCTAGAATGATGGACAAAGGACACAGCTCTTTCAGTTCTTTAAATGGACTACCAAAGCCCCAAATGTGTGACAAATGACTCAGATAGTCATCCAACTAGTCAACAACAAGTAATCAACCAATGGATGGTAAACAAAAAAAGAACAATCTAAGAATAATTTAGGAACATAATAAAAGATACTGTGCAATCCAAGTAATAGTTACTTGACCAGACTAAATTTAAAGAAGATACATGTCCATCTCCCTGGCTTAAGGTAGGTTGTGTAAGATGGATGATAGCACAGTATCTCACTCTACACCTTTTCCCCTTATGGGTTTACTATTTAAAAAAAAAAAAACATTTATTGAGTATATTAATTCCTTCCTGTACTTAATCACTAAACAAAGTGCATCTCAGGGACAGGGGCTGTATTATTCAATTCTTTTCTCCTTCCCTGTCTACCTTCAAAAGCATTTATTGAATGTCTAATATATGCCCACGATATCCCTTACACCTAGCAGATTTTGGCATGTAGTAAGGACTCAAATAATCATATAAATGAATGAATAAATTGCAAAAGCCAAACACATTCTCCATGCACAGAAATTTCAGCATATTTGACTCTTCCATTAAAATCACTTAAATTCTGTCTTAATAAATCTGAATGACACCCCTGGCATGCTGATGCATCTGTGCAAGCATCAGTTTAACATACATGGGCTCTCTCAGCATGAATAACCTTGATGAATACTCTATAAAGTTTCAAATGCAGACTCCCAGACACAGAAGGCATATTTATGACAGGCTAATATTCTGTGACAAAATGACATCAAGTCCTATAGTCCATTCCCCTGGCTCCAAGTAAGACTGCATCTAATCCGCAGCAGAGAGGAATGTTTTACTAACTCAGAAAGATTTCCATTGAATGAAACACACAGTCTTCCAGGCGAAGTCTTAAGTGACTAAATGGGAGGTCAGACTTTGATTTCTTGAGGTAAGTATGGTTTTAATCCCAAGTATAGCAAATTTCACTGGCGGTCCATTACTAATTTAATTAAATCATTTGTTAGATGACATAAAATTACTGGTAATTACATTATAAAGAGTAATTGTACAAAATTTTCTTGTACGAATAAAAGTAAATTTGAGCCTTATTCAATATTTCGTTAAGGAAATTTTAAATTAAATATACTATTTTATTTAAAAAGAAGAACAGAACATATATTCAGAAAAAATGTAGGGGACAGAAATAGCTCACCATTCACCAGTTTATTGAAATCACACAACAGAGATGAAATGCTGTTTGATACAACTAAATTTTCTGATTTAAATTATTTCAGTAAGACTCTCATGGGGGAAAAAAAATGGCCTGCACAGACCTAACTCATGATATAATCTCCCCGTTCAATAATACATTTCTTAAAAATAAGGTCTCCGAAATAATTGGTGGTCATAAGTTGCCAGACGTAAAACATTTCAGCTGAAATCTCCTATAAACTAACCCAAACCATTTGTTTTAGAACATCTTTGTCCACACCAAGGAAGAGTTTGGGTTCTGGTTTTGCATTGGCGCTATAGACCAACTGGCTGCTCTCAAAAATGGAAACATACGAAGGCACAATGAAGGAAGAGGCTCTGGAAATTAAAAGGTGTTTTCTTGCTCCTTTTTAATCCTATGTGTTGTTTTCCTTTCCCTAGATAACAGGTATACTAATTTTGGTGATTTTTAATTTTCAAATGAGAAAAAAATTTAATATTTTTAGTACTGCTTCCCAAAAGGAAACTTAATTTTAATATACCTGATTGCTTTACAATTGGATGACATTTCCAAATAAATCAAGCAAAGGCTCTCACAAACTCACTGCAAGATTAAGATGGAGAATTATTGTTATCATCATCATCATCATGATTATTATTAATGAAATGGCTCCAAAGAACTCACTTCTACATATCACAAAGTAAGAATTACTTGGTTTGTAGCTGATGGGACCATATTGAAAGTATGATTTGAGATAGCTGAGAGGAGAAATAAATTTGGATTTTTTGCTCTAATTTCACCTCCCACATAAACTCTGATGTAGATTTGTGCTTTTCCAAGTTGTTTACATAATGCTTAGGCACAGACTTTGTTTCAAGGTCATGTAAAAGCAGATGCCCTCACTTAAGGCAGAGGGAAGAGGAAATGCATTCCTCATAGGAGTCTAAATTCAACCTAACTTGGATTGTCTAGCATACTTATACAAACTGCTTGCTTTCTGGTCAATTCTAAAATATAAAGAACATTTCTCCAAAGGTGTACATTTTGAAAGTTAAAAAGCTTTTAAAATAAACTGTTTCATATTTCGAAACTCATTCTTTTTAATGCCAACAAAAGAACACCAAGAAAATAATTTTACAAATTTTTTCAATCTGCCTCTGAAATTTGCCACCAGGAAAAGGGGAAAAAAAATGCCTGAGAAGAAAATTATTTCTCTGTTTTTTACTAATTAGTTGTTTAAAGTTTGGAGAATATGAATTCAGCATGTTGTAGAACTGCTATAAATTTTTACAAACAGATGCTGGCAATCCTTATGCTTAATGATTGAAAAATAAAATATGAAATGAAGAATATTTATGAGAAATATTTTATATTGCTATAATTGGTTGTAGCTGATACACAATAAGTAAAACCACAAAATCGAAAGAATATTCAATCACACTGAAAAAGTGGATATTTTAAAAATGATTGAATGTTTAAATTTGAACAAAATTGAAGCATCCAGAAAACAAATAAAATTGATTATTACTCAGAAAAAAATTCTGCTTGGTGTAGTCTGGACATTTTACAAAGAATTTACATCTACAAAAGTGCTTAACTTCACTTCCTCAACTTAAAAGTCTGAAATGAAGCTGGAGCAAAAATTAAAGGACATTTATCTTTTGGGTTTTTAATACATTTCCTTTGCCTTCTTCCTTTTTTATATCTTAATAATTCATTCCATTTTTCTGTTTTCACACACAAAGCAAGTGTCTATCAAACCAGTCACCTAAAAGCAGGCATTCTTGAATACTTTTCATTCAGACTGAGCCTCAAGAGTAATTATTGACATTTTTATTAATTAGAATTCCTTTTTCAGAACAAACAAAAGGTTTCTTGGGTCAGACTAGCAATTATTAAACGAAAAAGAAATAAATAATAAGTAAAAAATAGAAAAGAATGTCTTAAAACGAAGGAAGAAAGAGATGCTCATAACCAAACTCTACTCATCTTAAAAAAAGAAACATTTCCACACTTCATATCTGATAAATAGAAAACTTCTCCCCTACTTTTGAAACAAATAATTCCATCTCAAATCCACATTTTCAAAGAAGCCCCAAGCTTTCTGCATCTGGTTCCTCCAACAGTCCCTTTGCCTCAATAAGGTAAAAAAGCCAGTTCTGGGTATTTTTCTCCCAAACATCCCCACTGAAGCTCCTTACAGATTTCAGCATTGTTACCATGGGTTTAGAAAATAATGACACATTTCAGCTATCACCTCCCTAGACTGAAAGATTAAAAAGACTTTGCCCGAATTCAGGGTAAATGAAGGTGCGTGGGCTCACTCTATAGTTGCAGCTCTCAGTTCTTGCACTCTATCTAGAAGGTTCTCCACCACTACGGATGCCACAAGGGTATCCAGCGAGCGGGAGGGGGAGTCGCCCACACTCTGCCCATCTATTTGTAGAACTCTTTTGACAAAGGTGTTTCCAGATCGACTTGCTCTGAATGCAGCAAAATTCGTGCAATATTGTTCGCATGCATCCTCGCAAGCTCTTGCATGTCATTATCATAGTATTAACAAACCCAGATGATATTTAAATAGTGAAAGGGGTGGGAGGGGGGGCAGGGAGGAATATGTCGCACGTGAAAACTCTGGGTGTGAGAATAAATACAGAAGTCACTCCCTAAGGAACAGAAAAACACATGCACGTCTCCATCGGTGGAGAGCGAACCGAGAGCCAAGCGGCGGGCGTCGCGACGAGCAATCGCGATATTCAGTCTCAGCATCAAGCGGAACTGGACCACAACCCAAAGAAATCAGCTTTTTCCGGAGCAAAGAGCTGCTCCCGATTTCAAAGTTAAAAAAAAAAAAAAAATCAAGTGCCTGGGGTAGAAGATGGCGGGGGCATGGGAAGGGAGGCTGAACAGGAGAGGCGCAACGCTGGCCCCGGCCGACAAGAGAGCCGGATCCCCAGCTCTCCGCGAGCTGGCGGGGGGCGGCAACGTTGCCCGCGGCCGCTGCGCCCACCGCGAGGGTGCCGGCCCCTCCCCCGCCGCTTCCTCTCGCTCTCCCAGCCCCTTCCCCCACGTGTGGGTGACGTCAAAATTCCGCGAAAAAGCCGCGTGGTGGCTCCCCAAGCAGAGGCGCGATTCCGCCGCCCAGCGGTCCCCTCCCAGGGGCGCCTAGAGGAGGGAGAAGGACCGTGACGGCTGGTTCCTTTTCCTCCCGGGAGGCAAAAGCCCCCCGACGCCGCGAGCCAGACGCCCCCACCCCAATTTTCATTGGAAAATTGGCTTTTATAAAGCAATTGCATTTCCAGTGCTATTTTCGGCCGTGTGAGGCGTGTCCTGAAGCTGAATCAGACAGGAAGAGGGGGAAGTTCGGGTCTTTAATTTTTTTTTTTTTAACTTTCCAAGGGAGGGGTGCTAGGTAGGTGAATAGACGGCAGGCGCTAGCCTTCTTCACCCTCGCCTCTCGCATCTGCTGCCTTGGGAATCCAGCCCCGGTCCAGGCTGAGATGTACCGAAGGGCAGTTGGGACACAGGCCGGACGGGCTCCGCCCCGCCAGGTCCCCTGCGCCCCAATGCCGCGGGGGCGGTTGCCTAGAGGAGAGGAGCCCGCAGGCACTTTCACACCCGGAATCCTCTCCTAGGCGTCAGGGACTCTAGAATCCCAATCCCATCCACCAACCCTCTTTCCTCGTGCTGTACACTTTCCGACTTTACCCTCTTATCATTTCTCACATTTTTTTCTACTTTTCTGCCAACCCACCTTTCTGTGCCTTTTCTCACTTCATCTACTTTTAAATAACTGTCGGGTTTTCACTTTTGATGGGCTGACCATCCATCCCAACTTGGAGAAATGTAAATATAGCCCTATTCTTTGGGGGACTTGGGAGGGAGGGTGATGGCCCCCATTCCTGAGCCTGAACTCCCGTCCCCTTCCCCCACCCTGCTTGAGCGCCCCTGCACCCAGGCGGCGGGGCTCGAACCCTCGAGGCTTTCCAGTTTTGAGCCGGTCGCAGTATCACCTGGCTGGCCGGCATCTGCCAGGTGAGCTTGAGAGAATGTGTGCTTAGCGTTGCAGGTTCCTGCAGAAATGCGCCTATAAACACCCAACACCCTGCTGCACCCTACACCTACAGGGTTTTGTACACTCTCCAACCGAAACTGCAAAACCCAAGGAGTGGTGGCGGGCGGGGGGTGGGGGGCGGGGAGCCGGCCCGGGAGGGAATAAAAGTCCAATAAAACTTGCGTTCCTGAAGTTTATCACCGATCCTACAAAGGACAGGATTTCCCCCCCACCCCATGAAGGTGAAAAGGTGATAAGGAAGAACCTTTTTACCTCCCAAATGACCAGAGCACGCTTGCGCTTTTTTCTGCACACCTAAGTCTACATTAAAAGAAAATGCGCACGTTTCCCGGGGGCAACGTGCTTTTCCCCCCGTGCTAGGTGGAGGGATTTTAAAATGAAATTAAGGTTTTAACTTAAACGTGGTCGGAGTGGCGACCAAAAGGGAGAACTCAGTTTCCAGTCCTAGCCTCCTGGAGACATCCTGCCAACCTCCGCACCCTCTCACGCCCCACCCCACGTGTTGGAGACTGAAAAACGACCAGGGGACTGATTCGATGCGAGCGAGGTTCACGTTCGGGAACAGTCTGTAATAGGAAGGGGAAGTGAATGGGGGAACTTAAGAGAAGAGAGCCTGCCACGAGGGAAGCACCCGAACTTGCAGATCTCCATGAATGAAGAGGGCCACAGGGAAGCTGGGGCATCCGCCCGCGACCCTCTCCGCCCCTCCCCTACGCCGGCCACCTCTACCCCACCCCCACCATCCCCCTCCCCGCTGGAATTTCTCTGTAAAGCAAGGAGAGGGTGGGGGGGAGGGGGAGAGGGAAGGGGCGAGGGGGCCCTTGGCTCACTCTAGAGACGGGCTGACGCGCCACCCAGGCTTTCTCCTCCGGGTGGGCGAGCCCCCGGGTCGACCACCCGCCTTTTGCCCGCCCCGCCCCCCCGACTTCGGGAGACCCAGAGCTGGGGATGCTGTCTCTCTAGTGGTGAAGAGACCTTGCTCAGTTAGTTATCAAGTGATGTGAAGAGACTGAAGTCCTCGCCGGCTTCTGTCCTTGCCTGTCGGGTTAGATTTATACTTTTAAAACACCTCTTTCCGCCCCCTACTCATCTCGCTACTCCCTTCTCCCCCAGCAGCTGTCTTGGATCCGCTCTAAGGTGGCCGAGAAGTGTGAGTGTAATTTAATGTTAAGTCGGGAAGTCCAACTTGACTAAAATCAATACGTGATGGACACTGTACTCGGCCCGAGTGTCATCCGCTTGCAGAGCTGTTTCCTTTTGAGTTTGCTACTAAGGTTTTTCAATGAGTTTTTTTTTTTTTCCTTCCGAAAGCTAATGGCTTCCACAGCAATTAGACATTTTCCTCGCCCGCCCCTCCCCTCCCCTTTCTTTACGTATAGTAGATTGGATACTAATTCCCGCTGCCATTGATAAGGTCGCTGGCGCCCCAGCCTCTCCCCGGCCCTCGCCCGCCCCAGTCCCCGCTCTCCCTCCGCCCTCCCTTGGCTTCCTTTTGATGTAGCGGGGAACGCGTCCTACTAAAAAAAAAAAAAAAAAAAAAAGTAATCTGCCCGGTAACAATCAGCGCGCAGTAGCAGGAGCCCCAGAGCTATTGGCTATGCAAATAGAGGGAGGGGAGACGGCGCCCCAAACTCTTACTCACCCTTTTAAAGCGATATCCCTCCCCTCCCACCCACCCCTTCCGCCCCACCCTCGTTTAAAGGGGCTGGCTCCCGGGGCAGAGTTAATCGCTTGCACCTCTGGTTGATTCACTCCCTGCCTTCCCCCTTCCAATCCCGCTCCGCCTTTCAGGGAACCTAGTGAAACGGCTCACCCGGCCCAGCGCCCCCACCCCCCCACCCCCGCTCGCCTTGTCCCTGCTTGGGCCCCCTTTCTCGGCGAAGGAGGTACTCGGTCAACTTCGGAATGCCCGGAAAGCCCAGTCCCACGCCATGCTTACTGCACGTGCCAGCTCGGCCAACACGCTGGGGGCACTGGGCTTTCGCCCCTTCCTCCCCAAAGGAATACACTGAAAGACAGTGAGGGGTGGCGGTAGGAAGGAGATGAGGAAATGCCACTAAGTCCCCTGTAAAAACAGCCTTGACCCCAGGATGCGTTAGAGCACATGTCAGGGCCGACTGCGCTGACAGCGTTTCCACCGCAATCTAAAGCCCAGGATGGCCAAGAGAGGCGCGAACCCGGAGGGGTCGGCGAGGATGCAGGGCGAGGATCCGAAGGGAGGCTGAAGCCTCCAGGAAAAGGAAGGGGTGGCGTTGTTTGCGCAGGGGGAGCAACGGGGAGCCAAACCTAATCCTTCTCTCGCCCCTCTCCCCTGCCTTCCCCTCCCCCTCCCGGGCTATTTCCTAGAAAGCTGTATCAGTGTGGCCACGCTCTGCGCAGACACCTCGGGCGGCTTGTCAGCAGATGCAGGGGCAAGGAAGCGGGTTTTTCCTGCGTGGCCACCCGCCGCGGAAGAACCGCTGAGAGCCCAGCCCCCGTCCTGCGGCAGCACTGGGTGTCTCACTGCGTCTCCCAATGGTGCCCCAGTGCCCCCAAGAACACGAAGGTTTCTGCTCAAGGATCCCATTCTATCAAGTCAGAGAAGCAGCCCCTTCCTGATACTCATTCCTTCATCCTCATCTTCTCCACACACATTCTTGGGGGTAGGGAGACGTTGTTCTGGTCCCTTTAATCGGGCTTGTGAAACAGCTTCGAAGTTATCAGGAACACAAACTTCAGGGACATAACCTTTATCTTTGGGTATGAGAGGTTGCTATTTTCTAAAATCACACCCCCCCCCGTTATGTTTCACGTATGGGATCTATTTCTAAATTGTCTGAGTTCACCCCATCTTCAAGAAAATTATCCTCCATTCCTGGATCTTGAATACGTGGGCCGGAATATTAGGATCAAATTTGAAGCCAAAATTGGAGGGTCGCGTTTGGGCATTGGTACACTTACAGAATGTGTGACATTAGAGGGAATAAATAGGAATTAGTGGGTTTTTGTGGGTTCCCCTATCCGGGGCCCCTGGCATGCGGGACTGGATAGAGGGAGAGGGCCCGGGAGAGCTAGGGAGAGGGGTGAGGGGGGAGCGGGGGACCGCGTTTGAAGTTGGGTCGGGCCAGCTGCTGTTCTCCTTAATAACAAGAGGGGAAAGGAGGGAGGGAGGGAGGAGGGGGAGGAATGGGAGGGCAGGGAAGGGGAGGAAAGGGGAGGAGGAACCCGAGAGGGGAGCGAGGCAGAGGGAGGAGACCTAACTGCCCAGCCAGCTTGCGTCACTGCCTCAGAGCAGAGAAGAGCGAGCTGGGGAGAGCAAGACGAGTTTGAAGGCGAGGACCGGTGCGAGTTAGGCAGCCCCTGAGGCTCTGCTCGCCCACCGTCCATCCCTTCCTCTCTTCTCTCCCAGCTTCTCTCTCTGCCCTCATCTTTCCCCCGGAAACCCCCGATTTTGCCAAAGGAAGGAGGTAAGGGGAACCCACGCCCCTCCCCCTCCGACAAAATAAAATAAAACTTTTCCAGTCGGAGAAATCAGGAGAACGAGTCGCTCGGCTGGCCATGGAGCTGCTGTGCTGCGAGGTGGACCCTGTCCGCAGGGCCGTGCCGGACCGCAACCTGCTGGACGACCGCGTCCTGCAGAATTTGCTCACCATCGAGGAGCGCTACCTTCCTCAGTGCTCTTACTTCAAGTGCGTGCAGAAGGATATCCAGCCATACATGCGCAGGATGGTGGCTACCTGGATGCTGGAGGTAGGTGTGCAGGCGACGCTCATTAGGAGCCACAGCCCCACCTGGATTCTTGGCCCCCCACGCAGGGACCCAAACTGGGAGAGGACAACCCCCTCGCGGGCCTCCAGGCTACAGTGCGTGAGGTTACCCCGCGCCTCTGGGCGAGACGCGTGGCTGCAACTCTTTTCCTTGCTAGATTAACCGAGGGAGGGGGAGGGGGAGGAAAATCTAGGAGAAACGAGGCTGTCCTGGGGCGGGGGTGGGGGAAACATCCCGCGCGCTGGTGCCTGCATGTGGCTTCCTCGTCTTCCCACCCCCATCCCGACCTGTCTTTTGCCGATCGGCGGCTATTTTCAGTGCCATGAAGAAGGGAAAATCGCGACCCACAATAAAAGGCAGCCCCCCAAAAGGTCGGAGCAAATTCGTCCTAGCCTCGGGTCCCCACATGTGGTCGCGACTCCGCGTTGGCACTTCAGGGGGGAGGGGGAGGGAAAGAGGAGGAGAGAAACGGGGAATTCAGGAGCCCCGGAAGTCGTATTGAAGAAACGCGTGTTTTAGGGGAACCCAAAAGAACCACTTCTTAACCCTCGCTCCGGATCTTTGCCGAGCGAACTGTGTGCCCACGTATGCACAGCTCTGGACCTGCCGTGGTTTCGCCATGTTGCTTTGCAAACTCCAGTTGGAAAGGCTGGAAAACGTCGCCCGCTCCCTTAAGCACCCCATTATCCCGACCACCCCACTTCTAATCCTGCCCTCTCCCCCGAGTCCCCAACTCACAAAGATTACTTACAGTTTGGTTTTCCAGCTTCTTCAGTGCGGAGATTTGGGTGGGGTAGGATGGGGGGAGGGAGGAGGTGTGTGTAGGGGGAATTTCGGGGCACCCCTAAATAAGAGGTCAGAGCCCCCCACTTTCTCTTTCCGGGGCTCCCTGTTCCCGTCTTTCCTCCAACTGGGCACCACGTTCCTAGTCTCTGCCCTTGTGGGCCGCAGCCGGACACTCCCGCGCGGCTTCACTCCTTCAAGTTTCCCCTCGGGATCCAAAGCCCCAGGGGTCGAGATACAGACCTTCCCGTCACCCAAAACCTCCGTTTTGGGAAGCCTGGATCCTCTTTGAGGTTTTCACGCCAAAAGGGCTTTTCTAGGATATTTCCTCGATTTTTAATTATTTTTTGAAATCGTCCCCCCCCCTCCGACTCCAGCTGCCGCGGCTGCGGCGCTCTTCCTCCTCCCCTCCCTCCCCCGCTCTTCCCCACCTCTCCCCACCCACCCCCCCAATAGCGGCCCCTGGGGCGCAGGGACCCCCTTGGGCATTTTTTTCAATTGTCGGGAATGATAGAGCAGGGTCTGGGGATCCGAATGAGACCAAGAAGGAGACCCCCGGAGCCTCCAGAATATTTTTATTGATTTTTTGAAAAGATGACGAAATCCAAAAAAGAGTGAGTGAGTTAGAGTGCGCAAAGAAGTCGGAGCCAAGGGGAGCGCGGTGGAGCCTCGGGCGGCAGCTGAGCTGTTCTTTGCCTCCGGGTCTTGGTTCTTAAATTCGCCCCCTTTTTTTGGCTCCGTGAGAATATCCAAGCACGGATGACCTATCGGATTTTATCCCAGTTTTCTCTTCTTTATTCTTATCACACTTTTTACTCCCCTCCCCCTCTTACATAAAAAAAACTAATCTTTTTGTTGATTCCATAGACGATACTTTTTCATTCTTTTTCTCTTTTTCTGATACTATTCTCATTCTCCCCCGACCCTTGCCCACTCCCTGTATAGGTTTGTGAGGAACAGAAGTGTGAAGAGGAAGTCTTCCCTCTGGCCATGAATTACCTGGACCGTTTCTTGGCTGGGGTTCCCACTCCGAAGACCCATCTGCAGCTCCTGGGTGCTGTGTGCATGTTTCTGGCCTCCAAGCTCAAAGAAACCATCCCGCTGACCGCGGAAAAGTTGTGCATTTACACCGACAACTCCATCAAGCCCCAGGAGCTGCTGGTAATGACTGTCCCCTGCCTCCCTTTCTACTCTTTCCTTCTTGCTCTCTTCTGGCCTGACATTCTGCCTTCCACTCACCAGTCCCAAATCAAATTCCTAGGATCCTGAATAAATCCACCACTGGAGTTTTCACACGGATAAGTCTCTTTGAATAAGAGCGAGCTATCCTTTGTGTTCCTACTATGTGCCAGTCAATGAGCCAAAGCACTTAACCTACATCTGTGATCTACCAATAAGATCGTCATTGAAATTTGTGTTGGTGAAATTCATTTGAAGGGTGTGTGTGTGTGTGTGTGTGTGTGTGTGTGAGAGAGAGAGAGATATCTTAATTAACTGATAATATATTAATTAGGTTCCAAATTTTCAAACACTGAACTCTGAGAAAAGAGCCTGATTTTTCCATTATAGGAATGTGTTGCAGGGTGTCTCCTAAGAACCTGGAGGTCAAAGGTAATGTCCAAGATATTGATAAAGTCTCAAGATACCTACATATAGTGTCGGATCACTAAATCACAACACACTGATTTCTGAGTAAAGTCAAAATTTGGCCTTTTTTTAGGAGTCTGAGGCCTGTTTTCTTAGGTCCAATGGAGCTGTGACCTCTCTACAGCCCCAGGGGGTCCTGTCTTGGCTCTGGTTTTCTTCCAGGGAGCCTTTTCCCCACCAAATCTAATATTTTTCCCTTTACAGCTTCATGTGTAAGATGGCCGTATTGCAACAGTTCTGGAATCATACTTCCCTGGTCCACTGGTCCACCTTGGGTGGTTTGCACACTTTTTTCTGCCAGGATTAGAAAGGGGGCCCCCCTTTTCCTGCCCCCTCCTCTCCTTACTGGCAGGGCTTGGGCCTGCCTGCATGAAGTCTAAGTCTGGGTTCTTGAACCGAGCTCTTTGTGAGGAGCCTTCCTTTCTGGGGCTATGCTGCCATCTAGTGGCAGACATGCACATGGTTGGGGGAAGAATTGCAGAGAATGTAGAGAGGGGCATGAATGACTTCACCTTTGAACCGCTGCCAGAATTCAGCTGCTTCTGGTTTGGTCGGAGAGGCCCAGAAAGGTGCTTTTTTCTGGGCGATCTGCTTCCTTTAATAATAGTGCAAGACGAGTGCTTTGTCCTCGAATTTCCTTGTGAGGAGGAAAGACTGGGACTCAAAGTCATCTTTGAAGATGCCGGTTATTGCCTACTGGGTCATGGATGGGTTTTTTACCCTAACCTTCTGCATAAAGCCAGGGGAGATTTTAAAGCTTCTGAAGAAACACAGTGATCAGACTTGAGGACTAGTTTTTTTTGGTTTTTTTTTGTTTTTTTTTTTTTAGTCACGAGAGAGCAGGGGGTAAAAAAAAGGAAACTTCCATTTGGGAGACTGGATGTATTTTTCAGGATGCCCATTTTTTCTAGGATTATCCAAGCTAATTTATATTGTTCCAAATAAAATTTTTTTTTTAACTCTCCCATCTCTTTATGGGATCTGGAAGAGTCCACCTATTTGACAAATGAGAAAGAAAGCTGAGGCCCAGGGAAAGAAAAGGAATCGCTGCAGGCCACATGGCCAGTTGGTGCTGTGATTCAGCATCTATTCCTGGGCCTAACGAATGCAAGAAATTCGGTGTTCTCAGAGTAAAGGAGAGAGCCGTGCACTGGGGAGGTGGTCCCTGCCCTTCATTCTTCTGAATATGACTGATGATAGGCATATTTTCCCTCTGACTACACATATATTTTTTTAAAGTTTTGGTTTGGGCTTATTTCCTTTTGAGCACAATTTCCCATATGTATCTTGAAGAGTCACAAGATTTTTCATTAGCTGGGCTGCTGGTGAGAGGCCCAGAATGGATAGGTTTGTTTCCATTGTCCCAGAACTTGGCTTAGGGGTTCTGTGACCCTGATAGACACCTCTGCCCTTGTCCCACACTACCTCCATCTGCAAAATGGGATTTCAAATGACCATTAGCCACGGGGGCAAAGACCTGTGTAACATTTAGGTGAAAGGACCGAATGTCATATCCCCAAGTTTTCTGTGTGATGTGTCAAAAGGGAATTTTTTTTTTTAAAACCAGCAAAGAAAGAAACAGCACTTTTTAGCATCAGGTAAAAGCCAGCTAATTGGTCACCAAAGAGTTGGGCCAAGGGAGCCTATTTTACTTTATATCTTCTGGCATCATTTTTCCATGAGGATTTAAAAGACTATCAATCCAGTGATAGAGATGTGCAATAAATTATTCCCAAAGGGCTTCAGTGTCCTTGGCCATAACTTATGGTAGGCCCAACTTTCTGGGTGGGCAGACAGCAGCATTTCATGGAAGTCAGGATTGGGTGGGAGTGCGGGGAGCTAGGGAGGAAAAGAATTACAAGAAAATAGAATCTTGGCAACAGAGCCTGACGTTAGCAGCAAAGAAGAGCCATCCCAACTTCAAAGCCCTCGGGGCATCCTGACAAACAGACCCCCTTCCAGCTTAGCAGCCCCATCCTAACGATCATCATTAACACTGGTCTGGACCCCAACCCTCCCACACACACCAGATCAGCCTGCGGAGTTTTTATTCCGCTGTCCTCTCCCTGTCTTCCTCACCAGGAGTGGGAATTGGTGGTGTTGGGCAAATTGAAGTGGAACCTGGCTGCTGTCACCCCTCATGACTTCATCGAGCACATCCTACGCAAGCTGCCCCAGCAGAGGGAGAAGTTGTCTCTGATCCGCAAACATGCCCAGACTTTCATCGCTCTGTGTGCCACCGGTAAGGACCAGGCTCAGAGATTGGAACCAGGGAGGGAGAAGAGCCCGTGAGGGCATGCCCTGGGGCAGGGGGATCCTAACTTTCACGCCAGTTGGGGTGTTTCCAGGAGGGGGGAGGGAGTCTTGAGCAACCCAGAGTCCCAGGTTTCATTCTTGAGTTCTTTGTTCTTTAACTTTATCGGAGCTGGTATATTCTCTTTTCTCTGCTAAACTCATAAATGGTTTATGACAGGTGTGGTAAGGGGGAAAAAATGGGTGCCTGTTAAAATGTACTTTATGATGTCTAAAGTGCTCTTTGAAGATTATGTATACTGCTTACTGGTTGTGTTTAAATCTTTAATCTTTTGAGGAAAAGGATGGCTTGGAGATAAGCCCAAGAGGAAATTTGGGGGGGTGGGGCAAGTACAGGGTAAAGGAGCAATGTCAAGGTAAATGTGCAGCCTTTGCTGATAGTGGCGAAGGAGAAGAAAGGAATTCTTTCCCTTTCCACTGTGGGCATTGATTGCTGTTGCCTCTGCTGGGTGGGGGAATGAGCCTTTCTGAGGCCTAGGTTCTAGTGCCCTCCCTGCCTCTGGATTTTGGCTGCGGCCTTTAACACAGCAATTGCAGCTGGCTTTTCCATCCACACTGGGGATCCCACTGATCGATACATAGTTTTTGTATTTTCCTCATAGAAGTAAAGGCAGTGGTTTGAGGGTGTCTCATGAAGCTGACCCTTGGCCCGTTTGTACTGTTTTTTTTTTTTCTTGCTAGTGGCTGTGGTAGGAGACCCTGGAAGCTTAACCACCCAGGGGAGAGGTGTCAAGAGTTCATATTTTTTCACAATCAGAAACATTAGGTAATGAGCTAATGTTTGGAGAGGTTCAGCTTCAATTTGCCAGGGGTAGTTGGATTGTATAGGTGGAGCTTAGGGTGAACCTCTTAATATCTTGTTACATGTTATTCATGAGTTTGGGCAGATGATTATATAATGTGCTATAGTGTATATGCTCTTTGTCCACAGTCAAAAGGTCAGGCTTTGTTACTTATCACTGAGTGACCTTGCACAGGCTGTTTGACCTCTCTGAACTTCATCTGCAAAACGTGCCTGTTGATACATCATCCTATAGCTTTTGCAGAGTGATTAGGAAAATTAAAAATCAGAAAGAAAGGACGTATGTGCAACCAGACATGTAGGAGAATGTGCCAAGGTACTAATTCCAAAAATGCCACCCTCCCTGATTTTTAACTCTGATTTTAACTGTTCCAGCTAAGGTGGATCTGTCACTCTAACACCTCCAGCCTCCCTCCTCTGGTTCCAGCAGGGCCCATGAGTTCTGTGTTTGTTGACTTGAGTGGAAGAGTCCAAATATTCTACTTTTGAATCCAGAGCACAGGATTTGCTGATTTTCTTTAAGTCCTCTTCTTCCAGACCCCAATCAGGCCCCACAGCATTGCACATGTCCCCTGAGCTCCTGTGGAGTCAGCGAGGACAGATCCTGCAGGCCCCCACCAGCCCCTTTCAGCAGTGCTGCCTTTTGGAGGGCAGCAGCCTTTCTTTGCCTCCTCCGTCTCCTGCTGTCTGGTGTGGGCCCTAAAGGTCAGTCCCTCGTTGACCTGTCATTTTGTCTCCCAGGCTCTGCTGTCTCCTTCCTCTCTTGTCATGAATCTCCGTGGGGGAGGGGTCAGCTAGTCCTTTCTCTCGGGGCCCTAGGACAGCTGACCCCTGACCCCAAACTTCCCCATTGCCCAGCTGTTGATAGCCAGAATTCTGCTTTGACCTTGTGTCTTGACTGACAGATCTTTGGGGATCTGTTCACCCCTTTCTCCTCTCTGATCTCTTGTCTGATCCAGGCAGAGGTGCTAGGCAGAATTAGCCAAACATGGGCAGGTCCCCAAATTCTGAATAGGCCATAGGCCCATTCTCTAAAATTGGGGAGCCCATCCCCCACTCTTGGCCTTCTTGCCCAGATCCGTGGGGTGGCTGCCAATTTTGGGGCCATAATAGGGAGCCTGGGATTCAGGGACAGAGGAAAGAGGTCCAAAGGGAAATGAAGTGTCATGAACACTGCCTTTTGGGGGCCCTGAGCTGGCTTTGGCCAGAGAGTGGGGAAGGATCGGAGAAAGTGTGCCTCCAACCAAATCAGAACCCTGTGTCAAGTCCTAAGCCACGGACAGATCAGAGCAGAGGGAGGTCCTCAGAAGCTATAGAAAGGATGGTATAGGTATAGAAAGGATGGATGGGCCCATCTCACTAGGCACTTGTTCCTTGATTTGCCCCTGAGTTTGCAAGTGACTGAGTCACACAGAATCCCCTCTGCATAGAGGTTTATGGCAGGCAGTCGGCCTGACGGTCTGTAAACACTGCTTTTCTTGGAGGAAACCCCTCCCAGGGAGAGGAGCTACCATATCCTGCAGTCAGGGTCTGAAAAATGGGTGAGTACACAGGACTGTGCCTGGCATGCAACAGGCTAACAAAAGGTTGGAGACACCCCTCGGCTGAGCTGCTGCTAGCCTGCATCAGGCTCTCACAGATGCCCCCCTTTCACCCAATCCCGAACATTCTGCCTTGGAGCTGATGAAGCACCTGCAGCCAGGGTCCCATGGCTACATGTGGGGACAGAGGTGTCCTGGAAAGATGGTAGGTGGCCAACCCTCAGACTGTGTGGCTAGTTTATGGGAAACGTTGGTTGTGAAAGAGCTGGCAGTGGTTCTGCAGAGAGCATGGAGAGCGCATGTGTGTGTGAAAGGGGACGAGAGGGCGCAGGAGAACACAGGGGCCACGGGGAAGGGTGGCAGGTTGTCAGTCTTCCTTTATCAGACTCTGGGGGTAAGATGGTGGTGAGGCAGAGAAGTGCCCTCCTTCCCTTTCCTGCATGGCCAAAATGACTTCTGGGGTAGAGACAGCCTCAAGCTGCCTGGTATCGCTCTCCTGGCTGGTCCTGGTCAGTGGAAGTATTGGCAGGGAGTGAGGGGGTCTTCCTAACTCTTGCTCCTGGCATTGCATTCTCTCTTCCTGGAGCTTTTGGTACTGAGTGAGCAGAACTGAGCCCTACCTAGTTCCCCTGGGGAGTTCTGATGTCAGATCTCCCCGGTCAGCAATCGAGGAAAGAAGAAGGATAGCACTTAGGTACTGGGAGATTCTTCCCACATATCATGCTCAGCAGACAGTCCCAGTGAGTCTGGAAGAGCCAATGGCATTGAGTTTGAACTTGGTGCAAGGGAGGAGGTCACTGCCTCCTCAGGGACCCTGCGTCCCCCTCTTTTTGCACTAGGAGCCTACCTTAAGGAGTTGCATCTAGGAGTTTATGCCACACACACAAGTAGCCCCTCCAGGGCCTTCCCAAGGTCTAAGCCTTGGTGATAATGATAATCCATTGTGCTCTCCGAATCTTCCCAGTCTTAACTAAAGATGCTTCATGAGTCTCTTTCCCCAAGTTGTGGCCAAGCTGGGGTGACCCAGCAAACAAGTTCTGTGACTTGGCCTTTGATCCAGAATGGGAGATCGGCCTCAGTGGTGGCCAAGAAGAAAGAATTGAAACTCACCTTTCCATCCTGAGCCTCTGAACTGCCTCCACAGTGAGAGGTCACAGGGCTGAGAGGAAGTGGCATGTTGAACTGGGAGTCTCAGTTCTTCTGTAAGCACACCCCCCGTGGGGACAAAAGTGGGACAGAAGTGTGACACTGACTATCTTACTTCCCATCTGGCTTTGGGGTGAAATTGTCATAATTAGTTATTTTGTCTTGACAGTCCTGCCCCACAAGGACAGGGTGTGTTGAACTCTGGGGGTGGCAGATGACTGTGTGCCGAATGACGTCATTGGTATTATTGGTTGACCAATGAGTACCCTGGGTTCTGGCCCTTTAAACTTCCACCTGGCTGCAGGTTGGAGGAGGTGGGGAGGAAGGAGGGGGGGAAACAGACCTGGTTTCCTGTGTCTCCTTAGCCTTAGAACAAATACCTTTCGCCCCCTAGTGGTGAAGAAGAGCATAGCAGTCAAGATGTTTTTTGCAACCATAGCTAAAATAGTTGGTGCTAAACTTACTGGGGAGGAGAACCACAGAATCTATGGTCTCTTTAGCTCAGAACTCCTTCTCCAGTGAAATCTTACCAAGAAGTGAAGATGCCAAGTTGATGAATATGGAGCACTTCTCATGGCCCTTGTTCAGGTTATGGAGACCCCTAAGAACCCAGTATCTCCTATAGCTAACCTCCTCTTGGGAGGTTAAGCAATGTATATGAGATCACATAGCCTGCAGGTACCATGGGTAGACTAAGACCCATGTCCCTGGACTCCTGAGCTAGGACTCTTTCTTCTGGACTTTTCTTCCACTTCTGATATAAAAGTATCCTGAATCCGGGAGATAAACTCAAGGAGCTATTCAACTTCTGGTAAGTTATACAGAGCCCTGAATCTGGAGTCCAAAAATGTCCATTTTAATCCAAGGCCCAATCCTTCAGTGAGTGACATTGCACAAACCATTTAACCTCTCAAGGTTTCCACTCACCTGTAGAAGATTTCTGAAACTGGTGAATTTTAGGTCATTTTTATTGATGTGTCACCATCACCACCATCAGCATGAGAAGCAGCCCTTAGTGCTTGTCTGCAGAACCAGGGTTTGTTAATCTGTGTCCTTTGCCTCTGCCCCGTCACCAAGAGGGAAGAGGTAAAGTCCGATGCTCCTCATATGCGGGCATTGCCCCTTGGCTCCTGGTGACCAACACTGAAATGAATGTGGAATGTGTTGGAAATAGAGTTGCCAACTTCAGTCTTTCATTCATCATAGGCTCTTTCCATTCCCCTGTGGGGCCTTAGTTTTTGCCACTCCCGACAAAGCAGTAAGAGGCTTTGGGAGCTTGATGAGGTCATTTCCGGGACACACACTCAACTGGATAGTGAAAGATTCTCTGGGAAGCACAGAGCCCTTATTCTTTCTGGCCCTCATCATGCCTGGCCTGCTCTCTGCATCTGCCTGCAACCCTAGGATGCCTTTCTCCCTACTCCATGAGATGCTTGATAGACTGCAGCAGCCAGACAGCCCCTCACAACCCCACAGAAAGTTCCAAGAGCAGGAACAGTGCAGGTGATAATGAGATGGAGGCTTACCACTGTGCTTTCCACGGGCTATTTTAATTGATCCTCAGAACAACACTGCGAGGTAGGTATAATTGTTATCCTTATTTGCGGATGAGAAAAGTGGCTTTAGACATTTCCCTGGAGTACACACCTAACATTTGTAAAGCCCCATGTTGTTTTGTATTGCTGGGTAAAGAGCTGGTGCCCAAGTTTAAGAAACTGGTGTTTTCTTTGGGGCACAAGCAGTGTTTTACATTTTGGGGAGTCATCCATGCTGCCTGGAATGGTGAGAACACATTGTTAAAGACTCCATCAGGCACTGTTCCCAGGAGGACTCCCCTTAGCACTGAACGTAGAGTCCCCTGT
Source organism: Ictidomys tridecemlineatus (assembly GCF_052094955.1). Taxonomy (NCBI): domain Eukaryota; kingdom Metazoa; phylum Chordata; class Mammalia; order Rodentia; family Sciuridae; genus Ictidomys; species Ictidomys tridecemlineatus. The sequence goes on along the minus strand of NC_135482.1, from coordinate 105,881,505 downwards.
GGAGGTCTTGCACTTGTTGAAGCCCGGACAATTCACATATCCTTGATGGCTTCATGTGCTTAACAGTAACGGGTTTTCTTAGCAGTGGGACAACAAACATAGGCACGGATGTGTGTGCTTCCTGGTCTGTGGCTTGTGGCAGAGGGAAGAGAGGGCCAGGGATATTTCCCTGCCCCTTCCCTGCCAGATGCTCTCACCCAGGGCCTTGATGGGCAGAGGGCCACGGGCCAGCTGCCTCCTCTGTGTTTTGAATGTCACAGGGGGAAGCTAACGAGGTTATTGGGCAGAGAAACACTCTCCTGTGACCCACGTGGAAGAGACCTACAGCAGAGCAGGAGGCAGGGGAGGCTGGCTTTAGTTACACCATCCATGGACATAAGAGAAGGCACAGGCGGAGTTGGCAGACAGTAGGCGCTGGGTGCAACACCATAATATAGGGCCCTCAGGGTGTGAATGGTAATGGCAAAGGAAAGAGAGCCAGGGAGAGAGACAGACTTACCACCAGGCTAGCATGGTGTTCCTGGGATTCAGCCGAAATGGGAGGGGAAGTATGTGCATGGTTCATTGATCCCCAGTGGGTCTAAGAGTACAGACTTGATATTGTGGCAGTGGGCTCCCCACTAAAAGTGCTTCCATAGAATATGTTTTTACAATGGAGCATTGTACAGGGAGAAGGGGAAATACTAGGGAGACATGGGCTTTGACATGGGCAATACAGTGTGACTCATCTTCCCCTCTGCTCTGCGCCCCCACCCCACATGCACCTTTACTTCTGCATACAGTAAGTTCACTGGATTTGTGCTAGCTGGAGACGGCCCACTGGAAGGATTGTGCCAATCCAGGACTGAGTAATCAAACTATAATCTCTAACACCAGAAGTCAGGGGTAGGGCAATGTAAAGTCTTAGCATTAGGGTTATACCTCTGTGCACCTTTTATGGTTGATGCATGAATTAAACAGGAAAGATGTGGAAGGTATTGTGGGTGGTATTGGTAGCTGTTAGCAGCTGTAACCGGCAGTAGCTCTTGTCATGTCCCCTTGATGGACTGACCTGCTGTTGGATCATAGTCACCTAGCTCACTGAGGGAGTACCAAGGGGACAATGAGTGCCTGGAGTCCCAGGCTGGCCCTGCTGCTGTATAGAATCATCCTCTGACTATGCTCTTGGAGAGCCAAAAGTAGAGGGGGTTTAACTGGGATACAGCGGTTAATCTTGGCTGCTTGATTCAAGTCCTCTGTCCTGTTGTCCCAAGGATCCTTGTTGTGGGGCTAGAAGTTGAGAACTGTGTGAAACTCGGCCGCCATGCACCCCATCTTCTGCATAGCTGCTTCTCTCACTTTGTTTACTTGTATTTATAAACTAATCTTTTTGTTTTTATCACCATATTAGCGAGATGGTAAGATCACAGCAGGACTGTCATTCTTCATAAAAGTTTGCCTGATTCTCCCACCTGTTTCTTGGTCCTCCTTCCAACATGGAGAGCCCTTGGCTTATCCCACCTGTAGGGCACATGGGGTAGTTTTCCGCAGTCCCAGACCTCTTGTGCTCTGTTCCACCATCACCCTCTAGAGGAAATCATGTCTCATTCACCTTGAGGCCCCCACCAGGGCCAAGAATAGTACCTTGCACATGAGATCGTGGGACCAGGGACGATGAGCCCTCTTTGATTGGCTGGGTGCACTCAGATGGGCTCTCGTCCTTCCCTGCCTCAGTCTCCCATCTAAAATCTGGAATAGCCGTACTGCGACAGCAGAGGGCTTGCTATGAAGGGAGGAGCTGAGGGAGAATGTGCCGTGGACCAGGAGCCACTTGTGCAGCTGGCTTTCCAGCTCTGGCTTGCAAGCTCCTGGGTCTTTCTGTGCCCTGACCTGTGGCCCCTCGTCTCTTGCAGACTTTAAGTTCGCCATGTATCCGCCATCGATGATCGCAACTGGAAGTGTGGGAGCAGCCATCTGTGGACTCCAGCAGGATGAGGAAGTGAGCTCTCTGACTTGTGATGCCCTGACTGAGCTGCTGGCCAAGATCACCAACACAGATGTGGTAGGTGGTGGCTGTTGCTTGGTTAAGACCGGGTGTCTTAGCCCCTGTAAAGAGGCCATTGGTTTGATTATGGTGGGGTGTGTGTGTGTGTGTGTGTGTGTGTGTGTGTGTGCAGGCTGGGGATGATCTGTTTTCCGAGATCAACATTTAAGGTCATATGAAATACAGCAGGTGAGGTCCCTTGAGGTCTGGAAGCACCACTTGCCATAAAATCCAGACAAGAAGAACTCAGCAAGCTGAGACTAGGGGAAGGTTGTTATCTAAATTTTTTCATGGTGTGGGCTTCTCAGTGTCTGAATTGCTACTTCATTTCCATTTATGTCCACGGTGTCTGGCCGCCTCACTGAGCAGTGGAGAGCTTCCCGGCTGCTCACACGCACTGAGATGGCGAGACACAGGGAGAAAGCCCAGCTAGAGCCAGGGCACGGGAGGCGTCCCTGCGAGAATGGCGTCCGGCCCTGACAAACCTCCCCCACTCCCGTCTCTTACTTCCCTTTTGTTCAATCTAGTAACGGCTTAAAAGGCACTCTGAAAAGACAAAGTGCTGTACACATTAAACAAACTATTATTAGCTATAGGCATCTTTCCTTTCTGTGTGGACAGCCCAGAGGCTGTTGCTTCTAGCTGCCAGAGTTGGGAACTCCTTAGAAGAAAGGGTTTGAGACAGACCAGGGTTCAGTAAGGCCCCGATTTCAACGGCAAGGAAATTACAGTCCTGGAGGGTCGAGACCGGAGGGCTCTGAGAGGACCCAGAGGCAGGGGAGGCAGTGACCGAGCTGGGGGGCCCAACCTCCAAGCCCTGGCTCCAGCTTCGAAACTCAGGCTCTGCCCCTGCGGCAGCTCCTGTGATCTTGTTGTTTGAAAAAGGTCTTTGGTTGAAAGGCAACTGGAGCGAGGGGTGTTGGCTCTGAGGCCCTTGTGCATCACCATGGAGAAGCTCAGGAATGCAGGGGAACTTCACGATGACACCCTCCGGATGTTCTAGGGGAATTCAGAATGCCTCGTGTGGGAATGCATTGAGTTAAGTCATGTGATCGACAGGCCTGTGACGGTTGCCTCCACAAGGGACGCTGAGCACAAGGCTGCAGCTTGCTGGCTTTCCGACCCACCCACCTGTATTTGGCTTTGGCATTTGTTTTTGCCAGCTCCCAAGAAAATGGCAGGTAGGGAAGGGCCCGAAGGATCAAACCCTAGGTCCTTGTCTGAACCAATATTTAAATATTCTTTTTAAGATGCTAGCTCCAAAACCTGTAAGATCTGGATTGCAAAGAGCCCTCCAGTGCAGGGTGAAGTGTGCTCTTTTATCCCCCAGAGAAAAATCGTGGACAGAACTTAGAACTTCACGTTTCTAGAAAGGATCCACTTCCTTTCTTTTCTGAATGTCTCCTGCCCAGGTCGTCTAGGACTTCCAACCATGGAAGACCAGCCGTTCCTCAGCGCCCTGAGACAAAACTGTCCAGGGCAGGAGTCTGACTCCCAGGCATTGTCACCTCCTTCAGATATTTATAGACTGACCCCCCCACCCATCCCAGGTCTTCTCCCACATCTCTCCTTGTTAGTCACATGGACAGAAATCACTCCTGGGGGCTGCCACTGAGGCTCTTGGGTGGTGTCTTCTTTTTGTGACTGCAAACCAGTCTGCCATGTCATCATATTGGGGAAGCTCTGCCATTTCCAGAAACCGTGCAACTGGTCCTTTCCAGTCAGCCCTCAGGCTGGGCTGCATGCCTGCAAGGCCTTCTTAGCTGTCCTGTAAATCACGGCATTGAGTTGGCACTCCATCTCTGGAAAGGGCCTGTGCCGGGTTTCTTAACTGGGGCTGCATGCCCCTGCCTTGTTTTCCACAGTGGGACTGGGGATTAACGTTTTAATATTAAAAACCAAGCATGAACATCATTAATAGAATATAAAATTTGCACCATTAGTTCAGATAAAAATTTGAGACTTCTAACATTCTAAGCTCCCTCTGGCTCCCAGTGGCTTGCTCAGTCTCTCCCTAGGGGTGTTTCAGTGGGAAGGTTAGGGCTTTGGGCACTGGGCTGGGGCACTGTGTAGGAGCAGCTTCCTGAGTGCTCAGTGCTCCTCCCATCCATCAGCTTGTGTTCTCTGAAGAGCTGAAGTTCAGAGTGAAGGAGAATGAAAGGACTAGAATTTAGAACGCATTAGCATTTGGAGGGAGGTGAGTTCTGCTTCCTGAGCTCTGTTTGCTGTGAATGAAGAAGTGGTGTATTTCGAGCACTTCCTGTCCATTCATTTCTGGAAGGGTTCAGTGAAGGCCCAGTTGTTGCAGGCTGTATAGAGATGAGCATGGCATGGTCCCCAGGCACCCTGCTAGAAGTTGGGGGCAGGTGTGTGAATGGTGCCTGGAAAATAGATGATGACGTCCCAGTTTTCAAGGAACTTAGCGATTGTACAGAGAATCAAAAAAGGACAGTATGCAAAACCCTTCCCAGTCAAGATTTGAGAGGAATGTGTGCCAAACGTGTGTTAAGAACCATAGATGCAGTAGGGCAGCAATTCGGAGGAAGGAACTCGGGAGCCCTAATGCAGAAATGCAGGCCTCTTAGCTGTACGAAGTTGGTGACAGAAAACGTCTTTGAAATGCAAGTGCAAAATGTGGTATGGACAGGCAGTGGAATATCATTCAGCCTTTAAAAAGAAATGGCCTTCTGATAATATGCTACGATGCATGTGGACCTTGAAGGTATTCAGATAAGTAAAATAAGCCAGGCACAGAAGAAACACTGCATGAGGGACCTGGAAGAATCAAATTCCTAGATAGAAGTAAAATTGAGGACCTGCGGGGAGAGAATGGGGAGTTAGGATTTAATGGGTAGAGAGTCTCAGTTTGGGATGTTGAACAAGTTCTGGTGATGGCACAGCTATACTTCATGCCCATATATGATGAAAAATGTCTAAAACGGTCAATTTTTTGTTATGTGGATTTTACCACAATAATTTGTATATGTACATAGCACATGCACATTGTGTGTGTGTGTGACAACCTAAGACGTGCTCTGAAGTCAAGTACATGTTCACCCTGGACCACACCTTGCCCCCTAGTACACAAGCACATAACTCAGGAAGAGCTGCCACCTGACCCCCCACCCTCCCAAGTCCAGTACTCCCCATGCACCTTGTGATTTATGATCCTTTCAAACTTATGGAGTTCGCTCTCACTTTGGGAGATAGGCCACAAATTTTCCAGGAAACAGACTTTTGAAAGTGGGTCCCCCTGATTCATCCGAAGTGGCCAGACAAGTTTCTCTGCCACTGGCCAGCGGCAGTTAGCTTGATTAGGAGGGACCCACGCAGCTCTGAGGAAACGGGTCTTTGTTGCTCCATCTGGTTGCTAAAATAAACCGGAACGCTCCATTCCAAAGAGAAAGCTGAGTGAGAAGCCTGACAGTTTTACAGGGAAGGAAAGTCTCAGAGGGTGGTATATTTTAAGTACTTTTTCCTTCCAGTTATAAGAGTTGCTAAAAACAGACCCTAGCGAGCGAGCGAGGCTGGCGTTTCGGGGGGAACTTCTGCTGAGGCTCTTGTTGCCAAGGGTAAGCTTGAGAAGAGGGATCCACCATCCTGGGCCCCCGCAGAATCGGGGTTCCTCTTCCGTCCCCTGGGCACTGTGCTTGCGCTTCGTGCCAGCATTTACCTCACCGTCCCCTTGTCTATAGGACTTCTTGAATAAGACCCAACTTGTACTCAGCTCTTTATCCAGAGCCCCTGGCAGAGTCATTGGGGAGTGATGCTAGAGAGAGCGGGAGGGAAGGAGGAAGGAAGGAAGGAGTGAAGGACAAAAGGGAGGCAGATGCATTTCGAGCATGTTTCTCATTCATTGGTGTCCCTGTGTCTTTCAGAAAGAAACAGAGAGACATAACATGTAGACTGTGATTAGATATTGGTGTGCTACAAGTCTGGGTCCTCTGAACATTACCTGACTATCTCAGAGCACGTCACTTAATCTTCACACCAAATGGCACACATTCATTCATTCATTAAAGAGTGGCAGGGAGGCTCTCCGGCTATGGAGAGGTGAGATAACTGGGAGATGTTGATCAGAACAGCTACAGACTCTAATCATCTGGCCATGACATTTACCCTCTTCTATCTCCATTACATCAAAACTCTTTGTCACATTCTTCGATCCTGCCCAGAGAAGGTTCCAGCATGTCCCTTCCTTGGGGTCATCCTGGCATTTGAAGACCCTGGTTGTCAGTGGGCAATTAAAAAGCAATGGGCCTGCAGTGACAGGAAGTCTCCCCCTGTGACTTCGAGGTTTTCTCCTCCCCTCGGGAGAAGCGCACCTTGTTCCAAGGCCTCTCCCCCCCCGGGGGGACGGTGCCTTTTGTGGGCTGTAGAGAGCCCCTGGTCAGGAACCTTGTGAGGAGTTGCTGGAGGGCAAGCTGGGGGCAGGGAGGTGGAATACAAGTGGGGGCCTCTGCCTCCGCCCCCGCCTCATTTCTCTGCGGGCCTCATTTGGTATGCAAGGAAACAAGCCAAACAGCCTGTGAAGAAAGGAAGAATGAGATAGTTTCCTAAGTTGTCTCTGCCTGAGTTGGCCATGGGTCTGGGGCTCATTCAGCCCTTTGTCCCCCTGTTGAGTGCAGTGCGTGTGTGGTGACAATGGAGTGATGCAGTTCCACTGAGGGCTAGTGGTAGGAGTTCCGTCAGCCCATTCATGGAAGCAGAGGAGGGTGCAGGGCACGGAGCTCGAGCCAGCAAGCAGAGGAAGTCAGAGGCCCGTGTAACGAGCTGGAGATCACAAACGCTGCTGTCAGGGCTCCGAGGCTGGGGGCTGGGGGCAGGCGCAAGGGAGAGGGCGGGGGGAGGGGGCCTATCATGGTCGGAGTTGGAGGGGTGCCCGACCTCCAGCGCTGTGGAGTGCCACCTGTCCAGGCTGACAGACGAGCATTATGGCTTTCCTTTTAATCAGCTTAATTTGGGGCATCTTAGTACAATGGCTGGTGCTTCTGGAGGCCGCCACGAAGCTGAGATCCCAGAGCCGCGGCACCTCACAAGCACGGAGCATCTTTTTGTTGGAGGCGTGGTCGCCATCCTCCCTTGGGCGATGTCTCCCTTTCTTGGAGGTTCTCTGGCATATCTGTCCTTACTGAGAGCCCAGAAGAAACAGAAGTCTAGGAAGAATACACTGGAATTGGAGGCTGGCCCTTATTAAAGCCAGACTCACTTGGTGTCACCACAGGGCAAGCCACTTCACCTCTCCAGGCTTTGGTTCCCTGGCTGGACAATTCCCTGCCCATTTGCTCTCCAAGAACCACTAGAACCTCCAAATTCTCCACTTCTATGGTTTTTTTGGTGGGAGGGGGTCAGGAATTGAACCCAGGGGCACTCAACCACTGAGCCACATCCCCAACCCTGTTTTGTATTTTACTTAGAGTCAGGGTCTCACTGAGTTGCTTAGCGCCTCACTTTTGCTGGAGCTGGCTTTATGGTAAGTCATCTGAGAATCCTCCCCCTTTGGAAACACTAACTCTACTCAGGTTGGCCTCCCAGCAGGAGCAGTGTGGCTGGATTAGGGACAGGGTTCTTCCTCCTGATCACCACCTCCCCCACCCCATCCCATGCCTTCTCCTGTCCTGCTTTGGGCAAGAATGGGGCTTATGGGATGTGACGTCCAGTTGCAGGTAATAACACCACTGCAACATCCTCTCTCAGACACACACACAGGCTCTTTAAATCCTCTGAGAATCCTGCCATCTTCTTTAGATAACAAAAGCTCTGATCGGGTGAGCATGTGCCACCACATCTAGCACTACCACGGCTGGCTAGAAAAAACCATTTTTTAAACACCCCTTTTGCCATTTCCTGGAGTACCTGCACAGCGAAGGAACATCACACACTAACTTCCCAGATTCAACTGATGATTCTATACAAGGAAGAAAAAAATAATACCGTGCACAGAAACGGGGGCTGGTGAGATGGGGTGCTGCTGGTCTGAGGTCTCAGCCTTAGCTCACACGGCTGGGATGAACATCCCCTCTAACCATGATCTGAGGGTTTGAAGAGGTGTTGCCCTGCAGCCTGACCTCAAAGCACGAATCAGCTCCTTCCTGTGGTGCTCAGATGGAGCAAGAACTATCTATTTCAGCTCCAGAAGAAGAACTAATGGTGATGCACTCACCCATTGTAGTGTCGGACGACCTTCCTGAGGGACATCCCACTGTAGTTTTGACCTTATGCTAGCCCTCACGTTAGCTTTGATTCTTCATTTGAGATGATTATTTTTAGGTCATAAGACTTTAACATTTTCAGATTCCTTCTGCTGAACTGCAAGTACCCCTAGAAACATGCTTTTCCACTGAGCAAGTCATGACCTGTGGACTCAGGGCTGCTGGATGAGCCTTGGGGAAGGAACACAGTGAAGAGCTCAACAGGGGGCCCGTGACGCCCAGATTCCTAACCACTAGTGAAGGGGGTCAGGCAGGGTAGGGAATGGGACTGGGAGGTGTAAGGTTACCTTACAGAGAAGGTAAGAGATCCTTGGTGCCAGTTCTTGATGCCTTCTCAGCTTTGAGCATGCACAGCAAGCCCCACAGTCAGGCCACATTGGCCTAGTTCAGCCCCATCTGTTCTGAGCACATCCTGAGCCAGTCTTGAGTAAATGCTAATCCACACCTCATTTTAAAGAAATCTAGGCTGGACATGGTATGCTCCTTTAATCCTAGCTACTTAGGAGACCGAGGCAGGAGGACCACAAGCTGGAGGCCAACCTGGGCAACACAGTGAGGCCTTGTTCAGAGAAAAAAAGGGAGCTGGACATGGTGGCACATGCCTGTAATCCCAGGGACTTGGGAGTCTGAGGCAGGAGGATCACAGGTTAGGGGCCAGCCTCAGCCATTTAGCAAGACCCTCAGCAACTTAGTGATGCCCTATCTCAAAAAGGGAGGGGATATGACTCAGCACCACCACCCCACCCCGCTTCCCCTTCAATCCCTAGTACTTCTCCACAAAAAAAAAAAAAAAAAAAGGAAGAAGAAGGAGGAGGGAGCATTCTTTCAGATTCCAGGACTGATTCACTGTTATGCATAATAAATAGTATTCATTTATTGGACTGCTACTTAGCACTTCATATATATATTACCTCGGTTGCTGTTTTGCTTTGAGCATTTCGTCATTCTGATTTGACAGATGGAGAGATTGAAATCAGAGTAGTTATTAAATATTGTGACCATTGCCTGCATATAACCCTTCATCGGGCCCTAATTGTTGCATTCTGGGTGATATCGCATCTCTGCCCTCTGCCCTCCTTGTCTTTATTTTTAAAAAAAAAGTTTTATTAAAAAGCTGCAGTTTGAAATATGGAATTGATGAGAGATAGGAAAGGAAAGTTGAGGCATAATGGAAACTTTGTTCCTCGGTATTAGATTCCAGCTTTACTTTAGATATTCTGGGGGGGAAAAAAAGATAATGCTTTTGTGTTTGGCAAAATAGCAACCTCTGGGTGGCGAAAATGGTACAGGGAAACAGACAAAAGGGACGCGTGTGTTAAACCGTGGAAAGACATGAGGACGATCAGTTTAGGGTATTTTCTATACACGCGTGCTGCTTCAGAAAACACAGAGAGGCAGTCTTGCAGGGGAAAGAGGCTGGGAAAATAACTGCCAAGAGCAGTTTCTTCAGCTCACACCCCAGCTAGTATTACTAACCACACTCCCTTCCTAGTGACAGCCGTGACTGGCCCTTGCATTCCATGTTGCCCAGCTATTAAAGCTTCTGCTTGGACAGACTCACTCTAGATTTTCCCTACCAAATATAGACTAATAAAAACAACTCTGCAAATTCTTGCTTATTCCCAAATTGGACAAGCTCAAGTGTCCTGAATTTTGTAAACATTCTGTATTGTATTTTTGTTAGCCTTAAGGGAGTGGTAAATAAGCAGAAAAATCCAGGATTTTTGTGTTTCGTTTTGCTTTTAAGCACTTACACAGTTTATGTGAGGGTCAGGACAGTGCAGTCTCCCAACTTCCCTTCTGATGTGTTTCTCAGTTACTGAGAAACTAATCGCAGTGCTAATACAGCACTGCCGGTGGGCTTCTGCCGCCTCCCAACTTCCCTAGGTAGAAAGCATCTAGATTTCCCACTTGGTCCTTTGATGACCAACCGATGCCCTTCTATGAATGGACCATCATCTTAGGCCAGTGCTTCTCAGGGTTGGAATCACGCAGGCTCCTGTAGGTCGTGATTAGCTTGGTCTGAGTTGAGGGGGATGTGCATTTCCAGCCAGTTCCCTGTTTGGAGATCTGAGGTTCTCCATGGAATTTCCCAAGCGTCTCTCATTTACTTCTACTGGAAAAATGAGCCTGGAGTGATGTGAGTTGAATTGTGTGTGCCTTCCTAAAATCATGCCCCGTGCCCTGCTCATCCTCCTAATAGCTCTGGTCTGGACCCCTTTCCTCTCAGGATTGTCTCAAGGCCTGCCAGGAGCAGATCGAGGCTGTGCTGCTCAACAGCCTGCAACAGGTCCGTCAGGAACAGCGCGATGGATCTAAGACGGAGGATGAACTGGACCAAGCCACCACCCCTACGGACGTGCGGGATATCGACCTGTGAGGCTGCCATTCGGGCCCAGGGAGAGAGGCGCGTTCATCACCTGCTCTCTCCCTCTCTCTGGTTATGTTTTGTTCTTTGTGTTTTAGGATAAAATTCTGCCCCCACCTAGATCATATTTAAAGATCTTTTAGAAGTGAGAGAAAAAAGGTCCTATAACAACGGAATAATTAAAAAAGCATTTGGTGCCTATTCAAAGTACAACATAAGGGAATCCCTTGTATATGCGAAGTTATCATTTGATTATGTAAAAGCAATAGTAAAATGCTTACAGGAAAACCTACAAAGTAGCTAGCCTGCAACATGGGAACAAATTAGAGAAGACTCTGTTTTACATGTTATGAACTAGTGCATGTGCCCCTTTTAGTGGAATCGCAAGGAACTGTGCATGCCATTTATGGCATGATTAGATTGCGAAGCAATGAACTCAAGAAGGAATTAGAAACAAGAAAGCATGATGGGGAGGGGTACAAAGCAACCTGTCAACACAATTGGACCATTTTGGAGGTAGAAGCACCTTCACGCCTAACCACATGTTCCTAAGACAGGAACAATGTTGGATTCTCTATGTTACCTACTCTTACCTACAGTAGCTGCTACCTAAAAGAGATGTTGGGTTTTGCCAATTGGACACAGGTGATTGGCTCCTGGGTTTTGTGTTGGGTGACTTTCTGCTTCTTCTTCCAAACATGGTTCATTGCAGACACCACTATATTGTTATCTAATGAGGAAATTTCGCTATGGTCCATAACCAAAACTCATCTGAAATGGAGGCAGATGGAGACCAAGGGCGGGATCTAGAATGGAATCTTCTATGTTATGGAAGAGGGTGAGGTGACCTTGGCATCCCTTATTAGAAAAAAAAAATAATAATAATTTTTGGTGCTGATTGGCATGTCTGGTCCACAGTTTAGCATTGTTATAAACCATTCCATTCGCAAAGCACTTTGAAAAATTGTTCCTGGGGGATAGATGGGATGGTTTATGCAAATTGTGCTGAATACTCCTTCCCTCTTCTCTTTTTTGCCCCTTCCCTTCCTGCCCCAATCTGGAATCTGGCATTTTCTAGTACATAGTTCTAGTACCCCTGCCAGGGCTCAAGAGACAGCTCTTTCTGCTAACATTCCCATCACACCATTCCTCAGAAAAGCCTAAAAACAAAGGTCTGTTTCCATTTGATGGCATAGAAGGATCTGAATTCCCATCTATATATACTTCTCCTTTGGACATGAAAGTTAATTGCTGGTGCAAAGAAAGATAGACAGCCAAACATCAGGGTGTGGCATTTTGTTCCCTTTTCTGTTTTTTTGTTAATTTTATTGCAAAGTTGTATTCAGTGTACTTGAATTCCCCCCCTCCACTTCTTAGAGGCATTCAGTTAGCAGAGGGTTTTTTGTTTTTTTGTTTTTTGGTTTTTTTTTTTGCACAATTGTAATTGACAGGTAATGAAGCTATTTGTTAAAAGATTTGTCTTTTTTTAAGTAAAAAAAACAAAATCAGAACAGGGCTGCTTTGAAGAATTATGTGCAGATTCTGCCTTATTTCATAGTATGAGGGTTGAAGATGGAGAAACATCTAAGGGTCTCTTATCTTTCATTTTATTTCATTCAGTTTATTGTTATTTTTTTTTTTGCGCTGCTAAAAAGCTAAGATCATTCATCCTTATTCACATTAACAGTACCTAGCTGTAATGTTTCACAGAGTGTGCTGCTATTTTATAAACATTTTTATAATATATTATTTTACTGCTTAAATTCCAAGTCCTGAAGTAGGTGGTTGAGATATGAGTTCTTCGTACTGGAAAAGCCCTTCCATAGTTTGTTTTCTTCGGGTAGCAGATTCATGGTTGGTTTTTTTTTTTTTTTTTTTTTTTCCTTTTTTTCTTTTTTTTTTTTTTTTTTTTTTTTGTGGGGGGTTGGTTTGGTTTCCTCTGATCACATTCTTCAAAGACAGAATATTCTTTACCTCAGGTTTACTGGACAAAAATCAATAAGTACAAAGGACAATGGTTCACATTTTTTTGTTTGTTTCCATAATACCTCACAACCGTACAGTTTCTGCTTGGGAGCCCACTCTCGTGAGGAGTAGAGCAGGCAGGAGGGGCAGCCAAAGGCCCCTTCGGGAAGGCAGGAAAGATTTGGCCCCCAGGTCTCACACCTGGGGACCTTCTCGGTTTTGGAAGTCACCAGGCTCCCATTTTGACTCCGGTATCCTCATCATGATGGAAAAAATACATTGAACCCAGGGATCCTCCCTCCCTCCCCCTCATGGCAGACATTCAACCCGAACATCATGCCATGGACTAGGAACTCGGTTCCCACAAGGCACCAGGTGTCAGGAAACAATGAAAACAAACTCCAGCAGGCTGTTTGGAGATCCTCTTCTTGTAGACCTTTCAGAAGCAGGGCTTTCGTCTGCTTAAGGCCCCTTCATCTTGGAAGTTTCTCACTTCCTCCTCTGTCTTTCCCCTTCCCTGGCCTGGACCCCCCCCCCCCCCCCAGGAGTAAGATCGTCTCCATGGTTCTCCTAGGTCTGAATCTGTGGGCGGATGAGTCTAGGGCTGGCGGTATCTATGGTGCTTCCTTCTCTCACCTCTGTTCTTGGCTGTGGCCAGGCAAGCACCATGCAGGGGCCAGGTCCTCTCCCTTGGTGGCACTCAATGGTCTGCAGGTTCTGAATCACATTGAAATGGCATGGTGGGAAGAACAGGTATGACGAGTCGGGGCTGGAAGTGGAAAGGAGGCGAGGAGGCTGCTTCTCTGTCGAGGTGAATTCCAGGTGAGCCAGTCTCTCGGGAAGTGTGTGGTGGAGGGTTCAGGAATGTGTGAGTTAATGCAATCCTGAAATGAGAGGGAATTTCTGGTGGGTCAGTGGGTGGTAAGTTCAGAAGTTTTGGAGAGGGAAATTGAGCAGCCAGTAGTTAGCCAGTCCTCTATGGGGAGCTGTCCCCTAGAACCAGGAGACTTGAAGCCCAATGAGAAAACAAGGTGCACCTTCATTTAACAATGGCCAAACCGTGGTCTTAAACAAAGCAGCAGGTGACAGGACCTGACAGATAAGGAAGGAACAGGCCCTGAGACTCTACCCACAGTCTGCAACTGTCCACTTTTCCTTGAGCCCAGGTGACACTGGACACTTCTAGCTTTTCCCCTTTCCCATCCTTGGGGCCTACTGTGATAGTAGGTATGGGGCTGTTTGGCTTTTCTGACACAAAAGAAGGAATCTTGGATTCATTTAAGTAACTGGAACCCCCTTCTTGGATTTGAACTCCTTGGTAGGAGTTTTTAATCCCAGAGGGGTTCAATTCTCCCCATGGATTGATTTGAATTTCCTTTCCCCCACCTTTCTTTCCCTCTTTCTCACCACCCGATAAAGGGATTCCAGATTTATTCTTTTCCTACCTTACCGTCTATTCTTCTTTATTCCTCTTTTGTTGTTTTTCCTCCATCAGTGGGGACGAAGTTTGTTCCCCCAGCCTGCCAAATTTTAATCCTTTCCCTGTTTTGACCAAATTGTCAGGGGAAGAGATCTTCGTATGCCAAAAATATATGCTAAGCATAAGAAAATTCCATGCAGATTCATAACAGCCAGGAATCCTGCAGGACGCAAGGGGGAGGTTCTCTCGGCTGAATGTCCCACGTGCTGAGAGGCACGAACTCCTTCCAGAGGGGCTGTTCTTAGAAGTTTCTTCATTTTGAACTGTCCCGGGACTCCACTGAAGAGCACCCTTGGTCTGCGTGCTCTCTACTGGAGGGTCCATCTTGCCTCTGTCAGCCAGGGCAGGGTCGTCCGTGGAGCTTCCGCAGCCTGCCTCCCTCTGCCTCCCTTGCTAGCAGCATAGGTGATATCTCAGAGGGAGCTCTGGGGCTTTCCCACAGACTCTCCAGGCTGAGCCTTGGGAGCTGTAGGACTGACAGGTGAGCTGGATGACTTTCCAATTAGGGCAGGCTTGGATGAGTTTCTCCAAGAGCGCAGGGGAATTTTCTCTCCATGGGCCACAGAGGACAGCGCTGGGAGAAGAGATAGACTTGCACCTTATGTCCTGTAAATATTAATTTTCTAGTTCAAGCAGGTGATATATTGATAGTGTGGAAATGGGAGGTAGGAAGAAGGAGGAAGTCTGAGTAAGCAGGTTAACTTCTAAGCCAAAAGGATTCCTCTTTGTTGATCTTTGAGACAGTCCATCCTTGGGAATAGCTTTAAAAGGGAAATGGATGCTGAGACAGTGAAGTCCCCGTCAGCCAACAAACCCTCTGTAGGTATAGATTGAGCACAGCCTACACTGGTGCGGACTTGGAGCAGTTTTCAAGAGCTGCGGTGCAGTCATCCATTTGTACAAAATAGGGTAGGAAGACCTGAGAGGATGTTTATGACTTCCCCAGACCCCGTGACTCTTTTGATTCTGGATTCTAAACACCCCAGAGTAGTCACTTCAGCCAGAACTATCCTCCTACACTTGTGTGTCTCTGCTTTTGAACTTGGCTGGGCTGTCAACCCTGTTCTTGGCTCAGGTTTTAAGAAACCATCAGCAGATGTATACACTGTAGCTGCAGGGTGCATCCTTTGCCTGCAGCTCACTTTGGGGAAAAAAGTGCCTTACTGACTGTAGCCATTACAGTGTCCAATATATTTTGACAGGTGCCTGTCCTTGGGGAAAAAAAAAAGTTTCTTATTTTTAATTGGTTTAGTTCTTATTACTGGCCAACTCTTACATCCCCAGCAACTCCACCAGGCCATTGGATTTTTTCCATTATGTTCATTACCCTTGTACCATGTACCTCAGACCTCTCTCTCTCTCTCTCTCTCTCTCTCTCTCTCTCTCTCTCTCTCTCTGATATAGTTTCTTGTCTTGGATTATTATTTCTTTTTTTAATTTGCTTTAAAACGAGTGTGATGCCATATCAAGTCAATGTTATTCTCTCACAATGTACTCTATAAGAGGTGTGGGTGTTTATTTGGTCGGGATGCTAGAAAGTGCTAACGTAGCATGATGAGTGTGAACAAAAAAAAGTGTTTTAGGAAGTATGGAAAAAAAATGTATTGACTATGATGGTGACATGATAAAAGTCAGCTGCCTTTTAAGCAGTCTTATCTGTTCAGTGTTAAGTGATTTTAAAAAGTAATAACCTGTTCTTTTGACTAGTTTAAAGATGGATTTGAAGATGGATTTGAAATTGGTTTTGGATGCAATTAGGTTATGCTATTTGGACAATAAACTCACCTTGACATAAATTCTGTGGCCATTGTCAACTTATTTATAGGCCAGCAGTCCTAAGAATGGAATATACCTGTCTTGCAACAATTGATGGTGGCATAAAAAAAAAAAAAAAAACAAGTCCTAACCTGAAAGATAGTCTACATGTGATTCTATGTCCTTACAGAACAAGGAGTTGTTGACATGTTTTGTTTTGTTTTGTTTGGGGGGATGGGGGCCAACTACCCATGCAACCAGATTACAAACTAGAAGCTTCAGTCCACTTGATAAGGTGGGTGAGTCACTGATGTTATCACTGGGCCTCAGGTAATGCCTCCTGATGACCGCCAACTCACTCTTGGCTGGGAGTGGCTTGGATGCCAGAAACCTGCAATGCTAATCTCCAGATTCTGGGGAGTCCCTGCCCCTGCCTGTCCCTGCTTGCCCCTGCCCCTGCCCATTGTATGGCTCCTTCCCTAGTGGCTTTCATCTGATTACTGATCTTCTTTGCATTCCTCATGTGAGACCTGAGCTGCAACTGCCCTTGGTGGAGGCTGGTGAGTTACACCCTGGCAAAGGGATGGCTCGGTCCTGGTCCCAACTTTCCTTGTACTTCAGTTTCTCAACGCAGCTTTTTTCCCGGGACAAGTGCTGGGTATTCAGAAGAGAGTGGCTGAAGAGCCACTTTGACATTGCTATAGAATTTCATTTTCTTTCTAGCTATTAAAGGTTGTTTTCCAGTTTAATTCTAACCTGAGTTGCAAGCAGTAAGATTCAAACTGCTCATTGGGGAAGTTCAGATTAAGATATTCCCTGTCGAACTCAAGAAGCTTCATTTAATGTGTGTCTCGGCCCATTCTCTATAGCTGTAACAAAACCCTTGAGTCTGGGTATTTATAAAGAACAGAGGTTTTTTTTAAAAAAAAAAATTATGATTTTGAGGACTGGGACATCTGAGAGTATGGTACTGGCATCTGCTTAACCTTTGGTGAGAGCTTCCTTTTTTCATCATAATGTGGGGATGCATCACTGGTAAGATAGCAAACAGGCTAGCTCTGGTCTCCTTAAAAAGCTACTAATGCCATCGTGGGGGTTCTACCCTCATGATTTCATCTGATCCTAATTACCTCCCAAAGGCCCTACTCCAGATACCAATTCGGTTTCCAATACATGAATTTTGGGGGCGCTCATTCAAATCACAGCAACATGGCTGTTAAGGTTATCAGGATGCTAGACATTCCCTTTGTCCTATTTCTTGTTGACATCTACCATTCTTGGACAACCAGGGGTGGATTTCTACCAAGGGAAGTCTGCTGGCCTCTTGCGAACTTCCAGGGCCTTTGACTGCCACTCTTCTTCATCCTTGGAATTCTCTTGGGCGTGACCAAGAGCCGGGCACTTCTCTCCCACCTCTTCCTCATCTGTTCACTACACCGTCAGGGCTTTGTCTGTTGATGGCACTCCCTCTCCCAGAGGCCATCCAGCCACACCACTGTACTTCTCCGTTCAGAGCAGTGGGTGCTTCCTGTAGGCCGAGAACAGATAACAGCAAGCGCTGCAGCCCGCACAGCTGACCAGCGACACCTCTCACTGCCCTGTGTGTGCTCTTCCCATGAGGCCGCTGGAAAACCTCAAACTTGAGACGACCTCTCGTGGGTACCCTCTGAGTGCTTTTTGTATGTCTAACCACTTTCCAGAGCTCTGGAACTCTCGTTGAGTCCGCAGAGAAACGTAAGAGTTTCCAGTTGGCTTGGTGGTGGTGTTCTCAACCTTCTGGCATGAAGCAAATCCTCAAAAGCCGAATGTGACACCAGATTACTTCTCTCCCACTCGCCCAGCAATAACTACAGCAAAAATGCCACTGGCTGTGGATGTGAAGGTTCAGGGTGGGAGCGTAAGACCAGTGTCCATGGCACCAACACGTTTGCAGGGCCTACCCTGGCCTTCGAGGAAAAGCAGTGAAAACAGCCCAGGCCCCCCCCATTGGGGCTGGGGAATCAGCTCATGGCTGAGTGCTTGCCTTGCATGTGCAAGGCCCTGAGTTCAATCCTCAGTGAAGAAGAAGAAAGAAAGAAAAAGAAAAAAAGCACTTTCCATGAAGAGACAGAACATCTAGGCAAAGAGGTGGATCAGCAAATCGCAAATATGTCAATGAATATGGAGTGAATCGATTCTTCAGGGAGGGGGTCGCTATCTGAGGAGACAGGCAGGTTTCCTGGAGCATATATTTAGGAAAGCACTCTTGTTACGATGTTCTTGTAGGGCAACGTGGTTTGGAACCAGTAGAAGCAGAGTTTAACCTTTCCCCAAAAATAAAGACATGGAAAGTTGATTTTTAAAATGAAGGGAAAATATTCAAATAGGCAGTTTGAAAAGCACACACAATCTAATGGCTTTTAAACACTATAAACACAGATGTTGCCCTCATGAGATGGGATAAAACCAGCCACAGACATTGATTTGGGTATACTACCTACCTAATCTCCTAGGAGGCTTAACAGAAAAGGCTGGAAATTTCTAGAAGATAACTGGCAGCTTGCACCCTGTCTGGAGGCCCTCTTGGGGCCTTCCCCTTGGAGATGGGCAGATCTCATCAGCTCTGACCACAGGCTCAGTCAACCAGAACTGGGCCGCCTGAGAAAACAGTAAGACAAAGCTCAACTTATTTCCCAAACTCTCTAATTATCCCACTGAAGCTACGAGGGTATGCTTATTCAGAATGCACCTTCGGTTTTGTCTGTCATGATGTACTTTGGCCCTGGCGACAACTGGTTGCCCTCAGCCCCCATCATTGTGGAAAATCACTCTAGTTAGGTTCCCAGCCGTGCTTCCCAGCTAAGTCCACTAGGGGACACTACTGGTGCCACAGAAGGAAGCCAACTTACAAAGAGACCCAGAGGCAACCAGGTAGAGGACGGCTGTGCCCAGAACACCCCCTGCGGCCCACCTGCGGGATGGCACTCCTGAAGGAGGGCAGCCTACTGCACCAATGTCAGGACTTTCCCATGCACACCTGGCAGCACGTCCTCCTGTGTCCTCTGGCCACTTCAGACCACACTCTGACTCCATCTGGGGTAGCTGGTGCTCCAATTCATCACCTTGTCGGATTCTTTTCAGTGGCTAATCTGGAGATGGGAACTGGCAGCGGGCAGACCAAACACAGCCTGCAGACATAATTGGTTTGACTCCCACAGTGACTAAAATTGTCTTGGACTTATTTACCAATATAAGATGAGGGCTTTCCCATGGAAGTCAGGGTTTTAACTACTCTTGGGAAATCTAAGTCCTGGAGACCACAGGCCTGCAAAAGCGACAAGGGCTTGTTGCCTAGCAGTCTGACTGGCTCCTTTTTCTCTCTCCTCTGCTCCCCATCAACCTGCAGAAATACTTCTCCACAGCCTAATCGATGTTGTCTTAACCCTGTGGCTATGAAGTAGGACCTCTGCAAACCCCAAGTGGAGGAATCTGGAATTTTGGAGAATGGACGCAGCCCTAGAACTCTCCCTTCTCCTTTATCTCTTCGTGTGTGTGTGTGTGTGTGTGTGTGAGAGAGAGAGAGTTTCTGTCAGTCATTGGATAACCCAGGACAGAGCTCAGCAGTGCTTAGTCCCACACCGAGGTCTGCAGATAGGCCAAGGTGGGTTAAAAGTCTGCCTTTTCTGTTTTTGCTGGGTTTTTAAGTCATTTTTTTAGTTCTGGCACCATAAGAACCCCATGAAAAGACATGTCTGTGAGCTTTCCGGATCCATTGAAAAAGTACGAATCACTATCTTAATCAACTCATCCCTTCATGGTCATTACTCTTTACCATCTCTTTTCACACATGGGGCTCCTGAGCACTGCAGGTTCATTCTACAGATGAGGGCTGGTTACAGGCCAGGTGTTTGTATGGAGCACCTCATTGACAAAATTTCTTTGGTACCAACTTTGCTAGTCACCAGGCCCCTTCATTCATAGATCTCAGTAGCTTATGGCAGAGACAAACAAGAAGTCACAGTTTGCTGCTTAAGGCAGTGAAGACGAAGAAGTACCCTAGAAGGCCACCTGCTCTGGAATCCCCAGTCCATCTACCAGCTTGGTAACCTTGGGCACAGTTCCTTGGCTGCCCAGCAACTCAACACAATCAGTTTCTTTATCTGTGAAATGGGGTTAAATAATAATAGTACCTTCCTGCAGTGGTTAATCTTCATGGTCCACTAGATTGGAAAGAAGAGACACCTAGGAAATTTCTGGATGTGTCTCTGGGGGTGTTTCTAGAGGTGATTGATAGTGTAGAACAACAAACAGGGAAAGGCCCACCCTGAATGTGAGTGGCACTGTATGATAGACTTGGGCCCCAGACGGAACAAACGTGGAAGGAGAAAGCCCACGCACAGCACACGGAAGCTCCATTCTTCTTGGGCAGGTGCATGTTCGGCTGCTGCCATCTCCTGCAGACCTGGGACGCCAGCTTCTCCAGCCCTTCTGTGTAGACTCTCACCAGTGACTCTTCAGGGAGCTTTGAGTCCTTCAGCTTGGGACTAGGGCTGCATCACTGGTCTCTCATGTTCTGAGGCTGTAGCTTTTAGGGCGGAGCACCATTGGTTTCTCTGGCTCTCATTATGGGGCTACCCAGCCTCTGATTATGGAACCCCCCCCCCAAAAAAAAAACCCTTTTATAATCATACCTATCCATATCCTGTTGGTTCTGCTCCTCTGAGAACCCTGACTAACACACTTCCTCTAGGGTTGTGGTCAGAATTAAGTGAGCTAATTCACTTTGGAGCTTGAACAGTGCCTGCCTGGCGCAGGGCCAGTATTTGATCAGTGTTAGCTGTTGTCATGGGCTAAAGCAGAGAACAAGACAGGCACTTAATTCGGTCTTTTTAAAAAATAATTCTACAGACAGGTACTAATCTGTTAGCTACTCCGTCTTGCCAACTTATGACCCTGAGATAAGGGAGGCTTAGATAATTAGCAGTGAAGTGCATCTTGTAGTTTTAGGAGATTGCACAAGCCTCCCATGTAATCCTCGTGACCTTCTGGTGAAAGTGATTCCTGACTTTGTAGCTAAGTGAAGGGAAGGTCACACTGTTTGTTCAACTCTGGGCAAGGAGCCTCAGCTTGCAGAAGGGAATTGGCTTGGACTGGAATTCAGATGTGGCTGACTTAAAATATCACGCATCTTCCACCGCACTGGGCAACTTTATTTATTTCTATTTTGCTGAATGAGAATTGAGCTGACCGAGTGAGACCTGGTATGGTGGAGTGACTGGATAATGACATGGCTCGTTAATTCATCAGCAGAGTCAATATCACCTTTAATGAGGACAAAGCCCAAGAAGAAAGAAAAAAGGCCTCCTGTTTGAAGAAGTTTATAGTAGTTGTATATACTGGGAGGTAGTCCGGTTTTCCCCAGCATTTTTGCCTCATCTCTTGGTTGTCCTTCGCAGTAATTCTGTTCCGGTATCTCCCAGTACAACATGTAACTGTGCTCCTCAGCTTGTGAAATCTTATGCAAGTGCAAGGGTTTAGAAATGAAATGTCTCCCTAAGGCCCGTGTGCAGAAGCCTTGGTCCCCAGTGAAGCCATGTTCAGAGGTGAGGCTTTAAGGAAATGGATTAATCCATTTGATGGATTAATCATGTGAATGGATCATTGGGAGGTGATGGAAATTAGAAGGTGGGACTTAGTTGCTGGAAGTAGATCACTGGGGACATGCCCTCGAAGGGAATTTCTTGTGCCTGGCTTCACTGCCCCACCCCTCTTTCCCGCAGCCCCCCTCTTGAGTTAAGCAGCTTTCCTCTACCGCACCCTTCTGCCATGATGTCATGCCTCACCTAAGGCCCAAAGCAATGGAGCCAGTCCATCATGAACTGAAACTTGTTGGCCAAAATAAATCTTTCCTCTTTTAAGTTGTTCATATCAGTATGTTGGTCACATCCATGAAAAGCTGAACATCACAGCAAGTATATAACTCTTTTCCCCTAAAATTCAACTTTTCGCCTGTAGAATCTGACTCTCAAGACTATTCACAGTTTTATTCTTCTTTTCCAGTTCGGGTTTTCTTAGCGGTGACATTCAGGATGGGAAGGCCAAGGGTGGGAATGTGAGCCTCAAGCCTCCAGTTTATGTCTGCAGAACCCCCCACCCCTAGATAAAGAACTTGTGTGTATTGATAATGAAAAACCAGCCTCTACCTCAGAGCAAAGCCTGTCCAACGAAGGGACATCACCTTTGTCCTTGGAAAAACCCACAGAGCACTCCTAGGCACATTCCCACCCTGCTAAGTTGTTTATCTACAAATAACAGGAGAGATATGCTGTGCCAGGTTTCCCTGACTCAGTCAGGCTAGGTGGGGATCCATAGCAACCCCCTAGCAGCCACCAATCAGCATGAGACAGGGAAATACCTGGGATGCCAGATGACCCTCCCAGAAGTTTATGGTGGTTGATAACATGTTGGGAAACCAAGTAGTTCAGCACGTACACCCCTCTTGACTTAAACCAATCAGTTCAAATGAATACCCCTTTTGTATTGACCAATCACCACTACCCAACTTGTTCCCACCAGGCAATGTGCTAATCATGTTTCAGAGTTGTTATTTGATTTTCCCACGGTGTGTGATGATTTGCTAAGAGATGCTATGATGTATGTGAAGTCCCTGCCTTCTCCAAAGAATATATAAAACTGCTGCAAACCCTGGGCTCGGGGCCTCTCAGCGTCACCAGTTGCTGTGTGTGCGCGTGCGGAGGACCCAGCTAGCTCGCAATAAACACCTCTTTGCTGTTTACATTGATCTTGGTCTCTGGTGGTCTTTTGGGGGTCCTGAATTCGAGCATAACAATAATTCTTAAATTCTTTGGGCCAACATTTGTAGCCACTAAAAAGTTTAAAGTGTGTGGGCACTGGCTGCTCCCTTAAAATTTTACTATCAACATACAATGGAAGAAAGTCTTAGGCTAAAATTTGCAGCACACACACATAGATCCTTAGCAGACAAACAGCAGTATCTAAGCAGTCTGTATGATTGCCCAAGTAGTAATCGGAGTTACTACTCAGGGTGAATGTCATGCTTAGAAACACCAGCAGTGGAGGAATAAAAGTAGAAGAGAATAAAAGTCTGTGCAGACTTCCAGTCATTGCTCAGCCAGCCCAGTGAGCCTCTGGGGATTTTGATCACTACAATTTGAGTACTTCTAATTTAAAAATCAAAAAATCTAAAATGCTTAAAAAAAATTGGGGGCAACTGCACAAAACTCAAAAAATTTCAGATTTCAGAGCATTTTAGATTTTAGATTGAGGGATGCTCAACTGATAAGTCCTATGCAAATATTCCAAAATCCAGAAAACTCAGAAATTTGAAGGTTTTTTTTTTTTTTTGGTTTCAAGCATTTCTGATAAGGGATATGTATATTTTTAAAGTAATCACATATTTTCCATATACCACTGTAAACTCTAAATAAAGGAATTATAGAAGACTTAATTTAATGTGGCATCTTAACTGTTTTGCTTGCTTTGTCCTACAAAATCTTCTTAGATGTTAGGTCTGGGAAACCAGCATTTTAGTTTAATTTTCTTTCTCTTAGCATTCTTTCAGGGATCTGGTCAAAGCAAAAGCCTTAGCCTTTCCAACAGACATCCCCCAATACTTACTACCTGCCTGAATGTTACTGACTGTATCATACATTTATCTATCACGCACCATCATTGTGACAGGGAGAAATCAGAGTGCTCTAGGGAAAAAAGGTTTCACTTTAATCAAGAAAAGTTGGGTTTGAATTCCAGGGCTGCCACGTATTAACTGCGTGAGCTCTGAGCCTCTACTTGTTCTTTTATAAAATACAAAACCTTGCTGGATTATCAAAAAGATTAAATGAGTTCATAAAGTGCCTAACACATAGAAAGCTTCTACAAGAATCAGCTAATCTGAACATATGCAAACACATCAAGCACTGTTCATTCTTTTTAATGGCACAATAGAGACAAATGTTATTTTCCCAGAAAGGCGGGTGTGGGTGTGGGTGTGGGTGGGAGTGGGAGTGGAGGTGGGGGTGGGAGTGGGGGCGGAGGTGGCATTTCTGTGGGTCCTAATGGAGGAGACTACTTTGATAACCTCAGCAGTACAACTAAGCACCTACAACTTTCATGATCTCTCCTTCACTCTGCCGCCACTCTTCCAAGCAGCAATGAACTTGAGCTTGGGGAGAGTTCTTTCCTCCCACAAAGTGACAGGCTAAAAGGCACAGCATGAAAAGGGATTAGTGGATATGTTTATTCAAATAAAGGGGAGTTTCCCCCGAAGTATGTCAGGCTGAGAAGGCATCCTTCGACTATCCATCAGCAGAAAAGCTGTTTGACTGGCAGATATGATTTTTGGGAGCCAGCAATAATGGGGAGCTATTGGTGACAGATGTCAGATGTTGGCAGAGTGGCTGCCAAAACAAATCTCCCTCCACCTTCAGACATCACGCTGATGGAGCACTGGGCACAGTTGGACTGGCAGCCCCTTCTCACTTGGATCATTGGTCACATTATGATTTCTCAGTCGCTGGACAAAGCAGATGGTTTACCATGTATTTGTGGTTTTCCGTTGGCCTAGAGATTCTGTTCTTCCATCAGGGTCCAGCATGTAATCAATTATGACAGTGGGTGGTGCAAGAAAATCCCTGCCAGTGAAAGTCCAAGGCCTTCTATTTTATTGTGTCTGCGTAAACCACTACAATCTCCAACTTAAAAGTGATGGAAGAAAAAAAAAAAAAAGGAGTGGTGTTAGAAATAATTTGGGTAATTGCAAACCACAATTCTCGGTTGGTCTCCAAAATTCTCAGCTTTTACTCTGATGTCAATTCTATTCTTTTTTTTTTTTTAGTCTTAAAATCCTCCTGTTTCTATTTTGGTGAGTCTTTTAATTTAAAAATTATTTATCTTTGGGTCAACACACAAAACTATACATATGTATGGGGTATAAATCGATGTTTTGGTTCATATGTATTTTTCTTTCTGCTACCAGGGATTGATCACAGGGGCACTTAACCACTGAGCCACACCCCCAGTCCTTTATATATAAATACATTTTTTTGAGCCAGGTTCTTGCTAAGTTACTTAGGGCCTCACTAAATTGCTGAGGCTGGCTTTGAATTTGCCATCCTCCCGCCTCAGCCTCCGGAGTGCTGGGAGTACAGGCATGTACCACTGCGGTGGGCTGGTTCATATGTACTTTGTCTAATGGTCAAATCAGAGGAACTAGTACAGTCATCACTTTAAACTTGTACCATTTCTTTATGGTGAGTACTCTCAAAATCCTCTCTTCTAGCTATTTGGAGACATGTAATGTGTTACTGTGTTATATTGACTACTGTGAAATAGAACACCAGAACTTTCCCTTCCCATCTAACCAAAACCTTGCACCCCTTGATCAACCTCTGTATCCTTCCCAGCCTCTAGTAACCATTATTCTACTGCCCATTTCTTTGAGATCCAATGTTTTAAATTCGGCACATTCTGGTGAGTCTTCATGAGCTTTATTTTAGAATCATAAAATGACATAAAAACAAATAGAACAAGCACAAGAACACCTATGTCCATCAACTAAGACTGTTCCTTTAATATTTAGAGTTGTACTCTATTAAATTGTAATAAGAGTAGGTGGGTTTGCCTTAGTATGAGTGGCCACATACATAGAGCAATATAAGCATTTTCCCTTATCCATTTTCTTGATGATTTTCCTCCTGAAAGACATCTTGTTTATTTATATGTATATATTTCCAGAAACAAAGCCTTTAGTAATGGAACAGAACAAGCATTTTTAACTTTATAATTACCACCTAGAGAAATCCTTTACATAAATAAAATGCATTTTTCTTGTCTTTTAAAAAATAATATGTATGTTTTATTAAAAATCAGGATCAGAGTAAATTGATAGTTTTCTTTCCTACACATTTTGTTTTTCACTTAATCACATATAAGGGAATGTTGCCATAATTTCTAATGATAATGAATTTTGATTGGCCTACTATAGTATATCTGTCACTGTTCTAGATACTGAAGACTAGCAGGGAAAGAGATAGTCCCTACCTTCAAGGAACATAGGTCCTAGTGGAGCAAGACAGGCCGTGAACCTGTAAAAAAGTAAATATGTGATCTAAGTTTTATAAAAGGGAATGATAGAGGCTGGGCAGGCTACGAGGATGATGTCTCTTGATGACATGACTGAGTTGATACCTAAAGGCTGAGAAGGAGGCAGTCATGCACATTTCTTTTTCTTTTTCTAATTAAAAAAAAATTTTTTTTTTTGTAGTAGTAGGTAGACAGCATGCCTTTATTTTATTTGTTTACTTTTATGGGCTAAGCATAGAACTCAGTGCCTCATACATACTAGGCAAGCACTTTGCCACTGAGCTACAGCCCTGGTCCTTCATGCACATTTCTTGGAGGAAGAGCTTAGTGAACAGAAGGAAGAGAAAATGCAAAGACCCTGAGATACGCATGTGAATGAGATGGTCCAGGAACAGGCAGAAGACATGGCTGGAGGTTGGTGAAGATGGGAATGAAGACAAATGGGACCAAACCCCAGGAGGTGCTAAGTCCCAGAGCCCTTGGAGGTATTGGGACATTATTCTCATTCCAGGGAGAACTTACAAGAGAATTTTCCAGCGAGGGATTGACATACATGTGAAATTATAGTAACATTATTTTGGCAGCTGAGTATCAGAACACAGACAGCAGGACTATGTTAACAGACTGTCACAGTCACCCAGACTAGAGATAATGGGGGGTGCTATGGTTTGGATGTGGAGCTATCCCTGTCCCCAAAGCTCATGTTTTGAAAGCATTGTTCCCAGTGCAGAAAGGTTCAGAGGTAGGGCTTTTAGGAAAATATTGGATGATGAGAGCTGTAATCTCATCAGTGAATTAATCCATTTGATGGATAAATAATTTGAATGGACTACGGGTGGTAACTGTAGGCAGGTGGAGAGTAGCTGGAGGAAGCAGGTCACTGGGACCATGGCCTTGGACTGTATCTTGTCCCTGGCTCCTCTCTCTCTGTTTCCCAGCTGCCATGAGCTGAGCAACTTTCCTCTGCTACATACGTCTACCATGATGTTTCTGCCTTGGAGCCATGGACTAAGGAGACCTCTGAAACATGAGCCCCAAATAAACTTTTCCTCCTCTGAATGGTTCTTGTCAGTTATTTTGGTCATAGCAATAAAAAATCAGACTAATACAGGGGCTGAGCCTACGATGTAGAAAGTTTATATCTTTGTTTTCACTTGCTATAACAGAATATCTGAGACAGGGTGATTTATAAGAAATAGAAGTTACATGTAAAATACAAACCATAACACAGGGCTTACAGGTATGGAAGCTGGAGATTTCAAGAGCATGGTGCCACCATCTCAGCTTTCTCATGAAGATCTGATGCTGCCTCAACTCATGGGTGGAAAATGGAAAGGCAAGTAGGTCTGTGTGAAAGAGACAAAACATGGGGACTGACCCACTTTATAACAGCTTGCTTGTGTTAGCATTCCATTACTGTGACAAAATATCTGAGAAAATCAACTTAAAGGGGGAAAAGGTTTCTTTTGGCACACAGATGTTCCCGTCCATGATCCATTGGCCCATTGCTTTTGGATCTGTGGTGAGGCAGAACATCATGGTGGGGAGTTTGTGGTGGAGCATGCTGCTCAGCTCATGGCAGCTGGGAAACCAATAAATAAATAAAAATTTAAAAGAGAGAGAGAGAGGTGGGCCCAGAGTCCCAATATCTCCCTCAAGGACATGCTCCCAATGATCTAACATCCTCCCACTAGGCTCCACCTCCTAAAGGTTTCACGACCTACCACAGCCACCCAATAGCACTGCAACCAAGGCTGTGACCAAGCTTTCAGCATGTAGGCCTTTGGGAACACATAAGATACAAACCATAACACTGCTCTCATGGTAACCAGTACAGTCCACGAGATCAGCATCAATCTCTCTCAATGTCTTAACCCACTCGTAAAGGCCAGTGCCACAATCTAATGTCAACATGAGTTTCTGAGGGGAGAAGCTGTGTTCAAATCATAGCAGGTCGCAAGAGCTGGTGGATTCAGGTCGGAGGTGGTGATGGATCTCATGAAACTTGGTTTTTTTTTTTTTTAAGTTTTGGGTAGATAGGTTTTATTATTTATGAAATATTATTGAAATTTTGGACCATATAATAAAATTGATTCAGATGTACAAAATAATACGGGAACCACATTCCTCACAAATACACATGAAACATTTATGCACAATGACGATGGACTAGTAGTTCACAAAGCAAATCTCCTAACACGTCAAAGATGCACACTTTAAAAATCTAAAGTTCTAGAGATTTGGGCTTAGAACTCTCAGTCTTACCATCAGAACAATATCTGTGGGGAAAAAAACCTTTCAGCTTTAAAAACTGATAAACAAGATGAATATCAACGTCACACACACTGTGAGTAACCAATAGACAAGCATTTGGTCACGATGTAGTTAATCTCACACTATTGCTATAGTCTGCATCTTGAATGTCCCTCGAAGGTCCATGTGTTCAAAGCTTGGTTTTCAGGCCGTCTTTGATGCTGGAATGTGGTAAAACCTTTAGGAGATGGGACACAGTGGGAGGAAGTTAGGTTATTGGGGTTATATTGCCTGTAAAGGGAATATTAAAACCCTGTCCCCTTCCTGTCTCTCTTTGCTTCCTCTGAAACATGTTCTCACCATGATGTACTATATTACTATAGACCCAAAGCAACAGAGTCAAGTAACCATGGACTGAAACCTTTGAATGAACAAAGAAAAGCTTTCCTCTGTATAAGTGTTTATCTCGGGTATTTTGTCATAGTGATGCAAAGCTGACTAACACAGTTATTGTCGAAGTTTCTTTTTACTTTCTTTCTTTTTTCTTTTTTGGTAGTGCTGTGAATCAAACCCTAGGGATCTACCCATGCTAAGAAAGTGCTCTACCACCGAGCTACACCTTTGTCCCCCTGTTGAAAGTATCTAAATACTCAAGAAGCTGACTCCAAACTACATTCTCTTCCCATAGTCCATGTTCCAAGTAAATTGGACATTTTACACTTGGCTTATCTCAGTAAAGACTGGAGTTGAGTTTTTATTTGAAAATCAGAGTAAAAGTCCAGCAGTCATTTCATTAGTGATGAATTTTATGGGGATTGTTAGGTTAAGGTAAAGAATCAAGGATTACATGAGCAACTGTGTAGCTGGTATTGCCATTTGCTAAGATGAGAAAGAGAAGCAGTCTTTGGAGTTTAAAAAAAAAATCAAAAGTTCTGTGGGAACAAAGTCAGCTTGAAATATCTATCAAGGAGCCAAGTGGTGATGTTGAGTAGGTATTCAGATAAATGAATGAGGAGCTCGGAGGAAAGGTCCAAGACATAAGAAAGATATAAGAAAGATCTGTACAATGCGTAAGATCATCTAGGAGACTGCATGTTTGAGGGAAGAGGCCAGTGTGCACAGTATTGTAAGCAGGGTCTACTCACTAACTATCCATGTGTGTCCCACATTTCTCATTGTCTTTGCAGTTGGATAGGGCCATGTAGGTAGCTCTAGACAATGAGTGCAGATTGCACCTAAGAACTACCTTAAGATCCTCCATTGCTTTAATCAGCCTCAGCAATCATGAACTCACGTGTCAAAGTGAATGTGTCTAACTATGGAACCAGCCTAGGTGTCCATCAATGGATGAATGGATAAAAGAAAATGTGGTATATATACACAATGGAGTTTTATTCAGCCATGAAGACAAATGAAATTATGGCATTTGCAGGAAAATGGATGGAATAGAGACCATCATGTTAAGCAAAATAGGTCAAACTCAGAGGTAAGGGTCATATTTTCTCTCATAACAAAGGTGTGGGTAATCTCCTAAGAACCAAAGGACATCTGTAGAAGAAAGGGTCTAAGAGGGTGGAAGAAGGAGAGAAGAGAGGAAGCACTGGGAGTGATATTGGTCAAATTACATTGCTATATCATATGCATGTAAGAATATGTAACAACAGATCCCATCTATGTACAACTATAAGGCACCAATAAAAAATGTGGGATAAAAAAGCGGATGTGTCTGTCAACCCAAGTCCCTGAATATATCTATGTGCTACAAAGCTCCTCTATGATCCATGTCAGATATAGAGCATGAAAAAGAAATAAATATTTGTGTGTGTTTAGCCACAAAAAATCAGGACTAATCTGTTAGCTCAGCATAACTTTGTCTATTCTGATTAATTCAGAATTCCATCATATTATGATACTATGTGCCTCAATGAAGCACCTTGTTCATTTAAAAAATTTAAAAAAAAGATATATGTGGTTTGATAGGTTGTCAACAAAAGTATATCAGTGGCTGTTTCTAGCTTCTATGTAAACATGTTCATCTCCTGAATTGTTGAAAATAATGGCAAGATTATGGCCATTATTTGGAAAATGCCTCATTTGTCAACCTGTTTTTTTTTTTTTTTTCCTGATACTTCCCCACCACCACCGCCAGTTCTGGGGATTAAACCCAGGGCCTCACACATGCTAGGCAAGTGTTCTACCATTGAGCTACACTTCTAGTCCTTTTTCCTGATTCTTAAAGTTTATGAAGACTTTAAAAAGTATATTTCTTGGAAAATTTTAAAAGTTAATATCAGTTGATGCTGTATAATTTTCTCCTAAAAGAATCCTCTTCCATTATGTCTCTCCTTCCTTCCTCTCTTTTCTTTCTAAAACTTATTTATTTTTTATTTTTAGAGAGAGTGAGAGAATTTTCAATATTTATTTTTTAGTTATCGGCGGACACCACATCTTTGTATGTGGTGCTGAGGATCGAACCTGGGCCGCACGCATGTCAGGCAAGCGTGCTACCGCCTGAGCTACGTCCCCAGCCCTCTTTTCTTTTTATATGGAAGATTGAACTCATGGCTGCTTTACCACTGAGCTACATCCCCATCCCCAGGATCTCGCCAAGCTGCTGGGGTTGACCTTGAACTTGTGACCCTCCAGCCTCAGCCCCCCATATTGCTGAGATTACAGGCATGTGCCACAGTACCTGGCTCAGCTTTCTTTTCTGATATATGACTCATTCCACAAACTGATCCTAGTGGATATTTCCCATTCACTCATTGGACAGATTCACACACACACACACACACACACACACACACACACACACAGAGAGTTGATGGACCTTTATTTTATTTATTTATTTATATGTGGTGCTGAGAATTGAACCCAGTGCCTCACATGTGCTCGACAAGCTCTTTATCACTGAGCCACAACCCCAGCCCTCATTGGACAAATTTTTAATAGAGTTCCTATTATGTTCCGAATACTTTGTTAGAAACAAAAGAACTAAGGAAATGGAGCCAGTACATATCCTTATGGCTTATACTTTTGATACCACCTGGAACATCAGAGATACCAGATATCAAAGATACCAAAGAGATGGGATCTTGAGGGATGGAAATGAGTTTAACCTTTATGTGCCATAATTCTTCACTTGTAAAATGGAAATGACAACTTCTACCTTGCAGAATTATTATATTAAATGAGACCTGAAATGTTTTTATTCAGGTTTTAGAAATTTACTTAGACCGTCTTTAAGAGAAAGTGCTCTTTCCTACAAGGTATCTGGTACTATAGTGGCTCAAGGTACTAGTCACCAGAGACTCTTTGCCTTCCTGTGTCTGTGGCTCTGTGTGTCTACATTGTTCTTCCATTACCGCTGCTTGTTCTTACCCTTTTTTTCTCTAAATCTGTTCTCAGACATGTCTTATTTATGGTTTGTTTCTTTATAACTTCAGTCTACATGCCCCCTCTTAGCCCTCTGTTTTGTGGTTTCTCTCTATGATCATTTCCTGCATCAGCCCTCAAAATAAATAATTTCATTTTTCACTGAAAAAATTTCAGAAGAATCTGTTGAATTGAGTCATTTTTTGAGGTATTCAAAACACATACATGGAAAAGCTACTATATACAGGAAATAAGCCCGCATTCTGGGCCCCACTCAAAATTTTCCCTCCAACCTCTAACCTCATCCTGAAGATGCCTCCTGTTTACTTGAGGGTTGTTGGATAATGCTGAATTTAGCCTCCAGTCACACTGCCTAACACCAGAATCTGCATTTAACATGATCCTCAGATGATTTGTATGCACATTCAAGTTTGAGGAGCACTGCTTGAAAACTGCTAGCTCTTCAGACAGGAAACAGCTGGGGACTAAAAAATATTGATGCCTGGATTTCCCCCCAGAGTTCAGATGTAGTTTTTCTGGAGTTCAGCCTGGTATTCAAAAGGTCAGTAGATAATTCTGATAGGTAGGTTTGAGGACTTACAACTGACCAGCTGCATGAACCTAGATAAATTGCTTTAGTTTCTCTGCAGCCCAGATTTCTCATTTATTAAGCAAAGATAATGCAGTCCACCTATTCCATCTATCACAGATATAATACATTGTGAAATTGTTTTGAAACGTGCGTCTGTGAATCTGTCTGATGTATCACTTAACTCCTCTAGTCCTATGTTCTTTTTAATCTCATGTTCTTAAATATAATTGAGGATTTGAGATAAATGCATTACCAAATATATTTATTTATGTAAAAATGCATGAAAGCTAACATTAAGTTTTACCTGTGTCATGGCCAGGTACTGTTATCCCAGTTTACCTGTCATATGGCTGAGGGCTAGTGAGGTTCAGTAATTCATCAAGATTCTGAACATTAGAAATTATTCACCTGATATTTATTATAAAGGGAAGAAAGACTTATACAAGACCACTGTAAAAAAGATCAAGACTATTACAATAGAGGAGACAAACTGACTTCAAGTCTGAAAACAACAGAGGAGATTTACAGCCAGGGCAGGATGTAAGGGATGCGGGAGGAGATGGAAAACCATTAAAGAGGAACTTAGTAAGGTAATGAAGGGTGAGCAGAAAGAGGAACTTGATTGAATATCAAGGGTAAGGGAACTCTGAAAAACTGGCTTAGCAGGATTCTTTGGTAAAACAGGGCTCGGCAGGAATTGAACTCAGAAAGAGGGCCAAGACTGGTCAAGGAAGAATTAGGAATGAAACTGAGTGCGTTTCAATCTGAACACTTTGCTGACCTTCCTACCCCAATATTAGGGATTAACAGCTTAAACCTCAGAAGATGCAATTTGGCTCTGTACATCGTGAGGTATTCACCACATTGCCCAGCCGTAAGATTACTGGTTGCATCCCAGCCTCCAATCTGATCAACCAAAAATCACAGCCTTTCATATCTCTGTCCCGAGTCTGCAGGCGGCAAGCAAACCAAGAATCCCACAGCCTTATCTGAGGGCGGGGCCCTCACGCACCTGCCGCGCGCCAATCACAGACCCGCGCGCAGGAGCGCAAGCGCCACAGCCGTGGGCGGGGTCTCACCACTCCCCAGTCTCCACAGACCTGTAGGTCTCCTGCCGCTCTGATTGGCCTTCTGGGGATGACGCAAGAGGCCGCCTCCGCCTATGGTTGCGGAGCCGGCAGCCGGTCGAGTGGCGGAAGTGGTGTGAGCGAGGTGATCCCGCAGTGCAGGAGCCGCGCGGGGCTGGGACGCAGAGCTGAGGCCACTGCTTCACCTCCCCCCGACCACGTGAGGATGACGCGCTTCGCCCTGACCGTTGTCCGGCAGTGAGTACTGCTCTTGCAGGGGGCCTTTCTTTCCCTTCCCATCGAGTGTTTTGGAGTGGGCGGTAGGAGCATGGATCTGTCATCTCTTGTCCCTGCCGGCTCAGCCCTTGGAGGGATGACTTGGAAGGGAATGTTTCCAGGCTCTTTCGTCTGGGTCATCCCATTTCGACCCCTCTGATCGCAACCATCCGAGTGCTGAAGGCAGGTCTTAAATATCATCACTCCGGTGTTTCACGTGAGAAAGCAGTTGTAGCTGAGTAAACGATTACGGTTCTCTTAGTGGCAGAACTAAAACTGAAGAAAGACAACCCTGTCTCTCGGCTTCTGTGCAGTTTTTGCTCCCCAGCAGATTTTTAAAGAGTTTGCAGAATTTCCCTTCCGTGGCTGATATTTTTAATGCCCTCTGCCTTTGGTTACTGCCTCTCTCCCACTCTGCTGATCCTCTTGGTTTACCAGAGCAGTCAGCTCCACGGGCATGTATTTCCGATTTATTTCCTTCCTCTCCAGAGATTACAGTTCTGAGAAAAAAAAAAAAAAAAAAAGAGGGCCTTAGCCTCTTGGCAGACCGCCATCACCCAGAATAAATATTTTTATCATAACAGATTGCATGGAGCTAAATCTGTTATTGTCTCTTTTTTCCTTCTCAGCACCTATTTGCCGAGTGTTCATGGGACGTGTAATTCAGTGCAGTTAAAGAGCAGAAAATTTTCAAGTAAAATAGTTGGGTTGGAATCTGCCTCCAGGACAGAGCCCTGAAGCCTGAGCCTCTGATAACCAGTTTCCTGATATGCAAAATGGGAATAGTGATAGTACCTATTGCAGTGGGTTATTGTGAGGATTAAATGGGGAAAGGTAAAGTGTATGGCATAAGTTAGGGGAAGAAAACATCTAAGAATTAAATAAGTTGTATAAGGACAGCTCCAACAAAGTGCAATTGGTTCTCAACAGTACATGTATAGTTTATCAGACGAGCATTTTGAGTAAATTCTATGTGCCAGTGGAGGGAATTACAGGGATAATAAGATACTGTTTCTGCCTTCATGGAGCTCATAAAGAAAGAACTCTTATAGGATTTAATTTTGTCAACCCTACTTTAACTGAGGTCTTTTTCTCTCCCATTCTTCCCTTATAGGAAGATAATCTTGGGAATCATCTGAAGTTGTCTTTTGAGGACTCATAAAATTTTAATGTTTCCCTATCACCCTACCCCACATCCCCATTTTAGAAAGCTTTAGGGGATTCTTGACTTTCTTGAGGTCATACTAAATTGGTTAGCAAAACTGGAACTAGATCCCTGATTACTAATGCCACTTTTTTGTTTGTTTTCCCAACATAGGAGTGCTTTCTGGATCCAGCCAGAACAGTGTCAATCAAATGATTGAAAATTTAGAAATTAGGAAGTCTGAGTTAAGGCACCCCTTGAAAAGTAAGGTGATCCCTGTTTAGATTCTTAATAGACAAAGTTTTATGAATGTGTATTTCATTCCCTTCCTTCTGTTTAAAAAGGCCTTCATTAAAAAGGCCTTCATAGGAAATCACTTAAAAATCGTCTCAATAAAATTATTAGGTGTCAAGCACAGGTGTAATTAGAATCTGACAGTCTTGAGGTCTGACATCCTCAATTTGCAGGTGAGAAAAATGAGGCAGAGAGGCCATGTAACTTGCTTAAATTCATGTGGCAAGTTGGGTAGCTAGGATTCAAACCAAAACAACTTACCCATTGTGTTCTGCCTTTTTTATTATTATTGTGTTAAGTCCTAGTATTTGAAGATTACTTGAGTATCACTGGCCATGTCTGAGTCTCTTCCCCTGCCCATAAGATAGTTGTGATGAGAATAAATTTTGATCTATTTTAAACTTAGGAAAATGGAAAAAAAAAAAAAAAGGTGTTGGAATAATCAGGAGGGCTGTGATTAACTGCTTTATTATCAGAGCCATTCCGTCCCTTTTCTTTTTTTTTAATATTTATTTTCCAGTTATAGGTGGACACAATATCTATTTTGTTTTTATGTGGTGCTGAGGATCAAACCCAGTGCCTCATGCATGCTAGGCGAGTACTCTACACTGAGCCACAATCCCAGGCCCTCCATCCCTTTTCTTGCCTTGAGAGTTCTTAGAGAAAAAAAAAAAAAAAAAAAACAAGGTAAAAAATAAACCAAAACACAAAACCAACTGGTGGTTCTTTCAGGAAAAGAAATTATTTCAAATTTGATAATCAACATAGTTAAATATAATGGTTTGTTAAAGAGTTGAATAATTTTATAGAACTTTATGATGTATAATATATAACTATATAATTTTTATAATGCAAGGAAATTTTAAAGCAACTAAATCCACCATGAATTTTGTTCTGTTACTATATGTGTGTTTATCTTTCTTCATTTTACTTTGAAGTGAAAGGACCAGTGTGTATCATTTTTGGAAGAGAATGCTCAAGATTCCCAACTTTGAATCTACCATTATTATCAAACTGTAATTTCTCATGACAGCACAGCATTGTTGAAAACTCCAACAGATGTAGGTTGGCATTATCACCTACCTCCTGATAGGTGACAAACAGTTGAGTGGTGGGATCATGCGGTACATGAGGATAGTGGGATAATTCTATAAACTGGATCCATTATGCTTTCCCTGACCCCCACATGGTTTTTGTTTTTTTGTGTTTTTTTGTTTTGTACTGGGGATTGAACTCAGATGTGCTTAACCACTGAGCCATATCCCCAGGGTTTTGAGACAGGGCCTTGCTGAGGCTGGATTTGAACTCATGATCCTCTTGCCTCAGCCTCCTGAGCCATTGGGATTAAGTCACACACCACCTCACCCAGTTCATGTGTTTTGTTTTGTTTTTAAAGGCAATTTACCTGTAATCCTGCCTGGTTTAAATCAACAGAATATGTTATGTTCCTCAGCCAACAATCTGTTATATGCAGAAGGGTGGCTCCAAAATGCCAAAAAGAACGCAAGTTACCCTGAAAAGGGGTGGGGGTTGTGTGACCCTTATACAGACTAGATTCTAAAACTGGAATTCCCCCTAGCCACAGAATCTGTAAGAACAAATTCCAATTAGAACTAGTCAGCAGGGGTCAAAGTAATCAGAGTTGCCTTGATTCTTTATCCTGTGCAGAGAAATCTGATGCAAATGTGATATCAAGTAAAAGTCAAGAGATGGACTTTGGGCGGGACTCAGGAAATTTCCCTGGGACCCACAGTAAAATTGGAGGGCAGAAGGAGCATGCTGTCCTTCCCCTCTCTGAGAGGACCCACTTCCTATCTTGAGAGTGTCCCCTTTTCCTGTTCTTTCTAACAAACTCCTACCTGTTTCTCTGAGCAACATTCTGATATGTTTCTGGCATGATCAGAAGAACCGGTGAGAGAAGAGGGCTGTGGCTGCCTCATCCCTGCAGTTGGCCCTTGCTCTGGAACACCCGACACAAGGCTGTTGAAGGCCCTGGTTCCTTGAACTGTTTTTTGTTGCTGTTTGCAGTCAGTCACTTGCAAGCCATCATTTCACTTCCAACTGACTTATAAAACTTTTTTTTTTATAAAGTATATTTAATTTTACACTTGATGACCTAAAGATGATCAGTTAGTAAAGCTGTGCATAGCCAAACTGCCCTTTCTTATTCTACTTCTGTCAGCAGTTACTTTTTGTTAAATGTTAGTCGTTGTTTTAGACATTAAAAAAGCAAAGCAGTATTAAATTATCTGCAATTTAATATTTTTATAAAGATATATGTAATTGCTATATTACTGTGATATTGGTTCCTAGGTATTGGGGTGGTCAACTGAGGGGAGCCTTTACAACCAGGATGCTCTATATATAAACAATAAATGTATCATGAGTTGGCTATTTTACAAGTGGTTTTTTTTTTTTTTTTTTGTATCGGAAATTGAACCCAGGG
The DNA here is from genome assembly GCF_052094955.1 of Ictidomys tridecemlineatus. Taxonomy (NCBI): domain Eukaryota; kingdom Metazoa; phylum Chordata; class Mammalia; order Rodentia; family Sciuridae; genus Ictidomys; species Ictidomys tridecemlineatus. The sequence continues at coordinate 105,844,154 of NC_135482.1, read as the reverse complement.
TTGCTTAACCTTTGAGCCACATCCCCAGCCCTATTTATATTTTATTTTGAGACAGGATCTTGCTAAGTTGCTAAGGGCCTCGCTGAGTTGCTTAGGGTCTTGCTAAGTTGCTGATACTGGCTTTGAACTAATGATCACCCTGCCTCAACTGTCCAAGTTGCTGATATTAAAGGCATGTACCCTGCGCCTGGCCTTATGAGTGTTTTTCCACTCAAACCGTCTAGTGAAATTCCCTATATTACTAACCTTTGAAATCTTCTATTTGCAAATGAATTAATTGTAAAGGAATTAAGCTGTATTCATGAGTAAATATCAGAAGGTTTTATATTTCCATGTACAATAAAGCATATTTATTCTGAAAATGTATACTAATGAGTATATACTAATTTCTCATGATTTGTCTCTCTGGTATGGCAAACTGAGTATTATCTGTTGGATTTGAATCCCTCAAGAGGACATAATGGGGAAATTAAGCTTTATATGATTTCTAAAGAAATTCCACAGAATATAAATCTGGACTAAAAAAAAAAAAACCTTTAAGTGAAAAACAGTATGATAAACTACAAAATGAATGATGCATATTTGTGGGCCTATAAATGGCTCGTCATAAGACTTCACTTCTTGGCATAAGTCTTTAGATTCCTGCAGAGTTGGGTGTTGTATTTTGGAAGTGGATCACACTGCAGTTTTGAAAATGAGTGGTGTTATTCTTGACTCCTTCAAAATATATCCCTCTGACCTTTCAGCTGCCGCCTCTTCTCTGCCTCTGTCGTAAGCCAAGCTTTGGTTAAGGAAAATGGATTAATAGTTAAAACTATTTTACCCATCTAGTTTCCACTCCCCAAACTAATTTTAAACACTTGCTTCAAGGATTTATGTAATCTTGGTAAAGCTAATAAAAGCTCTAAATTTAATAAAAGTTTTAGGGAAAATGCAACTTTTGGATTCCTACTGTGTAATATTTATAAAGTGGTTTGAAGGCAAAAATACCCAACACAAGTTAAAAGCAAAAGCCAGTGATTATAATAATACAGTTAGTTCTGTAGCAGTCTTTATTGACAAATAGCTAAAAGAAGTCCCGCATTACATCACAGCTATTTTTCTCCTTTTGCCAAAATCATTAGATGGTGGGAAGTGCCTTTACAAAACTATCAAATTACTGGTGTTTCATTTTTGGTAACTTTAGCAGCAGTTCTTTTATTCTTCATCTCAGCAAGATTATGAGGTTGAGATACAAAGTGAATCTAATGCGTAACACCATTTTCTAGGTGAGAGATGACAGAGTTCCTCAAACTTGCCCTGGATGCTTCTGATCCATCTGCAGGGTAGAGGTTAATTTTCACTTTTGTGTCCATTAGGATTCCAAATGAATTCTGGGTAATAATGATGAATTAGTACTATTTGTTTTGCCAACGCGTAAATAGTTCTATGTATAGTAATTTCATTTATCATACTTTTATTTGTAAGCTAATAAATAAACATTTTTAGAAATTAAAACAATTCTCCCTGTTGTTCTTTCCCCACCCATAGATGACTGTTTCTTAGTTTCTTTTCTTTTTTTTTTTTTTTTTAAAGAGAGAGTGAGAGAGAATTTTTAATATTTATTTTTTAGTTCTCGGCGGACACAACATTTTTGTTGGTATGTGGTGGTGAGGATCGAACCCGGGCCGCACGCATGGCAGGCAAGCGCGCTACCGCTTGAGCCACATCCCCAGCCTGTTTCTTAGTTTCATTGTGTATCCTTCCAGTGTTTCTTGTGCAGATCCAAATATTATTTCCCTCCTTCCTAAAAAGGTGATGTTCTTTTTATTTTATTCTATACCATGATTTTTCTATTTTAATTAGTATCTTTACGTAAGTCTCTCTCTCAAAGACACTGCTTGCTACACATTATTCCATTAGGTAGATATATCACTATTTATTTGTTAATGAAACCATTAATAAATGGTTATATGAGCTATGGTTAGGGAAACCAACTTCTTGTCAGTGGAATATTTACAATCTTTTCTATTAGAAATAATTTTAATATGAGTGAATGCAGGTATTCCTAGCAATAGGGCTGTGGTTTAATAAGCCCGCCAGTTAATTCTGATGAGGCTCAAGTGAGATCCATTGCTCCAGGCAGCCATTGATCACAATGGTCAGGAGTCTATGCAGAGACTCAGTCTGTATTCCTAGTCATGGCTCAAGAAACATTTGATTAAAGCACAAGAGTTTTAACTGAATTCTCCTTTTTACTTACTTGAGGATTGCTTTTATTGGTCTACCCTGTCATCTGGACTTGCCCATGTATTCCCCTCTCCTCTTTCCTCTCCAACCTCCATTTCCCCAGTTACCTGGTGACCAATTTTTCTAGTCCTCTCACCCTTCTCATTGTTTCAAGGCTGTTTGGATTTGTTTTGTTTTTTTAACTCCTAAAATTGTAGTGTCCAAGCCTCAGTTCAGTGTGCTGTGGTTTGCAGGATAGTGTTCAGTACTACAAAATGTTCCTTCTTTCCCATTCCATTCCAATGCCCTTTCCCTTGCTCAGTTCAAGGTCAGCAATATAAGGACTGATCTTCATGTTTTGGTTCTGCCTTTGAAAGTAATTTTGAGTAATATAATAATTATTTTGACAAGATTATTTAACAAAAATAATGTATGCACATATATAAATATTTTAAAAATAGCATTATACTCTTGCAGTTTATTTAAGATTGATTCCTAATCTATACATTTTAATTTGGGGTAGTTTGAAATTTTGAGCTCATCACTAGAGCTATAGAATGAATTGCATTTTTATAGGTTTAATTATGAAGTGTGTTATGATTCAGATGATCTTTATGAATATCATTACCCTTCATAGCTAGTTTTCTTCTTTTCAAAAATGACATAACTTGATATTAAAGTTTTTTCCTCCCTCTTTCTATTTTAGTGGGGAAACAAGATTGAACAAAGAGAAAGTACTTCAAGGTTGGTATAATCTGGTTGTTATTCTAAATCTCTGCTTTAGTGTTAAAGTGATATGCAAATTAATCGGATTCAGTGGGTAGGGTAATCTGGGGGCAGCACTGTACTGGGATTGGCTTAGATTGAGATTTCAGAAATAAAGTCTATAACAGCCACAGAATATGGTCAGAGCAACTGGTAACCAAGAGGAATAAATCTCTTGACTGAACTAAATGGACACAACAGCTCTTCAGCTGGGTGTAGTGATGCAGGCCTGTAATCCCAGTGATTTGGGAGGCTGAAGCAGGAGGATCGTAAATTCAAGGGTACCCTCAGCAATTTAGTGAGGCCCTGAGCAACTTAGTGAGACCCTGTCTCAAAAAATAAAAAGGGCTGGGGACAGCTCAGTGGTAAAGTACCCCTGAGTTCAAGCCTTAGCATCACCACCACCACCAACAAAAAAACCCAGAAACCACTTCTCCAAATTGCTCTTTACATTCAGCTTCTAAGAGGCCTAGTCAGCTGATTAGAAAGTTATATTGGTTCTAGATGCCTTAAAATGTAACTGTCTAGATTTAAAATGGTTCCTATTTGGAAATGTGACGTTTTCTGGCTGGTGTTAATGGTATTTTCTAGCTCAGATATTTTAGATTTAATTCTCATGTGTGCTCATTACTTTATTCTGAACTGATTCTTCCTCTTGAGTTCTGTTAGTATGGACCCCAAGTTTTTAGTTGTCCTGTGATCTAGCTCAGCTTTTTAGAGAATATCCTGAGTGAACTTTCAGGTAGAACTGCTATTTCTGTGCTGTGATTATAAAAGCATTTAGTTTTGTTTGAAGGGTAGTGACCTGGGGTTAATGTAAACTGGTTTTCATTCCCAGGGTGCTTAACTCCCTTTTCTGGAGACTAACTAGTCTGACACTTAAATGAACCTGCTTTTGAGTGACTTGTACTCCACGACCCGACCCGGAGTTATTCTCTGGCTTTGATCGGTTGCCACCGCCTTGTCCTTTAGTACTGCTCCTTTGTCTTACTTCATTAGAAGCTGACCATGGAATGTGAATAAAGTCTTTTGTGTTCACATTCATTTTTTAGTTTATTCTTTTTTTTTTAATTCTCCCAACTTAGTTGGATGCTTAGTTCTTTAAAAAATATACATAATCTTTTTAGCTGGTAATAGTCTATTTGCCTTTATTCTGGTTACTGATATGTTTGAACATCTTTCCTTTGTTGTTCTTTTCTTCCTTCTTTTTGTAGTCTTCCTCTTTATTCTTACTGGCTTTTATATCTTAAGTCCTTATTTCTCAGGCTGGTCTTACCTTCCCTACTGGTTCCACCATTTCTGGTCTTTTAATGATTGCCTTTAGATTTTCCCATTCATACTCGTTTTAGTCAGTTTATGACGATGGACTGGGCAGGTGAAACCACACGTTTATTTCCTCACAGCTGTGGAGGCCAAGTCCAAGATCAAGGTCTTCCCAGTCTGCTTCCTGGTTTGCAGACTTCTATCTTTTGGTTGCATCCTCCCACGACTAAGAACAGACAGTAAGAGCTCTTGTGCCTGAGCATGCTTTTGTTCTCTCTTTTTTCCTCTGTACTAGGGCATTCTACCACTGAGTTCATTCCCAGCCCTTTTTATTTGAGACAGCATCTTGCAAGGTTCCTGAGGCAGGTATCCACCTTGTGATCCTCCTGCCTCAGCCTCCTGAAGAATAATATTATTAATGTCCCCTCTCGAAAAATACAGGAACTTATGTTATCATTGTCTGTCATCTTAGTCTTTTTTTTTTTTAAAACCACTTGATGTGGACATTATTGCCTCCACTTGTCATTCAGGCAGTATTTGCTAGCTTTGCTGCTCATCACTTCTTTTGCATCTCAGACCTTCTTTCCAGAATTATGTTTTCTGAAAGGTTCTCCGGTGTGTGTGGCTAGGCTGATGGTAAAGGTGATCTTAGTGCATACAGTTTTGGTTGGACGGTTCTTCAACACTTGGAAGATGTTAATCTCTTCTTATTTGGGCTTTCATTGTTCCTGTGAGGAAGTCCTGGCCCATCAAGTGGTGGTCCACATTTACATCTTTCTCTATAACTATTCTGAAAATCTTTGCTTTGGTTTATGTAGGAGGGTGTTTTTTTTTTTTTAATTATTCTATTTGATATGCATTGTGTTTCCTTTATCTATACATGGGTGTCTTCTCTCATTTTTGGAAAACTTGGCCATTATCTCTTTTTTTTTTTGAGAGTGAGAGAGAATTTTTAATATTTATTTTTTTAGTTTTCGGCAGACACAACATCTTTGTTTGTATGTGGTGCTGAGGATGGAACCCCGGGCCGCACGCATACCAGGCGAGCGTGCTACCGCTACCACATCCCCAGCCCCAGCCATTATCTCTTTATGTTTATTTTCTCTGTTTTCCATTTTACATGTTTATTTTCTCATTTTCTACCTCCAAAGATTTCATCTCTGAAAGATGGAATCTTTGGAGGTGATTAGGTCATGAGGGTGCAGCCCTTGTGGGCAGGATTATAAAAAGGGGGCCCTGAAGAGCTCTTACACCTTCTTTTGCCATTTGAGCACATAAGGGGATAAGTCAGCACTCTGTACCCTGGAAGAGGCCTTCACCAGAACCCAGCCATGCTGACACCCTAATGGTGAACTTCCAGCCTCCAGCACTGTGAGACATGAATGTTTGTTGTTTATAAGCCATCTAATCTATGGTATTTTGTTACAGTAGCCTGAACTAAACAATGCATGTGGGAAATTCTCATTCTTTCCCGTTCATCACCAGAATATACACATTCCTTCTCCTTGTATCTGTGCTGCATTCTGGGTAGTATGTGCAGCTCTGTCTTGGAGTTCATTACACCTCCCCTCAACCACATCGCTCAATCCACTGAGGGATTTTTTTTTTTCTTTTCTTAGCATTCTGTTTTTCCTTATTAAAGATTTATTTTATCTTTTAGAAAGCTATCTGGTTGTTTTTAATGCTTTCTGTTAATTGCTTATCTTTCTGAATCTGTCTTTATGGTAGGGAACAGACAGATGTGAGCAGTGGAAACATGAGGTTAAGGAAATAATTCTATAAAATGAGTCTCCTGTGCTGACTCTCATGTGGTTTCTTTTTTAAAAAAACAATTTGCCTGCAGCCCTGCCTGGCATAACAACCTGTTATCTGTAGGAGAAATGCAGGCCTAAAATGCCAATAAAAACATTAGTTATCCTATAAGGGGGGGAATTTTGTGACCCTTCCACAGACCCATCCCAGAACTCTGAAAGGTAAGGATAATTCCCCTAACCATAACATCTCTAAGAACAAGTTCCAATTAGAACCGCTCAGCACAGGACAAACCAACCTAGAGTTCCCATGTACAGAGAAAACTTGAAAGTCTGCTGTCATCCTGCTGTCTGTCAGTCGAAAGTCAAGAGGTGGACCTGGGTGGTCTTTCTGGAAACTTCTCTGGGACCCCCAATATAATCAGAGGGTAGGAGAGGCATGCCATCCTTCTCCTGAGAGGACCCGCTCTCTCCCTTTTCCTATCCCTTCTAATAAATTCATGCCTGTTACTCTGAGCAACACATCTGAAATCTTTCTGGTATGACCAGGAATATTCTGCCTATAACATTTATGTCTTATTCATAATTAATTTCATAGCTTTTCTTTGCTGATTTCAGTGTGTGAATTCTTAGTGATTCTAAATCTGTTCTTTTTTTCTGCTGACTCTCATTCATTATTATGACTCTCATTCATTCATTATGGATTATTTTCTTGTGTATGTGTTGAATCTTTGGCTGAACTATTATTTGCTCTAAAATTAGTGGAGAGCTTGTTATCCTCTGTTGTGAGTGGTTTGTTCTGAGCAGGATTTGCATTTGACTATTGGCCTGAGATGACAGTAGCCTCCTTCCAGGACCCCTTGCTTCAGTGCCGTTTGGTCCTCCCACCTTGCTGTCCCATGAGCAGGCCTCCTCCAGAAACCCTTCCAGCCTGAGCTGATGTTGCAGCAACTCCAAATTTCCATATCACTTTTCACATTTCAGCCCAGGGGTCTTTGATGGCTTGGCTTCGTCCCTTGGGGATTTCCTTGCATTCTGTGAGCCCACTCATGCCAAGCATACATTGCTTCATTATTCTGTAGTAATAAGTCCCTTCACAGTGTCCGATCTGCTTTTTCTCCTGGAGGAAGGAAGTAGGTTTTACAGTTGTTTTTTTTGTTTTTTTTAAACAAAAAAGAAAGGGAAGGGGGCAGGGAAGAAGAAGTACCATCATTATAATATTGAACATTTGGACAATGGGAGATATAGAAGGCAAAACTCTTATGGTAATGATAGCAGCACATGTAGGGTCAGAGCCACCATTTACAAAATGCAACTAATGAGGACATGGGCAAACACAAAAGAGGGAAGAGCTAAAACTGAGATGTTCTTAGCATCACCTTATTCCCAGCAGGCAAACAACTCTTTGGAAAACATTTGAATCTGAGTCTTGATAGAATCAGCTTAACTTCACAGTAGGTACTGTCGGCTCTCTGAAAAGTCATGTGAAAAAGTGCTCGAGGAAACCTTTCATTAAAATAGAGATAGGCACAGTTTCTGTTCTCTTATATGTGGCTTTATCTGTATCCCTCAGTTATGTTTTTGAATGCTTTGTTTCACCACAGGACAAGGAATAGATGAACCTCTTTCAGAGACTGGATTTAAACAAGCGGCTGCTGCTGGTAGATTTATGAGTAAAGTGAGGTTTACTCACGCTTTCTCCAGCGACCTCACACGGGCAAAGCAGGTGAGTGTAGGGTGAGGGTTTAGAAGTCCCAAGTCTCAACAAGTGTATAAGCTTGAAAGATCTGCCATCAGAGCCCACAGGGAATTAAATCACATAGACAGCACCTCCTCCCCACTCTCATCGCTATGTGAACTCTTTTCTTTTCTTCTCGTTGAACTTAGTTTTTTGTTTTTTGAATATTTAAGTTAGAGTAGCTTTGGAAAAAAAATGCTTAACAAAAAATAAAAATAAGGTATCAGGAAAAATCCAGGAGAAATGACAGGCAGGAGATCAACCCACAGTCACATCAGATAATAGAAAGGCCAGCAGAGTAAAAAAAAACATTCTGATTCCATAAAGAAATATGTGACGTGATGTAAATGTCTTTAGAGAACAGATCTCTATAAAAATGACACACAGATTTTATTAAAAAGAACCAAATCAACTTGTTAAACTCAATGGAAGGAGACTTTTGTGACTAACTATGAGGGAATAATAGGATTGGAATTTACCTCCCTGTGTAAACAACTAGAAAACTCAACAATAAGTGCAAAATCTCGGCGAGGCTGGGGTTGCAGCTCAATGGAAGACTGCTTGCCTAGCACATGCGCGGCACTGAGTTTGATCCTCAGTACTGCATATGAATAAATAAATAAAGGTATTGTGCCCATCTACAACTAAAAAAAGTATATGTTATTTTATATATATGTATATATTATATACATGTATTACACTTATTTATAATTTTCTTCCAATCTGTAGTTTGCCTTTTCATTTTACAAATGGTACTTGCAAAGAACAGACAACTTTTACTCGAATAAAATCCAGTAAGCGAGACCTTGGACTTCAGGCACATCATGGCTCTGAGATGCCTAGATGAGGTGGAACAAATAAGCTGAGCCCCAGGATTGTCCAAAGTCATTTCCAGACTCTGGTAGGGGGCACAAAATAGAGCTCGGTGGTCCCCGTGATTTGAGGAAGGAAATCGTGGAATTTGGGGATATTAAGGTGACTAAAATTTGAGGTTCAGAGAAGTAGAAGAGCTAGACAGAGAAAGAACTCTAGAAGTATACATAGCAGTCTGCTTAAATATGTCAAAATACGTTCTTCTGTCATGGATAACTAAAATGAACAAATTTTTAAAAATTCAAAAAGAAACTCTTTGGTGGACTGTTTTCTGCATATGCGTAGAATGACACTGCATGAGAACAAGCAAGACACAGCTGCAGAGGAGGGACTGGTTCCTGGGGAGGGAAAAGTGGAGCGATTCCTGGAGCTCACAGAGGGTGGGGAAGCACGTGAGTCCCCACCAGTCAGCGTGCAGGGATTTTGTGGAATACACAGGGCACGCAGTAGTCACTCCAGAATGAATACTTCCTAGCAGTGAATAAGGAAGAAAAATGAGGAGAGAAATAGAAGATAAAAACCAAAAATCTTAAAAAGGAACCAGGTTGAGCTATATATGTGTAATATGAATTGTAAGGCGTTCTGCTGTCGTATATAGCAAATTAGAATTTAAAAAAAGAACCAGATTGATCTAGAGATGAAAAATATGATGTCCTGAAATAAAAGTGTCATAAGATGGAATAACAGGGTAGGCACTGTAGAAGAGGGCATTGAACATGAAGACTTAGCAATAGAACATTCTGAATTTACTATGGAGCAGAAAGAAAGAAAGAATAAAATAGGAAGATAACCAGTCTCAGCGAAGTATAGAACAGTGTCAGACAATCCAACACACATGTTGGTTGGGAGTCCTGAGAGGAAAATGGGGAAAAGGAGGTAGGAGTGAGTACAGGATTTTTTAGAAATATATTCTGAAGGTATAAAGATTGAAAATACTTTGAAAACTAAAAAGAAGACTTTTTTTTTTTTTTTTTTCCTCAAGCAAAATTGGAGAGGCCAAAAACAGAGCCACCCTTATATAGTCAATTATTGGTTTATGTTTTTGGTCAGAAGGATTTTGACAAAGGTCCTATAGTAATTGATTAGATAAGGATTAAGGATAGTCTTTTCAATAATGGTGCTGACACAACAAACATGAACATCAACCCTTACCTTGTACCACACACAAAAACTAATTTGAAATTGATTATATAAACTGGATTTTATTCGAGTAAAAGTTGTCTGTTCTTTGCAAGTACCATTTGTAAAATGAAAAGGCAAGCCACAGATTGGAAGAAAATGTACATATATATATGACACTGTGTGCATATGAATTCTTTCTACTCAGTAATTAGACAAACTTTAAAAGAGGCAAAAGATTTTAATTAGAACAGGAACTTCATAAAAGAAGATGCATGCAAAGACAATAAAATGATACAAATGAAAAGATGCTCGGCATCCTCAATCATCACATAAATGCAAATTAAAACCTCACTGAGATACCACTGTACATAATATTTGAATGACTAAAATGTGAAAAGATTGTAGAGTATCTAAAAGTCACATATTGTAGGTGAGAATGTAAAAGAAACCAACTACTTTGGACCATAGTTTAACATATGCTTATTGTTACCTAGCAGATGTCTGCACAAAGACTTGTGTACTATTGTTCAGTAGGACTTTTGTTTGTAGCAGCCATATAATAGACTCTGTGTTTATCAGGAGGTAAATGGACAAATGAACTGTGGTGTGTTCATATAGTGGAATACAACTCGGCACTGAAGGTGGAACACTAGACTTGCATCAACATGGATGAGTCTCTCAAAAACATGCTAAACAAAGGAAACCAGGCACTAAAGAGAACATAATACATGATTCTGTTTATATGAAACTCTGGTAAAAGACTGATGTACAGTTATATAAAGCAATTCAGTGGTTGCTTGGGCCATGGGTGAGAAGGATTTACCGGCATGGGTATGAAGATATATTTTGGGGTGATAAAATTCTTCTGTATTTTAATTTTTGGCACTTAGATGGGTGTATAAATTTGTCAAAACTCAAATGAACTGTAGACTTAAGATAGGTGTATTTTACTGTTGTTAATTAAGTATCGATAAAGTCAATTTAATGCAGGGAATAAGTTAGGAAAAACCTCAGTGAATATACTGAGTTACCGATTACACACAGCTGACATGATTGTTAAGACAGTAAACCTAAGGGTGACATACATGACTGATTTAAGATGTGAGGAACATGATGGGAAGTAGTAATGTCTTTCAAGAGGAGACGTCAGAGAGTAAGGATGAGGCAGTATTCAAAGAGGTCATAGCTGGTCTTACAGAATCATTAAAAGACAGTGGATCTCAGATCCAGAAAGTGAAACCAGTCCCAATTGGTAAATACAAAAGAAATCCACCTCTGTATTCCTCGTAGCCAAGCCAAGATTCCAAAGAATAAGGAAGACAAACATTATTCACTAGTCAAGCAGTTAGGCTGTCTACAGGTCTGTCAATATCAGTAACAGCCTCTTCAGTATGCTGAGAGAGGGCAAGGAGTAACCTAGAGTTTTAAACTTTTTCTAGAAAACAGGTGAAGACCATTCAGACAAACAAACCCTCAAGGCATTTTCAAAAAAATATTGAAAATAATTCTAGAAGGTCCGAGTTTCAGAAAAAGATCAGTGAGCAAAGAAATTGGCAAAAGTATGCAGCATAGATAAATACAAAGAAATACAACATCCACATGACAGTAATGATAATGTCTAACTTACAGGGAGGGGATGAAAACGCAAGGTAGATGTGGACTTAAACTATTTCTATAGTTTTGCAAATACAGTGTTTTATGTCTACTAAAACTAGCCAGATAAACTGAAAGAAGGAAACATGGACACAAATGAGCAAAATTAAAAGATAAACAGCCACAGGAGTAACACACCCATGTTACACACAGGTGAGTGATGACCCAGAATCTTAGCAGAGAACTGTAAACAGTAAATTTTAAACAAAAGTTCAAATTCTTGAACCAAAAATAGCACTGCAGTTGAGAGTGTGGATGTTAAATAGCAGTTTAGACACTTGAGTGGAGATTTAGGAAATGAAACAGGTTAGCCAACCTTTTCTATAAGGAGCCACGTGATATATACTTTAGATCTTGTGGGCTCTGAGCTCTCTGTCACAACTGTTCACCCCCTACTGTTGGAGTGTAAAAGCAGCCAGAGACTATACTTATGTGGAACTTGTGTCTGTGTTCCAATAAAACTTTATTTACAAAGCAGCTGACAGTTTGGATTTGGCTTGTGGGCTAAAGTTTGCTAACATGTGAACTAAGAGATAGTTTAGCAGAAAATACCAGCGTCAGTCATGGAGAGACAAAAGGAGGAGCAGAACAGAAGGGGGACCATTTGTTATTGTTGGTTGGTTTTTTGCGTTGCTAGGGAAGGAACCCTGTGCATGCTAGCAAGTTCTGTACCACTAGGGACATCCCCAGCCCAAAAGGCAGCATTTACACAGGAAATTTATTGCTTGTTCTTTGGTCTTATTATATTTTTTAATTAATGAAAGTGTCATATATTGTGTTGACGTTTCATAGTGATTAACATTTGTATAAGAAACAGTTGTGTTTTGCTTTGCAGACCATGCATGGGATTTTGAAGCACAACCTGTTTTGCAAAGACGTGACAGTACAATATGATTCAAGACTTCGAGAAAGGGTAAGTGACTTATTTATTGTGTATGCCAAATTTTCATTGCTGTGACAAATACCTGAGAAAAACAACATAGAAGAAAGATTTATTTTGGCTTATGATTTCAGAAGTGCCAGTCCATGGTTGGCTGGTTCCATTGCTTGGAACTGAGATGAGTGAGAACATCATACGGAGGAAAGCTGCTCACCTCATGGTAGCCAAGATGGAGAGAGAGGGTGGGGGAGGGGAGGGATAGAGAGAGGAGGGGCCAGGAACAAAATATAGTTCCCAAGGGAAACATAGTCCCCAGTAATCTACTTCCTCCACACAGGCCTACCTGCCTAGCGTCCACAACCTCCCATTCAGTTATCCCTGGATCAATCCACCAATGAGGTCCGAGTCCTCATGAGCCAATCACTTCCCCAAAGCCCCACCTCTTGAACATTGGCACTGGGGATCAGTTCTTAAATTCATGAGCACTGGGGGGACATGCCTGATCCAAACCGCAGTATTTATACATCGTGCTTTATCATAAAATTTCAGCTAGCCACCTCATTTTATAATGGGGCTAAAAATTAAGTGTAGTTCTACTGGGGTCTACTAAATGAGTCACATTCTTTTACATATTCTCATAGTACACGTGTGTGTGTGTGTGTATGTGTGTGTTTTGCTGGGTGTCAAACCCAGGGCCTTGTACATATTAGGCAAGTGCTCTACCACTGAGCCACACACCCAGCCTGTATGTAGCACCTTTTAAATTACTAAAATTTTATGAGATAAGATGGGATAAGCCTCTTGAATCATAAAAGGAGATACTTGTAAGAACTTGAAACAATATAAAAGAGTTTAGAGTAAAAGGTGAAAAGTTCTCACCTCCCAGTCCTACTCTTCCCTTACAGGTATGAATAGATTTTTCTCCTGCCCATTTTGTATGCCAGAAATGGGTCTTCCTGAGGCTGACTTCGCAAAGTCATATAGCAAAGTCATACACTCAAATCATTAGATTTGAATCCAAGTCTCCTAGAGCAGTCTTGATTTTTATTGCGCTCTCTAATACTAACCTGTAAGCCCGTTAGCATCCCTGCCACATCATGAATCTCTTCTTTACCTGGGCAGAAATGTAACAGAATGTGGAGGGCATTTTTAAAGAATGGCTTCCCATAACCTGCATGTGTTCTCTGTAGAGCTACATCGTCAAGGCTGCACAAAGGGCTCAGTCTGTGCCTGAGAACCAGGGCTCAGACTCTTCAAGATGTCCTGACCTCTGAACCCTAAAGCACACCTGTCATCTTACAGTAGGAGAAAGCATCATCAGTGGGCGTGGCCACCTTTCTCACTCTGCTCTGTCCTGGAGTAATTTCATATCCTATGGTTTTAGTTGGTGAAATCCCAATGATTTCCAAATCTGTGATTAGCTGAGATCTCTTACCTGAGCTGCATGTTTACTATCAGACCGCCTACTGTGGTTTCTGGTTTGTATGCTCTGAACCTGTTTTCTGCTCGGTGGGTGTTCTGCCTGTACCCCAGGCTGCTCCTCTTTACCCTATTGGTTGAGCCATTCATTTTTGGCTCTTTGTCTCTTATGCCCCACCACCTACCACAGGCAGTCTTACATGTGTTCTCTGCAAACCCCTGCGGCCATCCTGGAGCAGCTCAGTGTCATCTCCTACCTCAGTCCCTGTGATAGTTGTTCTCTTCTTTCCTGTCTTGCATTCTCTTTTCAAACCTAATCTCCAACTGCAACCTGAATAATCCTTTGCAGAATGGTTCACTAATTCTCTTAAACCTGGGTCCCAAGGTACTGTGTAAACTCATCTGTCACCTCCTTGCCTTCTCTTCCTCCCTGGTACTTCACGTTGTAGTCTCAGAGTACTGGTTGGGCGTTGGCATGGTGCTTGCCACCCGCTTGCATTCTTTCCAAGCACTGCAAATTCATTCAGCTTCATAACCTACTGTGTGAAGACTGAAAAACCTCACGTTTTAATTCACATTTTATAGATGGCAGACATCAAAGCACACAGAAGTCAAGTCTATGCCCCCGATCACATAGCCACCCAGCCCTGCAGTCCATACTCTGGAACGCCGATCACGGGCCTCAGGCTCTTCTCTGAATCACCCAAATGCTTCTGGCAAAAGAGCCAGCCTCATGAACTTCTGGCCTGTGCTCCACTCTGCTCCCCGATCTGCCAGTTTCTACTCACCTGTCAGGCTTTGGCCCTCTGTGATTCCCCCATCCGTAGGAGTCATCTCCACAGGCGTACCTGTGTCCTTCGTTCTCTCCATTGCGCTCCTTGGTCAGCAGCTCACCACACTGTTCTCTGCACAGGCGGGCTCAGCCCTCTGGCCTCAGTCCCAGTTTGCTTCATGGTGGTACTCAGAATACTTAATAAAGGAAGGTTTCCATTCCTCTGAAATCAAAGCAAGTGATAATTCTTACTGATCAACTTTTGTAATAGAGATTGCTTTGTTTATGCCTGGAGACACGAATTTGGCATTGAGGATTGCAAGAATGGCTGACTTCGTAGCAAAACATGCATATATTCTTATAAAATGGTATTTTACTCATGGATTTCTATCTGATGATGGTATGAGGATCTTTTGGCATCATCTGTGCAAACTATAACAGTTGTTTTTCTTTAAATTCATTATTATGCAAGCAACCCATTATCCGTATAAGGAATTAAAAGTGACTTGGGGAGAAATACAGTTAAAATCTATATCACCCCCAGATAAACAGTGAACATTTTTGGTATGTGTATTCCTGATTTTTTTCCCCTTGCTTGTGCATTTTTCTAAATGGAATTCTTTGTATTGCTTTTAAACTAGCATTTCTCATTTATTGTGTACTGACTGCTTTTCAGTGCCTGTAAATGCACCTTGATATAATCACCTAATTAGTGACTTAATGGATATTATGTAATTTATATAACCCAGCAACTACTAATTAGCATCCAGGTTGTGACTAGATTTTCTGCTGATGTAAATAATGTTAAAATAAATATTTTTGCAGTTCATTCTTGGTACACCCATCTAACATACTTCTAGAAATGGACATTGCTGAGTGTGTACTTTTTCTTATATTAACTCTAAATTGCCTAATTTAAATGGCGTTTCAAAAAAGCCACACCAACTTATATTCCCATGAGTGGTCTAGGAGAAAATATTTCCAAGCCACACTTGATGTTGTCAGTTTCTTTAATTTTACAATGCAATAGCTGAAAAATGGTGCCATTTAATTTTTACATTCTTGGGATTCCTAATGAGGTAGTTTCCCCATGTTTCTTGGCCCTTTGATTTCATTTGTGACTTGCATGTCCTGTGCTTGGGCTCAGTCTTCATGCGCCTAGGAAGCTAGCAATCTGGACTTGGATTTTAACTTTGCTGTTGTCTGTGAAAGTGAGGCTATTTGTTTAACCTCCTCGAAACTCGGCTTCCTCCCTTATAAACGTGGAGGAATACTTTTATACCCGCTTCAGAATTCTCTTATTAAGACCAAGTGAGAGTGTGTGGATGGGAGGTGGCCAGCATGGTGCCTTGCATGTGTTCTGTAGCCCAGGAGTCTGAGCCTGACCTTGTATTTATTCAGTGAAGCCCCGCCGTCTACTTAGCTTCAGTGACTTCTTCCATACAACCCTCTTTAGACATAGTGTACCACTCAGGTTTCGGTTGTATTTTCTAAGGCTTCATGGCCTCCTATGATACATTCCTGTTATCAGGAAGAGAGAGGATACTAAAATAATATAGGAAACTAAGCTTATTCATGGAGCCATCTCAATTGGCCAAAAGTCTGAACTGAATTGTTGTCTTGCAAATTCACCTGAGGCACCTTTGTCTGTTGGACCATGACAGAAATATGGGGCTGCAGAAGGCAAGCCTCTAAGTGACCTGAGGAACATGGCCAAAGAAGCTGGGGAAGAATGCCCTTTCTTTACACCTCCCGGAGGAGAGACGTTAGACCAGGTATGTACGTACCACTGACCCGAGTTGCCAAGTTGGGGGACTTAACATTGTCAGAATGGCTGAATCTGACTCACTTGTAAATTAGATGTTTGTGAATTATAGCCAAGCAATTCGAAAGTTGCTTTGTTTATAACACAACTCTATTTCTTTTTTCCTTTTTAAGGCATCTTCTCTTTCTCATTTGCTGCTAAGTTAGCAGCCATTACTGATCATAAATTTAAGGAGACCTATTCTTTTATGGCACATCTAAGAAAAAATTGTTTGTGAAGCAGTAGCGAGCAGCAGTGGTGTTCAGGGGGAATAAGCAAATCACTCAAGGCTCAGGTCATTCTGGACATGAACTCTGGCCACTGCTGCCCAGCAGCTCTTGAGTGAAATCCTCAAGTGCTCACGCTTCTAATAAGTCATCATCTTTGAATTGTGTTATTGTTAATTTTCCCTCTATTTATCTTTGTAATTTTCTGATAAACTCTATTACCTTAGTAAGAGAAAAATTTGTTGTTCCAGCTGAACTGAAGTGCCACATAGTTTCTTGGTGAGCACTGTTTTATGGCTTTCTGTTCACTTGTAGATTTCCTTAACCTAGTGCTCTGAAATCAGGAATTAGAACAATATCCTACTCATCTGTATCCCTGGTTTGCCTCCAGAAATGTGATAGACACTTTCTTGTACCTGTGAAAGCCCCGATTGAATGATTGGAAATATAGATTGAGATTCATCTACTTAGGTGTCCTTACATTGACCCATTAGAAAAGCAGGTGGTTATGTCATATTTATGTTTTCAGGAGATCATTAATGTCCCTTTATTTCACATTTTCTTTCTTTCCTTATAAGGTGGAAATGCGTGGAAAACAGTTTTTTGAATTTCTATGTCAGCTAATCCTGAAAGAAGCAGATCAAAAGCAACAGTTTTCTCCAGGAGCTCCAAGCAACAATCTGGAAACTTCTTTGGCAGAGATATTTCCTTTAGAAACAAACTACAGCTCTGAAGTTAATTCCGACAGTGGCGCTCCAGGATTAGTGGCCAGTGTCTTAGTCGTGAGTCATGGTGCTTACATGAGAAGCCTGTTCGGTTATTTTCTGACTGACCTTAAGTGTTCCTTACCAGCATCTCTGAGAAAATTTGAACTTTCGTCAGTCAGTCCCAATACTGGGATCAGTCTCTTCATCATAAGCTTTGAGAAAGGAAAAGAACCTACACCGAAGTGTGTTTGTATGAACCTACAGGATCATCTAAATGAAGTGACCAAAACACTCTCAGTTTAGATCTGCGTCAAAATTCTAACAGTTTTGAGCTTCTGAAGGGAGTGCCTTTGGCTTACTTTATTTCCGTCCTTTGCTAGTGCTAATTCGGAAATAGTTAAAAATCATATTATAAACTCTTCTGGAATGTCAGCCACATCACACAGTAGTGGAAAGCCATTTAGAATTGACTTATGTTGTTTTGAGTGCAGCCTGCGTTTTCCACCCTGCTTGATCCCATCTCTGAGTGATAAATGGAAGGAACTCAGTGTTGCAAGTTGGGGGATTCACATTCTTGTTATAGAATTTTTTTTCCCCTTTTAAATAATGTTTGTTTGTGTCTTTGTTCTATAATGAAAAAATTAGCCTATTTCATTGATTGATTCTTGGTAAGATAATGAATATTTTTTACTATCACATCCAAGTCTTGAAAGAACTATTTATATTTTCCATTGCATATTTATAGTTACTGTTATATTTTGAAAGAAAAGTTCTTTAAATGGAAAATTCATACCGTTATAAGTCTATATATAAAGTAAAATGATAAAATGACACTAAAATCTTTTACTTAGAAACAAGCTGTTGGATTATTTTTTTTTATTCAAGAGGGCTTGAAATGTAGATGAATGCAGATTACGAGTGCAGAGCAACCTGGGGGAGGAGGTTAAGACATCATTTGACTAAAACATCACAGATGGAAGCTCTGGGCAGAAGGTAAAAGAGCAGTGTGCTCTTTTATCTTGCAAAACACAAAGTCAGTGGAAGCCAAGAAAGTCCCCCAAAGAAGTTTGACTCAGAGAGTAAAGACCACTATCCACTTGCTTCTTCTTTATCCTGTAGGCTGAAGAATTTCCAGTTTGGGGAAGGCTCCAGAGAAAGGGAAGGGAACTATCAACTATGTGGGAACCTCAGAACCTAGAGGGAGCTTCATTGAAAAGCATGGGGCAACTGTGGTTTTTGGTGGAAGGTACAAATGAAGTTACCTCTGCTTTCCACTAGATGGCGCCGGAGGAAAGGAATTTTGACTAACCTAATTTGGACATCAGCTTGGTCCTTCAAAAGTCCTTGTCTAAATGAAGGCAGTGTCTTACATGTAGTTTGCTTTTAATTAATCATGTTGCTGAGTGCCATAAATTTCAGCTTACAAGAGGATGAATGCTAAGCCTCTCAGTTAAGGCTAAGATCACTTTTGGTTGATATCTCCTTTGAATATCATTTAAATCTTTTGTAAAGTTGTATATTTCAGCATTCTCTGTGTGTCCACACTACCATGTTTTCTACCAGGATCGGAAACAGGGCATGGATTTGAGCACTGGAGGAAGAACACTAGAAATAAGTACTTGAAATGATAACCTAAAAGAACTAATAATATCCTCATTCTCACCGACCCCAAATAATTCCTTTCTCTTTTTTTTCCTCCAAAGAAATAAAACATTGAGATGTAAGAAGAGTTTTCTTTAATTAATTCTCACAGTACTGTTCCCCTGCAGAGGCGACCACTGCAGTGAGTGAGTGTCTGTGTTCATCTCTTCTTCTCATGTTCACCCCGTGTCTGCGAGGCAGCAGTATTGTTTGGTGCTTTAGAAATGTACATGAATATCATCGAGCTGTCTGTGTTCTTTATTTTTACCTATTCTGTGTTGGGGCACTCTCTATGTTGATATATATAGACCTAGTTAATTATAACCACTGTACGCTCATGAATAAATATAGCACATGTGGTTTATTATTCTATGAGTGGACATTTAGGTCTCTTCAATATTTCTCCATTGAAACACTGTCACAAGGAAGAATCTTTAGTCTGGCTCCTTGTGCAGAGTGGAAATTGTGCCAGATGTCTCTTCATGGTGGCTGTGCTACTTGTCAATGCCACTGGCAGTACCAAGAATGCCTCCCTTCCATATCTTGTCAATACTCGGTACCACCTAACTGGTTCTTGCTAATCTGATGAGTGAAAAACATTATCTCACTATTTTAATTAAGTTTTTCTGTGATTGTTAATGAGCTTGGGCATTTTTTTTTTTTTTTTCAAATGAATGACAGTTCCGGTCTCCTTGGATTGCTGATCCACTGGTTTATGTTCTTTGCCTGGTTTTCTATTGGCTTCTTCAAGTCAAACCAAAATATCTTGTCCTTTTATGTGTGTGTGTACTTGGATCTTGAAGAAGCCTTCTCCATGATGAAATCATGGAATAATCTTCTTTCTTTTCCCTTATAGTTTTAGAGGGTTTTTGAATGTCAAATTTTAAAATTACCTGGATTTTATTTTTTTTAAAGTATAA
Source organism: Ictidomys tridecemlineatus (assembly GCF_052094955.1). NCBI lineage: Eukaryota > Metazoa > Chordata > Mammalia > Rodentia > Sciuridae > Ictidomys > Ictidomys tridecemlineatus. The sequence goes on along the minus strand of NC_135482.1, from coordinate 105,824,411 downwards.
AGTATAGATTCAGTTTTATGATGTTTTCCATGTGGGTGAAACAGTTACCCCAGCACATTTTTTTAATATTTATTTTTTAGTTGTAGTTGGACACAAAACTTTATTTTTATGTGGTGGTGAGGATTGAACCTAGGGCCTTGCACTTGCTAGGCAGGCACTCTACCGCTGAGCCACAACCCCAGCCCACCCCAGCGCATTTTTGCAAGTCTGTTCCTAGCCAGGCATGGTGGTGCACCTATTGTCCCCAGTACTCAGGAGGCTGAGGTGGGAGGAACACTTGAGCCCAGGAATTCAAGACTGTGGATAACATAGCAAGACCTCATCTCAAATAAAATAAAATAAATGAATAAAAGTAAAGAGTCTCCTGACCTGTGATTCATCATTGTCACTCCCTTATACATCCATCTGTGCCTCTCTGTGGACACTTCCGTCTTAGCGCTCTGTATTTCCACATCAGTGTCTTGTAGTTTTGCAACTGAATGTCTCACAGGGTGAGTACTTCCTCTTCTTCATTTTTATGGTTGTCTTTGTGTTATCTGTATACCTTTGTTCATATAAATTTTAGAATCAATTGGTTTTCAGAAAATTTGAGTTGCAATTTTTTTTAATCACATGCATTTCTTATCTAGTTATTCAGTAAATATTTTTTGAGTATAGCATGTACATCCTAGGATAGCATAAGAACTCTAGAGCTATTATAAGAACTGTGAATATGAAGCAAGAAGCTCAAAATACAGTCCTCATCTTTGTGGAATTTAGAGTCAAGGAAGACAGCAGTGAGTGCTATGAAGAAAAAAAAGAAAGCTGGGGAATGGAGACTGGAGGGAGATGTGAAGCTTTGTTCAGGATGAACAGGAAGGACTGAGGTGGTACCAGCATATACAGGCAGGGGAGTGAGCTCTAATGATCTCTGGAAGAACCTTCCCACAGACAGCCCAAAGGCCCCAGGAGGAACCATGCTTGGGAGGTTTGCCTGGAAAAGGGAACGGGATGGGAGTGGAAAGCTTGTGTGGGCCTCCCAACTAGGGGCCTGTGCTAAGGTCTTGGGCTCTTACCCAAGCAGGTTGGGAAGGCTGGGAAGTTTTGAGCAGTGACAGGATCAGATTTATTCAGTAGCCTTACCCTGGTTGCTGTGTGGACAACAGACTGTAGGGGGCGCTATAGGAACATAATGCTGGAGGCAGCCAAAGCAGGCAGCTGTGCCACTTGAAAAAACAGCCAGGGACATTAGCAGGTCAGAGTCCCCAGTGATAGACAAGGAACCTGGACACTGGGTTCCTAGATTAACTTGGAGAAGAACTGTCCTCTTCCCATCTGTGAACGTCATAGACCATTTTTTCTGGGTCTTTTACCCAATAAGATTTTGTCATTTTGTTTGTAATGTTTTGCCTGCATTTTTTTTTTTCCTTAGAGCAGTTTTAGGTTTATGGCAAGATTGGGAGGAAGTACAGAGATTTTCTGTATATCCCCTGCCTCACCCATGTGCAGCTTCCCCAACATCCACATGCCTTACCAGAGTGGTACCATTTGTAACAATAACAAGTCATTGATACATGATGGTCAGTTTACATTAGGGTTCACTTGGTGTACATTCTGTGGGTTTGGACAAATGTGTGACATGTATCCACCATTATAGCATCATACAGGACATTTTCAGTGCCCTAAACATTCTCTGTGCTGTGTATTCACCCTCTCTTGTCTTTCCTGGCTGTTGGGTTTAGTCCTAGGCCTGGCAAGGGGAAGGGACACTCCCTCAACTTCAATTTCTTACACAGCTTCCTCTTTAACGCTTTTTAACTGAACTATTTTCCCATTAAAAGCCTGTTTCACCCGGCATCTTTATTTTTACTATTGTATTAGCTTCCCATTATTGTAACAAAACACCTGAGATAAACAGCTTATAAGGAGGAAAAGTTTCTTTTGGCTTACAGTTTTAGAGGTTTTGGTCCACAGTTGGTTGGCTTTGTTGTTTTGGGGCCAATGGTGAGGCAACACATCGTGGTGGTAGTGCGTGGTGGAGGAAATTGGTCATCTTGTGGTGGCCAGGAAGCACAGGAAGAGTGTGAGCAAGAAAGAGAGGGAGCAGCTAGGCTCCCCATATTCCCTTCAAGGAATTCCACAGTGAACTACCTTCCTTCCGTTAGGGCCCTCTTCCTAAATGATATATTACTTCCCAATATCACCACAAGAAGGGGACTTAGACTTCAATACATGCATCCTTGGGGAACATTCCATATTCAAACAACTATAGCAACTATCTAAAATTTTTTACAGTGTCATACCAAGCACATTATAGGCTTTCATTAGGGGAAGCACAGAAGGTAAAATATATTGAGGATACAGCAGGGTCTTTAATCAGGCTCTTCTCATGGCTGACTTGGGCAAGAGATGCAATGTATGGGTATACTATTTAGAATAAATGTTTTTATATTATGTATACTTGCATGTATATGTATTTTTACATTTACACATAGTTGGATTTGTAAGTTAAATGTTTCTATTATGTATCTCCATTCTGTTAAGGAAAAAAATCACAATTTTATCCAAACAGACCTTCTAGATGAATATACTCAAGCATAATCATCAGCTCCATAAGGGCAGATGGCACTCACCAGCCTGGAAATTGAATGGGACTTGTTTTAGTCATCTTTCCGTTATTGTAAGAAAATACCCAAGATAATGAACTTATAAAGAAAAAGAAGTTTGTTTTGGCCCACAATTTTAGAAGTTTCAGTTCATGGTTGGCCTCATTGTTTTGGGCCTATGTTGAGGTGACACATCATGGCAGGAACTTGTGGAGGAAGAAAGCCCTCACCTCATAGCCAAGAAGCAAAAGAGAGAAGAAGGCAGGCTCCACAATCTCCTTTGAGGGCATGCCCCCAATGGAGGGTGTATTCCCAAGGGTCTAAAACCTCCTTGTAGGCCCCACCTCTTTCCGTCCCACCACCTTTCAATAGTACTACCCTGGGGACCAAGCCTTAACACATGAGCCTTCGGGTGACGTTTCAAAGCCAAATTATAACAGGGTTCTATATTACTCCTTAACTATTCCCCCATCTCTCTGTGGGTGCCTGTAAGTATAACTTTTGAGTTTACTCTTAAGCACCATACATATACACAATTTTATATATGTGGGAATAAATATCAAATCAGGAAAACTGACTTAACGGTGTCTCATATTTTCTTTGTGTTTTGTTTCATGATCCTGGAAGTTTTGAAGAATACTGGCCAGATATTTTGTTGTCTCTGTTGGAATTTGTCTGGTGTTTTCCCCAGAATTAGACTGTAATTGTGAGTTTTTGGAAGAAAGATCATTTTCATTGCATCATATCAGGGGCCCACTATAAACACAACTTGTTTCATTTGATTGTTGGTTGTTGGCCTCAGTTAGGTGGGTAAGGTTATGTCTGCCAGGTTCCCCTGAAGCAGGATTGCTTATTTTTTCCATCTTTTTCAACAACATTCCCTGGAAGGAAGTAGATGTGTGCACTCTAGGAGCGAGGACTTAGAGAATGGAAACGCTTAAGTCTAGAGGAGCCTGAGGACACAGGACAAGTGAAATTACCCAGAATTCCTTGAAAGGAAGGTTTGCCTCTCATTCTGTTGATTTACATATTCTTTCAGTCATTGGTATCAGCTGGACTTGTGAATGGTGTTTTATAAACTGGGCTAAAATTCCATAATACTATTGTTGTTGCTCAGATTGTTCCACTTTAGCCATTGGGAACTCTTTCAGTTGGCCTCTACCTCCATCATCTCAGGCTGGTTTTTGTTTTTAGCACTTCCATACTTCCCATCAGTATAAGACTGATCGTCCAGGATCATCTTGCTTTATTTCGTGTCTAGTCCTTGAATCAGCCATTTCTTCAGAAAGCTATGGTTCCTTTTATTAGAGAAGGGCATTAAAATCAAGGTCTGGGTATCCGGTGTGCTCATGACTCTTTTGAGTGTTATTTCTTCTCAGCTGACTGAGCAAGAAAATATGTGTGTCTATTAACCTTGTGTTATGGTTTAACTATGAGGTCTCCCTCCAAAACTCATGTGGAAACAATGAGAGGGCATTCAGAGGTAAATCAATTGGGTGTGAGAGCCTAAACCTAATCAGAACATTAACCCACTAGTAGGAATTAACTGGGTGGTACCTTTAGGCAGTCAGGATGTGAGGTGGGTCCCTGGAGACATGACATGACTATATATTTTGTCCCTGGTGAGTGGAGCTCACTGTCTGCTTCCTTTCTGCCGTGTCCTGAGCTGCTTTCCCCCTCTATACACATCTGATGTGATGTTCTGCTTCACCTTTTGAGTCAAGAGCAATGGAGTTGGCCATCTATGGACTGAGACTTACAAAACTGGGAGCCCCAAATAAACTTTTCCTCCTCTAAAATTGTTCTTGTCGGGTCTTTTGGTCACAGGGATGAAAAGGCAGACTAAAGCACCATGTACAGATACAGATCTGTAAGGATTTCTGTATGTAGCCAGCTCTATCAACTAACGAGGTCCTCTTGTTTGATGTGCATTGTAAATCAGCTTGTCCATTTAATTACCTGCCTGTGGAGACTCTGACCTAGCAATGTCGAATCTTCCAAATCAGGAAGATCATGGATCTCCCCAAGTATTGATGACTTTAATTTCTCTCCATGATGCTTCATAATATGTATTTTGTTAAATCTGCCCATAATTATTTTATGTTTTTGTTTATGCTTGAGTATGTGACCTTGTTATGGATGGAATCCTCACATTAAACTTTTACTTTCCAATTGTTCATGCTGCTTTTTAACAGCCTATTTACTTATGTACTTATTTTGGTGCTGGGTTCTGAATGAGAGCCTCACACATGCTAAGCACACACTGCCATTGAGCTACACCTGCTTATTTTTTATGTGTAGTGAATTTGCTCACATTGCATATTATTTTTAGTTTTATTTTAGTTCTGAGGGTTGCTTTGTAGACTCCTTAAGGTTTTCTACACTGACAAGGTGTCATCTGAAAACAGAGAGATTTTAATATTTGTATTCCATTTGTTCCTTGCCTTTGCATTGCCTAGGACCTGCAAAACAGTTACATAGGAGCAGTGAAAGAAAACTTTCTTGCCGTGTTCCTAATTAAGATCAGGATGTTAAGCTATGTTCAGATATGTCAGCTGCACTGTATTGGTGGATGAAATTCCCTTACATCCCTAGTTTGCTGAGAGTTTTGTCACAAATGAATATTAAATTCTGTGTAATTTTTTTCCTGCCTCTATGGACTGATGATGGTGATGTTTCTCCTTTGTTTTGTTACATTGGGAGAAAACGTGAATGTGAATGATACTGGCTTTCAAACGTTAACCTTTCATGCTTGGAATAAATCCTACTTGGTCCTGATGTATTGTTATCATTTTAATATATTGTTGGATTTGGTTTTCTCTATTTTGTTAGGGATTTTGTATCTTTATTTGTAAGGATGATTTATAGTTGTATTTTTTTTTTGAGAGAGAGAGAGAGAATTTTTTAATATTTATTTTCGAGTTTTCGGCAGACACAGCATCTTTGTTTGTATGTGGTGCTGAGGATCGAACCCGGGCCGCACGCATGCCAGGCGAGCGCGCTACCGCTTGAGCCACATCCCCAGCCCAATATAGTTGTATTTTTTTTGTTTTTGTAATTCCTTTGTCAAATTTTGGAATCAAGTTCATTCTGTCATTATAAAGTAAGCTGGGAGGCACTACTCCTCTGGAACATTTGGGTAGGACTGGTGTTATTTGAAATGTTTACTAGAATTCACTAATGAGACATCTGAACCTGAAGTTTTCTTTGTGGGATTTTTGTTTTGGTAATTATTTTAACTTTTTAAATAGATGTAGGGCCATTGTGTCATCTTGTGTCAGTTTTGGTAAGTTCACACTTTTTAAACAATTTATCTCTTTCTTTGAAGTCAAATTTCTTAGCATAAAGTTATTTTTGAAGTTCACATATTATCTTTTTAATTTATGAAGGATATGTGGTGATTTCCTCTCTTCTATTATTCATACTGGCATTTCATATTTTCTTAATATTCCTTGCTAAAGATTTTTCGGTTGTATTAGTTTTTTTTTTTTTAAAGCAACCTTTCATTTGTTTTCTAATTTATTTATAATTTATCTCTTTATGTTATTTATTTCCATCTATTTCTTTGGGATCTAATTTCCTTTTTTTTCCTCTTCCAAATTTCTTAAGGAAGAAACTTAGGATGATTTTGATCTTCCTTTTTTTTTTTTTTTTTTAATATAAGCACCACTGTTAGCTCCATATCACAAATTCTGATGTATTATGTTTTCATTATCATTTATTAGAAATATTTTCTAATTTTAGTTTAATTAATAATCAGTTTTGTTCTTTGATTTATGTATTATTTATATATGTGCTGTTTTTCATTTAACATATTTGAGGATTTTCCAAGTGTTTGCCGGTTATTGATCTCTAATCAAATGGCAGGAGAGCTTCTGAATTTTAAGTCAATAATGACTTGTTTATTGGCCTGGCACATGATCTATCTTGATGGACATTGATTTGTACTTGGAAAGAGAATGTATTCTGTAGTTATTGCATTTAGTGGTCTATAAATGTCAACTCAATGAAGTTAGTTAACAAGGTTGTTCAGTTACTTATATCCTTACTTTTTTTTTGTTACCTGCTTAATCAATTACTGGGAGAGGGGTGTATATATTTCCAGCTAAGGTTTGGACTTGTCTGTTTCTCCTTTCAGTTTTGTCAGTTTCGCTTTCCGTATTTTGTTTCTTTGTGTTTAGGGACATAAGCATTATGACTTTAACATCTTCCTGATGAACTGGACCTTTTATAGTTACAAAGTGTTTCTCTATAGCAGTATTCCTTAACTTAAAGCCTATTTTGTATGACATTAATGTAGTAAGTTTCTATTTTTTATGCTCACTGTTTATGCTGTTTTTTATGCTCACTGTTTTCATTCTTTCAAGTGCCTCTTTTATAGTCAGATAGTTGGATATTTTTTCTAAGCCAGTGTGATCATTTCTGCCTTTAGTTGCAGTGTTCAGCTTATTTATATTTAATGTCATTACCGATTGATCTGATTTAGTCTACCAACCTTCTGTTTGCCCCTTTTGATTTTAGTTCTACTGTTCCTCCTTTCTTGCCTTACTTTGGAATAATTGAATTTTTTTGTATTCTAATATTTCTGTTGGCTTGTTACTCATTCCTCTTTTTAAATTATTATTTTAGTGGCCATCAGAGGGATTATAACTTATCAGTCCATTTAGAGACTGGTCTTACTTTCACATATAGTTATAATCATGTGCACAAATCATTTCACTTGCCCTTTCCATATATTTATATCTACATATGTTATAAACCCCATAATATCATAGTTTTTGCCTTAAGCAGTCTTTTAAAGAAATCAGGGGAAGAAACTACATAATGTATTAAATTATTTAAATTTACAATTTTCTAGTAGGCTTTCTTTAATTCTAAATTTTCATCTGTTGTGATTTATTTTCAGCCTAGCAACAATTTATCTTAGTTTTTATTACGCCTTCATTTTGAAGTGTATTTTTGCTGCCTATATAATTTTGAATAGGTATCTTTTTTTTCAACCTTTTCAATGTGTCATGCCATTGTCTTCTGATTTTCATGGTCTTTGAAAATTGATCTAGAATTATTTCTTCCATTACTCTATAGTTGTTCCCTGATATTTAAGTATCATTTTTTTTAGTACCAGCTTTCAGTGTTTTCTTTTGTTTTCAGAAGTTTGAATGTGGTCAATCCAAGTATGATCTTTGTATTTTCCTTGCCTGAGGTTTTCTGAGCTACTTATACCAGAACATTTATGTTAAACCAATTTGAGAAACTTTTCAATCATCTTATTTTCAAGTATTTCTAATTTCCTAACATTTTGTTCTTTTCTCTTTCTGGGGCTCAGCTTACACATATGTTGCGTAACTTGGTAATGTCTCACAGATTATTGAGGCTCTGTTTGCTATTTTAAATTTATTTTTTGTCTGTTCTTCAGATAAGACAGTTTTATATTAATGTTCTTTACATAAGATAGTTTATATTAACATTTTTTATCTTAAATGACCTATTCTTCTCTTATCTTCAATCTGTTGGTAAGCCCATTCAGTAAAATTTTCATTTCAGATAGTCTGTTTTTGAATTCTAGAATTTTTGTTTGGTTCTTTTTTCTTTCTCTGTGGAGATTCCCAATCTGTTTATTTATTATAATCATGACTTTTCTTAATATTCTCAAGCATATTTTCACTAGCTGCTTTAAAGTTCTTACCTGCTGATTCTAACATCTAGATTGGTTTCTAGTGACTGTTTTCTCTTGACTGTGGGTTAGTTTGCCCTGTGTCTTCTCGTGTATAGTTTTTGTTGCTGTTATTGATGTAGATGACATCATGTATGAGTCTGGATCATGACATCTTCCTTTAAAGGGTATTGAGCTTTGTTCTGGCAGACAGTTAAATTATTGCCCAATCCTTATAGTTTTGTTAGTATTATTATTATTACAATCATATTAGAGAAAGTCTATTTCAGTTTTGAATTTAATTTTAGGGTATATTTCCTTTCTCTGGAGCTTAGTCCTTAGACTAAGACAGGCTTTTGAATGTCGATGCACTCGGTAAGTTCTTTTAACCTGACTTGGTGAATCTTCGATGTTTTTCAGTGTTGTATGGTCTCTGGCGTGGCTTGCTGTCCATCTCCTAGTGCTATAGCCAGTGATCTTTCTTAGGATGCCTCATCTGTGTATGTGCTGCTCGGTTTTTGGCTAAAGACCTGCAGTGAATGCTCATGACAACTTCTGAAACCTCCCCTTCTCATAGCTCCCTCTTTCCAGCTACCCTGCCCACAAATACATCTGCTTCCTCAGCTCAGTAAGAACTACCACCACTCTGCCTAGGACTCATCTCCCTATTTTGCGTCTCTCAGGTATTCCTAAAGCAGAAAGCTTGGAAACATGGGATTCAATTTGTGAGTCTCCTTTCTCCCAAGGATCATAGTCCTGTGCTTACTCCCTGCTTGAAAGGACTACCTCGTATTTTATTCTATTTATAAATTTTGGCAGGAGGGCGAGTCAATTATCCTAGAAATGAAAACCTATGTGATATTCAATGTTAAATGAGTTAAGATGTAAAGAAAAAGTTCTGTTTAAACAATAAGTCTCTAAGCAAATACCTATATTACAGTGATATCTTTATTCAGCAAGGATTGGTAATCACGCAGACTTTTATGTATCATAAAACTGACTACACACCACACACAAGAGTATGCACATGTACACACACACACACACACACACACACACACAGGATATATTCATTTTTTTCTTCCCCTTAGTCTCTCCTGTCTTCACCCTACCAATTGTTTTCAGTTAAACTTCAGCTGTTCTTTTCCTTATGCAAGGGAGAAATTTATAGGAAAAGAAAGGAACTCTTGTAGGGAAATATTCAGTCTGTTTTTTTTCTCTTCTTCAAGGTTTAACTCTCTTTCTATAAGGGAGTGGAAGTCTGATTATTCCCAAAGGATTGTTTCGATGCTGCTCTACCTACTTTTGTAGGTGTTCAGGTGGCGTGATCCAGGAGCAAAGTTAAGAAATACCTGACCCGTCCCTCTTATTTCTGAAATACCATGGAGGGGTAAAAACCTACAAGCTGAGGCCAAATCATTCATTTTTATAAAACGTCTGGGGGGGGGGAAGTGCTTTTGAAACAGTAATAACCTGCCTTTGATAAGTCTGTTTTGTGTGATTAAAGAAATAAAGCTTGTTCCCTATGCTCCTATATCTATCTAGTGACTCTCCCTTGCCCTACTCTGTAATATGGAAGACTCTGGCACCCAGACATAATCAGAACAAAATTCCCTGTGTAGACTTTGTCAGAAGTCATTTGAATGCCAATCAAAATGGTGGCCCCTATGCTGAGTTCTTCCACAGTCCTTATTAAAAGCGAGAAGCAGGCTAAAGTTAGGTAACAACTAGGCTTGAGCCCATGTGAACTTGAATGGAGAGATTCAGATGTGTAATAAGCATCTTTGCTTCCTGGTTTTTAGAGCTGGATGGAGGTTAAAGAAGGAATGTTGAGAACACTAACTACAGAAAGCGAAGGTAGACTACCTTGCTGGCTGCTATCACACCTCACAGGACTGTAACACTGTGTTAAGTGCATTTGGTATAGTTTGGATCTTGCATGTCCCCAAAGCCCCATGTGTTGAAGGCTCAGTCCCCAGCCTGTGGTACTCTTGGGGAGGTGGTGGAACATTTCAGAAGTGGGGCATAGTGGGAGGTCATAGGTCATTGGGAGGGGGGCTTTGAAGGGATGCCTCTTCCTCTCTTGCTTCCTGGCCATGAGGTGAGTGCCTTTGCATCATGCTCTGATTTGCTATCCCCCAACCAAAGAGCTAAAAGCAAGGTGTCCTCTGGATCATGGACTGGAACCTCCCAAACTATGACTCACATTAAATCTTTTATCTCAGGATTTGTCATAGTGGTGGAAAGCTGAATGACACAGCAAAACACCTGGTTTACTGAGGTATTGATGTGGTTGTGTCAGTGTACATTTTCAAATTAGAAATTCTCTCTCCTTTAAGGGGCTACTTTAGGGCTAGAGTGCTCTGAAATCCAGTATTGATAAAATTTTATTGTTTTCAATGATTAAGGTGAATCAAAATTAAGTGTGCTTTGAATGGAAAAAAAACTTTGAATATTTAAAAATTCTGATAACCTTTTCGATTGTCCTTACTCCAGATTTTCTGAATGCTCCCCTCCCGTAAATCCTTTAATTCTCACATCCCAACATGCTTTTATGTAGTAATGCAGAGAAAAGTAACAGAAGCTGAGAGAAATTTTATTTTTCTTTTAAATGGAAGGAAGGAAAAGGTGGGATTGCATTTTTATAAATATCTATAAATACAGAGTGATAGGCAAAATCTTCCAAATAAATAAATAAATATGGCCATATGCTAAGGGACACAAGGAACTGCAGGGGCGACCTTGGCTCTGCCAAAAAGAAGACCCCCCATTGGCGGTCCTGGGTTTCTGAGATTACAATCAGTTTTCTACCAAAGTCCTTTTGGGATTTCCCATCTAATTATCAGGAAGGGGAGAGCATCTATAGCTACTGTACAAGACAATGTCCCCAGGAAATGAAATGAAAACCATGAAAGAAATTATTCACCACGCCCCACTGTATATGCTGCTCTATGCAGTCTGAGTATAGGAACTAGTCCTTCAAAATCATCAGGTCAAAGTCGTCGTCCAGTGTTTCTCTGATCAGGAAAAAGAATGGATCAATCTCTACGTCTGGGTACATGAAGGTGGCAGGAAAAATAAAAGTGGGAAGAAGTTGGAATCTAGTTTGTTAATATTCTGCACTTTAGGTGGTCATTTTTAAATAGAGATAGAAAAAAAGGGACCGTGCAGGTAGAGTCTAAGTCACTGGGAAAGACTAAGATGAGGGCTGAGCGTTAGTTGCCATCCGGCACACCTCAGCTTTCTCAAAGTCTGGCTGATTTTTCCTCAGCACAGCACTGGGGCTCCTGGGACTAAAAGGTCTCTTAACATAATGCCCCAGGAACTTCCAAGTGGATGGAGAGCCTGCCATCAGCCCAGGAGTGCTGTAACTAATCCTGTAGCCACCTCTGCCTCTTCTATAACCTGGTTATTAGACTTCTTGCCCCGAGTCCTTGATTCCACTTCACTTACAAAAAAATTGCATTTTTTTTTTTTTTAGTCCATGGAAAGTCCAACCCAGAGCAGTTGCAGTGTTCCCCAGACACGTTTTTGAAATTCATGTCAAAGGTATTACTACTCAACCTGCAAGTAGAGACATAATTAAATGCCTCTTAGGAGAGAGTGACTGTGTTTCCCTTTTGCAAAATCCTGGCAGGTGGGGGTAGATTTCCAGGAACCAAAAACTAAACTTATTCTTTCGGCCTAATTCATTAAAGTCAAAAATGGGGCCAAGGAGTGAGGCTAAATTATCAGGCACTTGGGAACTAATGCAGAATCACTCTTGGTCCTCTGGCTCTAGTTGTGTAAAAGGAGAGAGGGAGGCAGAGCGCAGCCACTCTGCAAAGGAGTGGAGATTTCTGCTTCAGTTCCAGGAGCATTCTCCATGTGCTTTTGACCAGCCCGCCTCAGTCTCCTTTGATAGCCTTTCCCCAGAGATACTCCAGGCAGAACCAAAACTTGAAATTAGTGTTCTCATCAACTCGCCTGGTTCAGCTCTTAATGTCAAGGTGTGCAAACTCAAATGCCAGTAGGATCCAGATAGGTAACACAGAGCGCTGGAGAAGCTGCTAGATGGCCCCTTCCCCACACCATGCAAGTATGAAAACCCAACCTGCTACCACTGCTTCTTCTAAATGCTAGACTGATGTAGAGAAGAGGCATAGGGAAGGGAAGTGGGGGTGGTTGGAATCCCCTTTCTTCCCTTAAATGGGACATTTACCTGTTGGGGTTTCTTATACCAAGAAGCGGGGGTGTAGGGTGGGGGAAATGAAACCCCAGTACTCAGGTGGCAAAGGCTGATTCTCAGGGGACCCGAGGGAAAGGGAATGGAGGGAAGCAGGGATTGCATGCATCCCCTCCACCTTGACCTTGGAGTGTGAAGGGGGCTGGGTCCTTTAGAGAAAGCTAAGTGGGCAGAAAGGTGGGTTAAGGAGGATCTTTCGGGTTTCCCTAGATGAACTTGGGGAACGGGTGGCACCTTTCCACGCCCACGCCCCCTGCGTGCGTGTTGACCCTGCTGCCGCGGAGCACGCCCAGGGGGTCGCTGGCCACCACGCTGTTGTCCTCGGCACTCGGGAGCTCCTGGGAGCAGGAGGCCGGCGCCGGGGTCATGCGGGGCCGGGGCTTGAGCACGTTCAGCGGGTCCCTCTCTGAGTCGTCCTCTGCGCTCCGGGTGTGCCGCCGGCGCGGCGTCGGGGTGTTGAAGTGGATCAGCGGGACGAGGTTCCTCCGGGACAGGAACTGGGAGTAGGGCGGCGGGTTCATGCCTGGCAGGAAGGCCTTCTTGGCCCGGCCCAAGCTGACCAGGAAGTGGTGCTGGGGGGAGTGGTAGATGTCATAGCCGTTCTCCAGCGTCTGGTGCCTGAACCTGCAGCTGTCCGGGTTGAAGTGATGCTGGAGGGGCGAGAGGGCAGTGGGTGACGGCTGGCTGGGCTCAGGCGCCCGTGTACCCTGCCCCCCAAGGGCTCAGGCACCCTGTACCCTGCCCCCCAAGGGCTCAGCGCCCGTGTACCCTGCCCCCCACATGCTCAGGCGCTGTGTACCCTGCCCGAAGCTTGGGAGCGTTTTACCTGTTCAGCTTTCCCTTGGCTCTTTTCTTGGAAACAACGGATTTCCACTAAGACACTCCAAGCTGTGCAAGCACTGAATATGGTTCCAGTCTTTAGACTAGAAGACCTGTGCTCTGGGTCTTTACAACTCAGTGCCTGAGACCTGGGCAGGCCTGGCACTTGGCTTGCTAGGGCTGGGCCCAGAGAGGAACGGGGACACTCCTTGTGCCTAGTTTCTGGAGGGAGGGCTAACAATCCCCCTCCCCCTCAAAGTTTCTACCTTTTAGAGCTGTTCTGGCTGAAAGTTGGCTTGTGTTTGTCTCCTTGCCTGGAGAAAGGAGGAGATGGGATGTAGTGTTGGGTCAAACATGAATGAAGATACTGGCAATGGAGAGAGAATGTCCTTGGGGGATCAGGGACATGAACTTGCTAACATATGAATTGGGTTTAAATCCTCATTCTACTACTAGTACTAGGTTTTATTGAGTTCCTATGAGGGCCTTTATATACTATTCCACTTAATCCTCAGACTCCACAAAGTATTTGTACAGATGAGGATGATCTATATGCCTGTATGGGCTCAGCCGGTGTTTATCCACTCTGACCAGATAGATGTTGGTCCTGGGACACAGCAGTGAACAAAATAAAGTCCTCACTCTCAAGAAATTCCTAGTGGGTATGTTGGTTGGTAACAGAATCCTAGGGTAAACAATCCTTCTCTTTGACCATCTCAAAATCCTCTGGACTACACAGCAAGCTTTACTTGTGTGCTTACCAGTCTTAAGGACCAGAGATCCCCACTAGGGCACAGGTAGTTAATTAAGAGATCTTCAATGGGAGGGAGCATCCCAGATCATGTGGTCCATTCCACTTCATTTTTTCCAAGGGAAGGACTGGAGAAGTGAGAGGACTTGCCCAAGGTCACAGTTGATAACAGATTCCAGAAGACACCACTGGCCTTTCAATGTTTTCTTTCTTTCTTTTTTTTTAATATTTATTTTTTACTTCTCGGTGGACACAACATCTTTATTTGTATGTGGTGCTAAGGATCGAACCTGGGCCACACGCATGCCAGGCTAGCGCTTGAGCCACATCCCCAGTCCCCTTTCAGTGTTTTCTAAACTATGTTGCAGCATGAATTTACACAACTTAAGAACCTACAAATACATTCAGGGGGCCACACTAGATGCAAAAGTAGGAAACAGTCGGCAGAACAGACTGGAGGAAGCCTGGGCCGCGGAACCAGGCTGTAACCCCCACCCCATACAGCTGCACATTTGATACTTAGTCTGGATAAAGTACTAAGTGAAAACAGATCACCCAGGGACACCGCAAGTAGAGCCTTTAAACTAGAAAGTCTATGCTCTGCCAAAGAAATAATTGCCAATGGTGACCAACATAAAAAGAAACTCACTGATCCAAAAATGTTGCCTCTGAAATCCATACAGAGGAATCTCCTACTCATCACACCTGAGATCACCACCAAGCCAGCATCCTCTGACCTGATCAGCAGGGCACCTGTGGAGGAAATCATTCAGGTCACAGACTCAGGTTTCCACCTCAGGAAACCTTCTTGTGGGAAAGACTTCACATAACTCCCTTCCTGCTTGTTGCCCCTCATTTCCTGTGGCCCCTTTCCCTGATCATTCACCTCCCACTTCATCCTCTTACCTATATGGGGAACAATGGCGCTCACCACTTTCTTCTTTTTATTTTTTAATATATATATATATATTTTTTAGCTGTTGATGGACCTTTATTTTGTTCATGTATTTATATGTGCTGCTGAGAATCGAACCCAGTGCCTCTCATACGCCCGGCAAGTGCACTACCGCTGAGCCCCAGCCCCAGCCCCTCACCACTTTCTTTTTCCTGTGCCCCACACACATTTCTCTCTCTCCACCTGAACTTTATGTCTCCCCTTGCCTGGCGAATACCTCTTAATGTCTGTGCTAGTGGACATGTCCTCCCAAGCTTTCTGCTTTTGTTATTTTTTATTTCTATGCTAAGATGTCTTTCAGGGATCTAGCTTGTTTAGAGAGTCTCACATTTCCTGTCAAAAAACAAACAAACAAACAAAAACCCCAAACCTTTCCTTTTGCCTACCAGGGGATTTCTGTGTGCATCTCATTTGACTTCATTTGACAGCCCCCCCACCCCATGGTGGTGGTTAAGGGGGGTTGCCCAGCCAGGAATTAGAATCTGTTTTCTGCAAACACCCCCTGGAGAGGTTGTAAGTGCCCATCATCTGTGCCTAGCAAGTAGTGGAGCCTCTGGGGGAGCCTTGGGGTGACTTGAAGTCCTGGGCTCCTCTCCTACCCTGTGAGGGCTCCATACAAAGACCTCTGTGGGGAGTGGCTGGGCAATGATTAGACTGAGCCTGATGTGGCCTGAAGTTGGAATGACATGGGACACAGAGATGGAGGGTGGAAGCAAACCCAGAAGGAAGGGAACAGAAGAGAGCCAAGAAGAGCAGTTAATTTATTTGACTGAAGGTTAGCCTCCAGGGAAGCTTCTGGAAAGTGTGGTGAGGTGTGGGAGGTACAGAAGATATTTAAATTCCTCCAAATTGGTGACTGTCTGTGTGTCTCAATTGTATGGTCAATTTTGTGGTTAAACTCTGAGGAAAAACATAAGGAATATATAAGAGGTAGTTTCCATCCTATGGCTTTTCAGTCCTATCGAGAAAAAATTACACTTAGTAATGATTTTGGAGTGGTTGCAAAAGTGTTTTACATATTTTCAGTTCTCAAAATAGCTGCTGTATTGCTGTTAATATTATTATTTTAGTAGTAGTAGAAGCATCCCAACTTAACTGATAAAGCAGGATTCATCACAAGCATGAGAAGACAAAAATCAAATGCAAAATACATGCTATAGGCCCCAAAGACACCAAGTTTCAGTGCCCCTGGGGTGCAGGGAAGAGGCACTGAGCCCAGAGACTTGGACTCTGGTATCAATTCTACCACTTAAGAACTTGTGGGCTCCGGTAACTTTGCTTTAGCCTGGGTTTCCTCAGCTGTGAAATGAACAAAAGTACAGCCGTCCTGCCCACATTGTAGGTTATCACAAGGATTGAATGGGTTAATGGTTGCCAAGGCCCTTGACAGTGTTGGGCATCATGGTGCAGCTGACCTGCTGTTTGTGCCAAACCCACATGCGATTGTCATGCTGGTCAGATGCTTGGGGCCAGCGCTGGACATATGCTCTTGGTCCAGGGCCAGTCTCAGTAGAAAACAACCTGCAGCTACTGTGGGTTGGGGTGGAGTGGGGTAGGGTACACAGGCTCTTGAATCAAACCAATGTAAGCCAGTGCGAAAATTTAGAAAATGTAATTTAGATGGATTTTCTCCCCTTTGTGTTTTTAGGAGGCATGTTTTCTCAGTCTGTACACATCCAAGGGAAATTTCAGCAGAAAAAAGCAAAAAAGCACTCTGGCCGTGGAAGTCACCTGCTCTCCCCGTTGGCACCTGGCAGGCTTAAGGAACATTATTTCAACAATGGAGGTGTCTCATGCCTATGACCTTGGAAGGGCATGGGATTTGGTTATTTACTACCTGTGTGGCCCTGAACCAGTTACATTCTTTAACTTTTGTTTTTCATGTCTGAAATGGAGGTGTTTAAACCACCTCTAGTCCTGCTGAGGATGTAATGAGATGAGTTTTCACCCATTTAAAGAGATTTCTAAATGCAATTTAGAAAGTAATTGTTACTATTACTGTTTCATTTCAATTTCTGCTAAAAAGTAGAACATTATCTGCTTATTTCTACGTTCATAGCCAGTATGTGATAAATAAGATGGTAAATGTAAAGGGTTTTGAGCTCCTCAAAAGAGAAACTATGAAGAAGGCTTAAAGACCCTGAGTAGTTCAGCTTCAAGTACACAAGAATTGGAGAATGGAGGAAGCAAAAAAATTAGGATCGAGGAATTGGTATTAACTAAACGTCGGCAGGGGATACAGCTCAGTGGTTGAACTCTTGCTTAGTATACGTGAGATCCTCACACCTCAGGGAGAAAAAAAAAAGAATGGGATATTAATTAATAGTAACAAGTGTCTATTTCCTGTTGTTTCTACAGAGTTAAGTTAATGGAGAATAGGAGGGTGGACTTGTTCACAGTGGAACAAGTGTGTGGGTACTGGGGAAGCCACCTGACTTCAGCTCACTGAACCCCAGGGGCTCTGGTAGAATCTCATAGATGATTTCATTTTATTAAAATCAGTGACCCCAAGAGGGGTTGAACACTCAACCCTTAATTAGTGATCTGCTAAAACACAATAGTAAAAGGAATCAGATTTCACTGGAAATGTGTAATTATTTGGGAAGGGAAAATAACATTCTTTTCCATCAGTGTGGAGAGCACTGTTTTATGTTTATCAATGATGTCATCCAAAGTCTTTTACCAGACTTATCTACATGCATTAGTGTTTC
The DNA here is from genome assembly GCF_052094955.1 of Ictidomys tridecemlineatus. Lineage (NCBI taxonomy): Eukaryota > Metazoa > Chordata > Mammalia > Rodentia > Sciuridae > Ictidomys > Ictidomys tridecemlineatus. The sequence continues at coordinate 105,806,712 of NC_135482.1, read as the reverse complement.
TTCTTTCCTTTCTTGGTAACTTAATCTTTTTTTTTTAAATACACCTAATCACTGATGGAACATCACCAAAGCTTACATATCAATTAGGGAAAGTAGGTGCCTCTCCTGTAGCCCTGACTCTGAGTCACCCACCCCAAGCTAGTGTGTTCATCTTCCCCTCCCCCCCAAAAATAATACTTGGATGGCTTGTATGTCAGACAAAACAAACCTAAACACAATTTGTGTGTGTGTGTGTGTGTGTGTGTGTGTGTGCGCGCTTGTGCACACGGAAATCTGAAGTCCATTTTGCTTCTTAGTCATTTTAAAGCACTTAGTGTTGAGTGCATTCTCCAATGTAACTGGTCCAGGGCCACACAGGTAGAAAATAACCTAGAGGACATCTGAATCCCAAATCCCATGCCCTTTCAAGGTCATAGGCATGAGACACCTCCATTGTTGAAATAGAGATTTGATTGCTCTTTTATTTCTTCTGCTTGAACTACATTGGATCATCTTGTATTTTTCTGAATTCTTAGAGTAATTTTAACATGTTCTCCAAAAATAGAACATCCTTCTTCATACCCATCTCCCTTCTCACTCCTTTGTCTCTTACCTAGGCACACAGCAAAGGACGGTCATTTGAATCACAGCTACTTGACAGACTATTGTGGACTGTGATCCAACTTTCATCAAACCCAATCTTTAAAAACATTCTGGTTGTCTCATGTTGTCAATGAGTTTGCAGATAGCCCAATTTGTTACTGATTAGACACCTTTCAGCTCCACTGACCAGAACTGAGAACCTATATGGGGCACCACTGAAGCACCTCATAAACCTGTTGGATGGATGGGTGCATGGATGGACAGATGAGTGGACAAATAGATTGTATACCTGGTCAGACTCACCAAGACAATGTATCTGGGCAATCTGACTTTAATACATTTCTTCTTAATAATTTTACAAAATCCGAATGCTAGAAGCTCAGAGTTGCAAAGAACCTCTGAGTTCATCTATTTCAATCCTTGGAATGATACAGGAATCTTCATAACATCCCTAGTTAGCCCTGCTCAAAGTTCATGAGCTAAAACTTAGTGTCTATTGATCATCTATCTGGCTTCTTTTCCTTTTAGATACCTTGCCTGTCTTTCTGTACATTTTTTTTTTTTTAATCTTGGGACAAGGCAAAGTGCAAGTGGTTTCTATTATGGGAAGAGTATTTTAGTCAAGACAAATTATTAAATTATTCGTGTTGAAAGAAATTAGTAAATACTAATTAGGGAGGTGGCATACCTTTCTTTCTTTCTTTCTTTGGTACCGAGGATTAAGCCCTGGGGTGCTTGCTTACTTAACCTCTGAGCCACATCCCCAACCCTTTTTTATATTTTATTTGGAGACAGGGTCTTGCTGAGTTGCTTAGGGCCTGGCTAAATTGCTGGGGCTGGCTTTGAACTCAAGATCCTCCTGTCTCAGCCTCTGGAGCCACCAGGCATGTGCCACAATACCACCTTGCCCCCGCTCCTAAGGTTTTACAAAAATCCTACAGATACCATTAAGGGGTTCAAGGCAAAGAGGTTACCAGGCTGGGTTAGCCCTCTGGTCTACCCCAAGGCTTTCCCCCGCAGGTAGACAAAGGAGAGTTCCCCCATTTCCCAACTTCCCAGCCTGAAGCCCCTACTCACTGTAGATGGTCTGATGGGGTGTGCCATCCACTTGGCCGTCCCTGTGGATCTGCAGGTGGTAGCTGTTCCTGGCCGTGGCAGTGTACAGGTGAGTCAGGCCGCCCCAGTTGGAGGCCAACAGTGGAGAGGTGTTGGGATAGGCTCTGATGATGCGCATGCTGCAGACACCGCACAGAGCCCAGACCAGGAGCCTGAGGCGGGTCCCCAACATCGCTGTTTTCTGAATGGCTAGTGCTGAGTTTGAAACCTGACACTCCCTCCTTGACTCCCCAGGCCTAGCCCTGTCTTCTCCGTTCTGGCAAATAGCAGAGTGAGGATCCTAGGCTGGATTCCCTCCTTTCCCCCCTCAGACTTTTAAAGGGTAGCAGCGTGACATCAAACAGGAAAAACTCCACTGTCCACATCCTCTGTGTTGTAATCAACCATTCAAAGAAAGTGCAGAGACTTCTGAGGCTCACGGAAGGCACGTCAGTTTTACACACACACACACACACACACACACACACACACACACACACACGTACACACCCCCCTCAATTTCAGACCAGTGCTCCCAAAAGTGAGTGATGTGTGGGCAAAAGTTATCTATGACACTGGGTCATCTGATGACCTGTTCCACTTCCACCAGGAAATGTGAAGGCAGCCAGCGGTCCCAAAAAATCCAGCTCCAGTCTTGTAGTATCCCGCCTCCTCGGCTGGTCATCTCTCACCCAGTCTACTCATTTTGGTTTCCTCAGTCCTTTTAACTCCAATTGCCATGTATGTACCCGGTGCTTTCTGTGTGTGCAGCATCAGGTGGGTGTCTTGATCGATATAGAGATATGTGACGCCATCAGGCAAGTGACATCCGCTGAGACTCCCACCTCAGGAAAGATATTCGAGCTGGGATCGGGGACACAAAACCCAAAGTTGCCATTTGGAAAGATTTCAAAGTGGGCAAAGGAAAACAAGGCTTTGAGGTCACCGAAAATACCAAGGTCCAATTTCTCAGTTTCCCTAATTGGGAGATTTAGGGCAACTGAACTGGTAATCTTGGTCTCCCCAATAGGCAGGAGATGAAATCAGAGGCTCATGGGGATTAGCAGGGCTGCTGGCTGAGCAGAGGCGGGCAGAGTGCTGGAAGCACCCTCAGCAGAGTGTTCACACGGGGTGTCTAGCTCTATGACTGGTGCCTTCTTGCAGAGGATGCTCCCAGGAATGTCCTGTGGAACTAGGCATCTGACACAGGGTTGTGGCCGTGGGGTGGTGGTCTTAGCACATACAGTCCAACGAGAGGCAACCAACCACACACTGGAATTAGTACACAGAAACCAAGCCCCGTCACTGGGCTGCTCACTGTTCCATTCCCTTCCAGTTTCCAGAAAAACATGCCCCAGGAAGACTGCCATTCTTTCAGTTTCTCATTTTAATGAGCATATACTACAGATAAGAATAAAGCATAAAGCTAGACATTGTTGTTAATTAAAAAAGAATGAGATATGATCCTGTCTCAATCTAATGGAGGAGGCAGATAAAATTAAGTAACTATCATACAAAGCATGCACCATCAGACAGACTCGGGCAAGCAGAAATGGCCTTTGTAACCCCACAGGGGTACAGGTTTTTATAGTTTACAAAGTATTTTCAAATCAGCTAGCTCATTTTAACTTTACTGCAGACTATGAGAGAGGTACTTCAGGTATTGTTACTATTTTAATGTTATTTGTGAATAGATGAAGATGTCGGTTGAGCAAATAACTGGTAGAGGAAGGACAGAATCTTTTGATTCCCTGTGCTGCTTCTCTAGTAAGAATCACAGGGGCAGCAAGTGCTCTAGAACTTTTCCTTCCACTTCCTATTTTAATGCTTGTAGTAATTAACTTAATCTTTAGAATAACCCTTTAAGGAGGTACTGTTATTCTCTTTATAGAGATGAGGAAACTGGAGCACATGGCTTAAGTAACTTGCACAAATACACAACTAATTCATGGAAGAGGATGGATCTGAATCCACGTCTGACTTAGCTCTGCTTAGCTCTTTGCAAGATGTGCAAGCCCACCCAGTATGTTACAGCCAGAGCTATGACACTTGGTAAGTACAAGTAGCAATGAGACAGAGTGCTTTTCTCTAGTAAATCAACATTTTTACCCAGGGTATATCTCTAGCATATACGTGCTTGTCTCTAGGGTTTAAATGGAAGATAGATAATATTTAAGTGCTTATGTCTAAAACAGACTTCCTTCATAGAAGTCACAGAATGGTTTATAAATACAGCATCATAGTTTAGCTAAATGAAGAAACAGCTAGCTTTCAGAATTGAAATGCACATCATTCAGAAATATTTGCCAATTGATAACCCTGCATTTCCTCTTCCTGGTGCAAATGGTAGAGGGATGGGAAGTACCTGTGAAGCAATCAGCAGCTACTGAGAAACTTCTCTGAGAGACGGGAGAGAGGGAGTTACAGGAATAAAAAGTAGACCAAATTTATCTTCTGAGGTTGACAATATGGTTAAGCTGAGAAAAACTTTGCTCATGGCCATGTTCTATGTAAGAGCTAAATTACTAGGACATGTAAGAAATGCCACGGGCATTCACGAGGGAGAGATTTTGGGGGTGAATGCTGGACTCAAGGTGCTTTGGGGAAGGAGAGAGTGAGCTTTGTACAAGGGGCAGGGTGTTGACCAGCACCCAAGGCACAGAGGGGAGGGTGTGCAGGTGTCCAGAAAGGAGTTCCTGGGGTGACTGTGGATGGGGGACATGTCCCTGACCAGTTGAACTCCTGCTATTAGGAAAGAGAATTGTGCCATCACTACACTTCCAAAGACTTTCCTCCAAGGAAAAGCCATGAATTCACAGCAGCTGGTTGTGAAGGCAGAGTGTGGCCTGGGGAGTGGAGGGTTTATTTCCTGGGAGTAGGTTTATTTCTAATGGGTCTGGGGAGGGAGGGGGTGATGAGACAGTCCCCACTTGGAGAGAGTAAAGGGAAATGCAAGACTGTCCGAATAATTCTTTGCATTTGTGACACAGAACAGTTGAGAGCAAAGATGAGAGTTACCCAGTTGCATGCAGAGAGGCAGAACTTCCACCTCCCTGGCTGAAACTCCCTACCAAAGGGCTCCAGACCTGGTTTCCCATTAGAATCACCCTTGGAGCTTTAAAACCCCAAACATCCCAGGGCTGATCTTAAATCTACAGGGGTGAAGGACAGCTATTTGTGCCTTTCCTTGCAGAGCCACCTGGGAGTGTCTGATATTTAAGTACTTATCAGTGAACAGGCTCTGAGTCTCAACCACACACTGGAATTAGTACACAGAAACCAAGGCCCCGTCGCTGGGCTGCTCACTGTCCCATTCCCTTTCAGAGTTTCCTGCCTACGTGTAGATTAAGATGGGCCTTTCTGTGGAATCTGAGTAGTGCATGCCCGGTCAGTCAGTGCTCTGTGCCCACAAACAGCCTTTAACTGGAGCCTGTGGTATGGTTTCTGAAGCTCCAGAGTATGAGGAGAAAGACACCCGTGTGTGGGTTCCTTGTCTCTGAATCTAGAGGCTTCCCTTGGCCACGGTTCAGGATCTGGGAACTACTGCGACCTTAGGAGCCCAGAGTGAAACAGATGGCAGATGTGAACAGGAAGCTCATGGAGGAGGCTGCTGATTTGCACTTTGGGATGTCCCCACCCTCAGTTCCCAGTGACTGCCAGATGCAACAGAAAAGCTGGTCCCAGGGCAGGTGTGCAAACGTGCTTATCCGTCTGCCTTGGGAGAACTTGCTCTGACCTCAGGAGAGTCCCCCTGTGTGGAGGCCTCTGGTCCAGGCCCTGCACGTCCACTCAGAGGACCCAGCTCTAAAGATGAATTGGGGATGGTAAGGATCTCTAATCCTTCAAGTTCACCCATTTCCTTCATCTCCTGTCTTCTTTTGCTCAGAATCCACTCTGAGAAGGTATTGAGGAATATCATCTCTACCAGATCATATTTTCTCAATAAAAAGACTTGACAACAATTTACAAAAAGTAACATTGGCTTGACCATCATTAGCTATGGTGAAAAATATTGAGGAATCAAGATGAAAGAAGACCTGGGAGATAGGAGGGGAGGTGGTCTAGTGTGGCTCAAAGTCTTCTCTTGAGACTCTGTCTAAAGACCTTGTCACCAATGGGAGACCTTGTCAGACTTCTGTGCCCTGAGCCTCTCCTTCTCATAATCTGTCTCCATGAGGGTGCCTCACTGTCAAAGGAGTGACCTAGCCCAGTCCTGCATGCAGACAGATGGTTATCTAAGTCCAGAACAAACGGTTGTTCCTTGTTTTCTGAAGTTCTCTGGGGAGGTGCTGCGACCTTCCAGAAAATGCCATTCTTATGTGTCTTGTCATCCTGTCAGTTAAAACATGCTTTTGGGGGTGTGGGTGCAGCTTAGTGATAGAGCCAGTGAGGCCCTGGATCCCTTTTCCAGCGAGGTAACAAATGAAAACCAAACAAAAATACACTTATTTATATCCAAGCAGATTCTCTTGCTTTAATGTACTACCTGTTCAATAACACATCACTATTTAGCCAAAACCTATTACATGGTAATACCTTGTAGAAAATCTTTAGGGAAGCATAAGAGTGAAAAGTTCAGCCGTGATCTTCAGGGAGCCTGCAGTTTACTGAACAGAATGGATTTTGCATTTGTCCAGCACTTCACACCTACAATAGATGCTCACAACATCTGTGTCCGTTGGTGCTCAAAACAGCCCTGTGAGATATGCTGGAAGGTGTTTGGGGTGACTTTCCCAAGAGAATCCTGGATCCTGATATACACATTCTGTGTTGTCAGGATTTAAAGGAAAATAAGAAAGGAAAAATTAGAAAAGGGAAAAAAAACATATTATTTTCAGTCTGTTGGTTTAAAAAATTAATCAATGAAGAAAATATGAAATAGAAGGTGAATATCTCCTATATAGGCTCTACCCTGTGGAGGTAAGATGTTACCAAAGGTAAAATTATATATATATATATATATATTTTTTTTTTCATGTAATAGATAGATGTTCTTTTAAAAAGTCAACATTGAGGGCATACTATTTAGCATAAGCACATTCCATCCATGCCAAAGTCTATTTGACTATCTTTCCAGGTCAGTATGTATGTCTCTCCCTCTTTTTTTTTTTTTTTTTTTTGAATCAGATGATACACACGACAGCAGAATGCGTTACAATTCTTATTACATATATAGAGCACAATTTTCATATCTTTGTATATAGAGTATGTTCATGCCAATTCATGCCTTTATACATGTACTTTGTGTGTTTTTTTGCATTACAATTCTTATTACACATATATACCACAATTTTTCACATCTCTGCTTATATATAAAGTATGTTGATACCCAATTCGAGTCTTCATACATGTACTTTGGATAATGATGTCCATCACATTCCACCATCCTTGCTAATCCCCTGCCCCTCTCTTTCCTTCCCACTCCTCTTCCCTATCTAGAATTCACCTTAAGGATTCCATTCCACTCCATATCTCATTAAGAGGGTCAGCTCTTCTAAAAGCCTCATTTCCTCCCTTCCAAGCTCTGCCCCAGAGATTTGAGGGTGATTCTCAAGGCCACAGGACTTTATAAGATACATGCATGACTACACACGTGTCCACATATTCAAATTTATGTATACACATACCTGAATACATGCACAGTAATGGCCCTGCAGGAGTGGCCCTGGTGGCTGGGGTTACCACCGTTCTCTGCTACTTCAAGAACTTACCATCTCTTACTCAAGAACCAATGTGTCCTATGGAGTCAATCTCACTCACTTCCCTTCTTTCTTTCCTATTGGTATGTTCCAGCTTCTCCTCCCCAAGACAAATTTTTCCGCTTGTTTTCGTCATAGCAGTCTTTCCAAAATAAGGGCCCAAGAGAGGAAGGTCTGCTTCTAAGACATCCTGGGCAAGGGAGCCAAGAACTCAAGTGAAGGGGGATATTGGGCCCCAAAACGGGTTCAAAACCACATAAAATGTTAAGGTGCTCCTCCACGATCCTCCTCCACAGTGAATGATTTTCACTCCCGCCTTTCCTGCCATTGAATCCCCAAGCTTCCAGTGATTTCTAGGGACCTCATGTGTGAATTTACATTGACACTGACATTTGATGAGAAGGGCAGGCATCTGAGTGCTAAGTACTTAACTTGAAAATAAGCTTTAATTTTCCAAATGCATAACATTAAATTTTTGCTACCTATATAGTTAAGAGCATAAAGATTTTTATAAAAATGCCAAATGTGGGGCTGGGGATGTGGCTCAAGCGGTAGCGCGCTCGCCTGGCATGCGTGCGGCCCAGGTTCGATCCTCAGCAGCACCACATACCAACAAAGATGTTGTGTCCGCCGAGAACTAAGAAAAAATAAATGTTAAAATTCTCTCTCTCTCTCTCTCTCTCTCTCTCTCTCTCTCTGTCCCTCTCTCTCACTCTCTCTTTAAAAAAAAAATGCCAAATGTTCCAGAAAGTGTAATTAAATATGCATAGCTGAGTGCTTGTTTATTTAGGAGTTTAGTGTTTAAAACAGCTGGAGTGAGTATAAGAATTTTTTTTTTTTTTTTGAGACAGAGCCTCCCTAAGTTGCTGAGACTGGCTTTGAACTTGCGATCCTCCTGCCTCAGCCTCCCGAGCTGCTAGGATGACAGATGTGCACCACTGTACCCGGCTGAGATTAAGAATTCTAAAGAACTTTGCAAGAGAGATCTGATAGAGGATGACTGGGGGGGGGGAATACTAATGGAGAAAGAAGCCTTGAAAGGCTTGCAGGATTTATCAGCAGCAGATGCAGGTGACAGATATCACCCAGGAGTACATGAAGTCAGCCAATGCCAGTGATACAGCCAAGAGCTCCGCAAATGCTTTTCACCATGAACATGACTCTGCAAGACGTTAGGGGCTGGAGCTGGATGTATGTGCCTGACATCCCTTCATGCTGTCATTTGTGACGTACGTTTGGTCCACTGTCTGACTTAGCTGCACAATGAGAACTGATTGCAGAGAGGGCACACAAAATACAACTTCAGCACACAAAATTTTCTAGAGCAGCAACACTATTTTGGATCCATGGTGTTATGCATTAGTCAAACACCAAGAAACGTACAGAACGTGAGTAGAGCCCTAATTTGAACTGTAGAGGTGCTCTAATAACAATGTGTCAACAGTGTTCTTCAGTTATAACAAATGTTCCACGCTAGTGTAAGATGTTAATAACAGGAGAAACTGTGTGTGAGGTGGGGAGAGGGGAGAATCTCTAAGGTTCCTCCAGGGGCTTTTGTCTGGATGTGGAGTGCTCGCTGGTCTTGCAGCCCCTCCAGTTATTTGCTTTCTCACCCGTTTTGCTTGATCATCAAATGCGGCTGGTGACTGGAAGAGTTTAAATTTCCTAAGAGACTTGTTTCTCTCCCATGTCTTGCTTAAAATGTCTGTCCCAGGTGAGGGATAAATGGAAGAAAGGCAGGTTTCTTTAGTCTAATATTTAATATAATTATTATATTACATACTTTTGTAAGTCACTATAAAATCCGTCTCAATCCAGCAGATTTCCTCAAATGTAAATCTAAAAACACAGATAGACTCCCACCAGACATTTCAGAATGAAATGCGGGTGAGAGGGGCTGGGGATGTGGCTCAAGTGGTAGCGCGCTTGCCTGGCATGCGTGCGCCCGGGTTCGATCCTCAGCACCACATACAAACAAAGATGTTGTGTCCACCGAAAACTAAAAAATAAATATTAAAAAATTCTCTCTCTCTCTCTCTCTCTCTCTCCCACTCTCTTTAAAAAAAAAAAAAAAGAGAAATGTGAGTTCTGTAACTTTGCAGAATCCGTGGTATTGCTAACTCGCCTTTGGTTCCATAACCAGAAGCTTCTTTTGCCTGGACAAGAAGAGGACCCTCAGATGCCTTCTACTGGGGACACTAGCAAGATCACAGAAGAGCTTGAGAGTGGAGGGCGAAGAATCACTTGCAACTGATCAGTAGCGGCTGCTTCAATTCCTTTCCTCCCCTCTCAGCTCCTTCCCTCCTCGCCTCTCCTGCTCACAGCCTCCTCCTTACTGAAATCCCTCTCCAGCCTCTGCAGCTTATGGGATATGAAACAGTGTGTATCCCCAGGCAGGGAAGACCCAGCCACATGAATGACTTCACAAAAATTTCTCTTTGGGTGATAAGAACAGGGTTATGTTTGTTCCACTCAGTGAAAAGCCAAGGTGTAGGTGAGACTTAGTGGAGTCTCAATCTAAGGAGGCTGGTACAGTTTTATTATCTCCATTTTGCATCACATCTCACATTTACAAAGAACTTTCTAGCTGCATGCTCTTTGTAAAACATCCTCAGATGCAGTCCCTTCTTGGTTTTTCTCCAGAACCCACGACATACTAAGGATCCTCATCTTTCCTATGAAGATACTGAGGAGCAATTTGTGACTTGACCAAGGTCACACACCTAGTGTGATCCTTGTCTTCTTTCTCTGAATTCAAGCTCTATCAAGGACACCTGGTCTGTGAATGTCCCTGTTTCAAGAATGTATCTTCAGTGCTGCAGTCACCAGGCTGGGCACCTGGTGGGCAGAGGGCCATGATAGGGGGTAGGCAGGGGATTCGCAGCCCTGGGAACAGCGCTCCTCAGGTAAGCTCTGAATGTGTCTTCCTTAGGTGGGGGAAGAAGGAGCAGTGGTTGGAGCCCTGAGTTACTGTACCTGCAGGCTCTTCGGGCTGCTCCTACCCCTCTTCTCCCATTGTGTTCTTTTGTCTGAGAGATCAGTCATGCTTCCAAAGCTGAGATTCTGCCCAAGGAAGGAACAATAGAAACTGGACTAAGAGGAACCTTGTGTGCATGTGTGTGTGTGTGTGTGTGTGTGTGTGTGTGTGTGTGTGTGTGTCCCCATACAGGCTGCCCAATCTGATTGGCGCTCCAAGGCTGCCCAACAGGACCCAGCCCACCCTCTCAGGATGCCTGGGGCTTGTCACGCAGCCCACGTCGGGGGAACAGACATCCTGGTTCCCACTCACCTCCCTGGAGCCCGCCCGTGACCTGGGCTAGCCTACGGTGTTTGGGACGCTGCACATCCGGACTCATGTTATCTCAGGATCCTGGGACTCCTTGGCTCCCCTGTCCTGCCTCCTCCCCTCTCTGTGGACACGTAGCCACCACACACTTCTCGGAGGGCTATTTCTAGCTGAGGGGCCGGTAATTCAGCCCCAGCCTGTCAGCTCAGGCCGTCTGTGTGCCGCAGCTGGGACGGGCGGCCTGACACGTTGTGGGTTCAGCAGAGTGCAGGATGTTGGGGCTTCCGGGGGCAGGCACCCCCTCGGCCTGCTGGAGGTCAGGGTTGCTGAGATGTGGGGGTGGGGAACAGACAGGATGCTCCTGCTGCATGGGAAGAGCTGGTGGCCACCAGGAGACAGAGCTCAGCCTCCTGGCACCCAGCGGTGCTCTGTGCTCTGCCCACCGCAGCCCTGCCCTGGGGAGCACCTTTTCTCTTTAGCAGGCTGAGAGTTAACATAGCCTTGTGGGCTCTGGGTCAAGCTGTGCCTCACAGCACACAGGCCATCTTTGTCAAGTTACAGCACCTCTCTGAGCCTCAGTTTCCTTATCTGCAAAATGGAGATAATAAAATTGTACCAGCCTCCTTAGATTGTGGGGAGAGTTTAATAATCTGCCATAGAATACTTAATCTCATGTGAAGAGGTCACATAGAGCTGCTCCATATAGAGTAGATTTTATTACTGTTGTTGCTGTTGTCTCTTTTCTTCACCCTCCCTTGCAGGTGACTTTCAAGGTTATTGCTGTTCCAGAGTTATCTCTGACACCTGATCCATTTTAGGTGCCTAGAAAGTATTCAGTAAATGAAAGAATGAATTCTTCCCTTAGTCTGATCTGATGGAAAGAAGACTGAACTCAGCACTAAAACAAAAATATCATAGATAAAAGTGAAATTATGTAATTTGCATATGGAAAATGGATGGCACTTGAGACCATTATATTAAATGAAATAAGCCAAACTCAGAAGGTCAAGGGTCATATGTTTTCTCTCACATGTGGAAGCTAGAGAGGAAAATGGAAAAGAACGGGCCCCCCCCCGCGGGGATCTCATGAAAACCAGAGGGAGATCAATAGAATAGAGGAAAGGGACGGTGGGGGTGGGGGTGAGGGAGGTGCTGGAGGGGGGACATGCCCGGGGAGTGATGTTGGCCAAATCATACTGCTGTGTTATGTGCATATACAAAGATGTAACAGCAAATCCACAATCATGTACAATTTTGATGCTCCAATAAAAACTGTAGAAAACAAAAACAAAGCCCTGGGTTCAAATGCCAACGGTGCCACGTGGCTGGTGTTGTGGAATGGCCAAGTAAACTTGAACTCGTGTTCTCAGTGTTCTGCACTGGCCTGTCTGCAAGTAAGGACAGTCCCTTCTGCCCAGTCTTCTTTGAAGGCTCATGAGGACAAAGGAGCTTAGTGTGACACTGCCATGGAAACAGGAGCTGTGCAGTTCAAGATGAATTTTTTTCTTTTCTGTTCTGGGGTACTGGGGATGGGACCCAGCATCTCACACATGCCAGGTGAGCCCTCGACACTGAGCTACATCCCCAGGGTTTTTTTTTTTTTTTTTTTTAAATTTTGATACAGAGTCTTGCTAAGTTGCCCAGGCTGGCCTCAAACAAGTAATCCTCCTGCCCCTGCCTCCCAAGGAGCTGGGGTGACAGGTGTGCCAGCATGCCCAGTGACAGATTATTCTTTATGTCCGATTCTTTCACATTTCACATTTCCCACACCAGAAAACAGGTCTGTTCTGTTCAACCTCCGTTCACATTTCTGTGTTCAGGGCTCCATGCAGCTTCCTGAACAGAGTGTTGGTCGCACACACGTTTTCTTTAGATGTATCCCTATATTTTTGAGGAATTCATCCATTCACCATCACCTGGAACCAGGTGAGAACCTTTCACTCCCTTGCTGTCTTTCAAAGACACTCTGGAACTTCATCACTCTGTCAGGAGGCAAGACTGGTACGTTCACCTTCACTTTATGCACAAGAGCAGGGAGACCTGGAACAGGTTACTGGCTGACTGGAGGTCTCGTAGCCAAGGAGCTGGGTCCAGTGCTCTGCTTTTCTGTGCATTCCAGCTGGGGAATCCTGAAGGGATGTGGAATCGACCAGTGTTCTTCTGAGGGGTCATATGGTGTGGGGGCTCTGCTCCATGTCTGATGTGTTAATTCTCTTTGCCAATACTCATCTACTTGCCCTGTGCTGGTCAGGTTTCCATCACTGTAACAGATACTTGAGGTGATCAATGCATAAAGAGGAAGGTTTACTTTGTCTCATGGTTTTGAAGGTTCTAGCCCATGGTTGGCTGGCCCCATTACTTTTGGGCCTCTGGCGAGGCAGCACATCATGGTGGCAATGTAGGGTAAAATGGTTTGCCTCTCAGCCAGGATGCAGAACAGAGGGAAAGAGGAAGGGCTGGGGTCCCAATAACCCCTTGAGAGACATACTCCCCATGACTAGAAGACTAGAAGACCTCTCACCAGGCCCTGTTTTTTAAAGTTCTTCTATCTCCTGATAGCACCCCAGGCTGTGGACCAAACCTATGACCATGGGCTTTTAGGGAACACTTATCTGAACCATAGAACTGGCCGTCATCTTGGACGAGATACTTGGTCTCTCAGACCTTAGAAAACATGTCTATAAAATGAAGATAGAATATCTCTTAGGCAAAGTATCTGGCTCATAATACCTACTCAACATTTCCTGCCATTCCCTGTGTTTTCTTAAAGCATCCAACAGTCTCTAAAAAAACATGTGAGCATATTCATATCATAGTTCCATTCCCACCCCATAAAGGTCTTTCAAGGTGAGGCAAAGTGAATGTTTATCGAATGAATACACATTGAATGCCTGACATAGATGACGCTGTAATACATCCAGGGGTCCATGGGTGGAAAGACATTGTTCTTGCCTTCCAGGAGCTTCGAGTGTGGTGGAGGAAGCACCTACAGAGGAGACAACCCACTGTGAGTGACTGTACTCAAAATGGATGGAGTTGGAGAGTATCATGATAAGTGAAGTAAGCCAATTCCAAAAAAAACAAATGAGGAATGTTTTCTCTGATATGAGGATGCTGATCAATAAGGGGGATGGGGTGGAGCATGGGATGAATGGAGGAACTTTAGATAGGGCAAAGGGGAGGGAGAGGAAGGGAGGGGGTATGGGGTAGGAGAGGCAATGGAATGAGACGGACATCATTACCCCAAGTACATGTACGAAGACACAAATGGTGTGATTCTACTTTATGTACAACCAAAGACATGAAAAAGTTGTGCTCTATATGCATACTATGAATTGAAATGCACCCTGTTGTCATATATAATAAATTGGATTTTTTAAAAAAATACTCTGGGAGCCTAGCAGGAAGAGCTTCTAGACCAGTAAGGAAAGGGGCTTCACAGAGGGTGGACCACAGAGTAAGAGCCAAGATGTGATACAGGTGAGAGCATTCAAGAGAGGAGATATGACATGTAGAAAGGCACAAAATCATCAAAGAACAAGACACATTTGAAGAACCATAAGAATTTCCATATGGCCAAGGAATAAAATGAGGAGAGCAGCATTGGCAAATCAGGAGAAAGGTGGTCAGAGTTGGATTAGAAGTGGTTTTCTACGGCATGTGAAGGAAATTGAATTATAACCTTCAGCCTATAGGGACACCTGGAAATTTCAAGCATGGAATTAATATGATTGTATTTCAGAATGGTCACTCTGGGGATGAAACTGAGAAGGAATAAAGCTGTGCAGGGAGGGTATCAGTTAAACATTTTCTCAAAAACTCTAAATGAGAGAAGGTAACAGGCTGTCGACTACAGCAGGAACCATTTGACCTAGGAAAAAATGCAGGGCTAAGACAGATTTTCAGAAAGGACTCACAGAAGTGAGTATATATATGGGAAGGGAACACAGGAAGAAAGGAAGGATGAGCCCTGGTTACTGAGCTGGGTGCCTCTGGGAGCTATGGGTACCATCACTAGCCTAGAAGACATTAGGGAGTAGATCTGGTCAGAAAAATGAGGGGTTGGTTTTGTTGGGCTTGGAGGATATAGGTGATTGCGTGGCTTTCAGGAGAGAGACCAGGCCTCCAAGTAGAGAAGTGGAAGTTATTGGCATAAAGGTGATAGTTGAAGCAATCCTACGGTTGGATCATCCAGGGGGAGCAATGGACTAACAGAGGAAGACCCAGGATATGGAGTACTGGTATTTCAGAAGAGAATGGAGAAAGAGGAACCCCTAAGCAAGATTAAGAAATGTAGAAACCTGATTTCTGACTCTTGGATTAACTCCCTTGGTTACATATAGTGGATTCCTAAAGAAGAGAAGACGTGGAGAAGACAATCTGTGGAATTGCACCGTCTTTGCCTTGAGCTGGAGCTTACACACTGGTGACCTGGCCTGGCCAGTGCTGGGTCCAAAAGGCCCACGATTGACTTGGGATGTTGATAGGGCAGCTTCCTCTCAGCCTCTTTCCTCATGCTTCCTCCTGGTCTTGACCCTTGGGGTCTTACCTCCACAGTTGCCAAAGGAGGAGATGAATAAACACTTTTAAATAAAGGGAAGATCAAGGGCTAGAGCAGAGCTGATCTAGCCACCTCCTTCTCCATCCTAAATCTCATGTCCAGTAGGCTTCTATCTGGGCAAGGAGAGAAGAAAAGGAATAAAAGGGGTTTTAAAATAAAACATTTAATCTATTGATCTTTTGGGGGGAATTTGTTACATCTCACTGTATTACAACTGAACCTATTGATCTTACAGCTTCATCAACATTAAGTAATTGACTTCCCGGATGCTGTTGAGTAATCAGCTCTTTCTGCAGAGGTCCACAAGAAGGGACTTTAAGAAGTGTGCAGGTCCCTTTCATATATTTGCAAATGCTTCATTCATTCCATTAACACTTTCATCGTTCACAAAGTTTATCTTCTTAAGATTAGTAGTGACTAGTTTGGCTTTGCTTTTAGCCTTAAAGGTTTTTTTTTTTTTTCCTAATTTTTTGGGGGATGCTATATGGAATATATTTCTGGGTTTCTGGCCTCTTCATTTGTTGTTGACCACTGTCTTAGACACTCCTGTGCAGTTGCTCAAGCTCCAGGTGATGCCTAAAAGGGATTTTGGTGGCTAGGAAGAGGGCGTGGTGAGATTTAATCCATAAACTGTTTTCATGTATAGTTTATTTTACCTACTAAATAGCCCCAGCTGCTGGTATCAGAACCCTAGTATACACCCCTCATTTGTTTTTTACTCCATTCCCCTAAGAGACCCCATTCCTCCACAGATTCCATGTCCCAACAACAGTCTTAGACTCTCTCTAGAGATCAGAATGGATCCTCAATGATAAGGGGGGGAAGAAAAATGAGAGAGTAGGGGCTAAAGGAAGCAAGATTTCCAGAAAGAGGATCCAATCAACCATGTCAAATATTTTTAGGAGGAGATATGAACTATGGGACCAAAGAATCTGCAAACTTCCATTTATGATTTTGCAAAGAGGTGTTTCAATGGAATAGGATTGGAGACTGAATTGGGTGGAGGATAAATGAAGACAAATAGAAAAAGGAGAAAATGGAACCAGACACTGTGGGCATTCGTTTTTTAATATTCTAATTTGTTATATATGACAGTAGAATGCATTTCAATTCATATTCCACATAGAGAGCACAGTTTTTCATATCTCTGGTTTTACACAAAGTAGAGCCACACCACTCGTGTCTTCATCCGTGTACTTAAGGTAAGGATGACCATCTCACTCCACCGTCTTTCCTACCCCCATGTGGGCATTCTTTTGAAGTGAGGAAAACAATGATGGAGAAAGACAGAGGGTGATTTTCCAAGCCAATAGTTAACGAATTTAAAAGGAAAATGCTGTGGCTATTATATGACAAAAAGGAAATTTTTAGAGAAATATTACTACCAACCCTCAGTTATTTCATTTGTTCTAATCATGGGACTTTGGCTTTGGAAGGTCTTATAGGGCCAATGTCTGACTGTCTTCTTAAAGCAGAGAAGTGGAAGCCAGGGACTACATTCTGAATTTAAAAATTATTTCCTCCTTAAACTGTTCACAAACCTTAGAGTCCAATGGGTTTGGTAAGTCAGGGGATTCAATTTAGAAATTTAGGAAATAATTCAAATAATAATTCAACTTAGAAAATAAAAGGCATGTGCTGTGCTGCTGTAATATTTGCTCTTTGATACAACTTCAGTATGCATGTTGACCTAACAAATATTGGGTAGAGTTACTTTGTGGCATTTTAGCATTAAAAAGAGAAAAGGGTTGGGGGGGGGAGTGGGGGAGGGAGGGAGTGGGGTGGAGGGAGGGAGTGGGGTGGAAGGAGGGAGTTGGGGGGAAGCAAGACCTCTGCTCTCAAAGTGGTTAATACATATCAGGGAAGAAAGACAGTTCTATCAGTAACATCATATTTCACAATAAATGCTACCATAGGGGTAGAATACAGACCCATGAGAAAGTGAGGCAATGGGTCCTGTGAAGAGGGGTCAGTGAAGGTCCAGGAAGAAATAATAATGGTTAAGCTGACATCTGAAAAATGGACAACTTTTTAAAATAAATGTAGAGGGATTAAAAAAAAATCATGATTTCTCTGAACATAGAAATTCTTTGATTACAGCTTAGTGCACTTCCTTCTGATCTCTTTCTTTCTCAAATAACATTATTTGTGAAAATACTGCTTACTGATACTTTAATAAAAAGGTGAAAGGAACAGAGTAGAAAGAAAGAAAGAAAAACACAAAAGAAAGATAAACAACTCACTACCTGTAAATATCTACCCTTGAATGAACATTATTCTGGTGTATCTATGTATATCTTGATGGACAGAAAAATAGGTTGACAAGTTAATAGAAATACTTTTATTAAAATGGGGTCATATAACATATAACATTTTAAAAACAAAAATGCTTAAATAAATTTCATAGGATTCAACAGATGAAAAAGGACTGGAAATCAAACTGAAGGAATTGGTAAACTTTAGATAAATGTGTTTCAACAAGAGACGTTGTTGCAATAAAATTCACATTTAAAGAAAATAGATTATGAAATTATGAAGATGTTGAGGTTAGAACATTGCATATATATAATCGGTGTACACACACACACATCTATGTAACCAAGTATATGTTATGCTATGAAAAATAAGGTCATTAGCATTTCTCACATGCCCCCCAACAATCTCCTAATTTTGCTAATCATACTGTTAACTGAGGTTCAGAGAGAAGGAGGAGCTACTTGAGGTCAAACACAGCTAGTAAATGCAGGCCTGTCAGGTTTTGCACAGGACTATTCCCAGGAATAACTAGATCAGGGTAGTCCTGGTGAAAGAGCCCAGGAGAACTGGCCATTGGTGGGTGAGCTAATACTCAGAGTAATTAAGACAATGACCCCTGAACAACCTGATCTTATCTGCCATTTTTCTTTTGAACAGTCCTGTGGAATAAAACCCTGTCTAAATTCTTCATGCTTGTGTTTTGGTTTGCCACATTCTTAAGTCCCCTAATGTGTGTATCAGGAATGGGCACTCGATTTTGTAAGCAGAATGAAGTTCTCCACTTTTCTCCACAAAGTAAATAACTTTCTCTGGAGTCAGGAAAGGTAAGAAATAAGAATTTGCTGGGAACGCCATCAGTCTTAGTTCACCTTCTAGCATTTTTAAAAATTGCATTTTGAAAAATATAGCATGATTCCTAAACATAAACCAAATTTCACCTGACACTCAACACTTCCCCCAGAACATGACTATGCTGAAAGAGCTAGCAAGGTTAGGCTTGGTGATAGCTTGCCCATTGTTCCCCAACATGGTACCCTCCTAGGGATCCTGAAGGGCCACGATGGCTCTGTGCTCAGCTCCTCAGGAACGTACTTTAGAAACAAATCCTCCGCCCCATCAAGAATGCTCAGTGACCTTGACCTAGACTCCAGAGGGCTCAAGCACTCTGGCTCTTGGTAGTCTCCATCTCCACTGCCTTGGGACTCTGTAGTGAAAGCCTGGAGTGAAATTGGGAGTGGAAGGGGCTTGGCCTCCTGGTTGACCTCACTGATATGAGCTGCTCTCCCTGAGCCTCAGGGCCTTTGGGTCCTCCTCCCCTCTCTCTGGGTACCTTGCCTTCCAGGAAAGGCCAGTGGCTGCTCCCTTTTCTTCCAGTTGCTTCTTCCATGTTGCTGGGAGAGGAGGTGAAGGGCACGGCATCTGGTGGAGGGGCTGCTTTGGCTGCTGTTTTGAAGCCTGTGGTGGGGGCTGAGTGTGTTTGGCCCTGACTCATCCAAATTTCCTTTCAATTGTAAGGGTTTCTGCACCTCTCTTTGTACCCTGAATATTAAGGTAACGGGAAAAGATTCACCCCAGTATGTTTGATATTTTAAGTCAGACTGTTCTAAAACACTTCTTCACATTTGATTAAAAAAAAAAAAAATCTTCAAATTATCTCAGCATCTCGGGAGCCTGAGGCCAGAGGATGGCAAGTTCAAAGCCAGTCTTAGCAACTTAGTGAGGCCCTGTCTCAAAATAAAATATAAAAAGGCCTAGGGGATGTGGCTCCATGGTTAAGCACCCCTGAGTCCAATCCCTGATGCCTCCCTCAAATTAAAAAAAAAAAATTAAAAATCCTCACCATTTTTATATCATGTGGAAAGATGAAGCAGATTGTTCTTGAACTTGGCCACGGAGGTGGCAGGTTGGACTGTAGGATAACATTGTTCCCATGGGCACACACACTAGATGTGAGGCAGAGCCCCAAAAAGGGGACTTTGAATAGTCCCAGCTCTTGAGGCTCTTGTGTGACCATTTCAGGCAGGATGTGGAGAAGGGTCGGGGCCAGCGGGCTCAGGTGGGACCAAAAGTCCGAGCTCTGCAAGCTTAATTTTCATGACAGCTTCTGAGTTCATTTCCTGGCGGTGCTCACTGATGTTTAGGATTTCTCCCGCCTCCTGTCAGTTTCATCTCAGCATGCTAAAGAGAATCTGAAGCAGGAAGGTTTTGTTTTTAACAAGAGCATTTTAATTTTAATTATTTGCTTATTTTTTAAATTTTTGTATTTGTGGTACAAGGGATTGTACCCAAAGTGCTCTACCACTAAGCTACATCCCCTTTTCTTTTTTTATTTTTATGTTGAGACAGGGTCCTGCTAAATTGCCGAAGCTGGCCTCCAGCTTGATTCTCCTGCCTCAGCCTCCTGAGTTGCTGGGATTACAGGCCTGTACCACCATGCCTCTCAATAAGAACATTTTAAAATAGACCATAGGCACATTCAATATTCTAGTTACGCACAAGACAGTGTCTCTCTATAGAGATTTTCTGTATTTTCTGTCAGCAATATTTGAAACAACATCAAGACACATCATCTATACTGTATGAACCTACTCGTTAGGACAGTGGTGTAGACTATTTGACATTAGCACTATTGGGGAAGATGTAGAACTTGAGCTGTGGTCCCTGTGGGGTGCAACTCTGTCCCTTTACCCTGCTGTTTCAGTTCAGGAATCTGGGAGCCAGAACAGGAATGGAATATCTGAGGGCTAAGAGGAACAATCCTATTCTCAGATGGAGAAACTGAGGCCCAAAGAGAAGTGTCTTGTCTGTAGCCATGTGGTTAAGATATTTAGATTTAATTCAGAGAAGTGCACCCTGGCTCTGCATGTCTATATCCCACGGTCAGTTACAAAATGGACATCATTTGCCTGGTACACAACTGCAATCCCAGTGGCTTAGAAGGTTGAGGCAGGAGGATCAGAAGTTCAAGGCCAGCCTCAGCAACTTAGTGAGGCCCTAAGCAATTTAGTGAAAACCTGTCTCAAAATTTAAAAATAAATAAGTTATTTAAAAGTGCTGGGGATGTTGCTCATTGGTTAAGCACCCCTAGGTTCATTCTCTGGTTGCATTCCCTCACCCCCACCACCACCCCCACCCCTGCAAAGGAGATAATCTATCCCATCATTCAGATGCCCAATACTGTCTTGAGAAATTTTTTCTCTTTTGCACTAGTTGTTTTTGATGGATGTCATTATCTTTCTTGTTTGATAGTATTTTACCATTTCCAAAACACTTTCATATGCATGGTCTCTCTTAATCCTCTCCACATTCCTGCTTGGTGGTGTATCAGGAATGCATTTGGTTGCAATTAGCAGAAAACCACAATGGCTCAAACACAGAGGGAGGTATTTTCTCACATAATGTTGGTGGTGGTTCATCAACTCAATGAAGCCATGTCAGGGTTTACATCACTGATTATTTGACTTCTACCTGATGTTTGAAAGATGGCTGCTCTTGTGCCAGGTTTCATATTCCTTTTTTGGGGGGTGTGGTGGGAGTGGGGGTGAAGGTACTGAGGATTGAACCCAGGGTACTCGACCACTGAGCCCCATCCCCAGCCCTATTATGTATTTTAGAGACAGCATCTCTCTGAGTTGCTTATCGCCTCACTTTTGCTGAGGCTGGCTTTGAACTTGCCGTCCTCCTGTCTCAGCCCCCACCCCCACCCCCTGGGATTACAGGTGTGTGCCATGTACTCGCCTTCATATTCGTTTGTAAGTCAGGAATAAAAGGGAAACAAGGCAGGGATTGCTTTCTAGAGCCCTGAGTAAAATTCTGCTCTTGTCTCCTTGGCCAGAAGTTTACCTCTGGCCACAGGGAACCTAAGGGAGTGTTTCTCGTGGAGCTAGAACTTCTTGGAGCTTGAGAAACTGACTTTCACCAGCAAGGCAACCAACAGTGTCTGCCCCAGGTGGGCCACGGCTGCTGCTCCCCTCTCCCTGCCTGGTAAGCAGTAACGTTGGGCTTTGCCACATTCTCATTTCCCTCCCGTTCACCAATCTTTCTGTTAAATAGCCTTCTTTCCTCCCAGAATTACAAAGGCATAGAATGCTTGTTCTAGACTCTTGGAATATTTGGGAGGGAATGGAAGTAAAATCCCGAATAATCTCCTACCTAGAGATAATGGGCAAATGATAACATTTTGGAATAGTTCCTTCCAGAAAGATTTCCCACAGGTATGTGAGTGATGTTTTATTATATGCCTAGTATTTTGTCATGGCTGTGTGTGTGTGTGTGTGTGTGTGTGTGTGTGTGTGTGTGTGATCCTGGGGATGGAATCCAGGGCCTGGCATGTGCTAGGCCCCTGTGCCATGGTTTTTTACTCAATGGCATATTAGATTTTCCCATGTCATTAAGTTCTTTCAAAGCCAAAGTTATACATTTATTTTCATTATTTTTTGAAGATATATGTTTGTTGTAAAATATTCACACTTAGCACATCTCCCATCTCAAGCCACTATAAACAGCCAGTCAGAAGGGTGACTAATTTTTAATTCATCAGAATTCATTTAGCCATTCTCACATTATCAGACATTCAGGTTGTTTCCAATTTCTCATTATTGAAGATAACATTTTGATGAGTATCCTCATACGTAGATTCTATTCACATTTCTGATTATTTCCTTTGTGTAGATTCCTAGAAATGGAATTACTGGGTTAAAGGATACGAACATTTTAAAGTGCCTGATGCATATTGCCAAACTGCTTTCTGGAAAGACTGTACCATGTATCATTTGACCAGCATTTTATGAGCATGCTCAGCTTACTCCAACTTTACCAGAAATTCTAAATAAGTTTCAGCCCTTTTGCAAGAAAGCAATGTGGCTTTGCAGAAAGTATGGCAGTCAGAAGGGTGACTAATTTCGACCAGTAATCCGAAGACCTGATTTTAGGTTCTGATTTTACCAGTACTTGTGTGTGACCTTGGGCAAAACACCTCATTTCTCAGTTCAGCTAAAAATTATTGTGTACTATAGTGAGCACTGTTGGTTTCCTGCTCAGTAATTATTTCACCCTTACTAATTTCATTAGGACCCGGATTGAACCCTCCTTTGAAGCCTTAGAACTCTAGAGGATGCTGGCTGCAGCCTCAGGGGCTGGGTGTTGATTGACCTGAGTGAGGGTTCTGGAACTTTCTGGTCTCCAGACCCATTTCCAATCTTAAAACTTATTGAGAAACTCAAAGCAATTTTGTTTATGTGGATTATATCATATTTTCTGCATTTGACTGTAAAACTGAGAACATTTTAAGCTATTTTTTTGTCCTTTTTAGATAATACATGACAATAGAGTATATTATTATTAACATATATTACACATACATGGAGTAAAACTTATTCTAATTAGGACCCCATTCTTGTGGTTGAACATGATGTGGAGTTACACTACTCATGTATTCATGTATGAACATAGGAAAATTATGTCCAGTTCATTCCACTGTCTTTTCTATTTCCATCCCCTGTCCCTTCCCTTCATTCTCCTTTGTCTAATCCAATGAACTTCTATTCTTCCCTCCCTCACCCTTTATTATGTGTTAGCATCCACATATCAGAGAGAACGTTTGGCCTTTGGTTTTTTGAGATTGGCTTATTTCACTTAGCATGATAGTCTCCAGTTTCATCCATTTGCTGGCAAATGCCATAATTTCATCCTTATTTATGGCTGAGTAATATTCTACTGTGTATGTATACCACAATTTCTTTATCCATTCATCTGTTAAAACTATTTAACAAAGATATAGTAAGCCCAATAAGTATTAACCAGTGAATACATTTTTATAAATAACTGTATTTTCCAAAACTAAAAAGAAAAAAAATCTTAGTAAGTTAGAGTGGCATCATTTTACACTTTTCAAGTCTTTTTAAATATCTGACTTGTTAGATTTTCACATCTGCTTCTTCATTTGGTGTATTTGTCATCACCCATCATGTAGTATCTGTAAAACTCACTCTGAGGAAATGGTGGGGGTGCGGGGAGCGGCAATTATTTTATGAAAACAAAGTCAGAGACTCTAGAGGGCCCCAAACCAGACTTTGAAAGCTCTCATGTCCATCTTGCTACCTTTGCTGGTAATTGCTTTAGGAAGGGACACACAGCCCACTTTTTGTCCTGTGAAGCACTGGGAGAGGCTATGGGGCGTTGGCAAAATTCTTGCTCCCAAGAAAAATGTATGAAAGATCTTATTGTGTCCATATGTGACATCAGAAAAGGCCATGGCCATCTTCCCACTGGCCTGAGGATGCAGCTGGTAGAACACCAGGGCAAAGCCGGGAGACCAGCAGATAGGCCGGGCTTTGGCTTCAAACTTGGGCTCCCTCATGGTGCGAGGTCAACCTTGGAATTGGAGAGGACATTTGAACAGAATGCGGCATGAAGAAGTAGAGTGCCACAGTGCCGTGCCCTAAAACAAGGCATGGGGTGAGTTGAGGGGGCGTGGCGGCCTGCCAGGGGAGTCAAGACCCCTGCTGCTCCAGCTGGAAGCTGGTGGCTGCTGCGTTATGTGGTTGTGAATCCAGCCATTTTCAGCTGATCCCTGAGACCGTTCATACCTACCCAGAGAGAGCATTAGGGGAAATGGTGACTATTCAGGATGCTGGGGTTGTGTGGGATATGCTTTTGTGGCCTGTGTGTCTTATACAAAAGGATTTAGAGAAAAACACAAGCTTATGCCCCACTGAAAGCAAAGAGGGCAGGAATCTTATCTCCAGGAGACATTAGGGCCAAGAAAACCTTAGAGGCCAGGCCTCTCTCAAACACCTTCCTATAAATGTCTCTATCTGACCCTGCACAGGCTGTGACCAGCGCTGGCTTGGAGGTGGTGGTTCCCTGCCTGAGAATATGATTTGGATTGCCTCGGGGCAGAGGTCTTAAAACTAGGTCAGGGAGATGGGTAGAACACAAGACCTCGGTCGAGAGACCCATGTTTCACGAGCTATAGAACCGACCAGAAGAAATACGATGGAAGCCTACTCTATTTTAAGGGACTATATTGCCTAAGAAACCCTAATCTTGGCCAAGAAGAGCCATGATTTATTTTTTAAATCCATGATCTTGTGGTTGCTAAAGCTTTTCCACTGGCCCTCTTGAACATGGCCACTAGAAATTCATTTTTCTACTTACCAAGTATCTTAGCACAGGATGTTGTAACAAATTACCACAGGCTGGGTGGCTCACAACACACATTTATTTTGTACAGCTCTGATGACTGGGAAGGCCAAGGTCTGGGTGTGGCAGTTTGGTCCCGGGAGAGCCAGGACTCCCTGGTTTGCATATGGCTGTTCTTTCACTGTAGCCTCATGTGACAGAGCAGAGAGAGGGAGGGCGGACTTTCATGTCTCTTTACAAGGTCACTAGTCCTATTCAAGAGGGGTCTACCCTCAAGACCTATTCCTCCAGAAGGCCCCACCTCCCAATACCATCACCAACACACAGGGGTTAAGATCTCGACAAATGAATGGAAGGGGCACACATTCAGTCCCTATCCACAAGGATCTGTCTCCAGCAGACTTCTGGGAAAATGGAAATGTCTTCCAGTATAGAGTAACATAATGCCAACCACTTTCTACATATCAGATATCTTACATTCATCCTCACATTTAATCCTCACAATAAGCCTGAATTGATAGTGTGATTCCTGTTTTACAGATGAGGAAAGTGAAACTTAGATGGTTTAAGAAACTTGCTGGTCGTTCCTGACCTCACGACCTGGTTGCTTTTCTCCACCAACGGGTACAGCCAACTGGGGTCACTTTTGTTTGGGCTTGCCCATCTGGGTTGCAGCACACGGTGGGGGTTGGGGATGAAACAGGGCAGAAGTGAAGAATTCGGGTCCCACAGGGACTGGAAATGAATGGGCCCCTCCAAGAAGCAAATTAAATCCAGCACGTAGTGACAAAAAGCACTCATTCAGATTTGCTTAAACACCAATGAAGCATAGCAAGAAGTCCATGGGTGGGACAGCTTGGGGGCAAGATGGCAAGAAGAATGGACCTGGTGTTAGAGGGGAGCCCAGTGCTTCAGCCAGTTGTTTTGCTGCTGTAACTAAAAGATCTAACCAGAACAATTTTAGGAGAAAAAGTTTATTTTAGGGCTCATGATTTTAGAGGTCTCAATCCATAGAAAGCCGGCTCTATTCCTCAGGGCTCTAGGTGAGGGAAAACATCATGGCGGAAGAATATGGCAGAGGGAAGGGGCTTAATGGTGATCAGAAAGCAGAGAGAGAGAGAGAGAGAGAGAGAGAGAATCTCCACTTGCTGAATACAAATATGTCACTCAAAGCCATGCCCCAATTCCCCCTCCTCCAGCCATACCCTACCACTTCACTTACCACTCAGTGAATCCCTATGGAGGACTAATTCACTGATTGTGTTAAGCCCCTTACAACCCAATCACTTCTCCTCTGAGCCTTCCTGTGTCATTTCACACATGAGCTTTTGGGGGGCACCTCACATCCAAACCATAACCCCCAGAGTCCTTTCTGGCCCATTTTACATGACATCAAATAGGTTGCTGCTTGTGCTGGCTGTCCTTGGGAGACGGTGGTACCCACTGGCCTGAGCCCTGTGTCCTTAATGACTGTGGGGCACATGGTGCTGGCTGCGTTTCCATAGTGTAGCTCACACTCCCAGACCCAGGTAAGATTCGTCTCCAAGACACCCTCCTGATTAACCCAGGCTCCTCTGACTTTTTGTGGACTTCATATCTTCTCAGTGCTTATATATGTAAAAGAGATTATAAACTAGCATTCAGAAACCCCAATGCAGAAACAAACACATTCTTTATGAAGTGATTCACCAAAGGTTTCTTTTTAGAACAGAAATACCCTGTGACATCTGACCCAAGGGCGGTTAGTTCCATATCCTGTTTCTCCCAACAGCTCCAAAAGATGGTTTCTCAGAATGGATGATGAAGGGACTGGGAGCTCTGCCAGGCTGACCCTTCATTTTGCAGGTGAGGCTGTGGAGGCTCAGAGAGGGGAAGTGACTTGTCTGAGTTTTCACAGCTGATTGGTGTCCCTGTAAGCAGCAGAAACCAGGCGAGGACGCATCACTCTGTTGGCTGTTAGCCACAAATGTCAGGAACCCCCAAGATTCCCACTGTGGCAACTCATTCATTAACTGATTGACATTTCTTTCTCAGTGTTAATCATATTTCTGATTTCATTGACATTTGGCAACACCAAATATCCACCACCTGTGTACAATTTGGTAGTTTCTTCTACTTAAAAACTTCCTAGAACTTTTACAAGTTTTGAGAGGGAAACTTAAATTTTAATATTTTGAGATTTTCTAGATAAAGTCCATGTTTACCCAAATTATACCTAATCATTTTGTAGGCATAGATCATATCCTACCCCTGTCTTTTTATTGATATTCATTTCTTTTCTTCTGATTCTCTTTCAAGTGGAAGCAGAGTCTCAAAGAATCAGGATTTGGAAGACAAGAAGGACCCCTGGAACTTGATGGAGCTCTTCTCTAGTACTGGTGAAGTTACCTTCCTCCTGAAATTTAAAAAAGAACAAACTGACATAGTGCCCCTGTAGTATAATTTTATGTTCCAGAATTATTTGGGTGTGTTTTCACGGAGACAGCTGATACATAACATGTTAATCTGCAATCGTATTTGGGTTGTCTTTTTGCTAAGACTGACCACTGTTGGAAGACAAGGGCACCGTCTCCCTTGGTAATATGGTCACTGATGGGAGCACACAGAGGCACATGGTGAATGTTTACTCAACCCATGGACTAAGGGAGTGGGTGCAGCTCATTGAGTGAGGCTCATTCTTTATGGCAAAGAAGGAGCAAGGGATAAATAACATGCAACTTCCAGAAAGAGCAACAAGGATACCATTCCGGTAAAGAGTAGAAAAGACTAG
The DNA here is from genome assembly GCF_052094955.1 of Ictidomys tridecemlineatus. Taxonomy (NCBI): domain Eukaryota; kingdom Metazoa; phylum Chordata; class Mammalia; order Rodentia; family Sciuridae; genus Ictidomys; species Ictidomys tridecemlineatus. Next base: position 105,779,320 of record NC_135482.1, on the reverse strand, counting down.
TTTCCGGCTAGCATCTGCCAAAGTTGGTCAGGAAGGAGGACAGCGATGATGATCATTTCTCAGAAAATGTTTCTGTTCAGGCACGGATGCCTGGGAAACAAAGCCATGCCGAGGAGCAGAGGCCAGGGGTCTTGCTGACCACCCTCCCTTTCCCTTCCTTCAGCTTTTTCCCCCTCTCCCCACTGCTGCTAGCTATCAGGGGACCCTGGAGTGTGATTCAGAGTCCACCAGTCTTTGGAACTCAGGAAGGACTTGAATGGTCAAGACGGGAGGAAAAAGAGGCCACATCCAGAGGCTTTGACGGCTGTACTGCAAAACCTGACTGGTTATAAATTCTTGCTAATGAAGAGAATCAGGAGTTATGGAAAAGTAGAAACTTCAGAAATCACACACACAAAACCTTGAGACCACTTTTAAAAAGCCTTAGAAGATACTCTGAAGCACACATTTGCCAATGTGAAGTTTTCAACAGAATCAATAGGATGGAGGCTGTGTATGAGACTGTATAGTCAGGGTTCTGTCAATGTGACAAAAATACCCGAGTTAACTTAAAAGGAGGAACAATTTATTTTGACTCATGGTGTCAGAGGTTTCAGCCCAGGGTGGGCCCATTCACTTTGGGGCCCACAGAATACCATGGCAGTGGGAGCATGTGGCAAGGAGGCTGCTCACCTCAGGGTGGCCAGGAAGCAGAGAGAGAGAGAGGTCACTCTTCAAGGGTTTGCCCCCCAAGTGGCCTATTGTCTCCAACTAGGGTCCACCTACTAATGTTTCATGGCCCCCAACTGCAGAGAGCAGTGATCTAGATCATGGCCTGTCTGACTTTCATGGCTGTGGTTGTGCTGGGAGCTGCCTGAGGAAAGATGCAGGTCAAGATGCCCCTGTAGTTATGGTAACACCAACTAGGAGAGGCTGCCCGTATGGCTCTATCAGTTGAGGCCTTGAGTTCAGCACCTTCTCCCAGGGATAGAGAATTCTGAGCAAAACAAGGTGACCCTAATGTCTCTAGATTGCTGGCTTTGCTGAAACTTACTAACAATGAAACTTTTAATGATAAAACCTGTATCATAAACTTGCTGAACTAGCTCTGAGTTAGCCAAGCCTCACCAGGGCTCGTCCACCCACCTGGCCCCAGCCTTTTCTCCCTATGTTTGTCTGTTTGTCTTTTCTTTATCCTCCATAGCCACGCATCCGGTATCTCCTTAACTAATGGCTGTGCGTCTGAGAGATGAGAAGGTTGCAGCACCCAAGTGCATCATCAGCTGGGGACCAAACCTTTAGGACAGGCTTTTGTGGGATATTCAATTCATAATGAAGGCCAACCAAGAGGACCAGTTAATTTAAAGTAAATAAAAGAGGGGTTTTGTTGGTGTTGGGTTAGCATGGGCTGTTCTCAGTTTTGATTGTTCAGTGAGCTGTGTTGACTTCTGTATATTTGATAATTTCTGAGAGATTCTGATATTCTGGTCATTTTAAAAACAGTCAGGCATAAAAACCCTGTAATAATCTGCACTAATTATTAAGAAAGTCTGAAATACTGAACTAATTTACTGTGAACACACTTGACTGAAACCTTTGGCATTTGGGGTGGAATCGTTTTATTAGTTGAGAGAGGAAATGCTGAACTCTTCCAGATTTTTTTGTATTCATAAAATCATGATTAGTCCCGAATTCTTTCCTCCTGTCGACATGCAGAGGACTTGTGGAAATGAAGGGTAACATTTAGCCTGAGGCTGCAGAGAGGGGAAAGGAGGGAAATGGCAGGAGAGTTCCAGCATTCCTTTGAGTTCAAAAAGGAAGTTGGAGCTCATTATGAGGTAATTATGGGGACTAGCGGGGGCAGCGCCAGCACACTGCCTTATGGCTCACATGTGGGAACCAGATGTACTTCTTGTGAGATCTGAAAAGCAGTATTGTCCCTGCATAGTCAGAAGTGACCTCAAGTTGGTGTGTCCCTTCTGGGCCTCCGTTTTCTTATCTGCAAAATGAGGGAACTGGCGGAGATCATTTGTTCTCTACCAAGACTGTGCATTAGACCACCTGGGCCATTGCAAAATAGAGCAACGCTCAGGCTGCACCTCAGGTGAATGATTCAGAAATGACGGTGGATTCAGAATCCAGAAATGATTCAGGTAGTCTCCAGGCCTATTTTGATATTTTGAAAGAGCCCCTGCTCTGGTCTGGATCTTAAATGTCCCCCAGTGAGTGGCCCCTGTGTTGGAGGTTCGATTCCCCAGATTGGCACCCACAGAAGGTGGTGGAACCTCTAAGAGGTGGGGCCTAGTGAGAGGTTCTCAGGTCACTGGGGGCGTGTCCTTGAAGTGGACTGTGGGACTCTGGTCCCTCCTTTCTCCCTTTAGTGTCTGGTTATGATGTAAGTGACCTTGCTCTATTGTTCGTCCCCATCATCATGTCCTGCTTCCCCACTGCCACAGAAGCAATAGGGCCCAGCTATGGACAGAACCTCGTAAACTGAGAGCCAAAATAGACCTTTCCTTTGATGAGTTAATTATCCCAGGTGTTCGGCGGAGGGATGGAAAACTGCTGACACAACCCCACAGGTGATTCGAATGTGCAGCCAAGACTGACACCCAGACTCAGATGACCTCTGTGGTCTCACAGGAGAAGGTTCACATTTCAGTGCTTCGACTACTGGACACCTGAATGGTAGTATATGCATTACGAGTCTCCGTTCCAGTTTGTAAGGGACCACTGCAGGATACCTGAGGAACTGTGCTTACTTTATCATTGATGACAGTCAAGGGTGTCCCCCCTTATTTTTTTTTAAAGATTTGGGGGGTCCTAATTTCGGCTGGGGCCAGCTTGCCATCTTCAGTCTTTTTCATATAGCAGTATACACATGAATGTGCCTCTTGGGACTCTGGGAAGTAGTTTGGGCAGAAATTCATAATCAGTTTTTTAAAGGTTGGGTAATTTGGTTAATCAGGTAACCAAGGAACTCCCAGAAATAATTCCCTAGCCCATTCACTCATTCATCTGCCCAAACTATTTACCAGATGTCTGCCTTTTATACAAGGCACTTAAAAAAAATTTTTTTTGAAGTTGTAGATGGACAGCATGCCTTTATTTTATGTGTTTGTTTTTATGTGGTGCTAAGGATCAAACCCAGTGCCTCACACATGTTAGGCAAGTGCTCTGCCACTGAGCTACAGCCCCAGCCCTCCAAGGCACTTTATATAAAACTGTTTTTGTAAAGGCCAACTTTCTGAGCTCTCTTGAGCTGCTGTCAGATCTTACTGAGCAGCCACCACCAAGCTTCCGTGCTGGGGTAGCTCTTCTCTTGTTCTGATAGTGTTTGCCTGTCAAGATAGCCAGGGTCCACCTCTGAACCCACATGGGCTTTACTGCCTCTGGAGTGTCAGAATAGGAGCAGCCAAAGTTATCACTTGAACTGTGATTGATATACATGGCCTCATTTAATCCTCCCAACCACTTGCAATCAGGCTGTTATTGCTATGAACTGAATGTTTGTGCGCCTTCCCCCCACCCTGCCCTGCATGTATTGAAATCCTGGTCTGCAATGTGATGGTGTTTGAAGATAGGGTGGTATCAGGTTGTGAGGGTGGAGCCCCTAGCACGAGATTAATTCCTTTTATAAAAAGAGAAGGGGACACAAGGAGTCTCTGTGGACATAACGAGGAAGAGAGTCCTTGCCCAGAACCCGACCATGCTGGCATTCTGGTTCCAGATTTCCAGCCTCCAGAATTCTGAAAGAAACAAATTTCTGTTGTCTAAGTCACTCTGTCTACAGGATTTTGATGCGAGCCAGGCAAGGTGCCTATTATTTTTATAAGTGGGAAAAACCAACACTTAGACTTAATGAACGTGTCCAAAGCCATCTAGTTAAAAGCAAGAGTTGGAATGCCAAGCAGGACTCTCTGGCTCCCGTTCCATACTTGAGTGATTTCCCACATCCAAGAATTTTTCCCCAGATCCCCTATGCTGCCTCCCATCCAAGCCTGCTTCCCTGTCAGGAGCAAGTTCGAGTCTCAAGTGTGCCAAGAAGCCTCCTCCAAGCGCCCAGCCCAGCCTGTACTTCCCTCCAGTGCTACCCGATGGACAGGGATCTCACTCAGCTCTGAACCACTCCTTAGGCACTCCTCAATCTCTATATCACTGATTGACTTTTCATGTCTTGTTTCCATAAATGTAGTATAAACCCCTCCAGGGTTTGGACTTAGTTTTCGACTTCCTTTCAGCGTGCCCAGCTCAAAGCTAGACTCACACAGAGACCTCATGTATGTTTTAGATTGATTGAATAAATAGATTGATAAATCTTCTAAGTTCCTGCTTCCAGAGAGAATCAAAACACCAAACACTCCAACACTCACTCAATTGTGGGTTTTTGTTTGTTTGTTTGTACCAAGGATTTAACCCAGGGGCTCCTAACCACTAAGCTACATCCTTAGCCCTTTAATTTTTTTATTTTAGCAATTGCTTGCTAAATTGCTTAGAACCTCACTAAGTTGCTGAGGCTGGCTTTGAACTTGCAATCCTCCTGTCTCAGCCTCCGAAACTGCTGGGGTTATGGGTGTGTGCCACCACATCTGGCTTCAATTGATTAATTTGACATGTTTATTGAATACTTACTAAGTGGACAGATAAGCACTGTGTAAATACTCTTTCTAAGAATTTTATCTTTTCCAATTGTTTTTAAGTGCCTCCCAAATGTACTTTCCCACTGTAAAAACTCAAAGAAGACTTGTTTCCTGACACTCTGGTATCTATCAAAAATGAGGTGTTGGCAGGCTAGAGGTGTAGTTCGGTGATAGAGTGCTTGCCTAGTAAGCAGGAGGCCCTGTGTCACTGGGCTTTGTGGCCCAGCATCACAAAAAGAAATACGAAGTGAGATCTTAGTAAACTGAATAAATGAATTAAAGGGACACAAATTTCACAATCATATGGCCAATAAATATCGGGGCTGAAACAAAATATGAATCTCTTAACAAAGCTTAAACCTTTTTTTTTTTCTGTACAATTCAGTTTGAAGTGTTTCCACTCTGAGTGGGAATTAGCTGATCAGGGCTTTTAAGGTGTGGGTTTTGCTGGGATTGGGGTCTGACTTATTTTAGCGTTTCTGCAGGCCCTGGACAACAGAGGCACCTCACTCTGCCTTTCCACTCTCACCAAGGAAAGAGCAAGAAAAAGGACTCTTTCTAATGGGATTTCATGTCCCCTCTTGGCCCCTGCTGTGTTGGTGCTGAGGTTGGAACTCAGGGCTTTGTGCATGTGGACAAGGGTTCTACCACTGAGCCGGACCTCCCACCCCGCAGCAGAACCTCTGTCTGTCCTGCTGTGGCTGTGAGTGCTTGTACCTGTAGGAATGCTCATGGTGCAGCAAAATGGACGCGAAGTGAAGGAGTCAGAAGAACAAGGATCTGGTTCCAACTTTTGTTGGTAGTGAGATGTGATGTGGCTAAATCACTTAAATGTCATTTATCTCTGCAAAAATGATGGATTGGATTAGATTGATTCTAAGGTGATCCTAAATGCTATACACCTTTAATTCAGGTAGCAAATTATTATTGCTATCACCTCTCATGCTCAATTTTCTTGAGTGAGATAAAACATAAATTGCTTTCTATAGTGTAGGATATATGCAAAAAGACTTATGATGCTACTTATGTTAGTTAGCATCACTGATCTGGACTTGTCCAAATGCCCAAAGGGGTTGTAACGAAAGCCACAGATTGGCTGTTCTTTGTGTGCCAGGCATTGTTCTAAGCACTTTCGATGTATTTACCATTTCCCTGCACATTCATACCACAGCTCTATGGGCAGCTACTCATGACCTCACTGTGTTACAGATAGGGAAACTGCGTCTCAGAGAAGTGACCTGACTTGCCCCAGGTCAGCTAGGAAGTGGTGAAGACAGGGTTTGGGCCAGGTGGTCTGTCTCTCCGGCTTGGCCTCCAGCCCATGTATGCATGGGCCCCTCCCTGGGTGCAGGGACTGTGCACTATTCTCTGTAGCATCCCCCTTCACCCAGAAAACAACTAAGATGGACTGAACTGAACAGAAAAAGATGCTGGCCGTGGGTGAACTTTTTGTTTGAGAAACTTCCAGAGCGTGAGGCCCAGGCAGCTGTAAGCAACATCCTGAAAGATGTAACAGCAGAGCAGGTGTTCTGGGAATGCTCAGCCATGAGAGGAGATTTAGGCTTGTTGACCCTGTAGGTTTTTTCCAGCCTAAGGATTCAATGTTCTGCCTGATTCCTAGAACTGTTATTTGGCTGAAAGAGAAATGCTTACGATAAGTCACAGCACGGGACCAAAGGTGACAGGAATCGCGCACGTTTGGGCTGATGTTTATCTTGTGGGCCAGCCAGCGGCAGGCGACCATGCAGTGTGTAGGGCTCTCCCCAGCAGCTTCCTGTCCAATCACTCAGAGCTCCTGTAAGGGGAGGGGAGAAGCAGGCGTTCCCTGGAGAAAAGCCAAAAGGGTCTCAGAAGGCTTAGATGAGAGCTTTCGAGGCATTGCTGCCTGAACTAGAAAACTTGGTGGTCCACTTACTCAACGCCCAGAACCCAGAGCTGCCTGAGCAGTAGGCATTGTTTGACTGAACCCACTCACTCAAAAACAAAAAAACTTTGTTGTTTAAATCTCTTAACAAATAAAAAAGGCCTCTATGTAATTCATTCAGATCATTCATTTTCCAACGACTTTTCTAGCTAATCCTATGTATTCCCAGTATGTCCATCTATTCATTTATTCTTTCATTGCAATTTTTTTAAGTGAGCACCTATTTCGTGTCAGCCAAGGGGTTTGAGGTTGGAGATATAAAGATAATCACATTCAGTCCCTGCCCTCAAAGCAACATCAGGTCGGGAAATCTGTCAAGAGCACAGGTGATTATGGTGCAGTGTGAGAAATGGGTGCAGCGAATGCAGAGAGCCCAGACCGGAGGCCTGGAGAACAGAAGACTTCCCATTGGGAATGACATTGGAGCTGCAATTGTGAAGGGTGCATTGGGAAGGAAAGAATATTCTAGAAGGGGCATGATGTTGGGGGTTGGTGAGTTCCGTGCGAAGACTGCTTGGGAATGAATATTGAAAGGCTCCAAGGGGAACATGTGAAGGGCTTGCAAAAGCAGATTAGCTTTGTATTATGGTTTGATTGTGAGGTGTCCCCAAAAGCTCATGTGTGATGTCTCAATGCAAGGTCTGGAGGAGCCATGATTGGATCATAGCCTTAACCTGATGGGATTCACTGAGTGGGGCTGGAGGCAGGTGGGGCATGGCTGGAGGAGGCGGTCTATGGGGGCCGTGGCTTGGGGAGGTATATATATTGGTATCTGGCTAGTGCACTCTCTCTGTCTCCTGATCGTCATGTGAGCTGCTTCCCTTGGTCACTGTCTTCCATCATGATGTTCAGCCTCACCTCGAGCCCTGAGGAATGGAGCCGGCCTTCTATGGACGGAGACCTCTGAAACCGTGAGTCCCAAAATAAACCTCCTCCTCCACAGGTGTGCTGGTGGGGTCATTTGGTCACAGTAGCTAGGACACTTGGTGAGGGAGTTTAGATCTCACTCTATAGATGTGGCCTGGTGGCAGCCTGAGGTGAGCTGCACGGGGACAGTGGAGAAGTCTGGGAGAAGAGTTAAGCAATGATTGCCACCATCCCAAACGGCCCTGTCGTGGCCTGAAGAGGTACAGCAGGACACTTGGCTGCGCAGGCGTGAGGCGACAGTGGCGCTTAGAGGGGTGCTATTAGAATTAAGTGGACCGATGATCACGGGATGCTTGACACAGGGCGGGTGCTTTCTCCACGGTGGCTCTCATTATCATGGAAGGAGGAGAAGGAGTCGTGGGTGTCTGCCTTCAGCAACCAAGCTGGTCGGTGGTGTCATTATCAAGAAGAGAGCAAGACAAGAGGAGGAGCCACTTTAGAAGGATGCAGGGCAGAATGGAGGTAACGGGTCGGGCACAGGACTGGCTCCTTACACCGAAAAAGGCCGAGATGAGGCCCATTCCCCGGTGTTCCACACCATTTAGTCACTCTCCTGCATACAAGGCATTTGCACAGACTTGTTCTCACTCGTTCCAGTTACCATTGCTGCCAAACAAATGATCCCCAAATTTAGTGACTTCAAGCAAGACATCATTTTATTACATCTCACAGGTCCTGGGGTAGCTCAGGTTCTCACGGAGGGTTTCTCATGTGGTGGCAGTCAGGGAATGGCTGGGGCTGCAGACACCTCACAGGCTTCCTCATTCACCTTCTGGTGGTCAATTCTGGTTGTAAGCTGGACCTCAACCGAGGCTGTTGGCCAGAACACCTACTCGTGGACTCTCCATGCAGCTTGGGCTTCCCCAAGTTTCAAGAGGCAGCATCCCAGAAGTCCCAAGTGGAAGCTGTATTGCTATTTAAGAAGCCACCTTGAAAGCCACCTTGAGTCACTTCAAGTAGAAAGAGTAAATATCCCAGGGGAGGAATATTTTTTTGAAGAGTAGGGGGATTAGGGATTGAACTCAGGGCCACTCAACCACTGAGCCACATCCCCAGCCCTATTTTGTATTTTATTTAGAGACAAGGTCTCCCTGAGTTGCTTAGGGCCTCGCTGTTGCTGAAGCTGGCTTTGAACTTGTGATCCTCCTGCCTCAACCTCCCAAGGTGCTGGGATTGTGGGCGTGCACCACTGTGCCCAGCTCAGGGGAGGAATGCTAATGTCACATGATAACAAGAGCTTGTGACTTGGGAGATACTGTTATAGACATTTTGGGAAACACAGTCAGCTACTCCACCACCTGGAATCTCTCCCCTCCAGCAACCAATAGCCAATCCCCCTCCTCAGGGATGTGTTCTTCCACATTTCCAGCTGCTCAGGAGACCCTAGTGTGGCCAGCTGCCTCTTTGTGAGGACATATTTTGGGTATATGATTGGGGTGTACATGTCTCTCATCTCCCTCACTAACCAGTCCCTTCTTGAGAGAGGGACTCCGATTGTTAGTGTTCAGTCTTGTATCCCCAGTACATAGCACAGTCCTTGCCAGGTATGAGGGGAAGGGGAGATGGCAGAGTAACTGGCAAGGCCAGTAGGACCAGAAACAGGGCTTTGAAGATCCATATTGGGGGTCTGACCTAAAAGGAAACATCAGATTGCCTATTGTATTCATTCAAAACAGACATTTTTTACTATGTACTATTAGGCATTAATTTTGATTTAAATTTTTTTTAATCAAAATGTTATTTATATTGATATTGAGCTTTTGGACACCCCCTTAAATTTTGTCCTCAAGGGTGAAATTTCTCACTCTCCTCCCCTCACTTGGCCTTGGCCACTGGGTGTCTCACGTGGACTCATTCTTCTGGCCCTGAATTCTGAGCCCTGGGGCTAGACCAGGCCCACCCTGAAACCTGGGCAAAGCCCCCACAGGCAAGGTCAGTCAGTGATAGAGGTCCATTCAGAGCATTCCTGCGAGGTCTCCCTGTGAAAACCTCCAACACTCCAGTAGCCACCATGGACCCTTTGCCAGGGAGACACCTCCCATGCACGCTCTGCTGAGGGCCTGCTCCTTGAGCCAGATGTCCCCATCTCGAGGGTTGAGCCCCCTCCCTGAGCCCTTGGCCTTTCGTGGTCCAGACCTCAGCAGAAATGCCAAGAGCCCCGGCCTCAGGATGCCTCCAGCAAGTGACTTAGCATCAGGGTGACCAGGCAAGTCTCCTACTGCTGTTCTCTCTTCTGGAGACCCTAATGGGGGGCAGGTGGCAGGGTGGCATGGTCAGGCATGGTCAGGCATGGCCAGTGTGGCAGAGAGAAAAGCCTGGGGGACTTCTGGGTCCTACCTGACTTCATGCAGGGCTCCTTGTGGTTCTATATTCTTGACACAGAGTGGGGACAGGAGCATTTCAGTTGTGCATGAGACTCTCCTGGGAGTCCTCCGATCTCCCCTCACCCACACTCCCAGGCAGCTATGGACACTGCACCCAGAAGAGTCAGGAGGCTGCCCAGAGTGGCTAAGTGGCTAAGGATTCCAGGGCCCCCACGTGTCCATCTGTTCTCATCCATTACTTAAGCAAACAATTCCTGTAAACTTGGATGAGGCTAGGGTAAGTGGAATCTGTCACTTCCCAGTGATAGCAGAGGTATGACAAGGTATTAAATCTGCGCTTAGAGGTGGTGATGTTGTCTTCCTTTCAGAGGAGGTAAGAAGCTCAGGGAAACCAGCGGCTCTCCTGCCAGCGGGGTGTGGAGCTGAGATACTGACTTATGACTCACCCTGCTCACACCGATTACCATAATCAACGTAAATAACATTTATCTATGTACGGATGGGTTATAGGGGAAAGGAGAGGAGAAGGCAAGAAGTTTCCAAAGGGCATGAAAGGGGCTTTGGGATGAGCTGGCAGGTAAAGCACCAGACACCGTGGGATTCCACACGGATCTTGGTATGTCTCAGACAGTGCATGGGAACATACTTATACTGAAACATTATCCTTTGTTTATCTGAAATCTTCCCTGGGTGTTCTCCATGATTGTTTGCCAGATCTGGGAACCCTACATGGGAGAATGGAAAGACACATGGCCTGGGAGTTTGAGGATCCTGAAAATAAACTTTATGATGTTATGCTCGAATTCGGGACCCCCAAAAGATCACCAGAGATCAAGATCGATGTAAGCAGCAAAGAGGTGTTTATTGCGAGCTAGCTCAGTCCTCTGCGCGCACACACAGCAACTGGTGACGCTGAGAGGCCCCGAGCCCAGGGTTTGCAGCAGTTTTATACACTCTTTGGGGAAGGCAGGGACCCCCACATACATCATAGCAAATCATCACACACCTCGGGAAAATCATAAAACAACTCTAAAACCTGATTAGCACATTCACTGGCAGGAACAAGTTGGGCAGGGGTGATTGGTTACTACAAGAGGGGGATTCTCTTGAATTGATTGGTTTAAGCTATGAGGGGTGTACATGCTGAACTACATGGTTTCCCAATGTTATCAACCACCATAAACTACTGGGGAGTCATCTGGCATCCCAGGTATTTTCCCTGTCTCATGCTGATTGGTGGTTGCTAGGGGGTTGCTATGGGTCCTCACCTAGCCTAATTGAGTCAGGGCCACCTGGCTCCGAAGATCTCTCTTGTTATTTATAGATAAACAACTCAGCAGGGTGGGTATGTGCCTAGGAGTGCTCTGTGGGTCTTTCCAAGGACAAGGGGCACGCCCCCTTCCTTGGACAGGCTTTGCTCTGAGGTAGAGGCTGGTTTTTCAATGAAATCCAAAGTATGTCGATAAGCTAAGGGTGCATCTCCCAATGCTGTGTGTGGGAGGGGATGCTACCTGATCCAAGTAGGAGGGTTTGGTTGGTGGGAGGGTTTGGTTGGAGGAAAGGAGAGAGGAGCTTACTGATTCAGTTTGCTGGGACAACGTGGATTGAGGACATTATGCTAAGTGAAATAAAACAGAAAAATACATAATTCTGCCTATATTCAGTGCTTCGGCTAGGCAGTTTCATAGAGACAGAACATGGAATGGCAGTTACCTGGGGTAGGGTTGGGGTGAGGGAAATGGGGTGTTACTATTTACTGGGTGCAGAGCTTTAGCCAGGGATAATGAACCAGTTGTGGGGAAAAATAGTGATGATGGTTATACACTTCGTGTGTACTCGATGCCGCTAGACTGTTGCAGTTGCAGTGTTGTGTTGCTACAACAAAATACCTGAGGCAGCTAACTTATACAGAAAAACAGGTTTTTTAGCTCACAGTTTTGGAGGTTCCAAGTCCAAGATCAGGCAAAGCGGAGGGGCCCCCTTTGTTCCACCTCTGGACAGGGTGGCGGATGGTAGCACATCCGAGGGACCCTGTATGGGGCAAACAGTCCCATCTCAAATGGCAGCAGAGAGAACGAGGTCATATGGGGCCAGGCTTGCTCCTCTTATAACAATCCCCTATCAAAATGGTCTCACGCCCTAGTGACCTTAAGGACTTCCTGTTAAAGTTCACCTTCCAGAGCTTCCGCCACCTCCCAACAGCACCCCCATGTGGACCAAGACTTCAGTCACGACGGGCCTCTGGGAACACTCCACTCACATCCAAACCATAGGCCTGTTGGCCTGAGCCTTGTCCCAACTACTTGGGCGATTGAGATAGGGGAACCACTTGAGCCCAGGAGTTTGAGGCCAGCCTGGATAACATATCAAGACTCCTTCTCTTAAAAAAAAAAAAAAAGTATATTTTATCACAATTACAAAAAGAAAAGAAATTCAGTCTAAGGCCCCATAAAGAGCTCCAGAGTAGTGTCAGCCAGCTCACATCCGGGTTGGCCCAGGCATCAAGAATATGGAAACCTAGGCAAAACTCAGGCTTTCCTTTGCTGCTGCATGTCCAGGCTGTAGGGACCAGGAGTCGGTGCCAGCCAGGATGGAGAGAGGGACATGTGCCTCAGTTGAGGTCACACTGTGGGCAGAGCCTCTGGGAGCCTGAGCCTCCCAGCCTCCATTCAGGGCTCATTCCTCTGCCTTACAGGGAGAGGAACACAGCCCTCCACCCCTGCCACAATGAGCTAATCACCAAAAAGAGCTTGTAGCTCTTCTCAGAAAGATGGTCTATAAATACGGCATCTCCTTGCAAACCAGGATGCCAGGGGTGAGGGGCGGAACACCAGAGGATCCTGGGGGATGAAGGGTCCCAGAGCACTTAAATTTAGCCCAGGCAACTCAGCTCAGGTCACTGGCTGCCACAGCCCTATGCATCGTCCCCAGGAAGAACCATCTAGAGAACATCATTTTTGCTTTGTGATTTGGGAACTTCCCCCATACCCAAAAGCAGCCCAGGAGGGTCATGGATTAATATGGGGTTTTGGATACAGAGCATGAACTGTCATTGGCAGCTGCTCAGCAGCCTCCCTGCTTCTTGCTTAGGTGCCCGGGCTTTGCTAAATTCAGACCAGACAGAGTTAGCTGCTATTCAGACGGACCTTACAAGGCAGTTGCCAGGCTGGGGAGGCACGGGGCAAATACTTCAGTGACAGTTCTCAATCTGCTGTGGTCACAGATCTCCAGGGGCTTCTGCAAGCTTTGGTTTCACTAGTTAAATGAGCTAACATGGTAACTCTCTCCCTTGTCACCTTAACTATCTATCTATCTATCTATCTATCTATCTATCTATCTATCTATCTATCTATCTATCTATCTATCTATCTATCAGCACTGGTGATTGAACCCAGGGCTTTCCATCTCTGAACTCTATCCCCAGACTTTTAATTTAATTTGATTTAGAGACAGGGTCTCACCAAGTTGCCCAGGCTGGCTTCAAAGTAGGGATCCTTCTGCCAGACTATGAACCCCAGTTGCTGGGATTACAGGTGTGTACCGTCATGCCCAGCTCTCAAACAGCACTTTTAATAAGAAATATTTCATAATGCCATTTTTACTAGTTAAAGTGAAACTCACGATTGATAGAACTTGCCTACACATATCATTTTTAAAAAGTCAATACTATGACTTAACTGTAGGAGAAATAACAGGAAAGTAACTTAAAATATTCTATATTTCAGTGTCTAAACACCTAGACACAGCTTTATTAAAAGATAGTGGAGTATTAGAACTCTTGTATCTAGTTACACCAAACACATCTGGATTTAAGAGGAGCAAGAAAATGCTTAGCTGAAAATTATGTGCCTTTTTGATCCTTGAAATGAGAGTTAACTAATTAGGTAGATTTGTGTGTGTGTGTGTGTGCGTGCGTGCGTGTGTGTGTGTGTGTGTGTGTGTGTGTGTGTGTGTGTGTGTGTGTAGAGAGACAGAGAGAGGAAACAGGAGAGAGGAGACAGCTGCCGTGGGTGTGGGGGCTTCTGTGGTTTTCCTGATAACTCGTTGCCACCGTTAGCATTAACATGGCATGATTTCCAAAATGGTGAGCTCTTCAAGAGTTTCAAACAAAACAAAATACAGTCTTCTCTGGATTTATATCTTAGTTGGAGAGTTCAATGCATCGCAAACTGATAGAGAAAATGCCTTCTATTTTATGTAAAGCAGAATTTGATTCTAGGCTCAGAATTATAAGCAGGTGTTATACCTCCACAACATTTGGAAAGTTGGGCAGAATAATTCTTCATACTGGAGGACTGTCCTGCATTCATCTGCAGCCTCTGTTCATTGATGACAGTGGTGTCCCCCATCGTTGTGGCATCCTCCCAAAGTGCCAAAAGGCTCCACTGAGAACCACTGATGGACAGGTCTGAAAGTGCCTGGCTCTTAGAGAAACATCCCCCTCTTCTCCCTTCCTTTCCTTTCCTTTCTGCTCTCTGTTTGCTTCTAATATAAAAGAACAGTCTTTTTTTTTTTTCTTTTTAACCACGTGGAGCTGAGGAAGAATCAAGTCCACTGGGAGGGAATTCTGGGGGACAGCCTCCAAGATCTCACTAAGAACCCATCATGAGAAGGGACCCTCAAAAGAATTCATTATCCTTCTTCCTCCAGACTGATTTACCCTTCTCAAACCTCCTTCCATGACATCATCTCATTGGAATCCCACACTGATTCTGTGTGGTAGGCAGGTAAGGGATATAAGCTGCACTGAACAGGTGAAGCCCAAAGAGCCTGTGTGACTTGATTACGAGGACTGGTCTCCGTCCTGCCCTGTGGGTGTCTTTGCCAGCAGTTCCGGATGTTGATTGCTGTGTGTGAACCAAAAGATGAGTCCACTCTGTTAGAGTGAGCGCTCTCAGTGGGCAGACTCCCGTGCATGCGCGCTGGCTCTCCCTCCATCTCTTATACAGTGTTCCTCCCAATCACTTGCCCAGAAATTTGTGGAAAGTAATTATTTATTTAATTGGTGAATTAGAAGTTTTCTTGTTTCCAGTATTTTATCCTCCTCACGGGATTCTCCTCTTAAAATAAAATAGTGTAAAATAGTATTCCAGCATATGTTTTTTTTGTGTGTGTGTGTTTGTTTTTGTTTGGTACTGGGAATTGAAGCCAGGGGCACCTAACAACTGAGCCGCATTCCCAGCCCTTTAAAAATATGTTTTATTTAGAGCAGAGTCTCTCTGAGGGATTCTTAAATTGCTAAGGTTAGCTTTGAAGTCATGATCCTCCTACTTCAGCCTCCAGGGCCGCTGAGATTTTACAGGTGTCCATCATGCTATTTCACGGCAAATATCTACACCAGTTCATCACTGTCTACAAGATAAGTTTGAACTCCTTAGCTTGGCATTCAGGACCTGTTTTCAACTTGCAACCCCTGCACACCCATCCATTCTGTCCACATTCTAAAACACCTGCCTGCCTTCGCATGAGCAACTAACGTTTTTTTTTTTTTTTATCCAACACTTATGAAAGGATTTATGAGATAGGCACTATTATTATCTCCATTGTCATGGAAGAGGAAACTGAAGCTTAGATAACTTCCTACAACCATGCAGCTCTTGAGTGGCACAACCAAGACTTGACTCCCACCTGCCTGCCTCCCAGGTCCTTACTCTAACCCTCCCACTAAGTCCAACTCACTTTGTATTTTGAAACCTGGGCTTGGGTCTGTACTCAGGATCTTTAGCTTAGAATGCCCCTCCTTCTTCTTTCTGTGAAGAGGAAGAAGTGTCCTTGCAGTTCCAGCTTATCCTTGGAGACCCAGCTCCCTTCTTCAATGAGTCACTTTTTCTTCTGCAACTTCAAATATAGCCGGTAATTCCATCTACTTGGGAGGCTGAGGCAGGAGGATCACAAGCTTGAGGCAAGCCTGGGCCACTTAGTGAAATCCTGTTTCAAAATAAATTTTAAATGGCTGAAGATGAAGTTCAGGGTTAAAGAGATTCCCTAGCATATGCAAGGTCCTGGGTTCAATCCCCAATACAGCAGAAGCAAACTTCAAATGTATTCTGATTTAAAGAGGCTCGCCTTGGAAGGTGGTTGTCCATGCAGCTTGGTGTCCTCTTTCCAAGCAAGAACTCTGATCAACTCATTTTTAAAATCAGCATCTAAGTCCGGAGTACTGATTGGTATCTAGTAGATCTTTCTTGGAATCTAGCGATGAAGTCATTATTAGCAAGGAAATAACCACAAGGGGGCAGCACTACAGCTCTCCCAAGGGGTTGTCCTCACGGTTCCCTCTGGGAGACAGGTGTAGCAGGCTGGACATCTTTTTTGGCTGAAACAACTATCCTAAGGGACAGAGGAACCAAGGTAGAATAATAGAAATATGTTTAGTAAAAATAAATACATAAGCAACAATGTGAAGCATAGGAGGAAAATTAAAAGAAAGTTATAGAAAGAACAATTTGGGGGAAACTTGAAGTTCTAAACAAGTTTGGAAAACAGGAAATATAGCTTTTCCTGCTGCCTATTATTTATTCTTCTTTATAAAACATTTGCATCTTTAGTTTTCAAAGCATAATTTTATTAGACAGCCAAGAAGTGCATAACATTTTATAATATAATACGATATATATAAATAGCTGTGTTATTAAGGAAAATGTACATTTATGTCTATTAAGAGGGTTAAAAATAATTCATGCTATTTTCTATTACTCTCTCCCCAAATTGGTTGCCTATTTTCCTCCTTCATCCCCCTAACTGCTGTTTATGGGTTTAAAATGTTCAGGTCTAGAATTATGGGTCAGGGCCTTGAATTGTAGCTCAGTGGTACAGCACTTGCCTCCCATGTGTGAGGCACTGGGTTCTAGCCTCAGCACCACATAAATAAACAAAATAAAGGTATTGTGTCCATCGACAGCTAAAAAATTTAAAAACAAAAAAAAAGAATTATGGGTCATTTTTTTTTTACTCACTTATTGTTGTTTTGTCACAATTCCCTCTAGTTAAAAACAAATGGAAGACTATAGAAATTTCAAGCTATTGTATTTTCCTTTAGCTGTTGGAGTTCAGAGGGAATTCACAGATAAACCTGGAGAGAGATGGGGCAGGGCTGAATGGATGACGATGGAGAAGGGCCATAGAACGCGGGGTAGGGGCATCATGGACCTACACTCAAGGGTCTCACCTATATCAAGGCTCAGACTATAAGATTTCAGAGGTGACTTGATTTTTGTGGAGGAAGATGTGTTAAGGGACTTTTGGGAGGGATTGGAATACCTTCACAAGCCAAGAGAGGGACTTCAGTTAGATTCCATGCAGGGCTTTGCATGTGTCCTGGAGTTTGATTGACACAGAGGGTGGCTGTGTGACTCTCACCAGGAAAATTCCAAGACTGGAGAGGTGTGTCTCCTGCTGCTTCAGACTTGAGAGTGAAGGGCAGCTTGCTGCTGCTCTGGGCTCAGTCTTCATTCCTGGAGTCTGTGGGAGCCAAGCTTTTCTGCATGTCCCAGGGACTTTGTGTGGGCCACGTATGAGAGAAAGGGGGATTGAGACCCTCTTCAGTACCTCCCTAGAGAGGTAGCTGGATGTGCAGGGAGAAGCTGCAGGCAGACTCCTGGCTTTCTAAGGGGCCGGGAAAGGAGTAGGCAAAAGCCCCCATGGGAGGTGAACGCATGAGGTCTGGTGTTACAGCCATCTCATCTCCAGAGATGCAGGGTCTCTGAAAAATCTAAAGCAGCTCCTAAGAAGAGAGAGCCATTTTAAGTCATTTAGTTGGCCCAGAGAACACAAAGCCATCTTATCACAGGCTCCCTCAGGTGAGAACTTCTGTACTCTCCTTTCCTCCTGGCCTCCCTTCTGCAGCTTCAACAGGCAGACACAGTATTCAGGAGGTTGGAAGGAGGTGATTGAGCAAGAAATAAGAGAGTAGCCATGACCTTCCTTTCATCCCTGCTGGAGTGGAGGGGGAAATTATCTTACCTTTGAATGAAGACCCAAGTGTAGATTATTCTGTGACCTATATTTATAATTTCTAAATTGCCACTGTGTTTTGCAACTTGAAATGACCCTATGTCTTTGCAATTAGCTATGAGTGTCCAGATTATTCTTGAGAATTCCCAAGCTTTCATTCAGAGACACTAAGTTGACTGAGCAAATTTAAAAGGAGTCATGAGAGAGAGAAGCTTTTTATTGCTTTGCAATAAAATTCCTCAGCTGTGCTTGGTCTACATACTAAATTTGTTTGATACATAACAGACTGAAGGGAAACAGCAACATTTTAGCAGCACTCTTGGCTAGTGGGATTATAAGTGATGAGATTTTTTAAAAATTTCTGGTTGTTTCAGTCAGCCTTCTGTTGCTGTGACAAAATACCTGAAGTCAATCAGTTTAAAGGAG
Source organism: Ictidomys tridecemlineatus (assembly GCF_052094955.1). Classification (NCBI taxonomy): domain Eukaryota; kingdom Metazoa; phylum Chordata; class Mammalia; order Rodentia; family Sciuridae; genus Ictidomys; species Ictidomys tridecemlineatus. Next base: position 105,761,147 of record NC_135482.1, on the reverse strand, counting down.
AAAAGGTTTACTTTGATTGACAGTTTCAGAGGTTTCGGTCCATGGAGGCTTGGCCCCATTGCTTTTGGTACTGTGATGAGGCAGAAAATCATGATGGAAGCACATGGAAGCAGAGGAGTTCTGATTCACTTCATGGTAGCAGAAAGCAAAGTTAGAGACACAGGGAAAGGGCCAGGGCCAGTTACCCCCTTCCAGGGCATGTCCCCAGCGACCTAACTTCCATGAGGCCCCACCCCTAAAGGTTCTACCACCTCCCAATAGCACCACAGACCGAGGACCAAGCCTTCAATACATGGGCTTTTGGGGGACATTTAAAATCCAAAACATAACACTGGGGTTTCTATATCTTCTGCCGTGAACATGTTTCAATGTTATAATCTTAAGGAAAGGAAAACAAACAGCATTCTTTGACAGTGGAATAATGACATTGAAATTACAGGTAAGAGTGTTACCAACTGAAGTTCTGAAGAGACCTTCTACTTGCCTGGGATGGAGGTGGGACAGGGCCTGGAGGTGGAGGACATGGCTTTGACAGTGAGGAAGAAGAGGGAGAGCCTAGTGGCCTGTTGGCCTCGCTTCCTTTTGCCCCAGTCACTGCTGCTCCACTGGCTCTTACGATCTCTCACCTTCCAACTCGGTGTTCTGGACAGATCTCGATAACCTTCTGCCTCGTCACGTTTCCAGCATGACTTTGGGGGATCTGACAGTGGCATCTGAAGCTTCTCTCCCCGGCCTTTACTTCCCTGCCTGGGGCTTCAACGAGAAGTTCTTCCATCCAAGAATTTCAGTCCAAATCAGGTTGGTGCTCTCCTAGAGCAGGGTTTCTCAACCTTGGCATCACTGGTATTTAGGGCCAAATAACTCTTTTTGCTAGAGGATGGTCAGCCATATCCCTAGCTGATCCCCACTAAATGCCATTAGCCCCCCACACTCCTGATCCCTGCCATGATGACAAAAAATGACATAGACAAATGTTCCTTAGATGGCCACATCAACCAGGTAATTCGTGTACTCAAAGGAATAGGGCCTCTAATTCAGGGCTTCTTGTGAGGATCTGATAAATGTGTCCACTCCTGGTTCAGGCTTCCCCAGAGGGCAGTGGGCACTGTTCTGGGTGGAATGTTTATATCCCCCACTCCCAGGTTCCTACGTGGAAGCCTTCACCCCTCATGCCACCGAAAATGGAAACAGGCTTTTGTGAAGGAGATTAAGGTTAAAGGAGGCCATTAGGGCGGAGCCCTGATCCTCTAGGATCATGACCTTGGAAGACAAGGAAGAGACACCACAGCCTATGCCCTCTCTCTTTTGCACACAGAGGAAAGACTGTTAAGGACATAGTGAGATTGTGGCTGTCTTCAAGCCAGCAAGAGAGGCCTCACCCGAAACCCACCCTACAGGTCTTGATCTGAGCTGCCCAGCCTCCAAGAACCACAAGAAAATCTGTGTCTGTTGTTTGGTCTCCCCAGCTCGTGTTCCTGGTTCCAGCAGCCCAAACCCCTTCTGGGAGAGAGGCAGCCACCTGTGGGCCCTGAAAACAACAAGTACTCTTACTTCAGGGGGTATCTGTCAGGCCTGTTGGATGGAGGGATCCCCCCCAGAACCAGAAGGCAGGGCTGGTATTGAAAATAATAATGAATAATGATGGAGATTTACAGTGAACACTTCAGGTGGCTAGCCTCGAGAACCCTCTGCCCACAGAGCTGGGCCTCCCAAATGGTCATGGTCATCAACTTCCCTCCTCTCTTTCAGGGAAACCTCCATAATAATGTGCAACAAATGAAATATCTTGTTGTTTGATTCTTAAAAAACTAAGCACTACCTGGCATGCGTGGGGCGCTGGGTTCGATCCTCAGCACCACATACAAATAAAATAAAGATGTTGTGTCCACCGAAAACTGGAAAATGAATATTAAAAAATTCTCTCTCTCTCTCTCTCCCCCTCTCTCTTCTCTCTCTCTTCTCTCTCTCTCTTTAAAAAAAAATACTAAGCACTAAACTCTTTTTTTTTTTTGGTGGGGGGGAGTTCCGAAGTTTTATGTTTAAATATCTTTTAAAAATAAGCCCTTGATTTACAGTAGAAGGGGTAGAGAAAGAAAAGGGGAGGGGAGGGGAGGGGAGGGGGGATAGTAGAGAATAGGACAGACAGCAGAATACATCAGACACTAGAAAGGCAATATGTCAATCAATGGAAGGGTAACTGATGTGATACAGCAATCTGTATACGGGGTAAAGTTGGGAGTTCATAACCCGCTTGAATCAAACTGTGAAATATGATGTATTAAGAACTGTGTAAGGTTTTGAACGACCAACAACAACAACAACAACAAAAAGATATTATTCTACACAATATGTACAATGTAAAAAAAAAATAAGCCCTTATTTCTTAATGAACACCTTGTCAATTGGGGGTTGTTATGGTTTGAACCGGGAATATCCCCCACAGTTTCTTGTGATGAAGGCTTTGTCCCCAGTGCAGCAATGTTCATTGATGAGAATTTGGGGAAGTGATTGGATTTTGATGGCTCTGACCTCATCAAAGGAGGTGGGGCCTGGTTGTAGGAAGTGGATCACTGGGGGCATGCCCTTGGGGACTATAGCTTGTCCTGGGCTCCTTTTCCACTCTCTCTGCTTCCTGGTCACCATCAGCTGAGCAGCTTTCCTCTGCCACCTCTTCCACCATGATGTTCTGTCTCACTTCCGATTCAGAAAAATGACCCAAATGACCAAGAACTGAAACCATCAGCTAAAATAAACTTTTCCTCCTTTAGGTTGTTTTTATGTCAGGTATTTGGTTACAGCAATGAAAAGCTGAATAATACAGAGGTGTTTGAGTTTTCATTCTGAGAATGGCTTCCTGTTGCATTCTATGGCAGGATAATATAGTGTGACCATTCAAGCTTCTCTCCACTCTTCTGTCATTACTCCATCCAGTCGCCATCTTACCCAGACTGGAACACACCAATGGAAACTGCCCGATTGTCCTGCCTGCCCACAGGCTCATCCCTCCAACATTGGGACAGTTCCAATGACCTTTCTAAAACTCCTGTCTGGTCCTGTTAACTTCTTAAACTCACCGGGGGCCTCTCATTATTCTTGGATTAAAATTCAATCTCCTCAGAAAAAGAAAATAGGCACAAGACATCACATATTATATGATTCTTTTTTATGAAATACCTGGAAAAGGTAAAATGTGGAGATAAAAAGTAGATTGGTGGTTGCTTGGGGCAAACAAGGGGAGGTGGGGGATTTAGATTAAATATGCATGAAGGATCGTGGTAGAGTAACAAAAATGTGTGTGATGGTTTACACAACTTAGTAATTTAGTAATTTTACTCAAAACATTTGATAAAGTTTATGAGATGGATATTTTTTAACTCAAACACCTTAACTTCACTTATCAGATGCCCCATGGCAGTTGCTCACCATCCATCTCAAGCCCCATCTTGCCCAGCTCTCTGCACCCAGTACCTGCAATAATGGCCCCGATTTAGATCCTTGAAGGTACCATGTTCTTCCCCCTCCCTTCAGCAACACTTTCAAACACCTGCTGTGTTCCTCTCTCACAGCATTCCTCCTCCCCTACCTGCAGACTTAACTTACTACCCCAAACCTCCTGACACCCTTCAGAGATCAGTTTTCTCTGGGATGGAGTCTCTTACCCACCTAGATAAGGTTAGGACCCTGTTCTTGAGCTTCCTCTTTAGTGCCATTCACCACACTTTGCTGTAATCATCTATCTTCCTTGTCAGACTACGAGGCCATATATCATTTGTCACAGTGATATTCCAAGGGCTCAGCATGGTTGCTGGCACACTGGAGGAGTTTAGAAATATGAATTGCTTGAATAAATACAGGAATGAGATGCAGAGGCCAAAGGACCAGGCAGCTCTTCCAAGAGCACAGAGATTTATTCAGAACCCATTTTGCTCAGCTCAAGGCACATGTTCGTCTACCCCAGAAGTGGCAGGAGGAGGCAGAGAGGTATGTAGAGATAGGACTGGCCAGAGCAGGAACATGGCAGAGAGGTCACAGGTCTGATGACCCGAGGTTCAAGAAGGGATATGTAAAGGGAGGGGGAGTTACTTAAGTTCCTTGATCTTCTTCTTCATTTAACCTGTGAAAAGATTTTATAATTTATAGAGGCTCTCCTAGCTCAAATGTTCTCTATTTCCAGGCTTCCCACTAGATCGTGCTTTCCACGGTCAGAATTTCTGAGGGTGCATGTTATTCATGGGGACTCCTGGGCCCCACATATGATCGATCCAAGGCCTCTGGAGTGGGCCTTAGAAATCCACTGATAACGTGCTCTTGGTGATTTTTTTAAGAGGGTGGAGACTGTGTCTACTTTGTTCAGTCATGTATCCCCCAAACCTAGCCCAATTTGGGGACAAGGGGATCAGAGTATTTCTCAATGAATGAATGAATGAATGAACAAATGAATGATGAATGAATTCTATTGGTAAAGAAATACATATTTCTGACTCTTAACAAGGCAGAGGGGCAGAGGGATTCGGCCTCCCTGGGGCCTTGAGTTGCTTCCTTCCCCCTTCTCTGCCAGATTCCCCACTTGTAAGGTAGGACTGGTGGTCTACGTGAACCCCACCACTTCTGCCTGCCTTCATCATCAACACCACGAGGGGTCTCTGCTTTCTGTTTTCCCTGTCCATGCCTCCTCAAGATAGGGAAGAGAATTAAGATAAAAATCAATCACAATCCAGAAATTTGTTGTCAGTTTTAATAGGAGGGGTGGAGTGAAACAATTTAGAGAAACGTATAAAAAGACCTTTTACTTTTTTGCTGGAACATGATATGGTTTGTGCATAGCACATACATATTAAAAAATAGAAGCATCACATTTCACAAGCACATGACTGAACAGCTTCTGGGTTTTCCTATCCGCTGTACCCAAGTTTAAGGACAGCTTTGCACCGGGACCCAGCCTGAGGTACTTAATGATGTACAGAAAGAGAAAAACCACATCAAAACACAGCTGTTTGGGGCTGGAATTTCAGTAGTTCAATGAGGTATACAAGAATGGTTCTATGTTGGCTATCCATATGCTGCACTAGATTCAGGATCCAACTGGGGCATACTCACGTCCTTCTCCAGCTCTGGGAAGAGGAATTGTCCACTCAGGTGTAAGCACAAACTATAGTATTTGTACAGATCCTTTGGGCCTTGTCCTGAACCTCCCTATCGTTGGGGGCTTTGGGGGCAGTGACACAGGGGTGGCTGGTTCCTGTGGGTAAGGAAGGAAGGAGCATCTACCACAGACCCACTGGGCAGACTGAGAGTGGCAAGTGGCAGAGAAAACCTTCTGAGTGACAACTGGCCCAGAGTCTTTGGGGAAAAGCAGAGGGATAGAGAGAAGTAGGGGTCTTCTAGTTTGTGTCCACATAAAAAGTAGAAGAGAATAAAGGGAAGAGGGGACATTTGGTGTTTTGGGGGCCAACAAGTCATGTGGTAGCTACATTTGCCCCAGTGACTGTGGCACAATGCATCAAAGGCCATGGATGTCAGACACTGGGAGAAAGAGAAATGATAGCTCATAAGCTCTTCCATGTCCTCCTTCCCTCAGGACTTACATAGAGCAAGCACTTGAAGGATCTGAGGTCTTAGCATAGAAAAGGGCCCAAATCCTGCAAGGAAAGAGAATTTCAAAATGTTCAGGATAGTTCTTGGGACAGGAGAGGATTTCAAACCTGGATTGTTGGTGTGGGGAGAAGACTATATGTCTAAAAAGGAGAAATATTTTTATCCTGAATCAGATAACAAGAAAAAATGTTCTTTGTCTTTGTTAAGCCATTAGAATAGCCCTGACCAAGGACTTGAATATATGTGTGAGTGTGTGTGTGTGTGTGTGTGTGTGTGTGTGTGTTGGAGGTACTGTGGGACATGCTGGTAGAGGGAAAAGCTGTGGAAGATAATGATAAGGTATTAATTTCAAAATCATATGCAGTTTTTCAAGGGAGTTCCAAAAATGTTTAGAAAGTGGGAAAAAGAAAAGATATTAAAAGGCTTTGAATGATTACACAGACCTAATCAACAACTTGAACAAAACATTTAGAATTTTCTGGTTTTCTAGGAGGTCCATCCATTGCCCTGGAGACGATGGAGATTTTATAAGGGTCCTGTGACTCCCTACTTGCTTCGGAGCTAACCTCCTCCTAGCTGAGAAGTCCATCTTCAAGTGTACGTAGATATGCTCTTCTCTTCATTATCATTTGCTCTTGGAGAGGGTATAAGTCAGCCTCTTGGCTCTTGGAACCCAAAGTTTGCATGGAGCTGCCAGAGAAGGTTCAGGATAGAAGAGAGTCCAATTAGCTACAAAACTCTATAAACCAGGTCCATTTGCTCAGGATTTGGGGGAGGGATGATCCAAATCATTCTTAGAACATCCTCAGTGAGAAAGTTGGGCTCACTATTCCCCTGCCCATGGTAACATCTGCCACAGTCTTTTGAATCCAATGGGGCTGACAGCTGAGTCTGAGTGTGGGACTCAGTGGACATTTGACCAGGTACAAACCAACTCTCCACACTCTGTGCATAGTAGCAGGAGAAAAGGGATTGAAATGCCCTTTGATATCCTTTCATCAATTTTTGTGGGTGGGACTTTTCTTAAGCCTAAGTCCCTTATAAGTAAAAGAGAAAGCCTTTAAGTGAATTATTTTGCATGAGAAAAATCTAAAAGCATCAACCATACATCTGTACATTCAGAGATAAGATTCAAAATACTTAAAAACTAGTATGATGCAGGTCATACTGGTACCAGTTGGACCGGATGCCCACCTTCTCATAATTGGTGTCAGTCACAGAAAATCAGTGTGCTGGTATGACTACATAGTGGCCGGACCTATATTTCATGGCCTCTCCTCACACCTAGCATGGAAAATGGGTATAGACATCCATCCAGCCATCCTGCATTCCCAGTTCCATCAGGAATACAGATGCACCTTAGGTCCTTAGTGCCTTCATTTCTGATATGCTCTGTTAAAGAGACTGATTACACTGGATCAGATCTCTTAAAAAATAACCAAGTTGGTGGTCTCCTGCCTCCAAGCAGACCTGTGTTTTCAAAATTATGACAGTCAAGATGGACTGATTTCCTCTCCCTTCCACTTGATCCAAGATCCAGCTCCTTCTAGTTTCTTTCCAAGGCTTGATTACATGCACACATGCTGCTGAGCCACTACTGTCTGTTAATCTTAGCTCACCTTGCCATGGCCTTTACCTCTTTACCCAGCACACATCCACCCTGATCCTTGCAGAGTAGAGGAGGCAGCCAGCACAGTGTCTCTCCCTGGGATTGCCAACCTCCATCTTCAACTCAGAATCCCTCGCCCCGATCTATCTATAGATGCACGCATCTACGAATAGAGAGGTATGTTGAAGATGAAGGTATTTGCAACAGATGAGGGATTGTCTTGCAGGCCGGGGCCCCTGAGAGTAGCAAAGGGTGTCAGGTCATTTTGTAACTCGATGGTTCACATATGCCGAAAATATTTGCACTCTGATACGGCTCTCTCTGGTTTCAGATTTAGGAACATTCCAATGGTTCAGGAATCTGAAGGCTCCAGGCAGACCACATTTATAGTCACTCGGGGAACCTCTGCTTTAAATACTCTCAAAGGACAGGAGGCAAGAAGGCATGGTACAGCGAGGAGCCACTTCAGCTTGGCTGCTTGATCTCCCAGGATTAGCACTCCTCTTCTACTGTAGGGAGTCAGGGGGCAAACTCTAGAGGTCATGGGGCCCATTCTATTGCATCCAGGGTGCTGCGTGTACGCGAGATGAGGACGACTGAGAAGGAAGTGAGAGTATCAGATGAGAACTTGGGTGAGTTTCCTGGACATGGTTGGAGAGGAATTATCATCTGTAGTCCAAAGCCTCTCTACTTCCTTCATGCCCTATTTTGCATCCCCTTCCTTGCCAAAGAGGTTGCCATTATTAGGATCCTTGTCATCTGAGGTTAAAATAAGACCTGGTTCAAAGTGAGGAAAAGTCACGGGCAGGCAGCCTGGCCCTTACTTGTTCTTGGAGCACACACAGCATGAAGTCCTCCAGGCAGAACAGCTCTCCACAGAACACTCAGTTCCTCCTGATGCCTCCAGTGGACCTTGTTCAATTGCCCTGGGCACTGCTCTGCCACTTTCTTCCAAGAAGGTGACCCCCTTCTACCCCGTGGCTTTGATGATGCATCCCAGTTTCCCTAGAACCCCCCACAGGCATGAAGCTCGGGGCATCTGACCACTCTTTTCCTGGTTGGCATTGAAAGTTCACACCCTCTTGTCCTGCCCTCTTTGCACTCGGAGGACAGCTGCTCCCAACCACCCGTGTCGCCTGTGCCGTCAGCGGCCTCTGAATGAAAAGGTGATTGGAAAGAGGCAGAATGGGAGCAGATCAATCCTTCTGGCTTGACAGGTGACATTCTTGCAGGCAGATTCCTGCAGCGATGAGGCCAGGGGAAAGAAACTCGATGCTCTGAAATACTTTTGCTCTGAGAATATATACAGAGATGGATGGATCTACGTGGACACACACATACTCCCACCCTGGCCCTTTCCTGTGCCCATAGTCACATTCCACAGGTGTCATCTCTACCTTCTCTTCTCAGGTGAGGTCAAAGCACAGGCTTCATCACTAGTCTAAGATGCTCGTGGCCACACCTCACTTGGGTGAGTTCAGAGCCATGGGATCAAGTAGCCAAGGAAAACAAACCCAGGTCTCCCCAGGCACAAGATAATCCTGATTCAGAAGTCATGGGGAACAAGAGGGAACCGTTCACTTGTGCAAAATTCCCATAGAATAGATATATAGCTGTCAACCTGTGAGCCCCTGTTCATGGGTCCTTAGATCCTGGGAAGAAAGTGAGTGACAGTCATGATTGGAGACACCTTGCTGCCCCGCTTTACACGTCCATATTTGCTCAGGGCGATGTAGGTCCCTCGGTACAAGTCTGACTCATAGGCGTTGTAGTTGTTGGGCAGGAGGGTTTCTCTGAACTTGCATTCCTCTTGGAAGCTGGGCTGTGGAAGAAAGGCACACACAGCAGAGATTCAATAACACACGAGGAGTGCTGCGAGTGGCAGCTGAGTCTTGTCCGGTAGTCCCCTGCACCAGTGTGCCCTCCCTTCCCTTTGTAAGACAAGCACCACGGGTCTCAGCCCTCCTGGGAGAACAGAACCTGGGAAGTCAGAGCTCCATGGCTCCCCTGCATGAAGAGGAGGCCAGGGTAGACGTGGGTGGTCTGTCTGTGGGGTGGGAGGCTGCTGAAGCTCTACCAGTCAGGTCTCCTGACTTCTAGGCCAGGACACTTTCTACTCGTCCTTAGGTGATAATGCATTAGGAAGCTGCTTTCTCAAGCCCATTTGAGAGACAGTCTAGTGGAGGAGGATTGAGACCCAGGGGTTTTATTTAATGACTTTTCTACTTCCTAGTTGTGTGAGCTCCACAAGTTTCCTCCCCTCTCAGCCTCAGTCCGTTTTGTGCAAACTGTGTGTGGAGGGAGCTGGTGAGGATGGGGAGTGGAAGGGCAGGGAGAGAGGAGGATCTCTTAAGTCCTTCCTAGTACTGTTCTTTCTTCCCATTCATGGTCACTCCATTCCCAAGTTGTTATTTCACAAACAGGCCCATTCTTGATTTTTGATTTTGAACTTGGGAGATGTCTGGTGCCTCTTAGACATTTGTTGTTCTCCAGGGCCATGAAGGAAAGGAGACAGTAAGGGATAGAAATTTTTCCCTGAAAAAGAACCTGGTTCCCAGTGTGGTAGGTGGTTCCAAGGAGTCTGGGGCCAACAATAAATGGCTCCCTTCAAGGCTAATTTGGTAGAGGTTTGTGTGTGAACCACCAGTTCTCAGAAGATGAATTTTGAACTTCCTGTCACACATTGACAACTTCATTCCCAAGAAATCACCCAAGCCACTCATTCTTCCTAGAAAAAGGGCTTTTTCCTCTCCACTTTCCTGAGGCTCTGATCTGGGGGAGTCCATAGGGATTTCTATGCTCTTCAGGGGTCGAGAGAGCAAGGTGGGAGCCAGGAGACTTTGAATCTAGACTTTAAAATGAATACAAAATGAAACTGAAAGAAATAGGTAGAGTATAATTTCTCCTCCTTCCTGATGACTGAAGTCATTTGACATAGCTGTCACCCTGTGAGCCCCTGTTCATGGGTCCTTAGATCCTGGGAAGAAAGTGAGTGACAGTCATGATTGGAGACACCTTGCTTTACACGTCCATATTTGCTCTATATATTTACAACATATAGAAACCACCCACTCAATAGCCAATCAGTGGTGCCAGGGGAATCCTCTGACCTTCTCTGTAGAAAGCCTGCTATTAGCATCCTGGCCTCACTGTTATGAGGGGTGGTAAGGAGCCCGTTCACCAGCATCCCAGACTCTAGAACCCTTTGGGGCTGACCTCCCTGACAGCATATAAACACCATTGGATAGCTATTTTTCTGAATGTTTTTCTTTTCCAATAGACTCCAAGATTCCTGGGTCAAGGACTGGGTCTGCTTTGGGATATGATGCTGAACTGAAGGTTTAATAAGAGCAACACTGAAACACCAGAGATACTTTCAGGGTGGGAGGAGAGTGAGCCCGGGGCCAGAGGGCCAATGGGAACGTTGTGACCAACCTCCCCCAACACACACCCTCATCCTCCCTGGCTCTTATTTACTGTTTACCAAGCCATTTCACATATGTTAATATGCTTGAGATAAACATGAAAGCCTTCCCTAAGCTCATGCATATCCTACCAGGAGATGGGGTTTGTCTTACTATTAGTGCTCAGTACATATTTATGGAATAAGTCCAGGAAGGAATGCCCACAAGCACAGAATGAACTCATCAAAGTAGATCAAGAGCATATCTGCATCAAAGCTTTGCGCTTCCACTCATAATCATCACCTCTTATTAGTTATGTGAACCTGGACAGATTATTTATCCTCCTAAACCTTAATTCCATCATCTGTAAAGTGGAACAGTGAGGATAATTATGCCATAGAATTGGAGTGAGCATCAACAGAATCATGCATGGGAAGTCCTGGGTCTAACGCCTGAGCTGTACTCTGACTGAATCACCAATTACTTTACCATAAAACCCCTAAAAAGGATTTTTGTTGTTGTTTTTTTCACTCTGGGTCGCTAATCCCATAAGATTTGCTGTGGGTCAGTGGACAGTTTACCTTTTAAGCTCTGCAGTTTCTGACTAAGTGACTGGGAGGTGTGAGCTAGCAGGGACAAGCACAGAGGCAGGATGAGGAGGAAGTGGTGCCAGCCCAGGTATCTCGCTGACCATCAGGAGGCTCTGAATGGTGGATTCTCCACCTGAGCATGGGGTGTAGAGTCAGCCACAGGACTCAAGATCATTGATGAGCAAAGCTTGGGAGCTGAAGTACTAGAAGTCGAATTCAGGATTGGTTGTGAAAGTTAAATGGGAAATAAATCCCACTAATTAAAAGGTCTGTTGCAGTTCAACAAAAAAACAGTCCAGCAGTCAATCAAACATATAAAAATGAATCTAATATAAATATAAAATAAAAGCATCATTCAAATTACTGGAGAAAACATGGTGTTATAACAACTGGATAATATACTACTACTACTAGCTGGGCGTGGTGGCACATGCCTGTAACCCCATCAGCTCACAAGGCTGAGGGAGGAGGATCACGAGTTCAAAGTCAGCCTCAGCAATTTAGCAAGGTGCTAAGCAACTCAGTGAGACCCTGTCTCTATATAAAATACAAATTATGGCTGGGGATGTGGCTCCGTGGTCCAATGCCCCTGAGTTCAAGTCCCGGTACCCCCAAAAATGAAAAAAATAAAAAAAAATTCCAAAGCAGCAAAATTTAAACATAAAAAAGACAATCATTAAACTCTAGAAAAAAAAATATTTTGTTAAATTTTTAATTGTATGTGTGTGTATGGGGGGGCAGGTTCTGGGGATTGAACCCAGGGCCTCACATGGGCTAGGTAAACATTCTAGCTGAGCTACACTTCCCACTTTAAAAAAAAAAAAAATTGAGACAGGGTCTCTCTGTGTTGCTCAGGTTGGCTTTGAATTTGTGGTCTTGTGGCCCTCCTGCCTCAGTCTTTCAAGTAGGTAGGATTACATGTGTGCACCATCATGCCAGGCCAAAAATATTTTTAACAGTCTTAGAAAGATTCTGGAAATGAACATTTATAAAAAACCAAACTCTCAGAAAAGGAGATACAATAGCATTTGAGCATAAGAAAATATGTCTAGCTGAGTGCAGTGGCACATGCCTATTATCCTAGTGGCTTGGGAGGCTGAAGCAGGAGGGTCTCAAGTTCAAAGTCAGCCTCAGCAACTTAGTGAGGCCCTCCCTAAGCAACTCAACAAGATGCTGTCTCTAAATAGAATAAAAAATAGCACTGGGGATGTGGGCTCAGTGGTTGAGTGCCCAGTACCCACCCCCCCATCACCAGATCAATCCCCAGTATCCCCCCAAAAAAGAAAATATGTCTAATAAGAGAAATGTATATCATAATCAAGAGATCACATTTTCAATGATCAGATTGTAAGAGAACAGTGTTTGATACTATTCTGCAGTTGGTGAGCATAGAGAAACAAGGAAAGGTGTGTACATTGTTATATTGTCCATAAGGAACAACTTGACAATATCTACCCCAAAAATGGACATAGAAAATGATCAGCAATTCCAATTTTAGGAATTTATCGTATTGTCATGTGCTTCCATGTGCCCCCAAAGTTATGCTGCATTATTTTTCACAGAAGACCCAAAACAACATACGTATCAATTAAGAGGGGCATGGTTGAACCATTTATGGTGGATCCATGCCATGGAATACTATCTCATGAAAAAATAAGAACCCTCTTGGTGCACTGATACAAAGTGGTCTTCAAAACATACTGTTAAGTGAAGAGTCAAGGTCTGAAAGAGTGTGCAAAGTACATTCCTGTTCATGTGAGCTTTAAAACATGATGCCTGTGTGTGCACACATGAGCATGTGCATGGGTTATTCCTGGAGTGGTCCATGAGGATCTGGTAACAGTGGCTGCCTCTGAAGAGACACTTCTGGGCAGTGAGACTTAAGGTCTATGGAAGATTCTTTGGTAGATTTATTTCCCCCTAAACCATGCTCATGTGTCATTTGTGCAAATAAGTAAATTGTTTAAAGTGGGAAAATAATTCAGGGTAGAAGATGGGCCAGGAAACGTTTTTTTTTTTTTTTTTTTTTTTTTTTATCAGACGCAGGTAGTCTGTCCTGGTGTGGTCCTGGCCCTCTCCACCCACCTGCCTTCCCCTCTGTTCTAACTTTACATGTCCCTGGAGAGGAACCCGCCCAGTCAGTTTCCAGGAGAATTTATTTCTGATCTGGATGGTGGTTAAGGGGGAGGTTGTGTGTGCTGTTTGCAGACTGGAAGGGAGGAAATCAAATCTAGGGCGGAGGGAGTGGGGCAAAGGAAGGGGGAGGTGCCTAATGATTCCCCTCAAGAAACACAGGACACATCCCACTGTCTAGAATGTATCCAAGAGCCAGCCGGTCCTAAGAGTCTGTGTCTCCTAAACCATTAGTTAAGTGTGCATGACTGCGGTGGTATACATAGCTAGCCCTACGTGAACATAGGTTCTGCATCCCAAAGTTCAATCAACTGTGGATTGAAAATATTTGTAAAAAAGATTGCCTCTGTATTGGATGTGTATAGTCTTTTTTCCTTATCATTCTTCCCTGAACAATATAGCATGACAGCTATTTATGTAGCATTTACATTATATTTGGTACTAAAAGTAATTTAGAGATGATTTGAAGTATCCAAGAGGATGTGAATAGGTAATGGGCCATTATATAAAGACTTGAACAGAATTGGGTAAACATGGGATACCAGGAACCAGTTTCCTAAGGATACCAAGAGATAATGTGTTATACTTAATTCTCTGCTCAACAGATTTTTTTTTTTTCCAGTGCTGTGGACAAAACCCAGGCCTTATACTTCCTAGATAAGCACACTGCCGCTGAGCTGCATCTAGCCCAGATCAATAGATTTTGACGATTCAACCCCTCCCCCCATACACACCTCTTTGGAAGATCACTACTCTATTTTTTTTTCCATTCTTTCTCTCTAGCCCATCTCATACCCTTAGCTTTCCCCCAAACTCTGTACAAACCTAAAGAGCAGACAGAGAACTAGGTGAAGTTTCTTTTTTGAGCCCTCTGCTTTCTCCCTGCTGGCTCCTGTCAAGGGGGTCCAGGTGGCTAGGAACAGGGGTCCCAGGTGGCTAGGAAGTCTATGGCATCCCATGGATGCATTTTCCCTGGAGTCTGCTGGAGCCTGATGCTTCAGGTTAATGGGGTTTTTCCCAAGGACCAGAGCGGTGCTCAAGACCCAGCCTCTGAATTCATCTCCATCATATCCCGGAGCTTAAGGTTCTCATGGCTCAGGAATGTTGGCTCCTCAGCTCTGGTGAGAAAAGCACTTGGGCCAAGTGAATGCCGTGTTAATAAAAGCAGCTACCGTATATTCTTACTTGAACAAATGAAAATAATTCTAGCAGATCACATTTCCTGGGCCTGCCGGGCTCCAGCACCAATGTGACAATGTCTTAAATTCCACGTAGGTTTCTAATCAGACCCATGTGGAACCAAACTTCACGTAAAAAAGAAAAAAGGAAAAGAAATGCATTCATCTTTCACAGTGGAGAAGGGCCCTCTGAGGAGCAGCAGGAACATGTCTCTGGGTGTTTCAGGTAAGCGGCCTCAGGCAGAAATGCCCTGAAAAGTCTGAGGAGGACCAGACAACCATGCTCTTGTCTTTGGTCAGAGCTACATAACTCCAGTCTTTAAAGATCCTTATCCTCTGCCTGCTGTGTGAGAGGGGAAGAGGCACAGGGATGGGGTGGAGTGGAAGGAGTTGGGAGATGAGGGGAAAAAAAAGAAAATCGTGTCCTAAGCTGCTTTCCTTTTGGAGTTCTTGATTGCTTCTTGCCCTGTTCTTAGTTGAACGTCTTCCAACTCTGAAGACGCTAGCATTTTCTAACCCCTTTTCCTAACATACAATTGTTAAGGAAAATTGCACTGTCAATTTAGATATGTTGGAAAGTGTTTTCATGAGATGGACCTTTCTTCTCATTCCTGTGGAGCCTTCAAAGCAGTTGGTGTTCTGTCTGCAGGGCTCAGGTCCCTTATTACCACAAAGTCTCGCTTTGTCTCTTAGGGCCCTCTCTCTGCACTTCCACTTGGTGGGTGTCCATTGTCTCATCCCCTCAGGAATCCCATCCTATACCAGGTGGGAGTGGCAGCTAGGACTTGGTCCCCAACCCCCAACACAACACAACGCCTCAGGTAATCAGCATGGAGTCTTCTAAGGAGGAAATCTATTTGTGCTTTGCACTTGTCAAACTACTATTATTTAGAAGGGTGTAAAGGCTGTTCTGATTATTAAAACTAAAATCCCTTAACAGCATAACTGAATTACTAGTATCTTGTTGTTAATATGTATTTTTCTTAACAAATGAGTGTCAACAGAACCACCATCAGCTGAAGTTCCTTGCGTTTTTTTTTTTTGATTGTTTGTTTGTTTTGTTTTTAAGTTTTATTTTGAGTCAAGATCTAAGTCCTAATTGCAACCCTTCTGCCTCAGCCTCCTGAGTCGCTGGGATAACAGACAGGCGACACCACGCTCAGCTGAGTTTCTTAATTTTAAAAGAAAATAAGAAAGTTGGTGTTCACTGATTTCAGCCTCAATCCACACCTGAGAGACAGCAGAGTCTAGGCCCAGAGATGATTATGGACTTTGCCCGAAATAAGACAAGTAGCTAGAAACTGGAACTGCCAAATGCGCCTGCGCTGTGGGCCTTCAGCTCATTGTCCATGGAGTGCTAAGGCGGTGCACATAGGACCCTGGGTGTGAGACCCGGGACACGATGTCCCCATCTGCAAAATGACCATGCAGGTTGAATGCACCTCTCAGGGGGCGCTGGGAGATAATGCTTCACAGAAGCCCTCTGCAGTGTGCCCGTCAAACAGTAGGCGCTCAATGCAGGGTAGCTATTTATATAGTTTCAGAAGGGAGGCCAACTACCCTCAGGCTCTGCACCACTCTCTCTGAGAAGCAGACACATGGGAGGCCTTGGCCCTCATTCTCTGACCATGAATTGCCACCTGGTCCCGTCACCAGCACCCCCCACCTCGTGAGGGTTCCCTTCCCCCCCAAGAGAAATTCCATTTAGCGGCAGTAGCAGCTGAGCCACCCCAGCGAGGGGGCAGCGCAGGGGGCTTAAAGGGAGATAGTGTGAATGAAATCATCACCCAGCGGGAGTCTTCCTGGCTCCAGGGATCAGTTGGCAATTGTTTTTTTAGATTGTGATAATGGCCCCTGAAGGGCAGAAGAGGGAACCGGTTTAGGGTTGTTCAAGAGCATCTGGTCTCCAGCCACACAGGTGCCCAGCATCAGGTGCCCAGGCTTGGGCACAGCTGTCCAGACCCTCTGACCCTGGGGTCCAGGGAGGAGAATCTCCCACCTAGGAGAAGATGCTCTTTGGTCAAATGCTGCTGGGGGTGGCAGAGTGAGAAAGGCGAGACTTCTGGACTCTGCTGGGTTAGTTCATCAACCTTTGACCCCATCTGTAGTCATTTGCCTGATGGGTTGGGGTGTCCAACAGTTCAAAGAGATGTCTGCTTACCATTTGCCACTCCGAATGCTTTTCCCCCTTTGAGGCATTTTCTCTGCTAAACCTTACATTCCTACCCTTTCCCAGCTTTTCCTACCAAGACCAAGAGGTTTACAGTGGAAAGTGCAATAAATTTACCCTAGATTTGTGCTCCTCCCCCGTCTCCACCATGGAGTTCCTTTCTGGATAAGGAGAAAGCAATGCTAGTTTTACTATTAAGGGTGGTGAGACTAACAGTTTATGTAATTTGTGCTTCCTTCCAGATTTACCTGTTAAAATCCCGGGCTTGTGAGGTAGACAAAGGGCAATGAAGGGAAGAGGGGAGGAGGATGGAATAGGGAAAGACAGTGGAATGGGTCTGATCTAACATTCCTAGTACATATGTGAGTACACCCAGTGAATCTCACCATCATGTACATCCACAAGACACTAATTAAAAAGAATGCTGTAATAGCAGAAAGATCAGTAAAGGGAAGGGAACGAGGTGGGAGGAAGGGAGGGGAAAGGGAAGAACTGGGGACGAAATTAGAACAAATTGTAATTATGTCAACATATGATTATGCTTTTATAATCATGTCAAAATGAATTCCATTGTCATGTATAACTACAAAGAACCAATAAGAAATATAAACAAACAAACAAATAAATAAAATCCCCTGCCTAGTCAACAATCCAAATTTCCAGCTCTCCAATTCAGTGGGAATCTGGGCAATATTCAAGCTGGTTAGAAGGTGCTTTTGGGGAGGATTCACCCCATGGAAGGGGTGCCTGCTCCACTAAAGTCTCTGGTTGTTCCCAGGCTGCTTCCTGTCCTTCCTTTCACTTTTCCAGAGAGTGATAAAGAGGTAAAGAGGGTGTTGGAGAATTCTAAGCCTCAGGCTGTTTCATTTCAGGTGCCCTCCAAGTCTCAGGGCTAGTATAACACTGGTGATCCCCTGTCTTCCAGAAGTCCTGTAGCCTGGTGGTCCCTAAGCCTGCCTATGCTCAAAAACACCCGAGAAATTAAAAAACAGACAAACAAAAAACAAAAACAGATTTGCAGCCCTCATCTCAGCCCTGCTGAATCATAATCTATGAAGGAGGTCCCTGCAAGGTGACCGTACTATCCACAGAATCAGGAGGAGACCCTGCTTTTCATCCACGCCATGTGTGTCCATCCCAGACTTTGAGATGTTAGTTAACACTAAAGGTAATGAGCAGAGGCCATCTGGTCAACCTGCTCCAGTATTTAAAAGGCCTCTTTTGCAGGGATAGCCCCCTTACAATCCAGCCCCAGCCCCAGATCTGTTTGTTCACTTCCTGAACTTCAGTTTGTCCTCCAAGGGGCAGTAAAATAGCCCTTCATACACTCCCCACAAATAACTCTGGTGTTACTTGAAGATTGCTCTGAGGTCTTCCTTTTTAGCTTCCTTTCTGCTGTCAAAAGAACTCAGTTTTGACAACTTCAACAGGATGTTTAAACCCATATTTTAGAATAGGCCAAATCATGGGCTGAAAGTCCCAGGTGGGTTGGAGAGCAGAAATTTTGATTCATGTGCTACACGTTGGCTACTGTGCTGAAGTGCCAGCATTTACCCTGCCAGAGACCATCTATGATGGCAGAGGGAGGGGTGGGACCAGTGCCCGCCAAAGGGGTGCCACAGAGGGGATCCTTCTCTAGTTTGCAGGATCAAAGACCAGAGGACACCAAACCTTGGAATAAAATTTCATAACAGTGCTCAAGATGGGAAACGGCCTCCATCTCCATGCTTCCTGTGGCAGTCCAGCTGGGATGCCTCCAAGAGGGACATCACAGGGCAGCATATGCAGGCTGAACTCTCATCTACAGGCCTGCTTCTCTGGGCCTCTCTGGAATCAGACCTGCCCAGGAGCCTGGATGGCAGCTGTATACCAGAGTGCAGACTCCTCTGACCCAAGAACTCCCTGTGCTATGGTTTCTTTAAATGCAAAGGCCCTGGCAAATGGATCAGGAAAATCATAGTCTAATGCAGACATCAGTTAATTCTGAAGTTAACAAAGCAGGAGATTCTAGGAGCCCTCACTTGCAAGGGCTCCTTTCATAGCCCCTTCTTTTCTCATTTTGGATAAAGATTCACTTCATTTTGGATAAAGATAAAGATTCACTGTACTGTATTTGTATTATTTCCTTCAATTGTGTGTCGGGCCTTATGCAACCTGGAGCATCTCCTGGCCTGATGAACTCACCGTTGTGTACAATCTTCCTTTACTGTTCATGGCAACGAAGAGTGCACTTTTCACTCCAAAGAGACTCACCACACCTCGCTCCACTGTGGAAATTTCCAGCAGGCCTGACAAGGAAATGGGGGTTATATTACCTAAGGCTCATACAAATCAGAGTGGGGACTCAAGCCCCCACCACGGCATCCAGTCCGTCCACCTCCTCCTAGATAGCCAGACTCTCTATGACCTCTGTCCTTGATCTCTCTAATTTTAGGAGATCCCATTGCTAGATTCATCATGTCCAACCACTATCCTCTGAAACATCAGTTCTGCAAGAAAAGGTTCTACATTAGTGACCACCATGCATCTATTTAAGATTAGCTTTGAATCTGGACTTTCACTGAATCAATCCCTCCAGATCCCTGGCTTGGGTAAAACCATGAGTTCTGATTATTATGATGATGATGATTATTTAATATAGGCTCACATGTTTTAACAAATCTCAAACCATCCTATCTAGGAAACATTGCAGCTACACAGAAGCTATTGGCTTACATGGATCCTGCAGTCCCCATCCTGTCACAGCTGGGAGATTACTCATGCATAATGTGTCAATTTGTAGTATAAGGACCCAGGGACAAAGGGAGCAGGTTGAAGTAAAGAAAAGAATGTGCTTCAGCTGGGAATTTTGCAAACCATTTGCCTTTCCTTCTCAGAGAGGGAAACCGAATAAAAATAAGTTCATGTCTAATTTGGTCCAAGAATCCTTAGTCAGTCTCCCCACTGCTGCCCCATGGTTTTCTAAGGTGATGGTCCCTAGGGGTCTTACAAGGCCTCAGATGGGCCAGAAATGCTGAAGTAATTAGTGTCACAGGGACTGCATAGGGTGATGGCAAAGGCCACCAAGATGCTCAGATCTCAGCATATTGAGTTTGCACCCAGGTAGGGTCCAACCAAGTCATCTAAGCAGTGCATAACATTTCTCCCCCTTTATAGTAGGGCTCCATCCACCAGAGCAAGACCCCTTCATCTTTTAGTTCTGCTAGAGCCCAAATCCCCAAATGTCCCATCTGGCTGCAGTAGTCACTCACTGTAGGGGTTCTCCTCGTGGGTTCCACTGATTCTGCCGTCGGGGGACACCTGGAGGTGAAAGCCGATGCCCACGTTGCAGTAGAGTCTCCGCTGCCGCTTGATTCCCACCAAATAGCCGCTTTCCCAGTTCACCCCGGCGATCTCTCCAGCAAGCCCAGCTCGAGACCTGGATAGCAGGGTGCCCCAGCCTCTCGAGTCCAGCAGCGTACTGTTGGCGCGGGTGCCTGCAGGCGAGGGCACCACCATGCCCACTAGGACGCCTAGGAAGACGAGAGCCTGCAGCGTGCCCTGAAGACGTCCTGCTCCCCGGGACATAGTGATGAACAGCCTCTGTCCCAGGGCCATCCACCTTGCCTCTCAGGCACGTGGTCAGAATTAATGGCCCTAAAAATACCGCCCTTCTTGTTTTTCTCCCCTCAGCATGGCGGCAGGGGCTTATTTTTGGAAGGCAGATGAGGGCTGCTGACATGAAACCAAAGCCTGCTTCGGGCACTCGGGTTGAGAGCAGAGGGACCCAGGCTGAGCCGCGGCCGGTAGGGACCATGGCTTAGGGACGCTCTCTAGCTTGCCGCTTGCTCCGTCCCGAGGTGATACTATTTGATTTGACCTATCTTTATAGTTCAGCAGCCCGGCCCTCCCCTCCACCCATCATCCCCCTGACGTCAGCTGGCCTAGCTCACTTATCCAGGACTGTAACATTAACCTGCTCCTGGGCCTGGCTGCCTCCCCAGACCCCCATCACCCTCTCCACTCCCCAGGGATTCTGGGAGCCACTGTCATTCCAACTATGAGGCAGGAATGAAGTTAGCAGGGAGCATCTCTGGGGGAGGGGGGAGCTGGCTGGGAGCCCAGGGGAAGAGGGAGGCAGAAGCCACCCAGGACCCATATTGGGCAGCAGTTCTTGGCCTGGCAGTGCTGGCTTCCTTATTTAGAGGGCAAAGGGTAAAGACAGGGATGGGGAAAGGCTTGGTGGCGGGCCATGACAGTGGCCTACAAGTTACTCTCAAGACTTCTTCATGGAAAGAGCTCATAGTAGAAGAGGGTGCTGAAAGGCCAAACCTTTGCAGCAAGGGATTGAGGAGGGAGAGAGGGTTTGGCCCCTGCTCACCACCGTGGCTGTGCCATTCACTCCAGGTGGAAATTGTGTCTGGCCCTTGCCTAGCCCTCTGTCTGTTCCCCTCATCCCTGGTGGCTGATGGATACTATTCCCATTGTGCAGATGAGAAAGCAAAGGCTTATAGATGTGAAGTGGCTTGCCTGGGTTACCACAGTCACCAAGTAGCAGAGTCAGAGCTTATCAAGTGTACCTGAGTTCCAAGCCTATCCATGATTTTGCTTGTAAATAGAAGCAGGATTTCCAGGCTTGCCCCCTGAGTTTATTTTGCTATATGTACACCAAGAACACATTATGTAATTTTTTCAGTAGCACAAAATGATTCATCTGTTAAATAAATAAATACTTATAAGTATCTCTGATGTGCATGGGAATTTCTGCATTTGCAGCTAACTTTGGCTAAGCTGGTATTAGAACTAGTAAAAATATTTCTGCTAAGAAGTTATTCTCACACTCAATTTTCTCTCCTCCTCCTCCTCCTCCTCCTCCTCCTCCTCCTCCTCCTCCTCCTCCTCCTCCTCCTCTTCTTCTCACGCTCAATTTCCTCTTCTCATATTCTTCTTCTTTTTCTTTTTTTTGGGGCGGGTACTGGGGCTTGAACTCAGGGGCACTTGACCACTGAGTCATATCCCCAGCCCCTTTTTTTAGTATTTTATTTAGAGACACTGTTCCACTGAGTTGTTTAGTGCCTCACTTTCGCTGAGGCTGACTTTTGAACTCAGGATCCTCCTGCCTCAGCCTCTTGAGCTGCTGGGATTACAGGCATGAGCAACCATACCCAGCCTCATAGTATTTTTAAGTGTATTGCCTGTTTAATTGAAGTAAAGAAAATCTTTTTGAAAGCCTACAAAACCCCTCACAAATTGCTATGTAAATTTAAGAAAAAACTGCATCCATCAGTGGAACATCAGCTCTGATTCTAAAGGAATTAGAAGGGGTGTGTATTGGGGAGGAAGTAGAGGTGGCAGTTTTAGTAGGGATGGGTTTGAACATCCTGTGCAGGTACAAGCTGGTGTCAGGTTCCGCACTGGGCAGGAAGGGGCTGGTGATTCCCTTGGTTACACTCCACACCCACACTTCAGTTTGCAGGCAGCTTGGAAAAGCTCCCAGGGTGGGTTCTACTGCTTGGGGACTCTTCTGAGACATGACCATCTCCCTTCTGAGTCTAATCCTCCTGCTTTGGCCTGGTCCCAGCCTCTGGTCTGTGGCTTCTGCTTGCTGTGTGCCCCTCTAGCTGATTCATTTGGACTGATGCATTTCTGTTGAAGCTTTGATTTTGTCCTACATGTCCTCTCCCAGATCCCTTGAAGACTAAATATCTTTTGTCTTTTTTATTCTCTGCTGATAAACTGAAGTGGGAGTGATATATGTTATTACTGAAGTAGGAGGGACAACATGTACTATTGTCCTCACCATGGGGCCCCCCAGCTTCCCAACCATCTTTCCACTCCCCATCCTCCATTGCCTAATGTCCAACCTTATCATCGCCAGCACCATTTCCCACAAGAAGGAAAAATCAGTGCCTGGTGGACATGGAGTCAGTCTACTGTACAGGATTGAACTGAAAAAAAAATTTTTTTTTTGAAGGTTTTAGAAGCATCCTCTGCAGAGTAGGAGGGTCATGAATAAGCCAAAGACAAAACTATCAACAAAAATAATTTCACTTTGGATTTTCAACTTGATTTTATACATTTACATTTTCATAGGTATGAGAGCAGCAGGGACACATTTTTACTGATGTTTAATTTGAAATCTTGGGTCAACTATGCTTGTTATTCTGACTTGGGAAGGGACAGCCTAGAAGCATGTTGGATGGTAAGGAGGATGCTACAGTTTGAATCCTGAATGTCCCCCCAGGTCCTATGTGTTGAAGGCTTGGTCTCCAAACTGTAGTGCTATCTTGAAGTGGTAGAACCTTTAAGAGGTGGCGCTTAGTGGAAGGAAGTTAGGTCCTTGGGAATGTGCTCTGAGGGGATATGGGCATGTCATTCTCTTCCTTTCTCTTTACTTCCCAGGTGCCACATGGTCAAAAAGTCTCCTTCATACATGTTCCTACTATGATATACTGTGCTACCACAGGCCCAAAGCAAACAGAGCCAAGTTACCATCCTAAACCTCTGAAACTGTGAGCTAAACTAAATATTTCCTTTTAAAAAGTTGGTGTGATCCCAGAGATTTTGTCACAGTAACAGAAAGTTCTCTGTTAGAAGTTATTCAGGAATTAACACTTACCATGGATGACTAGAGAAGTACTAGTTGGCAAAGGTCAGAATCTCTGTGGAATGTTTTATTGGAACCCATCTGTTTTGGGCCTATCCAAAGAGAGATTGAACTATAACAGGGTCCATGCTGTATACCAATAAAGTTGGTAAATCTCTTTAGATTCACCTCATCCCAGATTCCTGTCTGTGCAGAGGTTGTTTCTGGCTGATGTACTATATAAAGCATGGGTTTCATAATGGGGACACCTGGATTTGAATCTCAACTATACTACTCATTAGCTGTGTGACCTTGAGAAAGTTGTGAACCTCTCTGAAGAATTTTTTTTTCCATCTGCAAAATGAGATCATTACTTCATAGGGTTGTTATACTGATTAACAATAATATATGCAAAGGTCACTGCATAGTACAATATTATTCTTCCCCAGACAGTTCTCTGAAACTCATTGAAAATCTCTCATGCAATTAAGGAAGGACAACTCTAAGTGAGAAGGACCATCTCTCGTCTCCAGGGGTGGGAGAGATACACGGGCTTCCAGTTCCTAACTGCCATCCACCAGAGCATATGTTGTGATGGTTGTTAACATATGCAGAAGCTGGCAGCCCAGATTCCTAAAATATTCTGAAAACCAGTAATAGCCTTGGTGTCGTCCACTGTTAAATATAAAACTTAAGTAATTCATTCTATTAAAAAGCCTGGGTCTTATTTTTATCGGGTGATGTGATGAGGCCCCATTCTAAATGTGCCTCTTGTGCCTATCACTATAGCAACCCCACTGTGCTCATATATCCATATATTTTCCTGAAGGCTAATTAAGTTGACAACTGCTAGGGCTTCTTGGTTTACCAGATTTGCACTTGACCCTTCTCTTGGGGCTTAGGGACCCCTATGGATGTGAAGTGATAAAGAAAAGAGTAACAGGTGGAGGAGGCCTCTCCTGGACCCCTCTTTCAAATAGTTGTCCAACAGCCTTTGGGGGTTGTCAATCACTCTTGCTGGATGAGCCAAGACTTAGTAGAGGTGAGTGAGAAAATATGTTAATGTGTCTTCTTCCACAACAGGGTCCTTTTCCCTGAGTGGGGCACCACAAAGTTTAAATGGGTCAAATTCGGCAGCTTAGCTACACCTACCTTTCGTATCAGCTGCATGGTGGAACTGTCTCTGTCACAAACAGGTGGGTTGCCCTCCATGGCTCCTGTTTATTACATAATAAAGATCAACCCCCCCGCCCCCCAGGAGTGACCATGAGGGAGAGCTCATGCAACTCAGAAGAGCCGGACATGTAGATAGCTTCCATCTACTTCTCACATTTGATTTTGAAAAAGTAACATTTGTCTCTTTTTTTCTAGACAAATTGGAAAATACAAAAGAGAATAGTGGTTTATGTTTAGTTTCTTTGTGTCTTTTGCCTTAAAGTCTGTCTATACTTTGGTACAGGGACCTTGATACCATCCTTCTTCTCTTTCCCTGTCTTGTTCAGACAGGTACCTCTGCACCTGGTACAGGTGGCTCACAGGACTTAAGAGCATGAGATGGACATGCATAGAGGAAGGGTCTGGGAAGGATCCTTACCTTAGATCTGATAAAATTTGAGCACTTAGGGCTCATGAAGGAGGGAGACCCTGGTGTCCAGCTTTGTGATCTGGCTGCCTATATATTTGCAGTCCCTGGGGGAGGTAGCCATCTCATGAAGGAGCCTAAGTTATAAGGGAGAATTCAAGAGAAAAGAGTTTCATCCAGATCTGAGGTCTCCAGGTTGGGTTTCTGCAGGGAAGAATTGACTATTAACTTGCCAACTGTTCCATGTAAAACCTGCACTGCCCCTGGGAATAAAAGCCCATTTAAAGTCATAATCCAAATTTCCTTGCTTCTTACCTCTCTACCAACTCATGTGGAATTTCATCCCGCTGTACATCATTCCCAAGATAGTTCTGGAATTCCAGAGAATACCTCTTGGGACCATTGCAGGGCATCTACATGGACCACTTTGTCCCCCAGCCCTTCACCTCCTGCTGGGCCGTCAGTGGGTATGACCTTTCTTACCACAGCTCATACCTAAGCTGAAGGACCCAAAGCTCCTCTTGTTCTTTTTCAAAGCAAATGAACATACTTTTGGCCCCTTCTTTATGTTATACCCGTGATACGTTTACTCATTTTTATTTTCTTTTCAGATTTCCTGCCTAGCAGAGAACTCAACCTGGTTATGGGCTGAGCTTAACAGGTTGGGTTCCCTTTTCTTTCAGGATACATTCTTTCTCAGGAGATTCCTCAATCCTCAAACAGTCTTCCGTGAGGGCCAGCCAATCTGCTGAATCCCAGGGGAAGTTCAGATGGAGATCCTGCTCCACTCCCTGCAATTCCTGTGCAGAGGAAGGAGGGAGCCCCCGATGCCCAGCTTTGTGATCTGGCTGCCCACATATTTGCAGTCTTGGGGGAGCCAGCCATCTCCTCCACTCCACCCAGAAATCATCTGGATTCATGGGCTACACAGTCTATCCTTTCAATCTCAGCACCCCCACATCTTGACATGTGTCTCAGTGTGACTTCCCTGATAGTCCCTTCCTTTTCTGACCTTCTCTTTCTGTTCTCCTCTCTTGATCCCCTCCTGTCCTTAATTCCCCAGTCATATATTCATGCTAGAGGGTTCGCCAACTGCCAAGGAGGCAGCACCTCAGCTTGGCTCACCATGGCCACAACTCTCAGCTGAATTTGCAAAGGGGCAGAGGAGTCAGATAACTTTTTGGAGCTTCAGAACGCAAGGGACTTTGGCTCCGCTCAGAGTTTTGCGGTTTCTCAGGTTTGACTTTCATGATCATCATCTAATAATACCTACTGCGTGCTGAGACGGGCATGCCCCCTGCCAGCCGCCATGCAGAGTTATGTAAAGACTCGGCCCTCAGTGGCAGGTTCCCCAGTATAGCACTAAAAGGCCACTATGTCCTGACCTCTCCAGCTCCATCGCCTGCCTCTCCCTCTCTGGGAATTTTTGCTTCTGCAATTTCAAATGGCCAGTTACTCTCAGTCATGCTTTGTGCTGTTTCTGCCTCATGTCTTTGCTCAAACTGTCCGATCTTTGTGTGGCAGATTGCTTCCCATCTTGAAAGACAGCTTGGATGTCACCTCTGGAAGCAATCCCTGACAACCTTCTCCCTGTCTCTAAGCTAGACTGGGTGCCCTGCTTCTCCTTCCCCTCACCCCACCTCATAAGTGTTTTGCATATATCTCTCTCATTGCCCTTATCTGATTTATAGTAATCAAAGGTGCTCACTTTGATATTGAAATCCTTCAGCCAGCAATGACATCCTCCTTATCTGGCCATGTTCAGATCTGAGAACCATGTCTGCCACACAGTAAAACCTACGAAATGTTTGAGTAAGTGTTGATGAAGTAAAGACTTTGAATTCATGGATTTCATTAGATGAAGAAACAAGGATCAAGCCCTCTGTGGAGAGGTGATTGGAATCTTGGTGGGGTGGGGCATATTAATTTGACAGAAGCACTTATCTATTTATTTATTTTCTATACTAGGGTCAAATCCAGGGGCCCTCTATACTGAGTTACATTCCCAGCCCTTAATTTTTTTTTTTTAATTTTGAGACAAGATCTTGCCAAATTACTCAGGCTGACCTCAAACTTGTGAACTTCTTGCCTCAGCCTCCCTAGTAGTTGGAATTATAGGTGTGTGCAGCCATACCTGGATATGAACTTTTTTTTTTTTTTGCAGTTGTAGATGGGCAAAATGCCTTTATTTTTATAAATTTTTAAGAAATTTTAGTTGTAATTGGACACAATACCTTTATTTTATTTATTTATTTTTATGTGGTGCTGAGGATCAAACCCAGCACCTCACATGTGCTAGGCAAGCATTCTACTGCTGAGCCACAACCTTAGCCCTTATTTGTTCACTTATATGTGGTGCTAAGGATCGAACCCAGTGCCTCACCATGTTAGACAAGCACTCTGCCACTGAGTTACAGCCCCAGCCTCTGTTCTTTCAATACTAGGATTAGCATTAAAATTAATTGCATTGAAGATTTCTGCTTACACAGTGATAGAGCAACTTGTACTGAACTTCTATTTCCATAATAAACAACATCCTGTTTCACCTAAGGCAGGGAAATTGAGAAGCAGAAAGTTCACAGTTCAAAAGGAGCTGGAGGCACAGGCTCACCCAAAGTCCTAATCATAGGATTATAGAAGGCTTTCCCTGCCCGAAAGCCTCACTACTATACTACTAAAGGCCAAGTTACTATTGTTCCTTTTACCCAGTATATCATGTCTAATCCCAACAAAAAATTAAAAAGCATGCTAAAAGGCAAAAGAAACAAAGCTTGAAGACACTTAAACAAGCATCGTAATCAGAGACAGATACAATAGGAATGTTGAAATGATCAGATAAGGATTTTTTAAAAAATATGATTAATAGAAAAAGTTGACATTATTGAAGAACAGATGGATAACATAACAGAGAGATGGACATTCTAATACAGAATAAAAAACATGCTAGACATCAGAAACATTGTAACAGAAATAAATAATACCTTTGATGAGCTCATTAATAGAATGAAAGTCTCTGAGAAAAGAATCTTTGAGCTTGAGGATAAGACAATTGAAATTCTCTGAATTTAAAAGTAAAGAGATTCTGGGTCTGGTGACACTCATCTGTAATCCCAGAGGCTTGGAGGCTGAGGCAGGAAGACCATGAGTTCAAAGTCAGCCTCAGCAACTGAGGTCCTAAGCAACTCAGGGAAACCCTCTCTCTAAATAAAATATAAAAAAGGGCTGGGGACATGGCTCAGCTGTCAAGTGCCCCTGAGTTCAATCCCCAGCAGCCCTCCCACCCCCCAAAAAAGTAGAGATAAATATTGGAAAAAGAAAACCTTAACAAAAGAGAATATACAAGAAGTTTAGACCAATCACAGAAAATATAACATGCATAGTGAGAATACTGATGGAGAAGAAAGAGGAAAGAGTTAAAGCAATACTTACATCAATAATGGCTGAGAATTTTTCCAATTAATGTCAGGTACCAAACCACAGATACAGGAAAGCTCAGAGAACATCAAGCAGGATAAGTGCCAAAAACCTAGATGCAGGCAATTATATTCAAACTTCAGAAAAATCAAAGACACAGAAAAATTCTTGAAAAAAAGCCAGAAGGCAAAACTACCTTACTTAGAGAGGAGCTTAATTTCTACCTTACTTAGACAGGAATTATATCCAACTTACCCTCAGAAACTAAGCAAGCAAAAGGAGAGTAGAGTTAAATATTTAAAGTGTTGAGAGAAAAATATAACCTAGAATTCTGTGCCCTGAGAAATGATCCTTCAAAAATGAAGGAAAGAAAGACTTTCTCATACAAAAATTGAGGAAATTTGTTGCCAGTAAACTTGACTGGAAAGAAATGTTAAAGTTCTTCAGAGAGAATGAAAAATGATATAGGTCAGAAATTTGGATCTACATAAAGAAAGGCAGATTATCAGAGAAGGAATAAATGAAGGTAAAATAAATATTTTTTATTTTCTTGTTCTTATTGATTTACCAGATAATAGTTCATTCACAATAGTTACAGCAATATATATATTTTATTCTACATAATTAAATTATTTATAATATGCTTATGTATGCTTTCTTATAAATAAAATAAATGACAGAAATGATACCAAAAAAAGGGAGAGGGAAATGAGGACTATTTGCTAGTATAAGATACTTGCATTGTAAAGTGGTAGAGTATTATTTAAAAGTGGACTAGGATTAGTTGTCAATATATATTGCAAACTCTGGGGCAACCACAAAAAAAATTGAAGAAGAAAAATGGATAGGTAAATATGCTAAGAAAGAAGAGAAATAGGCTCATAAAAATACCCAATTTATAGATGGCAAAAAAAGAGCAGAAACAAAGGAAAAGGGTGATGAATGGAAAATAGTTTAAATGGAGATATTAATCCAATTATATAACTAATTATTTTAAACAACAATGGTATAAATATACTAACTAAAAGACACATTGCCAAAGTGGATCCAAATGTAAGACCCAACTATGTGTCATCTATTAGAAATTCACTTTGAATAAAAAGACCCATATAGCTGGGCGTGGTGGTATACACTTTTAATCCCAGTAGCTCTGGAAGCTGAGGCAGGAGGATTGCAAGTTCAATGCCAGCCTCAGCAAATTAGCAAGAACCTAAGTAACTTAGCAAGACTCTGTTTCAAAATAAAAAATAAGAAAGTCTGGGAGGTGTAGCTCAGTGGTTTAATGTCCCTGGCTTTAATCCCTGGTACAAAAAAAAAAAAAAAAAAAAAAAGACCCATATAGGTTAAAAGTCCAGGAATAAAGGAAAATATACCATGTTAACACTAATCAAAATAATATAAATCAGTGCTTCAAGAAGACATACACATCATTAATAAATGAATCCACATTTGTAGTTGGAGACTTTAGCATCCCTCTAATGAGAAATAGATAGATCCTATAGCAGGCAGAAAAATCATTAAGGGTATGGTGGAATCCACCATCAATCAATTAGATTAATTAACATCTATAGACAATGTCATCCAAAAACAGTAGTTCATATATTCTTCTCAATCTTACATGGAACATTCACTAAAATAAACTACATTCTGGACCATGAAACAACTTAACATTTTTAAAGAATAGAAATTATACAATGACTGTTCTCAGACTATAATGGAATTACAGTAGAGTCTAATGACAGAAATAAAGATGTAAAACATCATCCAAATACTTGGGGACTAAATAACCCATTTCCAAATAAAACATGTGTCAAAGGAAACATTTCAAGAGAAATTTGAACTAAGTGAAAATGAAAATAAAATCTTTCAAAATTTGTGGGAGGCCTCAAAAGCAGCTTAAAGGGAAGTTTATAGTATGGAATGCATATATTAGAAAGAGAAAAAGATCCAAAATCAATATTCTAAGCACCCTCCTTAAGAAACTAGGAAAAGAAGAGCAAATTAAACCCAAAGCAAGCAAGTAAACAGAAGAAAAGAAATTTAAAAAATTAAAGCAGGAATAAATGAAATTGAAAACAAGATATCAATAAAGATAATCAATGAAACCAAAGATGGATATTTTGAAAAAATTGAAAAAATATATAACCTCTTGTCAGGGTAAGTAAGAATTAAAGAGAGGACACACATTATGAATAATAGAAATGAAAGAGGGCACATCACCACAGGTTCCAAGGATATAAAAATGATAATAAGGGAATACAATGAACAACTCTATGCCCACAAATTTGATAACCTAGCTTAAATCGATCAAGCCCTGACAGATTCAATCTTCCAAAACTCATGCAAGAAAAAATACAATTTACCAGATAAAGGTGTCTGGTAAATTCTGTGAAACAAAGAAAAAATTAAACCAATTTACTACAATCTCTTCCAGAAAAAAGAACCAGAGAAAATAGTTTCTTATTCATTCTATGAGGCCAGCATTACTTACTTTAATACCAAAACCAAAGAAAGATGTTACAGAAAACTATAGATCAGTATCTCTCAGGAAAATAGATGCAAAAATTCTTAGTAAAATATTAACAAAGCCAAATACAACAGGGTATAAAAATTATAACAAGATGAAATTCATCTGATATATAAAAATATGTTTCAGAATTTAACAAACACAAAAATCAGCCTGGCATTGTAGCATATGCCTATAACCCCAGAAACTTGGGAGGCTGAGGCAGTAGTATCACAAGTTCAAGGCCAGCCTCAACAATTCATTGAGACTCTGTCTCAAAATAAAAAGGGCTGAGGATGTGGTTCAGTAGTTAAGCAACTCTGGGTTCAATTTCTGATACCAATAAAAAAAATCCCAATTAATGTAATCTATCACATCAAGAAAGCAGATGATGTACTGCCTCAGGTTGAACCCAGAGCAATGCAGTCAGCTGACCACAGACTGAGACTTTTGAAATCCTGAATCCCAAATAAACTCTTCCTCTTCTAAGTTGTTCTTTTTGACTAAAATAAGTGATAATTATAATATCAGTGAATTTTCATCAGTTGCAGTAAATGTACTTCTCTGGTGCAGGATGTAGATGGTGGGGAGGCTGCACTGGTGTGGGGGATAAGCAGTATATAGGAACTTTGTACTTTTCAGTTGGTTTTGATGTGAACCTAAAATTAAAATTTTTAGCTGGGAGTGGTGGCACACACCTGTAATCCCAAGTGACTTAGGAGGCTGAGGCAGGAGAATCACAAGTTTGAGGTCATCCTAGGTGATTTAATGAGATCCTGTTTCAAAACTTAAAAAAAAAAAGGATTGGGATGTATCTCAGTGGTACAGTTCCCCTGGGTTCAATTCCTGGTAGCACAAATAAAATAAAATAAATAAGCAAAATAAGAAAGAAAGAATAACATTTATTATTTGTAAAAGTTTGAAAAAATGGACAGAACATCATTCAAGCAAACTAATATGTGTATAACTGGAGTATCTAATAAAGGGTCAAAAAATATTTGAAGAAATAATTACTCAAATTTTCAAAATTTGAAGGACTATAAAGTCACAGATTTAAGAAGCTCAATAAACTCCAAACCGAAGAAACATAAACTACATGGCACGTTGTAACTGAATTGATGAAAAAAGTAACAAATTAAAAAATCTTAAAGCAACCAAAGGAAAACATTTCTCTTATGTACAGGTAAGCAAAGATGAAGATGATAGATTTTTTGGTAGAATATATTGAAATTTTGTTGGGTACCAATTAATTGGTAGAAATTTGTCATATTGGATTTAAGAAAGCATGACCATGTGTGCTTCCTAGAAGAAAGTTACTGTAAATATAAAATCATAAATATTTCAAAAATAAATCAAGAGAAAGCTGGAGTGTCTATATTAATATCTATCAAAATGGTTTTCAGAGCAAAGAAGGAATAAAGAATGAAGAAGTTCATTTTATAAGGGAAAAGAAAATAATCGAGGACATAATAATCATAATAACCATAAGTATTTATATAACTGAGAGTAGAATTTCAGAAAACATGAAGCAAAATCTGACACAACTACAAGTAGAAACAATTCTCCACAATTACAAACAAACTCCACAAGTACAGTCAGAGATTTCAATAATTCCTCTCAAAATTCATCAGACATATCGAGTGATAATTGGAAAGGATAGAGAAAAACAGCACCAGCAACCAGCCTGACCTAATGGAATGGAACTCTTTATCCCATAATAGCAGCATACCTATTATTATTATTATTATTTTTAAATATTTATTTTTTAGTTTTAGGTGGACACAATATCTTTTATTTTTATGTGGTGCTGAGAGTCGAACCCAGTGCCCCACATATGCCAGGCGAGTGCGCCACCACTTGAGCCACATCCTCAGCCCCAATTATTTTCAAGGGCACATGGAACATTTACCAAACTAGATCATGGCTTCACTGGCTTCAATTATATCAAACATTTAAGGAAGAAATACCATCGAGGGCTGGCTCAGTTGTAAAGTGCTTGCTTAGCATGTGTGAGGCACTGGGTTGGATCCTCAGCACCACATAAATAAAGTTATTATGTCCATCTACAATTAAAAATATTTATTAAAAAAGAAATACTATCTATCCTGTACAAACTTGTTGTTTTAGTCAGCTTTTTCACTGAGGTGACTAAAAGACCTACCAGAACAATTGTAGAGGAAGAAAAGTTTATTTGGGGGCTCATGGTTTCAGAGGTCTCAGTTCATAGACAGCTAGCTCCATTCCTCAGGGCTGGAAGAATCAATCAGAACATCATGGCAGAAGAGAGTGGCTTAGGGAAGCAGCTCACTTGATGATCAGGAAGCAGAGAGAGACTACACTGCCAGATACAAAATATATACCCCAAAGCCACACCCCCAATACCCACCTCCTCCACTACACCCTACCTGCTTCAGTTACCATTCAGTTATTAATTCAATCATTGGGTTAAGGCTCTCATAACCCAATCATTTCTCCTCTAAACCTCCTTCTATTGTCTCACACATGAGATTTTGGAGGATACCTCATAACCAAATAATAACAAAACCATTCAGGAAATTTATGGAGAGGAACCACTCTCAGTTTGTTCTATGTGGCCAGCATTATCATTTATTGAAACCAGAGAAAGACATTAGAATTTTAAAAATAATGACATCAATAACTGAAATTATAGATCAATATTCCTCATAATCATAGATGTAAATATTCTTAACAATATTTTAGCAACTTAATTACAATAATATAAAAGAAGCATAATGCATCATGATTGTGGGATTCTTCCTAGCAATGCAGTCTGAGTTTAACAGCCAAAAACCAATCAATAAAACCATTAAACATTATTCTGGAAGTTTCTGTGAGGGTGTTTTGAGATGAGATTAACATTTAAATGGATAAACTTTGAGTAAAGTTCCCATCTCCATAACGTGGGTGGGCTTCAATCAGTTGAAGGCCAATCTGTCCTGAGCAAGATGGAATTCTGCAGCAAAAAGGCTTCATATTTGAATGGTAACATTTGTTCCTTTCTGAGTTCCCATTCTGACAGCTATTAGACAGCAGCAGTAGCTCTTTTCTGGGTCTCCAGACACCCTCCAGATGTTGGAATTGCCAGTCTCCACAATTTCTCCCGCTGCCCACACCCTTTATAGTTTTTTAAAAATATTTTTTAAGTTGTCAATGGGCATTTATTTATTTATTTATTTATTTATTTATTTATTTATTTATATGTGGTGCTGAGAACTAAACCCAGTGCCTTACACATGCTAGGCAAGTGCTCTACCACTGAGCTACAACCCCAGCTCCCCTCTATTGGTTTTGTTTCTCTAGAGAACTATGACTAATACAATATTCTTGTTCATTAATTATAAGACTCAATATTATTCTCCCCCAAATGAATTGATAATTCCTATGAAAATTTCAGCTGTTCCACTCCAAATCCCCCCCAAGAAAAGGACAATCTAAGATATATAGGGAAATGCAAAGGATTCAAAAAGCTAACATAATCTTGAAAAGATTAAAATCAGATGACATCTAATTTCAAAACTTACATCTTAATTGTAGTAGCTTTGTAGCAAGTTTTAAAATCCTTTGCGTAAGGATAGACATACAGATCAATAAAACAGAATTGAAGATCCAAAAATAAAGTCATATATTTATGGCCAATTGATTTTAGACAAGGAACCAAGGAAATTCAATAAGGGAAAAGACAGTCTTTGCAACAAATGGTTTTAAGATGCGTGGAAGTCCACCTGCAAGCATTTGAATTTAGTCCCTTAATTCATACCATGCACCAAAATTAACTTTAAAATGTTGATAAATTGGACTTCATCACAAGTAAAACTTCTGTGTTTCAAAAGATATCATTAAGAAAGTAAAAGGAGTCACAGATTGGGAGACAATGTTTGCAAATCATATGAAGGATTTATATTCAGAATATATAAAGAATTCTTACAACTCAATTATAAAAATTCCCAATTATAAAATGGACAAAAGACTTTATCAGATGTTTTACAAAAGGAGATATATGAATGACTAACAAGGAAATGGAAGATGCTCAAAATCACTAGTTGTTAGAGAAATGAGAATTAAACTACAGTGAGGTGCCCATTCACACCCATTAAGATGGCTCTTATAAGACAGTCACAAGATTTTGTGAGATTATGGAAAAATTGAAACTCTCTTATACTGCTGGCAGGAATGTAAAATGCTACCGCCTTGAAAAATACTTTAGTTTTTTAATGGTTTCTTTAAAAAGTTAAAGATAAATTTACCATATGTCCCAGAAATATCACTCCTATATCTACCTAACAGAAATTAAGATAAATGTCCACACAAACACTTGTGTCTAAGGTGTTCATAGCAGCATCAGTGAGAGTGACCTAAAAGTAGAAAAAATAATATGTCCATTAACTGGTAAATGGGTAAACAGAACATTGAATATTCTTATGATAGAATATTATTTGGCAATAAACTGTTACAAAGTTCGGATACATCTTTTATTATGAAAATAGTTCAAAAATATTATGCTAAAGGAAAGAAGCCATATCACTTCCCAAAATCATGTTATATGATTCTATTTACATGAAATATCCCTAAAAGACAAATCAATGGAGACAGAAAATAGATAAGGGTTAGCTGATGACTTGAAGTAAGAAGGGGCAGTTACTGCAAATGGTTATGAAGAATCTTTTGGAGATGATAAAATGTTTTAAAATTGAACCCAGGGCTTCCCAAGTGCTAGGTAGTGCCCTACCACTGAGCCACAACCCCAGCTCTAGCTAAGACTCTTAAGTGAAATAAGTACTACTGTTTAAGCAATTTTAAGTTGAGTGTTCAACCAAATGCATTCTTTTTTTGTTTGATCATTTGTTTTTTTGTGAGTACTGAGGACTGAAGGGTGCTTTACCACTGAGTTATACCTACCCAACCCTTTTTATTTTTTATTTTGAGACAGGGTCTTGCTAAATTGCTAAGGGTCTCACTAAATTGCTCTGGTTGCCCTTGAATTTGGGATCCTCCTGCCTCAACCTCCTGAGTTACTGGGATTTAGGCATATGCCACTGTGCTCAGCCAGCCAAAATTTGTCTAACACATTTCTCAGGCCATACTAATATAGTTTTGAAACAAGAATTACATATTTTAACACTCTTTATCATCAGAGTGATAAGCAGCTATCTTCTGAGCCACACCTTTACCTCTTTTTGTTATTATGGTAGTAGGCGGCCAGCTTTATACTATGGCTACCCCATCCCCCATTCAGATTCAGGGCTGGCGTTTGTGACCAGTAGAATATGGTGAAAATGATGATGCATGACTTCCAAGGGAAGTTCATGGAGGGTGCTGAAACTTCTACCTTGCTCTTGAGGATTACTTCTCTGGAGGAAGCCAGCTGCCATGTTATGGAGACAATGAAGCAGCTTGTGCAGATGCCCACGTGGAGAGGTACCAGTAGCCACCAACAACTTGTCAGTTAGGTGACACAGATCCTCCAGGTCCAAGCCAGGACTCCTGACCAACTCATTCTTCCTAACCCACAGCTATTAGAGATAAAAAAAACATTTATTTTTGTTTTAAGTCACTGAGTTTTGGCTTAATTTATTACACAAAATAGAAAACTAATATAGGTAGCAGTTCTTTTTTGTATTAGGACAAAATTTTTACTCATTTAGTTCTTGATCACAACTACTTTTCTTCTGAATAATCAAGATCCCTCTTGAGGTGTCCTAAATTCATGCTTGAGTTACCCAAACAGGATTCTTATTCCTTGTGAACTGGGGCCGTAGACCCAGATGTTCCAAGTTGTCCTTAGTCTGAAAATAACTATACTCCTTCTTCATCTCTTTCTTCTCTTTATTCTCCATCTTTTATTTTGCACTTACTCAAAAAGTCTCAAGATTTTTCAAAACTAGGTCCTCATTATATTACACCACTCATAGTAGGGGTCAGTAAACTCTGGCCTGCCAGCCAAAGCCAACTTTCTAATTTTGTAAATAAAGTCTTATTGGAACATAGTCAAGTCTGTTTGTTCACAAATTGTCTATGTCTGCTTTTGCTATATAATGGCAGCGTTGAGTGGCAGTAATGGAAACGATAGGGATCACAAAACTTAAATATTTGGCCCTATTTGGCCCTTTATAGAAATAGTTTGTAATCCCAGACTTAGGGTTCCTAATATTCCATATTCTGTACTATTTGCCCAGCGTTTCTACTGTGAAGCCCTAGATATATCCATGTGGCCTTTATTCACCTTCAGAATCTAGGGAGTCTGTTATTTCAAGTTCTTACCTCCTGACTTTTGAGAACCATTAGTACATCACAGTACAACCCACTTCATTTTTTTTTTTCTGATTTGTTCACACTGAAGTTTTAAATTCACATCTGAAGTTGTAGGATGGGGAACATAGTTTTTAATTTTTTCTTTCTTTCTTTTTTCTCTCCCTCCTTCATTTCTTCAAAAACAAAACAATAACAACAACAGAAGGTTGGTGAAATGACAAAACCATTTATATTCATTACTTGTGAGTTGCAAAAGAGATGGGAACGTTTTGGTTTTGGAAGCAGATACACATACACACTCATGTTTACAACACAAAACCAGAGCTAGGCAAGTTTGGCATGGAGATGTCACCTCCTGACACATAATCACAGAGCACTTCTCAGCTCTGGCCCTTCAAAGAGGAAGAGGAACAAGGGTAATTCCAGCTATTACAGGTTCTTGGGCACCAAATGAAACACTCTGCTGTAAATTGTATATAATTAGTGAGGAAGAATTTTATTTCTCTGTGGTTAAGAATGGGGCTTTTCCTTCCTCTTGTCTAGGAGGAAAAGAACTGGTTTAGATCAGTCTGGGGGAGTTTCATTTGGCTGAGATGACCAGAAGTCTCTCTGTATCCTAACAAGGCCCTTGTCCTATAATCAGGATCTGTGTAATGGAAATTCTATGTCTTTTTTCTTATAATAAAATCTCCAGTCTCCCTACCACACAACTTTTGTCCTTAAGACCATGCACATCAACTACAAGATGGTAGAAGTTTTCAGATGGTTGGTAATGATGAATACAGAATACAAACTCCTGTTCATTCTACAGCATTTTCACAACTCTACCCACACAGTCTTGGCCCTCTGGGAGTTCATAATTTTTTAGGGGAGATCAATTATTTATAGAAAAATGCATAATTAGGAGGGTCTGGACCCCAAAGAAGCACAGAGTGGGAGGGATCACCAGATATTGCATATATATATATATATATATATATATATATAATATTATATTTATTTTTATTTATTTATTTTTAAATTTATTTATTTATTTTTTAGTTTTCGGCAGACACAACCTCTTTATTTGTATGTGGTGCTGAGGATCGAACCCGGGTGGCACGCATGCCAGGCGAGCACGCTACCGCTTGAGCCACATCCCCAGCCCTATATATATATATATATATATATATATATATATATATTTTTTTTTTTTTTTTGTGCCAAAGCAAGTTGGACAAGTTCCCTCTAAGTTATACTTTTGGAAATGACAACCCTAGGAGTGACTGGTGGTGTCCTACTGGGTGGTGACAATAGTAGTTGGAGATTGGAGTGTTCCTGCTAGTCCAGTTTCTATGCCATATGTTTTTCAACACGTATTCTTAGTTTAGTTCTGCACTGGGTGCGATACTAAGAATAGAGTAATAGACCCACTTTCACCAGGGACAGAGTCTTCTGAAATGGAAACAAGAATTTCACACACAGAACAATTAGAAAACCAGACAGAAGAAAATAGATTTCAAAACTGTTGGAACAGAGAACAGGGAGTTCCTAAGCAGAGGAAGAGAGAAACTTGGTCTGGAGATCAGAGAAGACAGAGTTGAGGTGTGGGGAATATTCTGGAAAGAGAGAAGGGGAAGGGCTAGTGTAGCAGTCCCCACACCCCCTTTCACCCCAACCAAGACTGAAACCCATTTATTCCATCTGTTAGTTAGTTTTCCATTGCAGTGATGGAGAAAATCGACTATGCCTTAGGAAATCAACTTGAAGGAGGAAAAGATTTATTTTGGCTTACGGTTTCAGAGGTTTTAGCATGTGGTCTGCGGGCTCCATCGCTTTTAACCCTGTGACAAAGCAGAACATAATGGCAGGGAGCACACAGTGGGAGAAAACCTGCTCAGTTTACCACAGCCAGGAAGGAGAGAGGGGGAGAGAAGAGACAAAAAGAGAGAGAAAGACAGAGAGAAAGGAATTGGGGACAAGATATAGCTTTCCAGGGCATGCCCCCAGGTACCTACTTCCTCCAACTAAGCTCCTCCTAAATTTATACTATTTCCCAATTGGCCACTGAATTACGGATTCATCAATAAATTATTCCACTGATGAGGTTAAGTCCTCATGATCCAATCAGCCTCCAAAGGCTCTGCCTCTAAACACTACTGTCTTTGGGGATCAAGCCTCCAAGATGGGAACTTCTGTAGGACATTTCAGATCCAAATCATAATATCATCCCTCCTGACCTAGTTCTCATCACCTCACTACCTTTTGTCTTTCCTTTACGCTTTTTTCCCATTTAGCATCTAATGCCAATTTTTTATATTTCATTCTGAGTTTATCATCTATCTCTATTAGTTGATCCCTCTCACATAATTCTATTAATTTGTCATTATATTTCTATCTCTATAATGTTTTCATTATGTGATCTAATTCTCAATCTCTTTTTACTATCTCTCTCTCTCCATCTGTCTGCCTATTTCCTAAAATCTATTTTGATCCCTATTTATCATCATTTATGTTTTTACTTCCCTTTTTATATCTACTCTTTTCTTCTTTTATGTCCAAATGATATTTACCTTAAATTTTCTCTGTTTGCAGATGACATGTTCTTATATAGGAAAACCTTAACGATTCTATCAAAAAATTATTACAACAAGTGAATTCAGTAAAGTTGTAGGGTACAAAATCAATAATAAAAATCAATAGCATTTCTATTTACTCATTATGAACTATCCAATAAAAGTAATAAAGAAAATAATCCCACTAATAATAGCATAACAATTAAATATTTAGGAATAAATTTATCCAAATAATTGAAAGATCTGAATACTAAAAACTATAAAACATTGAAAAGAACCTGAAGAACACAAATAAATGGAAGATATCCTGTGTTTATGAATTGTAAGAATATCATTAAAATGTTTGCACTACCCAAAGTGATCTACAGATCCAACAATTTCAATCCAATCCCTATTGAATTCCAATGGCATTTTCTACAGATAAAAAAGAATTCTAAAATTCATTTGGAACTATAGAAATCCTAAATAGCCAAAGCCATTTTGAGCAAAAAGAACAAAGCTGGAGGTATCATAATTCTTGATCACAAAATCTAATATAAAGTCATAGTAATCAAAACAGTATGGTATTAACATTTACATGTGCAAATACACATACACACACACACACACACACACACACACACACACATGTAGACTTAAAAATCAATGGAATACAATAGCCCAGAAATAAATCCACATGTCTATTATGAATTGTTCTTCAACAGAGGTGCTATGAACATACAACAAGGAAAGGGCAGTCTTTTTAATAAAGGGTGTTGGGAAAACGGGATGTTCATATGTGAAAGAATGAAATTTGACCCTTACCCAACCTATATTCAAACATCAACTAAAAACAGATTAGAGACTTTCATAAATGTAAGACCTGAAAGTAAAAATAATAGAAGAAAGCAAGGCAAAAGCTTTTTTTTTTTTTTTATGGTGGTGGTGGTGGTGGAGAACTTCTTAAAATTGGTTCTGGAAAAGATTTGTTTGGCTATGACCCCACAGCAAAAATGACAAAAGCAAAAATAGACAAATGTGATCATATCAAATTATAAAGCTTATGTATAGCATAGGAAACATTCTACAGAGTGAAGATGCAACCTAAAGAACAAGAAAACATATATGGAAACCATCTATCTGACAAGGGTAGGTTAATAACCCTGAAACATAAGGAATTCAACTCCATAGCAAGAAAACAAATAATCTGATTTAAAAATGGGCCAAGTAACTGAAGAGACATTTCTCAAAAAAAGACATACAAATGATCAACAAGTATATTTTAAAATGCTCAACATCATTAATAATTAGAGAAATACAAATTAAAAACCACAATAAGATGTTACCTCACACCTTTTAAAATGGCTATTATCAAATAAGGTGACTGATTCATATTTGGGTAGGGAAAAGGAGCATGGGAGGAATTGATGAAGTCTAGGTAGGGCAGAGTGCGGGGAGGGAAAGGAATGGGGCAAGGGGCTAGCAATGATGGAGGAATGTGATGGACATCATTATCCAAAGTACATGTGTGAAGACATGAATTGGTGTGAACATACTTTATATACAGAGTATGAGAAATTGTTCTATATGTGTAATAAGAACTGTGTTGCATTTCACTGACATGTATTTAAAAAATAAAACCAATAAAAATAAATAATAAAAATAAAATGGCTATTATCAGAAAGACAAATAAAAACAAGTGCTGATGTAGATGCAGAGAAAAGACAACCCTTGCACATAGTGGGTGGAAATGTTAATTATTAAAGCCATATGGGAAATAAGATGGAGGTTCCTAAAAAAAATAGAACTATCATATGACAAACAATTCTGTTTCTGGATATAGATCCAAATAATATCAGTATTGTGAAGAGATCTACACTCTTATGTTCATTGTAGCATTTTTCACAATAGCTGAAATATGGAATCAACCTAAGTGTCCATCTATGATACATGGATATAAAAATATGATATGGATATACATATATATGCATATATACACACATACACTGAGATGTGTGTGTGTGTGTGTGTGTGTATGTATGTATCTAAGAAAGAAGATATTCCTGTATTTTGCGTGTGAGCCTGGAAGGCATCATAAAAGTGAAATAAACTAGAAAGACAAATACTGCAAGATCCCATTTATATATATAATTTATATATATAAAAACATGTTGCATTCATAGAAATAGCAAAATGGTGGTTTTCAGGGTCTAAAGGTGAAGGAAGGATTAGGGAGATGTTGAAGAAAGGAGACAAATTTTGAGTTAGACAGAAGTAATAAGATCAGGAGATCTGATGATTATAATTAATAAAAATGCATTTTGGGGCTTGGGATGAAGCTCAATGGTAGAGCTCATACCTAGCATGCACAAGTCCGTGGCACAGTTTTTTTTTTAAAAAAAGAAAGCATTGTATACTTGAAATTTGCTTAGAAAGTAGATTTTAAATGTTCTCATCACAAAAAAAGGAGAATATGTGAAGTAACAGATAAGTAAATTAGCTTGATTTAGTCTTTCCACATGTATACTATACCAAACCATCATGTTGTACACCATAAATGTAAAATATTTTGTCAATAAAAACAATTTTTAAAGTTTTTCATCCTTAATATTCTCCCTTTTATTCTACTTTTTCTTCTTCATTCCTCCTTATACCTTTTCTCAGCCTTATTTCCATCCAATAATTGTCCTACTTTTTAGAATGACACTCTAACACCCCAATTTAATGAATTATTTCCCCCTCACTAATTAATAATAATAATAAGCAAGCATTTATACAGCCCTTTTGTGATGGCAGTGTTGTATTTGTTTTGTTTTGTTTTTCTACACATGCTCATTAACTTAATCCTTGGAACAACACTAGGAGATAGTTGATTCTCATTATTTCCATTTGGAGAAAACTCAGGTACAGACAGATTAAATAACATGTCCAAGGACCTATAGCTAAGAAATAGTAGAGTCAAGGCTCAATTATAGGCCATGAGGAGCCAGAATCCATCTACTAACCATTAATGTTCAGTGACTTCTCAAGAAACACTTAATAGTTCAACTTATTTAAATGTAACATTATGCCCCATTTGCCCAGCTGGAGGATTAATGTCATTGCATTATTATTGGGGCTCCTCACCCCCTAGGACAGGGCAACACCCTCCAGGTTTCATTCTTAGGAGAGCCTCTTCTGATCTTCAGTCCACTTAGAATTAATATGTGCAGTCTCCAATGCCTGCGCTTGTTTGGGACTATAAGAATTCTCTGCCTTATGTGGATGCAAAAGTTCTATTTAAGGTTTAGAGGCTAGAGTTCTGGGGTCTAGGTTCAAGCTTCTGAGGGGTAGCATGCTATCACTCCTTCTGAGGTCTCTGTTACTCTCCAAATCAGAAAGTACTGGTTCTTCAAAGCGTGGGCAAGTCTCCCTCTGCCCCGTCATCTGCTCTCTCAGCTTCAGTACCTACTGCTCCCACATCATCCCTTTTCTCCTATCCCCCAGTATAATTCCAGTGTTTAGTTCAGAATTCCTAAAACAGAAATCAAGACTGTCCACAGGTGACTTGGTTTTAGCCAAGCTTCCAGTCCTGCTT
Organism: Ictidomys tridecemlineatus; assembly: GCF_052094955.1. Taxonomy (NCBI): domain Eukaryota; kingdom Metazoa; phylum Chordata; class Mammalia; order Rodentia; family Sciuridae; genus Ictidomys; species Ictidomys tridecemlineatus. Next base: position 105,718,020 of record NC_135482.1, on the reverse strand, counting down.
AGGCTAGAGAACACAAATATCTGGCCATGTTCTCCAAATGGGGGAGGGAAAATCAAGGAGAAAAGATACAGATCATTATCTCAATAAGTTATTCCACTATAAATACCACTGTCGTGGATGGAGGGGAGGATGATAGAAAGCAGATGGCACTGTAACCCATTCTGGCCCAGGTCTTCAAGCCTCTGAGACAGTTGGCTTGCCTCCATGTCCAATTCTTTGTCCCCATAATCATTCCAGTTCTTGTCACTTAAGGTAATCTGCTTGAAATACAACTTTATAATATGAATTCCCTGGTCAGCAATATTCAGAAGTATGTTATTTGTGCTGGAATTAAATTGTGGTGATGGTTACATAAGTTTGTGGATATATTAAAAACCATTGAATTCTTTAAAATTATAAGTTTTATTTTTGTGAACTATAGCTCAACTTGAAAAAAAGAGAAAAGGTATTATCATCCTTCCTCTTGGAGTTAAATTCTGGATCCTCAACGTCTTCCATAGTATGATTTTTCCTTCTCTCTCCAGCCTATCTCCCACTACTCAGCTCTCCACCCTTCACACCTCCAGTCATGTCACCTTATAACTGAAATCTTTTTCTCCTTCCATTCATCTCTGTCCCATACTTGCCTCGAAGCAGTTCAAGCCTCCTGCTCTGTGAAAATTCTAGCCTTTAACAGCTTCATCAGACTCTAAACCCTTTTTTTCATTTATAATATTCCTAATTTGGTATAACTTGAGTAGACACAGTCCCTTGAATGAAAGGACCCTCTTTTTAATCTGTGTAACTCAGCATCCTGTACAGTGCCTGGCTCTGAATAGACCCTTAAATAAGAGAAAGAGTATCTGAATAAACTACAATTTTATTAACCTCTAAATAGTTCACATGTGCCTGTCTTGCTTTTTTCAACTAGATTGTAATGTCCTGAGGGAAGGGTCTAGGCTTCAACTGAGGTTCAGCACTAGATCAGAAAAGGATGCATAGCTGATCCTTCAGCTGCTCGATTACCTAATGGCTTGGCCAAGAAAGTTGTCCCTTGTACCCTTGATTGGTGATGGGCTGGAAAGGGAAGATGCCAAACAGGAGGGAGAGTCCCCAGGATGCTTGGCTGAATGGTGGTTGCTCCACCCTTAACCACAGCGGTTCAGTGTCCACCACTTTTGGCATTCACAACAGCATTTGGAAAAAGATATAGCAATTTCCCCCTTGGGGCTTATTTTTAAAGTTGGTGGCTGAGAGTGCTTGCCGGAAGTGGGGTCAGAGCTGAGCTGAGCTCTGTTGCTTGGTGGGTGAGATGGGTGCTACCCAAGAAGAGACACAGCAATTGGTCCTTAATATGGACCTCTACTTCCTTGGGAGAAGAAGCAAGAGTGAAGGAAAGGGATGGGTCACTCAAAAACAGATCACAGCTTCTGCTAGGCAGTAGGGATTAAAGTATGACTATGACAATTTCTGCCCTCTGAAAGCTCACAAATGGGGGTGGGGGCGTGGAGAGACAGACAAGTAAAATAGGTAAATACATAAGTGTGGTAAGGACAACATTGATGATAGACCAGTGGGGAGCACAGGGAAAAAGCCATTGAAGATTCAGCATCCAAACTGAGACCTGGTCACAAATTGAAGGTAGCCAGATAAAATGAGGCAGGCACTGCAGAGTAGATAGTGCAGTACTCAAGAGATGAGGAAAGAGGCCATGTTTGTATGTTTGTAGTTAGGTCAGTTGTCTAAAGCACAGGTCACCAAATAATAAACTTTGAATTAAATCTAGCCAGCTACCTACTTTTGTAATTAAAGTTTTATTTGAACACAGTTCCACCTGTCCATTTTCAACATTGTCTACAGCTGTTTTTGCACTAAGCTGCAGAACTGGGCAGTAGTAATGAGAACATTGGGACCTCAAAGCCTAAAATATTTACCACGCTGATGTACTGAATATAGTTTGGGAAGAGAGGTTGGAGAATGGCAAGAAATAAGGCCAGGGAACTAAGCAGAAAATAGATTAGAAAAGACTTTGTAAAAAGCTCATCTCATTTTAGAAGCAATAAAGGAATAATTGACATGTTTAATGTAAGAACACAACATAAATTTAAATTTTTGATAATTAAAGTGAGATTAAGAAAGGAGAAGAGGCAAAACTGGAGTTGGAAAGACCAATTGGGAGAAAGGTATATAAGCAAGAAATTAGGGCCTTGATTAGGAAGCAGTAACAGAAGGGAAAGAAATAGATGTAAAAAATACTGAGGAGGATTTGATGAATGTTGAGGTAATGGAGTACGTGAGAGGGATGCTTATTTGAATTTTTCTAAGATGAAGAAGCAGTAGTAGTGACCTAATAGTCTTTCGGTACTGACTTCTTTAGTTTCCTTGAGTACACTAGAGTCTCTTCATTCCTGCAGGATATTTCCATTGAATATACAATCCTAGCTTTAGCATTTTAAAAATGTTGTTTTTTTTCCTCTGGCTTCCATTGTTTCTGATGAGAAACCTGTGCTCATTCAAATTGGTGTTCTCCTATAAGCAATTCATTGGTTTTCTCTTGCTGTGCTTGAGATTTTTTCTTTGTCTTTAGCTTTCAACAATTTGATATATTGTTTATAGGTGTATCTGTCACTGAGTTTGTCTTGTTTAGGATCTGCTAAGCTTAACTCTATAGGTTTATATCATTCACTAAATTTGGGAAGTTTTCAACCAGTATTTCTTCAAAAGGATTTTAGCACCATATTTTCTGTCCTTTTAGGTCTCCAAGTGACATGAATTTAGACTTTTTGGTATTGTCCCACAGAAACCTGAGGCTTAAATCATTCCCCCCCGCCAATCTTTTTTCTCTATGCTGTTCAGCATGGAAAATTTCTATAGATCCATCTTCAAGTTCATTGACCACTGACTCTTTTACCATCTTAATTCTGCTTTTGATCTTACGGAGTGAGTTTTTTAAAATATTTTTATTTCAGGAATTCTGTTTTTTAGCTCTAATATTTTCATTAGGTCTTTTTATTCATATTTATTTTTACTCATTTCAAATGTATTTGTACTTAAATAAATATTTTTGTAGTATCTCTTTAAATCCTTGATTGTATAATTCCAACATCTCTGTCGTCTGAGAATTGGCATCTATTGTTTTTTTGTTTTGTTTTGTTTTTGGTTTTTTTGAGTTGAGATTTTTCTGGTTCTTTGTATGCAAGTGTTATGGTTTAGATATGAGGTGTCCCCCTAAAGCTCATATGTGAGACAAAACAATAAGGTTTAGAGGGGAAATGATTGGGTTATGAGAGCCTTAACCCAGTCAGTGAATTAATCTTCTGATAGGGATTGAATTGAGTGGTAATCTAAAGCAAGTAGGGTGTGGCTGGAGGAGGTGGATTATTGGGGGTGTGCCTTTGGGGTATATATGTTGTCCTTGTTGAGTTTCTTTCTTTCTCTCTCTCTGCTTCCTGGTGTGATGTCTTGAGACACTTCCTCCACCACACCCTTCCACCATGATGTTCTACCTCGCCTTGGCCCCTGAGGAATGGAGATGGTCATCTGTGGACTGAGATCACTGAAACTGTGAGCCCCAAAATAAACTTTTCCTCCATAATTGTTCTTATCAGGTCTTTTAGTCACAGCAGCGAAAAAGCTGTCTAAAACAGCATTAGATTATATCTAGGACACTTTTACTATCATGTTATCAGACCATAGTAATTTTGTTTCAATCCTATGGAGAATATTGATCTTTTTCTACTAATAGGCAATCAACTTAGTTTATGTCAGGCCACACATGCAGATCACCCTTTGGGGGATTATTGTTTCAATGTTAGTTCCATTTTCAAAGACTTGCAGTGCTACATGAATTTTTCTCACCTAAGTGCCACTCAGTGGAGTAGGCAGCCTGGGTGATGGTCTGTCCCGTGGTTTAATTCTCAAAGTCTTTGTCAGGGTTTAGGATCAGACCACCCTGGCACACTTCTGGAGTGAGCATAGGAGTTCACAAACAACTTTAGGGGATAGCTTTCAAGGTTTCCCCTGCTGATTCCTCTTGGCACTTTCCTTGGGTCTCTATTTTAGTTTTCTAGCCAAAAATATGGAACTTCAGCTTCTCCCACTCATTCACGTACATCCTATGGCTGTTATTGGTTTTGGTTTTGTTTATTGTTTTTGTTTTATTTTGTTTTCTCAGCCTAGGAAAGCATCTTCCTCTACTATTTGGCTAGTTACTACCAATTTTTCAGGTCTTAGATTAAATGTCATTCCTCCTAAATATTTTATTTTTATATCAGTTATATTCACTTGTTATTTTCCAATAGGACCCATCATAATTTATAACCACTTACTATCTTTTTTGTTGATTTAATATATATCTCTCCTACTAAACAGAGGATGGGATCATATCTGTCAATGTTTTTAGTATCTGCTGCATTCATCATCACACAGTGTTTCTAGCATGGCACACAACAGATACTCAATGAATATTAATTTAATTCATAATATTATTCCTTCCTCCATCCATACATTTATCCATCCATGCCCTGTTTAACCTCCCCCACAAAAATATGAATATTTTAGTACTCAACTACAATGTCATTCTCAAGAATCAAATTCAATCTTATATTTTTGTAATATATTTATATTTTGTAAAACATTCTCACGTTTTCCTTGTGTGATTCTATGAAGTAGAGAGCGAAAAGAACATTAATCATACTTTATAGAAAAGTAAACTAAGATTCAAACAGTTAAATAATTTGTCCAAGGTCATAGTTAATGAGTTGATGAGTAGGAATCAAGGGACTCTTCAACTGGGTAAAAATACGTTGGGTTGACAGTTATTCTCCCTTAGCACTGACCTTTTTCTGTGTCTGTTGAGAAGAAATTGTTGCTTTTGAGACACCTATAGTCTTTGGAACTGTCATTCAAATCTCTTTCTTTGATCTAGTAAAGAATTTTAGACACTTTAAAGAATTTTTTGCTTTAGATTTTTTTGTAGTTTTATCATAAAGGATCTATGTGTAGCTTTACTTTTCCTTTCCTGCTCAGATCTCAACTTACCTCCTTTATTTGAAGATTCATGTTCATTGGTTCCAGAAAATTTTTAGCTATAATGTCTTATTGTTTTCTCCCTGTTTCTATATCCAGGTAAAATGGGAGCTACTTCACAATACACAAAAGTGAATACCAGATGGATTAAGTCCTAAATAATAAAAAGAAAAACATTAAAATTCTTAGGAGAAAACAGATGAGTATATAGTTATAGCTATGATCCTGAGAGTAAGAAAGGATATCTGAAATGAGATACAAAAAGTTCAAACTATAAAGGAAAAGAGTAGTAAATTATATTACATTAAAATCTCAAACCTCTGTAAAAATAAAATATAAGAAAAAGTGAAAAGATGGATTTAGAGGATAGTTCAGTGATAGTTTGTCTTGCATATGTGAGACCCTGGGTTTGATCCCACCACAATATAGTCAAAAAATAATAAACAAATAAAACACCTCAAAATATCAATTAAAAAGTCTAATTTTAAAAAAGAAAAATAAACCATAAACTGTGAAAAAAATTGCAAGAAAAACTAGTAAAACTTTAATATTCAGAATACAGAAAAAAAATCTGCACAACCCATATGAAACAGAAACAATTTAAGGAAAAAAATGGACCAAGAATTTACACAGGAAGCTGACAAATAAGGAAATCTTAATGGCCTATAAACAAATGTTACGCTAGCTGGGTGTGGTGGTGCACACCTGTTCTCCCACTTTGTTCTTTGATAAGTGTCAAAAGGCTGGAGCAGGAGGATCACAAGTTCAAAGCCAGCCTCAGTAACTTAGTGAGGCCTTAAGCAACAAGAACCTGTCTCAAAATAAAAAATAAAAGGGGCTGGGTTCAGATAATACTGGAAAAAAAAAGAACAAAACTATACAGAAGCTGCTTGACATCACCAGAACCCAAGGAAATGCAAAGCAATAATGATATACTGTAGAAGGGAAGTCTGCTATACTCACTTTGGGGCTACATTTAGAACATATCTATTAAATTTGAAGATGTCCATATTCCACAATCCAGAAAACCCAGTCATACACTCTAGAGAAGTTTGAACAAATGTGCACAGTAATACATGTATAAGAATGTGGCTATTGCAGCATGGGACCAAATGATACAAAGGTGGAAGCCACCTCATTGTCAATAAATAGAATGGATAAATAAACAATTTGGGCTATATGCATATAATACAGAGTATTAAAAAAATAACATGCTACAACCAAGATTAATAAAGTTGCTATAAGTCTATCAGTATGGTTAAATCCCCAAAGCATGGTATTGGATTTTATAAAAGGAAGTTATTGAATGATATATAGAAAATAATTTTTTTGATATAATACTTTATATATTTCATAGTTACACTATATAGATATGTATTAAAACTATGAATAAACCCATAAAACGAACAACAACAACATCAAGATAATGATTACTGCTAAGGAGAGAAAGACAGACCCATGGATGACACAAATATTCTCAATTCTTTTTTCTATCCTGTGCTCTTTGCAAAGTGACTCATGTAAGCACCTCTCATCAAAATGTGAAGTCTATTACCCTAACTCTTGATTCTTGGATGGTTTTCAGATTTGCTTTAATCAACAGAATGTGGTAAAAATGATGTTAATTCTCTCTTTTTCAACCTGACTACCATTATGTGAAAAATTATGGGCTAGCATCCTGGGGGATAAGGCCCAGTGAAGGAAAGTCCAATTGTCCCAGCTGAGGTCATCTATTCCAGCCTGCAGCCAGCCAATGCTCAAACATATGAGAGGGTCTAGCCAACATCACCAGAACTGCTTACCTGACCTTCAGCTGGCTGAAGACTCACGAATAAGCCCAGGTGAAGAATTGTTGAGAATTAGGAATGGTTTGTTATTTGAAAAGCTCATACAAGAAAGAATAATAGATCAGGAGAGCATCAAAAGTGGAGCACTTCAACCTGTAACTGTGATGTTTTATGTGTTAAAAATAAGAGACCCTTAAAGCAAATATGGCAAAATGTTAACAAATACAGGTAGCAAATATATGGATATGTGTTACATATATAATTATCATAACTTTTCTGTATATTTGAAATATTTCACAATAAAAGAAAATTCAGATAGGAGAGAAAAATGGGCTACACTAGTCACCACAGATGATTTTTTAAAAAGCAAAGAAAAGTATTGTCCCATTGCCCCACCCTGCTCGCCATCACCATGCACATAATGTAGACTAAGCAGACTCGTCATTTCTGCATCCGAATCCTCTCCTCTCATCCAGGACATTTTCTCTATTTCTTCCTAGCATTTAATCTCTTGCTTCAGTTGGTCACCTGTAAGATAGGAAACATCTGATCAGCTCACTGACAAGAGAATCACAAGAGGTGATACCAGGGAAGCACTATAGGGGCAATTGTAGGAGACCTTAAATCTTGTAACTACTTCATACTATTGTTATGTCTAAAATCTAGGCTCACCTGACAAGAATGTTAGTCCTTCCTGTCCCACTCAAATATAAAGTTAGTCACCTACCCTGTGACTTCCTCCTGACATTCTTAACCTGCCTAGTCCTTTGTTTTTGAAGCTGTTTCCATTACTGGCACAGGTGGCATTCTTTCTGACTGCCAGGAGGATTTGTGCTTGACCCACTGAGAGTGACAAGGGCTCTTAGAGGATACCCACTCAATGCCAGAGAAAGGCAGGGCTAAGTAGGCTGCTCTCAGTGGACTTAGCATCTCTTTTGTTCTCACACATTTCTGGTGTGTCTATTTTGACTTCTATAGCACTTTGCTTATGCTTTATTCTGCACTGATTGTCTACCCTTAGTACATGTTGGCTGGTATTGTGAGTTACCATGTGTTCTCTTACCAATTCAATTAGGCCATAAACTCCTTGAGGACATGATGTTTTCAGTGACTTAGTATCCCTACTATCTACTGAGAGGAAGGAAGAAAAGGAGAAAGGTCAGACAGGAAGGAAGAAAGGAAGGAAGAGGATACAGGAAGGAATGAAGTAAGAAGGATAATAGCAGCAAATATTTATAGAATGACTATATGCCAGGTAGTGTGTACTTTCTTATTTAATCCTTCCAACTATCCAGTGAGGTAGATCCTATTATTAATTTTTCCTAGCTTACGAATCAAAAAACATGCTTAGGAGGGTTAGGTAATATGCCCAATGTAACAAGTCACAGTGAATTGGAGAGCCAGCATGTAAACCACGCTTGTTGAACTCTAGGGACTATGCTCCTGACTGCTGCTGCTATACTATTGCTTAGAGGTGAGACATTTGAGCACAGATGAGCTGACAATAGGAAGCCAGGATTCAACACAAAGAAAGAAAAAAGGAGAGAAAACTAGAAAGCAGGGAAGAAAGAGGGAGGGAGGGAGAGACCCACTACCACATTTCCTTCCTGTAAGCATCACACCTAACCTGTGACAGACAGCACAGTTTCTGTTTCATTCCTAATCATCTCCAGAAAGGATCTACTTGCTTTTTTGGGTAATGTGTTCCAGGTTCCAGTCTCCATGTGCTAAAGATATCCACAGACAGTTCTTACGCTCTCCTGCCTGTGAGAGAAGACACATACAGATGATTCTCATTTTTAACAGTAGTTATGTTCTAAAAAGTTGCTTTGAACACTGAATTAGCGAATTCTAAACTTCTGGGACAATACAGAGAGTTAGATTTCTGCAAGCCTCTGGCCGTATTTTCATTATCTAGTGATCACATAACCTTATGCATGTTTCGAGACACCTTGTTTAATATATATTTTGATTCACTAACATTAAACTCTTGACTGTCAGCATTATATTGATATCCAGATGACATGTATTTCCTACATAATGTACATCAGACCCTTGTTGCACTTAGGAACAGTAAGATAGCACTTCAGCACTATGCTGGGGGCAGGGCACTTTACATAGACAATACCAACAAAAAGTACAAAAATGCAAAAAACATGGCACTAAATAGACCATAGAAAGAACATTTGTTTAACATTATGAGAGCTGAAGCAAGATGGCATAAGTGTCACTTTTCCCCATATGAACTGGGAAAGTGTGTATTGAGCAACTCAAATTTTCTGCCACTGTATGAATATTCACTAATGATCCTGAAAATACTGTCCAAGGCCCTGCATTTCATTCCACTGATAATTTACAACACATATCTGACTTGGATTTGATGAAAATATTACTTTTGTAAATGCCTCTATTAAATGGAGTTAAAAATAGATTGTAGAAAGCAGGTGAATTGGAAAATGTGGAATCTGTGATATAATGAGACTTAACTGTGTGGCAAGAAGTTCAGTCAAGTCTTAATTTTGATGTATCAGGAACCATTTCCCTGTGAGAAAACAGGAAAAAGGGATCTGCAGTGGGTTGTAATAATTTTCACTGTTTATAGTTGAATAGGATGTCACAAGCACATGTTGGTCCTGCAGGGAATCTCAAAGTTCATTCATTCATTCCCTAGTTTTAGGTGAGTTTTTGTCTTGATCATTAGATTGTCAGCATCACAGATGCTGCCTGACAAGTCTTCTTGCTTTACAAGTCCCATGGCTTTTGCAAAACCGTCTAGAGGCCAACTCTTACTTAAGCACTGTGTTCTTCTACTTGGAAGATTCTATTTACATTTGCTGTTGTTGAATGTTATCCTTAGGGTGAACCAGTTACTTATATTGTCTTTATCTCTGCCTTTGGATTGTAATATAGTCTCATGTACATACTTATGTCTAAAGTTATGATTCCCAACTTGGGATTCCTGGAATTAGTGGTGCTTTAAGAAGTCATTGAGTTTTTAAACAATCTTTCAAAAAATACATGTCCCTTGGTTGAAATCCCACAGGTCAGAATCAATTGTCAAGCTTTTGTTTCCATTTTTGCAAATCTGCATGGAATTATACAATAATTCTATGTGATAACACTATGTATCACTTGCCAATCAGCTTATCTCCACAGACTTGTCTTTAATTAACAAAGGCTAGATTGCTCAAATAATTTAAATTGCTTGCTAAGTTTTCAAAACACTTCAGAGAAATATGGAGAAGCTAATAAAAGATTTCTGGGTGGCAAAAGGACAAAAACACCACTAGTTTAAATGGTTCTGAAGACATGGTACTTTTTGTACAGATTGTAAAATAGTTTTATTATTTCAAATTTAGGATAATTATTTTTATACTGCTGTTAGTCCTGTTGAGCAAGGCAGTCCTATTTTATCTCAATGAGAAAATGAAGTCACAAAAAAACAACTATTTTCAACAAGAAACTGACACATATCTACAGTCTCTAAGTTTTGTCCATTCTTTCTACACAGCTCTGTAGATTCTCTTTAGGGTCTCTAAAATAGGAATGTGTCTGTGAATTCATCTTTCCTTAGTGAAACATTTTTTCTTCTTATGAAAATTTGCCAGGCTCCAACTGATATGACATAAATAATGGCATGTGCTGTGTCAAGAGATCTGCCAGTTCACAGGCAAGTAATTTCTTTTCGTTGAAATTCTTTTTCATGCACGTCTCCAATTTTGGTCACAGATGTTGGTGCCATACTTGCAGATCGATGGTGAGGTTACAATCTTACTTGGTCTGGTGCTTTGACAGAAGACACAGAGGAGGAAAGGAAAGAACAGTACAGAATGGGGGCCAGTGAATACTTTTAAGGCCTTGAGGACCACAGTGTCATCTGTCTTGGGAACAAGCAATTGTTTATACAAATGGAAAACTATGCTCATTGAGATACTTGTGCCTGCCCTGCCCCCCACCCCTCAAAGATGCTTGAGGTCAGCTTCTTTCAATATACTGGCCATCGGTCATGGTTCTTATCTGTACCTATACCTAGAATGCTTGAAAGCTTTTTCTATTCTCAGCCTGCTAAGGTTTCTTCTTCAGATCTATCAATCGTTAATGTCTTTCAAAGACCATGTGCTAAATGTCTGGCTTGTGGTGCTATAATAGGGAGGTGGTAGAATCCTCAGAAGGTACCCACCTTTTTTAAATTGCTTGCTAAGTTTTCAAAACACTTCAGAGAAATATGGAGAAGCTATGGGTCCTAGTAGAAGGAAGTAAGTCACTGGGGACATACCCTTGAAGGATATATTGGGACTCCAGACCATTCATGTCTACTTTCTTCCATCTATGAGGTGAAGAGGACTGTTTGACCACATATTCCTACTATGATGTCCTTTGCTGCCACAAGCCCAAAGCAACAAGGCCAACAACCATAGACTTAGATCTCTATATCCATGAGCCAAAATAAATCTTTCCTATTGTTGATTATTTCAGGTATTCTGTCATAGTGACAGAAAGAGGACTAGCACATCTTCACACAGTGCCTGAAACTACTTCCCTTTAAGAAGCCCTTCAGAACACTTAGAAAAAGATCATAATCTTACCCTTCTTGGCCTAAATACAAAATTCTAGCCTTAATTACTGTCTAATTAAATCCCCACAATTTAAATGCATATACTTAAATTTTTTGTAGTTGTAGATGGACACAATGAATGTCTTCACTTTATTTGTTCATATATATGTGGTGCTAAAGATTGAGCCCAGTGCCTCACACTGTTAGGTAAATGCTCTTCCACTGAGCTATAGAACCAGCCCTATTTTATTGTTTTAAATGTTCTTTTTTAATTGTAGATGAACACAATACCTTTATTTATTTATTTTTTGTGGTGCTGAGGATCAAACCGAGTGCCTCACACATGCTAGGGAAGTGCTCTACACTGAGCCACAACCACAGCCTCTGGTATTTTAAATTATATATTTGCTAATAGCTTGGTGTTTCCATCAGTAGTATGTAATACCATAGGCATGATTTTCCCAAGATTACTGCTTATGTATCTTATAATATAGTTCCAATTGAAAAATGGACTTAGAAAAATATCTTGATTTTATTAATAAAATAGTACTTTTAAACCTTCCTCAGTTGAAAGCCCCAGTTTAAAAGTAACTTAATAAAATATCCCAGAGGTGACAGAGTTGGTTAGCAACATTTACCAAATTTCCATGATTGAATCTTTCCTCCTGTACCTGGAAGTAACCTTCATGCTGTTGGTTGTACCCTTAGATGACAGAATTCTGTGGAAAGATTATTAAGGTCTATTTTTTCAATGTCTTTTATTGATCCCACTATAACCACCTCCATTTCAATTTAAGAACTAAAGTCTCTGCCATTCATCTATTCACTCCAAGTTATAATGTTTCTTTTTCTTATATTCAAGATATAACACTTTCTGAGGACATCAAAGACCCTCCATTTCATTCGATTGGTCAGTTGCAACATTCACACAACTTGGGATGAAAACTGTTGCTTTTGTAAATGTCTGCATGCTTTTGTTTAATGTAGTCATGGCAAAAATGTTATAGATGAGATAAATGACACACAGTGTGGGAGAAAGATAATGGAAGAGGAGGGGAAACAGTAAGACAGAAATGGGATAACACTGTTATCTGCAAAGAAAATAAGGGATAGAGGAATAGGTAAGAAAGCTGAGAATGTAGGAAGAAGAATAGAAAAATAAAAATGATCCTCATTCTCTGATTGTCACATCATTGTCACAATGTTGCTGAGCACTAAAATCACACCAGGTGCTGGTTTGGACTAACTTTACATCAGGCTGGCAAAAAAGAACACTATTTTCTCAGCCCATGAAATGTTATTTATAGACAAGGGCAAGGTCACAGAGGGAAGATGAGACAGAAGTAAAGAATTCAAAGCCTTTTTTGACTCTTAACTTATACAAGCTTAGAAAGAGTAGATTAAAAGCAAGGTTTTGAAGGAAGAAATTTAAAAGAATAAGCACATATTTCTCATGTATTTGTATTTCTATAGAAAGATTTTCACAAGAAACCCATACTTGTAATGCATATTTCAGTGCTTTTTAATTTTGATTTGGCAAATAAAGTAATTATGGCTTGTACCTGGTAAATAATTCAAGCCTTTTGGGAAAGTCAAAAGTCACCACAAAAATGTACTCAAGAGATTCCTATAGCAAATGTGTGATAAAAAGGAAATATTAATTTACTAACATTCACTTTAGGACATAAAAGTAGAAAAAGGGAGATATTCTTTTATAAAAAGACTTTAAGAATGAATGTTTCATTTAGGGGCTAAAATCACTAGTTTGTTCAGTATAGAAATTTTTGGAATGTTTCACAGACATATATCATGATTTCACTTGTGGCTTAGGTTGCAGGTTCTCTTTCTGGACATCTTTTGTTTGACAGGATTCCAGCATAGCTCAAGTTCCTGGAGAGTTTAACAATCCGCTTCTGCCAGTGTGTCCATCTATAAGGGTTTAGTGCTTGGATGTCAGAGTGAGTGTTGATGAGACTCGGAAGATCTGGGGAAGCATGTTACTAAGTTGATAAAACATTTCTTCAGAAATACTCTGTAAAAGGTAAAAAAAAAAAAGTTTGTGTTTGTTAAAGCATGGATAATTTAAAATCTTTAGAAGTATTTTAAAATATGATCTCTTTCTAGATACGGACTGCAAAACAGAAAAATTATCTTTCCTGACTGATTTAACTATATGGACTGGGCTGGTTTTCTGACTGTTCTCTGAGAACCTGTGTTGTTTCTATCAAATAATAAGTTTGATCACCAGAAACCCCCTATGTAACACCAATATAATCCATAATAAAATGCCACTAATTTTGGTAAGTTCTATTCAGAATCATTCATTCTCTGTTCATGCCCTTTTTTACAAACCCTTCATAGTCTGTATAAATATGGAAAAAAAACATAGGACAGATAAGTCAAGTTTGGTTTTAGGGGTAAATAAAAGATCTCTTGAGTGGTAGAGGTTGACATCTTTTTTTTTAATATTTATTTTTTAGTTTTCGGTGGACACAACATCTTTATTTTATTTGTATGTGGTGCTGAGGATCGAACCCACCGCCCTGCGCATGCCACGTGAGCGTGTTACCGCTTGAGCCACATTCCCAGCCCAGAGGTTGACATCTTTGACAATAAGTGCCTTTATGGCATCCAAACTCTTCTCCCCTTAAAAAATTGGAAACTGTTAGCATTTTATTATATTTAGGAGTTTAAGGCCACATATCATATGTGTGAGGAATATTATAAGAGATTAAACTGGAGTGAGATCTATTCAGATAACATACCTGTGGCACTAGAAATTGTACAGTCCTAGAAATTCCTCCATCCCATGAAGCCATTTCCATCATAAAACCTAAAATAGAACAATAGACTTTGCTGTGTTATGAGTTTTGGCCTTCCAGTCTCCCAGTCACTTATTGAGAGAAACTGAATTTCATTGTGTGGTTCCTGTCTTGGCTTTGTAGGTAGACACTTGCCCATGGGAAATGCTAAGCCTAATTCTCCATGCCAGAGAGGTTTAACACAGTTTTGTTAACACACTTGGACTTATTTTTTCTCCAGTCCTAGTTGGCCTCCATACAAGGAAGCTAAAACAGACTATTAAAGGTTAAACATATGGCTCTTTTTTTTTTTTTAAGGCAGTAGAGAACAAGTTAGAATCGAAGCAAAATGTAAATAACATCCAAATGTTCTTGTATTCCAGGAGGACTGGAGATTTTTTTTGTAACTAGAAAAAGATAAATTACAAGTCTCTTAAGAAATATTTGATTAACTACAAAACAAAGTCATCAAACAACAGAGGTAACTTTCATATCCTTTCTTCTGGGTTGCTCTGCTTTCAACATTTGTGAGGACATATGGTTGGTTGTTAAATGTGAGGTTCTGCTCACCTTTGACACACTTAAACACAAGTTCTGCTCTCCTTAAGCACCAGGGTATAGTCATTTCCTAAAAACAGAAACACAAAAAATCATTTGCTTTTAACAGAAGTTTGTAAAATTAAAAATACAGTCAGATCCTTATTTGTTTATAATGTTGAATGTCCATGTTGTGAATAAATTCAGACAATTATTTGCTAATCCCAATTGGATTTCTTTTGTTTTTTAGGAACAGAGCTTCTAGTCGTTAGACAATACTTGAGAAAGGCAAATTAATTTAACAAGCCTAGCAAACATGATTTATAAAATGCGTAGATCCTTAACATATTCATGATAATTTTAAAGATAACTATGATGCAGTGATTCCACAACTACTGTCAATGTCTGCATGAATAATTACTATTGATCGAATGAATAATTATTATTAAATTGTATATTTACATAAGCAATAAAATTAAACCATTTTTATTATATAACATTATATTATTGCAAAAATAATGGAATAAGAGTGTATCCTAGCTACCTAATGAATCAAATCCATTCATTTTCTATTTTGCTTTCTAATTGCTGTCCAAATGCACATCTGAATCCCAGGGTCTACAACCAATACATTTTACAATTTTTCACCATGTACTCAGTGAGCATGCCATTTTAAATTCTATTTCTTTTTACTAGAATTATTTTCTCATGTTGCAAGTCTTCATAACTACAAAACAAGTTTGTTATTTAATTATGGTGATTCTAAAACTTTTTGGGTTTCAGAATCTTTAACACTCTGAAAAATACTAACTCCAATATGCCTTTGTTTATGTGGATTATTCACTGCATTAGAAATTAAAACTGATAAATATAAAAATATTTATTTAGTTTAAAAATAACAATGATAAATCCATTTAATGATAGCATAAATAACATTTTTAATGGAAAACCACTATATTTTCCAAAACAAAAAAGTAGTAACATATTCTTTAGATACAATGATCAACTATTTCATGAGCCAAGTCTCATAATTCCTATGCCTCAAGACTTTATGTATCAGTTTTTATGTGTGGTTGTTTCTGCTGACTCTCACTCATAGTGTCTTATTTTCCTTAAGAGTCTACTTATGTTAAACATTTTATTCAAGAATTATACTTAGAAATAAATACTAAAATATAACCAAGTATTAGCATTACTTTAAAACATTACTCTAAAATATAATGTTTTGAAATACCATAGTAATAATCAGAATCAAGGAATTACTATTATTCATTTAGTTTTAATGACATATTCATTATATACATGGAACATATACATATATATATATACACACATATAAAGCATTACTGACAGTGACTTGTCTTATAATTTACTATTAGCTTATTGACACCTTTGAATTATTTAAATAATTACTTGATTAGGACTGGGATTGTAGCCCAGTGTTAGAGCACTCGCCTCAATTGTGGAAGGCACTGGGTTTGATACTTAGCACCACATAAAAACAAAGGTATCATGTCTATCTACAATTAAAAAAAATTTTTTTAAATTACTTGATTAAGGCTAAGTCAAAGTACCACTACTCATATGAAGACAGTTAATGTGAATTTTAAACACAGAGCTTTGAAAACTAACATATAAAATTGATATTATCCAAATGCAGAAACTCAGGACAATACAGTGATGAAAGATTGCAGCACAAATTAGAAAAGGGATGGTAGATTGAGAAGAAAATAACCAAGTCCTCATTTGTCCAAAGATCATCCAATTTTATCCATGAATAACATGCTTTCTTGTTT
The DNA here is from genome assembly GCF_052094955.1 of Ictidomys tridecemlineatus. Lineage (NCBI taxonomy): Eukaryota > Metazoa > Chordata > Mammalia > Rodentia > Sciuridae > Ictidomys > Ictidomys tridecemlineatus. Next base: position 105,701,537 of record NC_135482.1, on the reverse strand, counting down.
TCTATATTTATGTGATTAATATCATGGTCTATAAAAAATATCTATGAGAGAAATAAAGAACTTCACACTCTTGAAATGATATGAATTAACTACAAAGTTTGATAAGCACTATTTGGAGAACATGACAAAATACAATAATGGCAGGACACTAGAGTAGCTTTGAAGTGACAGATATATTATAAAATCAATTTAATTTTCAGATGACATATGCCTTCATATGTGCTTTACTTTAATTTAATGCTGATTAGCAGTGTTAGGAATCTGAAGAAAATGCTAGACAGCAGCATGTACATGCATGTGAAAACACATGCATTCACTTGAGTTGTTTTCAAATCTTTCATATGCCTACAGAGACTCTACCCCAAGCTTAAGGTAGATGTTTGACTGTTTTTTTATCCTTTTTGTCTCTGATTAAAAACAGCACCTAAAAACAATGGCTTTGGATACATGGAAAAGGCTAAATGGTAAGCTTTAGAAGACAATAAGGTCAAGACAGGGCATGAATTATTGGATGTCATCATAGGATGTGGCCAGCAGTTTTATAAGGAGCTCACTTTTTGAAACAAAGCTTAGTATATATTGCATAGTAGGTATAATATAGAATCTGATGGATCAGCTAATGGCATATGAAGTTTTTGTTCATGTACTCTAGGTAATGGCAAAGTGACTAAATCTTAGTGACATGTCTGAGAGAATGCATTGTGAAAGAAATCTACTGAAGAAGCTGGGTGGGTAATGTGAAACACTTTAGAGTTTGGAACTAGGGCAGAAATTTGGTCCCAACAGTTATACTTTAGATGGTACATGGAAATTGCACATAGAATAAATTTTAAATCTGTGAAACAAATTAAAATGTCAATTCTAACTAAGACAATGCCTTCTATCTATCTGAGGTTAATGGCCATATGTTGATTCTCAACTTGAATCCTTGGTTTAGGGGCTGAACTGTGGAGTTAGTATGTATTTTAAGGTCTTCATTGTACATCTTGGAAGTCAGATATAAGAATTATTTTCTGAGTTTATTCTAATGGGAAAGATTCCAAGATTTTTCTTTCCTTCTCAGGTATATGCTTATGAGGTACCTGAAACACTTGTATTAATCAGCTTCATAGCCATTATCAAAAGGTGAAAGTCTGGCTTTATTTTTTATTTTCCACATTAAAAAAACACCAGTGTAGGTACACCACTTTAGAAAACAATTTTACTATTTCTATCAAAGAAAAACACATAGATAGCCTGAGAGTTAATAATTCCATAATTCCACCTTAAATGCCATTCCCAAGAGAAGTGTCAAAACATATGTGCTAGATAGAATGTTTATAACAGTATCAGTCACAACAACCAAAATCTAGAAATTGCCCAAATGTTCATAAATATTAGAAGGGCTAATAATTTTGGTCTAGTCACAGACTGGAATAATATATAACATAAAAAAGAACAATCCATAATCATACATAATAATCTGGAAATCTCATAAACATAATATTGAATGAAAGAAGTCAGATATAAGATAAACCACAAAACAACTAACTCATCCATAATTTTTGAGGTGAAAATAGTGGTTGTCCTGTAGAGGGAGTGTTTTAAGTAGCTGTAAGGGAACATGAGGGTGGTTTCTGGGTTCTGGTAATGTTCTGGGTATATGCTTGCTCAGTTTGTGAAAATTTGAGGCGAGCACTTATGTATTATAAGTATTCCAATAAAAACAAACAAAATCTTAATTGACAAAAAATTAACAAAACTAAAAACCTTAAACCCCCAATTATTTCACAATTTATTAGTATACCCAAAAAAGTCAGGAACTCAGGATTTCTGACTTATAGACTCATTCCACATCTATTAGGTTACATTGATCTTAATATGACAGTATTTTCTGATTACAAATACTTATAGAGATGAAACTGGTTTGTTCTTCTTCTTCTTTTTAAACTGCAAGTAATTTTTATTGACACTTTAAATATCATAGGACATGAACTATTTCAGACCTTGCACACACTAATACATAGTAACTGGGTGTCTAGCGGCTAATTTGGGAAATAGCACCGGAAAATGCTTTGGGATCCTTGTACAAAAGCTAAAGTACATATTACTCCTATATCTTGTGAAGTGTTGTCTGAGTTTATAGGATAAACTTCTTGACCTTGAATGGATATTTAAATACAACAAAGGAGAAGATCATGGCTCAATATACTTTTGTGAATTAAATTGGACACTTTGGAAACAAACTTAATGTTCTGCAGCTGGCTGTCCCAATTTAAAACATGTAACTTTTGTGACATTGTGGGAGAGGGCATGCTAGCAGTATCAAATGTCTGGAAGTAAATCTGAACTTAGTGACTTTTGGAAACACTGTTTTTGAGGTTGTTTCCCACCTACATACAACCATTTTTATAAACTGGTTAACCAGGAGTCCAGCTGCAGGAATATTTGGATGTTTCCTTGTGGCAGAAATTCATCATAAAGTTTGTTATTCCCCAAAGACCCTTTTATAGATGGGCTTGTTAGTGATGACAATTTAACAATAGCTAAAAAATCATGATGGAAGTAAAACTTTATAAAGCTACAGGGAAAACAGAAAAACATGTTTGTCCATCTCTCCTGATGCCATATTAGGTATGAGTGAGGCTACGGAAGTGGAATGAGAAGTGAGGAAGTCTACTGCAGCCTCCACAGGATGGTGCCAGCATCCTTTTCACACACACACAAAAAAAGTATATTGTGAAGATTTACCAGACTAGACTATAAATGGGAAATAATTCAAAACATCCTGTCCTAGATGGAACTGGTTATCTTTAAATTATATTAAATTACAGCAGTTAATATAGAATTTAAAATGAAGTAAATTCATGAATGTAATATAATGAGTCTAAGTGGAATCTTAAACTAAAATGTAAAAAATTACATTTTTTATACTATCTTCTAAAATATAGCATTTCCACATTATTTACTTACTAGTAACATTCAACAATCAAGATCGAATTTCCTTCTTGAAATTTACAGTCTGCACTTAGTAGTCATCAATTTTGCTTTTAAAAAATCTCTTCTTAAAATAAGCAAGCACAGAGTTGCTGATATGAGCCTTTATCACCAGGTTGACAGCTGGCTTTCCTAGGACTCCTAGCATCCTTTGGGCTTGAGGTTCCTTTCTTTCTCCAGACAATCTAAAGTTAAATTTTGGTCTTTGCATTATTTTTAACTTAGCCTTCTAACTATTTTTTTTAAATGTGGGTAAAGGAAGAAGGCAGAAGAGAAACAGAATGAGAATTTTTAAAACAGAAAGATTTTTAAAATTAAAAATGTCTCCCAGTGCAGTGGGGCACACCTATATTCTGAGCTTGAGAGACTGAGGCAGGGGGACCACAAGTTCATCCTGGAGGAAATGTTAAACTGAGGCTGACTTCTTCCTGTTATCTAGCATCTCTTTCCATTACTTTTTAATGTCTTCTCAGAGAGTACAAACTCATTGTAATTCTGGCATAAGCCAAACGTTAATATGGAAGTAAATCTACTGCTAATTAAGACAAAAATGGAGGAGAAAGAGGAAATGAAGTAGGGGAAGAAAAGGAGAATAGGAAAATGTTATAATTTTCTGAACATAAATGGTGAAGTACTATTCACTGTTTTATATGTCAGTCAATTCTATTAACATGATAGAAAAATGTAAAGGTCTATTAGTTAAAAAAAAGGGAGGGGGCTTTTAAAATGTAGATTATTAAATAATATGAATATGTATCATATTCATTGAAAAGATTTTTCTATCTGCTTACCTCTGACATATCGTGAACCAGCAACAGAGGAATGCTTATTGTTGTGATGTCATGGGTGCAGCAAACCTTGAGTATATTTCTAAGTCCCATAATGGCAGGATCACGAGCAGTGATATTTCCTGATTTCACATTGTCATCCACACAAAGATGGAAAGCAACATGGATTTCTGAGAGATTAGAATGTCGTGTTATGTAAAATTCCCCTGTGAACAATAGATATAATCATGATTTTTAAATACATAAGTCACATTCATTAATGGGCATTATAAATAATTGCAATGAGCAGTCAATATGTTGAGTTAGTTTGGATCAGGAACCTATATGGGGCTCATGAAACTCCTTAATTCTTCTTAGCAATAAAATTCTTTTATTTACATATATTATCATATATTATCTTTAAGAGACTATAGCTTATGGTCTATGACTATAGGATTTTGTCTACCTCATTTAATATTCTGTTTCTAGCACATAGATGGTCCTCAGTAAGTACTTGTTGAGTGAATCGATGAATGTTTCAGACTACATCCTGGAGCAGTAACGTCTCTGCTCTCTACAATCATTTCTTTTCCTATGTAGCCACAATAGCAAAATAAAACAACAACAACAGAAAAAAACCTCATCAGCTTTTATTTTCTATGCATTTTGTCATTATAGAAAAAAATATAAAACATAAAAATGCGTTTTTACAAATGTATGTACCTGGAAGTCCTGATATGTCCTTCAAGGAAAGATTTGATCATGTCTGTCCTTTTACATTAACCCTTGACCTCACAAATTTCACTTGTGCTTGTATTAAAGTAATTATCCAAGGGTTTTACTTTTAAAGATATAGTATATTTATATTTAAAAGTACTTAATATACTTTGGCATTATGTTCAATATTACTAGTTACTAGCATATATAAGTTGTACTCATAGATGTCTTTCATAGTCCTCAGGCAAAGGTCTTTTTCTTTTAACTTGAACAAGATATTAGAACAAGAAAAAAGAAATTAAAGAAGGGAATTTTAGAGACACCAAAATAAAATGGACAAAGAGAAAGTAAAAAGGAAATTGGTGAGGCAGAAGAGAAACAGAATGAGAATTTTTAAAACAGAAAGATTTTTAAAATTAAAAATGTCTCCCAGTGCAGTGGGGCACACCTATATTCTGAGCTTGAGAGACTGAGGCAGGGGGACCACAAGTTCATCCTGGAGGAAATGTTAAACTGAGGCTGACTTCTTCCTGTTATCTAGCATCTCTTTCCATTACTTTTTAATGTCTTCTCAGAGAGTACAAACTCATTGTAATTCTGGCATAAGCCAAACGTTAATATGGAAGTAAATCTACTGCTAATTAAGACAAAAATGGAGTTATGATTTCCCAGAAAGGCACTGAAAGACACGGTCTGCTTATCAGAAATCTGGTGGACTAATGAGACAATATTGTTCTGGGCCCAATGAAGTGTGTAACCTCCTTAACTCTTACTATGAATTCAGACGATGGAAGTCACAGCATTAAGTATGGGCTGTAGTCCAGCAGTGAGGTAGGATGACTTAGTGGACAAGTCAGGTGCTCCTAATCCCCAATCTGGCACTGCTTTATTCGACCTTAAATGACTTCCCTCTTGGTCTCATTTTACCCATTAATAAAATGGGGGTCAGTCCTAAAGCTGGCAGTCCAAATGAATATGATATAGGGGAAAAAACACTAGATTGGATGTTAAGGAGATTTGTTTTTAAGGACTTTTTGGGTGAGTGATCTTGGGAAAATCAATTCAATTTATTGATTATCTTAAATCCTGTATATGAAATATGAAAAGTAATGCCTTGCTGCTTTCCTTACAAGGCTGTTGTGAGAATTAATAATTTAAAATATAAAGACTTAGATCATGATAAAGTAAGTAAGTTACTACTGACTTACAAATACATAAATACAACTGCTTTCTCTCACAATTTAAAAATCTTAAATGACTTGTGATTTAGCTCTTTTTTTTTTTTCCATCTGAAAATATCTTGGTTGTATAGGCATCCTTTACCTCAATGGAAACTCCAGTGCTCCAGTGCTATTAGGACATCTAACTCAATAATTTAGTAGGATATTTTTTACATATATATATATATATAAATTAATAGTAATTCAGAGGATATACCATAAATCTGAGTTATCCTTTTCTAAATCAGACTAAATCAGGTATATCCTCTTAATTTGGCAATAATAATTATACTAATCTTTAAGCTTTTTTGAAAAAAGGAATAAGGAAAGAAATAATACACCAATAAAGAATTGAGTTTAAAAAGCTAGAGATAATGATGCCTCTGAACTAGTAATAAAATTGATAATATTTTAAGAAAACCAGAGAATATGAATGATTTAAATTATTATCTATGAAAAGGAATATGATAAATCTTCACTGAAGGTTTTTTTCACCTGGAGAAGACTGATTTCCTGTTCCACCTGGAGAAGACTGATTTCCTGTTCCACGAAGTGGAAGAAGCAGAATGTGGTGACTCTAACATTATCTACACAGGTAGGATATCTGAAAGTGGAAGGAAACTCAGAGGCTGATAACCACAAACTGACTGGACCTGACAAGATGAATACACAAAATGGGTATATTTCCTTAAAATAAATGTAATGTGACCCATATATCAAAGATCTGGGGGAAGGAAATGTAATACTACCTTAAAGAAGAATAGAATACTATCATGAGATGGCTATTTCTGAAATTGTAAAATTTATCACTTAGTTTAAAAGACTTTTTGCTTATAGTACACAAATAGAACTTCTTTATTACACCCTGTCTTAAAAATGCTATTAAGCATATCAGAGAGAACTCAATCAGAAAGATGGGGAAAGACTGAATTCCTGTTGTTAAAAAAAAAAAAAATTCAAGAATAACAGAGGAAACAAAAGAAGTGAAAAGCAGGAAAAGGTAAGGGGAAATGGAAATAAGATTCTACAGATGATCCATGTTCTCTCTACTAGCTCAATTATTTCTATTTCTATTTTTAGGTATTATTACTTATACTTAACAGCAAAAATAATCATTGGTTTATTTCTTTTTTTTTTAAAGAGAGAGTGAGAGAGAGAGGGGGACAGAGAGAGAGAGAGAATTTTTTAATATTTATTTTTTCTTAGTTCTCGGCGGACACAACATCTTTGTTTGTATGTGGTGCTGAGGATCGAACCTGGGTCGCACACATGCTAGGCAAGCGCGCTACCGCTTGAGCCACATCCCTAGCCCCTGGTTTATTTCTTAAGAAACAAAGACACAACATATAAATTTAAAATAGCAAATAATAATAAAATTATGGAACTTATTGAACAATTTTTCTTGTACAAATCTAAAAGTCATTACTAGTATAAAAAAGATTTACATTGGAGAACATCTGAGAAAGTATGTAATATAGATAAAATAATATTTTAAAGTGATATGCTGGAAAATTCTTTATAATGTATACCATGAGAATTTATTCTTCAGATCTATAATTTTCATGTATATGATTATAAGAAAATAGTAATTTAACACAAAATTATACTTACCAGGTAAAATATTTAAATAATTTCTCTCAGTATTTTTATTCTTATCATCATTTCCTCCATTTTGGTTTCCAGAATCTATACATAAGATGATGCAACATGAAAGAACATCATAACATATAAAACATGTTACCACCACTATTTTCACAAGCACAATAACAACAAAAATTTACTAAGCATCTCTATGTGCCAGGCATTCTATTACAAGTTTTACATGGATGGCCTCATTTAATTCTTACAAAATCCTTATAATCAGAAACCCTAAGATGGTAGTAAAATTACTATTTTCATTTCTTTCCTTTTGGTGCTGAGGATTGAATTCAGAGTCTTGTGAGTGCTAAGCATCTACCATTGTATTGAACTCCCGGAACAATCTTTATTCTATACCTGAGGAAATAGGCTTAGATTAAGTTAAGTACCTTAATCAAATATGCATAGATAAGAGGTAAAATTGGATCTTAACCCCCCACCATGCTCATATCCTAAATCCTATAGTCTTAACCACATCAGACTTTCCAATAGTTTATTTTTCATCTGGAAGGTTCAAGGCACTAGGTTAACTACACATAAAATAACTTCATTAGATAGCTGTGGAGTGGCCATCTGTATTTTTAGAACATGAGTCACTGTTGTTGGTATAACTTGTTCAGGACTACAAATAAATGACTTGTAGCACCAGGAATCACTTTTACTCAGCCCATTCCTGAGATTTATTTTTATTTGACACTACACACAATTAACTTCAAAGAAATATGTGAGACTCTATTTCAAACAGAACTTCTTTTTTTCAGACATTTAGTGGGTTTTTTGAAAGCCTGATACCAACAAAACTCCTATTAGGTAAATATGAGAACACTTCATACTCCAATCCCCTTTTCCTGTTTTAATGGGTAATACTTTGTTTAGTAATACTGAAGAAGATGGCTATTTTTATTTTTTAAAATGCATATAAAATGTACATAAAAGAATTTTTACCTATCATGGACTGTAGAATTATAAGGATGATAATATATAATAACCACAATAAGAAAAACAATGGAATGCCTTAGAATAAACAAGCATTTGTGTTATCAGGATGTAAACTTTTTTTTTCAATGATTTTTTAAATTGAGTTTTAAATGACAGCGGAATGCATTACAATTCTTATTACATGTATACAGCATAATTTTTCATATCTCTGGTTGTATATAAAGTATGTTGACACCAATTCGTGTCTTCATACATGTTCTTTGGATAATGATGTCTACTGCATTCCACCACAGGATATAGGTAGGCATGGTCAGAAGAGTCAGAGGAAGTATTTTCACAAAGCTCTTCTATAACATGCAGGTTCCTTTAAGAAAGTTGTCTTTTATAAACCTACTTGCTTCACTGACTCACTTAAACCACAAAGTAGTTGCTTGAACAAGAACAAAATAATACCATGATATACATGCACTGCCTTAACCATAGGTGGTTTAAAAACTTCCTGTCATTTACTGCATATTTTCTATCTCTCATACTTAGAATCTTCCTCCTTTTCCCATACTTATCATGATCTCAATCTTTATGTTTTTAGTTTTACTAAGAATAATATTAAAATGTTTCCGATCACATCATTTCTGATTTGAATGAGATGAAGGAAGAAGATGATAGAAGAACCAGAGGACATTTTCTGAAAGGTCCTGTTTTAGGATACACTTCTATACTGACTTCCTAATATTTAGCCTGGCTTTGACACATAAAACACATATTGCTACAGCAAAGCCACAGTTACCATTAGTGGGAATATAAACTGACAGAGTTGCTATGGGGATTGCCAATGCTGTAAAAATTATGATTATATGTGCACTTTAACTCAAAAGTTTTTCTTTAGGTATCTATTCTATAGATGTGCTTACTGCTTATACACATCATAATGATTCATATGCACAGTTATTTGTGCATTACTACTTACAATTTAAAAAGTAGGAATAAATGAAATGTCTACCAATAAGAGACTGGTTAATAATAGGATATCCTGCAATGGAATACTATGAAATAGCAAAAAGACATAAGAATAATCTTTACGGACTAATATGAATGAGCTCCAAAATTATTTAATACAAAAAGCAAATAACAGAATAGTGTGTATATAAAGCTACCATTTGTGTAAAAGAGGAAATAATATAAATTATATAAAGCACACATACATGTGCTTATATATACATAAACATTAAGTCTGTATGTTACAAATAAGCTAGCCCTGGCTGCTTCTGGAGAGGGAAACTGGATGGCCGGGGGACAGAGTAAGGAAGACTTTCACTGCTTGCTCTCTCATACAGTTTGAAATGTGAATCTTGTGAATGTTTATCTATTTAAAAAATGACTAAAACATTGCGTAAGTATATTGAATCGATAAGGAAACTATAGTGAATGCAGATCAAGTTAATACTAGATGCCCCATTCTAGCTTTAGGAGAAAAGAAGGAATTCTACATTTATAGGAAAGAAACAAAGACACCAAGCAAAGGTATAATATACCTCACTGCTTACTACAAAAATGCAAAATGTATGTACTTAAAGTATTGTAAGGGTTTCTTTTAAACACTTGAGGGACAAAAAAAAGTAACCAAAGTATCAGCAGGAGATTTAAAGGTTTGAGCAACCCCAACTTTAAAACTTACCATATTTTATTTCCTGAGCATCAATAATAAATTTTTATAAGAGATAATAAAATGTTGTGCACGCAATAGTTAGAATAGAGTATGTGTTATAATTTTATGTGTGTGATATCATATGGAATGTCAAAGAAATAAGATAAACACACCTTACAAGTATTTTGAAATGATTATTACGTTAATATTCAGCTCCTAACAAAACAAACTTATGGCACCAATTTGTAAAGAAACTACTTTTTAAATCTTAATATTTCAATCAAAGATCAGCTAAACTGCTTTGTAACTTAAAGAGTTTTTTCCTTCAAGTATAACTATAGTACTGAAATTTAAAAATGGTTTTCACTAAAGAAAATCATTTTTTAAAAAGAGAAAACTAAGAACAGAATTCAAACTTTTGAAGATCTTAAATTTGTTCTTAATTTTCTTCCTCCAACTTCTACCAATATCATTTTCTATATGATTTTACTGATAACCTCTGTGCCATTACAGTGACTAGGGACAAAGCACACTATGATCATTACTATCCAAAGTACATGTATGAAGACCACACATACACACACACACACACAAAGTGAGTTCTAAAGATTTGAGTTCTACTGACCATGTGCTTCTTTCAACTTGCTCCTGCGCTGTGTTCTAGCATAAAGTGCCACCTGCTGGACAACTTCCAGTTGCTCTTCAATTCGGGGAAAATGGAAGTCAGTGCACTCTTGGCAAACTGTGGCAAAATCTAAAGGACCCCCAAAATTGACAAACTTCTAAATGTGAACTATTAAAAATTTAATATTTACTTATAGACAATTAGATCTAAGAAAAATAGAAAATGAAATTGCTGAGTATGATTTTTTATAATTTCTTATGATAACCATAAAGTTATGGTATAGCAACTTTGTTTTAATCAGAAACTTAACCTCTCACTCAAAAGAGTATAAAAAATTAGTAGATAAAGAAATTTTAATATAATTGCAAGTCTTCTTTAAATAACAGATATGTTGATCACAATCTACTCCAAAATGCTACAAAAATACAAGCAGGTTCTTCCATTTATGAGCAATAAATTCTGTTCAAGCCTCTTCCAAAAACAACTGTAAAATTCCATATATTTTATATATTCAAAAATTTAGAAATAATTATAGAAGTGAGGTATACTACTAGGAAGAATTTCACATAGTACATTTGAGAGGTAGAAATATTAAAAAAAAAGAAAGAAATGGATGAACTAAATTCCCTAAATATCTGCTTCTAAATTGAAAAATACATTTGTACCTTGATTATTATTCTTGTTTTACCCTGAAATAAGAATCCTAAAAGAGTATCATATACAGTATAATAGAACTGTAAGAAAGAATAAATGTCAGGAGGCATTCTACCAGTGCTAGGTATGAAACAAATCTAAAATAGTTATGACTAGCTATGTTTACTGTTTCGTCTATTTGATTGTTGGGAGTGATTATTAAAAAGATACAGTTTCTCCAAAATTCCTTTCTTTATAAGAATTGTATTTAATGAAATAAATATGAATAATGTCAACTTACCTCTCTTAATACCACTATATGAATTAATTCGATTATCTACTAGTAAAACCAGACCACAGAGAGATGTGGAATAAAGTGACAGTGCTGTTTGGAGCCGATGGAGTTTCACACCACTTCGATGGTTTCTTTTATGCTTACAGAAGTCCAGCATGTCTGCTCTCAACAATCTCAAATTATGCATGGTCTTCAACTGGGCTCCTGGGGGTAGGCAACAATCTCAGAAAGAAACTTAAATAACTACAGAAATCTAGTATAATAGGATGCAAATCTCTATGGCAAAAATAAGTCTTTGCTACAATAATGATTAAAAATGGGCTTTGCAACTTCTCATTTTAATAACTACTGTAATTTAATCTATCTGAAAAAATAATGTCTAGACTAAAACAAAAATCCTACAGCCAACAAACTACAGGCTTTCTTGGAGCAGGATATGATTTGGAATTGAAGATAACATAGGTACATTAAGGATTTTTCTTTTAGAGTATAAGTAAAATTTCAGAAGTATCAATAAATAATAACTGCAACGAATTTAAAATACGTACCTAAGTGAATAGTAAAACTTTCTTCTAACTTTCTCTGTTCCTCATAAATCCTTCCAACTGCTTCCACAGATTCTCTGAATTGATTTGGCTGAACTTTAATTTCCTCACTGAAATTAATAAAATCATTGATTTTCTTTCTTTAGGTGTTTGTCAAAAACTTTTCTTGAACTTTATGAGAAAAAAGTGAACCATCTTTAACCAATGATGACAAGTAAGACTCTAAGCACTAACTGGTTCTAAAATTTCCATTTGTTCTATCATTTCCTCACAGTAAGTAATTTAGATAATTCTTATCAATCATTAAAATATCAATGAACATATTGCCACTTAAAATTTCTTAAGTGATTAGCTTATTAACATTCAAATCACATTATGCCTATTTTAAAATCCATGATATAACTTATACCAAGGTTAACTGTAGGCAAAATTAGAAAACAGGTGAAAGTTGAGTACAGTGGTGCACACCTGTAACCCCAGTTACTTTGGGAGACTGAGGCAAGAGGATCACAGGTTTGAGGTCACCCTGGGAAACTTAGGGAGATCCTGTATCAAAATAAAATACAAAGGGCTGGGGATGTAGCTCAGTGGTAGTGCCCTGGGTTTAATATTCAGTATTGCTGAAAAAAAAAGGTGTTGGGAGGGGCAATGAAACATTGTGATGGCAATAAAAATTATAACACAGATAAGTAATAAAAAAGATGAAGCTTATTTTAATGTATCTGCATCCTCTATTTTTTTTTATCATTTCCTGTCTTTTTTAACCTCCAACATTTTATTCCCACAAAATGCTCTCTTTAGTCTGCTGTGTTCTTTATATTTCCTGAAAAGTTTTTCAAAAAGGAGTTAAACTTGTATAACTATTCAATTCAAATTTCAAGGGTAAATGTATACATGAGTCATCTGCTCTACCGACTAAAATTTGGGGTTAATCCAAACTGCCTCATTAATCTTACTGATTGATTTCATTAATAAATACAGTAAAAACTAAGAAATAAATTTATATTAATAAATATTCCCATCTTAGAAGGTAGAAAGTCATAAGAAAATATTATCCCCACTGTAATATCAACAAAAAGTCAGATAATTTATGAAGCTTATCAGAGATTGGAAGTAACAACACATCCAAGAAAACTTAATTCCAAAATGTGACATGCCCCTCCAAGGAGAGATGGGATACAGTTTCATTTTTGTCAGGACATGGTTGGAATAGGTTGCTGCCATACAAGGAAGTAAACAGAAATCAATAAAATTTTATAGCTTCTTAAGAGCCAAACATGTTGATTTGTAATAGTTAGGAGCCACAGGCTTATGTACTTGCAAAAATTTATCCACCAAGTGCTTCCACAAAAAAACTTGCAGCAGAAGATAAAAGAACACTCCTGGGGGTAGAGTCAGAAGTCATTAGAACATTCCATATCCATGGCTGAGATATATATAATTTGCTCAAGACTAGAACTGGACAAAGATAACAGAATTGGACAACAAATGGACAAAGTGACTGGCCCTGTCCCCGAATTATGAGCCCAGTGCCAAGTAACAAGCAAAAGTAATACATTGCTGAGAGGAAGAGCAATGGTACACAGAAGGACTCCATTCTGTGGCACAGGCATGCAGACTGAGGATGGATCAGAATCACAGAAAAAATCTTCTAGAACCCCAACTTCCAATCCAAGCTTAAAATAGCTTTAGACTATTACTGTAGAAAAAAAAGCCCTTTGGGTATTGAAGGTACTGAGACACAACAAAAACCAAAATCTGTTCAACTGCTGATAAGTAAGATCTGTACAACCTTCATATTCATTGCCTGTTGATTTCTAAATGTAATACTATTTGCCTTGGTCTTACCCAAATATCTAACATTCAGAAAAAAAGGAAAAGGAAGAGAGAGTTAAGAAGAGGAGGAAGAAGATGTTGAAGAGGAGGAGGAAAGACACCCTGAAAAGCAAGGGGGAAAAAGAAACTCCCTGTCAAGAAATAAAGCAATCAACAGAAACAAATTTAGAGATAACACAGATATTGAGTTGAAAAGAAAGAGATTTGCAAATACCTATGATTAATATGTTAAAAGATCTAGTGGAAGAAGTAGATGAAATATAAGGACAGACAGGGTATTTTAGCAAAAAGAGAAAACATGAAAATACTTGAAACAACATATTTGATTATCACAGATAACTCATTTTATAATTCCATCATTGCCCCGAAAACAACATCAAATGAAGATTTTAGAATAATAAAAAACTATAGACCAATATACATACATACAGATACATATATACTGGTGGATATATGTCATACATGTATATAACATATATAATGAAATAACGTATCATGACCTATACGTAAAACCTAAATCTACAAAACTGCTAGAAGAAAACATAGGAGAAAATCTTTGTGATCTTGGATTAGGCAAAAATATCTTAGATAAGACAAACTACTTAAAAACTGATAAATTGGCAGAGTACAAAGGATTCTGATACTGCCATGTGGCTTGAAGTCACTATACATTTGTCGAAATGCATTGAATACACAACAGGAATGTGCATTGTTTACAAATGTAAATGATGAACTTTGGTTGATTATGATATGTCAATATAGGTTCTCAATTACAACAAGCACACCACTCTTCTGGGGAATACTGACATGAAGAAAGATACATATATGTGGATTGGGGATAAATCTCTGTGCCTTCCTCTTAATTTTGTTGTGACCTTAGTATTACCCTGAAAAACTAAAGTGTTTAATTTAAAATAAAAGTGATAAACTGCACTGATTAACTGTAAAATGAAAAACGTCGGCTGAGGAAATGGCTCAGAAGCAGAGTGCTTGCTTAGCATGCAAAAGGCTCTAGATTTGATTCTCAGCACTGCAAAAAGATAAATAAATAAAAAATTTAAAAAACTTTTTTTAAAAATGTGCTCTTTGAAAAACACTATCAAGAAAATGAAAAAAAGATAAGCCATAGAATAGGAGAGAATATTTATAAAATATCTGTTTGAAGATAGACTTGTATCCAGAATATTTAAAGAACTCTTATAACTCAATAAGAAAACACAAAGGAGATAGAAAATTAACACATGAAAAAATGTTCAACAACATTAGCCATCAGGAATATGCAAGTAAAATTATAATGAGATACAACTACTAGAATGGTGAATAGTAATACCAAGTATTGACAAATATGTGGAGTATCCAGAATTCTCATTCATTAGTGGGAGGAATGCACAACCACACAAACACTTTGGATAACAGTCTGGCAGTTGTTTATGAAGATAAACAAATACCATATGACCTAGAAATCATACTCCTAGATAGTTATGTAAGGGAAATAAAAACATAGCTATACAAAGACCTGTACATGACTGGTTTTAGTGGCTTTATTTTATAATTGCCCCAACCTATGTCCTAAATGTCTACTACAGAGTAAATAGATAAATAAATGAACAGAAGACTAAAAGATAATAAAATATAAAGAACTGGGCCTGGGGTTATGGCTCAGAGGTAGAATGCTCACCTTGCATGTGTGAGGCACTGGGTTCGATCCTCAGCACCACATAAAAATAAAATAAAAGTATTTGTCTATCTACAACTAAAAATATATTTAAAAAAGGAAAGAACTACTAATACCCAGAACGACATAAATGAATCCCCAAAATACTTTGCCAAGTGAAAGAAGCAAGGTAAAAATGGCTACATAGAGTTTGATTCCATTTATATGACGTGCTGGAAAAAAAACTATAAGGGCAGAAATCAAACAGGTTGACGGGCTGGGATGAGGAAAGGGGGTTGACAATGAAGGTGTAAAAGAAAAATGAAGGTGCAAAAGCAACAGTTAGAGGCCAATACACAATGAAATTGATCCTATGCATTGAATTTCAGAAACTACAGTAGCTAAGTAAGGGATAACTTGTAGCAAGGGGCTTTTTTGACTTCCTTAAATCAGTTGCTTTCAACTTCTTTGTCTATAATATACTATACAGATTTTATATTTTAGCTCAATATATACATTCATTTACATAAAGTTTCATGCATATGCACTCTGGCATTTTTTCCTTTCTCAACTCTATTCTAGTCTATTTAATTGTTGTTTTTAAAAGTTTGGTTGGAGAGTGAGGATCTAGGATTGTTCCTAGAAGACTGCAACCAAGAGTTTGAAAAAAATAATAAAGCAAATGAAAGATTATAACATAGTTTTAGTAAGTAAGAAATGATATAGGGACCAGGGAAAAGAGTTCATTGATAATCTATCCATCTGTCAATTTATACATTCCATAAATATTTACTGAGCATGTCCTATGTGCTACTGCCAAGAGCTAAATACTTGGCAAGGAGTTGGTATATAGTGGTTTAACAAACAGTCAAACAAAACAGACATAATTCTTGCTTTTAAGCCAAGTGTTTTAGTTAGTTCCTGTGACCAAAGTACCTGACAAGAACAACTTACAGGAGGAAGTTAGTTTGGGGCTCAGGGTTTCAGAGGTCTGAGTCCAAACACAGTCAACTCCATTGCTCTAGGTCCAAGTGAGGCAACATATCATGGGGGAAAGGCACACTGAAGGAAAACTGCTCAGCTCATAGTAGTGTCAGGAAGCAGACTGGGAAGGAAGGGGGCCACAGGGAAGATGCACCCTTCCAGGGCACACACCCAATGACATACCTCTTCTAGCCATGCCCCACATTCCTAGAATTTCCATCCAGATAGTCCATTCAAATTAGGATAGACTAATTAGTTTCAGATCTCACAATCCAATCATTTTATTTCTGCATATTCCTGCATTAACAGGAGCTTTCAGGTGACACTCATTACCAAACCATAACAGCAAAACTAGTGGCAGACTGACATCACATAAATAAAATGCTATTTTTAAATGTTCACAACATATACTAGCATGTTCTGTAAATAGGTTTATTGTATTTTCTTAATGTATTTCTAGCTTAATGTACTTTAGGATTTCAAAGAATAAAGAAATGCCCAATGTTTTCTTTGATATAAGGAGGTTGATCCATAGTGGGATAGGGAGCAGGAGCATGGGAGGAATAGACATACATACAACTAGTAAGTAATTTAGGCATGGTTAAGTTCTAGGGCAATATGTGAAACAGTTTATTTAGGCCACATGTGACATACAAGATATAAATTATGAACCCCCCCCTAACATTTCTGTACCTTGTACATGCTTCTATTTCTGCACATCTTAATCTACATGGTGTTGTTTAATTTACAGGTCAGTCTCTCTTTTTAGAATATAAGTGAAACATAGGCAAGCTAATTGCACTGAGCAAAACCAATTTAAAAAAAATAAAAGATAGTAGTATTTAGGTATACACACCTAAAAGGTTTAGAAAGCTAAAGTTCTAGAGATGAAATCACTATTTTAGACCAATTAGTTACCACTCACCTGGCTCCAAAATAATCTACATTTAGTGTCTCTATAAAAGGTGGGGAATAATAGCATAAAATTATCTTGAATGTGATAACTTAAAATATACACAAGTAACAAGGCTCAACTTTATAGTAAATATAAACTATTACTAACAATAGACTTTTATATGAATAAGAACAACACATGGGGCTGAGGATGTGGCTCAAGTGGTAGCACGCTCGCCTGGCATGCGTGTGGCTCGGGTTCGTTCCTCAGCACCACATACAGACAAAGATGTTGTGTTCGCCGATAACTAAAAAATAAATATTAAAAAATTCTCTCTCTCTAAAAAAAAAAAAAAACAAAAACACATGACTAATACCTGAGTGAACTGTTGTTGGGGTTTTTTAGATCTTGATGAAGTTTTATTACCCATTCCTGATATTCTTGCTTTTGGATGGCCGTTGATTGTTTTAATTCATTTGACCATTTATTTTCTAAGTCCTAAAAGAGAAAATGTGCCAACTGGTTAATTTTTTTATGTAAAAAATAAATAGGGGGCAGGGGATTAGCAAGGATGGTGGAATGTGATGGACATCATTATCCAAAGTACATGTATGAAGACACGAATTGGGTGTTAATATACTTTATATACAAACAGAGATATGAAAAATTGTGGTATATATTTGTAATAAGAATTGTAATGCAAAAAAAAAGAATGGGAAGTTATACTCCATGTATGTATAATATTTCAAAATACATTCTATTTTTATGTATAACTAAAAAGAACAAATAAAAAATTAAAAAAAAATAAAATTGCTATACTACAGTGACTAAATAAATAAATAAAAAGTAAGCTGGGCACAGTGATGCATGCTTGTAATCCTAGTGGCTTGGGAAGCTAAGGCAGGAGGATCATGAATTCAAAGCTGGCTATAGAAATTTAGCGAAGTGAAGTCAGCCAATCCCCAAAAAACCAAATGCCCAATGTTTTCTTTGATATAAGGAGGCTGATCCATAGTGAGATAGGGAGCAGGAGCATGGGAGGAATAGACAAACTCTAGATAGGGCAAGGGGTGGAGGGGAAGGGAGGGAGAATGGGATTAGAAATGATGGTGGAATGTGATGATCCTTATTATCCAAAGTACATGTATGAAGACATGAATTGGTGTGAATATACTTTGTATACAACCAGAGATATGAAAAATTGTGCTCTATATGTGTAATATAAATTGTAATGTATTCCACTGTCATATATAAATAAAAAAAGAAGAAAAAGAATTTATGGAAAAACCTTAACAAAGTAGGACATGAATATGAAAATTGCCTTTCTGTGTTAATAAATAAAATGTTAAAAAAAAAGAAATTTAGTGAGGCACTAAGCAATTCAGCAAAACCTTGTTTCTAAATAAAATATAAAAGAGGGCTCGAAATGTGATTAAATGGTTAATCTTCTCTGGGCTCAATCCCAGGAAGGAAGGAAGGAAGGAAGGAAGGAAGGAGGGAGGGAGGGAGGGAGGGAGGGAGGGAAGGAAGGAAGGAAGGAAGGAAGGAAGGAAGGAAGGAAGGAAGGAAGGAAGGAAGGAAGGAAGGAAGGAAGACACAACTACATACCTAAAAGCTCTTATATTTCACTCACCTGCTGGGATTCAAAATGCTGAGCAGCCAGTGAATTTACATCCTGATCTGTCAGTGATTTTCCCAATTCCTGCATTACTTTTTCCATTTCAATACCTTGTCTAAAACATAAATTAGCAAATCAGGTAAGTATATTCATCAAATTTCAAGACCACTCCTGATTCACAAAGTGAAAATAAAACTTTTATTTTATAGGATTATGTCCAAGAATGGGAATTATAATACCTGAAAGTGCCCTGAATCCTTGGAAATCCTCAAAGAAATAGTCTGCAATTACAGCTTAAATAGATTTTCTTTTTATTTGCATATGAACTAAAATGACTTCAAGTTCTGAAAGTTTGTCTATATTATATCCAGAAACTGCCAAGTAGCTTCTAAGAGTCAAACTGTTAAGTCACAAAATTACCTTTAAAAAGGCATGTAATATACTTATCTAATAATAATTTAAGAATGTAGAAATTAAGATTGATTTTTCTTAGAGGAAAAGTTAATCAATGGTTTAAGTAAATTGATTTAATTTAAATAAACTGTGATAAATTAAATTCATTCATATTATATATTTATGTAAAAATATGTATTTCTATCTATACCTTCTAGAATTTAATGTCACTCAATATTATCATTAGGTCATTAGGTTTAATATTGGTGACCCTACTATGTTTTTAATAATTAATATAGATCAGGTAAAGATCATGCTTGCAAGTGAGATTTTTATTTAAAAACAGAAATAACTGCTAAATGGTTTATAAACTCAAACTGATAGGTTTACATTAATATTTTACCACTACACATGTTCCCTCTAGTGGATAAAATATATCATTACTATTTTTTTTAAGTTGAAAGAAGTATCTAGAATTTGGTTTGCTGAAAAAAAAAAAGCAAATTTCTTGTAAGAAAAAAAGTTAAGAATTATTCAACAAATAAAATGTCTGAATATTTATTTCATCCTAAATGTGTTCAAAATTCAAGTAGCTAATAATGTAGTAAATGATACAAATATACATATTCTATGAGAAAGACCAAAGGAAATTTTATTGTATTTCAGATGAAATACTAAATATAGATTGGTTTAGTATATCAGATGTGACAACTCCGCAACCTGCACATTATTTGAAAGGTATTTAAGAAAAAAGCTCCTTGAAATTATAGTGAGATTATACTGAGAAAAGAGCTTTTAAATATTGAAAGTGCATTAAAATGAAAAGAAAAATAAGAAAACATGTCACTTCTGCTCATGAACAGAATAATAAATGACTTAAGTACCAAAATTCTGGGTGAGCCTCCATAGCCTCCATAATGAACTTCAATTTGCCTTAAGTCATACTGTTCACCTTTGCAATAAATATTACTGTTCTAGCAGAAGACAACTTATTTTTCTTTGTCAAGCTAACAGTTTAGACATATGAAAAATAAACTACAAAACTGCTTTTAAAATAGATGCACCCCAAAATGGAATATGGAGGAAGAGCATGAGAAGAAGACTGCCACTAAATAGGGAAGAGTGGTGGGAGGGAAAAAGAGGGAGAAGGGGAGTTGCACGGAAGATAGAGTTTGAAAGCCTAGATTCATATTCTGATATATTATGTGGAATTTATGATCTCTTAAGCCATTAATCACATGGTGATCATCATCCATAGCTTCTAAATGACTTCTCTAAGGGCTAAAATTTTCTATCATATTATGCAAAATCCCAAGGATCCTGGGTACCAGACAGAGATTATACAGGGAGGATAGGAGAAAGCAAGAACAAATCTAGACTTATATGTAGGAAACGCACAAAGTGATCGTAACATAAGACACTTCTTGTTAAAAAGTTATTATTAAATTGTAGAATAAAGGTGTATTAAGAATTGTAATGCAAAAAAATTATGAATGTAATGCATTTCACTATTGTCATGTATGTAAGACATAATAAAAATAAAAATAAATAAAAAATAAAATAAAATAGATGCATCCAAATATTATTTATATGTTTAAAATAAAAGTAAAAGGCAAAGCCCCACCAAAAAATCTCTTCAAGGACATGTCAAACAATAAAATAAAACAAATTCCTACTTAAAAAAACTTCCATTATAGAAAAAGTATAAAGTTTTGATAAAGGCAAATAATTAGTAGGTTAACTCAGCTTCCCAAAATGTGAAGAGCCATGTGGGGTAGGAATAGTCTTCTGATTTTGATTAAGAATAATTATAGACTATGGATGGCCAGATACAGAGTTTTCTGGGACGTGTAGTGAGTAGGCAGCAAAGTGTGTTGCAATTTAGGGTAATTCACTAGCTGAAAGAAAGTACTAGTAATAGGTAGCCAAGACGGGAGTTTGCCAATATACAGTTATCCCCTGAGGTCCAGGGGAGATTATTTCCAGATACCAAAATGTTCAAGACCCTTATATATAAAATGGTGTAGTATTTGTACATAAGCTATGCATATCCTCCAGTATACTTTAAATTATCTCTAGAAAACTTGTACCTACTATAAAGTAAAGGCTATGCAAATAGTTGTCATACTCAATTGTTTATAGAATCATGACAAAATACAAAAGTCTGTACATGTTCAGTATGGGTGCAATTTTTTCCTCTGAATATTTTTGATCAACAGTTGGCTGAAACCATAGACACAGAGGGCCAACTAAAATATGTGGAATGAGTGTTGTCTCAGAAAACCTGAGATCTAAGAACCATTTCAAAATGAACTGAAGGTTATATTGTTTGAAGGCCTAAATAGAAAAATTCAAACGTGAATGTCACATGAACATCAACAAAAGGTGATTGGTATTTGATAATTTTTATATGTTCAAAAATTTAGTTCTAGATGGGTACAGTGGCACATACCTATAATCCCAGGGACTTGGGAGACTGAGGCAGGAGGATAAAGTTTAAGGGTAACTTTAGCAACTGTGAGAGGCCCTAAGCAACTTAGCTAAACCTTGTCTCAAGATAAAAAATACAAAAAATCTGTGGCTGTAGCTCAGTGGTAAATCACCCCTGGATTTAATACCCACTATCAAAAAATATATTCACAAATTTTATTGGCTACATAATAAGAAACTAGAAAAAAATAAATTTTTGTCTTTCCCAGGGACAAAGCTTCAACTGCTTACCTGACAGCAACTACCCATACTGCAGCTATATCATCTAGAAAGGAATAAACTGCCTTAACCTAGCTAGTCAACAAACTGAAACCCATAAAGGAGTACAAATATCTCAAAATAGCATGTTGTTCTCAAAAAAGAGATCATTCTAATATTTTATGGTATAGGAAAATAAATAGTTCACAGGAACAGAATTGCCATAAAAACTTACAAATCTATGCAAGAAAATAAAAATGCCAATCTGGAATCCAGAAGAGAGTATCCCCTGTGATCAATATTAAATCTATTTGTCTAATATGTTTTTTGCATTTCAAATGTTCTTATTTATGATAACCTTCAAAATAAAAGATTATTCTATTACTCATTTTAATGCTTTTTAGTGGGAAGCTAATGGGAAACAGAAGCAAATCAGCACATCATTTTAAATTTACTTCTTTGGGATTAATTATTATATCAATCACAAAAAATAAATGTGATTTTTGTCCTAACATGCTTTCACAACCAAAGACATTTTACCTCAGTAACATTAAAAATTTATCCAATGTCTGAAATAAATATTTTAAGATAATGCTATTAGTCTGCTAAATTAAAAATGATTATCTAGGAGGAGTGTGTCCTAACTCATATCACAATATATAGAATTATGAGGAGGCAGTCTGGAAAGCCATGATTTAAAATCAATAATACTAGCAGCTTTATACTCACTCTGAAGAAACAGTGGTCCATTAAGGCATCATTTCATACTGTATTAAGTATCCCTATAGAATAGATTCAAATCTGACTAAAATTTCTTTGAATAACGTGAGTGTTATTTTTTTCTTCTTAATGTAAATAAGTTTATGAAATGAACTAAAAGACCATGTACTTAGATCAGGGCAATGAAGAGAAAGTTCTGACTAGGGTACAAGATACAGTGATTACTAGCTTTGGAGTTAAAGATTCCTTGGTTTAAAATTCTATCCTGTCCTTGGACAAGTTACTTACTTTATTTAAGCCAAAAATCTTTTCATCTTTAACAGCAGGGTTGAGGTAAAGATAAAGGTAAAGACAGGGCACAGTGCTCAGAGCAAAGCAAGCCTTCACTAGCAAGCCTTCAATCTATTCCTCTTGTTACAAATAAGAATATGTAATGCCAGCACAATTTATTTACATAAATCACTTGAGAAGTTCTCTAAGTCTATAAAGACAGTCCAGTTGAAATTACACATTTAAATATACAAGAAAATTGATTTCTAATATTAAATAATTTTTCTACTTTATCCTTTAATTTTATAAAATATAAAAACAAGTTGTTCTGCAGGTCATCATATATGACATTATAATATTCAATTATGATAATCCAAGAAATGTGAAATACCTTTCTCTTAATTTTTTCAGCTCCACATCTCTTTCACCAATCAGTTCTGAGATACTAACAAAGTAATTATGTTCCAGATTTAGAAGAGTTTCAGAAGCAGGAGAATGTATTAGATCATGATATACATCTGCAAAATCTTCATCCCAGCTGGGCTCTTCAGGTCTTGCATGCTCTAATGTACTCTATAAGATGATACACAGACATTCCTCAATCATGACTCAGTATTTTTATTTAACACAGTTCTACAAAAGTATGTATATTACAGCTCCATTTTTGTATATCAGACAAGAACAGAAAAACCCTCTATTTATATATGTGTAGATATATAAATAGAATGAGAACAGAAAGAACATGGAGAAATTTAAACTAAGTTGAGCTATCTGGAAACAGAAATGAGGCACTAAAAGGGAGGAAGGTACACAAGTTTCCAAAATTAAAAAAAAGTATGCTATAATTCCATTTCTATGAAATCACAAATACACACACACATGCAAACACACACACACACATACAAACACACACACACACAAAAAGGGAGATCAACAAAATGATAATAGTGACTATTTCAGGACAGTGGGACTTTTGGTGACCTTTATTTTATTTTTTATGATATAATAATTTTCATGTACTAATCATATAGTGAGAAAAGCTTTTTATTATTAAAAAATGTGCTCTACAGGGCTGGGATTGTGGCTCAGTGGTAGAGCACTTGTCTCATACAAGTGAGACACTTAGTTTGATTCTCAGTACCACATATAAATAAATGTTGTGAACAACCAATAAAAAAAAGAAAAGAAAAAAAAATAAATGAATAAAATAAAGGTCCATCAACAACTAAAAATTTTTTTTAAATGTGCTCTACAAAGTATTTATAGGTTGTATATTTAGAAAATGAAGTTACCTATGTAGTCAGCTGTGATACATTAACCTTTATTAACCTTCAATACCTAATTCACCCATGCCTATGTAAAGATAAAGGTCTTGTTTTGATCTTTCCATTTATGTTCATTTTAAAAACAGTAATATGCTTTCTTTTATATACTTAAAAAGATGCCCATCACAAAAAGACAATCACCTCAATACATGCAAGACACAATGCAGAAGCTTATAGATTGAGAAGTACCTTGTCAAATACCATACAATTCAATGGCAAAATAAGAATAAAACAGTTTGGTGTTTTTTCCATCGTTGATCTGTGCAAACAGATATCTGTTTTTATTTTTTTTATTATTTTTTTTAAAGAGAGTGTGTGGGGGAGAGAGGGAGAGAGAGGGAGAGAGAAAGAGAGAGAGAGAGAGAGAGAGAGAGAGAGAGAGAGAGAGAGAGAGAGAGAGAGAGAGAGAGAGAGAATTTTTTAATATTTATTTTTTAGTTCTCGGCAGACACAACATCTTTGTTTGTATGTGGTGCTGAGGATTGAACCCGGGCCGCACGCATGCCAGGTGAGCGCGCTACCGCTTGAGCTACATCCCCAGCCCAAGATATCTGTTTTTAAAAAAATCAAAATTCTTCCCTTTTCTTATCTTATCAATGAATACACTAAAACTGAAATGTAAGATGACTAAGAGTCATAACTTAAAGCAAATAAATAAATCATAGAAACAGGTATCTTGAACTTTGCCAATTAATGGGTAAACTTTATCCTTTGTTCTCATTCACTTATCCCTCAGACAAAGGCCTCAGCAGACAGGAGGAGTTCAAGAGGACTAGCTGAACCTAGAACTCAGATTTCATCTCCTCTATGCCTCTTTCCACCAGGCTCTGCTCTAGGAATTATAACCAGCCCATGTGACTCATCCTCTGGTCAAAAGTCACTTCAGGCTCAGGCTGAAACTGTACAGGAAGGAGCCAGTGCAAGATCACTGGGATCTGACTGGCCACACATAACACCAGATATTTGGTGATTCTATTAACCTAGTCATCTAACTACAAAAAACTGCAGTACCTATTTTAAACCTAGCCTAGGGCTGGGGATGTGGCTCAAGCAGTAGCGCGCTCGCCTGGCATGCATGCGACCCGGGTTCAATCCTCAGCACCACATACAAACAAAGATGTTGTGTTCGCAGAAAACTAAAAAATAAATACTAAAAAAAAATTTAAAATCTCTCTCTCTTTAAAAAAAAAAACCTGGCCTAGCACAAGCCTGAATCAGAAGCTGCCTACACAGGAAACACTACACAGTCTTTCCTTGATCTAATTTATGCCCTTCCCTTAAGAGAGGTGATACCAGGAATTGGAATGTGATTGCTGAGAGGAATGAAGCATTGAGTACCTGCAGAAAGAAAACTATTCACTGTCAATCTCAACCTCCACCCTCAGGCACAAAACCTGGCTTCTTTGAGGTTTACACCATTCAGCACTGATTAATTTTTGGTCATTATTATAAAAATAATCCACCTGTCTCTTATTAATTTACTCTTATTAATTTAAAGCTTTGGCACTAAGTTCATAGTCTTCCTCTGTGTCTCAAATCCTGTATCAACCTGGCCCACTTGGATGTCCTTATGGACAACCTATTCAACATTCCATCTTCTTAGTCCCTGAACTCTTATCTTTCTTAAGTTCTCCACTCCACCTCAGCCACCCTTCAGTAACTGCTTTAGTTTGAATCTTGAGTGTCCTCCAAAAGCCCACATGTTAAAGGCTTGACTCAAGGTGGTGCTATGGGAAGGGGGTGGAACTTTTAATAGGCGGGCCCTAATGGGAGGTCCTGGGGTCATTTGGAGTATTTTTGAAGGGGACTGTGGAATACCTATCTCTTCCTCTTCCTTTTCTATTTTGCCTCTTCCTTTTCTTCCTTGCCATGAGGTGAGGAGATTTGCTCTGCCATATTCTCTTGCCTTGATATGCTGCCTCATCACAGGCCCAAAGCAATGGGGCCAAAAATCATGGACTGGAACCTCTAAAACTGTGAGCACAAACAAACCTTTTCTCTTCATAAGTTGATTATCTCAGAAATTTGTTAATAGTAATGGAAAGCTGACTAACATAGTCTTCTCATCAATAACAGGTTAACTTTAAAAATTCAAACATTCAAGTCTCTGATTATATGCTCTGACCAAGATTTTTCACTCAATTATTCCCAAGTAATTGAGTATTAAACCTCATCAGGACCTTTACTCCATAAACACTCCTACCAGCTCATTTTATCAGTCATCAGTTCCCATTTAGATTCTCTTCATTCTCTATATAGCTTACATTCTGTGCTCAGCATTTAACCACTGTCTTACCAATATCCTCAACTCTCTTCACTGATGTTGTCTTTCTTACCCATCTAATAAAACCCTAATCTTCTTCTTCTCTCTGCATGCAATCAGGCTTAGAAAGCCACAGCAGAAATATCATGAAACTCCAAAGTTCGTGTTGGCAAACAGACTACTCTAACTTGCCCTTCAATTATTCTTGACAATCCCACCATTCCTTGGAGAATTCTGTCCTCAAAAACCCAACTCTCTCATTACTCCCTACCTCATCTAAACAAATGATCTGTCTTTTCTATTTCTCAGATAAAGTTGAAGCAGTCAGAAGAGACTATCATCAACTTCCTACTACAATTAGTAAAATTTTCGGGATTTATATCTTTCCTGCATTAATGAAAGATATACATTTCTTCTCAGTTAAGGTTAATTCTCCATTTGAGTTCTGGATTCTATTTTCTAGACTTCAACTCTACCATCTTAAAAACAAAACAAAAACAACAAATCTCTGACTCTTTATTCCCATTTAGCAAGTGCCTCAAATAGCCAAACTTCTAGAGTTATTGATTCCTATTCTTCCTTCTTTCTACTTCCTTATTCTTAAAGTCACTGAAATCTAGTTCCTGCTCCCACCAATTCATTGAAATGACCTTTCCATTGACAAGATTACTTGATAAATCTAATGTTATATTTGAGTCTTTCTTTACATCATATTCAGTGGCATCTTGGCTTTTTATCATAGTTTAACTGATGGTGGTTTCTTTCTTAGTAAATAAAATAATGATGTGTGTGGCATCTTAGACTTTATGAAATGGTGTATGTTAATTAAATAGAAAAGCGATGGCATTATGTAGCTACACCACAACAATAAAGTAAGACGACAAAAGTAAATCAAAGTGAACCACTACTGTTTTAGAGTCATCAGATGAAAACCAAGATATACAGTTAATTTAGGAATTTCAGATAAAGAGTAAATCATTTTTCAGTATAAATATGTTCCATGTAATATTTGGGATAGTTATACTAAAATTATTCATTGATATGAAATTCTGTCTTCAATAGGTATCCCATATCTTTAATTACTAAACCTGGTGACCCCGCATTGGCTGGATATGGAAAAGTAGCTTCTATTTTACAAAAGTATTCTACAAAGCATATTTTTTATGTGCTCATACTGATAAATGAAGGAGCACAAAAGCAGCAACATATACTGAATATTATTGTTATACAGATAAAAAAGGATTCCACAAACTGTTTAAGTATTATGTTAGCAATTTAAAAATCCTCACTGAATCCCAGAAATCTTTGAAATATACAATTTGACTTATTTTCTTACCTCAGCATAAGCTTTGGCCCATGTATTTGCCAGCTGATGTAAATCTACTTCACCTGATTTCACAGCCTCCAAGCATGCTTCAGCATCTCTATCATAATCCCTGAGGGATTCTTCCTCTATAAAGTGGCTCAGAGCTTCTTTTAAGTCTGTAAGAGGAACAATAAATGCCATCATCAGCATTCCACATATAGAAAGGGACTATTTTACTTGGCCAAGCATTCCAGTGCAAAATTTTTATTTTATCAAACATGCTTAATATCATCTTCAATTAAAATAAAATCAGTAGTAGAGTGCTTATATCACAAGCACAAGGCCCTGGTTCAATCCCCAGCACAGGGAAAAAAATTAGTTTAGGGAATCATTTCACAACAATTTTTTTTATTATATTCTGTCCTCAAAAACCCAACTCTCTCATTACTCCCTACCTCATCTAAACAAATGATGTGTGCGGCATCTTAGACTTTGTTGCAGAAAGGTCAAAATTCTTAGTTTTTCTGTATCCTTGATACTAACTAAATAATGTTAATTTCTTTTTTTAAGAGAGGAGAGAGAGAGAGAGAGAGAGAGAGAGAGAGAGAGAGAGAGAGAGAGAGAGAGAGAGAATTTTTTAATATTTATTTTTAAAATTTTTGGCAGACACATCTTTATTTGTATTTGGTGCTGAGGATCAAACCCAGCGCCGTGCACATGACAGACAAGTGCAATAACACTTGAGCCACATCGCCAGCCCTAAATAATGTTAATTTTTTAAACCAATAATTCAGTTTGAAGACGAACAGGTATATGCATATAAAGAAAGACCCATAGATTTTGAGAGTCTGAAGTTACTGTATGTAAGTGAAAAACAGTTTCTTATATCAGTTTAAAGAGTATATTAGAGCTTTTGAATCTGCAAAAAGAAATCGATTATATTAAAACCAGTTTAATGCAGATACTCTAAGGTTTCAATTTGAGAAACACTATTTAGGGACTGCCATAATGCAAAGAGCAGTGGAATACACATGGATTCTGGCCTTGGTTTTGTCACTATGTTGGTAACTTTAGACCAGGGTACACAATCTTGAATCCCTTGGAGGACTAGCTGAAACCAACTGCTTCAGGGCTACCCCTAGAGTTTCTGATTCAGCAGGAATAGCATAGAGCCAAGATTTTACATTTGTAACAAGTTCCCAGGTTGTTGCTGATTAGGTACCACACTTTGAGAATTACTGCCTGAGGTAAATAATTTATTTATTTATGTTGTTTCTTTATTTATATGATATGATTGTGCTAGAAAGTTTCTAGGTTGCCTTATAATTCTAGCATTCTGTGATTCAATATATTTTTAATTTGAAATTTTTTCCTAGTCTGTGAAATAGAAAAGAGAGACCTTTTAAAATGGCTTAATACATCTCACTTTATGAAACTAATTTAGGTAATCAAATATTTTTCAAAGATTAGAACTTCTGTTCCACGGAATCTTTTTTTTTTCATTCAAACAGCATTTATTAGGATTTTTTTTATTGTTGGTAGTTCAAAACATTACAGTTCTTAATATATCATATTTCACAGTTTGATTCAAGTGGGTTATGAACTCCCATTTTTACCCCGTATACAGATTGCTGTATCACATCAGTTACACTTCCATTGATTTACATATTGCCATTCTAGTGTCTGATGTATTCTGCTGTCTATCCTATTCTCTACTATCCCCCCTCCCCTCCCCTCCCCTCCCCTCCCCTCCCCTCCCCTCTTCTCTCTCTACCCTCTCTACTGTAAATCATTTCTTCCACTTGTATTATACGGAATCTTAATAATTGATTATCAGATCATTAAAAGGCCAACCAATTTACCAATATAATTCTATAATATTGTAATTAGTGATGGATGAAATACCATACGAATCAACTCAACTAAATTTAAATATGAAAGTTTTCATTAAGACCTCTTCTCATGATGTAATTTTTTAATTAAATTTTTTAATAACAGTTACACAAGTAATAGGGGAAACACTTAATAAAGCAAAGATCTGAGGAATCTTTTATTCGTGGAAGCAGTTAATTCATATTTTGTTTCCATTGCTTCTTAGGTTTATGCTTTCTAGCATGAAACTTCTAATGAGAGAGTCCATAAGAAAATAATTAAGTGGTATTACTTTAAAAAAAATCAGTCCTTACCATTTTCTATAAAGCATGGCAAGCTGTGAAGCAGCATCAGACGTCCATGCAAATGACTGGCATTTTCCTGAACAGGAAATTTGAGGGGTACTCTCAATTCTAAGCACTCAGTTCCTACTTTGAATTTATACACAAACTCCCTTTCTTTGTTGCAGAATCTTTCTCGGTTTTTCTTCATATTCTTTGACAGGTTCTCTGTAGAATAACAACAAAAAAGCAACAAGTTATATTATAAAATCATGGTGTCTCATTATTGCTGTAGCACTTCTAAATATATTCCATCACTCAAAAGACTTTATTTGTGTGACTCTGAGCCAACTATTCCAGTTTTTTCCAAGTGTTTATCCCTGCCCATTTTTTGTTTTCATGATGAAAATGAAGTTCTTCCTCTATTTTTTAAAATGAAAACAGTTTCTTTTAAACTTCATACAAGGAAAAAATTATACATTGTATTCTTAGACAGGGTTCTCAATATTAGGGAAAGGATTCTTAGGAAGGGATACCTAGATGTGTAGATAAAGAGCTAGTAAACAGTTGGTGAAAACAAAGTGAAACAGATCAGGGACCAAGTAGTGATCCAGGTGATCTTAGAGGTTGTGGTTTTTGAGATCTGATAGGAGAAAGGGATAAGAAAGTGTTAGAGCTCCATGTGGCAAGTCTATTGCGCTCTTGATAATATTCGAACCCTTTATTCCAGTTTACACCTATAGACTCTTCTCTAGGATGCACCTACACCTTACTCATCAATAAGCCAATTTGCAAATTTGTTTTCCTATCATTCTGAACTTCTTTTAATACCAAATTTCTCTTTCCACTCCTAAGCTTTCTGAATTAAGTTTTCCTGTGGGTAGTCTCACTAGTTTAAATTTTCTTGGATAATAATTACTCATTCTTTGGGTCGTAGTTCAGCTAGCCCCCAGAAGCCTAAACCAACTCCCCAAAAGTATACTGGGTCCCTATTACAAGTTCTCATACTACTAGTCTGGATTTATCTGAATCATGCTATTTTCTTACTCTCACTAGAATAGTTTACTTCAAGTGAGAGAAAATGTATTCCATGTACCAGGTAGAATGCTGGGAACATAATAGCAAGGCTAACAATTGTTAAATTATATGGTATTTTTATTTTATGGTGCTCTCTGCAAAAATAAAGAAGACAACAAATAGTTACTCATATTGTGCTTTAAAAAGAGGTCACCTGCTTGAAAGTAGAACAATTACTAGGGACCAGGAAGAATGCAAGGGACAAGGTGGGGGTGAGGGTGAAAGGAGGATAGTTGGATATGATCAACACATGCTATATGCATGTCTGGAAAACACTGTGATTCCATTAATATGCACAATTAGCATGTTAATAAAAAAGAGTCACTTGACTTTTAAAAATAATTCAAAGGACTTTTTGGTGTTTGTGTGTGGGTGTGCTGATGACTTGAATTATCCAGCCTATATTTTCAAATCTGTATGTAGGGTGTATATAAAAATTTCAGTCTATTTCATCCTAATGCAAAGAAAGAAGATACTGGGCTGGGGGTACAGCTCAGTGGTAGGGTGCTTGCCTAGAATGTGCAAGGTCCTGGATTTGATCCCAGCACTGCAAGAAAAGGAAAAGAGAGGGAGGGAGGGAGGGAGGAAGGGGGGGGAGAGAGAGAGAGAACAAAAACCTATGTTTTACTCATGGAATTGAATGACTAATATTCAGTAAGTGTAAATTAATGTAAATTTGTACAACAGTTTTAGAAAACTGGCAATAATTACCAAAACTACAAAAGGTCTGTTCTATGATGCAGAAATTCCATTCCTAGGAATATATTCAAATGCACACATATACACACATGCATGCACATGCACATATATTCACTAAAAGCATCCAGAAAACTTTGTGTATGGTATCATCATCTCTGGATAATTGATGGTTTCCTTGCCACCAATGGACCACCCCTTCTCACTCTTCTACATTTTAGGCTCCCTTCACTTAAACTTCCCACTACATCTTTCCAAAACTTTTTAGCATGGCATTCAAGGACCTTCATAATCTAAACTCTATTTACATCTCCAACTTCACCTCTACTGTGAGTATCCTGAAGGTTGTATTTTATCTATAGTTGAATGATAGCTCCTAACATGACATACAGACCTTTCACCAACATTTGCATTAAGAAAGTGGTGCAGTAATAAGAGAATTCCCTCTTTGATTTTGTCACTCAAATCGTTCAAATTCTGGTTGTGCCATTTAATTGCTACCTGAACAACTGGGGATAGTGCCATTTAACAGTGGATTAATCATAAGGATTAATCAAAAATAAAAATGAGGGCTGGAGTTGTGGCTCAGAAGTACAGGCCTCTCCTAGCACGTGAGAGGCCCTGGGTTGGATCCTCAGCACCATATAAAATAAATAAAATAAAGGTATTGTGTCCAACTACAACTAAAAAATAAATATTTTTTTAAAAATAAATATGAAACATCTGACAAACATAAGATGATCAATAAAAGGAAGCCAGAAATAAAATATCTAAGAACATATCAACATAGAAATCATATGCTACTGAGAAGATACGATAAAATCAGAGGCAGTAAATGTGTTAACATCGTAGCAAGGAATTGAACGTTGCAGAAATACGAGTTACACGGTCTAATCAGTTGTTAAATTATATGGTATTTTTTTTATTCCGTAATAAAATTATCAGCTCTGGTTTCAATCGGTTCAACATCTTAGATTTGTTTCAATACACTGATAATTTAGTTCCATTTCCCTCCACTGTTTTTTTTTTTTTTTTTTGGTAATAGATTTGCTTCAGTTTTAGTGTCTGTGAAATCAAACATGGGATGGGAAAAGGACTCTGGGGCTCACATTAGGGAAAGGGCGGGGAACTGCGGGGCCAAGAAGCTCCAGCCAAGCGACAGGACCAACCCCTTCATTAGGAGATTTCAATCTTAAGTGGTCTCCTTAAGTGGTTCAGAGCTCACCTCGCTCGGTCCCGAAGCAGCCAGCACCCTGGGAGCTGTCAAGGAATATCAGCTGACTTGCCGGCCTGTTTTTACCGCCAGCAGATCCCCCACGGCAGATTCACTCACCTTTTCCTGTTTTCTGTCACTTCGTAGAAAACTATTTGGTTAAGATAACACCTTTTCAAGTATATATTAATCTCAAAATTTAAGAAGCGCAACAAGGTGTGTTTCTAAGCAGTTATTAAGTATTTCAGAGACGAAGCTATAACCTCTGTCGTGACGAAAGTGCAGCGATAGAGCACAAACTGAGTTCTGGCCGACCGGATGCGGAAGGGCGTACCTAGAGACGGGCGTCAGCAAGCCAGCTCTTAAAGCACAGGCTCCGCTGCAGGCTGGCTGCTCATGATTGGAGGACCCGGAGGCAGCGGAGGCGGAGAGCGCGATGTCCGGTTTTTGCGCGGGAATTGAAACCGCCACTGCTACCAGCTGAAACTTGAGCGCTGCAATTTTCCAGCCTAACCGCGAACATGGTGCGGCCGGTTAGGTAAGTAGTTCGTTGGATTCGGCAGTAGTGGGGAGAAGGAGCAGGAGGACACTGTAGGCAACTTGTAT
Organism: Ictidomys tridecemlineatus; assembly: GCF_052094955.1. Classification (NCBI taxonomy): domain Eukaryota; kingdom Metazoa; phylum Chordata; class Mammalia; order Rodentia; family Sciuridae; genus Ictidomys; species Ictidomys tridecemlineatus. Next base: position 105,667,840 of record NC_135482.1, on the reverse strand, counting down.
GCAGGATGGAGGGGAAAGAGCGTTTAAGACAGAGGACAACGGTGGGAGGGGTGGGATGAACACTTACCAGGAAACATTCCAGTCAGCAATGAGAGACACCCGTCGCTTAGAGGTGTCCCAGCTTCTTAGCTCTTACCCACTCCTTACTTGGCTTCTCAGCTGTTGCCGTTTCTTTTACCCTCGACTCCATTCAAGTAAGATCTTGTATGTTGCACTTAAACGACGTTTTGCACTCGAGTGAACACGTACTTATTTGTCGTTTTCGTTTGTTCACCGCTAATCCTTTGGTATAGAAAGAGAAGGCATTCCTGTTTATGGATTTAAAACTTCTAGACATAAAAGCCGATTTTCTTGAGTCACTCAGCTAGAAAATCGAAGGACAATACTCACCCTAAGTCATTTGACACTAGATCCTTTATTTTCCATTAATACCACCAGAAATTATTCCTCAACTTAATCACAATTGAATACCATCGTAAGCCTAGGATAAGTCATTCATATAGTACAGTCATCGAATATATTTATTTCTGTACTGTATTAGGTACTGGAGGTTACATTCTAGTATAAGGTGAGCATAGGGTCCCAAAAATAAACATGCCAATGTCATACAGTAGGAAGGAAACCCTTAACTGTAAGGAAGGAAGGATGGACTTTTCTGATGTATGTCCAGAGACATGAATTATGAGAAGTTAGCCAGGCAAAAATATGGGGCAATTCAGGTAGTGGGAATAAGAGTCAAGACCATCGGCTTGACTGTAATTAAGGGAGAGATTGAAGCTGTAGCATTAGCAAGCAGTGGGGAGAATTGTTGGGGTTAGGTTAGATAAATAGGGCCAGAGAAGGTAAGGCCTTCTAAAGGAATTTGGATTTTATTCTAAGTACAATGGGAAACCAATGGGAGAGTTTAAATATGGGAGAGAAATCTAATTTTGCTTTTATAAAGGTCACTGGTGGAGATCAAATGGGGGATGGTGCTATAATGGAAGCAGGAAAATCACTGTATTATATCATTGGGTAGTAGTTTGGAGTAGGATGTTATTGGGGGACATGGAATAGATCAGTTGAATTTGGGATATATAGAATTAGATATAGATGTATTAGAGGTATAGAAGTGGATGTGGAAGTAAGAGAAAAAGGGAATCAAGAATGACTAATATTTTTGATCTGAACTCCTAAATGGATGATCTTGCATTAACTGAGATGAGGAAATCATCAGGAAGGCAGGGGAAAAGCGTCACAAGAAAGCAGGGAAGCTAAAACGCCAAACTTCCTTGTGTTCTGACTAAAGAAAATTTAAAGTCAGACACCAAAAGTAATGCAAGAGCAATTTATTATAAATGAAAGTAAAGTCAAAGCAAAGTGAGGCTTAAGCAGAGAACACGACACACACATACACAGAGGATATGATGGCATCTCCAAATTTATTGCCATTTGATGTTTACCAGGAGAACTGGGGACCTACACTCTTTGCCAAACAGGTGTTCAACTCCTCCTTCACATTGGGCAATGGAGTATTTGAATTTAGTGTGTCCTCTTCGTAATTGTCATGGTGTCCATCCTATTTAGGGGCTTCATTTACAAGTCAATCCCATGTTCATGTGGGCCCTGGGGTCATAGCTGGTCAGCAGTTACCTTAGTGCCCCTGTGCTGCTAAAGGAATCTTCCTTCCCAGACAGATGGAGACACCTATAGCCATAATTCCTAGCTTTACATCAACCTTAGTGGATCCTGTCAAAAGTTAGTCCCATTGATCCTTTTCTTTTGAGGTGTTTTCCAAATAGCTCCCTTGCTTTTGTTTATTTTCTATAGATTAACTGCCACCACTTGATTTCTCATCTACTCTGATGATAGTTTAAAGAAAACCCTAAAGTAATTTAAAAAACACTTGTGACCTTACTTTGCTTTTCACCACTTATTGCCAGCTACTTGCAAATATTGGGAAAGGAACTGGGGAGTCAAAATTTCTGTTTTCAACATGTTAAATTTGAAATGGATTTTAAACATCCAAGTAGTGAAGATGTAATCCGTTTGTTAGGAATAGCTCTAAGGATAGTCTGCAAACCTCTGGAGGGTCTCTAAAACCTTCTTAGGAGGTCCATGAGGTCAGTACTGTTTTGATAATAATATTTACTTTTATTGTTAACTTTTTTCACTCCTTTGTCATTTGTACTACAATGATGATTTGGCACAAATCAATGCAGTGGCACCAGACTTTTAGAAGTCATTGCATTCTTAACTGCTGTGTACTCAGAGTGAAAAACAAAATCCAAGTTTCATTTAAAAATGTGCTTGAAATAAGACATTATATTTATTATAGCTCAACCCTTGGGTGTACTTCTCTTTTTAATAGGCTTTTGGTTTTATTTTACTATTTTTCAACCTTAGCATTTCTAAAGAGCTTTCAATAATTTTATCAGCTCTCAAATTCTTTATGAAGGAGAGTAACATAAGTATTCTTCTTTTTAATATTGTATGTGAGGATATGGGAAGTATCCATAAAGTACTTTACATACTGAAGAATATTGGTTTTCTCAAGGAATAGCACTTGCAAGATTATAAAATGAACTACCCTTTTTTTATTGAATTCTTTTTATTTTAAAGAAAACCAATTGGTTAACTAGATTTCCACACTTGGGCATTTGGCAGAAGACAAAGATTTGGAGACATTTTATAGTACAAAGAGTAGGAAAGAATATTTTCACTTTGAATATAATTTTCTTCTCATGCTTTCTGAAGTAGTATAAAGATTCATTTCAGTTCACAGGAACAAAGTCACCATTTTTTTAAGAGTCCATTGCATAAAAAAATATTATGAGATATTTTATAAAGAATGACTTTTAGTGTCGTTTATAGTGTAATAAGAAAGATGTAATGCACATGAAAAACAATAAAACACCTACAAAAGGAATTTATAAATGCCCAGTAACAACTAAACAGTATATAAATTGTAACTGTTAATTACATAGATTGTCTTTCTTTTGTGAGCTATGTAGATTAATTTCTATATCAGGTATAGTTTTATCTGTATCAGCTAAGTCCCTATTTTAAAGTGCAAATCATGTTTTAGATTTAAGTATTTAAAAAAATATATAAACACAGTTTCCTTTATTCCAGACTATTAATAGCCTTTGTGAGTGAAGGTAAGAAATTTATATTTGTATTAATGAAAAATTTCTGTCTTGGCCATAGACATAAGAAACCAGTCAATTACTCACAGTTTGAGGACTCTGATAGCGATGGTAAGTAGAATTTCTTATTTTTGCTTAAAAGATTTGGACATTTATTTCGTCAGTATTTATATAACACATATAGCTCAAATATTAAATATTTCCCAATTGTATTATGAGGTAGGTCTGAAAAAAATAAGGCCTTTAAGAAAGGTTAGGCTTGAACTCTGCTGTATTTATTATATGTTTACTTGTCTCTGCCTTAAGAGAACTTTGATTCAAAAGTTTGAGAAACATTAGAGTACAGTATACTTTGAAGTAGGTTTTTCCCCCCTTTTTCTGTTCATGGTGCTTGGTCTCAAACACAGGACCTCACAGATGCCAGGTAGGTGCTCTACCACTGAGCTGTATCCCCAGTCTAGAATTAGATTTTATATTTCCTTCCCAAACCATCCAAGTTTTCTGTAAATATTTTAGTAATTCCAAGGTTTGATGGGAACTGTTTGGCTTTGGGCTTAGCCTTCGGTGCTTACAACTTGAGAAAAAATAGTATAGAATATAACTTTGAGATTTTTGTTACAGTCATTGGTCAGCAGATATTTATAAATTGCCAGTGTTCTGCATACTGGGTGGGGTGGAGGTGCCGAAAGTTGTAAATTACGGTATTCCTATGTAGGGATACATAAACAAGATAGCATAGGTTAATAATTGCTAAAGTATGTGATTAAGACTGCATGGACCCTGAAGGTATACATACATGTGTTTAAAAGCCACAGTTGCAGTTTTATAAAGTGTCAAGAGAAGAACAACAGTTCTGAGGTGTGACTGGACAGAAAAATCTGTGAGAAACAGTATTGGATTGGAAAAGAACATTCCTTTCATAGGAATTAAGAAGTTACTTTGGTAGGCTCATAGGAAGCTTATTATGGTAATGAAAGAAAACTAAACAAAACAAAAAACTGCTACTCCTAGAAAAATTCTCTTCCCTTGTGATACTTCTTACTTTCCTTAGCTTGGTTAATATACTAGGAATAGGTAATGTGCCTTTGGAAAAGTATTTGCCTACCTTGTGAAGTTTCATTAAAAATCATTAATAACCTCAGCTACTTAGAAAACTGAGGCGGGGAATCACAAGTTTGAGTCCAGCCTGGACAACTTAGTGAGTCCTTGTCTCAAAATTAAATAAAAAAGCCTGAGGATATAACTTAGCATTGTGGTAGATTTCTTTCCTATCATGTGCAACGACCTAGGTTCAATCCTTAGTATGGTATAAAAATACATTTCCACTTTTCAATGTGATAAAAATTTAGTTTTTCTAATGCTCTTATAGGTTTTTAATTAATCATATTTTCCTTGAAACCCTTTGCAGTTTATTTATTTTTTAGTGAACTGGCTTTTTATAGATTGATATTTTAAAAAATAAAGGCCACCTAAACAATAGGAGTTGGGTGAGAATAAAGACAAACAATACCAATGAAGATTTTTAAAAATTTTTTTATACCTTTATTTTATTTATTTTTTTTAATGTGGTGCTGAGGATCAAACCCAAGGCCTTGCATGTGCTAGGTGAGCGCTCTACCACTGAGCCACAACCCTAGCCCCATCAATGAAGATTTTTAAACTATAGAAATTAAATAACTTGCTTACCTATAAAACTTGAATTCCAACTAAGAAATAATTTTATTTCTTTTCTTTTTCATTTACATATAAATAGATGATTTTGTTTCTGCAACTATACCTTTAAACAAGAAATCTAGAACATCATCAAAGGAGTCAAAACAAGATAAACCAAAACCTATGAAGAATCCTCAGAAAGAAGACATTCAACTACAAGACAAGACCCCTAAAAAAAGGTGAGAGGTAAGACAGTAAATATATGACATTAGATGTGTTTATTTAAGAGACACAGTTTCAAATTCTCAGTTTAAATTAGAATTTGAGCAGAGTTATAGATCTTGTTTAGTGACTGTTGGAGGATAGGGGCACTAAAGACTATTAAACTCTCTTCTTATTTTAAAAAGAATTTCATAAACATATGTCCTGTTAAATATTGAGACTATAATAATTATGGATCTGTGCCTGCGTCTGCAGTCCTCAAATCTTACAAGACTACTTTTTAAAACTTTACACTTTTATAACAGTTGAAAAATTTTTAAACCATGTATTTTTCTGCAGATAAATGATACTTTTCCTTTTTTGTGACTTGTCTAACAGTTAAGAGATCCTGTAATTCCTAGACTAAATCTGGAATTCCATTAATTGGTATCAAGAGGGAAGGGAGAGTGATGGAAAGAAGTTCTGAGAGACCCAAAACTTGTCATATGAGGAGGAGATGGGGCAAAGAGAAGTATTAACTGGCACTTGGGATATTTTACTGCTAGAAATTTCTCTATGAAAAGTTAGTTAGCATAGACAAATTCATCCCATGTCATGATCTACATTTTTCATTCTTTGTTTTTGAGTTTCTCGTATATTAAACATAGTGAAACAATAGCCCATAGATGGGAGAGAATATTTGCAAATGTATAACTTAGAGACACTTGCATCCAAAGTACATTAAGAACTCAAATTCAACAGTAAAAAAGCCAGTAACCCAATTAAAATGTGCAAAAAATTTGAATAAGCATTTCTCTAAGGAAGATACACAAATAACCAATAAACACATAAAAAGATGCTTAACATCATTAACTGTCAGGGAAATACAAATGAAAACCATAGTATGATACTACTTCATACACTCTAATTGACAATAATAAAAAGACAGAGAATAACAAGTATTAAGAAAGGTGTGGAGAAATTGGAACTCTCATACATTGTTATGGGAATGTAAAGTGGTGCAGCCAAATTGGAAAACAGAGTTATTTTATAATCTAGCTTAGGTATATAGCCAAGGAAATTGAAACTGTGCCTTCACAAAAGCCTGTAGTATAAATGTTTATAACACTATTATTCGTAATAGCCAATAAATGGAAGCAATCCAAATGACTATCAATTACTTAGTGGAGAAATAGGATATATCTAGACAATGTGTTATTTGGCCATAAAAATAAATAAACTATTGATATATGCTGCAACATGAATGAACCTTGAAAACATTATTATGAATGAAAAAAAACAGACACAAAAGATCACATATGATTCCATTTATATGAAATGCCTAGAATAGGTAAATACATGGAAATACAAAGTAGATTTGAGGTTGCCAGCGACTAGGGGAGGAATAAGTGGATATGGGGTTTCTTTTTCAGGTTCTGAAACTATTCTAAAATTAGGTAGTGGTGATGGTTTCACAACTTTGATTATACTAAAATCTGCTGAATTGATACTTTAGAAGGGTGAATTTTATGGTATGTGAATTATGTCTCAATAATATTTATTTTAAAAATAATAATCCTTCAAGGTGAACTTTAGTACTTCTTTTTATAATCTTTCCTCATCTGTCTCTGGGAGGAACATACGTAAAAACAATATTTTTAAAAATATAAGAACTGTAATGTCTATTAAAGGGGTGTGGGTGAGGTCAAGGAAGCTATCTAAGTGGAAGTGACCTTGGAACTAAGTCTGTCTTAGGTTGCGCAGATGCTTCCTGCATAGAGCTTATGTTAAAGAGAGACATTACAATTATAGAGAACAGTAAGTTCAAAGGCACACAATGTTCCTTCAAACCTGTTAGGATATATATATATATATATATATATATATATATATATATATTTTATACTTTGTTACATAATATAACATATATAACCTAACGGTTTGAAGGAACTGTGTGTGTGTGTGCGCGCGCGTGCGCGCGCTGCGCGAGTGCACACAAACATTTTAGAAGTCTTATCTTCCAAGGTCAATTGATGATGGTTATTATTTAAAAACATTTTTGTTAGGTTAGGAGCTCTTAAATAGTAATGTAGGAAAATCTCAAATTTTGTTGTTTTGTGGAGATTGATACTTTTAGAAACTCTTTATTTGCTTGTCTATTTCAGGATGACCTTAGATGAAAAAGTCTTCCAGAGAGGCTTAGAAGTGGCTCTAGCTTTGTCAATGAAGGAACTTCCAACAGTCCCCAATGATGTACAGAAGTCTCAAAATAAAAGTAACTTTGTTTTTGTATATTTATCATTAAAAGCTTATTGTTTTAATAATCATTACTTGGGGTGGGCCTTCACAGTTGAAAGAATAAAATTTGAATACTTTGAACTATAGATAGAACAAATTACAGAGGGTATAATTAGATTCATTTCTTGATTCAGCAGTGTCAATTTCATACAAATGTATACATCTCTGCCTAGAACCCAAGGTAAGATTGGAGACATACACTATAAACCTGGAAGGTCAATTACAACTTGATATACAGTGAAAATTTAATTTCTTGATCAAACGACCTATATACTTCTAGTAGTCTACCTCTTTTTTCTCCCAACCCAAATTAGTTAAGTATGACATGGTTTTTTTTATTATTGCCAAAGGTTTAAAGGTACTAATTTGGCTTGCCGGTTCCATAGATTTAAAGAGAATGACTTCTGAATCTCTCTGTGGGTTTTCTTCATTGATTTTTTTTTTTTTCTGGTAATATTGACATTCTAGAGAGATGGAAAAGACACTTGAATTCCTAAAATGCTTTTTGGGTTAAATTGTTTTGGATTAAATTCTTTTATTTAGGGGGATAAGTGAAGTGTTTGTTTTTTAAATCAGTATTGCCTCTTATTTAAAAATAAACAAAGCAGTTTGATTAGGGAGATTTTTAGGAATTAGAAATCACTATGTATTATATCTAAAATGGAGAAAATGAAATTTATCTCTTAAAAGACATTGTAGAATGCGTAGTAGGAGTCTCTTATAAGTACCAATCCCATTGAATGATACAATTCTTAGCATTGGGATTTAAAAGTTCCTGTTATCATGACTTAAAAGCCTCTTAAAATGTTTCATTTAAAGGTTATTGTAATGATTAGAGAGAATGAAAGTTAGTAAAAGCATGTTCTTTGCCTACACAGAAGTGATAGTTAATATTTATTGACTATTTCCTATGTGTTGTGCAACATAAATTTACATCTAATTTCCCATACTAATCCTATGATACACAATTTTTATCTTCCTGTTATTGATGAGGAAATTAAGTCTAAGGATAAGCCCATTTATGAGCCTGAATTTGAACCTAAGTCTTTTTGATTTCAGAGCCCAAACTCCTAACTATATGCTAGCCTCTCCAAGTAAAATTATTGTGCTAGTTTGGGTTTCAGATCATTTATCAATATCTAGATGCTATTACATTTTAGCACTAATCTTCCTGTAGATATCAGTTTATTAAGATGCATCTGAATTTTTTCTTATTCCTAATATTTAGGCATTGAAAAACACAGCAACAGTGAAACAGAAATAATGAATAAATCTCATATATCTAATTGCAGTGTAACCAGTGATTATTTAGGTAAGTTTTTGATGGTAAATTTTTTTCATCCGCAATGCTATTTTTCTAACGTTTATTTAAATTCCTGAAACTGTGACTAGAATAAGATCTTTAAATGGTCAAGACTCTTTTATCTCTTGACTTTTGTTTCTCTAAGTTTTAGTCTTGTCCTCTTAACTACTACAAACCCATTTTCTTCCCTGTTGGAGTGTCATGACTACCCATGGCTTTTAGTCCTTAGCAGTTGACCACTAAAGATAGGGACTGTATCTTCTCAGTTCCATTTTGAAAATTCTTGGGGAAAGACTATTGAATTCATCTTTAAAACTGGAGTCTATTGCCAGGGTACTGATGTGCTGTGAGTAACCCAGCTTGGACAATGTAGTCTATTACTAGGAACAGGGGAGGGATTAACCTGAGTAAGTAATACGGTTGTCATGTCTGCTTTGCTGTTCTTGAAATATTAGCTACAACAAAGTTTTCCATTGATGTTTATGCCTCTCCTGAAGATTTGGACAAGATCACAGAGGAAGATGATGCTCGTGGTGTTCAAGGGAAAAGAAAAGCAGCATCTAAAGCTGTGGCTCAGCAGAGGAAGATGCTTTTGGAAGGCAGTGATGGTGATAGTGCTAATGACACTGAGCCAGACATTGCAACTGGTAAGTTACACTCTGCTTCAAAATTAACTCTTCTGGAATGCAGTAAAAGTTCTTGGAGGCCATTAATGTGTGCAGAACACTGTGCTAAATATTTAGGGTATACAAACTTGAGGAACAAATAGGACAGCTAAATGCAATTGTGGCATTTTGGGGAAAAGCTTTGGGTAAGAGATCATCTTTCAGCCATGCTTGAAAAATAAGGATCTTTTAGACCAACTAAAGGGATAAAATTATATTTCTGAATGTTGAAAAAGCATGCACAATGGAGTAGACAAGTGTACATACCAGAGTTTAGGCAGTGCTTTTTTTCTAGAACCACTACCGTACTTTCCATATTACATCACTGGCTTATATTATCTCATGCAGTACAGAAAAGAGCCTGTGGGAAATGAGGGTTAATAATATTGTTGTGGTATAGTCTCTTCTCTATTCCAGAATGTTGAAGCATATGTAATTAAGTGAAGGTATATTGTTACTTTCATAAATGTCATGATTTTGAAAAACTAGCTTTTATACTCTACCCTTCTTTTCAAAAATTATTGAGAATTGGATGGAAGTGGTGGTGCATGCTGAGGCAGAAAGATTGTAAGTTTGAGGCAGCCTCAGTAACTTAGCAAGACCCTGTCTCCAAATAAATAATAAAAAGGGTTGAGAATGTGGCTCATCCCCTGGTCCAATCCCTAGTATCAAACAAATAAAAAGTTAGTGAGTTAAACTAGTAAAATCTGAAGTAAAAATTACTGATGGAAAATTATAGTGATAATGGTAATAGATAACAATTGTGTTTGATATATGTCAGAATTTGTTCTCATAAAATTGGCACAATGTCCCCATTTTCAAGAAGAGGAATCTGAAGCACTGTAAAGTTAGTAACCTGAGTCAGACAACATGTATAAGGGGTTGGGGGAAAAGGATTCCAAGCCAGGCACTCAGTTTCAACACTGCAGTGTTCTGCTGCTAGAAATGGTAGAGCACAGTGGTGCCCAGGAATCTGATGCAAAAGCTGCAAATAAAGTGGATTCACCAGAAGCTTCATTTTTTTTTTTTAGAACAAAGTATATATAATTTTCTGTTATATATTATATATATAATCTTCTGTTTTAGGTGATGATTCTGAGGAGGATTCTGATTTTGATGAGAGTGAAGATAATGATGAAGACTTTACTATGAGAAAAAGTAAAGTTAAAGAAATTAAAAAGAAAGAAGTGAAGGTAAAATCCCCAGTAGAAAAGAAAGAGAAGAAATCTAAATCCAAATGTAATACTTTGGGTAAGCTTGGTCCCAAATACTTAATTTTATAAAGGAAATGTATTGGGTTTGATTGCTGCAAATTTCTTGTCTTTGCCTTTGCTCACCTTAATATTTTACTAATGTTCATTTTTAGTTAAAATATAAAAGAAAGCAGCTTAAGACGAGGTGGGAGAAAAGCAGATGTTGATTCTGAGTCTCCCCTAACTGTGCTAGCACTAAATATGTATTTACATGCTTTAGTATAGCCACCTGCTGTGAACTTCATTATCACCTGTATCTTATGATGAGAAGACTGAGGCTCAGAGGTTAAATATCTTTGAAAGTCTTACATCTAATAAGTGAGGGGCTGGAATTTGAATATAGGTTTGTCAGTTCAGAAGTTGAACTCTTATCTCCTAGATCTCATTTTCTCTGGGCAGTTAAACAGGGCAGCTTGAATGGTTCTAATTTCTTGCTTTTATGCTTGGCCAACTCTTCTATTTGAGAGATCTTTTTCCAGATAACAAGGGCACTTTTGATTTTTGTTTTCCCAAAACAAATTCAGTTAGAAACCATTTTTATAGAGAAACTTGGAATTTGTGATGACTTGAACATGGAATACCTGTTTCTTGTGTTAAAAAAGTTAGGATGTTTTTTAATTCGTCATGTTATAATAATTATTGTAAAAGATAACATTCTTTAAGTAAATTTGTTTTATTATTGCTATCAACTTTTCTGCCTTAGTTTTTGTATGCATATGTATATTTATTATTTGAAACTACAGTTTCTACCGGTCAGACTTTAGGAGTTGCTCTCACATCAAATAGCATGGTGCTAAGTATTTACTAAAAATTAAATACCAATTGAGTCATATTCTTCCCTCTGTTCTATTTTGTATTAATTAATAACCTTTAGATTAGAATGTTTTTTAAATTGACAAATTCATCTGGTTTCCACATGTTAAAATTTAAATGTAGGAGCTTTTAGAGATAAAACTGTTAGTTTCCTAATACTATTATAACAGATTACCCCAAACTTCCTTGCTTCAAACAACACAGTAATTATTTTACAGTTCAGAAGTCCAAAGTGTTCCTCAGAGGGCTAGAATCAAGCTGTCAGCAGGACTGTGTTCCTTTGTGGAACTCTAGGGGAGAATATACCCTTTGCCTTTTCCAGCTTCTGGAGGGTCTGTGATCCTTGGCTTGTATCTCTGTGCCATCTGGACTTTCTCACATCATGTCAATCTAATGTTGACTCTCTTAAGGACCCTAGTGATTACACTGTCCAGATTCAAGATAATATCCTCCACAGGTCCTAACTTAATCACATCTGTGCATAAGGTAGCATATTCACATGTTCTGGAACTTAGAATATAGTCATCTTTGAGGGGCCATTATTTTGTGTACTACTAGCTATAGTAAGAAAAAATGATTAGGTATTTGTGCTTCTTCACCAACCCACACTAAAAACTAAAATTTCAATTTTCCTTTGGTTTACCATTTAAAGTCTTTTCTGTGTATCTTGAAGCAAGTTACTTTGCAAGGGACATTAGTATGTAATGTTGAAAATAAATTGTATTTGTTAAGTAAGAATGAGGAAAAGTGGATTATATTTCTAGTTCTATTAATGCATTGCCTAACTTTTGAGAAATTTTTATTGATTTTTTTAAAAAAATAAATGACAGCGGAATGTATTACAATTCTTATGACATATATACAGCTCAATTTTTCATATCTCTGGTTTTATATAAAGTATGTTGACACCAATTTGTGTCTTCATACATGTTCTTTGGATAATGATGTCTATCGTATTCCACCATCCTTGCTAATCCCCTGCCCCTTCCTTTCCCCTCCCACCCCTCTGCCCTATCTAGAATTCATGTATTCCTCCCATGCTCCCCCTCCCTACCCCACTATGAGTCAGCCTCCTTATATCAGAGAAAACATTCGGCATTTGTTTTTGTGGGATTGGCTAACTTCTCTTAGCATTATCTTCTCCAATGTCATCCATTTACTGCAAATGCCATGATTTTATTCTCTTTTATTGCTGAGTAATATTCCATTTTATATATATGCCACATTTTTTTAATCTGATTATCTATTAAAGGGCACCTAGGTTGATTCCACAGTTTAACTATTGTGAATTGTGCTGCTATAAACATTGATGTGGCTGTGTACTGTAGTATGCTGTTTTTAAGTCTTTTGGGTATAGACCGAGGAGAGGGATAGCTAGGTCAAATGGTGGTTCCATTCCCAGATTTCCAAGGAATCTCCATACTGCTTTCCATAATGGCTGCACCAATTTGCAGTTCCACCAGCAATGTGAGTGTGCCTTTCTCCCCACATCCTCGCCAACACTTATTGTTGTTTATCTTCATAATAGCTGCCATTCTAACTGGAGTGAGATGATATCTTAGAGTAGTTTTGATTTGCATTTCTCTAATTGCTAGAGATGATGAACATTTTTTCATATATTTATTGACTGTATATCCTCTTCTGAGAAGTGTCTGTTCAGGTCCTTGGCCCATTTGTAGATTGGGTTATTTGGTTTTTTGGTGCTTAGCTTTTTGAGTTCTTTATGTACTCTAGAGATTAGTGCTCTATCTAATGTGTGAGGGGTAAAAATTTGCTCCCAGGATGTAGGCTCTCTGTTCACCTCCCAGATTGTTTCTTTTGCTGAGAAAAAACTTTTTAGTTTGATTCCATCCCATTTATTGATTCTTGGTTTTAATTCTTGTGCTATGGGAGTCTTATTAAGGAAGTTAGGGCCTAATCCCACATGATGAAGATTAGGGCCTACTTTTTCTTCTATAAGACGCAGAGTCTCTGGTTTAATTCCTAGCTCCTTGATCCATTTTGAGTTGAGTTTTGAGCATGGTGAGAGATAGGGGTTTGATTTCATTTTGTTGCATATGGATTTCCAGCACCATTTGTTGAAGATGCTATCTTTTCTCCAATACATGTTTTTGGCACCTTTGTCTAACATAAGTTAGCCACTAGCTATATGTAGGGTTAAGTTAATTAAAATTAATTAACATTTGAAAGCCAGTTTCTCAGTTTTGCTAGCCACATTTCAAGTATTCAAAATAGTATGTGGCTAGCAGTTACCATCTCTGATAATACAAAATATAGAAAATTTCTACCATAGAAACTTATGATGGACAGTCAGGTGTTATGGATGTAACATTGGGAAGAGTATGTAGTGAATGTGTTCATACTTGTATACATTTAGAAACCCCTTAGGTATCTTAAAGCAAGCATTGTCTCAAAGTGAGATTCTGTTCTACCTCTCTTTTTTTCCTCCTCCCTCACCTCCCACCCCAGCAAAAAGAACACAGACCTGCTCCCATTCTTACATTCATTCTCAAAGTAAACAATGGCCTCAAAGCCGTTCCCATGAGAGGAACTTTCAAGTTATAGATTATTCTTCATCTCCATCACCACCTCCCCACATCTAATTACTAAAACATGTTTAATTGCTACTATCCCCTCCCTTCTCCACCTTACCTCAGGCTCTCATCACCTCTCCTGGATTACCATAATAGCTTTCTGAGTGGTCTATTTGCCTTACATTACCACCAGGAAGATGCTTTCAAAATGCAAATTACTCCTCAGAAAATTTAATACATGATTGTGGACCAGTCAGACTCCTTTATATGGCTCTTCATAAGTGATTGTACCTTGACTGTGTCTCTCACCTTTCCTATTCTTAAGATTCCTGCTCCAGACATACTGAACCAGTACTGGTCTTGGAACTTGTTATACTTTATAGCTTTGCATTATGCTGTACTCCCTCTGCCTAGAAAACTTCCCTCAATTCATCTTTACCCTTTAGCCTTGATTTGGTTCAGCCCAGCCTCATCCCCTTCCTGTGACTTCTAAACACATACCAGGTTGTAAGTTCCCTTCCTACTGAGCATTCTTCTAGAGAGTGACATGTTCCTTTGCACACTGCATTAGACACAGCTCTTTCCTGTCTTTCCCAGGCCAGTGACAGAAACACAAATTCGTTGGGAGTACGGATTCATGAATTATATAAACTTTTTGTAATCCTAGAGCCTATTGATTCCCTGACACATACTAATGAGACACTATTGTGTAATGGTTACAAAAATGAACTTCTGGTTCAAACCTGGTTTCTAATCCCAATTCAGGCATGTAGTAAGTGTCAAACTACAGGCAAATTGCTTAACCTCTGTTTCCTTTTCTGTATTATAGTTGCTGTAAAAAGTGAAGGGTAGTGTGTGTGAGACCACATTGCCTGGAATAAAAATTTTCATAGAAGATGGCAGTCCTAGCCAGGTGTGGTGGCTCACACCTGTCATCCCAGCAACTTGGGAAGCTGAAATGGGAGGATTGCAAGTTTGAGTTCAGTCTGAGCAATTCATCAAGGCCCTAAGCAAGTTAGCTAGACTCTATTTCAAAATAAAAAAGGCAAAGGCTGGGGATGTGGCTAAGTAGTAAAGTGCCTCTGGGTTTAATCCCCCGTACCAAAAAAAAAAAAAGGCAATCTTGAGGCTTTCAATAAAAATTTCTTGACTTGTTTTTCGAATTTGATATTGCCTTTTTAATTTTATATGGTTATGAAACTTATAATTTTTACGTATACATGCTAGACTTGAACTGTCTTCCCATATGACAAGCTTCTTTGTATGTATTTTTCAAATAAGTGACTTCAGTAGACTCTGCTGCAGCTGCTATCAAATCAGAATCTCAGACTTCACCTGAGGAAGCTTATCATTCTTTGGAGGTCACTAGGAAACCATTGCAAATACACAGTCCTTCAGCTGAAATCAAGAGACCGAAGTGGGTTCCACCAGGTATGGTATATTTGCGATCAAGGGCAAGGGGTTTAGAAAATTACCAGTGGTGGATTCTTTTCTCCCTAGTTCTAAATGTTATATATGAGCTTTTCCCCATATTACTATATAGTCTTCAAAACCATTGTTTTTAATTACTGCATTTTTATATCTATTAGGCATCCAGGTCATATATGATTTTTTTTTCATTGTTATTATAAATAAGTTTGCCATAAGCACAGACATCTTTATTGTAGAAATCTGACACATCCCTGATTATTTTCTTAGGGTAAAAGTCCCACTAGTAGAATTATAGTGTCAGCAAGTGTAAACATTTGAGATTCCTGATATTTATATTTCTAACAAGTCTTTTGTGCTCAGTACCTACTGACTTCTGCATTCTTACCAAAGCCTTGGCGTTTGTACATGGGAATTCCAGCATTTACAAATGCTTTAGTAAACTCAGCCTCTGGCTCTTACAATTTGATTTCTCTTTGTTTTCTTTTGCTACCCAGCCAAATCTCACTGATCCTTTAAGAATTTCCCGGACCTAGCTGGGTGTGGTGGTGCACGCCTGTGATCCCAGTGGCTCTGGAGGCTGAGGCAGAAGGATCACAAGTTCAAAGCCAGTCTCAGTAAAAGTGAGGTGCTAAACAACTTGGTGAGACCTGGTCTCTAAGTAAAATACAAAACAGGGCTAGGGATGTGACTCGGCGGTTGAGTGCCCCTGAGTTCAGTCCCCAGTACCAAAAAAAAAAAAAAAGAATTCCCTGGACTGGACTTCAACTTCATCTAGGTCAAAAATATTGCTGCGACCCAACCAGTCCTGTGTCTACTTTCATCCAATTACATGAACCTTCTACTTTAGTCAAATTGATCCATTTTCTATCCCTTAAACACATATCATATTCCTGTCCTCTCTCCCTTTTGGAGTCCTTCCAAAACTACTCAAGTTTCACTTCTTTTGAATGATCTTTTTTGATTGGCCCATGCTGGTGTCTTCCTGAATGATGGCTAGGTATTAACATATAGAGTTAGGGCTCAACTGTGAGGCTGCATGATTACTTGGTTTACCTGAGTCTTCATTTTATTATCAGAATTACCAAGAACTAATATAATGTTTAAAATTCTTTCTGGTTAAGATTTTCAATGAGGACTTCAAAGTTTTTAGAGAAGGAAAGGTGTGAAAGTTAGTTACTGAAATAATGATACCATATCATTCAAAAAGTAATACTTAGTATATTTTTTTTTCTGAAAATAATTAGTGATTCCTTAATGGAAGAAAATTTTTTTAAATGGTATGACTGTAGAAGTTAAAAAGTAGCATGATCAAAAAAATTAAAAGGAGATAGTGAAATGATGGGTAAAGAGTTAATATCATAAAGCACACTGTGCTGACAGATGGAGTATGTGAGAGGGCAGACAAATGATAATGGGTGAACAGGACCCTTTGGACTTGAGAGCTTCTGTCCCTCTTGAAGAAAGCAGAGCTACTCAGCTCCATCAGATTGTTTGTATGCAGGGAGATAGGCTGGTACATACAGATCTGATATTTTCAAGAGAAGCCAGAAATTCAGATTTTAATATGAAATCTCCTCATTTTAAAATATGACCTTTTAAAAAACCATGTAGACCAAACAGCATTTTTTTTTTTTTTTATACTGAGATTGAACCCAGGGATGCTCAACCACTCATCCCCAGCTCTTTTTGTTTTATTTAGAGACAGGGTCTCACCGAGTTGCTAAGTGCCTCACTAGATTGCTAAGGCTGGCTTTGAACTCTTCAATCCTCCTGCCTCAGTCTCCCCGAAATAGCGTATCTGAAAGCTAGATTTGGCCCTAGGTTGTCAATTTGTTGCTTGTCTTATTCAATTTGAGAAAACCATCTAGAGCCCAAAGGAAAAATGAGCCAGGGATATAAAAGTCCCAGTTCTTCCAAGAAATACAACAATGAAAAATGAAGAGTTTCACTCTCATTAGTAATTAAAGAAGATCTATTTGCCATTTTAAAACTTGTTTAATACTTGAAAAATAGAGTCTTTTCAAGTAGTACTTATAAAAATTATAAACTTTAAAAATACATGAGATTTTTTTCATTACTTTAGAAATTATAGTTGTCTCTATTTCTTTATGCCTTTACAGCCGAATTATTTTTCATTTCAGCTTTGTAGTTTAAGTTTTGGTTCATTACCTTGCCTTCTGGGGATAGTTAAAAATGGGCAATACTTTGAATATCTCTTATCCGAGGTGCTTGGGACCAGATTGTTTCAGATTTTGAAGTTTTTCAAAGTTTGGATTTTCACATTATGGGTGCTCTCCCTATACTCTATTCTTTCTGTCATATAGTACTTGCCATTATTTTGAATGTTTATTTTATTGCTTGATAGAATGTGGAAAGCAGAACAGTGCTTAACTTTTTTTGTTGTTGTTTTGTTTTAAGAATTGATCTTTATTAAGAGATTTCTGACATGATTTGTGTTACATCTTGTCTTTTCTTTTAGCTGCATCCGGAAGTAGCAGCAACAGCAGCAGTCCAATGGCAGGAGTTTCCATTAGGTCCCCAAATCAGAGTCTCCGCCTTGGCTTATCCAGATTAGCACGGGTTAAGCCTTTGCATCCAAATGCCACTAGTAGCCGAGTGTGGTAGCAAAGAAATGTTTGATAGAATAACAGTTTTAAAAGTGTATTTATATTTGACTTGTGTTTAAGATTAAGGAGGATATTGTAATATAGAAGAATCCTTTAACATGTCACATAAATGATCTTTATCTGTTTTGTGATTATGTGCTCTAAAGAGCTCTTCAAGACTTCAAAAAGAGGTTTGTTCATAAGAAATACCTTCTCATGTCATTCCTTCTGAAGAGCTTTTCTGTTTTCTTATGTATCATAAGTCATTGTCTTTTTTAGTGGTTGTCAGTTTAATGTGGAGGAAGTCTGTATCATGCGCTGTACTTTTCTAGTCACATGATGTTCCTTTGTGACACTAACTTTTCAGAGTGTATCTGACAAAGGGAAACATTCTCATTTCTTTCAGGAGATAGTTTGAAATCTTATAAGCTACTTACGTTATATTGTCAGTTTTACTGCAAGTATGTTTGGTATTTTAGCCAAATCTTATTAATAGTAAGAATAAAGAATCATTTTACATATTACAATGGATACTGTATTATGGCATATGTCTCCTACTTGGAAATTGATGATTATTATATAGCAAATATAATGACATTTTATAAACTCTTCATCGTCAAAACCTTAAATAAAAGTGAAAAAGTTTTGAAGTGCTCTTTTCTTGATACCATTGCATTATCAGTCTCTATCTACATTTCTTAATAAAATAAAATAAAAATAAGCTCTGTTGAAAACACAAACAAGGGGAAGCTGTTTCTTAATCACTTTATATGAAGCTAGTACTTTAAGGAGTGGCTGTCAAGTTCTTAGTCATCCCTATTTTGATATTAGAGCTTTTCAGGAAGCTTAGGTTTGAGTTTATTGTGAATAAAAATAGTGATGATGCGGGCTGGGGTTGTAGCTCAGTGGCAGAGTGCTTTCCTAGCATGTGTGAGGCACTGGGTTCAATTCAACACCGCATACAAATAAATAAATGAAATAAATATCCATAGACGATTTTTAAGAATAGTGATGATTATATTTATGGTGAGAATTTCAACCTACTTCTGTTGAATTTTAATAATAAATTTTCAGTGATGTTAAACATTAAAAAAATGTGTAATACCTATCTCAGTTCACATGGAACTTTCTATATTAACATGAAAAGAAGTAATTTTGAATTATGATTAAAGTGAGCACTCACTCTGTTGTACATTTTTTCTTACCTAGTATATATATATTTTTTACTATCTATATCACACCTACCCTACCCCACTTTTTAAACATTATTTTCCAGTTAACATAATATTGAGTTATTCTATAGTGCATGCACTTCAACAGTAAACATTAAGGGCCTGCTCTGGTTTAGGTATTGATATTATTGATTACTCATCGCCCCTAGCTTGAGAACTACTTTGTTTTGTTATTCATATAAATAGTTTCTATTTGAAATTTACCCTAAAGTATGTTAAAACACTTGCCTGGCTGAAAACACTACTAACCTTTAGTTGCTAAATCCAATGTACATTTTTTCTCACCTTGTCTTATATACACTATTTATCACACCCCAATCAAAATATTTTATGTCATTAGTTCATGTGACACCTTTCTTTTGTCATTTTCTCCCCACCTCCTGCTTATTCTTTATTATTTTGTAGCTTTCTAATCCTTTGTGTCATCTATACTGTCTCTCACCACACTTCACCACACTATCATGTTCTGTGCAGTTTCACTACACCCTCCCCGCTCTTCAAGTTTAGATGTTTTCAGACTTCAGTGATCACTACTTGTGACAGTGACTTCCAAATTACGATCATTATCCTACATCTTGATCTTGACACCAGACTTGCTGCTTGATATTTGGCAACTGGACTGAGTCAATCTGGATCCATCCCTCAACAACTTCCTTCCTGTAGAATTTTCTGTTGATACATGACACCCTATCAAGGCTGTCTAAGGTGTAATCCTGGGATTCAGTCTTATATTTTGCATCTGGCTACCAAGCTTTATTTCATTTTCTAAATTTCTTGAAACTGCTTTTCCATTTGCTCTTACCCTGAAATAAAATCACTTATTAATTCTAAGCAGCATCCTTGCCTTGACTTTTTTGAGAGGCTGGGGGTGGACACTGAGGATTGAACTCAGGGGTGCTTTACCACTGTTACATCCCTAGCGCCCACCATACCCTTTTTATTTTAAAATTTGATACAGGGTCTAAGTTGCTTAGGGGGTCTGGCCACGTGGCTGAGGCTGAGGCTGGCCTCGAACTCTAGATCCCCCTGCTGTGGCCTCCCGAGTCTCTGTAATCGCGCTCAGCATCTTGATTCTCAATCTTCTTTCCCTAACTTCCATAATGTGACTGGGAAATTTCCTAAAATCTGAACATGCACTTTTCTGCGAGTCCACACACTCCTTAGCCCATCTAATTCCAAGCCACTTCATATATGACTGGTCGCCATCTGCTTTTTTCAATCTTGTCTCATCTGCCCCTGTATACCTTTGCCCCTTCTCATCAAACTGATTGCTGGTACCCAGAATACCAAGCTTCCACATGGGTCTGGACCTTCAGACTTGTGGGGACTTACTTGCCTTCTTTAAAGGGCTATATAATATTTGTTCTTAAAGCTCAAGTTCAACTTAGCTTTCATTTGCATGTCTATTTTCTCCCTGCACCAGACATTGTACTCCAGCATAAACTTATGTCATTCAACTATAACTTTCCTTTTCATGCGTTCCGAAAACCTGGTGCAGACTAAATGCTCAAGAAAGTGTTCATTTGATGAGTACATAGAACTTTTGCTATGTACTTCCACATGCTTTTTTTGAAGAAGGAGAGGGAAGGGTTACTTTCACGTGTCTGGTGTGCTTAACCTACTTTAATCTCTCTACCCTGGATTTTGTTCAAATGTTGTCTGGTCCGTTAAAAAAAAAAAAAAAAACTGAGGCAAAAGAAGGGGAGGAGGGAAAAGATGTGTTCTTTAGGTTGATGTAAAAGGTGATTTGGGACTGGACCAGAGAGCCTAAGCTCATTCAGCTGGAGTCACAAAAAGGGCAGATGTCGTTCCTATAGCGACGGAAGGAGGGTGTGGTCCTCCCCTTCACTCTGCAGGCCACTCACCCGATCCTCTGCAGCCCCCAGGGCAGTCTGCGCCAGCCGGATGCAGCTCCTCCCACCTCTTACCCTCACCCGGACCCAGAAAGGGCCGAGGAGACAGAAAGGCGCGAGCCTGAGCCCCCTAGGGTCGGCTAAGTCTTTCCAGGGAAGAAGATCCGCGGCGGGAGCGGGTGGACGAAAGGTGTACCGAATGCAAAAAAGTAGACCGGCAAGTGTGCTCCGAGGAGACAGTGGGGCGGGTGTGGGTGCGCGGAGAAGGAAAATGCCTTTTTAGACCTTGCTCCCGGCAGCCTCGTCCTCAGGACGCTACTTCTGTATATTTTGCTGTTAATAGAACTTTGCAACACCAACTCCAGCGGAGTGCGGGAAAGGGAGCGCGAGATTCTAGGGAATTTATAAGACCTACCCTGAAACTGCACCCCAACAACTGGGCGTTGAAATTTTCTTCCTCCTTTTCTTCCTCTTCACTGCAGTTTCGCTCGGAAGTAATTAGGCGTCTGCAACCACACGCCTTGCATTGATGAGGCTGTGGCTGGCATTAGCATATTCCAGCCCGCCCCTTATTCCTGGTCACCCCTGTGCTCAGCTGGAGCTCAACCCCTTGACACTAGAGTGTGTTATTGTACACTAGAGTGTGTTATTCATACATCTGAAGCAAGCTTTGCTTCTGAGTGGTGCTTGCTTCTGCTCTTAAGAGGTCCCCAATATTAGCAAGTTTTTCCTTTAAAAAGATGATGAACAATGCAAACTGAGAATTTCAAAGTCTAGTATTTTGTGACATTTGCTATGTTTGAAATATCCACAAGCCCGTTAGGGCTTGAGAAACTGACCCCTCTAACATGTTTTAAATAACTGCCAGCATCATTAATCATAATTCAAATTTCACTGTTCAGCTTATAGATCATTGATATAGAAAAATTCAAACCGCCTTAGAAACAACTAATATAACTGTCTTTTGTCTTGTTTGAGTGATTTCATCACCTGCATGTGGTAGGTGTGTAAATCTAGGGGTTCTAAGAAATTCTTCAAACACGGATGATACCTAATTGGTTCAGAGATTTAAGCCTTCTCTGCTTTAGTCCTTATTCATGGGGGAAAAGCTAAGCCTGAAGGGGATCTCTAGCAGTGCCAGCCACTGAACTTGGCCCTCTCCAACTCCATGTTGCTGTCTACAACTTGGCTAGAATGCATGCTTCTCAAACTCGTGGAGGACCAGGAGCTGAGAGTTGTGGCTGTAGGTGACTCCAACCCCCATGTGAGTGTGGTGTGACAGCTACATTAATAAAAATACAACAACCACATCAAGGGATGTAATGGTTTCCCTTCCTGATTTAGTAATGACTAGAACACAGGTTAGGCTCCAGAAAACTGTAGCCACTTTAAGAGATCATAAAAAACTAGAAAATAGAGGGGGAACAATCACAATGCAGGCTCTGTCAGGCTTAGATCATGCTCTATCATAGGAAAAGGCATTTAAGACAACCCCCGCCCCCCACAATGCCAGGAGATGGGTAAGTGCACAGGAGAGTAAAAATAATGATAATAATATTTTTCTATTTAAGGTTTGAACACTTGAGAACTCTTGAGTAGGAAGGAAGGCAGATTTGTTCTTTGTTGCTTCACAGAGAATAGCAAAGGATCAGTAGAAGATATTTTGCTCAATATCAATTATTCTTCCCACAGATTTTTATTGAGCCAACCATATGTAAATTATCAGCTAAGTGTGAAATGAGTTTCCTGGAAAAACAGTGGGCTGTGTCTGAGGAATGTTCCAGCACAGACACATGATTGTCAAGGAAACTATAGAGAGGATTCCTGCCCAGGCAGGGAAAATGGACAGGATGGTTTTTAAAGTCTGTTACACCTCTTAAGAGTCTGGGGTCACTGAACCATGAAGAATTTCAAGGACAATGCAGAGGGGCAGAAGTGAGTGTCCCTTAAATACATTAAACACATTGTTTCCATTTCAAAGAGATGCAAAGGGGCAGGGTCACTCCTACCCCTTCACTGCCACAATTTATTTTTATTTTTTTCCCAGTTTTTGAGAGTAGTCAGGTTTTTTAAAATTATAATTATTGGCAAATATTGTACAAATTGAAGGATTCACTGCAATATTTCCATGCCTATATACATGGTGCATTATTTATGTCCAGCTGCCCTTCTTCCATTCAAGCCCCCCTCCCTTACCCCTTCCTTTTAGCACCCTTCCCAGTATCTAAAAGTCCCTCTTAATTCCTCAGTGTTCCCACTCCCTGTTGTCCTTTTCCATCTCTAGTGACCACTATTCTGTTCTGTGCTTCTACAAGGCTGAATTTTTGGTCTCCTTAAATGAATAAGAATATGTGTTATTTATCTTTTCAGTGTCTGGGTTATTTCACTCCAAAATAATGTTATCTAGATGCATCCATTTTACTACAAATAACAGGATTTTCATTTGTGTGTGTGTGTGTGTGTGTGTGTGTGTGTGTGTGTCTGACTAGTAATCCAATATGTAAATATACCATATTTTCTTTATCCATTCATCTGCTAAGGGCATCTGGGTTGATCCCATATTTTGGCTATTGTGAATGGTGCTGCAACAAACATGGGGGTGAAAGTGGCATTACTGGGTCATATGGTAATTTTATTTTTAGTTTTTTGAAGCATCTCTTATTGTGTTCCACAATGACTGTATTAATTTTCATTCCTACAAGCACACTGCCACATTTTTTGTCCCAAGGAATAAAGATTAAGCCACTAACAATGGCTATGGAAATACTGAAATCATAAATCATGACAGGTAAATCTCAGAAGACATTTTCTTTGAGGACATTGAAATACTGTACACACAGATAATACATATGTAGAAGATGCTGTGCAATGATGCTGGTACCATTGTTTGTGGGGCAGTCTTGCTCTACAGACTCCCAAATCCTTGAAAACAAGGATTCTGTTTTCTTTAATTCCCCATGCTTAATATAGTTGCTGGCCCACAGTTGATACTCTGAACATTTTTGATGAATTATCTAAACTATTTCAAATTTCTATTCTTGCAGAAAATTGGCACCAAGAATTTTCAATGGACAAGCTACTGACCTCGCTTGTTCTTATGAGGAATTAAAGTAAATAAAAACAAGCTCATCATCCATGCCCCCAAGAGGCATGCGATGGAGATGAGATAAAAAATATATACATCTAAGATAATTAAGTAGTAACATTAAAGCTGTTGATCAGGTGACAAAATGAGAAAAAAAAATACTGTTGAATTCCAGAAGAAAAGGAGTGGTGTGGAGAGGTAGGGAAATTCCGATCTACATATAAAAAAATAACAAATTTTTTTGATTCATTTTTTTAGATTCATTTCTCAAAAGAACATTCACTCCAAGCCAGGTGCTGTGGCACAAGCCTATAATCCCAGTGGTTTGGGAGGCAGGAGGACCATGAATTCAAAGCCAGCCTCAGCAATTTAGTGACGCCCTAAGCAACTCAGTGAGAACTTGTCTCTAAATAAATATAACAGGGGCCGGGGATGTGGCTCAGTGGTTAGGTGCCCCTGGGTTCAATACCTGGTTCCAAAAAAAAGGGAACATTTGTTTACTCTAGCTCTGAACTAAGTTTGTTTTCTTCAATCCTTCATGCAACAAGATACAAACAAATATAGACATATTTTAATTATTTTTCTTCATCATTTGCCATATATTTTGAGGATTAAAAAGTGGTATTTTCAAAACTTTGAGTAGGGAGCAAGTGTTATTTTTGGAAGTCAGATTGAATGCATAGAAAGGCACAAAATAGTCTGTGATAACTACAGAGTCATGAAAGGGAGGGGAAATAATGGAATAAGTCATAAAAGTGAGTGTCTGGAAGGGGCAAAATTGTGACGTATGCAGTAAAGGGGAGAAATAAAAAATGTCCATGCATTTCTGCCCCTTTCAATTCTTTATTCACACAAATTACTTAATACAGTTTCACTCTATAGGTTCTTAATCAAGAAAACGACAATCCTTAATGCTAGGCTCTACAATAGACATAATCAATTCACAGCAAACGATTCTAGATTAATTGATTCACAGCACACAATTCTAGATGAATTCTAAGCACTGCAAAACACACTCAATCATGACAGGCTACTGACAGACATTCCCTCTGCAGGCTAAGTTCAAAAGTCTTAAGCCTTAGGCTTTATGTCCAGCAGATGCACACTCACTCAGATCGCAGTGACCAGGTCAGAACCAAGGCAGGCTTTTCCTGGCGTGGAGTGGACGACCGGTTGAGGAGTGGGGAGGAGGGAGAAGTTGCGGCTCTCACCAAGGTCCAGACGAGGTGGTAGAGTTTGAGAGCCGTGAGGATCACACAGAGGATCGGGAAACGATGACAAGTGATGGGATGTCAGGTCCTCATCAGGCTCTCCAGCTCGAGTGCATCCTTGTTTCGGCTGGCTGAATCCCTGTTCATTTGCTCTATCATTTATACTAAATTTTGAGGCTTTTGACCCCCCTTTCAATCCTTATCAGCTACCACGGATTTCTCAGTGACATCATTTACCTTGGGGTCAGAAACATCTGCTCTGGTGGTCTCCACCCTGATCTTCTCACCTTTGCCTTTATCAGGGGAGGACAGCCTGCCAGGGGCTTCACTCTGTTTATCAGGGTGAGGGGAAGGAATTTGTTTGTGACCATACTGGAGGGCTCTGTGGGTGTGCCTAGTGAGACTGCAGGTTTCAAACTGGAGTATTTAAAATGGAGTTGCTTAAGGTTAGGACTAAGGCCATCCTAACAGTGTGTGTGTGTGTGTGTGTGTGTGTGTGTGTGTATGTATGTGTGTGTGTGAGAGAGAGAGAGAGAGAGAGAGAGAGAGAGAGAGAGAATCTGACAGTATTTCTATAGAATTAGAATTTTAGGAGGTCATCTGGTTCATTTGTTCATCTTGTTTTATAAACAAGGAAAGTGAAAATCTGGAGAAGATATAGGGCTCATTCAGAATCAGGGCAGCATCAAAGCTAGACTCCAAGTCCCCACGTTGTCTTCAGGGCTTTCTTTATGTACAGAGCTGCCACAGCTGGACAGAGAAAAGAGCTTCAGTTGTTTGGAAAGATGAACATTTACTTCCACAGTCTCCATTCCCCTGGGAAGTAGATGAAGGGAAGACTGATGAAGAGCCTTAGCAATGAAAAAGTGTTGTATTCGTTTTTCTCCAGTGTTGGGACTTTACGAATCCTATGTCCAGCTGAAGGTGAAAATTGACCTGTTCAGTCTCCCAAATTATCCCCAAGATCATGTTTGCTCTCTGTCTTCTCCCTCACTGCTTTGGCTGAGGCCCTCATCATTTCTCACCTATGCACCCCAAATGGCTAACTGAGCTCCTCGGAATCATGCTCCGTGCTATTGCCAGAGAGATGTTTCCAAAATACAAATCGGATCTTGTCAGCTCAGATTTAGCACAATCACATAGCCCTCAAGATTTTAACTTGGACTATATGATGCGTATGACACTATATGACAATCTAACCCTCCTTTCTGACCCTCTGCCAGCGATGTCTGATTCCTGTGATTGCAGTTTCTAGAAAATCCACATTTTATTCTCTGTGCAGTCTCATCCATCTTACCTTGGCTCTGTGCCCATCCTGCTCATCCTTCAAGAACAGGCTGCTTTTCTCAGGTGTGAGGGTTAACACAACTCTCCCAGCAGGATCAGCCAGAATCTCAAAGTGTGCTCCATGCACTCTTTAGATATGTCTGTTAGTGTGTGGATCGCATGCTCTGTAACGGTCTGCTTCCATGGGTCTCCTCTCCTGGAGAGCAAATTCTCCTTTAGAGCACAGACTGGTATCTGGTGGAATTGACTCAACAAACGTTTGCAGAAAGAGAGGAAGGAAGGAAGGAAGGAAGGAAGGAAGGAAGGAAGGAAGGAAGGAAGGAAGGAAGGAAGGAAGGAAGGAAGGAGGGAGGGAAGGAAGAAGTCAAACTGATCATCAGTAGAGAAGAGACTACCACTTTTTTGTTTACTTCTCAAAGATTTTTTTTTCATGTGTGTGTGCTTGTATGTGTGAAAATAAATGTTCCCCTAGCCAGGTATGGTGACACCAGCCTGTAGTTCCAGCTACTTGGGAGGCTGAAGTGGGAGGACCCCTTGGGCCTAGAAGTTCAAGGCCAGCCTGGACAACATGACAAGATCCTATTATCTTAAAAAAACAAAAACAACTTCATCTTCTTACCTTCCCCAGTCCTACTCCTCAGAAGTATTTTTTTTAGTTCCTCTCTTCCAAATCCTTCATTGTACCTGTATAAAAAGGTATGCAAACATCTTTTAAAAAATAAATATAGAATCATATTATATGCGTTTTTTTACTGGTTTTGCTCAATATGTTACGAGCAAACATAAAGATCAATCACTTTTTTTTTGAGATCCAATCATAGCCATTTAATTTTTTTCAGGTTTTCTTTATTTTTTAAAAAATATTCAATCCTAGGTATATACAGATATAAAAGGCAAGATATGAATTCAAAATTTTTATAGTAATATTCACTCATACCCACAGTTCCTTAGGGGTGATTCCTTTCCCCAACATTGAGTAGCTATTGTTTACTAACTGGTTATAGATTAAATAAACAATATCAAATAAACTTTTCATATTCCTTGAGTCTCACTTTTCCTTAAGCCATATCATTTTGATTAATGTTTACTTTAAGATAGCTATAAAGTGATTCTTCTATTTTTATTTTTAAAAAGTTTTTGTATTTGTTTTTTTAATTTTCATGACAGTAGGATTTTTTTTGACATAACATACCTACATGGAGTGTAACTTCCCATTCTTGTGGTTGAATATGATGTGGAGTTTCACTGGTCATGTGTTCATATATGAACAGAGGAAAGTTAAGTCTGATTCATACTACTGTCTTTCCTATTCCCATCCCTTACCCTTCCCTTCATTCCCCTTTGTCTATTCTTCCCTTCCCTTCCTCCTTATCACTTATCAGTGAGAACATTCTGCCTTTGGTTTGGGGGGGCTGGCTTATTTGATCTACCTCATTTAAAAATGATTGCATCACATCCCATAAAATATATGTGTGCCATATTTTAAATTTCCCATCATTTAGAGATAAGTAAGTTCTAATTTTTAAATATTTATGCTGCAATAAATATCCTGGTTTGTCTTTAGTCTTTGAATAGTTTCAACATGGTGACACCATCATGTTGATTATAGTGTCTGCAAGAGCTTCCCAGTGTGGAGTGAGTAATGTGCAGAAGCCGGTATGATGTTTGCATTGGTCCCTGTTCTGCCCCTATTTCTTGTGTATTTTATTCCCTTAGCTCTTGATAGAGTTAGAGACTGTAAAGGGACTTCCAAGGGACACAGAGTGGAGATTCCACAATGTTTTGTTAATGTATAAGTGTCCCAGGAAACTTTGAAGGCTCACCATCCAGTTATATGAATCACTACTCTAATTAGATTCCATGGTATTATACAAATCTTTCTATCTGTTTCTTTCTGTGACATTTTTATTGGTGCTTTATAGTTTTACATAGTGATGGGATCTGTTGTACATATTTATACATGCACACAATATAACTCCATAATTTGGCCAATATCACTCCCCTAGCACTTTCCTCATCCTGCCCCCATCTCCAAGTCTTTCCATCTTGCAGTCAGTTAATTAGTCATAGAATTGTGCTCTGCATGAAGAAGGTACAAAATGGCTGAATAAGATCCAGAGAAAAAGTTTCTACCAAACTTCCCCCTTTCTTTTTCTGCAGGCATTAATCTAACCCAGTAGCCCACTAGTGTATGCATATTGTAGGGGGGAATATTGTATTTGTGGCAATAGAATGGGATTTCTTTTGCAGTTAACTAGGGGATATGGTGTTTGCTGGGGGTCTTAAACTACTAACCACATGCTTTACTCCTCCTCCTTTCCTGGCTCCTGCCTCTCCCTCTGCCCTCCAAACCCTATCAGACCACTAGAAAGGGAGGCAAGAGGAAAAGCAGAGAGTCCAGTCTGCCCTTGCTTTTGTGTCTGCCCCCTTCTTTCCTTCAGGCCCGCCCTTCTTTCTTCTCTCTGGAGTGTGTGGACCATTACTTATATTTTATTCCTACTGCCAATTAATTTTTTTCTGCTCTCCTTCCTGCAAGACTCAAATGGACGATAAAAAGCCAAGGAAACCGAGTTTGACTTCCTTCCCAATTTTGAAAGCAAAAAAGAAGCAAAATTTCACCTCTGTGAAGGTAAGGATTCATGAATTTCAACTAGTGACAAGAGATATCATTGTGAAATCTTGGGACCTGGCAGTTGTTATGCCCAAGCACCTTTGAGGATAGTATAAGGGGAAGATATGAAGGCCCCAGCTGATTGGTGGAGGTCTGGGTGGGCTTGGAGGGAAAAGCAGCCAGACAGGGAAGATTTCATCTAGCAGGCAGCTTGCATTTGGGAGCCTCTGGATTAGTGACTTATCCACAGTACCTTTTATTCTCTTCCTCATACCTGCAACCATACCAGCAATGTCCTGCAATAATTCTGAACAAGTATTCAAGAACATTTCCAGAAAATGTGTTTCCCTTAACACAGAGACCATCTCTTTTTACTCTGCCTCAACTAACTGAAGGCAGAGCACTGAAGGTAAGACCCTATGATGTAGTGAGAGTGATTACGGTCTATGAGATCAACGTCTATATTATATGTATTTTTAAATCTCACTCAGTCTGAATTCCTCAGGGTATTAAAAAGCTCCTTTTGTCTAGGATCTTTGTTCAGAATGTTTTGCAGCAAACTTTAGCCCAAAGCATCCAGCCTGCATTACTATCTGGGAGAGTCAGCCTTCAGCTGCCTACTGGGGCCTTCCCTAGATCCTCTCACAGATCACAGACCATCTCCTTGAAATTATAACCCCAGGTCACTTTCTCCAGGTAGTGTTCCTGATTTAGTCATAGCTTTCTGTGCCTCAGAATTACAACTCCCAAGAATGGACCAAAGCCAAGCCTATCATTCTGTACCCCACCTCTGCCTTTACCACATGCAATAGCAAGAGTTTATTTTGCAATTTGTAGGTACAAATATTATTAGTATCTAAAACATATTTCTTTTGATGAAAATTACCTTAAAGTATTTGACACACTAAATCTAAAGCAAAACATGGTAATATAATAAATACAACATTCTATTAAATTTTAGAGTCTTACAACCTCAGAAGGAAGAAGTCATGATTTTACTTCAGCAAAATCTTCATGAGTTTTGCAACTTGCAATTTTTCTTTTTTCATTTTCTTCCTCTTTTCTCTTAAAAATCTGCTTGAACTCATTTATTGAGTGGTCAAATGACTCTCACATGAACCCTTAGTGACAGGTGCTTTTATTCTAATTTTGCAGGAGGGGAAACTGAGCAAGGTTAACTAGATCACTAAATCTGGAGGACAGATTTCAAATCCATATATGTACCCACTCTATTCTGTGCCTCTGATGAGTAGTACCAACTTTGCTAAATGTTGTTCTAAAAAGTTCTTTATGCATTTAAGTTAATTTTAAGGAAAGCAAATTTTCTGTAGCTATATGACAGGAATAAAAAATAAAAATACCACATGCACATCAACTCATTTATGTTGTATTTTACAATAACTATCAGCAAGTTCATAGTATCTTTTTTTTTCCTTTTTGGTACTAGGGATTGAACCCAGGAGGGCTCAACCACTGAACCACACCCCCAGCCCCCTATTTATTTATGAGACAAGTTCTCACTAAATTGCTTAGGGCCTCACTAAATAAATTACTGAGGCTGGCTTTTAACTTGTGATCCTCCTGCCCCAGCCTCCTAAACCACTGGGATTACAGGCATATGCCACCATGCCCAGCTCACAGTATCATTTTTAACTAGTATTTAAACTTGTAACTATGGTCTTTACATTGCTAAATATTCTGGTGGGATTTAAATAATTATCTTTTCACCATCGATTGGCATTCCCCAACGGATTTGTTATCCCTTTTTATTTAATAGGATTGAGTAAGGAAGTACAAACACATCAATAACTGTCCTCTGCATGTGAAATTTTAAGTTTCAGTGGACCCATATGGCATTAATTGATGGCTAAAAGTGAATCATATGAATAATAATCCCTTCACTTATGATAACACTGGAAATGAAGGGCTGTGAATCTTAGCATATCAATGGCCCCAACCCCGTGTTAAAAAAAAGTATTTTGAATATTTAAGCACATTAACCATAATTTCCATTTTCAGTATTTAATAATATATATTATAAACAAAAATCATATTAATAATCAAATATTTAATTATTATTATTTTTTGCTATGCTAGGGGTTGAACCCAGGACCTTGTTCTGGGTGAGTACTGTACACTGAGCTACATCCCAGATTAAAATATTTTAAATATGTAACTTGGTAATAATTTAGCCAAGAGATTTAAAAAAAAAAATTATTTTCATTTGTCCTGAAGACAATGGTGCAGTCCTCCATCTAGTTATAAGGGATTCGTTTCACAGTGCCCCCATTCGTTGACTGAAATGTGTAACATGACCACTAGAGAGCCGTCTTCCCTTTGGCTTCAACGCTGGTAGAGATTCTCCATCTTTTCTGCTTAGCCGATGAGGATCAAAGAACTCTCACAGTGGTCCTCAATGCACTTTAGGATATGCTCTGTGTTATAGTTTATCCTAACTTCTGGGAGAAGCAGCAGACACTCCCTCTGGACCTCAGGCATCTCAGCTAGTAAGCTGGAGGACACTGACTTTCCTGCTTCTCTCTTCAAAGAAAACAACATTGGCTTGCAGCTGATTTCTGGGATTGGAGGAGCTGTCAGGACTCCAAATATCAGGTTGGGTCATGCCAGGAGGAGAACCTGGGAGAAGGCCATGGGGAAGAGAGTGCTGTTAATTTAGGATATGACTCTTCGGCATCCCTGACCGTTAAATAGGTGTGACAAAGTACATCCAGAAATGTGCTAAAGACACAATTTCTCTTTTCTGCATTGTGAGTGCAGGTACCTACTAAAGTATCTACTTTATTTCTTATTTTTCTTAAATCCTTTAAATCATTCAATTGCTGTCTTCACTTCTTTACACAGGCTTTCCTTTCCTACCCTTTTCAGTTACATGTTTATTGCTTGTCTCACCCTCCACAATAGGACTGCCCAACATGGTAGCCACTGGCTATATGAGGCTATGGAGCCCTTGGTGTGTGGCAGGTCCAGATGGAGATGTTCTGTGAATGTGAAATATACAGCAGATCTCGAAGACTTGGATGAGTGTAAAATAACTTATTAAATGTTATTTAAGAATTGGGTGAAGTTTATAACGTATCAATTAATATCTTAAGGAATTTGTAAAAATAATTTTGGATCAATTCATATTAAACTAGTATCCTGAATATGTTAAGTAAAATATATTGTTAATTGCACCTGTCTCTTTTTACTTTTTAACATGACTATTAGAAAAGTTGTGTTAGGTAGCCTGCATTATATTTATGGTGGAACATATGCTGTAAAAGGGACATTCCGTAACAGCAAAGGTATCCTTAGACCGGATCAGTACCGAATCCCCATAACTAGGATAGTACTGGCACAGACTAGCACTTGAAGTGTCCTTGTGGAATAAAACCCAGGAGTGTTTATTTATTTGCCCCTTTAAATACTTAGTGTCTACTTGTTTCAGACACTGTTTTAGGTGTTGGAGATACAGTCAAAAAGAAAACAGGTTAACAAATTATTATGGGGCTTAAAATTGAGATTCTTCGTAGGAAGGCCAGAGATTTGGGTGAAAATGTTGAGGATGGTAATGACTAGCTCTCATTTTCCTTCATGGTTAGGGTTGCGATTGACAGTGTTTTTTTTTTTTTTCCACCTTGGTTATATATTCAGAATCTCCCAATCAAGTTTTAAAGACTACTGAAATCAAAATTTTTAGGGATTATAGACATTTGTTAGTTATTTTCTATCATGTGTGGACAGGTGTTCATTTTAACTCTAGCTGTGAGATCTCGATTAGGTCATTAAGTCCCTGACCATTTGTGAAACTGGAATAATTAGTCTTACATTCCCCGACTGCAGTGGTATTGATGAGGTAAGAGAACATGAACTCTGGGGCTGGCAGATTTTAGAATATGCTTTCACTTTTCCTTCTCTCTACATTCAACAGAACGGGGTTTTATGAGATAGGCTCCTCACTGAGTCTCACACAGTAGAGGAAGGTATCGGAGGGTCCTTCCCTCTGTCTCATTTCTGTCTCTTATCAGCAGTCCTTTTACAGAAAGCAGAACCAAAATGAAACGCAGAAACCCAGTCCCACCACTCGATATTACTAAGGAAAGAATGGAAATTACACTCAAAACTGAAGAGAGAAAAGAACACATTCCAGTTGCCAGAATTGTTTAGGTCTTTTTTTGTGGGGGGGCACACTAGCACACTATTATCTATGGTAATGAATTCACCTTTCATTGCCAATGAAAGGTTCAGACCAGAAGAACTTGTAATGCTCATAAACTAAATCGTCAAACCATTTAAACTATAACCACATACCACCAATCTAGAGTTGGCATCTCAATGAAAGTTAGGCGTGCACTATTATGTCATGTAATTTGGAATGGATTTGGAGCCTTGAAGGAGCACAATTATGCAATCTCTTTCCATTCTCTCCCAGGGTCCCACTTTTCCTCCTGAGATCTACGCGGTAAGTACCAGTTTCTTTGTTTTGCATTCCCATTGCTGTTCTAAATTGGAGACAGAAGAGAACAAATATTGGAGATTGCATTTCTTATGGTGGAAAGGATGCTTAAGTGAGCAGCTTAGGAGGGAGTTTCTGACTGATAAAATGAATCAGAAGAAAAATAGCTACTTTTCACTCTAGAGTCCGTGAAAAATGGAGTATCTGTCCAACATGGGTGTTTAAGGAGATACTAGAAGAAAATCCCCACCTTACCCATATGGGTTTAGTTTTGTAGATTTGCTTCTTTCAAAAATCTTGAGGGTAGTTATCACCCCCGTTTTACAGAGAAAAGCAAGATCTCAAAGTCATCCTGGTAATAAAACCTGAAATCAGGATTCAGGTTTTCTTTTGTAATTCATGAATGCTTTAAAAAAATTGCTTCTCATTATTAATATATATAAAAGGACATTTAAGAAATATATGTGACACCCTTGTGTGTGCCCAACATGGAGTTGAAGAAGTCCCCTGAGTGTTCTTCCCCATTGAATCTCATCCTGACCCTCTGAGCTAACCTCTATCTTGAATTTTACAGCTATTATTCTGTTGCTTTCCTGTGATATTTCCAAGCCTTGCACAGTATATGTTGGTTAATTTTGCATGTTCTCATTTTTGATATACAGGATTCATACTGTTAAGTGTTTTGCTATGTGATTTTCATGCTCAGTCCTACACTAGCCTACCTGCCACTGCATGTGGCTGCCCTTGGATTGTCCAGGGCTCTATTGAGATGGATCATTACCTGTGCTTTGAATCTCAGATATTGTGAATAAATATCACCTTTGTTCTTGGGAACCTGATTATCTATCATTTTAACTGCTCTACCCTATTGCTTGGGCATGCTTATCTCATCAGTCATTGGACATTCTGTTTCTTCTTGTGTTTCTATTATTAAAAATAATTCTGCCATGAACGTTCTTGTGCGTGTCTGCTGGTGCAAATGGGTAGCCATTTCTGGGTATTTACCCAGGCAGGGACTTGTTAGGTAATGAATATGTGAATGCTTGACTTTACCAGGTAATGCCAAACTGTTTTCCAAAGCATTGGCATCAGTGCACTTTATCACCAGCAGGGCACACAAGTTTCAGTTGTTCCACATCCATTTTATTACTCTTCGTTATGTGACTTTTTATCTTGCCAATTTTGTAGGTAAGTAACAATTTTTTATTGTATCTTAACTTGCATTTGAATGATTGTTATTAATGAGACTAAACCCCCTTTCATATATTAACAGGCCATTTATATTTCCTCTTCTTTAAATTCCCTGTTTTTGTCTTTATTGTGTAAATATTTTTTTCTATGGTGTTGTCTTTTTCCTATTAATCTGTAGAATATTTAATATAGTCTGTCTATTAATCCTTACCAATATCATACGCTGTGAATACCTTCATCTGGTTTGTTAGCTTGTCAGTTTTTATGTTCTTAATTTTTCAGAGTAGTTTTGGATTTATAGAAAAATTGAATAGAAGAGAGGAGAGTTCCCAGATACTTCATCACCTTCCTTATTTTATCTTATTATTAATATCTTGCATTACTGGAAAGTTGTTACAACTTATCAACCTATATTGATGCATTATTAACTAATAATGATTGTTATGGTTTGGATGTGAGGTGTTCCCCAAAACCTCATGTGTGAGACAGTGCAAGAAGGCTCAAAGGAGAAATGACTGGGTTGTGAGACTCTTCACCCAATCAGTGATTTAATCTGCTGATAGGGATTAACTGGGTGGTAACTGAAGTGGTAGGGTGAGGCTAAAGGAGGCGGGGAATTAGAGTGTGGCCTTGGTGTATGTATTTGTACATGGAAGTGGAGTCTGTGCTTCTTGATCACCTTGATGTGAGCTGCTTCCCTCTGCCACACACTCTGCCATGATGTTCAGCCTCACCTCAAGCCCAGAGAAATGGAGCCAGCCTTCTATGGACTAAGACTTCTGAAATCATGAGCCCTCAAATAAATTCTTCCTCCTCTATAATTGTGCTGGTCGGGTCCTTTAGTCACAGCCGTGAAAAAGCTGACTAAAACGATGATTTACTTTTGGTTGCATCCTGTGTGTTGCACATTCTATGGGTTTGGAAAAATATATATTATTAGGTACAAACCATCACAGCATGATACGGGATAATTTTACTGACCTAAAAATACCACATTCTCCTCCTAGTCAATCCTGACCCCACCTCCCACCAAAACCCTAGCAATCTCTCTTTTTGCTAACTCTATGATTCTGCCTTTTCCAGAGTATTCTGTAGTTGAAATCATACAGTACTGCACCTTTTCAGATTGGCTTCTTTCATTTGGCAGTATGTCAGTAAGGCTCCTCAATGTCTTTTTTTTTTCACGTTAATTTTTTTATTGGTTGTTCAAAACATTACAAAGCTCTTGACATATCATATTTCATACATTTGATTCAAGTGGATTATGAACTCCCATTTTACCCCGTATACAGATTGCAGAATCACATCGGTTACACATCCACTGATTTACATTTTGCCAAACTAGTGTCTGTTGTATTCTGCTGCCTTTCCTATCCTCTACTATCCCCCCTCCCCTCCCCTCCCCTCCCCTCCCATCTTCTTTCTCTACCCTATCTACTATAATTCATTTCTCTCTCTTGTTTTTTTTCCCTTTCTCCTTACTTCCTCTTATATGTAATTTTGTATAACAGTGAGGGTCTCCTTC
The DNA here is from genome assembly GCF_052094955.1 of Ictidomys tridecemlineatus. NCBI lineage: Eukaryota > Metazoa > Chordata > Mammalia > Rodentia > Sciuridae > Ictidomys > Ictidomys tridecemlineatus. The sequence continues at coordinate 105,631,504 of NC_135482.1, read as the reverse complement.
CATTTCCATGCAATTTCCCTTCTCTCTCCCTTTCCCTACCCCCTCTCGTCCCTATTTAATGGTGATCTTCTTCTCATGCTCTTCCTCCCTGTTCTGTTCTTTGTTACCCTCCTTATATCAAAGAAGACATTTGGCATTTGTTTTTTAAGGATTGGCTGGCTTCACTTAGCATAATCTGCTCTAATGCCATCCATTTCCCTGCAAATGCCATGATTTTGACATTTTTTAGGGCTGAGTAATACTCCATTGTGTATAAATGCCACATTTTTTTTATCCATTCATCTATAGAAGGGCATCTAGGTTGGTTCCACAGTCTAGCTATTGTGAATTGTGCTGCTATGAAAATCGGTGTAGCTGTATCCCTATAATACGCTCTTTTAAGGTCTTTGGGGAATAGACCGAGAAGGGGGATAGCTGGGTCAAATGGTGGTTCCATTCCCAGCTTTCCGAGGTATCTCCATACTGCTTTCCAAATTGGCCGCACCAATTTGCAGTCCCACCAGCAATGTACAAGTGTACCCTTTTCCCCACATCCTCACCAGCATTGTTATTGCTTGTCTTCATAATGGCTGCCAATCTTACTGGAGTGAGATGGTATTTTAGGGTGGTTTTGATTTGCATTTCTCTGACTGCTAGAGATGGTGAGCATTTTTTCGTGTACTTGTTGATTGATTGTATGTCCTCCTCTGAGAAGTGTCTGTTCAGATCCTTGGCCCATTTGTTGATTGGGTTGTTTGTTTTCTTATTGTTTAATTTTTTGAGTTCTTTGTATACTCTGGATATTAGGGCTCTATCTGAAGTGTGAGGAGTAAAAATTTGTTCCCAGGATGTAGGCTTCCTATTTACCTCTCTTATTGTTTCTCTTGCCGAGAAAAAACTTTTTAGTTTGAGTAAGTCCCATTTGTTGATTCTTGTTTTTAACTCTTGTGCTATGGGTGTCCTATTAAGGAATTTGGAGCCCGACTCCACAATATGTAGATTAGAGGTTTGATAGCTCATTTCCTTTTTTCTGTTAATAATACAGCATTGCATTGGTATACCTGTTTATCCATTTACCTGTTAAAGGACATTATGGTTGCTTCCTATTTAGGGGGAAGTTATGAATAAAGTCGCTATGAACATTCAAGTGCAGGTTTTTATGTAAACAAGTTTTCAATTCATTTGGGCAAATATCAAGGAGCATGGTTGCTGGATCACGTACTAAGATATATTTGGCTTTGTAAGAAACTGTCAGACTCTCTTCCAAAATGACTGTACCATTTTTCCATCCCACCGTCAGTGAACGAGAATTGCTCTTACACCTTCTTGCCAGCATTTGGTATTGTCAAAATTTTCAATATTGTAGTTTGATTCTGAAATGTACTCCAGTGCCATCTGCATCCAGCACAGCCGGCTAACTCAAGTTCACAAGTTCCCAAGGCATTAGAAATAAAACACAGACACACAATTTACCTTAAAACCAAGCTCCAGGACGGGAGGCTGGCGAGAAAGCAAGCACGCTTTTATTAGGGAAATCTAAATTCTTAGGAAATCCTATCCAATGAAAGTCAAGGGGGGCAGGGTTACAAGGACAGGTGAGGTGATTGGATCCCTGTATATGTGGAGAGACACGCGCCTGCATGAAGATAGTCTCTAGAACCCTAGGAGACCCAGGCTAACCAGCAGTGTGCCTGCCACCGGATGCCACACTGCTCAGCAGGGCAGTAAGACACAGTCACGTGCTAGATTGGTCTCCCACACCCCAGAAGTTTGGGTGTTGAAGCTGGTGGCGCAGCTGGAAGGTGGTGGAGACTTGGGGAGGTGGAGCCTAGATGGAGAAGGTGGATTACTGGGGCATATCCTTAACCAGTATATCTTGTCCCAGTCCCCCCGCCCCTCCTGGCTGCTAAGAAGTAAGTGGCTTTGCTCTGCCACATCCTCCCCACCAGCCATGATATTCTACCTTATCACAGGCCCAGAAACAATGGAGTTGCTCAAAGAAGCTGTGAGCTAGGGGCACTTTGAGCAGAAAAAATACACATGCATAGGATGGAATAAATCTCAATGAATGGAAACAGCCTCAGAAATCATTCTCTTCTTCTTCTTCTTTTTTTAGCCAGAGAGAGAGAATTTTTTAATATTTATTTTTTAGTTTTTGGTGGACACAACATCTTTATTTATGTTTTTTTTTTTAATTTTATGTGATGCTGAGGATGGAACCCAGCGACCCACCCATGCTAGGCAAGTGCACTACCGCTTGAGCCACATCCCCAGCCCCAGAAATCATCTTCTTTAACCTGCCTGCATGATGCACAAATCTACTTTATATTATAGGAAATTTCGTGTCTAATTTGTAGAAAAATGCTTCTTTCTAAGTGTTTCTGTTGTATTCTATATTCAGGTACTACTGGAATAAAAGCATGAACTTATTTTGAGATCTTTGGAGTGGAAGTAGTTTACAATCTCTTGACCCCATGTTTCATGGTAGAATACAAAAGAGATCAGAAAAGATCACTGGATGGCAGTATGACACAGTAAAAAGACACTTGAGGGCTTAGGCCATACATAGACTTAGGTTTGCTACCATTAGTTGTGTTATCTTGGACAAGTCATTTGGTTGACTTTAGCCTCTCTTTCTCCATCTGTAAAATGAGGTCATCATATTATGTATTCCAACAGTTTGCTCCCGGAATCATGGTTTTTCAAGTTCCCTTAGTGGACTCCTGAATCAGCAGGTTGCACTAAGTGCATTGGAAAATGACTCCTGGTTTCTGGATTTCCAGGCTTGTCTCATGCCCATCACTCAAGGATGGCCAGGGTCTCCTCCTTCCATCTCTACCAGGGTCAGAGGCTGGTAGGTGGGCCTCCCAGAGGATATGGCATCAGTGAGATGAGAACCTGGTCCTCCCAAGTGGCAAGTCATGTTCACTGTGCTAATGGGTCTCCAGAGTCCAGCCTTGGCTGTGGGTGTAATCAGGAGGCAGCTCCTTCCTGTCTAGGCATCCTGGGCTTCCTTGTGCACCACAAAGGGGCTTTAAGGGTAGACTCTTGGCTAGAAGTAGCAGAGAGGGAGAAACCGTGATTTGCCGAAGGTCTGTGTTGGTGGTAACAGTTAAATCCCTTGGCTGGAGATTTTCTTCTTCCAGCTCTTTGCAAGGTCTGCTGGGCTAATCCTCTAACCTGTTTGCTCTGTAGAGAATCCCTAAAGGTTTTCTCTCCTGATCACCTGCCTCTCTCTGTTGATATATTTGTTTTGAACAATACATTTGTTCTGACCTCTAGGAAAGGATTACAGAGGCTGTAAGGAGGAAGCTGTGAGTTGATATCACTGAACTTGAGCTTCACCTGTCCATCTAGCCACAACCAGGTACTAGGGATTTTTTTTCTTTCTTTTAAATGAAGAGGAGGAAGAAACAAGGAGGAGCCAACTGAAAAAATAACCAGAAAAATAGCTTGTGAGGTTCGACTGAGGCTGGATTCTTCAATGGAGGTGTGCCTTTCTGAAAAGGCTGGGTGGTCTAGGGACAGGGGACCAGAGTGGCCTGATGCCTGCTAAGTATTACTCTGCTTTCTCCCCCGAACTTTGCAGATGAGGACACCCAGGTCTCTAAGGTAATAAGATGAGGCAGTGAATCTTGAAATTCTGCTCTAACTAGTCCTAAATGGGGGGCCAGATCTGGTCACATTTAGCTTTCAAAGTGAAGAGGCAGGATGTATCCTGGAGCATGTGCATGTTGGGGTGGGGCCTGCTGCAATGAGAATGCAAACCAGGGAAGGGGAAAGGCAGAATGCCCAGGTAGAGGACATGGATGTGGGACAGGCAATTGGGGATTCCACCCTTCTGTGTTCCTCTTTCCTTCACCCTGATGTAGAGGTTACATGATCAGGTCAGTGTGACCCATAATGGGAATGTGCTCCTGCCTGGCTGGGTTCATGAACCATCTCTTTACTTCCCCCAGCACCTAAAATATCATCTTTGAGTAGAGATTCATTTATTTGGACAGATACTTCCTTTTTTATGGCATTCTTTTTGAAAACTTAGTGGCGTTTGAGAGTGGGGGGTGTGGGCAGATGGGATTCTTGTGTGTGAATTAAGCAATTAGGAAGCTTTCCTTCTGAAAATAAGTGCCGGGGAGCAGGAGAGCTCTGGTGGGAATGAAAGCCACTAGGAGAGTGCATGAAGCCACACTGGGAAACAGTGGGTGACCAACCAGAGAGAGTGGAAGTCAAAGCTCTGTTGACTCCTAGACTCCTTCGAGTTGTCTCAAGTCTTTCAGGACAAATACTAGGATGTCCTGCTCCTCCTCTTCTTTCTTTCCTTCTCCCCTTCTTTCTTTCCTTCAGGAAATATTTAAGTGCCTACAAGCATGAGATACTGTGTTAGGCTTTGAGATCCTGAGCTGAGACCCAGGTCTTTTAGTAAAGAGTCTGACAGTCCAGCAGAAGAAGAGCTCAAGTGTGGCTAAATTCACCAAGTGAATGAAGGTGGCATGAAGTGGAGGAAGCTCTGCTCCATTCCCAGTAGAAATGGAGCAGGAGCAAATGTGTTGAGATGTGAAGCAGCATGACGTTTGGAAACTGCAGACATTTCCAATGATGGGTGCTGAAAGGATAGGGCAAGGTCATGACAAGGGATGAGGCTGGGAGGATTTTGTTTCAGGACTTCTGCACCCTGAGAAGTCATAGGGAAATGTAGGTGAGGTAGTAACGTGGCCAATGCTCACATTTATTCCTAAGGCCACTCTGGTAGCTGCATAGAGGAAGGGCAGGAAAGGAGACCATGGAACTAGGGCACTGGTGGATACTAAGTCTGAAAGTGGTATCTTTATTCTCACACGATTATTCTATTCATAGTAAGAGAATCATATGTGATAATTACAAGTTTGATAGAGCATTCTCACGCTTGTTCCTGCAAGGGAGAGGCTCATGATTATTGCAGTCAGCTTATGTTGATTAATGTGGATTTGCTGTGGAGGCCCTTCCCTGTGATCTCTTACAAAGAGGCAGTCTACAGCAGACCCTGCTCCCCAAGCAAGGAAGATGATACATAAAAATCCTACCCCGAAAGGCACCGTGGTGCATGTCTGAAATCCCAGAGGCTGAGAAGGCTGAGATAGGAGGATTTCGAGTTCAAAGCCATTCTCAGCAATGGCAAGGTACTAAAGTGACTCAGTGAGATCTTCTCTCTAAATAAAATACAAAATAGGGCTGGGATGTGGCTCAGTTGTTGAGTGCCCCTGAATTCAATCACTGGTACCAAAAAAAAAAAAAAAAGACCCTACCCCCTTTGTGAGACGCTCAGCAAATCCAAATTGATCTGAGATGAGGCCTCAGCTCAATCCTGGCTTCTGTCATGATGGTATGGATACTGACACACAAGGTGACACCTGGGGGACCCCCATGTGAGCCATCCAGAGGGACTGACTGCTTTTGATGTTCCAAGATTGGCACATCATGTAGGGCCTAATGTTCATTGCCATAGAATCTTGTGGGAGGAGATAAAAATAATTCATAAAAAGAGGGCAGCTATTATGAATACAAACAACAATAAGTGTTGGTGAGGATGTGGGTAAAAGGTACACTCATATATTGCTGGTGGGACTGCAAATTGATGCAGCCATTATGGAAAGCAGTATGGAGATTTCTTGGAAAATTAGGAATGGAACCACCATTTGACCTTGCTATCCCTCTCCTCCGTCTACACCCAAAGGACTTAAAAACAGCATATTACAGGGACACAGCCTATATGTTTATAGCAGAACAATTCACAATACCTAAACTGTGGAACCAACCTAGATGCCCTTCAATAGATGAATGGATAAAATGTGGCATATATACACACTGGAATATAACTCAGCAATAAAAGAGAATAAAATCATGGCATTTATAGGTAAATGGATGGAGTTAGAGAAGATAATGCTAAGTGAAGTTAGCCAATCCCAAAAAACCAAATACTGAATGTTTTCTCTGATATAAGGAGGCTGATTCATACTGGAGTAGGGAGGGGGAACATGGGAGGAATAGACAAACTCTAGATAGGGCAGAGGGGTGGGAGGACAATGGAGTGGGCATGGGGTTAGAAATGATGGTGGAATGTGATGGATATTATCCAAAGTACATGTATGAAGACACAAATTGGTGTGAACATACTTTGTGTACAACCAGAGATATGAAAAATTGTGATCTATATGTGTAATAAGAATTGTAATGCATTCTACTGTCATATATAAATTTAAAAAATTAAAAAATAATTAGAAAGGCTACATAAACATCAATGGCATAACAGAAAACAAAGGGGATTCCATTAGAATGTGCTTCCCAAATCTGGCTGCATAGAACTCACTTGGGGGAGCCTCTGGTCTCCACCACTAGGGAGTCAGGGCCATGTAATTTCTGTGCTTAACCTAATGACTGACTGGCACATGGGCGAGCTCAGTGAGTATGTTGAGAATGAATGCATCTCCAAGGTCCATCCTAACCCTGCAATTCCATGCATCCTTCTGGCTCAGAGAGGTAGAAGGGAGGTGTTTGCTGGAAAAATCCTTGAGGTAGGAAGAAGGACTCTTGATCACAGGAGCTGGTAACTAGATCAGTTTGGCAACTTTGCAGCTATTTTACATAAATGACAGGTAAGGGGTGGGGGTGGGGGGGTGGGAAGCTGGTTTCAATTTCCCACCTTTCTCCTAATTAGCTTTTAAATTGAACGCAGCTTCTATTTGAGAAAGGTGAGCTGGCTTTTGTAAAGCAGCAGATAGAATTTGCCACCTGCTATGGTTTAAGGTTTTGGTTGAGAAAACAAAATAAGTGTGAGAACCTAAGTGCCTGGCCTAGTGAGAACTAGCCAGCTAGCTCAGAAAACAGACAGGAGAGAGGCAAGGAGGGGCCCTGGGTCAGGACAAGAAACTCTAGGCTCGGATCAGCCCCTTACTTGCATTTTCGTGTGGTGTCCAGTACCTGTGGGTACATGACCTGGCTATGGGAAGCACAGATAGAAACAACAGGGGAGCCCTCAAATTTAAATGAGGGCCTCTAGGGGGGAGAATCTTAACAACCCCAGCCAGCATCTCCTGTTCTATCCTCCCAGGTTCTCCCAGCCCAGGTCCTCTCTGTCCTCTTCTATAATCTAATCCACTCTATCTAGGCTCTCAGTTGCCCAGAGTACCACCTGCCCCATCATTGATTTGAACCTTTGATAATTACCTGTTGTAATACCTTTTGTTTTTATTTTTATTTTTTGGTACTGGGTATTGAACTCAGAGGAATTTTATCACTGAGCCACATAACCCAGTCATTTTTTTAAATCTTTTATTTTGAAACAGGGTCTTGCTGTATTGCTGGGGTTGGCCTTGAACTTGGGATCCTCCTGCCTCAGCCTCCAGAGTCCTGCGCCACCATATCTGGCCCTTTTGTTTTTAAATAATAGGATTTTTAAATTATAAAAGCAGTGCATATTTATATAAAAGGTTTGGGAAATCAAGTTGTAAAGCAGTTGACTTCTGGCTGTTTTGGAAACTTCTAAGAACAGCAATGCACACAGAGAAGTGGAAAAGGCTCTATCAGCTCCCTAGTGCCCTTTCTTATTTCCCAGAATCCAGCCACAGTTCATGGACTGCACTGGAAACCCCAGCTTTGCCATGTGACCCTGTGAATAAAGTCTTTTTTACACAGGAGAGTTCAAATGTAGATACAGAGACTATTAAAGAGACTCCTGTTGCATTGACTTAGAAATCAGTGCAGGGCCAAAGGACAATGACACCAATATTCACTGTCTGAAAGAAAGGTGGTAGTTTGCTATGAATATGGGAGATCACACCCTCTTCTTCCTGCCATGGTAGAATGTAGTGTTGTGATGGGACATTGTGTGCCTCTTGGAGAAACTGCAGGAAACAGAGTCACCAAGCTCATAATCTTGCACAACAACATATTGTTATCTGAGTATGGGAGATGGGGTGCAGAGATGTAGAAGCCATCCATCTGGGGGTGGCTTGGTTAGACCTGGGGCAGCTGGAACCCCTGGCTGTGAGTTGCCTCTTATCCTGACTCTCGTTGCTGTACAAGTATTAAATTTTTTCTGTATGTGTCATGATGTGACAAAGGTTGGGAAGCATGGCTCTGTTCAATAGATTGATTGTACGAGAGGAAAGATAAAGTTTGTGTTAGCAAGCTTTCTGTTATTCTGACAAAACACCTGAGATAATCATATAAGGAGGAAAAGATTGATTTTGGCCTCAGAATTTCAGAGGATTTCAGTCCACGGTAGCTTGTCCCTTTTGCTTTGGGACTGTGGCAAGGCAGAACATCATAGCGGGGAGCATGTGTTAGAACAAAGCTTCTCGTCTCATGGCAGCTGGAACATTAAAGAGAGAAACAGAAGGAAGCCAGGTTCTGAAAGGTTCCAACTCCCAGGAGTGCCTTAGGCTAGAGACTAAACCTTCAACACAAGGGCCTTTGGAGGACACTGAAAATCCAAACACATCCGGAAGTCACTTGAATAAATCTTACAAACTGATAGGACTTTGTAGATTACATCTTGCCCAGCCTTCCATTGCATGCACATTTTGCACAGATGATCGTCAGGTGGATTCCACCTGATGGGAAAGTCAATGCTTCAGAGAGACTCCTACCTTTTATGTGCAACTCTAAATTTTATAAAATTCTTCATTTTATTGAACCAGACATTTCTCCAATTAAAGTTCATTATAATATAATGGTAGTATTGATTTGACTTTTCTGATCCATAAATTTCCATTTACTTCCCTATAATTCCCACACTTTGACCTGATTCTGTCCTTTGAACCACGTAGAAGAAATTTGTACTCTATCATAAGTGGCAGCCCTTCTGACATTGCCCTTCCTATAGGAGTTTTGTTTTAATAAAAGACTAATTTTTAGAATAGTCTTAGATTTACCAAAAAAAAGAGAGATAAAAGTTTCCACACACTACTCCCCACCATGTACCCAGTTTCCTTTATTATTTATATCTCATAGTGCATTTGTTATAAATAATGAACCAATATTGATATGTTATCATTAACCAAACTCCATACTTCATGCAGGTTTCCTTAATTTTTACCTAATGTCCTTTGTCTGTTCCAGGATCCTGTATTACATTTAGTTGACATGTCTCTTTAGTCTCTCTTGGCTCTGACAGTTTCTTAAACTTTTCTTGACAGAGCTTTATCCCAAGCCACCTGGACATGTGCACACACATGCACACATACACATAAATATTTCTACATGTAGCCATATGTATCTATATTAACTTAAACATGAGCTAAATCTCCAACTATGGTCCATTGTAACATGATGGTAATATTGATTAGACTTTTCTGATCCATAAATTTCCATTCCAACAAAGAGAAACCTGGTTTCTACCATCTGCCTTTGACTTTTTGCGGGGATGCACACCAGGGATTGAACTTGGGGGCACTCAGCCACTGAGCCACATCCCCAGCTCTGTTTTATATTTTATTTAGAGACAGGGTCTCACTGAGTTGCTTGGTGCCTTGATATTGCTGAGGCTGGATTTAAACTTGAGATTCTCCTGCCTCAGCCTGGGATTATAGGCATTTACCACCCCACCCAGCAGCTGTCTACTTGTTAATTGTTGATTTCCAATATATGTATATGACAGTTACCATAATGTTAATCTATGAGAATTTCTCTTTTGTTTTATTCTTTTGTCAAGTTAAGCATCACAGCTCCTTTAGCCATCTTGTTCATCCTCCATCAATTTCATGGGAAATGAGCACAGATCACTTTCGGCATTTTGCGAATGAGGAAAATTGAACTCTATCACTCTTAACACATTCGAGGCACTAGTTGAAGTGTTGTGCACACATTAAGTCATTCTTCCTCACAACAACCTTATGAGCTTGTTAATGATAATATCCTCGAGTATTAGGAGGAGAAGTTAATGACTCGTCCAAATTCAGATAATTAATGAGCAGTGGAACTGGATTCAAAGTGAAAGAGTGTGACTTCCAAGTTCATGCCCTTGAGTATTGTCATGCCACACAGCTGCTGAAGGAATCTTTCTGAAGGACGGCTTTGCTTTGCACATACTGTGCAAACCTTCAGTGGTTCACATTTGCCCATAGGAGAAGACCGAGTTTCTTAGCCTAGCTTTCAGTGCTTCTGCAACCCACAGCCAGCCCTATGCTCCAGCTTATCCTCTCTGAGCAGTGGAGACCCCTGGAACATGCCTGGATACTGTTGCTTCTCCTAATGAGCATGTCGTCTTCCCTTCCTCTCAGTCCAGACCAGCCCCATGCATTCCAGACGTCCCTTTCCCCTCCTCCTGGGCTCATTGTATTTGTGGTGGTATCTTCCTTTTTTTTTTTTTTTTATCGACACTTGACACTCACCGATGTCCTTTGTCTGATATTTAGTCTGGGCTGTATTTTGTTGATGTACTTTCCATTCATCTGTTGGTCTCTCCATGGCATCCTCAGTAAACCTACTTAATGAGAAGTTGGATTCACAATTGCAATGTTTCCTTAGATATCATCACAGTCTATTCATAGATAACCACATCGGCATGTAGTGCACATTAGCCAATTAACCCACGTGGTCTGAGACCATGGCCCGTGCTCTGTGAAATCTTCTCTCCCTCAGATTACCTTCATATTCCAGGAAGATTGAATATTCTAAATGCCCCATCAGTACCGCTCTGTGGAGGACTCAGCTGTGCTAAAGGACAATAAGTGTTGTACCTCAGTTGCCAAATTTAAAAGGGTCTGGCCCCCTGTATCTCAGCTTTAGATGTGCTTCCTGCAGGTCTCTAGGGAAGGTCTGGAAGAAAGAGAATGCTAAGTTTTGTTTCAAAGAACAGAACTTGTGTTCAAACTGAAGGCTGTTTGCTAAACTTTAGTTATTTCAGTGCTGCCTTCATAATTTTTGCCATATCTCGTGCTCCTTTAATTTTTTTTACTTAAATTCTGATTTCATCCTAAGTAATAACAACTGCAAAATCACATACTTAAAGTGCTTCTAATAGTTTTTCAAATGGATAGCAAAATAAATGCATAGCCATTAGGTGATTGTCTATCTACATCCTGCATGGAATTATGTCACCTACCCCTGTGGTGTGCTTACTACCTTGGAAAAAATTGTTCTAAGATTGTGGTCTTTTCCTCTCCACCCGTTTCTAGATGTGAAGCCTTTCTGATGAGAGCACTGGTGTTCAGGCTGAGCACCTGTATCCTGGCAGGTTCCACTAAGGCATCTTTGGGTATTTTGAGTTCTGGGCAAGACTAAGAGCATTTTCTTTCCTAAAGAGCAAGATAACATTAGCTCCACTTCTATTCCTTACCATCCACAAGGATGCTGGTTAAGACTGTGATGGAAGAAAGCATATATTGATTTTTTAAGGTGTGAAAATCATAAGACAAGTGGATCTATCATTAGCACTTCTGGAAAGATTATTTGTGGGTAGTAATTCATTTCATGCATTGAGTACTTCTTTGAGCTTCTTTGAACTCTTCCTAGCTTGGGATCAGGAAATCTGGCTTCAAGGATATCTTGCTTATTGTAAGGAAATGAAATAAAGGTCCAGGTGGCTTGGGATGAAGCCCTGTCAAGCCTTACTACACTTTTCTTCTACTTGACTCAGGTTGAAAATAAGCCTTTGGCTCAAGTCCAGAAGCCACCCTCCAAGATCAAGAACCTCAAAATGACCCGACTTTTGCATAAGGTAGGAAGTGTTGGTTAGTGACTTTAGGAAAGGATGAGGGCATTGGATGGAAGAAATAGCTTTTTACAGGCACTTTTGGCCAACTCAGCATGACAATGAGAGCCCTCTATCCATATCACCATGCTTCTCTCCACACAGTTTTAAACATGGCTATTTGTTGATAGTTAGATTATCTCTTTCCCAATCAGTTAATCAATCAGTGTAGGAGGGCAGTGACCCAAGTGAGAAGATCAAGTCTATAAAGTAGCCGTAGAGGAAATGGGAGTTTTTGTTGCATCAAGAACGATTTGCATTGTATAGCAGAAAGGCCTTCCCCATGTTTGGAAGGTAAAATATTGGAATGAGAATAATAATGGCTCTCACTTATGGAATACTCTACATAGTTTCACAAAAGCTATGAGGTAGGTCCCATTTTTGAGAATGATGAAATAATTAAGGCTGAGAGAAAGAATCAGTGTGACCCATTCAGTGTCTACAGCTAGTGAGTGGTGGAATGGGAGAGTCAAGCCCAGATCCTGTCTGTTAGATTACTTTGCTCCTTGGAATCTTCTTTTTTTTCCCTCCAAGAATCTGGGTTTAGGCTCATCCTTGTTGTGGGGAGGAGTCTAGAAGAAATGACCTCTGGAGAATGTTCTTATCTGAGGTTTCTATACGTTATCCAATTTCTCCTTCTATAGGGTACAAACACCAACATTACTTCACTCCCTTTTATGGATACCAAGGAGAAGAAGAATGTGATCAACCTCCCACACATCAGCAACAAAATTCTGCTGAAGCCAGGTGTGCTGTCCCGGGTGAGTACAGGGCAGCGGACATGCTCTTGAGCAGACAGGTGAAAGACCTAGCTTCAGTTCAGAACCACATCTAGAAAAGTCCAGGAAGGTGGGGGAAAGGAGTAGCAGCTAAAGAGTTGGGTCCAAGTCCTTTTCTCACTCTTTGTACTGAATATGAACTTGGGTAAATATGCCTTTTACTTTCTCTTACCTACAAAGTGGGCCTTTATGGAGTTGTCATCAGGGGTGATTCATTGAGGAAAGGAAAAATGAAGTTGTGGTGTATAAATGATAGAAGAAAATAAAATCTTGTTTTCCTTCCATGTCATCTACCATTTTTTTAATAGGGACCCAATAAGATACTATGTAGGAAAGTCGTAAGCGGTGTTGTTATATAAATTCAAGTTTACATGTCCTTAAGCAAGTTACTTTATCTAGTTAGGAGCTGGCCTCCTCAAGAGCAATGATAAAAACTGTTCTCATCTCTTTCTACAGTGACACACCCCTGGGGTTGTCAACTGTATGCTCTAATGTGCATGTCTCCTGGGGCATGAGATGAGAATTAGATACTTCCTTTGGGAGAAAGGTGGAGAAAACCTACTGTCTCTTAACTACTGTTTTCTCCCTGGAAAGGTAGGACAAATCCTGTCTGGATGTGAGTGTTTGGGGGCATACAAATAGTTTATGTCCCCCAGAAGAAGTTGAAGTAGTTCTTTATTACCAATTTCTTTCCTTGGACAGGAAATTCAAACGCACAGTCGTAAGCTGGCCTCTGAGTACAAGGCTTTAGAAGCACCTTTCCACCCTAGCATAAAGACTCATGAACACAAGGTAGAAGAGAAACCACCAAAGAAGCACAAGGTGCCTCTGACGGCAGCAGGTATGACACTGGTGGGGTGGGCAGTAGCAGCATAGGCGGTGGTTGGGGGGGGTGTCAGTGTTAAGAGCTGAGCTGACCTGGAGAGGGCTTAGCTGCCATATGTTGGAGTAGTCAACTAAGGCTACAAATCAAAATGAAAGAAGTTAAGCCTTTACCCTCTTACTGAAACAGTATAAACAAGAGGCTGGGTAAGAGGAAGTACCAGCATCACACTGTTCTATTACCTACCTTGGAACTATTCCAGGTGAGCGTCAGATGCATTAGTGCAGACAGAGGGCACTGTCTCACTGCCTGGGGAGCCCCAACAAAAGACTTCTGTCCTTTTACGGACTTAGGAACAGAGGAAAGTGAGTGGGGAGGAGCTAGGAGTGGACAAGTCCAGAATACTGAAAGTAAAGTGTCCTGAAAGTTCTGCCTTTCTCTTGACAAGGGGGTCTTGGCAGAGGTGCTTGAGGCAGGCCTCAGCTGAAGTTGAAATTGTTGTCCTTCTTAAATGATCTCAGGAGTGACCTTCCTGCCAGGAGATGATTTCAGTTCTGAGTTCATTCTGCCATTACAGAGATGGTATCTGCCTCCTTCTATCTTGGGTCCTGATTCTGTCCTTTGGGCAAGGAACATGCCTTATTTAGCTTGGACATGACTGCTCTCTGGGTATATGAAGGCAGTGGTCTTGTGCTCTATGTCTTTTTTTCTTTCTTTCCCCTCACAGTTCAACTTTTCAGCAGTTTGTCAAATAACATGGTGCCTCCTACCCTGATCCTGGCTTCCTGTCTCTGAGTACTCTTCATTTTATTCAAGTGTGAATCTCACTCCCCACCTCGCCCCCCTTGCCCTAACACAAACGCTCATGTGATCTGTCTCATGTAGCTTAGAGAGGCACTAACAAGCATTCCCTCTGTGGTTTGAAGTATTAGCTGCCTCTCCTGCAGGCCACAGTGGGAGTAACCACAGGACTTTTTTTCTTTTTTCTTTTTATTTATTTTAGTTTTATTGATTTTATTTTTTTTAAATACACGATAGAGAGATGCATTACATAGAGAGCACAATGTTTCATATCTTTGTATATAGAGTATGTTCATGCCAATTCATGCTTTTATACATGTACTTTTTTGCATTATAATTCTTATATACCACAATTTTTCATATCTGTTTATGTATAAAGTATATTAACACCCAATTTGAGTCTTCATACATGTACTTTGGATAATGATGTTACATCATGTTCCACCACCTTGCTAATCCCTGCCCTCTCCCTTTCCCTCCCATCCCTCTGCCCTATCTAGAGTTCATCTATTCCTCCTATGCTTCCCCTCCTTACCCCACTATGAGTCAGCCTCTTTATATCAGAGAAAACATTCAGCATTTGTTTTTTGGGGATTGGCTAACTTCACTTAGCATTATCTTCTCCAACGCCATCCATTTACCTGCAAATGCCATGTTTTTATTCTCTTTTAATGCTGAGTAAAATTCCATTGTGTATATATGCCACATTTTTTTTTATCCATTCATCCACTGAAGAGCATCTAGGTTGACTCCACAGTTTAGCTAATGTGAATTGTGCTGCTATAAACATTGATGTGACTGTGTTCCTATATGCTGTTTTTTAAAAAAAGGTACACTCATACATTGTTGGTGGGACTGCAAATTGGTACAGCCAATTTAGAGAGCAGTATGGAGATTCCTTGGAAATCTGGGACTAAAACCACTGTTAGTTTGACCCTTGGACTATACCAATGGACGTTTAAAGTTGCTTTTATGTCACCTGCCTGGTCCAGAAAACTTGTAGTTTTCAAACCTTCTCAAAATAAACTATTTGTCTGATCTGATTCCACATGAACTTGGACAAATATCACCTTAATGGTACACTATTGTTGTTATGGGCTTTACTTCTGGACTTATTATTTTAAATATTTATAATAATAATAATAGTAATTCCTATTTTGCAGCAACTCATAGCTCTTGGGGCACTAAATTTTCTTTTTCCCTTATGTTTGTGTTGTCATATTGAATTTTTTGAAATAGTTCCTAAACCTTGGCATTTATCCTTGTTATATTTCCTCATGGGAATATTCTCCATGCATGATCTTTAAAAAACCACCTATTTGAGGAAAAGGCTCATGAACTAGAAAAGACATCACATCATCTGCACTTTTGGTAAATACCCTTGTTTGCCTCAACTTAACTAACAATTATCCTGTTTTTTCACATAGAAGCCCTAAAGAATTTTAAGAGTAAGCTGTCTCCTTATGAGCAAAGTGAAATCCTGGGCTACACAGAGCTATGGTTCCTGGGGCTTGATGCTGAGAAACTCAATGTGGCTCCAGAGAAATTCAGCAAGACAAGTTTTGATGATGAACATGGCTCCTATCTGAAGGTGATGAGGGAGGAGGTCATGGTGACCTCAGGTGGCTTGGGTGCAATAGAGAGTATGGAAAGGAAAGCAAAAGGGGATATTTTATAATGTTTTGTGTTGAGATGACAGGAACTAGACTTTCCAACAGATGCTAATAGGTGCTAAACCAAATAAACACTTTGTTTAAACATGAAATTTAGTATGCAAAATCTTCTAACAGAATGGCGATGTTCTTCAAGGGTATTTGGGATAACAAGTTTGCATTCCGAGTGAACTCTCACAGCCTATTCTCTTGCACCGTCCTGGACCCCTTGGAAAAGATCAGACTGGAGTAAGATGCACTTGCCTCTCAATCTCCTTTTTGTCTCCTCCACACAAGCCCATTCATGGGCCCTTTTGTGTTTTATAGCAGATGCCATTCCCTCCACAAATAAGAATAGTTTTTGTCACTGTAGTGTCCCTCATGCACAGTGCTTTACTTCATTCCGTTTTTCAAAAATTGATTGCAGAGACTCCTCTTTTTCTGACTGTACCTCTGGGGATCCCAGAGTAATGCCTCTTTCTAGCCTGAGGATGAAATCTGGATGGACAGTGACCCCCTCTTCTGAGGATGCCTGCATGAGTAACACTTAGTCCACCAGGCTGTGAGCTGTCTGCACTTTCCTACTTCTGGAAATTCCATCACAACTTGGTTTTAGGATATGAATCTTTGAGGGCTTCATAGAAGAGATGAATTTTCTTAACATCATGTTTCTCAAGTTTGACTGAGCACACAAATCACTTTGGGTTCCTGTTCAAGTGCAGATTTGTGTTTAGCAGGTCTGGGGTGGGACCTGAGATTTTGCATTTCTGAAAAGCATCTAGGTGAAGCCTATACCACAGGCCCTTAGGTAACACTTCTAAGAAGCAAGGATGTGATTTTATCACTCACTCTTCATCTAGGACCCTGGTTTTTAACAATTTTAGGTCAAGGATCCTTTTGAGTATCCTCATCCCAGAAACATTAAGCTGTGCATGTGCAATGCTTTGGGGCATTAATGGGTCCTTGGTTAAGAATCTTCAATATAAACATTTTCTCCAATTCAACCACATGTCCACAACCCCTCACTCCTTGCTCCTTCCTTTGCTTTGCCCTACCTGAGTCTAGAGTCTCTAAGAAATTACCTGGGGTGTCAGTACTACCTTTATGGGAATTCACTGGAACTCAGTTCTTCAGTCTCAAATCTTAGAGAAGTATGATTTTCATGGGGAGAGAGGGATAATGTGCATTCTCGGTAAGCTCCAATTTTTATTCCTATTTTATTCCAGCATATACACAAATATATAATTCCTAAACAAATGACAGCTACATTCTCACAACAAATGTTAATTGTAAAATTATTTACTGAGCACCTGTCATAAGCTTGGCATCTATTAGACTCTGAAAATACAAAGGGAACTATCATGAGTCAAGTAAGCACAACCAAAGTCCAAGTTGACATGTAAGCCAATAATTATGAGGCAACCAAACTGATGACATGAAGAAGATTAAATGTAAATGCTTGAAAAATATATGCCAAATTTGTGCAGATTCTGTCCCATTTTCATGAAAGACCTTTAGTCTAGACTAACCTTCTCTGATGTATCAGTAAAAGGTTTTACATGCTCAAATTTATGGTGTTGATTCTTCTTTGTGAATAATCCTTTATCCTCAAACACACAGTCACAAACCAGCCTGAAAACTTGTACACGCTCATCCCTCGCCTCTTTCAAATTCATGTGTAATTGTAGAAAGCTGAGATCAAGAGCCTGAGGACCTTAGAAATCATCTTATCCAGATTCTCATCTTCATCTTCACAGATGAGGTCACTCCAGCTCAGAGTTCATAAGTGACTTCTTTGAAGCCACCTAGCTCAAGTCTTTAATGGAAAATTTCCTGTGGTTTTAACTAAACACCTGGTTTCTTGCACAAGGATAGTCATGGGTGATTCTGGCTCTTAGAAAATATTACTCTCACCAAGAAAGTCTGTATTAACTTCAGAAGGGGACTCAATATGAATAAGACTAGGAGAGGACCAAATCTGGTCAGGAAGGAACAGAACAGGCATAAAGCCTTCTCTGATTGATAGAGGCACATCAAGGGTCAGAGATAGAACTCCCCTAAAAGGGAGCTGATGTTGAACTTGAAGAATCATGAAAGGTCCGAAATAGAAAGGACTTTCAGTTTTGTCCAGCCCCCTTACTATGTAGGTCCTAAGAAAGACATGCAGGAAACTAAAGGGCTGGGACTAGCACCCAACATTTCCAAAGACTAACTAATGTTCTTTTCACTGCTTGACATGGATGGAGCCTGTGGAACTAACTGCCCCTGGCACCACATGGGTGGTCTTGGATCCAGGAGATCACCTAACCACTACAGTATCAGAGAGAAGGGTGGGAGTTCAGAACCACTCCCCTCCAAGGAGTGACCCATGATCTAGGGATGGGGATCCAAGGGTCCTGGGCTCTGGCTCTTTTCCTCACCTCTGGCCTGGCTTCTGCAGGTCCTGCATGACCACATTGCCTACCGCTACGAGGTTCTGGAGATGATTGGAAAAGGGTCCTTTGGACAGGTGGCCAAGTGCTTGGATCACAAAAACAATGAGTTGGTGGCCCTGAAAATCATCAGGAACAAAAAGAGGTGTGGCTCCATGGATGACCTAGGCCATAGAAGATGGATTGCCTGGCTTCTAGCTGCTTCAGGACTCCAAACCTTTTCTGCCTCTGCCTCTTCCTCTTATATTTCTCTTTATTCTCCCTTTCCTATTTCTCTCTCTTCGTGTCTGAGTCCATGAAGGGGCAAAGTGGAAGTAAGAGTGTGGAGTTATGAGTGCTTTCTGCGGTGTTAGACATTTCTGTTGGGGTTGTGGTAGGGTCTGAGGAAACGGGCCAACTGCTGCACTATGACATGATACCTGTGTTTTCTGTCCTCATTCCCCACCCTCCCTGCCACTCCCCAATCACCTCAGATTTCACCACCAGGCCCTGGTGGAGCTGAGGATCCTGGAAGCCCTCAGAAGGAAGGATAAAGACAACAAGTACAATGTGGTACACATGAAGGACTTTTTCTACTTCCGAAATCACCTCTGCATCACCTTTGAACTTTTGGGGTCAGCCTTTTTGATTCATTTTCTTTTGAAAAAGTTGCTTAAGGGAACTTGAAGAAAAACTTTGAAGTCATAAAACTAGATTTTTCTGGGCGTGAATATCTAGTGACTAGTGTAGACATAGCAGTCGCACAGTTATCTAGGAGGTCCAGGAGTGAGGAGAACGGGACCCAAAACGGAGATCTCACCCCATTCCGCAGTCAACCTGTTATCTGCCAGCGTACTCCTGTTGTGCTTCCCTGGTGCTGAGGTCTGAGTACTGAGTAGGTGGAAAGTCCAAAACAAGGCCTCTGCCCTCAAGAGCCTAATTGAAACATGTTTAAAAGGACTTTCTTTGCTATCATGTTCCCCACACACTGGCTTCCCATCTCTACGGTATAGAGGCTGAAACCTAAAAGAACAGGAAGCTGGATGATCAGAGTGGGAAAAGGACTTTAATTCTGAGTAGAGAAGGAGAAGGGCAGATATTTTGGGTAAGAGAGCAGAGTCTTGATTTAAATAGATTGAAATCATTTGGGTGGATATTGGAAGTGAAAAAGCATTCTAAATGGGAAAAGGCGTGCTAATTTGATGATTCTTCTCTCTGAGAAGTCAATAGGCTGCAATTTAAACAAGCCCAGAAGACATTTAGCAAAGGAGAAAAATCAAGGTGAACCCTTGGAAGACATATGTTTCTGGATTCCCTGAGTTAGGACTTGGTGCTCCCACGACACCATCACTGATGGTGAGGTTCTAGGAACAGGCTATATTTGAGAGGGAGCATGGGCACTCCCCTCACCATCTCTGGTAATTACAAAATGTGTTCTACCCTATCATATGCAACAGTGGGTCGTCTTCTGTGGAGCAAAACAGACAGTCCAGGCTGCCTTTCTTGCCCATTAATCACAATGCCCAGTTAGGACATCATTGTACTTTAAAAGGGCTCTGTGAGGTCAAGAGAGGCCAGTGTGTAGAAGGAGAATCCTAAGCCCAGTAAGGTGGAGGTGCCCAGGTCAGGATGGCATTTCTCTGTTGTACCTCTCAAGAATGAATGGCTTTCCAGGCACAATGGTGCACACCTGTAATCCCAGCAGCTCAAGAGACTGAGAAAGGAGGATCGCAAGTTCAAAGCCAGCCTCAGCCATTAGCAAGGCCCTAGCAACTTATTGAGACCCTATCTCTAAATAAAATATAAAAAAGTGTTGGGGGATGTGGCTCAGTGGTTAAGTGTCCCTGGGTTCAATTCCTGGTACCACCAAGGCTAGATGATCTTAGAAATGGAAGATCAGGAAGAGCCTGCAGAGTCATTTCTAGGTCCTTCTCTTTCCTTCCTATCTTTGTCTCACAGTTTGCACAGAGATCACAAACTTGCAAATTTACAAACAAGTTTTTCTTTTTAAAATGCTTGGCATTAGTTTCCAAGACTTGTAAGTTAGCAGATTTCATATAATTGAATGTGCTTTTATATAACATTTCAGGATTCTGCCTCTCTAGAGAACTGAGGATTACCTGGCAAGAGCCAGCCTTCATTATAGCAAAGCCACAGTTAGATGGGACCAAGCAGCCACACTTGTCTTTAATAGAGTAGGAGTCCCTCATTTACCTTAGCTCTCTCGTCAGCACATTCCCTTTCTCCTTTACCTACAATATTTAGATAATCTTGTTAGGTCAGGGTAGGAATGACTTGGTTGAGTGACTAGTGGGCTTCCAGGGCCTTTCCAAGGGCCTGAGAACTATGACTATTATAGAAATTTGATCCAATCTCTGAACCCACACATGTAAATGAAGTACTTAAGTGGCTTTGTCATATAAGGAAATCAGGGTATATTGGAGAATCCAGCATGGTTGAGTGCCAATCTGGGTCTACCCTGAGTCACTAAGAAGGCTCAGTTTATCAGAAAGAAAAACCTTGCCTACTGATTTGAGATTTACTTGCTTCTAGAAGGGAATCCAGATAACACAGGATTGTTTGTAGGTTCAAACTTGGATGCTTTTTATACTCATCACTTTTTCTGTCTTTCCCAGAATCAACTTGTATGAGTTGATGAAGAGTAATAGCTTTCAAGGTTTTAGTCTATCGGTAGTTCGGCGCTTCACCCTCTCTGTCTTGAAGTGCTTGCAAATGCTTTACGTAGAGAAAATCATCCACTGTGATCTCAAGCCTGTGAGTATAACCTCTGTCCTGCCAGGAGAGCAGGTTCTCACCACTCTTTAGTGGCAGATAGGGCAGCCAGCATGGCCAGGGCTTCCAGAGTGGCAGCCCTAAAGTGCCTGCTTATAGGCTAAGTGAGAAGCAGTGAAGCCTGAGGCACACATATTGGAAGGACTAAGAGAGATGTAGTGTACTTGAGGCAGCTAAGAACCAGAGGGGTTTCCTACAGAAGTGGTAGGGGTGGGTGGTGGCTGTCTTGAGCATCAAGATAAGTAGTTTTGGGGGTCTGGGTTTACCCACTTTTGCCCTTTCAATCATTAGTCATTTATAGTTCTTAAGAATTCTTGCTGGATTCTAGAGTTTTCCCTTATCTGTTCTGCAGAGGCTTGTGCCATTCACGTAGATGGATCATTCTACTACTCTGCTAAGTCCTTACTAGATCCACTGTACTCTGAGTTGCTCCTCAGGTATGGCACACCTCAGACCACTTCCTCTCCTTCAGTGGCTGTGCCCTTCTTACTTGTCATGCTAGTATTGTATTCTTAGCTCATTCTGTGTGTCTCACTGGACTGCAAGCTCTCCCAAGGTCAGACTATTATATCCCCAGGACCTAACACAGTGCCTGTAAGAGTAATGGAAGGCAACAAATAAATGCTTGTTAAATGAGCCAAATGATTGCAAATGTGAAGAAGTAATACTGTAGAGGTAGCTAGGACAAAATGTGAGGAACACTTGTTCCAAAAATAATCTGACCTTCACAAGGTGAATATCCCTTAAGTTCCTTACTCCCTTCTTTGCACCCCCAAACATGATTTAATTTTTTTAAACTGTAACTCATAAATAAAATTGAGGATATTTTTGTAACTTAATATTGTAAAGATATGGGAGGACATTGCTTTGTTCTCCATTTCTAAATTCCTAACCTTTAGCTTTGCGGTTCCAAAAATTCACAATGCCCATGGTTCTTGGGCTTAGGGAAGTGACTTTCACCAAGGAAATCTGTAAGGCACTTAATGGCTAAAATATCAAGTAACAGATTTCCTTGACAAGTAGATCAAGTAGACCAAATATGTGCATCCCTTTGGAAAACATGCACACAACCAGCAGGGTATTTTTTTGAGTGTTTATTAAAGAATCAGGGAATTATTCTTATGGACTTCATGGTTAGTATGGATGAGCTATGATAGCTCATTGCATTTGTCCCTTCCCTGGACTTTTTTCTACCAAAAAGATGGGAGATGAGAGGGTATGGTAGTCAGCTTTTGGTCCCTGTGACAAAATACTTGAGATAAACTACTTACAAAGAAGAAAGGTTTGTTTTGGATCACAGTTTCAGAGGTTTCACTCCAGGATTGAATAGATTCAACCATGTGATGAGGCAGAACATGGCATTAGGAGTTCATGGCAGAGCAAAGCTGTTACCTCATGCATCTAGGAACCAAAGAGAGAGACGGTCCCGGTCCCAATATCCCCTTCAAAGCACAATCTCAGTGACCTAACTTCCTCCAACTAGTCCCAGCTCTCAAAGGACCTACCACCTCTCCACAGTGCCATAGGCTGATGACTAAGCCTTCCACACAGCAAACTTTGGGCTTTTATCATAACAAAGGGCCAGCCCCATCTAGTGAAGGGGTCTTCTTTCCATTGGGCTAGAGACACACTAGAAATTCTTTTAAGATTTCTGCTGATTATCCTCCTTGCCTTAACACAAGCATTCTTTAGAAAAGATACCGTGGAGTAAATTTGGATTTTCAGTTTTGGCACCAGAGGCTTCGTATGTGCCATGTTATGTACTCAGCAAGCAATCCACATGGTCCATTCATCTGACAGTGAGATCCTTGAGGCACAAAGTAGGACTTTAATCTTCCAACCTCAGCCAGTGCTGAAAGGAGAGCCCAGAAGTTCCACCTTGTCATTTTATGGGTTCCCCAAAGTCAATGTGAGACACACACAAACCTCAATCTAACTTATTTATTTATTTGTTTGTTTGTTTGTTTATGTTCTTTATTGTCATAATGGTAGGTCTACAGGGGCATTAAACCAATTCATTGACATTTGTAAGGCAAGTGAGGCACAGAACTGGGTGTGGAAGAAGATATTAATAAACCCACCATCTTCAGGAGTTCCATGGTCAATATGGGGAAAGGTACATGCAAAACAGTGAATAATGAATCCAAAGAAGATGTAGACTACAAGTCAATGGGAAATAAGAGCAGGAGAGCACAATGGAATGTGGAGAAGATGCCAGAGGAGGAGTTTGAAGGTGGTCAGATTTGAACTAGGCCCCATAGGGGTGAGCATTTAAGTAAGTGGAGCACCTTGGGCAACATTGATTTTTATAAACTTGACCTGTCCTTTTTTCTCTTTGTGCTAGGAAAATATAGTGCTATACCAAAAGGGCCAAATCACAGTTAAAGTTATTGACTTTGGGTCCAGTTGTTATGAGCACCAGAAAGGTAGGTTCCCCACCGTCAGAGTTCTCCCATTGCAATTTCTCTCCATTTACACACAAGACCACCTGGGTTCCAATCTAGGATCCGCCATCCAGGGTTACTAGTATGATTTTGAACAAGGTGTTTCACTTCTCTGAGCCTAAGTTTCCTCATCTATAAAATGAGAAATTAGATTCAAATACCATAGAGGCTCTTTAAAGATCTTATATTCTGTGGACATGAAGTTACCAATAAACATTGGGTCACAAAACTAACTACATGTGTATCAGAAACACCTTGGGGCTTTGAAAAATTATAGTTTCCAGGACCTCACCCTACTAAATTTCTGGAGAGTGCACAGGAGTTTGCACTTTAGAAAAGAGCCATTCTAATGTTTGGGATTTACTGTCCTAGATTCTCTAGGCTTTGTACTTTTTTTCCAAACTAGAATGCAGGAAGTAGCCCTGGAGCACATTTGCATCAACCTTGATTGGATTTGATTTAAGTTCAATTAACTTGGCTTCTGTCAAGACTGATGTAGAAAACATGTACCATTCAACAAATGTCTATTTTCTGGTATTCATCATTTGCTGGTTTGGGTATGAAAACCAAAACATGAAATATTATCTGTCCTGGGTTGCTTATGTATAATGTAAGAGACAGAAAGATTAAAAAAAGTGAAATAAAATAGGTAGAATGATTGGGAAGATACACAGGCTCTATTAAGGGCACACATACACACAAAGACTTTGGGACCAGCCTTCCTGGTGTCAGAATGTGTCGGAGCCCTCTGAGGCTGCAGAAAGGACTATCGGATAGGTATTCCCAAATAGTCTGCAGAACCACTTTGGAGGACCTATCTCCTTAATATATTTTTCCATATGGATCCTATAAGAATTCCACCCAGAAAACAATGCTCCCCATAAAGAACTTGTATGTTTACTCTTTTTAGATATTGGCAACTGTATTAACCTATTAGTTACTTTTTATCTTGGGCTGCCAGGATGCTCAGAACTGAGTTTGCAATTACTGTATACTTGCTTTCTGACAGTAACTTCCTCCTTTATATTTCTCCTGACTTCCCTTTTATCTTTAACTATGAGGCAGTATGGAGTATGGATACTGGAATTGGACTTCCTGGTTTCAATTCCCAGCTCTGTTCACTGGAAGCTGAATGACCTTGACAATTCATTTAACCTCAGTTTACTTATCTTTAAAATTGAGACAAAAATAGTACCTGCTTCATAGGGCTTTTGTAAGGATTGAAGAATTCATCTACATAAAGCACTTGGGATAGTGCCTGGCACATGCTAAGCACCACACAGGTGCCATTAAATTCATGATTTAAAGTACCCTATATATATGAACTTGGCATAGTACTCAAATTCATTTTGTAAAAGACATGGTATAAAAGTTGTTTTTAATCAAACATTTATTTTAAGTTACAGAATTATTACATTCTTATAACCAATCTAAACATTAAAGAAGTGATTACAGCCCATCCCAATCCAGGAAATCACAACATAGAAAAAAATCAAAATGTTCCATTTCCCTGGCTTTAGATTCCTTATTTATAAAATCTAGGCCCCCTACAATATAATCTTCTTTCTGTCCTTATTTGCTGAGATTTTTGTTGAGCTTTTCTTTTAGTGCTTCATTATACAATAAATATATAATATATTGAATAGACATTGAATTTAAATTTTGCATTTTGTACACTTCCAATTCTGATATGCTTCCCCCAGTGCCAAATCACAATACTGTCAGAAATTATCTTTCCAAAGCTCACCTGACAGTTTGAAAACTTAGTTTATATTAGTTTTATGGTTTGCTTCTTTAAAAACTTGTCTGACATAAAGTGTTTTAAAGTACCCTGCTTTAACTTGCTCAGAACAATGCCTACTTTGGAGTTCCTTATCAATAAAGTGGGGATAATAGCACCTTCATTTATCATCAGGTTGTTGTGAGGATTTGATGATGTTTTGTTTTTGATGTTACTTTCATCTTGCAGAGCTCAATAGGGTAAGAAGGTGGGGATAGGGGGATTCTAAATTATCTGCCATCTTCAATTGCCAAACTATCCTGGAGAGGGGGCCCCGGAGAGAAAGCCAGCTTGCCCACATCAGATTTCTCTTTTTGCCCTAATAGTATACACCTATATCCAAAGCCGGTTCTACCGATCCCCTGAAGTGATTCTGGGTCACCCCTACAATATGGCCATTGATATGTGGAGCCTGGGCTGCATCTTGGCAGAGCTGTACACGGGTTACCCTCTGTTCCCGGGGGAGAATGAGGTGGAGCAGCTGGCCTGCATCATGGAGGTGAGGAGGGAGGCCTGCTTGGTTGATGTCCTTGGACGGCTTCCGTCCTGACATGGGGCTACATCAGACTCATCAAGGGCAGTGGCCTGCATGCTATTTTTTTTTCCTTTGGTCAAAGTTTCCCTAAAAGTGTTTTTGAAGTTACATACTTCTTGTACATTTTTGAGAACTAACATTTTTATTATAAATTTACATAGTTTCAAAGGATGCCATTTCCCCCTTAATGTAAATTGTGTGACATTTAAAAATAAAACTGTTAAAGCAATCTTTCAAATATATCCAAAAGAATTTTTAAAAAAGAGTGACCTAATACCCACCAAAATCTACCTTTAAAAGGACATAAATAAGTTCTTTAACAGTTGTACCTTTCTTTAACTCTTTTTCCTCCTTGAATGAACTTTTTAAATTCTACCTCATATATAGAATTTTATTCTAATTTAATATAGCTTTATTTTTAAATATATCAATCACTATAACTTCAGATTTTTATTATCATAAGCTCCATGTGTAGAATTTTTTTCTCAAGAGATCACTAAAATAGAACTAGTGCATAAATTAAGATAATTAGTAGTCCTAAAATGTGAAATTTTACTTCACATTGTATACACCTCTTAGAAGAATAAATGGAGCTGAGTTTTCTCTTTTTCCCATTATTTTTTATACCTGTAAGTGAACACTACTTCTTTAAAAAAATTTTTTTTAGTTGTTGATAGACCTATATTTTATTTATTTATATGTGGTGCTGAGAATTGAACCCAGTGCCTCACACATGCTAGGCAAGTGCTCTACCACTGAGCCACAAACCCAGCCCCAACATTACTTCTTGCTACAATGAACAGGCTCAGGACCAGGCCATTATAATACATTGATTCCAAAGATTTGTGAACCCAAGAAGGAAACCTGTTCTAATTATGTTGCCTCATTCTATGACTTTTTTTGAATTCTGTGTAACAATTGAATAATGATCTATCATCAGAAATTATTTTTAGCAACCTATCAGCTGAAACAAATAATTGGAAATTATCTGACAAAAAATAGGTAGTATTCAGTAATGACTTTTGCTCTTTTAACCTGGGAGGACTATTTCCCATAAAAAGGCTTTACTAAGACTCATCACAGGATTATTAATCACATCTCATTTTTTTCAATAAAGTTTTCTTGTAGAGCTAAATTAGACAAAATGGAGAAAATAACTAAAAATTTGAAAAATTCAAATTTTAGGATTTTCCTAGTAAACTGATAAAAGTTTGTGAATCTCTCTAAATCAAAAGCTAAATTTCTGTTTTCTAGATTGTCTCAAAGTTAATCAGTGACACATGCCTTTGAGAAGTATTAAATATAGATGATTTCATTTGTTGTTTGAAACTAATAATAAAATATTAAAATCATTTAGATGAAAATATTTAGAAATGGTAACTATGGTGGAATCAACACTGGCCTGGGAGTTAGTAAATTTGGGGTCTAGTCCTTGTTCTGACTTTTTGGTAAGTCATTTCCCACTCTGGACTGGAAAATGAGGGGGTCAGACCAGATGACTTCTAAGGTTGGTAATGATTTTATGAAATATCCCTGAACCATTCCTGCTTCTAATACCAAGGTGAATGGGGCATCTGGCTTGAGCTTCCCACTGCCCCAGGACTGTCTCAGTTTCCCCTTGATATCTGTAGGGTTGAGGAGCAGGAAGGCAGGATTGTGCATGGATTATGGCCAGAAACCTAGGGCTGAGAGCAACCCATAAATTTCTTTATCTGTACACTCCTATAAGGTTCAGCAGACAAAAGTGAATAAGTAGGCCTATACCTTTCTTTCCAAGAAGGAATTTATCTTACAAGAAATGCCTTCTCTGGTGATTTGTATCTCCTTTCCCTCCCTTCTCTTCCCGGTGTTCCATGCGGGGGGGTGTCATTCCTAATTCAACGTGATCAGCATGTACCGACATAGAGATCTGGCTGCTATCAAGGTGGCTTGCCTTTGTTGGTGCTGATGTATGTTTAGAATAGCATGTGAATCTTAAGATACTGAGACAGCCCTGGAGACATGAGCTCTGGGTCTGCCATGCTACTGACTTGATGTCATCACTTAATATCCTCAAGTTCTTATCTGTAAAAGGAAAAATGTGGCCAAAGTCCCACCTAGCTCTTAACAGTCTTTGAATCTGTGACTTCACCAAGAGTGAACCAACTACGCTGTGCTTGTTGAAGGTGCTGGGTCTGCCGCCAGCCCACTTCATTCAGACGGCCTCCAGGAGACAGACGTTCTTTGGTAAGTCCCCAAGTCTAATCTCTTTATCTCATTGTGTCTAATGAGGTGTCACAGGTCTTGAAGGTACTTCCCATACCCTAAATCTCATATTTTGCTTTTCTCCTGTCCCCATACCAAAGGGCAGGATGTGGTTTAGGAACTTACAGGTAATGAAAAGTGGTCCCAGATGGCATGCTGGAGATGAGATGGGTGAAATCACAAGGGGAATGGGTTCTTGGCAATACAAATGCATTGGAGCAGGAGAATGATCAGGTTCCCACTCAGAAGACCTATCAGCAAGTGTTAGAACCTCAGAAGATAATGATCTCCACTCCTAGTTCTCCCTACCTTCCCAAGCAATTTGCTCTCTCAAGCCATGCACTGTGCAGAAATATTGGAGCAGACTTCTTTTAGAGAGTAGTGGGGAATTTCATTGCTATGTTTTATCATTAATGGAACATTATTTTTATTGCCCCAAATCTTCTAATCCCCAAGACCCTTACTGCCCCAGGTTCACTGTTACTCTGTCATAAAATGGGTAATTAAGGCCTGTCAGAACAATTTCAGTGTAGATGTGTTGTTGCTGGTCAATTATGATTGGGTCATGTGTCTGAGTTTTGGGATTCAGTGTTATGTGCAGCCCTGTGCTGCCCCTCTCATCACAGTGCCCAGGCCCTGAATTCTCTGATCCTCTGTCTTTCTATGTGAGTGGTGCTGTACACGTTGAACAGATGGAACAACAAGATACCAACTGAGGTAGGGCTTCCAGGACACTGACAAGATAAAGTAAATTCCAGATCTAAATTCTCTCTGAAGAACCACAAAAAGCTTAAGGGGTTCTGAGGCAGAAAAAGTCATCTTGGGGTTGGGGCTCAGTGGTAGAGAGCTTGCCTCTCACACATGAGGCACTGGGTTTGATCCCCAGTACCTCATTAAAGAAAAAAAAACTAAATAAAGGCATTGTTTCCATTTATAACTAAATATTTTTAAAAAGTCATACTGGCTTTAATGTTATCAACGTGGAACAAAATCAGACATGAGGGAGAGAAGACTCTACAGACAGGGCCTTCCTGCCATCTGGAATGACATTTTTTTAAAAAATATAAATATTATTTTATTGATTCAATTTTTAAAAATACATGACTATAGAATTCACTACAATTTTTATTACACATAGAGCACAAGTTTTCATATCTATGTATATAAAGTATGTTTATGCCAATTCATGTCTTTATACATGTACTTTTTTGTTTTGTTTTGATTTTTTGCATGACAATTCTTTTTTTTCCTTTTGCATTTTCTTTTTAAAATTTGTTTTAATTAGTTACACATGACAGTACAATGATCTTGACATATCATACATTTGAATCAGATGGGGTATAATCTCTCATTTTTCTGAGTGTACAGGTTGCAGAATCACATTGGTCCTGCAGTCACGTATATACCCACAGCAATAATAATGTCTGTTTTATTCTGCTGCCCTTCCATTCCCCCCTTCCCCACCCCTCCCCTCCTATCACTTCTCTCTACCCAATCTAATGTGACACACTTCTTTTTTTTCCCCCTCACATCATCATACATGTATTCTGTATAACGAAGAGGGTCTCTTTCTGGAATGACATTTTTGACAAACTATTGTTGTCAGGTTAGTTCATGGGCTTACACAGGCTATGCCATCCCAGTCTTCCTAGCCCTCCTACTCTCATTTTCAACTGAAAGTGGCCTCAGAATGGGTATGTAAGTCACACAATTTCACTTCACAACTTGCCCCATCAATAGGAGAGTCAAAATATTCTCATGGGGGAGCCATGTTTTCATTTATGCTGTCCAGTGTGTACTGGTTCAGTATGTGGGGATTATACTGTAGTCTCCTTCTATACCATTTGGTAAAACATCCCAGGCCTGAGCCCTATATAGGATTCCTGACCCTTTTTCCTGTTCTCCATGGACTCCCCATGATCCCCAAACTGAAAGCTGAAGGCTCAGCAAGCAGAGATGTTCCATGATCCTTCTTTGTTCGGTAGTGAGGTATCATCCATTCTTAGTTGGTCCCATGCCATTCCAGTGATTACATCTCTTAAAACATCATCTTTCAATTGTGGATAGAGCTTTGAAGACCTTGCCTCTCTGATCAAGAGTGTGTCTTGGTTGCCACAAAATGGTGTCCACATACTCATCTTTCTTCAGAGCTGTTAGATGATAGGCAGAAGCTCTAGCTGACTTACTGATATAACATACATTAAACAATAGGACTGGTCTTTTGACCCTATATACTTTCCCCATCCACCACTTACATTATTCAGCCTTTTGGATTTTTGAAGGATTTGGAGGAAGAAAAGTGGTGATATTAATGTTTCTTTCTGCTAGACAAAGTCATTGGAGAAGAGTCACATCCTAAGCCTTTAACACTGACCTCACTGAGATAGCATCATGGTGGTGACTAGAAAGAAGGGACCACAGGGCATCTTGGAGGGGAGATACCAAAGACATATGTATGTCCATTTCACTGACTACTTGATCTCTACCATCAGCACTAGGCTATAGGATGGTAATAGGGTTTTGGTAGCAACATTCACACAGTTCCACTTCCTGTGCAAGAAGGGTCTTTACTCTCCAGTATTTCCCAAACTTTTCAAATTACAAGAATCATTTGGGCACTTGGCAAAAATGCTAATTCCCACAATCATTCTCAATGATCTATGAGATAGTAAGTTTGAAGCAGGATCCAAGATTCTGTTTTTGACAACAGCTCCTTAGGAGTCTTCTGACAAGGTGCCTATGTAAATGCTGTGTTCATGTTGGTTCTTGATTTTCCTTTTCTTATGTTTGGGTTGCCAACAGTTTCTCGGCTCCTAGCCACTCTTAGTTAATACTCCTCATAAGCAGCAAAGTGATGTTGCCTCAAGGATAGTGAGACACTTAGGTGCCCGAGGCAGCAGCAGGAAGAAGATGGAGAGAATGATTAGATATTGGGGAGGCCCAGAGGTGTGAGGAAGACTTTGATGAGAAAAACAATTACTTAAATGTTACTTTAGGAGCTAAGTTGTTTAGAGAACTGGGAGCACAATTCTTCTTTGGTGAACATAATTCTTTGGTCAACAAAAAAGAGCAACATAATTCCCCCAGTCACTTTTATGCATATCAATACAGAGATATCTGTGTGTGTATGTACACACACGCTCATGTACACATTTATGGGAGTTTCCTAGGAATTCAGTAAGAGTGGTTGTCTTTTGGAGGACCTGAAAATTACACTGGTTACAAAAGTAGTAGAACTTTATTATTTACCCTCTAGAATGTGCATAACATGAACTCCACTGAGTTCTGTGAGAATTCAATAGTGTAAACTGTGTGTTTGTGCATATACACATTTACCACTTAGGTGCAGACTTACAAGGTATAAGCAATAAGTGGTCAACTTTTCTAAGCATGCACACAA
The DNA here is from genome assembly GCF_052094955.1 of Ictidomys tridecemlineatus. Classification (NCBI taxonomy): domain Eukaryota; kingdom Metazoa; phylum Chordata; class Mammalia; order Rodentia; family Sciuridae; genus Ictidomys; species Ictidomys tridecemlineatus. The sequence continues at coordinate 105,600,135 of NC_135482.1, read as the reverse complement.
GAATCTGAATGTCAAGGTGAATGATCTTACCTTCAAAGCATTGCACAAAATATCCTTGGAAACCTTTGGAGCTATTTTGGGGGCTTCTTTTTAGGGATGACAAACCATTCATTGGTGGTTTGTCCCCATTCTAAACTGTGTCTTCAGCAACCAACCAAGTTGGAATATTCCAATTATGGTCAAAATTTTGGTATAAGTGTAAAGGTGTAATGAGGGTGATTTGCTTGTATGGTTTGTAAATGAGCCCTGAGAGCATTCTCCTAAAATAGCTTTCTTTCTTGTACCTGTGGATGTCCCAAATTTTCACATACTTGGGCTAGTGGGGAAGAAGTAAGGACACAGATAGTTTAGAAAGGGACTATATCCTTTTTGTTCAAAGCCATTTTTGACACTTCAGATTATCATTGCCATCACCATTATCATTCATCATCATTATTATCTTGCCTTTGTTTATATTCAACTAAACTATCATTTGATTTGGGGAGAAGTTGTGTGAAAGAGGCTCAGAACCTACTGAATAGTAGGAAAAATTGTTTTTAATGTTAATTGCATTCATGGAATAATCGACCTGGTTTATTTCAAAGTGACTGAGACTGTGTGTGTGTGTGTGTGTGTGTGTGTGTGTGTGTGTGTGTGTGCGCGCGCGCGCATGGGGATGGGTGGGCTAGGGTGTGTGTTAAGACAGAAAGTAGAAGAGCTGCAAAGATGACTTCAGGAAGCAGTGTGGTTGAGTGGACAGCTGTGATGTGACCAGTGAGTATTTACACCTGGAACTAAATACAGAATATTGTATCTCTAAAGATTCCAAAGGTTTTCCTAAAACTATAACCAACAACAGGGGGAAAAAAAGATACCCGGATTCCAAGGATCTCACGATGGTGCTGAAAACCTATGACACCAGCTTCCTGGACTTTCTCAGAAGGTGTTTGGTGTGAGTTTGTTGGGGTGTCTCTTAAGTACTGGGTTTCCTCTTAAGTACTTGTACTTTTGCATGTGTTTGCTGGTGAAAGTCTAAGACTGGGAGATGGTTATAAAAACATCAATGGTAGAGTTTTGCAGTCTCCAAATTGCTTTCATGTCTGCCTCATGAAACAGTGCTCTCCCCCTACTGTGTGATGATCAGGGCAGATATCTGCTGTATTTTGCAGATATGCAGCTGGTTTTCAAGAGAGATTTGGTGTAGATTACAGTGTGTGTTAAGATTTGTCATCTTCTTGACCTGAAGCTGCATGCCAGTGAGATTGTAAGCAAATCCTAATGTCTTCTGTTCCTTGAATGGAAGGCAACCTCTTCAGTGAGCCTATTATAACCAGTATATTCTAGGTTCAGAGCCCCTCTCCATTCCCCTAGGATTCAGTGCCCAAATCCTCTTGCATTAGGGAACTAGAGGCAGGTGAGTTGTAAAACAGTTATTATGTACAACTTTTTACAATCTATATGCATATTTTGAATCTTAAAAATTAGGTTTTGTACTTTGATCAAATCACAATGAAAAAGGAGTCACCACACGAAGCACCCAACACAGTGTACAGTTTGTAAGGTTCTTGGAAAATGTTGGCTATTGCTTCTATTTTACTATTAAAGAAGTTTCTCAAGTCCGTCTCCACGGAGTGCAAGTATTAGCTGAGTGCTATTCGACAAGTTATCATTTCTCTCTGGGCCTCAGTTTCCTTTTCTATAAAGTGGGGGCATTCCTAAAGTACCTTCCATCTCTATCAGTTCTACAGTTGTTTAGTTTTAGAAGACCATATCTTTACTATTCTCTCATTATTCCAGTGGAGTAATTTTAGCAAAATACTTATTTGGCATTTGTGCATTCTGTAATTTAGGTTCTAGCTTAGAGGGAAAACCATCAGATACCACTGAAAATATTTTCATCTATGGGAGTTAATACTATTTACTTCTCTGAATAATTGAGATAAGGATTCTTGTACCCTATTTTTTACCAACATATCCCCCAGCTCCATGCTCAGGCCATAGAGGGAATGTGCCTTAATAAGTGCCAGAAACTGCCCAGTGAGATAGGTGAGTTGTCTAGAAACCCAGCCATCCTGAACACAGCTTAGCACAAGAAAAATATTATTTTCTTTTTTAGTTTAAAACATCAATTGCTCACAACTTGTAAGAGATGATTCAAGTTGATGGGGGTATACTCCCTAATCTATATATTGCTAATCAGCAATTTATAGAGTGAGAGACTAAATTTTTTTAGCTAAAGACAATAGGATTAGTAAACACCTAGCTTTATGTGCAGGTTTTATTGGCAGGCTCCAGAAGTCCAGAAGAGGGGAGATGAAGTTTAAGAAGCAGTTCATTTGACAAAAAACTGGGAGCTTGAATTGCTCATGCCTTTGAGTCTGGACTAGTAATACCATCTCCCTGCAGTTGGCAGCTATTCATTCCCAGCATGATGGACAATAGCTAGAATTTCCTACCTTGGAAGGTGGTTAGATGGTGGAAACTACTAACTATGACTAATAGTAGTGATGTGTTTTCTGGTAGTTGAGGGACTCTGACATGTAAGATTATTTTATTCTGCAAAATGCTAATGGGTAGAATTAGGACCTGGGTAAAATTCACTGAAAAGTGAGCCGATTTTGGTCCAATAAAAATCAAGAACTTTTAAAGAATCAGAGTTTTTAAAAATTGAAATAGGAGGATCTGTGACTTTACTGCCAAGTTACTGATATTACTTGAGAATGGCTAGGTAATTCTATGTTGGGAATTCCGTCAAATGCATTTTATTACTTTGTTAGAAGTTTGCCTGTATCATATCCAAGTCACCTTATAAATCTTAATATTCTAAAATTCTATAATTTCCTGTATGATATATATGGAGGTCCAAATCCCACATCTTGGGAATTGAAATTAAATATCTGTTTCTAATCTTTTTAGCCTATGAAATCCTAATTCCAAATAGGTAAGGTTTTTAAATAATATTTCTTGTAAGAAAAATTCTGGAAATCTAGAAAATTTGAAATTTAATATATTCCCCAGCTCACATACTTTTTTTTTAAAAAAAAATTGTTTCTAGTAGTTGTTCTCAGATACTTTTAAATTATTTGATATAATCTTTGTTCTGTGATAATATATTAGAGATTAGGACATAGCTCAATGAAAAATATCTTTATTGGGTTCTTAAAATTATTTTAATATTAAGAGAAAATAAAAGAGTAATCCATGCCAGGCTTTGTTGATGTGCAGATGGGAACCTTCTCTTCGTATGACCCCTGATCAGGCCCTCAAGCATGCTTGGATTCATGAGCCACGGAACCTCAAACCACGGCCCAGGCCCCAGGCCCTGAGGAAACCCAATGTCACTCTTCCTTCTGAGATAAGCAAGAACAAGGTTCAAGAGTATCATCACTCAACCCAAACAGGTATAGCCCTCAGCCAGACAGTCCTCTTCACATAGTTCAGGGAGTCAGGTTCTTCTAGAGGAAGGTCAATTTCGTTGAGCTTAGTCTTGGATAATTTATTTCTGGCTATGACATTATTAGTCTGCCCTTTCTTATTTTGAGAATTTTTCTTTTTCAAGAAACTTGGCTTTTAGCCATAGCCATCTACCCGCCTTATTGAGGGATTTTCCATTTTTCTCCCATATTCAATCCCTTTTCTATTCCTTCCCTTTTCTTTCACTGTGTCTGCCTCTTTATGCCCTATAATTACCTTTTGAATTTTTATCACTGACAAATTCTAGGATTATGCAAATCTTTTATATGTAATATAGCTTAGTGGTTAAGCATAGGCCACTGGTATCAAAGTACTTGGGATGAAATTCTGGCTCTGTCACTTACCAGGTGTGGGCTCCTGGATAATTTACTTAACCATGATGCAGATCCATTTGCCTATTTATGAGAATGAGAATAATGCTTATTCTGTAGTGCTGCTGAAAAGATCAAATGAATCAGTAAATGTGAAGTGCTTAGAATGATGCCTGGCACATTAGAATGTGTTTTACAAATGAACTATTTTTATATCATTATAACCACAATTTTCCCCAAATGATTTACAACCTAACAGAAAGTTAGAATATGCAGTCATTAATATTTGAACATCATTCAGTCTTTTCCATCCTTTGGCAGATGAGACCACCAAAGAGACTGCAGACAAAATAAAAGATGGTGCCACTAAGAATGTTCAGAATTCAGCTGATGAGCAGGACTCTGTCCAGCACACTACTGAGACTGTCCAGCTGCCTCCTCTAGTAGAAGCTCCCAGAAAACCAGAGGCTGTTACTGAACCAGAGGTGGCCAAACCCTCCACAGAACAAAGTGGCCCAAGCTCCTCCTCTAGTAATACAAACATTTTACCACGTATTGTATGACCCTTGCTGAAGGGTCCTGTGTCCCGTTCCTTTCCAGTGATTTGTATTCAAGACAGCACTTATATTGTAGAATACTTCAGATTGTTGTTTTTCAATGCATAAAGGTTTGTTTTTAAAAAATCAACTCTTTCTTCACATAGACAATTGGCCAGATTCCTCTTATGAATGATGTGGGTGGATGTCCTTATACCTGAACTCACTCTTTAGCTACGTGTGTGTGTGTGTGTGTGTGTGTGTGTGTGTGTGTGTGTTGAGGGTAGTTTTAGTATCATTAATGTTACTTTAAATAAATTTTTTTCCTTTTTGCCCATGATTGTCAACCTATATCTATCAGAATTTTTGTTTGGAAATAACAAAAACTAAGTTCAAATTAGTTTAAGTAATAAGGGGAATCAGGTGGGGTAGATGCAGTTTCAGGCACAGCTGTATCTAGGAATTCAAATAAGGTCATCAGAGCTCAGATTAACCTTGCTACTTTTTCCTCTTCTTTCTCTTTCCTTCTTTCTGTTCTTTTTCTCTTCTGCCTTGATTTTCCTATATTTAGCTTCATCCTGATGACTGAAGGCTCATCCCAGAAGTTAAGATGACTACCAACATCCAGTCAAAAGATAGTCTTCCTTGCTGGCAGGGAAGTCTCAAAAATGACTATCTCAACTGTATCTGAGAGACTGTGGTCCTCTGTGGTTCTCACCTGGATTATAAGCCCACCTTGTAGTTGTGTTGAAAATGCCATGACTGTTGCTTCTCTAGGAAGGAGTAGGGGATAAAGTGCTTCCCGAAGGAGGGAAGTTGATTTCATAAGCAGGATATTTTCATTCATCCACCACTCCTCAAATCCAATAAAGTCCACTTATTTCCCTTCTCAGTTCTATCTACATAAACCACAATTTCTATATGGTTGTATTACAGGACAAACAAAATATGACATGAAACTTAAGATCATAAACAACATAGAAAATATACCTGGCTTCATAGTTTCCTTTAAAAATACTACATAATATTCCAAAAATGGTGATATCAAGTAGTTGAAGCCATGGATTTGGAAGAGATCACTTAGGGAAGAGGACACAGGATAGCAAAGAGTCAAGAGAAAGTCCGGGTAGGATAAAATTACAACATGACAGAGTAGAGCCCCTAAGAGACCTAGAGAAATAGGAGGAATTAGAAGACAAAGAGGAAAAAGTTTCTAGGAGGGGAAAAAAGGTCAAAAACATTTCTAGGGAGGTGGGTAAGAATGGAAAGTGTTTTAAGTGGGGTGTCACGAGCATTTAGTCAGAGCAGTGCTATAACTTGTCCTCGGTTCTATAGCCAGGAGGTCACAGAACTGGCCAGAGAACTCAGGTCTTGGGAACATATTTTTCCCCAGTGCTGGAGACTGAACCTAGGCCTCTCTTTCATGTGCAACAAGTACTAAGCTACACCCTCAGCCTTGAGGAACCTCTTTGGACACCATCTTCAATCATGGATAAAGTTGGAGGTTGACTGGGGTTCTGCTGCTCAGCAGACCCACAACAAGAAGTAAAGTCTAGAACATATAACTAGACTGATTTTGTTTGAATATTAGAAACTTTTTTCTCATTTTCATGATTATAAAAGGTAAAAATGAATTCTTGACAAATTGTGGCTTATTTTAAGGCAAGATTTAAAATGAGGGGAGTTGTAAATTGAGGCACACAGACAGGAGATATATAGCAAACAGCAACCTTTGCTGGTGTCTCTCGGTTCAGCATAATTCTGCTTGCTTCTGCCATTCGTCTTTTTTTCACTCCTCTAAGATTTCTGGACCTTATTGAATCTTTACCGTTTAGATGCCAAGAAAACCAAATACACGGAGCTCTTTAATTTTTTTTAATTTTATGTCCTTGCTCGCATGGACAGGAAAATGTGCAAAATCCAGTGACTAGCATTAGATGACATGTCTTTCATGTGAGTGGTATGAAGATAATGTTAGGGCTCTGTGAGGATAAGGACAAGGGAGCTGTGGGAATGAGGGGAGAGTGGGTGGGGCAAGGGCTGGGCCCACTGCTGGAAGAGGGGATGCAGAGAGTGGGCATGATCACAGGTTCACCATCAGCCAGTCCAGCAGCTGCAGCCGTGTGACATTTCCCACCGCCTCATCCAGCTGTCGCTCCTTCTCATAGCGCAGCACCGACTGCAGAACCTCCCCTACGCTGCGTCCCTTGTCTACAGCAGCAGCCGAGAGCTGAAGTAGCTGTGGAAAGCAGAGAAAACAGCAGTGGAGGGGCCAAGGGTCCCCAGGCAGTCCAGAAACAACATGATACAGTTAGAACCAGGAGGCCAGGTTGACTTTGGGAAAGTACAGCAGCAGGGCCACAAGTTAGATGTTGAGAAGACTTCCTTAAGAGCAGTTTGTCAGTCTGTCTGGCAGAAGGAAGTTGGTGTTATCACTCTTAATTCAAAGAAAGATGTTAATATCCACTGCTCATGACATATAAAATGTATTTCTCATTAAGACAAAAAATTTATTTATTCCCCTTTATTCCCCTCTGAAGAAATGCTTACACTGAATGTTCATTAATAGTGTTCTGCCCTCTAGGAATTCTAAAATTTTAAACCCTAATATCATAAAATAGTTTCTATTATCATCCTAAGACCAACAAGAGTGAGAGAAACATATCCAACAGACAAATGTGGATACTGCTTTCCATGCCTCATAGACCAGAGAACTCTATAATGGTATTTCAGGAAAGCACCTCCGAGATCAATTTTACCTCAGCAAGATGTGACTGAGAGAGGGAAGAGACTTATCAGAGTGACACTGCTAGCACTTCGCAGAACCAAAATTCACACTTAAACCTTAAGTTTATTACTCTTTCTGAACACAAATTGAGGAAACCTAGTTGAGACAAGCATTCTAATATGAACACAGTAAAGGCAACAAATTATTTCAAGTAGTAGGATTTTTGTGCATTCTGCTCCTGGTTCTTTATAAGACATGCCTGTAATCCCAGCTACTCAAGAGGCTGAGACAAGAGGGTTACAAGTTCGAGGCCAGCCTAGGTAACTTAGCAAGACCTTGACTCAAAATAAAAAGGGCTGGGGATGTAGCTCAGTATAGAGCAACTTGCCTAATACAAGTGAAGCTCTGAGTTCAGTTCCCAAATTCCCTCCCCCCCTCTTAAAAAAAACAAGGAAAAGGAAGAATAAGTCTAAGGTTAAAATACATGGGGCAAATATCATGAGCACTTTCAGGAGGAGATATTTTTATGTGAGAAACTAATGTGGATATTCTGGAAATAAGTGGAAACAGTCATAACAAAGAAATAAAAGATATGAAAAAGAGCTGAATGAAATTTAAAACAAAAACATTCAAAAAATGTATTAGATGAGCTAAATGGCAAAACAAAGATGACAGAGTAAAATCAATTAACTTGAAAGTAGATCAAGAGAAATTACCCCTGCTGAAAGACATAAAAAATTGAAGACTGAAAAAATAAGCAGTGCTTCAGGGCCTGCAGACATTTATATCATTAGCATCCCAAAGAAGAGGAGAAAAAGGATGATGCAGAAAAATTATTTAAAGAAATGTGGAAAGCTTTCAAGTTCACCAAAAGAACTGAGCTTGTAAAGAAGTTTAGTATACCTAAAATAAAACAAACACATGGAAATTCACTCTAACATCTATAATAATCAAATTGCTGAAAACTAAAGAAAAAGAAAAAAATATTCAAAACAGCCTGAGAAATCAAAGGAGGAACACACAATTCAAATGACAGCAGATTTCTCCTCTGGAACTATGGAGGTCAGAAAAAAGTGGCACATTTTGAACTGCTAACAGAAAAACTTCCAAACTCGAATTCTATTATCCAGAAGAAAATCAGAAATGAAGGGTTTAATAAAGACATTTTTGAATTAAAGAAACTAAATATAAATTATTTCCAGAAAATGTGTTCTAAAAGAATTCCTTAAGGAAGTTCATTAGAGAGTGGGACAGTGATATCAGAAGGAAATTAGGAATACCAGGAATGCATAAAGAACAATAGAAATAGTAAAATTCTCAGTATAAATAAGAGATTGTCCCTTTAGTTCTTTAAAATGTGTTTTATGGTTGAAAGAAAGAGTAACATCATCTTAGGATTTTTCAATGTATTTAATAGATTAAACACAGAAGACAACTGGAATATAAAGAGTAAGGAAAAGGACCCCCCCATAATAGTAATATTTCTACATTTTAGTCTAAGTGGCAAACTACTGATTCTACCTGGACTCTAAAAAGTTTATATATATATAAAATAATCCATAGAGAATCACTAAAAATCTACACAAAGATAAAGTAAAAAACACAAAAGATAAGATGGGATATTAAAAATGTTCAAACAATGGATGGCAAAGGAAAAAGAGAGAAAAGAAACAGAAATAAATAATAAACTAGTATACTTCAATCTAAACATAAGAAATTAGTGAACCTACAGTTGGAAATGTTTTTGTCTACATGAACATGAACAGGACCCAACTGCACGCTCCTACAAAAACAAAACAAAACAAAACAAAACAAAAAAAAAAAACACAGCACTTCAAATATAATGATGTGAGTAGGTTAAAAGTAAAATCATAGAAAAATGTGCTATGCACACATTAATTACAATAAATTTTGAATTTAATGTTTATGGTCATTTGAGTTTTTGAAAAGGGTATGGATAATTCAGAGGAGTCAGAAAAGCCATTGGGATCATTCCAACAAATTGTGCCAAGACACCAGTATAGCCTCATGCAAAATAATAAATTTGGACCCCTCCTTTACATCATACACAAAAATTAAAGTAGATCAATAGACATAAGAGCTAAAAATTAACAAACATTTAGAAGAAAACAAAGAGAAAATCTTTGTGACTTTGGGATAGAGGTCAGGGTTTTTAATTGTTGGTGCAATTGACCTTACAGGTCAGATAATTCTATTGAAGAGTTGTTTTGTGCAATGTAAGATGTTTAATAATATTCTTGGCCTTCCTATCCATTAGACTCCACTAGCAACCCTCTTTCGTGTTGTGACAGTCATATATGTCTCCAGATACTGCCAAATGTCCCCTGGGGTCAAAATTTTCCCTAGTCATGAACAACTGGTTAGGCAAGGATTTATTAGATTCTACACCAAAAGCACACAGCAATAAAAGCCAAAAATGATAAATTAGTATTTATCATTAAAAAGTTTTCTCTTTGAAAGATTTCCATTAAGTAAAAACACAAACCAAAACACTTGCAAATCATATATCAGAAAAAGATCTTGTTTCCAGAATATATAAAGATATCTTGCAACTTGAAACAAGAAGTAAACAACCCAATCAAAATATAGGCTAAGGGTTTGTATAGATATTTTCCCAAAGAACAGATATTAATGGGTAATGAGTACATAAAATATGCAGAATATCCTTATAATCATTCTAATTTTCATATGCCTGATTAATCCATCATGAGACACCACTATAATAGCTATAATAAATGAAAGATTACTTTTAACATAAATGTGGAGAAACTGAAACCCACATAAATGGTTGGTGAGAAGGAAAAATGATACAACCACTTTAGAAAACAGTTTGACAATTTCTTAAGAAATTACACTTACGAGTTTGTAGCAATCCCATTCCTCAGTATCCTCTCAAGGGAAATGAAAACCTATATCCATGCAAAGACTTTCATGTAAGTGCTCATAGTAGCATTATTCATAATAACAAAACCCAGAAATAATCCAAATTCCATTAACTGATGAATGAACACAAAATGTATATCCATAAAGTAAAATATTATTCACTAATAAAAATTGAACTACTGATAACATGCAACATGGATGAGCCTCAAAGACATGGTAAGTATAAAAAGTCAAATATAAAAGATTCTTATTTTATGGTTCCATTAGATTAAATGTCAAAGAAAGGCAAAACTAAAATATAGATAACAGATCAGTGGTTGCCTGTAGGAGGAGTGGAAACTTGGAAATGAAAACAGGTAAGAACCTAGAAAATTGGCATAGTTAAGGAGTTCCAGTCCTATCAGTTATTGTAAAATGTTGTAGAATTACAGTGAATAAAATAGTATGTGATGGGTCCAAGAAGAGACAGATAATTTAATAGAACAATAGAAAATTCAGAAAAAAGAATCAAAGACAGGTAGCCAGTTTGCATTCCTATTTCATCTCTTATATAAAAAGTATTAAAATGGATTAAAATCTTAAATAAAAGCATCAAAAGAAAACAGAAAAGTTTGTTAATATGGCATAGCAAAGAATGCTTTACAAAAATCTGACAAAACCCAGCAAATATAATAAAAGAAAAATATTTTAGATTTGACTAAATTCTGCATGGCAACGCCAACCTAAAACAGAAAACATCAATAAAAAGACCAAAGGAAAGATTAGTATTTAATATCACAATGACTGATTCCTTATAACATATAAAATTCTTAAAAATCTAGAAAGAGACCTGCAACCCAATGAAAAATTGGCAGAGGTTATGAACAAAAAATTCATCCCCCAAATAGGAAATTCAAATGATTTTTAAACATATACAATGATATTCATCCTAATTTCTAGTAAAACAAATGTAAAGTAAAGCAACACTTGGCAAAGATCCAAAGTTTAGTGCACTCTTTTGGTTCAAACATGGGGAAATAGGCACTCTCAAATTATTTTAATAGAAGTGCAAATTGGTCAAGCCCTATGGAAAGCAACATGGTAATATATGTCAAATATACATAATCATATACAAAGTAACCTTAAAATTCCTTTCCTAGGTATTTAGCACATATGGGTACATTTGAACCTGTGCAAAATTATATATAGTCAAGGCTATATTTCCATTGATTATAGTAGCAAGATATTGTCAATTGAAATATCTAAACATAAGGGAGAGTTAAGTTACAAAACCTTCAAACTATGAAGTAATACAAACCTATTAAAATGTGGCAGCTCTATATGTTGCAGAAGGTATATCCATATATTGATGAATCTTATATCATATATATGTGAGTATATATATCTATATATACATTTGTGACTATTTAGGGTACTAGGATGAAGAAACACCCTTAATTTTCACTGTGCATCCTTTTGTGTTTTTGGATTCTGCATTATGCAAACACAATATCTATTTAAAAATAAATACAAATTTATTTAAGGGAACTGTGTTCATATGCACCCCATTTTTATTAGATTCCATCACCTGGATCAACATGAGAATATTTGCATAACTAATCACTTAGCAAAAAAATATCACCTTTAGGTAATTTCTTTGGTGTATTTGTCATCCAACTGTTATTAACATATGCTAATGTTTAATGCAAATCTCATTAGTTGAAGTTTGCATTGCTGTCCAATCTTTTACTCTTTTCTTTTAAGAATAGATGAATGTATATTTAGAGTGGACAAAGTGTGTTTGAGTGTGTGTGTGTGTGTGTGTGTGTGTGCGCGCGCGCGCGCGCCTACACATATAAGGAGGGACCACAAGTCTATTGTTCCTATTTTAGATGAATATATTACAGACATTCTGATTCAGAATTATCTAAAACTAAAATGTGTTATGTATAAGTTCAACTTAAAAGCTGGCTATAGCCGGGCATGGTGGCACATGTCTGTAATTCCAGCAGCTCAGGAGGCTGAGGCAGGAGGATTGCAAGTTCAAAGCCACCTTCAGAGGATTACAAAACAAATGCCTTTTTCACACATTGTACACTATGTTTGTTTTTAGATTTTTTTTCTTCAGTCTAAAGTTTTTTGCCTGAATACAGCCTCATCTTCTCTCTTCCCACTCCTGCACAGCTAATTGCCATGTACCAAAATAGTTGTCTTATGTACACTGAAAATCCTATAAGGAGACAGAGCTTGCCAAGAAGCCTTAGGGATATATCTAGTATTGGAAATTCATATTCTGTCCTCTAACCCAAACTTGAACCATACATACAAATCACCTGGGTATTTGCCAAAATGAAGCTTTCAATCTAGTAGATCTAGAGTAAAGCTTGAGATTTTGCACTTCTAACAATTTCCCAAAGGATGCCAATGTTGGTAGTCCACAGGTAATACTTCTAATAGCAAACACAGTCTGGCTAAGAGTAAAAGTGTTGCTAAGGCTAAAGTTAAGATCATACAATTTCTTGTATAGGCTTGATGTAGCCTAATCTGGGTGCTATCTAATCTTGTCTTCCCAAATTATCCAATGAACCCAGTAACCCAGTTACAAGAGTTACTAACATTAATTACTAAAAAAAAAAAAAAAGAAAGTAAGACTCTTTCTCTACATCTTAAGGTTTCTCTTAGGATATTCTTTTCTTTTCTTTTACCTTCTTTCTTTTCTTTTTCCTTCTTTTTTTCCTTTCCTTTTTCCCCTCTGGTGCCATGGATTGAACCCAGGACCTTGTGCATGCTTGGCAAGTGCTCTACTGAGCTACATGCCCAGCCCTGAAGATAAATTGTTCTAAAAAACCCTAGCCTCTTGTGCCACCCCTTAGTACTTGACTGATAACAGCCATTATTCCACTTTTCTCAATCAAGAGATAATCCAAAGGGGAGAGAGGCTGAGAGGGAGAGAAAGAGAAAAAGTGGTAGATGTAGGGATGGTCTCTCAGTTCCCTCACTCCAGGATACAGCAGCAACATGTAAAGTATGCATATTCTCCAGACTCAAACTGTCCCTTAGGTGAGCAGTTCCAAGGCTCATTGGAAGACTGGTGAAGGAGCAAGAGCTTGGAAGAACACTTTCTTATCTTTATCAGTAATAACAATGATAGATGGATTTTCCATAATCTATATTGTTTAGTCTTACTTCTCAACTGATTCAGGACTCAGGGTGAAGAGCCGTTATTTATTGAATCCCTCCAGATCCCCAATACTACTAAACAAGCTAAGATTAGTGACAAATTTGAAAAGGTCAAATATCCAAGCCCTCTGTCTCCATCCTCAACATATCCCAGGGATGCTTTCCAAAAGTTCTGCCTTATTCTTTGGCAATTCTGTCCTATCTGAAAGTCAGCCTCAGGCCCAGACTTTGATCTGACTCACATTAAGTCTTTAGAGGTTCTTCATCTGTGTACTCCCATCAATAAATGCAGAAAACAGAGAAAAATATCATTTATATTTCCCTACTTTTAGATGCCTCTGATTGGGCAAAATTTAATTTTACTTTATTCATTATCTCCGCCGAGAGGCACATTCTTAAAATTCTTACTGTTTCCATTCTACCCCTCCTGTGGCTATATTTCCATTCAGAAAGCAAAAAAGAACCTAAAACTCCAATTAACCCGTAGTATATCTTCCCCAAATCCTCTGACCTTTCTTCCTTACCTTCTCTTGGATCCCTTCATCATCACCAGCAAAGTACAAAATCGGGACATTGAGCTCAGAAGCAGCTACCCATTGAAGAACAGCTTGGAGTTGCTTGTTCTGAACTGTGTCAGATAGGTTGTGATTACTGACAATCACTTTGGGTGCTGTACATCCTTCAGGGGGCTGTCCTGATGCACATCTCAGTTCATTATGGATGGCTTGATAGGCATTTTGTAGGAGAGCCTCTGCTGTTCCTGTGCCTTTGACTGGTAAACACTCGTATAAACTCTCTGGGAAGGCTGAATTTGGCCGGCTGGCATCCCCACTTTTCTCATCTCCCAGCTCTGCCAAGGGAGAGTCACAGGACTTGGCAATAATGAGACACAACTTCATCACTGAGTCCACCAGATGATCTACCATTTGCCCATTCATGTTGCCATCCAGCTGGTTGGCAACCATCTTGGTCAGCCCAGAAAAGGCACCAGCCTCATCACCTTCAGATAATTTGGGGGAAGGGGTCATAGGTCTTTCACCCTGGTTGCAATCTTTTTCCTTATCTGACTTTTCTGGAGCCTTGGATTCACAGCTATTGTCACCCTTGAAAATAGTTTCACCAAGTAAGTTCCGGATAAAATTGAAGAAAACACTCATTAGATCCTTCTTTTCTGATTGTTCTTGGTCACATACCACGTGAGGGGTCTTAAGGCTGGATTCATCTAAAACTACAGGGGTCTTGGTGATGGGAAAGTTGGAGGAGCCAGCAGCTTCAAGGAAGCTCTGTGCATCCATCCTTCCTCCCTGAGCCAGGTGGTACTGAATCAGAAGCAGGGCAGACACAATCAGGTCCTTGGCCCAGGAGTCTGAATCACACATAAAATTCTCTGGTATCTCTGGGAAATGCAGAGAAGGGCTGAAACTGCAAGGATCCAGACACTCAAAGGGAATGTCTGGTGCAGGATTTTTCTGTTTGTTGGTAGCTGCAGGTTCGAAATCTGGAGATTTACACTCTTTCTTTTGAGTTTTATGCCACATGGTCAACCCCTCTTTGATAATATGCTCACCCAGGGTTTCAGCACAAGTCTTCTCCTTCTCTGATTTGCCTGACGAATATATCTTTTCTTTCACTTTAGCTTCAGATTTCATTGTAAAGTTCATATTTCGGTCTATTCCTTTCATGGAGAGGAGGGAATAACTCTCTGACTTATCCTTGGTTTTCCGGAGATTATCAGGGAATTTTTTGGCAAACATCACAGTGTATAGTTTACCTAGCATGGCGTCCATGATATCTGTAGCCTTTTGGCTTCCTTGAGAGAAGAGACTTCTTTTCACAGCTGAGATAAAGTCTGTATCAGTCATAAGGGTCCCGGTGACATTGTGGAGATTCTTCATGAAGGAATCAATGAGATCTGAGACGACTTCTTTTGCATGTTTGATCAGTACTTTCTTTAGTAAGATGGTGGCAATGGTTGTGTCCTTCACTTGGATCCTCAGTGTCTTCATGATGGAGACCATCATATCCGATACCACACTATTGGCATAGGTCATGATCCCTTGACTAACGGAAGCTGTAAAGTCACTAGGCCTTTCCTGCCCACTGAACATCTTTTTCTCCCCAGGCAGGGACTTTCCACCCTCTTTGGCATCACCTGCATTCCGAGATTCAAACACTTCCTTATAGAAGAAAGACTTCTTAGAAGCGGACTTGTCATCTGGACACTTGCTTTCCTTGGTACACTCCTTGATTTTCAAAGTGCTCTTGTACTTCAAATTTGGGGGACTCTGTGATAATCCGGAGGCTCTGTCTCCAGAGCCAGGAGCCTTGTCTGGGGAAGTTGTATTGGCACATGCAGAGACAGTTTCATTCACCAACTCTGATGCTACTGTACTCAGGCTCTTTTTGGGTACAGGTTCATCCCCTACATACAATGATTGACGGACACATTTGTTTTCAGAGCCGTCGATCTTCTCATTGATCTCCTTGCGGGCCATAGCTATGACTAGATTTGTGAGGCGGTTAGCATAGAAGGAAACTTCATCGACTGAACTCCCTTTACCAGCTTGAGGACAGGGGTCCTGGGAGGGAGTCTCTTTGTGAGTTACCTCAAAATGCAATCTCCCTGGACTGCCCTTCTGGGGGTTGTTGAAATAGTCTATACAGAAACCTCTGTTTCCTGGGTTGGCAGTTTCCTCACCAAATGACGATTCTCCAGGCTTGAATCTAATATCTTGGAATTCTGCTGTACTTTTTTCCAGGTCTCTGCGGAGCCAGCTGAGCACTCTGACAGGATCTGTTGATGCTTCCTTAAAAACAGACAAGGTTTCATCCGACTATAACAAAGTAAAGATATGGGATATTCAGGAAAACCTCAAAGGCCAGTTACAAAAACTGTCACCCCTCAAGCCAGCTCAGTCATCACAAAAAAACAACATATATTAAGTGCTTACTATGTATCAGGCACTCGTCCAAATATTTTAAGACTATTATTTCACTTAGAATTATCCTCATATTAAATCCAAATGTTAGCTCTTATTATCTTAATTTTACAGAGGAGAAAATGGAAGAAAGAGAGGTTAGGTTAGTTACTCATTTGAAGTTATATAGTTAATTGTTGATAGAGGAGGGATTGCAACATAGGCAGTCTGGTTCCAGAGCCCATGCCCTCAGCTAAATACATTTTTTTGCTTCTAAGAACATATGTCCGTAAGATCTGATAGTCACAAGCCCCATAGAAGAGTTAGTTAGCATCTGAAGTGAATCAGATTTTCTTTCTTGTATTGATATTAACTGCTATTGTCTGTAGCTTACACATTTCTATTTAGGTCTCATTGTAAGTATAGTTTTTAAAAAATTGAGAAAATTCAAGGAAAATTGTGCATGATGATGATTCACTATGCCAAGCTCCATAAGCACAATGTGGATATGCTTAATGGCTTTCCAGTGGTCTAGCCGATATCAATTAAATTAATAGTCTGATTCAAAATTGAGGAGTTTTTACCTTGGGCAATTTATTAGTTCTGTGTGAATACAGACTGATGGACACTAGCTATGATAATTAAATGCATATAGTGTATGTAATCTGTATAATGAAAAACACTTCACTTGAATATAGAATAAAATAATGTTTGTAGAGGTGGCTTATGTATTATCAAATGTAAAGGATCCTTGTAGTTCATATGCTTATCTAGAATAACCACATGTATGGTTCATCTTTAAAGACAATTTATTAGTTCTGTGTGAATACAGACTGATGGACACTAGCTATGATAATTAAATGCATATAGTGTATGTAATCTGTATAATGAAAAACACTTCACTTGAATATAGAATAAAATAATGTTTGTAGAGGTGGCTTATGTATTATCAAATGTAAAGGATCCTTGTAGTTCATATGCTTATCTAGAATAACCACATGTATGGTTCATCTTTAAAGAATAAATTAGTATTTTTATTACTGAATTACTAGTATTTCACTAAATTAACAGTTTATTACTAAATTAAAAGTTACTAGCTACCATTTGTTAAATACTTGTAGTGTCTGCCAGGGACTGTGCTAAATGGTTTTATATATTATTTAATTCTCATACTCACCCTATAACAAGGTTTCACTCTTCCAGCTTCACAGGTAAGGGAACAGAGACAGAGAAGCTGAATGATTTGGCTAGCATCTCACATACAATACCTGATGGGGCTCTTGTTCAAATCTAGTTCTTCCTCTAAAACTGGACTCTTCCCCCAGGGCTCCTTATTGTGTCGTGGAAAGGAGAGGAGCAGTTGCACTAACCCTCTGCTGAGCTTCCTGTTTTTATGTTTGGGCTAATAGCTAATAGTTAATAGCTTGGTTCAAAAATCTTCCCAATGGTTCTCTTGATTAGGATAGGAAATATGTTGTGCTTCAGTGGAAAACTAGACATTGTCTACAGTTCATCCTTCCACATTATCTGACTCTTATTTTCTTGGAGCTATTTTATAACACTGTAAACTGTACATAACTGACAGCAAGAAAATATAATTCTTGCTATAGACAAGGAGAGGTTTGACTGATTGTTTTCCTCTTCACAGTTTTGCCTCCCCTACATATAATTTAATTTATCTTATCTACATGTATTTCTTGAACCTTATCATTTTCTTTTTTAAAAAATCTTTAACATCTGTTCATTTATATATATATATATGAGAGCCATTATTTTACCCTTCTCAAAAAATTATTGTTTGGTGATTTTGGGTCTCCCACCAACATACCCAGTAGATTCAATTAATGGATTTTAATGTATTCTAATATTTTACATATGCTAGAGGGAAAAAAGTATTTTTATAGAGCCTAACCTCAGAAACATTTTAGGAACTCAAGTTCACATAAGTTAGGTAAACTTTTGGCAAATGAGAAAAGGTTAAAAATTTTGGTTTAATAAAAACATCTTTGTCTTTTCTGATTTATCAGTATTAAGCAAAATACAAGTCCACATTTTTATTTTACTTTACTTATTCTTTATCAATTCATACAAAGTTATACATATCCAATAATCTAGCATTACTTCTATTTAATATTTAAGCTGATGAAAATTTGTGTTTCACTTCACCAGTTACTGTGTTTTACAGTGTGTTGGCTTGGTGATAGCTTTTCAATCAATATCTTACATAATACTGCATTATAATTCTAATACTGAAGCACTTAAGACTAAGTATAAAGTTTATATGCTTTTTTCTTACTATAGTGAGGTTATATCTTTGGGTTTGTTAATAAATATGTTCATTTTTATCACTTAGAGATGTTGCAGCAGGGATGTGTGGCTGTAGGAAGCTGACTTCACGTGTGTCCCTGAGTTCTGCTCATCTGCACTTCAGCTGGTGGGAGGGTTCAGTTATATACTTCTACCCCTCACTCATTCTCTTTGTGAAGCATAAAGAATACAAAGTACTCTGGTTAAAAGTTCTGATTAAAACAAGTGGTAGCGACTATCAGAAACAATAGTTTTAGAGAAAGCAAACTGTGCACAGGTCTGTTTTTTTAAGATTGCAGATGAAACCGGGTGGAGTCTGTTTTCTTGGGCTTGACTTTCTGTTCTCACCATAGGGGGGGGGGAAACCAGATGCTTTAAAAAAATCTAATCTGAGATTTCTCCTGAAAACTTCCAGAAAAACAAACTTAAGGTGGTCAACCTAGTTGACTACTGCATCTATGTAATCAGACCAAATTTGATGAGAACAGCCTTATTTTGTGATTAAGAAAAAAATTACATTGCAATTATTTTTATCAAGATGGAGGAGAGACTTGGGAAAAAAATTTGTGCTTCAATAGAAAACTAGGTATCATCTATAGATTACTATCCATAGACCAAGCTTTGTCTCCAGCCTTACACATTATCTGATTCTGATTCAGTGGGAGCTATTTTACACTCTGTAAGCTCTAAATAATGAAAAACAATGCAAAATAATTTTTGTCTGCAGACATGCAAATTCTGCCCAATGGAGGTTCAGCTGACCCCCCCTTTCTCATAGTGGAAGAGGCCAGTTTTGCCTCTGTTCATTCATTTCAATATTTCTGATATATAACTATCTTTTCCAATTCTCCTTTGAACTGATTATAACACCTCATCAATATCCTCACTAATGAGCTAAATAAAATCTTTAATGTATATTCATTTTCATATCTGTATGAGGGTGTTGATTTTGGCCCTTAGTAGAAAATTACCTTTTAATATTACTTAGTTATTTACTTTAGGACACATACACAAATAGGCATGTTTCCACAATTAGGCTGAACTATTTACAGTGAAGCTCTATAATGCAGATGTGGGGTTTATTCTTTAATTTTTGTCAATTTTTTTTCACAGAACACTAAACTATAATAAACCTACAGCCTAGTATAGAGCTTTACAATGGTGTGTATAGAATTGTGTCAGCTTGCTGTGTTTATAGGTTTTCATTTTCTCTTTGTTAAATCTAAAATGTGTACAACCTATATCAATTATTTCACCAAATTCATGAGAAATTTTCAAAAATGGTTGATCAAGCCAAAGTGACTGAGTGGAAAACTAAGTACCCACATTTCCTTTTCTGGAAATACATCTATCACCCATTCTTCAGTCTCCTTTGGCTTCCTACAGCCATCCTCCTCTTACACAATAGTATTCTGGGAAGGAGGATGCCAAATCTTTTCAGTCTTTCTTAAGGCCAAGCAAAATTTCATGTCCATGAAGGAGAATACAGAAAAGAGTTGATGGGTTTAATTTTCTCTGCTCAGCCATCTTCTGCTTCAGCAACTTAGTTTAAGCCATCTGTAAACTTCCCGTCCTGTTTTTCTTCTCCATATATAAATCAATCAAATATACCCTATACAATTTTCTCTGGCCAACTCCCATTTTGAAATGATCCATTCTTAAAACACCTAGAGTAATTACTGTCTAGAAAATCCACATGGCAAAAATCACGAACTGTCTTTTATTAATATGCAGCAGTTATTTAGAGCTTTTAAATTACATTTACATTTATTTTCACATATGAATGGAAAAGCTCATAGGGACAGAAATTGTTCTGTTCTTTTTTGCATTCCTCAGAGTGCTTCTTGCTTCATGAAAACATCAAGGAATCTTGGTTCACTTGATTTAACACTGAAACTGATCTGCCTTTTAATTCTCTACATAGAAAGGCAGGGGTCAATAAAAGATTAAACAGAAGCATTTTGGGGTTGACCCATATACTATCGAAATTCAGTATTTATTGTCCATAAGTTTTAAAGCCTTTTGTAGATTTGTTAATGTTTTCTTTTTTAGGTTCTTATGGATGAGAAAATAGATTTGGGACCAATAGAAGATGGGTCATATAATATTATATGTCTGGTAGCAGCTGGGGTTGTGGCTCAGAGGTAGAGCGCTCGCCTACTATGAGTGAGGCACCGGGTTCAATCCTCAGCATCACATAAAAATAAAGATATTGTGTCTACCTATAACTAAAAAATAAATATAAAAAAGTGTATGCTAAATGTTAATGCCAAAGGCAAAGATTGCAATAGTGACTGCATTAGATTTACAAGATCCTTAAAGACAGAGAATTCTAATTTATTTTTGTCTCTGACCCTAACATCCCACAGTGTCTATGCCAGTTATTTATTGTCTCTAACTCCATATCAACCCCACTTTGCCTTGCTTTGTGATGCTTGGGCTGGGTCCTTCAAATATTTCTCTTTTGGCAGCTGTCTTTATCAATAGAAGACACTGGAAGGGCACTGCATGGTCATGGCAGAAGGAAAGGGCTACCCTTCTGTCCCCTCTGCAACCTCTGCCAAGCTTCCTGTGGTACCTCACTCCCTTCACCTGAAGCAGCCTTGGTTGAGAGGGAGGGAGTTTGTTGAGTTCTTAGTTTCTTCCTTATTCACTCTTTCTCAGCCTGTGGGTAGTACCTGCTTTCTGCATTTGTTATTTCTCAGTTCTTAAACTTCTCTTTTATGCGTTTTAGCAGTTAATTATCTTTTACTAGTAAACACTTTTTAAATATTAAATTTCTAGTGTGATTTCTTTTTTTTGTGAGGGAGGGATATGGGATTGAACTGAGGGGCACTTGACCATTGAGCCACATCCCCAGCCCTATTTTATATTTTATTTAGAGACAGGGTTTCACTGAGTTGCTAAATTCCTTGCTTTTTGTTGAGGCTGGCTTTGAACTTGAAATCCTCCTGTCTCGGCCTCCAGAGCCTCCTGCACCCAGCCTACTAGTATGTTCTATTCTCTGATTGGATCCTGACTAATATAGTGCCTGATAGTAAGTAAACATTTAAAAAATGTTTGTCGAATAGTAAAGGTAGACTGAAAGTGCTCCTGAGATGAAAGTTTAAAGTTCTCAGAATTTTAAGGCATCCCACACATTTCAGAAAACATTTTCTATGAGACCTGGAGAAACTTCCAATCTTTATCTGTCTGAAAACTAAACAAAATTCCACATGTAATACATTCCTTTTTTTCTATTAGTTATAGCATATATAACTAATGGAAAAGCTATATGATGGATACTTTTTCCAATACAAAACTACAGAATTTGTTGGGAGAAAATGGGAAATTTTTATTCCAAAAGAGCTCATTTTTTTCTTAAGAATCAAGCCATAGTGACTGACTGGAAAACTAAGTACCCACATTTCTTCTGTCAATACAGTCTACACCCATCCCTTCAAACTCCAAAAATAGAAAGAGGTGGGTGGTGATGGTGGTAGAACGAATAAGGCTACTCTTGATGAGCCCACATATCCCTAGTGTTCATGAAGAGGTTGATGCTTACCATTTTCCAGTCCTGGGGTTGGCTGTCTCCAGGAGAATAGACATCGACTTTGCATACTCCATTTTGGCTTTGTAACCAGTCAACCCTTTCTGACATCTCGAAGTAGAAAGAAATGAAAATAGTCATCAAAAGGAAAGGTTATATCAAAATAAGGAGAAGAAAGGTGAATGGCTGAGGTATAAAAAATAGGAGCAATGATTTCAATAGAGACCAATTTCAAGAGCTGCTTCAGACCCACCTTACTCTGGGTATCTTCATCCCCGGTTCTCAACTGCAGAGAGTTCTTAATCCCTCTAGTGATGAGGCTGATGCCTGATATACACTATAGGTGCTTAACACATATTTGTTAAATGAATGAACCTG
Organism: Ictidomys tridecemlineatus; assembly: GCF_052094955.1. Taxonomy (NCBI): domain Eukaryota; kingdom Metazoa; phylum Chordata; class Mammalia; order Rodentia; family Sciuridae; genus Ictidomys; species Ictidomys tridecemlineatus. Next base: position 105,577,909 of record NC_135482.1, on the reverse strand, counting down.
TCCTGCTCTTTAAGTCTTTAACTTGTCTGTTCTTTAAGTAAAAGACGCTCTACTTCTATTAATTTCTAGAGCACTATCTTACTTATACTAGCAGTAAGTTTAGTAGCTCTTAAAACTAGTCTCCCCCTCCAATTTGATAAGGATCCTGGGATAAAGCAGAGATATCATATGCACCAGCCAGTGTCCACGGATGCAGCAATATCCTTGCTAATGACAATTTGTTCACAGACCTCATAATACTTTGCTCTATTTTCCAATTTAAGTAATAACTCAATCGTCTTTCTGGTCTTTTGAGCCAGAAAGCTGAGATTCATTTGAGTTGTCTTCTTCAATCCTAAGCCTCCCTCTAGCTACTACATTTATGGTCTTTAATTTGTAGTCATTTTTCTTAAATCACTTATACTTGCTGCTTTTATCATCTCACCTCACAAGTGAGCACCATAGTCCTTATTCCATATACTCTTTTCACCTTTGTCTTTAGTCTTTTCTACACACCACAACATTTAAACTTGACAGTTTTTGAAAACATGGCCAGCTACATGATGACTTGCACTACAAACTGATAATCTAAAACTTCACTTTGCCTTCATTTTCCGTCAGACTTTCACTTCTAGGCGTCTGCACTGAAATTTCCCTTTTTTATTATCAATGAGTGAGATGGAATAAAACATCCACTATTTTTCTTCCTAATGTCTTTACCACCTTCATGAAACAGACATACACTTTTACATGAGTTTAAATATCTGTTATAATGAAGCCCAACACATATTCTAATTTTTAAAAGCATTTTTATACCTTTATTTTATTTATTTATTTTTATGTGGTGCTGAGAATCTAACCCAGGGCCCCACACATGCGAGGCAAGCGTTCTATCACTGAGCCACAACCCCAGCCCTCATATTCTCATTTTTAATAGTGAAATTGTTTTTATAAAGAATTGCTTGAAATAAGTGAAACATTATTAGGGAGTGTTTATCTGGTTAACTAGAAATATTTGTTTTAAAAGACTTTGGACTGTGGTGGGATAGACATCGTCCCTCATTATAAAGTCAAAAAGATAGGCAGACTACACACATGGTTAAGCACACCTGCCAATATATTACTTTTGTTATAGAGAATATTATAGATAATTTTTGTAAAGAAAATGTAAGATCATCTAGATCTATTATTCTTTGTCCCCAAAAGGCTTTGTACCCATTTCACAGCTCAGTCATAGATTCAGATTATTTGGCTAGCAAGACAGCTTTTCATTACTCTGATTAACCTTTAGAATCACTCAGAGAACCATGTAAATATTGAATCTGATTTACCACTTCCAGAAAATTTATTTCAATGGTTTTGGTTTGGGGAAACTTAACATTAAATTTATTAAAAGCTCTCTGGGTGATTCTAATGTGTATACAGAATTAATTCCTGGGCTAGAGCTTCTCTGGAGAGACCCTCTCTGAAAAAGATTGATCAGCTTCATAAAGATATTTGCTTTTTTTCCTTAATTTTTTCCTGAGATAGATTTCCCAACCATCTTTAGTGTCCTCTTTTAATGTTTTGTTACCTTAACAAGGAAATTGTTAATGTTTATGAAATAAACCCTGTATTGTTCTTAGCAGCTCACTACTATATAAATATTCTTATGCTTACATCATGACCATGAAGAAAGGAATTAATGGCACTAATATTTGGCCAAAGAATGGGTTCACCTGAAAGCAGATTGTCCTAGATCATTAACAGTGCAAGTGAAAGCCAAGAATGTGTCTCTTAATTTCCCTTTTATATTTCATCCTAATGAGTTGCTTCTAATAGAAAACAAAATCAATAGGATCTACTGACTTATTTAAGCAATCGACCACAATTTAAAAAGAAGAAAATTAAGAAATCATGTGATTACTTACTTTTCCTGAGAACAGATTCTGAGATAAGAGGAAAGCTCTTGATTAATTTGTTGTCTTCTCTATCCCTAAGTTTACCCACCCCTCCTGCCATGTAATATATAAGGAATCTGCAATGGAAAGACAAAGATAAAAATGACTAATTTTACGTATGAGCCCAATTGCTCTTATTAACAAATAACTTTGATTTGTTCAATTTTTTCACATGTGCACATAAGTGATGGATACAAAATCACATTAAAATCTCATAGAAAGAATCCACATCTTATTCCTGGCACATTTCGAGAGTTCCCAGATGACAAAAAAGGTTCCATTTTCTGACCAATAATTTCTTAATGACTGCTGTTGTTCTCCACCTGCAATCACTGGTATATAGGCTTATTTAACAATGAGGACACTACAAATTTTTCAGCTTCATTTAAAATCTGCTTGAATAGAAAGTTGGGAAATAGATGAGATGGTGAATAATTAGTGCCCTGAATTCATGGGTTTCAAAATAGAAAGTATTCCTTTAAAGACTTGAAATATACATCCTCATAGTATACACGGAGGTCACAGGTAATGTCTTTCAATTCAATCAACTTCCTTCTACTATCTCTATCAAGACATTACAACAGAAAGCACTGTGCTTTCCCTTTGGAATATCCACTCAGCATCCTCTCAGCCCAGTAATGTCTCTCTAAACCCCAGGACAAAAGATTCCCTATCCATGAAATATTTCTTAAATGCCTAATTGAATACGATGATCACTGCTTCATTGAAGTTTCCATCTTATTTTGTTTCAACCTTTGCATCTTATCTAATACTTTAATTGCTCACATATATTTTATCTCCTTTATTAGATGGCTCCATAGGGACAGAGGCACTCATCTCAGAGTCCCTAATAATAGCTAGTACCTTAAAGTTGGTGCTTAATAATTACTGCTGAAAGAATGAATATACAAATTCTTCCCATTTCTAATTCCAGATAGCTCATTTTCTTTCTTTCTCAAATTGGAGAATCTGAGAACAAAAAAGAAATGGTTTGCTGAAACTTGTGAGCGTGGTAAATTATATATTTCAGTCTTCTTAAAGTTGACTCCTTTTGGGAATAAGTTCTCCCCAAAGGCTTACCCAATGATTTCCTAACAGATCTAACAATTCCAAATCAAATACATCAACATCCCCAAAGGGCTCTTATCTTTTTACAGAAAGTACACTTACTAATAAAATATACTCAGCACTTAACCCACATATTTTTATGCTATTTCTTTTGTCTTTTGTGTGTTTATTTGCATCCATGAAACTTGCTACTGACTTGTCCTGGATGATAGCACATTTAAAGAGGTACTTAAATTCTTTTTGATAAGACCTTCAGATTTTCCAAATCAATGCATACATTTCCAAAAATGAAGTGGAAATGAAGAAGAGTTTAAAAGCTAAGCGGATTCAATGAGTGAATTCATAAAGTTCTTTATAAGTTCAAAACTTGGTAATAATATCCTGGAAATAATATTCCTATGGTGGGAAATAGAAGAGCAAATGATACTTCATGTTATCTATTAAAGGAGAGAACATCACCTATACACAAAATTTCAGGTGTTTCCCTTTAACTAATCTTAGAAACCATTTATTCTTATGCCCCCTGTCTAAAAATTTAGGAAACTGATGCCCAGAAAGGGAATATTAGAACCAGTGGATATATCCCTTAGATATTCTAACTCTGCAGTTCAAAATCACAGGAGCTAAGATATATTCTTACGTCCAATAGGGGTATTTTTATGGCCACAGAGGGACTGACCTAAAACTTTCCTTGAAAGCATCAGTAAGATTATTACAACTTGAAAAATGCAAATCATGAATGGCAGTGGGGAAGACATAACCCAGTGCAGGAGTGTGCTTATGGTTGTTGTATCCTAGATCACAGCTCCTTCTCAAGACATTTTTCTCCAGTGTCAATCTTAAAATCCTCTCACGGTTCCTAAACTCATGAAAAAACTAAATTATAGGCAGCAAAATGGAACTCTTATAAGGTTGCTACATACCTGATTAAGTTTTGAGGTTTATGCAACCAGGTTTTATGACTAGTTTTAAGGATGAATATATTTATTATGTCCTTTCTCTTTTTCTTCCTCCCTCTCTGTAAGTGCCTGGTACATTATAGAAGCTGAATAAATTTGGTTGTTGCTGAAATGAAAGGTTCAATAGATTTTGTTTAAAGATTAGAAGAGAGAGTGTGTGTCTGACCATTAATAATGATTAAATTTTCTTATAGAACTTTTATTTTTGCTTTTCCTCACTAAAAGCATCTTTCTCTAAAGCCTTGTTAGTACAGATATTCTCTCTCTCTCATCCACAGTACAGGTATATATGTCCTGCCCATTCTCAGTACTCTGTAGTATAACTAAGGCCTCAGAAATAACAATGAGAAGATTCAAATATTTGAGAATGGGACTCAGAACTATACTGATGTTACTCTCAGAGGACTGGAAAGAACTTCTTAAATAGCCAAAAAAAGAAGAGGATAAGTCAATAGGTAATAAACTTGCACTATCAGTGTCACAATGAGAAGCAGGGAATAAGAACCCTCATGGTCCCAGGGGAATGGCCAGGAATATCTGATCAAATCTGTAATAAAACCAAAATGTTAGCAGTAAAGATGATGAGTGTAATGCTGTTGAAGGAGAAACTCATTTATTTTCAGAAGATTCAAAGGAAAATTAAAACTGGCTGGGCAGAACAAGACTGAATTGAATATAATAGTTGCCCATCATTTGTCACTGAATTCTCCCTTCTAACCAGAAAGGATCAAAATGAGCCACTTTACCAATCCAGTGGGATTTCCTACCTCTGTAGCTCTGGAATAGTGAACCACAGAAGACGCCAGAATATACTTTAAAAGTCAATGAAGATGCTGGGATGTTCTTGCTCAGCTCAAGATCTTGTTTTCTCCCCCAGATTTCCATGTACCTCCCCCTTGTTGGGACTGGGGAGTGACATCAGAATCACAACTGGTGATATCACCATCTCTATAGCAACAGTGTGAAGCTGCTAGACATTGAATAGTGCAAAGGATGAGAGGAGTGGTAAATACATATTCTAAGGCTCCATGTTTCCTTTGACAGGATTAGGAGTGTTTTCTTCGGATTACTTCTCTCCTTTAAGCATTTAATTGGGGGTGTATGGGAAGGATAATTTTTGTCAATGGATTCCATTTAAAACAGGAGAATAAGTATTATTTATTAAATCCAGATGGCTGCAGAAGAGTAATAACAGAATTCTGAGTCAACTATTTTTCTTATGCAAAGCCAAGGAATCACCTCATTTTGTAAGATTCAGGCTGGACTCTTTTTACCTGACCATTTCCGGGTTATAATTTTCTTAGATGAGCAAAGGTAGTACTAATCCATCCTTTATAAAGTGACCTGAGGAGGTGTACTGGGATAAATCAGATCAAGAGATATGTGGATGGTGATCCCTTCTAGACTTGATGAAGACTTCACAGTATATTGTCTTTTGAAAATGTTACCATAGATAGTATTTAATGGTAAAGTATAACATATATAGTTTTCATGACAAAGAATTTTCAATCAAGGTTATTAAATGAGATGCAAACTGTAGATTAGTTTATTATAGGCTTCTTTCTACAAAGGTATTTATCTATTGATTATCTTTTATATTAGGTCTGTTTCTTTATCTTTTAAATAAAGTACCTGAGTTCTTTTAGGTTCTTTCCAGCTCTAGCTTCTATGACTTGGATATTTCAGTATATTTGAATAGAACTACAATGTCCCTGAACATAGTACTTTGCAGTTGATAAAGCTGCTTCATATCCATGTCATCTGATCCTCATCCTCACAATTTTTGAGGTTAACATAGCAGGTATTATTTTCTATGTCAGATAGGCATAGAAGCTTGTTCAGGTCACAACTAATAACTGATAGAACTAGGATTGGATCTATATATTGGATGTTAAAATTAGTGCTCTTTCAATAATATCATGATATCTTGGAACTAGAATTGAGAACATGAGGAAATATTCGAGTTAGAGGTGTTAAAAAGCATACTTGTTACACGGGGGTAGGGGTGGTGTATATAACTACTGATGGTAGTAGGGGGGGTCTCTCAATATATCAGAACCAGAAAAGTATGTTAACATTCATTTTGATCCCTGAATCAAGTATGTTTTAGCAAATTGTAAATGCAAAGTGAACATAGGATAAAGCTAACAAATAAAAGAAGCTGTAATATTGCTAAGCTTCTCATATGAAATTCAAGGATTTCTTTCCATTTCCTATTGGATGTGGCAGATGACACTTCAGTAAACGGTAGGGATGACATAGAGTGGAAATAACCACCTTAATAGCCTAGCAAAAGTCAACCCTACTCACTGTTGGCTTATTGTTTATCCCAGCAACAGTCTTTCTTCCTGAAAAATCCAAGCACTAAAAGGGTAGAAAGATCCTCCCAAACTAGGCTGTTTTCTGATAAGCCTGAAGTATGTTCCCAGGATCACTGGTTATCTTCTACTCAGGGATCTCCAGAGGTTACCACAATAAAGTATTTTAAAATACAAATGGTTCATCTTTCTGGATTTCCTTCAGCACCAAGTGGTTCTTTCTAGAACTATGCAGATGTTCTAAGGGATCCATACTTAAAAAAAAAAAAAATTACAAACCATCGTTTTAGAGAGAGCCATCCGCCGTTTCTCTGTAGAAAAATGGTTAGATGGCATTTTTGGACAGATTTTCTTAGGTTTGCTCACGAATTTCCCTCCAAGATAAAGATCCTGGATTCACAAGTTAGGTGGTAAGTGCTTGGATAAAGAAAACCAAAACCTAAACAAAACAGGATAGGTTGAATGATCACCACCTTGGATCCGGGCCGTAACAGTCTCCCAAGGGGTCACCTATGAGCAGAGACTTGAACTGGTTACAGTCATTGCAGTGAGCGTTCCAAAAGTAGGCACAGTAAGCAAAAAGGCCAGGAGGAGAAAACGGGCTTGGACGACTCGAGGTGTATTTATTCACTGGAGGCCCATCCTCATTTCTATTTTTCTTCCCCGCTTGTCCTTTCCAGGGCGCCCCACGATCCCGCTTTAACATCCTTTCTCTTTCCTGGGTCCAGGAACTTCGAGAGCACGGAGCCACGCCTCCTCCTCACCCCAGCCTCAAGAGGGTTGCCCCTTCATTTCGGGGAACAGTGAACTCAAGAGTTGAGCTCCTCTACCTCGGTTCTGCCATTTTGTATGCCCTTGGGTCAGTCCCTGGTTGACTCTGAACTTCAGGATCCTAGCAATGAGATTATCTTTACGGTCCATTCTGGATCTGAGATCCCTCACTATTTTTTTCCTTTTTTCCCCCTTGTCTTCACCCGTTCTCATTTTTGAGCTTCTCTCTTTTTCCCGCTCCCTTCTCAACCGCACTCTGTTGCAACCTGCAACCCGCCCGGTCCTTTTCCGGTTAGCGCCTGCGCAGACAGGAGAGGAAGAGAAAGCTTGAGCCAGATCAGCAGCCGTAGTCGGTCGGAGCGCCGGCCGTGGGGCATTGTGGGAGAAGATGGCGGCCGCCGTACACCCCCGGTTCGTCCGGGCTCTGCCAATGTCACGTAAGTGTCACTGGGAACTGCTGTCCGTGATCAGGTCCCGAAGCCGGGATTTAAGGTGAAGGGAGTGGGGCCGTGCCGAGGACTCCTTCGGCACCCTCGTTTGTCTAGGTTCTGAGCTGCCTGTGTTCAGTTTCTCCTTTCCTTTTTCTCCTCCGCTTACATATTAAATCGTGCACTTGGGAAGGCAAACAGAACTGAGCAGAGGGGAAGGGAAAAGGAAAAAATAGGGGACACTAAAGAATCGAGATAATCAGAGTTCGGATAGAGTTGTAAGGGTTTGGGGTTGTGAGAAACACTTGAATGGAGTCGGGGGAGGAATCTGAAAAGGAGAGGGTACTGGAGAGATTTCTTATGGATTGGCTTTATGACCTTGTGCAAACCCTTCATCAGTCTTAACTTCAGATTCTTCATGTCACAATGTAATCACACAACGTCAGGGAGTCTCTGAGAAAGATTAAATGAAGTAATATTTATAAAAGTGTCTTCCTAACCAAAAGTGCCTCTATAAACGTTAGGTCAAGGTTGTGTGGTTTGTGGGTAGAGAGGGATGTTGGTGGAGAAATAATAAGGAGATTGGTGGAAAGAAGTGTGAAGAATGAAGGATATCTTAGGCTTTGTCACCGTTGTTTATTTTCTCTTCTATTTTCATTGGATCTGTTTTCAGTTCTCAAATTGAAAACATACGTTTGCTCTTCCAGTCATTACAAGGCAAGAAAACAAAGACATTAGGAATTCATTTACACTCCATTATCACTCTTTCACTCTCCACTTCCCCATAAACATGCCAATCACCCAAAGTTATATTTTTTCCACCGTGTATTTTAGTTATTACAGAAATTCACTTTTTCTCAAAATTGCCTCGTGTCAGAATTACTATTGGAGTTTTATGAAGAATATAATTGGGGGCTCCTTGTAGAGCTGTCAAAAAAGAATTTTCGAGATTAGCTCCTTGCACCTCAAAATTTTAAAAGCATTGCAGGTAGTTTTAATGTTCACCTGAGGTAAGAATCAGGAGTGTTCAGGATTTTTTTTGTCTTGTTTCCATCTTGGTTAGAATTCCTGTATACTGCTGGAATGTGGCTTTGCACATCAGTTACAGTGGATGGTTTTTTAAACATGACTTCTTTGCAAAGGCATTAAATTATATTAGTGAGACGTAATGAAGACTGTGAATGAGAACTGATTTATATTGAGTACTTGCTGTCTGCTTAACAAAGTTCTAGATATTTTCTGGATTTAATTTTTTTTTTTTAGTATTTATTTTTTTAGTTGTAGTTAAACACAATACCTTTATTTTATTTATTTATTTTTATGTGGTGCTGAGGATTGAACCCAGGGCCTCAAATGTGCTAGTTGAGTGTTCTACTGCTGAGCCACAACCCCTGCCCCTGGATTTTTTTTTTTCTTTAACTGACTTTTCCTTAGTAGACATTGTAGCTTATGCTCTTAACTACGCTGCTTTATTGTCTCTGGTAAAGTGAGTGAGTAAACTCTGAAGAGGCAAGTTTAGTATGTGGTATAATCCAAACATTGTAGAACAGTACTATGTAAAACAGTTGTATATATTTATACATGGAAGACTAGTAAATAAAATATCAAATCAAAAAGGGAAAGATTAATATCATTTGAGGTAGCCAGGGGACATTTGCACACCAGTGGAGAATTGTAGCCCCTTTACCAAACAGTCATTTCTTCCTTCTACTGGGTCATTTTCCTCAGCATATAAATATAATACTTCATATTATAAAAAACAACAATCTTTCCTGGTCCTCATGTCTTCTAGTCTCATTACTCTTTCCCCCTTACATTTCTTCCCAGAATTATCTGTGTTTCTCTTACTACTATTTGTCTCACATTCTCTCTCTTGCTTGCTCTACTCTTCCTTGCATTCCCACTAATAGAACAGAATTGCTTGTTAAGGTCTGTGATCTTCCGGTATTTCTTCACTTTTCAGCAGCATTTGATAGAGCTAATTGTTTCTCATTAAAACACTTTATTTGGTTTCTGGATACCATTTCCTTTTATTTTTTCTCGTATCTCACTGGTCTGTTTTTCAGTCTCTTAATGGCTTTTGGGCTGGTCACTAACCTCTTTGAACCTTAGTTTCCTCATCTATAAAGTGGTGATAAAGATAACATTTAATAAGATAATATCTGTTAAGCACTTAGAATGATGCTGGACACCTGGTAAGATTTCTATAAGTTTAGCTGTTGTTATGTTATTATTATAGGTCTGATCTGTGTTTGATTTTAATTTCTGTGGTTTCAGCTATTGTTCTGAAAACCAGGCTATTTCTCTAATTTCATACTTTGATTTCTGATTTTGTTTTTATTTTTTCGCAACATGGCAGCAGTGAAGCCTTGCTATGTTGCCCAGGCTGGCCTTGCACTCCTGGGATCGAAGGATCCTGTTTGTGCCTCCTGAGTAACTAGAACTACAAGTATGCACCATCATGCCAGGCCTCAATTCCATACTTTTTGATAGGGAAAAACAGTTTTGTGCAGAGTGCCACTGGGAAGTTATTCCCAGAAAACAAACACAAATTTTCTAAAGAAATTACCATTTATCTCTTTCATTTTCTTCCAAGCATACAGTGCCAGTGCTAAACTCTAAAATTTGCAGGCAGGAATGGAAGCTCTTCAGCATTTTAAACATTTTTACTTATTTCTACTTATGTGAAAGTTGGATAACTTGCTCTAAAATTCTCCTTTAAGAAGTTATAAAGGACTGAGAAATTGGAACATATCCAAAGGGAATTTACATTTCTGCCAGAGGAGGGGAAGTTGATGGAAGTGGAGATGTTTAACCTGCAGAAGAGAGTATTTAGTGGGAATATAGTTGCTGCAGTTAGATGTAAAGAGGAATTAGATTTGTTCTTTGTTGTTCCAGAGAAAGATGAGGAATAAAAGTACTAAGAATCACTCTAATGATTAGAATGACTCAAATCAGAATGGGCTATTATAGGAAATAGTGAATTTCCCAACCCTGCAGATGCACCTGCTAAGGCCAGGTGGTCTCTTTGCACACATACTACACAGAGCTGTAAGTACTGATGCACTGATTTTGAGAGTTTCTTCTAGTACCAAGAAACCAAGTCCATAAATGAGAAATTGTGGGAGGTATGACAAATCACTTGCTGTTAACCTTTCTAAAAATCAGAAAATGTTTTTGCAAGTACTTTGCTCACTAAGTCATCATTTTGATGTTTTCCAGTGGTTTTATATTAAGTCTGAATTACATCTTTTTTCCCCCTAATGCTCTGTACTAACAATTCTCTGCCTTCAGTCCACATCATCAACTTTATTTTTCATTAGTCATCATTTTAGAATGTGTCCCAGATACGTCTTTTAATGTTAATTTGTGCTAGTCTTATTCTTTCCGACATTGTTGTATGTGATGTGTTTCTCTTGGAGTTCTATTTTTTCTGCTATTCCACTTTAAGAACTTTCTTAATACATTTTATTCAGGAGTTCTTCCTCATGGCAGTATGACTTAATGTGATTTATCTTCCTGGGTATATTATATCCTGTGAGGCAAGGAGTTTACTTCTTGATTTTTCTATATTTCCTCATGTCCTAGGGATTTTGTATTGCAATAATTTGCTGTTTATTATTACTATTGCTAATTTATTACTAAATTACTGAGGTGTTGATTACAAAATAATGTTTCCAGGGAAAGAAGCTTTGTGTATTCACAGATAGTTTTATATTATCCTATGGTGTTTTATATATCTTGTTTTTTTTTCCCCCAAAGGTTCTGCTATTTCTGCAGTAGCCACATCTGTGGTTTATGGTCTACCCTGTCGCCAGCTTCATCATGCTCTCATTCCTCATGGAAAAGGTGGGCGTTCTTCTGTCAGTGGGGTTGTGGCTACTGTGTTTGGAGCAACAGGCTTCCTGGGCCGATATGTTGTCAACCATCTTGGTAAGTAAAGTTCCTTGAGTTCAGACTGCTCCCTTGCCATTGGTTTGGATTGCCCAATGAGAGGCCATCAGCTATGTTTCTCTTCATTTAACATTATCCAAGTTCCTTCTATGTTGGATATATGTAATTTTTATCTACCGTACATTAAGAATATAGTCATACTTCCTACTTAAGACATTAAGATGGGAATAATGAGTTGAAAAGTTATAACATCGTTAGCATGATAAAATATGCTTTTTATCAGTTCACATATCATACTAGAATTTATATATTTACCAAATCATTATTGTATAACATGTGTATATTATATTGATGTTGATCCTTGTTTCAATTCATTTTTTAGGACGGATGGGGTCACAGGTGATCATACCCTATCGGTGCGATCCTTATGACGTTATGCATCTTCGGCCCATGGGTGATCTGGGTCAGATTATCTTTCTGGTAAGACCTATATGACTAATAATTGGAGTTGATGAATGTAAATTAAAAGAAAGGTCATTTTTAAGAGAAAGAGGAAGGATAATTTTATCCCAGAATGGACAAGGAGTATGCTTTATTTGTAAGTTCCTTCAGTTAGGTTCCTGTATCTCTTGTTTTGTATGCAAGTGTTATAGCAGTAGATGGCAGAGGTTTTATGTGAGGGCTAGATAATAAATATTTCAGACTTTTTAGGCCGGCCATCAGTAGGTGGCTGTTTTTTATTAAAACTTTGTTTATAACATCAGGCTGCAGGCCAGATTTGGCCTGTGGGTTATAGTTTGCTAATTCCTACTCTAGGCCTGTTCTGTCCAATGTGATAACCACCAGCCACATGGTGGCTCTCAAGCATTTGAAATGTAAGATGTGCTGTAAGTATAAAATGCATATTTCAACAACTTAGTATGGAAAAAATAATATTCAATGTATCAGTGATTTTTGTAGTTATTACACATTGAAATAGTGAACCGATATATCAGGTTAAGTAAAGTGTATACTAAAATGAGTTTCTTTTATTTTACTCTTTTAAATGTGGCTATTAGAAAATTTAGAAAGTAGAAAATTCAGAAAGTAGTAAATTCAGAATTACATATATACTTCATTTATATTTCTATGGAATGGTACTTTTATAATCAGAGAACTATCTCCAATGGAATACTTTATAACTTAGTTCACTTAGCATGGATTTAACTTAGAACGCCTTCCCAAGCATTCCCTGTTGACATTCTTTTTTGGGGGTAGGGAGTACTAGGGATTGAACTCAGGGACACTTAACCACTGAGCCACATCTCCAGCCCTTTTTTGCATTTTAGAGACAGGGTCTCACTGAGTTGCTTAGTGCCTCTGCTGTTGCTAAGGCTGGCTTTGAACTCATGATCCTCCTGTCTCAGCCTCCCGAGCCGATGGGATTACAGTGTTCACCACCCCGCCAGGCCTTGTTGTTCTTTAATCTATAGGGTCTTCCTTTAGGCCAGAGTTGCCAATGGGGCAAGGCAAGGAGGATGGGAAGAACCTTGAAGGGAGTGATTAAAAATGCCTATGTTGTACAGTAATTATAGAGCTATACTGGCTTATCTGATAGAGACCAAGGATGCTCAGTATCCTACAGTGCTCAGAATAGTTCCTTTCCATAGAGAATTGTACTGCCCAGAATGCCTGTAGCTGTCTTATTGATTGCTGCCCTCTCTGGGCCTTGATGTTTGGCTTAAATATGCTTTTAGCCAACTTTCTACTTTTGTCATACTGTATGAAAACTGAGCTCTTCCATTTATACTCTTTGCCTTTAAAAACTACTGGTAAATATCTTAACATCTCTGACATGATATTTATACAGATGTTTTGAAATCCCCTTAAATTTTGACTTTTTTTTTAAACTTATTTGTAATGACATTTTCATTTGTTTCTTCTTAAATACTCAAGCTAAGTGTAATAGTTATGTTGGACATTTCTTGTTTCTCAAATATTTTTCTTTTCCAATAGTTTATTATCAAATATCTTCTTGACATTATAAGTGCAGAAGCTTAGCTTTTCGCCAATTTGTTTTTTTTCTTTTTTTTTCCCCCCCTTACACTAGGGATTCTACTACTGAGCTACATCCCTGGACCTTTTTATTTTTTATTTTGATATAAGGTCTCCTTAAATTGTGGAGGCTGGTCTCCAACTTGTGATTTGCCTATCTCATTGAAAATATAGGCATGTGCCACTGCACCCAACTTTCTCTAGTTTTTTGTAACTTAATTTTATTGGTCACTTTGTTAGTGCCTCTGAATTAAAGTATTTCACCACAGATAGGTGAGACCTTTGACTAGCTTACAAACATGGAATCACTAGAATTGAGCCATATGACATTTACTTTCTTCTTCCTATAGGTAGTAATTTACTCAGTACCTAGTATTGAGCTGTGCTTTAAGCATGTCTTAATGAGTAAGACTTAAGGCAACTGAGAATCCAGTGTGTTGAGTGTTTTTTTTAATGTGCTTATTTTTGAGACAGGCCATTTTGAGTAGGGGGTATGATTTCCCCACTTTAATCCATTTGAAAGTGTTATATAAATGGCTACTTGGTTTACCAGCCTCCTTTTGCCTCTTGGGCCTTATTCTTGAGAATTTGGTTTCCTTTTGATTTCTCCTATTCTGTTAGTTCACATAGTTATGCCTCAAGCTCTTCTACTCTTGAGTCATCTAGCATACTTTTCTAATCCTTGGCATCTTTTCTGATAACACCTTTTTTATCTTTATGTACAGAGCTTGTTTTTTGTTAAGTATATCATTCATTGTGCAGAAGATTTGATGTATATGTAGTCTTCAGAGCACCCTCACGAGGTAGACTGTATTTCTTCTCTCCCTGCCTCTCTCTTTCTTTTGCTGGGGATTGAGCCCAGAGGTACTCTATTACTGAGCTATACCCCCAGCCCATTTTATTTTTTATTTTGAAATGGATCTTACTATGTTGCCTAGGCTGACCTTGAACTTGCATTCCCCCCTGCCTCAGCCTCCCTAATAACTGAAATTAAAGGTATAGGCCATTGCACCAAACTTTGGTATTTTCTAATTTTACCTGGGGTTTGGAGAAATAACTTATTCAAAGTTAGTAAATGGCAAACTGGGTCTGCATGCCTCTGTTTGACTCAACATTTTATACTGTTTGCACCACACTGCATTATCAGTTCCATCTGGTTTTTGCTGGGGCTTCATACTTTTGTTCTTGATTTTGATTTTCCTTTTTTTCTAGTACATTTAAGTCCATTCTCTTTCTCTCCCACTGCTCCCCACCCCCTGTTTTTCCCTCTCTCTGTGTCATTGCACTGACATACACACACACACACACACACACACACACACACACACACACACACACACTCTTAGTATTTGGGCCTAGAATTATTACTTATCTTTCATTGAAGTGCTTACAGAGTTCAATTTTCATTTTAATATAGGAAATTTTTTTGTCTTTTGGGTTATTTAATTCTCAGACATTATTTTGGACAAATTCATCATCGACTTAAGTCCTAAATGACTAATAAACTGTTCAAAAGTGTAGTTTTATGCCAAAACCTGAGGTTTTAGTCAGTTAATTTCTTTAGTTTTCGTGTCTTTAAGGTAGAAATTATTAGATCTGAAATTATAAAAAGGGAAGAAATTACAAAGAAAAAAGAAATAGTCATGAATGTCCCCCACCCCATTTAGCTAGATTTTAAAAGCCCTTCTTTTATCTTCAGTCTATAAGTGGTGGATAAACAGGGGATGTGTCTTCATCTCCCAAATGATCCTTTGTTCTTCGGCTGTTTCAGGAAGGGAAATTTGATTACTGAATTCCTTTATAAACTTGGGTAGTTGGGTGGACAAAAATTAATATCTAAAATATGAACTGCCTCTTAGGTTCTGTTATTTGATTGCCTTAATTAAAAAGTTTTTTAACCTCTTTGTCCCAGAAGAGTCAAGAGAATCAGCACTGAGCCTGAGACCTCCGTCTTATTTCCGTTGTAATCATTGGAACCTGTTTAAATGCCACCATATTGAGACTAGAGTATATGATCCATTTTAAAACTTGTTTAGGAGGCTATGGAAGCATTAGGTGCCAGGGTGGGCCCCTTATGTTTTCATCTGATTGGCTCTTACTGCTATAGGAATGGAATGGGAGAGACAAAGATTCTATCCGAAGAGCGGTGGAGCACAGCAATGTGGTCATTAATCTTGTTGGACGAGACTGGGAAACCAGGTAATCTCAGTCTCTTATTTCTTTCTTGTGTAAGTCTAAGGATTCAGTAGACTTTTATTGGACACCTTCTATATGCCAGGCGTGGTAGTAACATTTTCACTTAGCCCATCAATAAGAATTGATTAAATGATCCACGTGTATATGTCTAATGACACTCATTAGATTCACTTGGGAGTATGTCTGGTGTAAGTCAGCAGTGTGATATGATGCCCTTAAAATCCAATGTGGGGTGTGTCAGTGTGATTGATGATATCAACTAGACAGTGACTGATGTTGGGTCTGTGCTTGTGTGAACAAAGTTCTAGACTGCTTCTCTGTATTTTTAATTGAAGATGGCATAAGTACTGCCATGAATAGTTCTGTTTGGCTTTTGTATAAGTTATCAAAAAGTAATGTTTTAATCTTATAGTAATATAATAATATAATTATAGTAATATAATTCACATCCTTTTCTTTAAGTGTTTACTAAAGTTGGACTTGGATTTCTTTGTATATGTCTGTTTCATCAAAAATTTTAAATTCTTTTATTATTTCCAGGGTCATACTCAACTTTAAGTCTCTCATAGCAACCAACATAGTGATTTGTACCAAGCAAGCATTTAGTTAATGTTGTACGTTGAATTGGTGACTGAGGTTTTTTTTTTTAATATTTATTTTTTAGTTTTAGGTGGAGACAGTATCTTTATTTTACATTTATGTGGTGCTGAGGATTGAACCTAGTGCCTCATGCATGCTAGGCGAGCACTCTACCACTGAACCTCAATCCCAGCCCCAGTGACTGAGTTTTTAGTTTCTTTTTTTTCCCTTGAGAGAAACAAAGTCCCAGAAATAAAAAATGATTTCCTTTCAAGCCCCTACACTTTCCTCCACCCACTAACCAGAATAGTCAGGTTTTCTTATAGGGCCACAACCTTGTGATTCTTTGAGAACAAAGAATATTTTTTTTGGATTTGCAACTCAGAATAAGTCTCAACTGTATAGTAATGACAGCAATCAGGCCTATAAGCTCTATAAAAGCATTAATCTTGGCTTATAGTTAAATCATTACTGTTTTAAAGTTTAACTTCTGTGAAAACCAGCTTATCACAAAAAGCTTTGAAATCCTGTCTGAGTTCTGAACTAATCCCTTTTGTTTTCTTCTAGAAATTTTGATTTTGAGGATGTCTTTGTGAAGATTCCCCAAACAATAGCTCAAATTTCTAAGGAAGCTGGAGTTGAAAAATTCATCCATGTTTCCCATCTGAATGCAAATATTAGAAGCTCTTCTAGATATCTGAGAAATAAGGTAAGTAACAAGTTGATTTGGGGCTTCACAGAGCTAGAGTTTCTTAGTTCCTTTGAAGCATGGTGTAAATGAGAATGATTTCTCATCAATGTTTTGAGATTAAAAGGGTTTCTAGTTCTCTGTATCCAGAATTAGATGTGCATGTGTGTTGTGTTTTGACATTTTGATTGAGTGCCTTCTGTTTGAATGCTAAAGGGTTTCAAAGAGTGTATTATTACCTGCTCTTAGATACTTTAAAGTTTCTTTGATTACACAGAAAAGATCAGAAAAGGTAGAGTATGATTTTTGCTAAAGGAGGCATACCTGTGTTACCTACTGTGGTTAAGAATCATCTGTTTCCCTCAAATATCTTGCATAGTCATGGGTTTATGCCATTCTTTCATGGGTGATATGAAGGCTGAGAGTGACAAGGACAGACACTTGCCAGGGAAAAGGGCTCTTCACATAGGGTCTTCTTTTATTCCCAGAAACTACATGTAGTCCAGATGATACTGAGCTTGATTACTCTGGTTTGAAGTCAGACTATAACCTGAAATGTCTTCATTATCAAGGACTCATAAGGGATGTTGCTGTCCTATTGCTCTTAGCATTTGGTTTTTACCATAATGATTCTGTCTTGAGTCATACTGTTGAGGGAAACAAGCCTTGACACTGGCTCTAAATTTTTAACCCACAGCATTTACTTATTGAATAAATGGTTTACTAATCACTGTGTGCCACATGTTTTAGGCACTCTGCATACAGTAATGAATAAGAGGCAGGGTCCTTGCCTAAATTTAAGTTTCTAGGGCAGATGTATTAAATGTTGCAAAGTAGCAAAGTATGCTACAGGAATGTATAATGGGGAAGAGAGTGCACGAATTAGTTAGGAGCATTTAATTACTAGCATTAGAAAATCCAGTGTAAACTGGGTTAATCACAAAGATAATTTATAGGCTCATGTATCTGAAAAATCCAGCAATAGAGAACCCTCACCACAGATTGTTGCCAAGGTTTTTTTGGCCTCCAGCTTTGCTTCTCTGCTTCTCTTTTACTTTCCTTGTGTGAGCTTTGTCTCTCAAAGTCACAAAACTGGCCCATAGCACATCCAGGCCTTACACTTGTATGCTCTGCTGAAGAAAGAAGAAATGAACATGAAGGCACTTGTGCTTACCTCTGCCCTACTGTTCCTAAAATGATTCGCATATCACGGTTGTTTGAGAGGGGATGGGAATGTTGGTGGTAAGAAAGAGGAGTCAAAACCTTGTAGCTCTCTGGATTAGCCACTGAGATGATGGTGGCACTGTTGAATAAGAAATACTTGAGAGTTACTAGGATTTCCGGCAGTGCTTCTTCACCCTGGTTGCACATTAGAATCCACTGAGAGAGCTCTTAAAATTCTCAATGTCCAGGCTGCACTACAGTCATAAATAAAAACAGAATCTACAGGGATGGTGGAATGTGCAGCAAAGATTGAGAGGCACTATTTACTTGAGAGAATGGAAGGTGATTCGGTTTTGGGCTTGGGTTTCAGTTGTGTTCTACATATGTCTCAGTCATTCAAGTAATACTGGTAAAAGGACTTTATGAAAAGTTCAGAAGAAAGGTTTATTTTGTAGATAGAAATTGGGAGTCACCAGCATTTGTCATTAGAGTAGTGAGAGGGCATAAGATAGCCTAGTGAATAAATGTAGGCTCAGAAGAGAATTTTGAACAGAGACTAGAGGAAAACTAGGGATTAGTGATCTGAGAGAGGAATAGGTACCTGCAAAAATCAAATTAAAACAAACAAAAAGACTGAACAGATGAGGACAAGGTAAGGTAGAAGGGAAACAGGAGAGTACAATGTTATGAAAGCCAAGAGAATTCAGTGGAGGAAGAAGGGTTACTTATGAGCGCCATTGATGAGAACTGTAATGTCTTGAATTGTGGACATAGAAGTCATTTTAGGAAAAATTGTTTCAGTGCAAGTGTTGAAGTGGAAACCGAGTACAGGTGAGTGAAGGGTGAGTTGCCAGAGGAGAAAATGGTTGTTCGTGGTGAGACCTTGAGGTGGTTTTCTTTTGCTCTTATGTTTTCTCTTAAGTTTAGAAGATGAAGTCATTTGGAAAGAAGAGGAAAGAAAGGGGAGTCCGAGATTTGAATAGAAAAAACTTGAAATGCTCAAAGGGAAAAGTCAGTTAATTAGAGGAAAACACTATTGTTGGGAAATGTGAGGGCCCACTTAAGTTGATGGCATAGATTTATAATGGTTCTTCTAATTTATGATTTTTATTTATTTTTCTTTTAGCTGCTAAAGGCAGCAGGAGTACATGACTCAAAGGATGCTAATGGCATTCCTCCATAAAGATTTTGCCTGGTGGATGGAGTAAAGGACATAGGGACAAAGTTTTTACAATAATGATAAGAGAGTGATTGAAAAGATGAGCCTTGGAATCTAGTATGTGATGGGCGGCCAGGAAAGGTAGGCAGGGTTGATATAGGGGAAACAGAATTAGTGGACTAGAGTCTCTGAGAAGGTTGAGGAACAGGTGTTCCAGCAGTAGATGAACCAAGAATAAACAGGCTGGATGTGTAGGAGATTCTCATCTAAGCATAGCATATCTTCATTTAATGTTTCAGAAGAAGGTCACTTTCCAACCTTGATTAAGCCTGTGATGTAGCTAAGTTGAGAGATAGAAGTGGAGTGAAGAGATTGTAAGATTGGAGAAACTCAAGAATCTGAGAGGTCCAATTCCACATGGGTGTTGATGTCATCCACATTGGTGCTATAGGTTGAAAAGGAAGATCTAGGGACCAGTGCATTCTTGGAACAAAATAGCTTGAGTAGGAGGTTAGTAGTGGGTAACAAGTAGTTGAGATTAGGAAGGTTAAGGACCTTCTGTGGATATAGGTATGCACTACTACCACTTCCTTTACTTTGGCCCACTGCCACCATGCTCTTCTTTCTCTGTCAGACTGCTAGGTTGTTGATACAAACCACAGAATTTTGAAGTAAGAGGAAAAATGGAGGCTGAAAAATTCTACTCTGGCTTTTCTCCTTTCTTTTTTCAATGCCAGTTCCTACAGTATGAAAATGTGAAAAAACCCAAAAGAATGTTAGAAGAGGCAGAGTGTGTGTGTGTGTTTACCATTCTATGTGATTGAGTTTTGTGAATAATATTATTCCTTCACCTCAAGGGAAATATGACCTTTGAAATACAAGTAGTGTCCTGATAATGAAAAGAATGGAAGCTGTGTTCACTCGTCTCAGAATTTAGAACAATTTTGTTTCTGGCTGTTTGTTTAGGCTGTTGGAGAGAATGAAGTGAGAAATGCATTTCCAGAAGCTACAATCATAAAACCTTCAGACATCTTCGGAAGAGAAGATAGATTTCTCAACCATTTTGCAAGTATGTATTCTTTCTTAATAGTAAAAGGAGAGGGATATAGGTTAACCAAGTTCAAGAAGAGCACAAGTAACAGTGTTCTCTGGCTTGACAGACTAGGTTGTATTTTTCTTCCTCAGTTGTCTTTTTTTTTTCTTTTTAATGTTTATTTTTTAGTTGTAGTTGGACACATTTATTTTTATGTGGTACTGAGGACTGAACCCAGGTCCTTGAACGTGCTAGGCAAGTGCTTTACCTCTGAGCCATAACCCCAGCCTCCCCAGTTGTCTTTTTATCTCCTAAAGTTAAATTTTTATTGTTAACATTGTCCTTCCTATTTCTGGGAAATGTTGAAGGCTCAGTTAAAATTGGGGGTGCCAATGGAATTATAGTGGTACCAATTTATTTTCCATCAGTTGCTGAGGCAGTAGGCAAGTATGGCCCAAGGAGCAACGTAGATGAGTAGAAAGAGCATGGACTTTGGAGTCAGAGGCTTGAGTTTAAATCTTGGTCTTACTAGCTCTGTGACCTTGGCAGGATACTAGAATATCACACAGAATAATTTCACTGCCTTAATATCCCTTGGGTTCTATATATGTATCCCAACCCCCAATTCCCACCCCCAGACACCTGGCAACCAGTGATCTTTTTACTGTCTTTGTAATTTTGCCAGTTTCAAAAAATTATATAGTTGGAATCATACAACATGTAGCTTTTTCAAATTGGCTTCTTTTACTTATCAGTGTGGATTTAAGGCCTCTCCATGTTTGTTTGTTTGTTTTAAGTATGTCTATGTGTCTGTCCATGGCTCATTACCTTATTTCTTTGTTTAGCTGGATAGTATTCTCTTTATGGATGTATCTGTTACTTTGTCAAGTTTTTATGTTTTTGTCATGTGTTTTCTCCTGATTGTTTATGTCTTCTGACATTCTGTATTCATTTCCAGCTTGTTTTTAGGATTGTGGTACAAAATACATAATATAAAATTTACTACTCACTATAAATTTGAATTATGTCTCCCCTAAATTTCATATGTTGGTTGAAGCCTCAACTCCTGATGTAACTTTATTTGGAGTTAGGGCTTTGGGGGATTATTAAGGTTAAATGAGGTTACAAGGGTCCTAATTTGATAGGATTGGTGGTCTTAAAGAAGAGGAAAAGAGAGCAATCTCTCCTTCCATGCACACACTGAAGAAAGACCATGTGAGGACACAGTGAGAAATTAGCCCCACAAGTCAGGAAGAGAGCCCTCACCAGGAATCAAATTGTCCTGACATCTTGGTTTTAGACTTTCCTGCTTCAGACCTGTGAAAAAATAAATTTCTGTTGTTTAAACGAGCCAGTCTCTGGTATTTTATTATGACAGCCTGACCAGGCAAAGACAGATTTTGGCACTGAGAAGCAAAGCACTGATATAATAAATACCTAAAAAAACAGCATGCCTTTCAAACAGAGTAATAGGTATGGACTAGAAGAGTTTTGAGATACATACTAGAAATATGGGTGGTAAGTGGAATTTTCATAAGTTCTCAGGTAGAAATGGAGAACATGTTTTTGGAAAATAGAGGCAATATCATCCATGTTATGAAGTAAATTTAATCTGTGTTCTAATGTTTGGTGGGAGAACTTGGAAGTGATGAATGTGGTTATGTAGGTGAAAAGATCTCTAAGCTAAATGTCAAAATTGTGCCTTGGTTCTTCCTAACTACTTATAGTAAAATGTAAAAGGAAAGACATGATTTGAGGAAGTATTGTAAGCATAAAGGAACCAGAACCTGAAGATTTGAAAAACTCTCAGCTGATTTTATTGAAGAAAATAAGAAAGATTGTTTTGAAAGGAACACTAAGGATGTGGTTGTACAGCCATTTGCTAAAGTCATGGGTGTGACACCTTAGCCGAAGCCAGGAACAGAGATGGGATTATATCACTGCCAGTTTGAACTGGAGGAGACAAAGAAATTTGGGATAGAACCAGGAAAGGCTGCCAAACTTCTTAGAATCTGTAGGACTGGATCCTAGAGCTATTCTTTTTTTTTAAAAAAAAAAAAAAAAAAAAGGGAAGAATGGCCCTAAAGATATTGTAGAAATGTTCAGGGCTCCTCTGAGTTTCTAAGGGTGGGACCATTGCCTGCCTTCCTTCCTTCCTTCCTTCCTTCCTTCCTTCCTTCCTTCCCTCCCTCCCTCCCTCCCTCCCTCCCTCCCTCCCTCCTTCCCTCCTTCCTTCCCTCCTTCCTTCCTTCCCTCCTTCCTTCCTTTCTTTTTTAGTTTTCTTTGTTTTTGTATGTGATGCTAAGGATCGAACCTGGGCCGCACACAAGCCAGGCGAGCGCACTACCGCTTGAGCCACATCGCCAGCCCCCATTGCCATAATTTCAAGGAGTCAGATGACTTCTGCCAAAGGCCTTGGGGGGTAGGGCCACCTAGAATCTTGGAGGTGAGGATGCCTAGAACTTTTGAGGGCAGGCCCCTCTGGAGCCTTTGGAGCTAACAGAGTAGGTTGCTGACCCAGTGGGTCATAAGGATGAGTGTTGAGAGCCACAGCCAAAGAAGTCACCCAATGAGCAGCTCCGTGGAGGAGCCAATCAGCTAGATGTTGCTGGCCCCAGCAAACTTCCAGCTGCCAGCAAGCTTCAGACTGCCCCAGCAACATCTAGCTGATTGGCTCCTCTGCGGTGATGTTCATTGGGCTGTTTCCCTGCCCTTCAGACTGCCAGCTGATGGATGAGACCACCATCACAGTGAGGCTGGAAGGCAGGACACTGAGGCAAAAAGGATTATTCTTGAGATTTCAGATCTAATACAATTTACCTTGTTAAGTTTTGGATTTGCTTGGGTCTGGTCACCTTTTATTCTGTGCTATTTCTCCTGTTTGGAATAGGAATATCTTTCCTAAGGTAGCAAATAATTTTGTTTTGGAAGCACATGATATATATGGTTTCACAGCTGGGCAGGTATTTTGCCTCAGGATGACTCATACTTTTGAGTCTTGCCCACATCTGAGTTAGATGATATTTGGATGAGACTTTGGACATTGGAGTTCATGCTGGAGTTAAGACTTCGAGGGCTTGAGACTAAGACATCTTCTTAACCATTTCTGAATATGGTTCAGGAGTACTACTCTAGTCTATTTTCTGTTGCTAATAGCACTCTACCACAGACTGGGTAAGTGATAAAGAAAGAGGTTTATTTTGACTCATGGTTTTGGTCCAAGAGCAAGAGGTCTTGGTGATGTTTCTCGCTGGCAGGGTCCCCAGGCTGTGCAGAGCACTACATAATAAAAAACCAGGACAGCCACTGAAAGACCTAGCCAAACCATCTCCTACAGAAGATCCACTCTTTATCTTTTTAAAATTTTTATTTGTTCATTTTAGTTATACATGACAATAGAATCTATTTTGATATATTTTTATAAGCATGGAATAAATCTTACTCTAATTAGGATCCCAGTCTTGTGGTCTTGTGGATATACACAATGTGTACATACATGTGGTGTATTCATATATGTACATAGGAAAGTTATGTCAGATTCATTCCACTGTATTTCCTATTCCTATGCACCCTGCTTCCCTTCATTCCCCTTTGTCTACTCCACTGAACTACTTCTATGTGCTGCATTGTGAGTTAGTATCCACATGTCAGAGAACATTCGACATTTGGTTTTTTGGGATTGGCTAATTTTACTTAGCATGATAGTCTCCAGATCCATCCATTCATTGACAAATGTCAAAAGTTATTTTCCTTATCCATTCTTTTGTTAATGGGCATCTAGGTTGGTTCCATAGCTTGATTATTGTGAATTTTGCTGCTATAAACATTGTTGTAGCTGCATTACGGTAGTATGCTGATTTTAATTCCTTTGGATGTATACCAAGGGGTGGGATAACTAGGTCAAATGGTAGTTTTATTCCTAGTGTTTTGAGGAATCTCCATACTGCTTTCCAGAGTGGTGGTAATTTGCAGTCCCACCAACAATATATGAGTACCCTCACATCCTTGCCAACATTTATTGTTACTCATATTCTTGATAATTGCCATTCTGGGTAGAGTGAGGTGAAATCTCAGTGTAGTTTTAATTTGCATTTCTCTTATTGCTAGAGATGTTGAACATTTTTTCATACATTTATTGACTGTGTTACTTTTGAGAAGTGGCTGTGTAGTTCCTTTGCCGTTTATTGATAGGGTTATTTTTGTGTGTGTGTTAAGCTTTTTGTGTTCTTTCTATATTCTGGAAATAACACCTTATCTGAGGTGTGGATGGCAAAGCTTTTCTCCCATTTTGTAGGCACTCTTTTTACGCTCTTGATTGTTTCCTTTGCTGTGCAGAAGCTTTTTAGTTTGATATCATCCCATTGATTGATTTTATGTTTTACTTCTTGTGCTTTAGGAGTCTTCTTAAGGAAGTCACTTCCTAAACCAACACATTGGAGTTTTGAACTATATTTTAGAAATACTCTTATGAGATAACTCATACATGAGTGGATAATTCATTTATGAGGGCAGAACCCTAGTCAATTCTTTAAAGTATTATTTGTTCCTACCTTTTTTGGGGTGGAGGGGATGGGAGATGGTTACTGAAACTTTAACCCAGAGGGGCTTTACCACTAAGCTACCTCCCCCATCCCTTTTTTAGTTTTTATTTTGAGACAGGGTCTCACTGAGTTGCTTAGGGCCTCACCAAATTGCTGACACTGGCCTTGAACTTGTGATCTTTCTGTCTCAGCCTCCTGAGTTGCTGGGATTATAGGCAAGCACCACTGTGTCCAGTGGTACTTCCTTTTAATATGCCATTTTGGGTATTAAATCTCAATAAGAATTTTGGAAGGGTTAAAACATACCCAAATCACAGCACTCATGTAAGTAGAACAAATAGAGTATTAGTCATTTTGTGACTGACTTATTTTACTTCACCTAATGCCCTCAAAGTTCATCCTTGGTGTACTAAGTGATACGCTTTCCTTTCATTGAATATATATATACTACATTTTGATTCTTGATCTAACCATTAGTGGATACTTGGGTTGCTTCTACTTTTTGACTATTGTGAATAAGGTTGCTATTAACATGGCTGTACAAATATTTCTTTGAGACCTAGCTTTCAGATCTTTTGGGTATATACTGAGAAGTAGAATTCTGGGCCATATATTATTCTATTTTTATTTTCTTGACAAGCCGTTATAATGTTTTTCATAGTGGCTGCACCATTTTACGTTCCTACCAGCAGTGCACAAGGGTTCTAATTGTTCCATATTATTGCCAACACTTTTATTTGTTTATTTATTTATTTTAATAGTAGCCATCCTCATGGGTGTGAAGTAGTATCTCATTATAATTTTGATTTACATTTGCTTGATTAGGGATGTTGGTTAGTGATGTTGAACATTTTTTTCATGTGCTTGTTGGTCACTTGAAGTCTGATTTGGAGAAATCTCTGTTCATGTTCTTTGCCCATTTTTAAAATTGGATTGTTTATTTTTTGTTCTTTAGTACTTTACGTGTTTTGGATATTAAACTCTTTATCAGATATGATTTGCAAAGATTTTCTTTTATTCTGTGGGTTGCTTCTTCATTCTGTTAACTATGTCCTTTGAGGAACAGATGATCTTAATTTTGATGTAGTCCAGTTTATCCATTTTTCTTTTGCTGTCTGTGCTTTTGATATCATGTCCAAGAAATCATTACCAAGTCCAATATCATGAAACTTTTTCACTATGTTTTCTACCAAGAGTTTTATGATTTTGGCAGTTAGGTTTGGATTTTGATCCATTTTGAGTTAACTTTAATATATGGCAAAAGGTGTGGTCCAACTTGATTCTTTTGCATATGAATAGCTAGTTTTCTCAGTGTTGTTGAAAAGACTGTCCTTTCTTCTTTAAGTGGTCTTGTCACCCTTGTTCAAATCATTAAACTGTGTATACAAGTTTTATTTTTCTGTATTCTATTCCATTGACATATGTGTCTGTTTTCATGCCACTGTTTTGATAATTGTACACTCTTTTGATTATTGTGGCTTTTAAGGAGTTTCAAATCAGGAAGTGTAAGACCTTTAGCTTTGTTCATTTTTAAGATGAATTTGGCTATTCGGGGTCCTATGAGATTCTATATGAATTTCAGGATGGATTTTTCTGCAAAAACCATCCTTGTAGTTTTAATAGGGATTGCATTAAGTCAGAAGATTCTTTGGATAGTTTTGATATCTGTCTGTCTATTTTGAACTGCTACAGCAAAATGCCTGAGGTAATTTCTTAAAAAAAGAAATTATATTTCTAATTTCTGGAAGCTGGTAAGTCTGAGATTGAGGTGTCCAGCATCTGGTGATGCCGTATCATCACATGATGGAAGGAGGAATGGTAAAAGAGACCACACATATGACAGAAGGGCATGCCAGCTGAATGCTGTGTAAAGACCATTTTATAAAGACCTTAATCCTATTTATGAGAGAGGAACCTCCTTGATCTTCCCCTCTTAAACCCCCCCTACCTCATTAATATCACATTGGCAATACCTGAATTTTGGAGGGGACACATTCAAATCATAGTTGTATCTTAACAACTTTAAGTCTTCTCTGAACTTTAGATGTCTTTCCATTTGCTTGTTTCTTTTATTTCTTTGAGCAATATTTCATAGTTTTCAGCATGAAAATCTTTTGCCTCCTTGGCTAAATTTATTTCTGAGTATTTTGATATTATTATAAGTAATTTCTACTTTTAAATGTTTTAAAAACTATTTTTTACCTTTACATTTAATTCATTTGGGATTTTAATTTATAGTGAGAAATATACATTATCTTAAAAATTGTTTTTTCAAATAGAACAATTGCCTCAGTACCATATATTCATTAACATTTCCATTTCCCACAGATTTGTGATACTATATTCATCATATTACATTTTCCTTTTCTAAGTTACCTATACTGTATCACTCATCTGTTGATTCCTGTGTTTCTCCTTAGAATATAGTTGGAGTCTAGTCTGGGAGTGGACATGCATTTAGCACCGTAGGAGAGTGGTTGCCATGCCACTTGACTGCTCTTTATGTTCTTAAATGTTTGCTATTTCCACTTCCCATGTTTATTATCTGAAAAACACATGATTGCTTCTTATTAGAATCATTAGCTTTCTTAGAATCAGCTACATTTATTATATGATTTCTGTTACATAAAGCAATTGTTAACTTAGAGATTGGTGAGTTTTATAGTAGCTTAGGTCTTCTAAGGATAGTTCTCATTTCTTTTGTCAGATATTCGTTGGTTTGGTGGTGTACCTCTTATTTCCTTGGGCAGGAAGACCGAGAAACAACCAGTATATGTAAGTACACTGGGTGAAGGGGCTTAGAAGTGGACATTAGCTGACTTCAGGTTTATGTGATCAATTTTCTAATCCAGTAAATTCATCGTTTTCTTTTTTGTTTGCTTCAATTGGTTGCCTCTCAGTTTACCTAAGTGGTGCATGTCTTCTCCATATCTTCAATTATTCATTTATTTAAGAAGGTTTGATTAAATCCTCTGTTGAATCCACTGGACATGTCCCTGGAAATACAGGAGTATTAACTAGGCAGACACAAATTGCTATACTCAAATTGCTCACAGCACCCTACCTCCAGTTATGACTACTAAAAATGTCTCCAGACAGTGTCAAATGTTCTCCAGGGACTAGAATCATCCCAGGGGCCTAAAACCACCTAAGATTGCTTTTTAGAAAGTAAAAAAGATAGTACATTAACATTATTGAAAATTAACATATTATTTCTTGTGGTTTAGTTTTGCTATTCCACTTCCCATGTTCATTATGACTTACTAACAGTTGGGGGTTGTGGTGAGAGATGAGTTTGAGATAGTGGGCACAGACTAATCAGAAAAACCTAAGCCATCTGAAGATAAATGCTTGTAGAGAAATTACTTAGGTGAGCCTCAAATGAGGAGATTATTTGAGCTCTTGTGAAGGTGGGTTATTTAAGAAGCTTTCTGAAAATATATAGTGCCTTTATTTTCATTTGTCAGATTTTTGTTGTAATTGGTGTCATCTCTTTACTTTTCCTTTGTTATTTCATCCCTCTTTTTCTCCTTTTTTCCTATCTCTCCATTTCCTTTTCATTCTCTTTCAATGGTTACTTAAACATATTAAATTTCTGTAGGTTGTAGATGTGTCCAAAGGAATTATTAATTCAATTAAAGACCCAGATGCCAGAGGAAAAACCTTTGCCTTTGTTGGGTAAGTACCTAGAGTTTGACTTCAGTGAAAGAATCATAATTGTTTTAATAATGGAATCATAATGGTTTATAATGACCGTCTTTCTAAACAACTCATTAACAATTTATTTGTTACAGTTTTACAGTATCAGAATCTTTTGTAGGCTTACATTGAGAATTTGAGAGAATCTAAGAATCTTTTTTAATAAATCATTCTTCATTAAACCTGAGGACAACTACCCTAGACTATTACCTTAGTAACCCTTTGGATCTATAGGTCCCTCATCTATCTGTTCAACATTTTTCAGGTCAGAAATATTCAGGGGAAAAAAATCATGTCTGTACTAAACATGTACCCTGTTTTTCCTCGTCATTATTCCCCAACCATTTACATAGCATTTGCATTGTTTTGTTTTGGATATTATAAGATAGCCTAGAGATGATTTAAAGTACACAGATGATCAGTGCATAGGTTGTATGCAAATACTATGTCATGTCGTGTGAGGGACTTGAGCATTCACAGATTTTGGTGTCAATTCCAGGGTCCTGGAACCAGTCCCCTGATTGTACTTTGGTCAGTGATCCTTAAAGTTGGCTTTGTTACACTACCGTGATTTTTTTTTGTTTTTTAATATATAAAATGGTTTTGCCCATGAATTCTAAAACACAAGACATTTTTAGAGAGTGTCTATAGTTGTAAAACCAAATTAGTTTTGATAGATACAGTTAGTAGAGTGATCGTTTGTTCTGCTAGAGTGATCATTTATTCTATGCTCTTTTTGTTAAAATTTGCTCTTAGAAATAACTGGGCATAGTTAAGCTATGTGACTTATCTGAAATTATTAAATCATGTCACAGCTAGACCGCTTTGCTGAATTAACTAAAAGTTGAAAACCAAAAAGCAGTCTACCAAGTTGAGACACAACTAAGTGGTCTATAAATTAATGATACCTGATATTCTATGAAAGGTTGGAATCTTATTCAACAATTAAATGACAGCCTGATTACTAGAAATAGTTCTAAAGAAAATGACACGTTTCTCTCTAAGCTAGGAAGTGATAATATATATTCCCAGTATTCTGAATATATACATTGATAGATTTTACCATCATTATTAATTTAGATTAGTAATTTTTTTTTCTCTGTGCATGTATTATTTTTCCATGCCAACTAGCTGCTGCAAAATGTATCTTTTTAATTCCCCATTTGGTATATTACCATGCAACTATCCATATACTCTAGGAAAATTATTTACAAAAAAATATATTTATC
Organism: Ictidomys tridecemlineatus; assembly: GCF_052094955.1. NCBI lineage: Eukaryota > Metazoa > Chordata > Mammalia > Rodentia > Sciuridae > Ictidomys > Ictidomys tridecemlineatus. The sequence continues at coordinate 105,548,230 of NC_135482.1, read as the reverse complement.
CCAGGTTCCATAGAACACTAGACTTAGAAGACATCAGGCTTTCTTGAAGAGGGGTTAGGCTATGATTCCTAGTAACAAATGAACAGAAATGGTTCTGTGATCTTTTCTTGCTTACTGCTCAGTGGAAATAACTATGGATAAGTGGATATTTTTTCTCTTTATCTTTGCCCAGTCATTCTGCTGTCTTTGCTAAGCTCCAATATTTTATTTTTGTTTGGCATGATGTTGGAATACTAGACGTATCAGTGTAGGATTTTTTCTTTAGGAATTTGTAGATATGCAGCATACATTCTTTTTTTTGGCCCCAGGCAAACACTATTTCTCTGATATTTTGAGGCCAAGAGAGTGGCATAAAACTTTAATTTTGCTCCTAAGTTTTTATATTATATCATATTATAATCATGTATCATATCATTGCTTCATTTATAATTAAATACCTATAGATACACGCACATATACAATGATGCCAAATGCCAATGTCTCGGCTTGGCACAAGATCACGAGCCACCACACAGCTTTGTAGGTTCAAACAGCAATTCTTTATTCCCGATCTCACACCAGCCTCCACACACGCTCAGGGGAAATTCCAAATCTCCTGCACAATTCACGTCCTAAATACTTTCTCTACAGGAGAACTCAGCGGGAACTCAGGCAGCAGCAATAATCTTCAACCTCCAACTTCCCTAAAACTCCTATTGTCTTAAACCCGGAACGCCCTAAACCCAAGGACATTGAGCAGGGTCACCTTTCTCAAACACACAAGCAAGGTCACAGCAAATTTCCAATGCAAGTCCATTTAACATGGGGTACGCTGGCAAGGATTTTGATGCGTCATTCCTACTTGGCAATGGCCCTCAGCACAATGATAACTAACAAACAATAAAATCTCAAAGTACAAGATCAATATAGAAACGTAAATTTATGTATATTAGTAAATGAACTACTACAAATAAAGAAAGAAAATTTTATCATAACAACATCAAAAAGAATAAAATACTTAAGTATAAATTTAACAAGAGACATACAAGACTTGTACACTGAAAAGTACAAAACTCTGCTGAAAGAAATTAAAGAAAAACTTAATATGTGATAAGGCATCCCATATTCTTGGATTGGAAGAGTCAAAATTGTTTAGTGGCAGTTTTCCCCAAATTGTTCCATAGATTCAACTCAGTGCTTTCCTAATTCCAGCAGACTCTTTTTTTCTCCTAACTTTTTTGCCTGGATTATAGATTAGGGAAGGCAGATAATTTGGTTTAAGTAAAATAAGGACTTTGCTTGGTGGGTGTAGTGGAGAAGGGGCTGGGGGACAGGGTTTACTGAGGATATTTGCAGAAAAATGGCTATGATGCTGAACCATGTAAGCTAAGCCTTGAAGGACATAGGCTTCCTTTTTCTGAGAGCAAGCACACTTAAACAGGTTTCCTAGTTAATGGAATGCAAGCTACTTTAGAACAGCTGAAGAAAAAACATATTACCTATAGTTAGTTTACCCTTGATACCAGTTTTGATGGCATCATAAAAGTTAGAAGTTGTTCTTGGTGTAATATGTGTTATGTGTCCTGCAGTGATCCTTGCAAATCTTTCTGGAGTTTGAGGGAAGCTAGTTAAGGGCTTTTTGTATACTTCCCTTAGCTGATGCCAACATTTTCATGGTTTTTTTTTTTTTGTAGGATATGTCATAATGATGAAGTTTTTTAAATTATCTTCATTTGTCTCATAGTTATCATAGATTTTTCGAGGCAAAAGGGATTAAATAATGAGTGAAGAGATATTAAAATGTACAAGTTATGATAATTATTGAAGTTAGGTTTTACTAGTACAGAATGATTCAGATCAGTGGAATAGAACAGAAAGTCCAGAAATAATCCCAAATATATGTAAAAATGTAATGTGTGAGAAGGGTGACATTTCAATATATGATGTATTAGTCAGCTTTCTTTTGCTCTGACAGAAATATCTGACAAGAACAACTTAGAGGAAGAAAAGTTTATTTTGGCTCATGGTTTCAAAGGTTCAGTCCATGGTCAACTGTCTCCATTGCTGTGGGCCTGAGGTGAGGCAGAGCATTATGGCAGGAGGTCTTTGTGGAGGACAGCAGCTCAGTTCAGGGCCGTTAGGAAGCAGAGAGAAAGCAGAAGTGCCAAAATAATAACTCCCAAAGACTGCCCCTGGTGACTTGCTTTCTCCAGCCACACCCTACCTGCATATAGTTACCACTCAGTTCATTCAAATTATTAATCCAGCAAATGAACTAATTCATGGATTATGTTACAGCTCTCATGATCCAATCTTGAGCATTCCGAAGCACCTCAAATCCAAATCATAACATATGGAGAAAGGGTCAGTTTAGTAAATGATTCAGTAAGTGTTGTTGAAGCAATTGCCTAACATCTTGGGGAAGATTTAATTACATCTTTACCTTATGTCATGTACAAAAATATGTCACAGAAGGAACTTAATTTATGGCTTAAAAAAACCCAAAGCATTAGACAAAATATGTGGAAATTTGTGTTGCTATAGAGGGATTTCTAAATGTGAAACCAAATCATAGCGGAAAAAAAATCAGTCAATTTTGATTAAATAAAATTTTTAAACTTTTATATGATACAAAGTACCAAAAACAACATTAAAAGGCATTAATATACACAATAAAAGATATTTCCAGCTGGGCAAGGTGACACATGCTCGTAATCACAGCTACTTGGGAGGCTGAGGCAGGAGGATCACAAGTTCAAAGCCAGCCTGGGCAACTTACAGAAACCCAGTCTCAAAATAAAATTTAAAGTAAAGGGCTTAGGATATAGTTTGGTGGCATTCTTGCCTAGCATGTGTAGTACCCTGGATCCAATCCCAAATCACATGTATACACAGAACCACAAAAAGGTATTTCCAGCTTTATCACTAGAACATAAAAAATTCTTATAAATCATTATTAGCAAAGAAAAGATATATGTGTAAATGGCCAAAAATAGATGAAGAAATCAAATCTTGTGTATTAACTGCCAATTAAAATACTGAAGTATCTTACTTACATAAGCAATATTATGTTTATTATTTTTATGATTCAACTCATGTTTTTGAAGGGCAGCCTTATTATCACTTTATATAAATGGATAAGGCAGTTTAGAAATAATCAATAAAAGCCTTAAGATTTCAAAATATGGTTTGACCCTGTTCCACATTAGAAATGTATTCTAAATATATAATATGGATTCAGACAAATGTTTATATAAGAATGTTTATTGAAACATTATCTTATAAAAAAAATTTTATTAGCCTAAATAGTCCCCAAATGGGAATTGGTAAAATAGATTATATGCAATGAAATATGTGTTGTCATTAAAGATGCACTAGAATAGTTAATAACACAGAAAGAAGTTTGTGGTGTAATGTTTAAAACACAGGATATATTGTATAATCTTACATTATACAATACATCTTACATTGTGAAAGGAGGTGATATGTATATATGTAAGAGGATGAAAAAGCTATCTATATCAAATACATTAACTTTATCTTTGGCAATGGGATTATGGATGATTTTTCTTTGTGTTAATCTATAGGCTATAGTGCTTATGCTTTTTTTTTTTTTTTTTTTTGTTACCAGGGATTGAACTCAGGGGCACTCAACCACTGAGCAACATCCCCAGCTCTCTTTTGTATTTTATTTAGAGACAGGGTCTCACTGAGTTGCTTAGTGCCTCGCTTTTGCTGAGGCTGGCTTTGAACTCATGATCCCCCTGTCTTAGTCTCCTGAGCTGCTAGGATTACAGGTGTGCCTCACTGTGCCTGGTCATGCTGTTTTAAGAAAAATGTTTTTTTGTTAAATTAAAAAACTTGTGAAAGCAAATAATTTGAAGAACTGTGTTTGCTTTTTCTAGGCCCAATCGGTACCTCCTCTTTGACCTGGTGCAGTATGTCTTTGCTGTGGCTCACAGACCCTTTCTCCCCTATCCCTTGCCACGTTTTGCCTATCGGTAAGTAAAGTGCTTTTAGACAAGGAGACTAGTGGTGCAGCTCAGTGGGAGATGCATGATGAGGTCCTAGGTTTCATCCCCACTACTGCCCCACTGCACCCCCAAAAGAAAAGAAAAACAGAGTGCAGTATTTGTCAAGAGTGTTCTGTTTCCTGGTTGTTTTCTTCATCTAATAATACTCTTAATAACTCTATAAAATAGGTAGGGGAAATGTGTAGAGGGAGTGAAGGAGGAGTTCGCAGAAGCCTAGAGAATATTCCCATTAAAGAACCTTCAGAGTATGAGAAACTTACCCAGCAGCTCAAAGAGAGGGATCAGTTAAGTGGCAAGTGAAAAGAATTTGAAAGCCTAGATACCAAAGGGAAGGGAGGTTTTAAGAAGATGAATGCTCCAAGAAAGAGGACATTGCTGTTTTGTTTACATCTGTATCTCCAGCACCAGAATCTGTGCCTAGCATAAAGAAGGTACTCTGTTAATATTTACTCACTGAAATGCTCCAGAAAATTCAAATACGATAAAGGACCAAAAGATACCCATGGCAGCATCAGTGTGATGGAGGGGCTAAAACCAGATTATAGTACTTTTGTGATTTTACATAAAATTGAGAGTTAAAGACAGAAATTGCATGTGCATGTGGTATGACCCACTGAGGACATCAAAATAGAGACCAGAGGAGATATTAGCATAGAACCAGTGCATAGGGAGTTGGAAGCTTGTAAGGGGTTTAATTTTTACTTAAGTTACATTAGCCTAGTAAAGAATTTTTTCTGCCATTGGGACAAATAGCTGGAATCCGAGATTTTTATTTGTTGCCAAAGAAATTCTGAGCAACCTTCAACTTCCTTTTTTACTTCTTATTCCATCCATGGAAATGGTGTTTTGCAATCTCTTAAAAGCCCTGGAGCTCTGAGGTGTGGTGTGGTATTATATACCTGTAATTCCAGCAGTTCAGGAGACTGAGGCATGAGGTTTGGGCCTAGCTTTGGCAGTGTAGCAAAGCCCTAAGTCACTAACTGAGACTCTGTCTCGAAATTTTAGAATTTAAAAAATGGGTTGGAGATGTAGCTCAGTAGTAGAGTGCCCCTGGGGTCAATCTCCAGTACCAAGCAAACAAAAAAATTGTGGGGCCTCATTGGCTTCTGTTGGGGGCCCAAAGAATTCCTAGGGTTCCTCCTGTGCTAGTTGAAACTGCACTGTCCTGAAGATGACACTGATGGGAACTTCAATGGCAGGTTAGGAGAACCCTCAGTGTCATTAGCGCTGCAGAGCCAGGAGCTCTCTTGTCCTGGTTTTTATATCCTTTCTTGATTTGAGTTATAGACCTTAGGCTTCTCTTCTAAATTTTTTGTTTCCAGAGCCTCTCCTTTTAGGAATTAAGTTTTATATTTTACACACTACGACCTTAACAGCAGCATATTTGAATGAGAATTAGATTAGATTGAATTTCACAGACTTGATTGAATGCTGTATCTTTTTTGTTTTCTTTGTTGTTCATTGGTAATATGTTATTTTAGTTTTCAGTTGTTAAAATCTATTGTCTCTTTGGAGAATAGGGTGTGCCCTCAGTTCCAGCAGTCAGCTGGGTTTTCTTGAAAGGAAATAGGGACTCAAAAGCAGAGTTAGCCTTATAAGTGGTAGAGCCAGGAGTGTTCATTATTTTCTTAAATTAAAAAAAAAAAATTAATGAATTTCTGCTTCTCCAGAAGCCCCTCTTCCTGTAGGTCTTACAGGGTGGCTTAAATATTTGGCATAGATATGTTTATCACATGTTATTTCTTTTTCCAGATGGATAGCAAGACTCTTTGAAATAAGCCCATTTGAGCCCTGGACAACGAGGGATAAAGTGGAACGGGTGAGTGTGCCCAGGCACATGCTGGGCTGAGAGCTGCAGATGGGGAAGTGAGAATTTACTTTTATTGGCCCACTGGGAACATTGCTATACTTCTGTCTGATACTCTTTCTGGCTGAGCTCAGCCCCTCTATTCATGCATGAAAATTCATTCATTCTCATCCTGCTCCATTGTCTTCTCTCTGATACTATCAGTTTTTCTTACTCACTGGATCATTTCCATCAGCATATGGACATGTCTAATACCCTACTCCTTATTAAAGGCCAAACCCTCTCTTCCTCACATGTCCTTTTTAGCCACTTTCCTGTTTGCCTTTTTACCGCTTAAGCTCAAAGAGCACTCTTTACCTTCTTTTCACAGCTTCTTAATCATTCTTTAAGCCTTTTCCTGCTTCTGCCCTAAACCTGCTCTTTCTAACAGCACCTATATTGTCCACACCACCAAATCCAATAGTCAGTTCTCTGACCTCATCTCACTCCATCTGTGAACACATTTATCAGAGGGGACCCTTCCCTCCATTTGGAAACTCTTGCATGCATTCTGGCCCAGTTCATGTTCTCTTGCTTTTTGTTCTCTTACTGAGTTGTGCTTTCAGGGCTGCCTTTCTGCCTCACCCGCCCTCACCTGCTTCTTCCTGATTTCTCTGTGATGGGGGATCTACAGGCTCTGTCCTTGTGCCTTTCTTTTCTATCTTTACTCATTTTGTAGATGTTGCTCACCTCATCTCAAGCACCAGTTGTTGGCTGTTAAGGTCATGGCTGCAATTTTATCTCTAGTCCTGAATTTCCCCCTGAACTTTTTAGAATCTTAAATAGTTAGATATAAAACTATTTATATTAAATTTTCTGAAACATAACTCCATAAATATAACTGCAAACCTGCTTCTTTCCTAGGTTTCTCATATCAATAATAGTACTACTCTCCATTGCTTATGCCAAAAATCTAGTAACCCCCTTGAGTCCTTTCCTAAGTTCTAGATTTAAATGAGCACTATCAATAGAACTTGCTGCATGATGGAAATGTTCTGTTTGTAGTAATATGTAGCCACTGGCCACATGTGGCTATTGAGCACCTAATAATGCTGCTGCTATGACCACAGGAATAAAATTTGAATTTTAATTAATTTAAAGCACCACATTTGGCAAGTGGCTTACTATACCAGATCTCAGAACTCAGCAACCCTCAGCAACTCTCAAAAGTAGATGCCAGATCTAGCTCTCTGCCCTAGTCCCCCTGCCTTTTATTATGAAAATGTTTACAATAATATTGGAAGCTTTTAATTTATAAAAAAAGCAGACTGTATAATTATCTCTACCTACTCTAATCCATCAGACATCATTTCTTCCTCTCTTAGCTAGCTTCTTGCTACTGTTGCCACTACATTTGTCCTGCAGTGTGCTAAATTCCAAAGCCTTGGCTCTTCTGTCTCCTGCACTCATCTAACTCATTGATCATTTGCCCACTGTGTGTACAAGTGCTTATAGGGAGGATGCCAAGTAAAATAAAAATCCTATAGACTAGTTCTACCCCAGAAATGCTGCAGACCTTGCACTGATGAGAAGCAGCTAAATTGTTGCCTGAATGTTACCTAGAAGCTAAAATGTACAGCAGATGAGAAAATAGTCATCAGGGAACACATGTGAATGGGCAATTCATTCTCCCTTTTGAGGGCTATGTCTGGAGGCTGAGATCATTTCCGGGATGTCCCTTCTATGTTGACACACTGGGCAAGAAACTTGATTGATGCTAACTTCCCTCTTACATTGACAGTTGAGAAGATGTAGTTGCAGTGGACAGAAGGGATTTTGGATTTGGTTTGGAGACTACCTTACAGCACTTAGTAAAATAATTTTACTTTTGGGGGTGGTTAGAATGAGGGATTGATGCTGACCTAGATGAAGACTGGTTCAATTTCAGGGCCTTGGGATAAGCTGGGACTTTCCATTTCATTCTCCTTTCCTAAACAGGATGGGTTTGGTTTTTAACTTTACAGTGTGCATTAAACAACCAGGTGAGTATAGTTGGAGCAAAAAAGTTTAATGGGTTATCTCTTACTGGTCAAGGAATAAATTCTACGTGATCTCCTTGATTAGAAAGTTCTGAGAACCTCGCTCAGAACTTGCACAAGAGAGAACTGGGTGGTGGATGTGTTCTTCTTTTTCTATTTTTTAATTTTTATTAGTTGCTCAAGACAATACAGTGTTCTTGACATATCATACATTTGATTCAAATGGGGTATGAATTCTCATTTTTCCACCTCCAATTTTATTCCTGAGCCTTTCTGTTAAACCACCTAGACTAACATGATGACTGGTGCTTCAATACACTAGATTTAGTTCTGTTTACATCTGTATGTAGACCAGGTCCAATGTTAATGTCCTATGCTTGTGCATAGCGCTGGGTACTTTTATCTGATATTTGGTGATCTTCCCTTTTTCACCCCATAAGCCCTCTTTCTGTGTTCTGTATTTTAGTGAGTTCCAATAATCAAAAATTACCACATTCTTTGAAAACACTCTCAGTAATGAGACTCAGGCCAGCTTAAGTATTCAAATGTTTGCTGGGGTAGCACTTTGTGTTCTTGGCCACTTTTCAGCATTCTCTATGGTCCTTTGTTTATTCAAAGATACACATCACAGACATGACACTGCCTCATCTGCCTGGCTTAGAAGACCTTGGTATTCAGGCATCTCCGCTGGAACTCAAGGCCATTGAAGTGCTGCGGCGTCATCGCACTTATCGCTGGCTGTCTTCTGAAATTGAGGATGTGAAACCTGCCAAGACTGTCAACGTTTAGTGCCCCTTGAACAGCCTTGATTTCTGGTGTCGTTTGGATCACCTGGCTAGTAAGCAACTTACATTCTTTAGAGGATCCTGTACATAGTGAATAAGATCCTTCTATTAAACATCCAGGAGTAAATTCTGCAGTGTTTTCTGTCTTGATTTATACAATAAGAAATCCCAGCCATTTAAAACTTGAATATAGTTTTCTTTAAATATATATAACAGTGACATTGTATATCATTTATCCTCTGAAATGTTAGAGGATTTGAATTCCCTCCTGTTGAACCACTTCTAGCATATGTTTTAGAAGACTTAGTTTCCCTTTTCATTGCCAAAATATTGATGATCCTAGAGGATATATGACTGACTTTTAGTTTCCAAATTAAATGGGGGTATATGCAATGTCCCTTAAGGAATCTGAATTTATTCATGCTAAGATATTTTTAAATTTTATTTTAAAGGTGTTTATACATTTGGGGGGGGGGGAACCAGTAAGGGTATTTAACAACCTTGTCTATAGACATGGATTCTTAAACTCTTAAGAGTAGATCTTGGATCTATGCTATCTGAGGCCCCCACCCACGCTGTTAGGAACACTTTCACTTGGGTATACACAGATTCCTTTTCAATGCAAAGAGATGCTTCATCCTGTTGTTAGTGATGCTGACTCATACAAAATAGAACTTTTTGCATAATTTGATAATATTGCAGCCAAGATCCAAGTGAATGATTAGTTTAGCATTGGCAAATCCCTCAGCATATTATAGTTAAAAACTTCCATGATTTGTGGCAAAGTCTGTACATCATCCTAAGGGACCCAAGGTTTGTCATTGTTCACTGGATTTCAGTTCCCTGATCTGTATGCCAGGAAGGTAGGTAAAAACCCTGTCCAATTATAGTAATTTACAGAGGAAGGTACGTGAATGTCGAAGGGGAGTTTTCCATCTGTCCTCTCTGCATGTTCCAGAATCGTTTTGTCCTTAAGTGAGCAAGAGTGTGCTCCTTGGATCAGCAGCATCAGTATCACCTGGGAACTCATTAAAAGTGAAGACTCCTAGGCCTTATCCCAGACCTGTTGAATCTGAACCTGTATTTTAACCAGGCTCCTAGAAGGTCTGTGTGCACATTAAAATGTGAACAGAACTGCTGTCCAGCAGAGGTCCTACAGAGATAGTGTGCTTCCTGTTACTAATCCAGGTTGATTTTCAGCTCCACCCCAGGCCCACTGAGTCAGAACCTTGGGAAGGAGGGCCCTGAAATTTTATTTTTATTGTCATGCACACTAATATGTGAGAATCAGTATATTAGGGAAAGGAGACCAACTCCAGCTTTATATATTTTTCTTCAGAATAGATATTTCTTTTTATTTTGGATAATTCTCCCGTTGGCCATAAGCTGATCAGTAGGCACAAATAGGCAGATTTGATTTGAAAGAACTTCTTCAATAGTAAATAGTAATTCTGTAATGTACAAAATACTTAGTTTTTTCTAGCAATGCTATTTCTCATTTATTTTTATCATAATTTATGATGCTACGTATTTTTTTTTCTCTAAGACTATAATTCAACCAGGATATTTTTTCTTAAGTCATGGTTACTGTAATCTCTCTGCACATGTAATCAAAATATAATATAATGCCTTATTTTATAAAAGAAAGGAAAAATACACAATTAAGATAGTAAGGGTTTTTGTTTTGTTTTGGTGGTGCTGGGGATCGAACCGGGGGCCTTTTGCATGCAAGGCAAGCAGGTTACCAACTGAGCTATGTCCCCAACCTAAGACAGTAAGTTAAACAAAACATTAAAGGAAAGTAATATACAGCCTGATAATAGATGTGTGAGCACAGTGACATTGACAGCGAAATGAAGTTGCCAGTGGCTTGCATCCATCTGGGAACCACCATGGATGCTACACTAACAGATACAGACTGATTTGATGCTGGAGTTGGTGTGATTGGTCACTTTATACTGTGAGCTGCATTTTTTTTTTTTCTCCTTGTATTGGCACTTTACTACCAAGACTTTGACTATTTTTTTTTTATTTTGAGGCAGGGTTTAAGTTGTGAGGATAGCCTCAAACTTGTGATCCTCTTGCCTCAACCTCCCAAGTTTCTGGGATTATAGGCATGTACCACTGTCTGTAATAGCCCACATTGCTATTTGAAAGTAATGTGAATTTCTGCAATAGTAAATGACTTCTTGTAAAGTTCAGAACAAAATATAATCCTTCCTAGATTTACACTCTTATAAAACAAAGAATATATTAAGCCCATACCAAAAGATCTTTTATACCTGTAAAACAGATTTTAAGTTGGGATGACTATCAGTTGGTTTTTGAAAATCATGTAATAAGTGTTTCAGTTTTTTATTTTCATATTGTGACTCCATGGTATTTTCACTCTTTCCAGTTCCCTCCCATGGAATGTCTATAGTGTTCTTCAATCATTGTGATAATCAAATATTACACTCAACAGATTTCCAAGGAGTTTATACCATTCCTTTTGGTAGGTGGGGCTATGATCTATGCCATGGAAATCTTTGAAAGGCATTATGCTATACTCTTTTTTTTAAATGAAAATATGGAAATTTTAATAGAATGTTACTAATTTGGTTTAATAGCTTCTATATATGAAGGTGGATTGATTCATGCTGTACTCTTGTCTTGAGACTTGATTGGGATTAGGCAAGGCAACCATGGTTTAAAAGTCTAAAGCCATTTCACCAGAGGTTAGTAGTTCCCTGCCTATCTGCCTGTTATCCAGCACAGCACATAAAATCCTCTGTGGCTTTGCTATCAAGTAGGCCGAGGGCACACTATGCTTTCCCACTTTATTTCTGATTCTCTTCCCTCATTTTTCAGTCATTACACATTTGAAGTTCAGAATACAAAAAACTACCATGGCATCTTTGTATCTGGATGCTAACTACAGATTGAAAGCATAAACTTGCTGTGCATAATTTGCCATAAGTTAATACAATAACCAAATTTTTAATGGGTGGTTTTGCTTGGTTTCACTTCAAGGCCAGTTAGTCCCTCTTATACTGTTCCTTGATCTGAGTTGTCCAGCCTTACTTATCCTCTCATACATCTTCCTTAGACCAATGCTAAAGATTTCTCTTTCATTTCCTTTGTCCCTGAGAAATCATTTTGGTTAGTTTGGGCTATCCAGTGTTAGACCTCAGCTCCAAATCAAAATGCCACACAGCTAACAGACACTGAAGGAAATATTCCCTGGACCTCCATAAATAAAATGTGAACCAGGCTTTCCTAATCATTTCAGTTGAAGCCAAACCCCCTTCTCCTTCACTCCTTATCTCCTTTCTTTCGGAATCTTCATGTTTTCTGTCTTTTAAGGAATACCTAGCTTTTTAATTTTTCCTCACATGTCCAGGAATCTCCACCTGTATCTTGGATCCAGTATCCTGGATCCTTAAGCTGGTTAATTATCCACTTGGAACGATTCACATCCATGTCTCTAGCATTGCATGTTGTCATTTTAGATCAAATGATGCTGTCACAAGCCCCACTACTAAGGGATTTCATCTATTCAACCAACAAGGTAAGGGTTAAGGGAAGGAGTAACCCTGGAATCAGAGAAGCTGGAATTAAGCCCAGTGCTCCAACACTTGTCTATGTGAACTTAGGAATTTTTGAAACTTTCTGAGTCATTGCTGTTCCTTCCCTCAACTATAAATGGGTTGTGGTGAGGATTCCTTGAGATTATAAAGTCCTATCACAGTGCCTGGCCTATAGTACTCAATAAATATTAGCTGCTGATATCATGAGTGACCTGCCTCTCTTCTGGCCATTCTTGTAACTAGGTAATAAGAAAGAAGATAGCACTTCTGTTGCTCAATAATTTTTTAGTTTAATTGGCAGAAAAGTGATATCAAGTCATTGTTATCTCATACAGAATTTTAGAATTCCAGAAGGGCAATTAATCAGTACAGAATTTTTCAAATTATGTAATTTATTAAAGTAATAAAACTAATTTTTTGTTTTTTTTTTTTGTTTGGTTTGGTTCTGAGCATTGAACCCAGGGGCACTTTACCACTGAGCCATATCCCCAGCCCTTTTTTATATTTTATTTTGAGACAGGGTCTCACTAAGTTGCTTAGGTCCTCACTAAATTGAGGCTGGCTTTGAACTTGTAGTCCTCCTGCCTCAGCCTTCCTAGCTGCTGGGATGGCAGACATGCACCACTGCATCTGGCAGTAAAACTAATTTTTAAGCTTCTAAATTCAACCCATAATTTAATTATGTATAAATCTAGTGGATTCAGCAATTGCTTTTAAGGGGTTCTTGTAATTGAACTACTTAAATTTCTTTGGATGTTTTAAACTGTACTTTTAAATTTAATTCTTTTTTAAGCTTTGCAGCTGTCTAGTATACAAAACTTTGTTAAGCACTTAAAAATTCTAATATGATTGATAAAATAGCTGTATAGGCAGTGATTGTAAAGTCTGGCAATCATGATGCTATTTATAAACTTACTATAATTCTCACACATTTCAACTTAAAATCAAAGTCTAAGTTAAAAATACATATATTGGAATCACTAAATGAATTTGTTAGACTCTAAAATGCAAAATTCTTAATCATTACAAATATTTTAAATGCCAGTTTTCACAGTTTATCCCCAGATTTTACATAAAATATTTTTTAAAAAGTTTGAATTACTACATTCTCTATACTTACATTTTAAGACTTTCTGAGGTTGGAGACCTTTATTAACTATCTTAGTCCATTCCTATTGCTATAACAAAATGTTAGGAAGGAAATAAGGGACACCAAGATGATAGAGACAGGGTATTAAAAAGAAGTTGTTGGAGAGCAAGACAGAGAGGAGTCCTGTCCCTGTTTACAACAAATCGCATTACCATGACAACTCCTGCCTCAGGTTTAAATTTTAAAATGACCAATAGAAGTAAAGTGGGCAGTATTCTAATTAGGTTTTCTAAAGTAACCAATGGGGGATGGGGTGTAGAAAAATATTCTAATTGGGTATCATAAGATAACCAATGGGAGAAAATGGGGTAAGGTTCAATCAGGTTCTTGTAGGGAAGAGAACACCCCACAGTTTAGGTTATAGGACCCTGATTTCCAGACATTGCGGCCTTGAGAGCGCTCCCCTTGCACATGCCCGCCCTCTCTCTCTCTCTCTCTCTCTCTCTCTCTCTCTCTCTCTCTCTCTCTCTCTCTCACACACACACACACACACACACACACACACACACACACACCATTCTGTTCTACCTAATGGAGTGCTATCTTTACCTTCAGTAAATCTGTATTCTGTTACTTCTGTGTGTCTCATTCAATTCTTTTTTTGGAACATCAAGGACCTAGACTTCTACTGCACATTCCAACGATAACCAAAATACTTTAGACTGGTAATTTATGAGTAGTAGAAATTTATTTTTCATCGTTCTGGAGATTGGAAAATCTGAGATGAAGTTGCCAGCAGATTTAATATTGGTGAGGGTTGCTCTGCTTCAGTGGCACTTTCTTGCTGTGTCTTCACATAGAGAAAGAGGGGCAGAAGGGCAAATTGTGCCCGGGTTTGCCCTTACGCCTCTTTTATAAGGATACTAATCTCACTCATGAAGGCAGAGTTCTTAGGACCTAATAACCTCCTAAGGCCCAAAGCCCCATAGGACTCTTGTTGTTATTGCCTTAGAGATTAAGTTCTGATATAAATTTTGGAGGGACACAAATATTCAATTGTAGCACAAAAAAAAAGAAAGGAAAAGAAAAGAAAAAATTACCATCCCAAGTGAGTTAGGATTCTCTTCCCAGTGAGGGGGAATTACATACACAGGTTACTATTAGCCAGGTATAAGATGTGGGACACATCCAGGGTGATTCTCTTAATCATAAAGAATGTGAACTGATTTTCCAATTATAGGTGCCATTCCTAAAGGGATTTCAAGCTGTGCCCTCCTAAAGGTATGTTTGGAACCCATATCCTCTGGATTCGGATTCCACATCACCTGATCCTCAAGGCTGCTTTGAGCCTGCAGGACTGTGAACTACCAGATTATTCCATTTCTTTGATCATTGCCGTACACTTGTTATTAAACCTAGATAATTCCATAAATCATTTACCTTCTGATTCTACTCTTAAATTCCTGTCATGTTCTCTTTATCTCAAATTCACCTCACACACTCTCCAACCTATTGGCAAATGTAAGTTTGATTATGGGAGCTTACATGGAAATATATACAATTTCATTCTGAGAATTTAAGGAAAAGTGCATCTCTCAAAGGGTCAGGGGAAATGCCACATTAGAAGGATTTTTAAAGCTGAGTCTTGAGGCTAACTAGGGGAAGCGTATCTGTGTGTGTGTGTGTGTGTGTGTGTGTGTGTATACATACGAAAGAGCCATCTTTGAACAAGGGGGAAAACAAAATGAACAAATGCCCTGAGGAATGACTGAATATGTGATTATCAGTGGGAGGCAGTCCGTGTGCCAGGAGAGGACAGGATTAAAGGGTATAACCTTATCTTGTAGATAATGCAGTGTGATTAAGCTGGTGAACTGCACAGATTTGGCTTCCAATATGAAATCTCACTTCCTAGATGTGAGAGTTGTCAATTCACCTAACCTTTCTTTCTCAGCCTCAATTTCCTTGTCTAAAATGGGGATGATAATAACTACATCATAGGATTGTGGTGAGGAATTAAATGAGATAAGGCATGTAAAATGTTGAGCCTGGCACATGGTCAGCACCAAGTCCATGTGAGCTTCTATTCTGTTTGAGTCCATATATTTTCCCCCCAAGATTTAATAATAATGAAACAGTTGCCATCCTTGAGGGAGGACCCCTATTTCCTAAAGGATGAAAAAAGAACTTAGGGAAAGTAAATTACCAAAACAATAAATAACTGAGTGAGTTTTCTGACCTTTATCTATCTGATGGCTTGCCATGCATGGTGGCACACACCTGTAATCGCAGCAACTCAGGAGGCTTAAACAAGAGGATCACAAGTTCAAAGCCAGCCTCAGCAACTTAATTAGGCCCTAAGCAAGTTAGCAAGACCCTGTCTCAAAAAAGGAATGGGGGATGTGTCTCAGTAGTCAAGAGCTCTTGGGTTCAAACTCCAGTACCAAAAAGTTAAGGATTTAGCTCAGGAGAAAGACATGGTCAGATTTATATTTTAGAAGGTCATGGAGTGAAGGAGAAGTGGAGTGGAGTTAAAGACATGTTTGAAGAAACCTTTGGTGTGAAGGAAAGACCCGAGAGAGAAAATGAAAATAAGAGCTCTCAGTCATAAAGTCTGAGGATGTCAAAAGTAAAACAAACCCAGACTTTGTGGGAAGAGACTTATTTGAAAAGATATTGCAAGGAAGAAAATGGGACTATTATAGTAGAAGAGAAAGACTAGGAAGAAGTCAGAATGCAATTCTGCTGAAGCAAAGGATGGTAGGCTGTTAAAGGATGGGTGAGCAAATGGGAAAGGCCTGGAAGATGTGAGGTCACATGAATTCTGTAATGGTAAAGGGAGGTGATAGGCCATATGAATGGCTTTATCCTAAGAAAAAATAAACTGCTCTTTATAATAAGTTGTTCTGCAGATGGGAGCAAAGTGTGCACCAGAGTTAGGGGTGAAGTTGGGAGATAAGGGTGCTGTTCCTTTTGATGATTACACTATGAAAGAGGAGTCCCAGGTTCTTGAGAGAGTCATTGTTGGGTTGTAAAAGTGTCAAAAAGCTGGGAGAAGGCTGAGGTTGCAGCTCAGTGGTAGAGCGCTTGCCTGGCATGTGTGAGGCATTGAGTTTGATTCATAGCACCACGTATAAATAAGTAAATAAAATAAAAGTCCATCAACAACTAAAAAATATTTTTTAAAAAAAGAAACTGGGAGAAGATTTATATCTCAAAGAGGCAAAGAAAGAATGTTTAGTTACTGATTTTCCAAAGAAAATGATATATAAAAAATGGGAAGTTGGGGTCTAATGTCAGGAAGAACTTTAGATAATTTGATTAGGTTGAAGGGAATGTTAAGGCTTATGGCTGTCTTGGTTAGGAGGACTCGAAGTTTAAGTTTCTTGATGTGAGCAGGAAGTGATGCTGATAGAGAGGGAGGGACATGTTGGGGTGCCTGTCTCTGGAGCAAGTGTAAGGAATAAAATCCCAACACAGATGGGCAATTAGCCTCAAACACCAGGATAGTGTGGGAAGATGGTAATAGTAATATGACAATATATTAAACAAAAGCTCCCCTGAGTATTTAAAATACAACTTTATTTTTTGCTACTCTGTTTTCCTTTAAAATCTCTAAATGATCCAGGCATTATGGAGACACCTGTAATCCCAGCTGCTTGGGAGGCTGAGGCAGGAGGATCTCAAGTTCAAAGTGAACCTCAGCAATTTAGCAAGACCTTAAGCAATTTAGTAAGATCTTGATTCAAAATTACAAATTTAAAAAGGGCTAGGGATGTGGCTCAGTGGTTAAGCACCCTTGGGTTCAATACCTGGCACCAAAAACAAAAACAAAAAAACAAATTTTTATATGAGAATGTGAGGCACATGGGAGCAGGACTTTATACTTGTCACATTCACTGCTGTGTCTCCAGACCCCAGAACAGTGCCAGGCATCTGTTGAGTAAAGGAATGAACAAGGTGGCTGTAAGGAGCATGTGCTGGGACATGCTGCAGTTCACTAAGTTGGTGGCCATAAGGAACATCAGCCATTGAACTGCTTAGTCATGTCTGCTTGCAATTGATAAAGAGCTGTAAGGGACACTAGCTATAGGCATGCTTAGCAATGACTGGTTACAATTGATAAGGGAGCACAGTTCCATGGACATGTGCAAAGAACATACCCAGTTGCAATTACATCACCTCACTGGACATAACAAATGGACATTAACTCTCACTCAGTTCCAAGTTGGTAGATTGGTGTAACCAATCACCAACGTACTCCACCAACTTGGAACTGTATTTAAATTGCTGGTTCTGCCACGTTGAAGAGTTTTGCTCCAAGGACATCAGTGAGACTGGCTGCCTTGCTGTCTGTCCCTGGACTGATTCCACCATTCCCTGACATTCAGCCATTAGCTGGAGAAAAGCACCAAAGACAACGTCTGCTCTTTGGCTGTGAGAAGTCACGTGGCATCAGAGATATTTAGGGGCTCGAGGTTGCCCTAGATTGTGTGATTTGCTTATAGTGTTTAATTAATGTGCATTGAATGCTAGTTGGGGTGCTCCAGCACACCCAACACTTTTGCATTGATTGTTTATATTTGATGATTGGTGTGATCGAATATACGCTTCCATTTAAAGACAATCCGCCTCCGAGTAATTATTAGTGACAGCGAGTAGATTCTTTGGATGCATCAAGGAAGAAAATAAAAATGGAGTAGCATTGGTTTGAGGCACTTAAAATGGATCCAGGAGCCACTATTTTAGACACACCCACACCTTTTACCTGGGCTGCAGACATGTGGCCCACCTCATATGCTCACAGGAAACCAAAGTTTTCTGAAAAAAATTTTGTGTTTGTGCTGGGTATTGGACCCAGCACTCTCTACTCATACTCTCTTAGAGTCCTTTTTACTATTAGTATTTTTAATTTGAAGATAAGCTCTTGCTAATTTGCTGAGACTGACCTCAAACTTGCTATCCTCCTGTCTCAGCCTCAAGCCCCTGAGATTAATCACCATGCCTAGCTCCTGAAATAATGTTGACTTGCTGACTTACAAGGAACTCCATTTCCCCAATTACTCAGAAGCCAAGGCTGTACCCATCCCCTTTCTGACAAGGCAGCTTAACTTTTGCCAGCACCAATTATAATTTCTGACTAACAAGTGATGTAATTTCCAACTACCTTTATATAGTTTAAAGCTATAAATACAGTTGCCTTTTTGTAAAACCTCAGAATACAATCCAAGGCCACCTAAATTTGCTTTCCCAGATTGCAATCCTAATTAGCCCCAAATAAATGTAAATTTTCTTTGTTCTCAACCAGATTAAACTTTATTCTTTTCAATAGATGAACACTTCATCTGACTCTAAATTGTTTTGGCCTTGTTCAAGTAATAACAATTTCAATTCTATAAAAAATAGTTATATAGACTCAATTTGATAATCAGGATGCCAATCTCATGTTAATAATGAAAACTTTAGCTTGGTAGCCTTAAATCTCCTCTCTGCCCCCATCTAGGCTCCAAGAAAATCATGTGTTTGGCTACTTTTCTGTGTTTTCATTTATTTTCCTCACCTGCTTCCCAACTGAGATTCTCCTCTCTCCAACAGAAATGGGGCAAAGGGTGAGAAGAAGTTAAGGTGGAAAAGGGCAGTCTTATGGGGCAAGAGTCTTGGTGGTCAGCAGACTGCCTTCTTAGCAAGAGGTGTTTAAAGCTGATCTTCTGGGAGAAAATGATGATGATTTGGAAAGGTAATTGAAGCTATAGAAGTACATCAGTGTCATTAATAAATTGATAATATTGATAATATCAGTGTAATAATGATATTATCATTGATAATATCAGTGATAATAATCAGTGTCATATTAATAAATTGATAATAAATTGAGAAAGTGTCATTAATAAAACATCATCCATTAACATTTCAGCATGAATGTAAGTAGCTATGTCACAGGAGAGTGGGAACTGAAACTCCCACCTGTGGTTCTTGTGTTCCAACAAAAGAAAATTTAAAGTCAGACACCAAAAATAATGCAGGAGAACTTTATTAGGAGTGAAAGTAAAGTAAAAGCAAAGTGAGTCTCAAGCACAGTGCACTCTCAATAGAGAGTGGGCTGGGTGTGGTGGGGCAGGCCTGTAATCTCAGCAGCTCAGGAGGCTGAGGCAGGAGGATCGTGAATTCAAAGCCAGCCTCAGCAAATGTGAAGCACTAAGCAATTGAGTGAGACCCTGTCTTTAAAATAAAATACAAAATAGGGCTGAGGATATGACTCAGTGGTTGCATGTCCTGAATTCAATCCTGTTACCAAAAAAATAGAGTGAGCCATCTCACGAACAGAGAATGACGGAGGAGACAATGCTGCCTCCAAATTTATTACTGTTTCATGTTTACCAGGGGAACTGGGGACCACTTTCAGCAATCTTCATCAACCAGATGTTCAACTCCTCTTTCTCATATGGAATGATGTACTTTTTGACCTTAGTTGGTCCTCTCTGGAACTATCATGGTGGCCACCTGTGTAGGGAGCTTCATCTGTAAGTCAATCTCATGTCAATGTGGGGACCATGGTCAGTAGCCTGTTGGCAGTTATCTTAGTGTGCCTCCACTACCAAAGGAATCTTCCTTCCCAGACAAGTGGAGACAACCATAGCCATAATTCCTAGCTTCACACCAACCTCCATGGACCCTGTCGAGAGTTCATTAATCTTTTAAACATATTTCCCAATTAGCTCCCTTTGCTTCTGTTTATTTTCTACAAATTAACTATCCCTTTTTTACAAATTAAATTTGCTTTCTCATCCACTTTGAAAGTAGTTTTAAGAAGACCCTAAATTAACTAAAGGACCTTTATGACCTTGCCATGCATTTCACTGTTCATTGCTAGCTACTTCCTAACAGTCACACCTCACTGATAAGGACCTGAATGACCAAATAGGGATTGGTTTATGGAGGTAGCTTGGGTGGGGAATTGAATGGAGGCAGTTGTAAGAAACTGGAACCCAAAGAGGACAGACAGATGGGAGTAGTGAGAACAGGAAGTTAGGGGGATATTTTTATAAGATGGATCCACTGTGCTGATCCCCACATGCTTTCTTTTTCAAGAAGCAATTTACCTGCAGTCCTGCCTGACCACAGTGGACAGGATATATCACTTTCTTCAACAAACTACTGGTTATCTAAAAGAGAAATGCAAGCCTGAAATAAAGTTGTCAACAGGAACCCAAGTTACCCTGAAGGGGGGAGACTTTTTGTGACCCTTTTCACAGACCAGCTCTCAGAACTTAGGGAGATGAAGATAATTGAAATTAGAACCGGTCAACATGGGCCAAAATGACCTACAGTTGTCTTGGCACTTGGGGACTTGAAAGTCTGATGTAATCCTGATGTCAGTCAAAACTTAAGAAATAGACATAGGTTGGATTCTCTGGAAACTTCTCTGGGATGCTCAATAAAACTGGAGTGAAGGACAGGTTTTGTCCTGTTATGCACGAATTCGGGATCCCCAAGAGACCACCAGGGATCAAGATGGATGTAAGCAGCAAAGAGGTGTTTATTGCAAGCTAGCTCGGTCCTCCACGCGCACACAGCGACAGAGGCCCCGAGCTCAAGGTTTGCAGCAGTTTTATACACTGGGGAAGGCAGGGACTTCACATACATCATAGCATCTCTTAGCAAATCATCACACACCGTGGGAAAATCATAAAACAACTCTAAAACATGATTAGCACATTCACTGGCGGGAACAAGTTGGTCAGGGGTGATTGGTTACTACAAGAGGGGGATTCATTTGAACTGATTGGTTTAAGCCATGAGAGGAGTATGAGCTGAACTACATGGTTTCCTAACATATTATCAACCACCATAAACTACTGGGAGCATCATCCCAGGTATTTACCCTGTCTCATGCTTATTGGTGGTTGCTAGGGAGTTGCTATGGGTCCCCACCTAGCCTGACTGAGTTGGGGACACCTGCTGCTCAGATCTCTCCCCTTATTTACAGACAAACATCTCAGCAGGGTGGCTATCTACCTAGGAGTGCTCTGTGGGTCTTTCCATGGACAAGGGTCACATCCCCTTCCTTGGACAGGCTTTGCTCTGAGGTAGAGACTGGTTTTTCAGTCCCTCTCCTCTCTGAGAGGATCCTTTTTTTTTTCCCCCTTGAAAGTATCCCCTTCTTTCTCAGAAAGGGGAACTCATGCCTGTTACTCTGAGCAACATGTCACAAGAATCAGGCTTTGGAGGATGGGTCTTTGTGCTACCTCAGTTTCCCAGAAGCCCCCCTCCCCATCCTGTAAGAGGATAAAGAAGTTGTAAAAGAATTTAGATCATCTAGTCCAACCTCCACATCTTATAATTGAAGAAACTTAAGAAAAACAAGATAAATGAAAGCCTTCTAGCATCCAGATGGGGAGAACAAATCCATTCAGAGATCAAGGAAGTTCATAACTAGGACAATAGAAAATAAAGTGTAGGGGGAAAACTGTGCATTGCTGGGAGTCTAGACTCCATATGAAAACACAATCTTCCTGGCATCTGATTCTGATTCTGTGGAAGTTATTTTACAACTCTGTGAGCTACAGACAACTGGTAGCAGTGCAAAATAATTCTTGCCTATAGAGATGTAAATCAATTTTGTCTAG
Source organism: Ictidomys tridecemlineatus (assembly GCF_052094955.1). Taxonomy (NCBI): domain Eukaryota; kingdom Metazoa; phylum Chordata; class Mammalia; order Rodentia; family Sciuridae; genus Ictidomys; species Ictidomys tridecemlineatus. Next base: position 105,526,321 of record NC_135482.1, on the reverse strand, counting down.
TGGAGATTTGGCTAATTTCCCAGTTCTACCTCCCTGGGTACATTTATTTCGATGTTGCTGATCTTTGGATTTTTTTTTTTTTTTTTACAATTGTAAATGCTCACCTTGATCCTCATTAAAGAGTTGCATAATATCTTTGTTGTGTGTTTCTTTTTATGTCTATTTGAGACTCCCAATTTTTACCTCCATTTCAGAATTACTCTAATAACAGGGACAACAGTGAACAAGGCGACCCACACCTGCTTGCTATAGGGGAAGTTGATCAATGTTACCAGATTGCCAATTGTTCAACAGAAGCTGAAAATCTAACTTTTGTGAATGTGTGAAACCTCTTATATTGGCAACTAATGAAAGCAATATAATGTGTGTTAGAGAAAACTCACCGGTTGTCAGATGTGGACAGTGGACTGTACCATACTTTGAGTTACTCCATGATGTATAGAACAGTAGTAGTGCATAACCCTGAGTTACTCCTTTTTATAAAATAGCAGTTTGCCTTGAGTTCCTACATTCTGAATTTAAGTGCCAAGGTAGAACAATTCTGCACCTTTGATGTACAAGTAAACAATCACCATCTGCCTATCCAACCATAAGGCACAAATTTATTTATTTATTCATTCATTTGTTCATTCATTCATTCATTTTAATAAATAAATTAATAAATCTAATAAATAATGACCACCTGTGAACTTACCAAATTAAATTAGAATAAATTAATTAATTAAATTAAAATGAAAAAAATAAATAAATCTAATAAATAATGACCACCTGTGAACTTACCAAATTAAATTAGAAGCACATGAATGCATGAGCATATCAACCCCATATTTGGAAGATCCAGGCCCATGAGATTATCAAACACACTACAATGAAGAACTCCAATGAAGCAACCCTCTCACCCAAGACCCATAAAAAGAAGAGTAGCCCCAGACAGGTTGCGGCAGCACACACCAACCCATCATCTGACTGATTGGGAACAGGTCTGTCCCTGGACTTCAGCTCAGCTCTACCCTCCTGCTTGATGTTGCCCACCTCGAAACTGTCTGCTCAGGCCGTTTTGGCCTAGAATAAGTTCTGCACTCTGATAGCTCTGCACTCTGAACAAGTTCAGAGTTTATAATGTTATTTTACCACCTGGTTTATGATCTTAATACCTGTAGTTGTCACCAGAGGAGGTCCTGGAAAGGGGAGCTTTGACTTAGGGCAAGTGGGGCCTGTGATATTTGTGATGAAATGGAATTTCAGCCTGTCTCAGGAGAGGCACAAATATTGATTTAGGAAAGCGAGGAATATACATTCAAGGGAGAAAGTGGGTCATCTTGAGAGTGAGAGACAGCAACCTCTTGGTCTGGGAGTTAATATGTTCAGGGACAGTAGCTAGAGGCTGGACTAGAGGTGAAATTGAGGTTGAATTAACACAATTTCATGCCAGTTTTTCTAACACTTGCACATTGGTTTTGTATCATGTTACTTTGAATCATGTTTTTTTTTCCGGGCAAGGACATGGATCAAGGGCATGAGTTAGGTTGCTTATGAATTGCTTGTTTTGCTTTCCAAATGATTAGTGGGTGTTTCCTGCATTCCAACAGCTCATGGGTGCTCCTTTTTTGAGATTCAGTATGTCTTTCTCTGAATCTCCACATTCCTATCTCAGGGTGACTGTTTTGCTTTTGTATCTGCCTTCTGCTTTGCTCACAGTGTAGCCTCCTAAAACCATATGGCCACCTTAACCCTTTCTTAGCCTTTATGTAGCAAGTATAGAACACTGTGTAAACTGTGATGTGTGGTTTGAGTAGAATAGATATTAATAATTGAGATTGGAATAAAAGAACCTGTGACTGTCTGGCTTATGACTACCAGGTGAACAGTGAGTACTCGTGAACTGAAACCAATGAAAGTAATGTAATTTGTGAATTTATTGATATCCAATAAATTCAGACATTATTGTCAAGTAGTAGTTAGAAATGAATAGTGGAATGAGAGCCGATAATGTAGCAGGGTCAAGGGGTTTCTTTAAATTGCCTTTAATGAACAATCAGGTCACTTGCAGAAAAATAACAGGTATACTAACCCTGAGAATAAGCAGATAAAAACAAAAGGAGCCATTTAAGAAATGCATAAAAAGCAAAAATCAATGGGGTTAACTCCTGACAGGGTCTCCTGAGGTCATTGTAAAGTTAAGATTTATGGTCATAGGTTTCTCAATGTATTTCAGCAGATGTATTAAGATGAAGCCTTCCTGGTTATTGACCCCAGCACCTGCATTAACATAGAATTGACTTGTAGATGAAGCTCCTTGAATAGGAGAGTCACCCTGAAAGTTCTGGAAAGAACCAAGGAGGGTCAAAAATCCCCCACTCTACATGAACAAGGAGAAAAATATCTGATTGGTGAAGACTCAGAAGGTAGAACCCAGTTCTCCAGATAAACATCCAACAGTAATATATTTGGAAGTAGAATTACTTTTCCTTTGTTATTTTCTGCTCAGAGACAATCCACTTTCTCTCTTGAGAGTGTTCTTTGCTTGAGTCTTACTTTACTTTTACTCAAAATGAAGCTATCTTGCTTGACTTTTTGTGTCTGACTCTAAATTTCCTTTCATGGGGACACAAGAATTGAGGCTTGGAGCTTCAGTTCCCCACTCTTCAGTGACATGTGCGACATGCTGGCCTAAATTCCACTGAATGCTCCTTATATATCTTCTTATTTTCACTGCACCTTGTGAAGTAAATATCATCACTTGATTTTACAGGACAGTGGTCAATGTGCCAAATGTCAGAGAGTAAATGGCAGCAGCAGGACCTCTCCCAGGTTTTCTGTCCAGCACTGTTTTCTCATGAGCAGTTGGAGATGGAGGAGGACATGACATGCTTTATGGTTGTGTCTGGGCCCACCTAAGTCTGAGAGTCATGTGAGACAGACTGATGCTAGAGAGGGGAACCAGTAGAAATAGTCTGCGTTCCACAGAGACAATATACAGGCGAAGGTCTAATCCGAGAAAGAGAAGCAGGGAGGAGGCTTCACCTTGAGCAGAAGGGGAACAACATGGATTGAGAAATTTAAGCAGGCCAGAGACCCTCACCTAGAATATCCTTGCCTTAATTAAGCTTCTCCACTTGTCAGATCAGCAGAATATCTGCAGAAGGGCACTGTGGTTTGAAGCTTCCTCTTTGTTTATAAATACCAGGTTTGCAAAACAAAAACAAAAACAACCTCCCCTCCCCAAAAACCAAAATCAAACAAACAAACAAAACTTGCAAAATCCTGTCGGTCTAGAGAATGGAACAAAACACGCTTGTCATATGAACCTCCTAGCCCCTTTTCCCCCACACTTGGTATAAAGTTAAAAGAATTTCTATACTGATGGTTCCGGAGGAAGAAATCTTCATCGAGAGCCACCCTTGAACCCTGCAGTCAATAAACCTGCTTCCTGGAAATTCCTCAGGTGTTCAGCCTCTTCCATCCTTCAAAATCAGTGTTGTCTCTCTGCCCAAGGAAGAAAAAAATGAGCCAGCTTTTTATCAAGTGCCTGTGAGTGGGAAAGGGTCTCGTATTCTATGATAATTTCTTGGAGTTTCGGGTGGGAGATTCTGTTAATATTAATTAACACCATCCCACACCTTTGGTTTGACTAGGAGGTAAGAGGCACATTTCATACATTGTGAAAGTGGGGGAGTAAGAAAAGACTTTTAGCAGATAAAGATTATAAATTAAAGCTTGTGAGTGAAAGATTTCAGTGAGTGACAGATGATGAGTTAAGACCCAAGAGTGAAAAAACGTAAGGAAAGAACTGAATGGAGGCAATAAAGAGAGGAGAGACAGCTCAACAGTGACGCAGGTTATTTGGAACAGACCTGCGCTGGGGGACCAAGTGGAGACTGGACCCTCTCTTCTGCTTACGGCCTAGGATAGATATAAGGGCATGAAGGAATGTGGGGATTTTTGTGATTAGGCTGTTGCAAGGGGCTTGGTCCTTGTGGTGTCATTTCCATTCTTTGAGGTGGTCACTGTTCTATGCCAAAGTACGTGTTTTCAGGATTCTAGTTCCAGATAGCAATTTCCTTTTTTCTTTTTATATGATCATGAAGTATTGTCTGGGATTTAGGTCAGGCTGAGTCAGAGTGACTGTGAGGTGACTCTTGTTCTAAGATAGAGGATGATTCAAAATGGCACTGCCTGTGTCAAGTTCTTTCTAACAAGTGGCTAACAAATTATGAGTAAGGCCCAAGAGCTTGTGATAATGTCCTGAAGTCACCTACACTTGGTGCCTATGGTTGATTTGATTAACACTAGGAGAGTAAGAAAAGGCACATTGCATACATTGTAAGAGTAAGGATGTAGGAAGACTTTAAGCAATAGATTATGATTTAAGGCTCTAGAGTTTGCCATTTTGTCCCCGGTTCTTGTTCCTGTCTGTCTCATTCCCCTGTGAGAGATTTTATCCTCCTTATTCTTTAGAGGAAAAGAGGAGGCGGTCTCTGTTTTCTTGTGGCCGCTTGAGGCTGACTTATGGATGGTGATCCAACCTACCATTGATGTTATAAAGTCTCTTACTGCCTGATCTACAGGGCAAGATTGGCAGTACAGGCTCTTAGTCTAGGATTGGTAGTGAGAAAAACAAGCCCATTATTATGGGATTCTCACACAGAGAGACAGGGCACTGGGGCATTCTGCAGGAAGCAGTGTTTTATGAGTGCTGGCACTGGCTCAGTGGATTGTCATCCAAAGACTGAGCACTGAGTGAAGTGGGTATTGTTTTATAGCCCCCCCCACCCACATATACATTTTCTTCATCTTCCCTATATGGTCCCATACTATTTTGTTTTGTTTTGTACCAGGAATTTAACCCACAGGCCCACGGGTGCTTAACCACCGAGCCACGTCCCAGCCATTTTTTGTATTTTATTTAGAGACAGGGTCTCCTGAGTTGCTTAGGGCCTCACTAAGTGACGAAGGCTGGCTTTGAACTTGTGATCCTGCTGCCTCAGACCCCCAAGACACTGGGATTACAGGCATGTTCCATGCCCTAGAGCCCCAGTGGTAACATACATTTTAACTGAATATTCTATACTATAAAATTGTTACAGAGTTGTGATATTGTTGCACACAACAAGATTATAGTAGATTGTTGCAGATTTATGCAGAGTTGTACTTGTGCACCAAGTGTGCCATGCCACCTGCTCTTTGTTTTAGGAGTGAGTGTGCACATGGTTACTGATGATTGGTGTGTGTGTAGTTATTCATGGCACACACATATGTCACTTATCTCTTCATTTTGGAAGAGATCTTACCACATATCCCCCATTGATGCTTGGATCCCTTCAGCATCAAATAGCATCATCCTGATTTAATGGCTTAGATTTCCATAACATCATAACATGCACAACCATTTTAATTTCAACCATAGCCTCCATTAGAGTGGAGACATCTAATAACCAGGGGTGGCAGGCAGAGTAGGAGTAGGCAGGCCCCCAGCATTAAAACAACAACACTTAGGAGAGTTTTAAATTCCCCTAAAGTTGAAAACCATCCTCCACATAATTTCCTGGGGTTCTAGCCTTTTCAGGTCTGGACCAGGATGTGGGTGATCTTTTTCATACAATCTATAATTTCTTCTATGACCTTGCCTTCATCATTGATTTGTAAGCAACATTTGCTCAGGTTAAATTTTCCACATACCCCACTTTTAGGAACAAGCCAAGTGGTTTTGCTAGATAGCATTATGCATTTGAAAATTTTGTTTGGCTAAATAAATTGAGGGCTTGTGTAATCTCATTAGTTATAATTTCAACAGGAGGTTGTAGCCTATCACGTAGATGGGAGTTCAGTATCCAAGGACCCATCCTCTTCCCAGGTGGCTGGACTGTAATAGTGAATTATCTGCTCAGGCGGCCATTCATCATCTTTCCAGGTACAAAGTGCCAGGGCTCACTGCTCTCTTTGGGCCCCTTGGTCTTTATATACTGGGACTCTCAATTGCTCCCCTCTGGCTAATGGAAGAAGAAAAAATGAGGGGTGCATTGTCCCCAGTACACAAGATCTTGATTGGAATCCAGACAGGTTAGCCTAGGCAGCCCTTCCACATATCCAGAAGAGTCTGCCTGGGGCTTGCCATTTGATTTCTATGGCAGCAGTATCCCAGGCTTGTTTGAGGTTAGGGAATTGACGGGGGTGGGGATTTGGTTCTGTGCCATTTAAGAATCTCCATTGCTAGGGAAGTTTTGGCCCAGATAATTAGAGTTCTGTCTATGATGGTAACCAGTTTTCTCTCTTGGGCAAGATATATTTTCCAATAATTGAGGTTTTGAGGAACCAAACCCAGTAATTAAACAGGGAAATGTTTCAATATAGACCTTCTGGGGGGAGTCTAGCTCTTTAGTCTCCCATAGCCATTGATCCCCCATATAGGTTTCTCCACATACATAGCAAGAATTGACGTTCAGAGATTGAACTACTATCTACCAAGACTAGGAACAGGTTTCTGGTTGTGATGGAGATAGGAGGTGGGCTTTTTCTCCATTTCCTCATAAAAGGAATGAAAGAACTGGTGGGAGGAAGACTTAAGTGAAGTTGTGACTTAAGTGAAGTATAGTGTGATTCCTGAGTCAGTGCCCCATCCAACTATGTATATGCCAACTCCGTGGCTGGTTTTCCAACCTGAGTCTTTAGGATCAAGTATAGTGAAATTAATAGGGTCAGGCTCCCACTTTACATTTGGGTGTAGCAATACTCTTTTGAAGAGAGCAGTTTTGCTATTATTCTCCCATATTGTCCATGTGATGTACTCCAAGAGGGACAAAAAGAGCTTGGTATAATCAGTGCATAGGGACCACATGCCATTTGCAGGCTATTGGCATATATACTTGTCATTGAACCTGTGCCTCTTTTCCCCAGATAAGCCTTCACATGAGGTGATGGATCTATGGTGGGTCACAGCAAGTGCTCACATCTTATTCATGACCCTACATGGTTGCTTTAGATTAGTAAGCTCAACTTTGTAAATTAATGGGCCCTATTACAATCACCTTCCCTTGAGCTTCAGACTTCCACCCAATCCTTAGTTGGGGAATTTTGTGGATTGAAACAAGTATATTGATCCTCATGTTGGCAGATAGAATAGATGATCTTATTACGATTGCAGGTCCCTAAGACTGTTCCCTGGCAAGAGAAATGGATATGATAAAGTAGGATTCCAATGATACCTCAGCTTGATCCAGTCATGTGGAAGCATGGGTCACAGGATGAGGGGCTTAAGTCTATCTAAAAACGGGAGCCAGATCAGACACAGCCAATAGCAATGACACATCCTACCAAAAGGAGGTAAAAGACTGCTAACCCAGTGCCAGTTGGCCAGAGTAGTTTCTGCTAATTCTATGGTGAAAATTAAGGCTAAGATTGTGGCAACAGGGAGGAGTACTTGGTGACTCTGCCAAAGCTTTACAGAGAAAAGACTAATACAGAAAATAAGAATAGTCCATTCATCCCAGCAGTCTGTTGATTCCAGAAGCTTCTTCCATGTATAAATTAGTCAGCTTTGGAGGTGACTAAAGCAGGTCTATTATCCTTGGGGGTCTCTCAGAGTGCAGCTTTCTTGTTTCAGATGGTCAGCTTGCACAGTGCAGCTGGATTGGAAATGCACTCCCAGTCATAAGAAGCTAATTTCACTCTGCTCTGATGAATCCAGGGGACCCACCTTGGCTACCTTCACTGCAGTAGGGGTAGATAAAATGACAGTAAAAGGACCCCTCCAAAGAGGTTTTGGGGGTTGTATACTCCATGCTTTTACCCAAACAGCAAAGGGGCGGGCATCAATGGTCAGGTTCGCAGGTAGTATTCCCTAACCTAATGGGGTATAATGGGCCTGGTTGAGCCAAGAGCCTGCATCTGTTGCCTCAGTGTAATATTGCCAATTTCCTTTAGATCTCCTCAGATACCTTTTATAATGGGAGAAGGAGATCTATAGAGAATCTCATAACGAGGGAACCCTGTCTGACTAGTAGAGCTAGACCTAATTCTTAACAAAGTGATTGGCAACACTTGGCTCCAGCATGGGTGGGTTTCCTGACAAGGTTGACTTAATTGTAACTTTAAAGTTCAGTTCTTTTGTTCCACCTTCCTGGACCTCTGGGGACAGTATGCAGTATGTAACTTCCAGGTGATCTTCAACCCCTCTGCCACCAATTGCACCAACTCAGTCACAAATTGCACTTCTACCCAGCCTGAGAAAGTACACACAAAAACTAGCCAATATTTATAGCCCTAGACGTAGGGGAACTCAGTGAAGTCCACAACTATATTTTCAAATAGGGCCCCGCCAACACTTTGTACCCCAGGGGAGGCCTTAGTGGCATGACTTGGATTATTCTGAGTACATGTTTCACACTGTTCACACACTGCTCAGGCTATGCTGGAGAGCCAGGGAATGTAGAAATATTGACCCAGTGTGGCCTCGAGAGCTGTCCAGCCAATGTGGGTTTCCTAGTAGAACTGCTTGACAAAGACTGGGGCTAAAGCCTCAGGAATTGCTATTTATCAATTTACCACCCAGGAGGTAACTAATTTCCATTTTCAGTTTTAAACCAGGTGTTCTCATGTTGTGAGTAATTGGCATCCCATTTTGCCAGTGGACTAAGAAATAGGATGGCCATTAGGGCCATTAGTTCTGTTGCCCCCTGGGGGGCCGTGAACTTTGCCTTTCAGTCTGCTTTATGATTTCCCCCAGCAACTGTAGCATTTCCCCTTTGATGTCCCTGACAATTTATGACTGCCACCTTTTTAGGAGCCCATACAGCATCTAAGAGTTCAAGAATTTCTTTGCCGTACTTTGTCTTTCCCTCCTGAGTTTACTGGGCCCTTTTCTTTATACAAAGTTCCATGTATGTGGAGAGTGGTGAAGGCTTAGAGTCTGTGTATATATCGACATGTAGCCCTAATGTCAGTTGAAGGAATCCTGTCAGCACAATGAGTTCTGCCTTTTGCGCTGAGTTCATTTTGGTAAAGGTTTCACTTCACGGGTGGAATTTAGAGTCACCACAGAATACCCAGTAAGGCATTCTCCTCCTTCCACAAAACTTCTATCATTGGTGAAGTACTCGGCATCAGGATATTTGAGAGGCTGCTCTGTTTAATCTGGTCAGCTGGAAAACATCTCATCCATAACTTCAATGCCGTCATGATCTGGTGGACCTGGCCTGACAGACAGTAGGGTCAAGGAGTTTAAAGTCCTCACTACTTCTAGGTGGGTGCATGGATTTTCACGCAGCATTCCTTGATATCTGACCATGTGCACATTATTCAGCCAATATTGTCTCTCACACACCATTAATGTCAGCATTGAGTGTGGCACTTGGACCATTAATTCTTGTCTCATAGTCAGTTTGTCACATCAGATGCCAAGAGGACCACAGCCACAAGTGCTCATAGGCAGGGTGGCTGGCCTTGAACAAGACGGTCAAGTTGCTTGGAGAGTTATGCCACTGAACGATGCCATGACCCAAACATCTGGGTTAGGACTCTCACTGCAACACCAGTAGACTTGTGTACATTCAGGAGAAAGGTATGGACATGTTTGGGAACCCCAGCCAGGTGCTTTGGTGAAAGCTTGCTTGATTTCCTCAAAGCCCTTTCATTGAGCTTGTACCCATAACCAAGTCTCTGGCTCTCCTTGTGGGCTCATAAAGGGGTTTTGCCAAGATAAGGAAGTTAGGTATTCAGATTCCACAGAAACCTGCAGCCCTGAGGAATCCTCCAACTGTCAGGTTGACAGAACCAATTGAGCAGATGGTCTGTTATCTCTCCAGGCCAAGTTGATGTTGTGCTGAGATATTTGACTTTTTCTTGACAGATTTGGGCCTTTTCCTTTAAAACCTTGTAGCCAGCTTCCCATAGGAAGGTGAGGTATTGTGTCCCTTTCATACAATCCTCCTGCGTCTGTCCAGTCAGCAGTAGGTTATCCACTTACTGGAAAAGCATGTTTGTCCACTAGGTAGCTTTTTAAATCAGAGGCTAACGTGGTGCCAAAAGTGGTTGGAGAATTTTTAAATCCTTGAGGCAGTCTAGTTCATGTCAGCTGGACTTTGTCCCCATTCTCAGAATTTTCCCATTGAAAAGTGAAGATTGGTTGACTCTAAGGGGTCATGTGGATACAGAAGAAGGCATCCTTGAGATCCAGATGTGTAAAGAAGGCAGCTTCAGTGGAGATGAGGCCCAGGAGAGTATAAAGATTAGAGGTGACTGGGCATAGGGTAATGGTGACCTGGTTTACTGCTCATAAGTCCTGAATTGGCCGATAGTCATCAATTCCCGGGTTCTGCACTCACAGGAGAGGTGTGTTCCAGATGACTGGCAAGGTTGGGGGATTCCAAAATTGAGAAGTCTCTCCACATGCCTTTGGATCCCCATCTGTACCTTGCAAGGAATGAAATATTGTTTTGGGGCAGGCTCAGCCCCTGGCTTTAGTTCTACTACTATTGAAGGTATGTTTGGGGTCAGTTCAGGAGAATTAACTTCAGCCCGCACCCCAGTCAACTTGAAAGGAAGATCAAGTCCACATTGTGGCCTCTCCATGAGCCTGTAGAGGAACCACTGTTCTCTTTGTGGGTCTGTGAGAGTCAGGATTTTCACATCTGGCTTTCCTAAGGTCAAGGTGGCTTAACTGTGAGAATTGAAGGTTACTTGGGCCTGCAGGTTTCCCAATAGGCCCTGATACATTAAAGCTACAGGGCAGATTACAGGTATAGTGATTTGTGAATAGCTTTAGGGCCTCTTAAATTGCATTGTCAAAGCAGTAAGAAGGGGTAACAAGGGGGTACCTGTGGCTCCCGCAATAGTGGCTTGTCTCTGCAAGAGAGGACCCATAGGTTGGGTTATCACAGAATGTTCTGCACGGGTATTGACTAGACCATGAAGCTCATGGGTGGGCCCCAATGGTGATTTGGACCAAAGGTTCCCAGGAGCCTAACAAAATGTAGCCTGGTCTATCCTAGTCTTCCTCATTGTTTCCCATGGTGGCCAACCCAACAAAATTGTCCTCAAGGGCTACGTCACTGTGGTGGTAGCCCTTGAGGACAATCAGCCTTGAATCACTCAGCCTCTCCCCTTCATCCAGGGACTGGGTGATAGTCCTCTGACTGTGAGGGATACTCATTCTTCCAATGACTTTCTTGGTGGCAATGAGAATACTGGTTCCATCTTAATCTCACCTTTGGGTGAGGTAGTTCTTCTTATTGACTCTGACTTTGGCCTCAGCTCTGGACCAACCAGATGCCTCTCTAGCAGTGCCCCCAATTTTTCCACTAGAGAGGCGGCAAGCAGATCTAACTTCATCTTCATTCTCTGGTCTGCCTCACGCCAAGCCTCTTGATTTCAGTCGACAGATACTTTTGTCTCAATCTCCAATAGTTGGCTTGCATTCTTTTCAGTGAAGCCCTCTAAGTTTTGTAGTTTATGCCAGAGGTCTCCCTGGGCCTAACTGGCAAAAGCTGCATTAACCAACCATTCAATGATTTTCCTTTGCTTCTAGGTCCAGGAAGGTGTAAAGATGGAAGGCTTTGCATAGCCTCTCATAGAAATGACTTGGACTCTCTTTAGGTGAGAGAAGAATATCTGAAATCCCCGGTCATTATTAGGGTCCCATCAGGGATCTTTCTTGGGCATAAGCCTTGGTATTTATTGTTCCTGCCTGTGGGTTTTCCACCAACCACTTAAAAAAAAAAAGCCTGATAATTTGGCGGTATTCTTTAGTGTTAAACAGAGTCAGAAGTAGCTGGCAGCAATCAGTCCAAGTGGACTTGTGGATCTGAGTAATGAATTTCATTAATCAATCATACCGTGAGACAGTGAGACTTCTCAGGAGGGGGTATGGCTTCTTGTTGTCCATTTGCACCAGACCATCTTGATCACAGTAAATGGGCTCCTGGGTTTCTCTCAGTGGCACTTGCAGGGCCTCTCAGCATCTATTTGCAGGGGGGCTGCCAGTAAGGTACTTCCCAGGGGGAGTATATGGGGTTAAAACTGGTGACTTTTGGATGGCTATGGTCAGGGGAGTTTTGGGTGGCTTTGTGGCAGGAGTGGCCTCAGGGATGTGAGCAGCCTCTGGCAGGTTCCAGCTGTAGTAGGTGTAGAGGGCATTCAGACAGCAGCAGGGGATACAGGGGTTCATATGGTGAAGGAATCTCCTCTGGCACCCCAGATGGAATGGGATTTTGGGATTCTGGTTGGCGTTGGAGAGAGCCATCACCCAAGCTATCATAATTTTACAGTTCTCTTCCAGATAAGCTTTCTGTTAATGTGGCTGAGAGAGGACCATGTTTGGCCAACAGTTAAGGTAAGGGTGAGGTGAGGGTGCCTGGGGTCCCCTATAATAACCCTAAACACCTTGCTAACTTGTTTTTTATCTAGTGACCTCTTTGCGGGCCAACCTACTATGAACTAGGGCCAATATTTTTCACAGAAGGTCTTGAGTTTTCTGGGAGTCAACTTAAGTCCAAAGTCTCTAGAATATCTCTTTTTGAAAATTTTTATTATACACTCTGGAGGTGGGGAGTTTACTCTGTTTGCCACCCATTTCCTTCCCCTAAAAGTCAGCAGTCACATATTAGGAGGAGGTAGAAAAAGGAAGGGAGTGAGCAATCACTTCGTCCCTCTCTGGCTGGTCCCCTTGTGGAAATTTTTCAGACACCTCTTAACATTGGTAGGCTGGTAAAAACCCTGACCCAGACCAGGTTCACAGACCTTGTGGAGAGCCTGGTGCTGCCATAAACCATATGAAATTACCATGGATTCACAGATCAGGACTCCACAGACATTCTAGGCCTAACCTATCTCAGCCAGCACTGACTGGCATTCAAAGTCTGCAACATACCGCCCAGCACCTTAGAGTTGTAGTTTCATCTCATGCAATCTAGACTACTGGGGCAACTCTGGAAGTTGATCAGGCTTCCCTTCTCTCTCTTAGGACAGGTCTAGCTCTTTGACGAAGGTTCCAACAGGTAGAACTCCCTGAGCTGGTTCCTGGGGCCCTACCAGATTTCTTTGTGCTCCGGGAGTCCTTGCTGCTGACAAGCTGAGAGGATTAATCCCCTAAGGATTAATCAGCCTGCTAGTGCTAGGTGAGATCACCTTCTCTGGCGTCCTGGGATCCACACCCTGGTGACAAAGGAAGTATAATTACAGCCTCTGACTCAGACATGAGCCCCTAAGAAATGCTGCAGGATTCTCACAAAGAGAGACAGGGCACTGGGTTGTTAGCAGAAAGCAGTGTTTTGTTAGTGGCTGAGCATTGACCTCAGCAAGCATTGTCTTATATAAGTTGTCTTTGTCTTCCCTATATGGTAACATATTTTGATTAGGCATTCTATACTATAAAATTGTAACAGAGTTGCAACATTGTCACACACAACAGGATTATAGTGGAGTTGTGGCAGATTTATGGCAGAATTGCTCCTGCACACTGTGCCACTCTGTCTTCTCTTGGTTTTGGGGCACAAGTGCAGATGGTTACTGATGGTGAATGCACATGGTTATTGATGGTGCATGTGCTCATCAGTTTTCTCTCTGTTCCAGGAGAGGTCTTACCATATCATTGATCTTTTCAGTCAAACCAGAGAAACTCTGCACCACCTCCCTCCACCTTCACTGCCTCAGTAGTTATTTGTACTCAACCTAGGGGAACTTTGCTGCTACAAGAGAACAAAGGGAAGTGGGGACAACTAAAAGATACATTTCTTTAAATAACCCAATAGAAGATAGTAAGGTTGGCCCTGGCCAATGAGTAATGATTAAGTATCCTCTTTCACCAGTAGTTGTTTGCATTAAAGATTGTGAGATCAACCCTTATCAAATGGGCAATGATCCAGTAGCTTTCTGTCAGGGATAAGGCTGAGCACACTGCCTGTTCAGTGTGCCTGCTTTAGGTTTTGATAGCTGTGTGCCTATTAACACTTGGAAGTAAACTTCTCGCCTTGTGGATGGAGCTGATTAGTCTCTGAAGTGTTTATTTTGGCTCCTGGGGTCTATGACCCCCAATATTTCCAACAACTCTGGGATCATATTCTCCAGGACAGGGCCCATTCCTTGTCCCAAGGAGATGCATCCCATTGCCTCATTGCAATGTCCTTCAGGACTCGGAATTTTGTCCTGCCTGAGCAGAGAATGGACATGAGATGGTGAAATAAATCTCTTTCAGCATGGCAAGGGAAAAGGGCCCAAGGAAAGAAGTTTCCCCATAATCAGGCAACCCTGTGCACAGGCCAAGGTGGGGCAACACCTTGGAGGTCAGGACCGGGTTAAGTAAATTATCAGGTGACAACTCAACTTGGGACTACCCTTGTGGTTGGGAGATTCAGAGGACTGATGGTGAGTGTGCTTGAGACATGTTGGGTAACTCCAAGCAAGTGTGGAGTCTTGCTCTGTGGTTCCATGGTGGTCTTGTATAACTCAGGGCAGAATCAGTTGGGTGATTGATTCCTAGTTGGGGCTATATATTTACCCACCAGTGTCAAGAGACACCCAACTTTTCCCTGAGGGAAGCAGCCAGAGATAGGCAAAGCTCAAGAAATCAGGAGTGAATGATTTCCTCCATCATTTGTTGGGGGAATGACTTTCCATCTGGGTTATATCTGGTTCTTTTTGTTACAACTTTAAAAATGGGAAAGAGCCAGAAAACAGGGAATTCCTGAACAGGAGAAACAAAAGAAGCCTATACCCCCAGACAGTTCCACTTGGATTCATGCTTCCTTAATGGGCTGAGAATCCATGGACTAAAGCCAAAGCAGTTAATGATTAGATATTATTGTTTTGTCTGGATTCAGGAATCCATCTTAAAATCTTCCATCTCTTGGTCAAAGTTCGACTCAGACAAAGATTGTGTCTGTCAATTATAGATAGAATTTATAAATGATAAGAACCCAGGGAGCCAAGAGGAAAGAGATGATGTTCTTTGTTGCTGCTAGGGACCCATCCTTCTCTATCCATTACACACTCCCCCAAACCCCATTTCAAAATCAAAAGTCAAAATGAAGGGGAAAAATGGTCAAAAGTGCCCTTTGTATGAGTTTTTGCCTCCTATGCTAAAAATGCCAGTTTTCTTGTATTCTTTAACTGCCTACCTGATACGCATCTAAAATGTGAGCTACATGAGCAGGTGCCCAAATTAGTTTGAGACCAGAAAAGTATCACTTTTAAATCCAAGCTGCTGTGGGACATAAAAGACTCTTTTTTTCTTTTCTTATACTCTGAGATTCTGCTATCAGTAAGCTCCTCCCTAATGTTAGATAGAAGGAGGGAATTGAGGGGATCTGGAAAAGCTGGCTAGACCACGTCCGGGACCTTTTAAGGATGCTTAAGAGGTCTACATTCTGTCTTGGGACAATGCAGGCTTTCCCCCAAGCTGTAGGAGTCAGCTCTGAAAGGGAGCCTGATGGACCCAGGGGGATGCCCTATATCCTGTGGCTTTCCTCTTCTCTCCAATTGGGCATAAGGAAGGAAAATAGAAAGATCCCATATATACAAGTCTACTACACCTTGAGAATCTTTAACTGAGGATTTCATGAGCTCTCCCATTCATTAAATAGCTGGACTGACTCTAGTCAGTTGCAAAAGTGTTCTCAGGTCTGACGAAGATGTTCCACATGCTTGTTTACTAGAGTAATTATGGCTATGTCTTTTTTTTTTTTTTTTTTTTTTTTGTTCCAGGGATTTAACCCAGGATCACTCAACCACTGAGCCACATTCTGGCCCTTTTAATTTAGGATCTTGCCAAGTTGCTCAAGACCTTGCTAAATTGCTGAGGCTAGCTTTGAACTCAAAATTCTCCTGTCTCAGCCTTCTGAGCTGCTGGGATTACAGGCATGTTTCACCGTGCCTGACATGTTTTGTTTTAGAACATTTTTTTTTGAGCTCATGCTTTTTGTTGTAAATTCAAGCTTGATTTTGCATGCTTAAATTAGTATTCTTTTTTCCAATCAGTCTTGTTTTATCAAACCATAGAGTTGTTGTTTTTAAGTCATCTATCTGCTTTTCTTGCTATCTTTATAGCAGGAATTAAGAAATGGATTAAGAAATTAAGAGATGGATTCAAATGCCTTTTAGTTCATGTGACTTAAAACACTTTAAGAGTTTTTATGTATCCTGGAGATTAATGTTCTATCTGAGGTGCAAGTGGCAAAAATTTCTCCCATTCTGTAGGCTCTCTCTTCATGCTTTTGATTGTTTCCTTTTGTGTATAGAAGGTTTTTAGTTGATACCATCCCATTTATTGATTCTTGACTTTATTTCTTATGCTTTAGGTATCTTGTTGAGGAAGTCATTTCCTAAGCTGACATGATGGAGTGTTGGGCCTACATTTTCTTCTTAGTAGATGCAGAGTCTCTGATCTAATACCTAGTTATTTGATCCACTTTGAGTTAGTTGAGTTTTGTGCAGAGTGAGAGATGGGGATAAATTTCACTGTGCTACATGTGGATTTTCAGTTTTCCAAGCACCATCTGTTAAGGAGGCTATCTTTTCTTCTGTGTATATTTATGGAGCCTTTGTCTACTATGAGATAACTATATTTATGTGGGTTTGCGGCTATGTCTTCTATTTTGTTCCATTGGTGTTCCTGTCTGTTTTGTTACCAATACCATGCTGTTTTTGTTACTATAATTCAGTAGTATAATTTAAGGTCTGGTACTGTGATACCCCCAGCTTCACTTTTCTCACCAAGGATTGCTTTGTTTATTCTGGCCTCTTATTTTTCCAAATGCATTTAATAATTGCTTTTTCTATTTGTATGAAGAATGTCATTGGAATTTTGTTGTTGTTGGGTTTTTTTTGTTGTTGTTGTTTTGGGGTACTAGGGATTGAACTCTGGGGCACTAAACTCCTGAGCCATATCCCCAGCCCTAGTTTGTATTTTGTTTAGAGACAGGGTCTCACCGAGTTGCTTAGTGCCTAACTTTTGCTGAGGCTGGCTTTGAATTTATGATCCTCCTGGCTCTGCCTTCTGAGCCGCTGGGATTATAGGCATGTGCCACTGCCCCTGGCCATATCATTGGAATTTTGATAGGAATTGCATTAAATCTGTATAGCCCTGTTGGTAGTGTGGTAATTTTGATAATATTACTTCTTCCTAACCAAGAACATGGGAGATCTTTCCATCTTCTAAGGTCTTCTTCAATTTCTTTCTTTAGTGTTCTGTAGTTTTCATTGTAGAGGTCTTTCATCTCTTTTGTTTGATTGATTCCTAGATGATTTTTTTTTGCTATTGTGAATGTGATAGTTTTCCTAATTTCTCTTTCAATTGACTCATCACTGGTATATAGGAACTCTATTGATTTATGGGGGTTAATTTCATATCCTTCTACTTTGCTGAATTTATTTATGAGTTCCAGAAGTTTTCTGGTGGAGCTTTTTGGGTCTTTTAAATATAGAATCATGTCATTGGCAAATAGGGATATTTTGAGCTCTCTTTTCCTATTTGTATCCCTTTAATTTATTTCTTTTTCCAATTTCTCTGGCTAATATCAATTACTATTTTGAATAGAAGTGGTGAAAGAGGCCATATTTATCCTGTTCCAGTTTTTAGAGGGAATGCTTTCAGTTTTTCTCAATCTAGAATGATGTTGGCCTTGGGTTTAATGGATATAGCTTTTACAATGTTGAGGTATGTTTCTACTATCCCTTTTTTTAAATACCTTTATTTAGTTTGTTTCAGTGGTGCTGGTGATTGAACCTAGTGCCTCATGTATGCTAGACAAGCACTCTACTATTGAGCCACAACCTCAGCCCCTATCCCTAGTTTTTCTAATGTTTTAAACATGAATGGGTGCTGTATTTTATCAAATGCTTTTAATGCATCTATTGAGATAAATCACGTGATTCTTTTCTTTAAGTTTATTGATGTGGTGAATTACATTTATTGATTTCCCTATGTTGAACCAACTTTGCATTTCTGTATGTTGAACCAGTTTTGCAAGTGGGAATGAAACCCACTTGATCATGGTACACTATCTTTTTAAATGTGTTTTTATATGTGATTTGCCAGTATTTTATTAAGAATTTTTGCATCTATGCTCATAAGAGGTATTGGTCTGACTTATCTTTCTTTGATGTATCTTGGTCTGGTTTTTGGTATCAGGGGATACTAGCTTCATAGATTGAATCCATCTGATTCTGGGCTTTCCTTTGTTGTAATTTTGATGGCATCTTCAATTGATCTGCATAAATTTTCTATGTCTTACTGGTTCAATTTGTCTCTAGAAATTTGTCAATGACTTCAAGATTTTCTGTTTTTGGAGTAAAAGTTTTCAAAATAACTTCTAATTATCCTTGTAGTTTAGCGGTGCCCATGGTGATATTTCCCTTTTCATCACAAATGTTAGAAATTTGAGTTTTTTTCCCCCCTTTCTCTCGGTTAGTCTGGCTAAGGGTTTATCAATTATATAGATATATTTTTAAAGAAACAACTTTTTGCTTCATTGATTTTTTAGTATGTCAAAATATACCCTACTGTCATGTATAACTAAAAAGAACAAATTAAAAATGCTTTTAACAGAACTAACATCATCAAAATGGCGATATTACCCAAAGTTCTCTACAGGATTAATGTGATGCCAATCAAAATCCCAACGGCATTTCTTGTAGAAACAGATAAAGCAATCATGAAATTCATATGGAAAAACAAAAGACCCAGAATAGCAAAAGCAATTCTAAGCAGGAAGTGTGAATCTGGAGGTATAGCAATACCAGAGTTCAAACTGTACTACAAAGCAATAGTAACAAAAACAGCATGGTACTGGTACCAAAACAGGCAGGTGGACCAATGGTACAGAATAGAGGACACAGAAACCAATCCACAAAAGCACAACTTTCTTTTATTTGATAAACGGGCTAAAAGTATACAATGGAGGAAGGATAGCATCTTCAACAAATGGTGCTGAGAAAATTGGAAATCCATATGCAACAAAATGAAACTGAATCCCTTTCTCTCGCCATGCACAAAAGTTAACTCAAAATGGATCAAGGAGCTAGGTATCAAATCAGAGACACTGTGTCTGATAGAAGAAAAAGTTGGCTACGATCTACATACTGTGGGGTCAGGCTCCAAATTCCTTAATAGGACGCCCATAGCCCAAGAGTTAATAACAAGAATAAACAAATGGGACTTACGTAAACTAAAAAGTTTTTCCTCAGCAAGAGAAACAATAAGAGAGGTAAACAGAGAGCCTTACATCCTGGGAACAAATTTTTATCCCCCACACTTCAGATAGAGCCCTAATATCCAGAATATACAAAGAACTCAAAAAATTAAACAATAAGATAACAAATAACCCAATCAACAAATGGGCCAAGGACCTGAACAGACACTTCACATAGGAGGACATACAATCAATCAACAAGTACATGAAAAAATGCTCACCATCTCTAGCAGTCAGAGAAATGCAAATTAAAACCACCCTAAGATACCATCTCACTCCAGTAAGAGTGGCAGCCATTATGAAGTCAAACAAAAGGGCACACTTGTACACTGCTGGTGGAACTGCAAATTGGTGAGGCCAATTTGGAAAGCAGTATGGAGATACCTGGGAAATCTGGGAATGGATCCACCATCTGACCCAGCTATCGCCCTTCTCAGACTATTCCCTGAGGATCTTAAAAGAGCGTACTATAGGGATACTGCCACATCAATGATCATAGCGATACAATTCACAATAGCTAGACTGTGGAACCAACCTAGATGCCCTTTAATAGATGAATGGATAAAAAAATGTGACATCTATACACAATGGAGTATTATGCAGCACTAAAAATGACAAAATCATAGAATTTGCAGGGAAATAGATGGCATTAGAACAGATTATGCTAAGCGAAGCTAGCCAATCCTTAAAAAACAAATGCCAAATGTATTCTTTGATATAAAGAGAGCAACTAAGAACAGAGCAGGGAGGAAGAGCATGAGGAAAAGATTAACATTAGACAGAGACGAGTGGGGGAAGAGAAAGGGCGAGAGAAGGGAAAGCATATGGAAATGGTAGGAGACCCTCAGTGTTACACAAAATTACATAGAAGAGGATGTGAGGGGAAAGGAGGGAAATAAGGGAGAGAATTGAACAACAGCAGATGAGGTAGAGAGGGAAGATGGGAGGGGAGGGGGGATAGTAGGGGATAGGAAAGGCAGCAGAATACAACAGTCACTAATACGGCATTATGTAAAAATGGTGAATGTGTAACTGATGTGATTCTGCAATTTGTATTTGGGGTAAAAATGGGAGTTCATAACTCACTTGAATCAAACTATGAAAGATGATATGTCATGAGCTTTGTAATGTTTTGAACAACCAATAAAAAAGCATACATAAAAAATGCTCTTAATTTACAACAATAAAAAGTCTTTCATATTACCTTTAAAATGATATATTTTATTTTATAAGTCACAGCAGTAGCTTGTACCATCTTCAAAAATGGCAGTTTACTGATGTGCTTATGCTCAGAAGGAACTTGGTGGGCAGTCTAAGACTATTTCAGCTGCTCTGAGCACTGTAACATCCTTTCACAAAAAGATGCCAATGTAGTGCTTTACCATTTGTAAAAACCATTTAAGTGATTATTCTATTTATATACACAGATACCTTTACTCTCAGTGGGATGAACAAAATCTAGTTTTGTTACAGTGCTACTGGAGGAAAAAGAAAAGTGCATAGAAAAATCTTTAGAAAAATCCTTTAAGAAAAAGTTCAATTTAAATTAGTTAAACAAATAAGAATAAATATGCCCTTAAAATTAGGAAACCACATTTTTTTTTAAGGTGGTTAGGCCATCTATAGAGTGTTGATTTCTAGAAAATGTTTGAAGTGTAATATCCATTGCTTCTAGGATTTTTCTTCAGCAGGAAAAGATGGCATATGAAAAGGACTTGTAGAGTCCATGTGAAGTCCAAGGACCAAGCCACACACCAGAACGTCATGCAAGAGGTTTATTGCCTGTAACATGAGGTATTCATACAAGGCAGCCCCTCCGAGAAGAGAAGCAGCTTGTGCTTACAGAGCAGCTTTACACCTGTAAGAGGAATCTCATAAACTGCTTAGGAGTTTAAGCTGGGGTGGGGTTGATTCTAAACTGTTTAAGCTGGGGTGGGGTTGATCATTTCAGCAGGCACATGTTCTTACAGGAAATTAAGCAGCATTGCCTCAGAACTGAAACTTTGAAAACTCTGGATAAAATTGCTCCTGACCAAAAATGGAGAATCTGATGACAACATTGATCTGATGCCACCAGCGTGTACTGTCAACTAAACTTTTCTGATATTTTGGATTTCATGGGTAGCCTAAAGTTAGTAGTTAAAAATGAGTAAATAAGATTTAATATAAATGGGATTAATCTTCATCAATGTGTTTGTTAGAGGAGCCATCTGATTAATATGCAAAGTTAAAATACTACAATATCAACTGCTGAATATAAGTTCAAGTAATTTTGACTTCTTAAATTCCATGAGATAATATATATTTTAGCTTATTGAATTGTAATAATGGTCCACTTTACCTTTTGACTATAGCCCTCATTCCTCTGAGGCTTATTTTTAAAAGGACCTGTTTCTTTCTCTCTTCTTCCTTCTTCCCTTCCCTAACAAGATTAGGTAGACAATCTATTTTTCCCCTAGTTAACTATCCTTGAACACACCCATCACAGGAAGGAGATATCTGCCAGAGGATCAAGTGAATATCTAACACACCATCAGGGTGCTCTGGGACCCTCTTACTAGAGCACACCTGGAATGCAACCCTTGAAGAGTTCCTTAAAAAACACCCTGAAAGTTTCTCCTGATAGGCAGAATCACAGCCTCAGGGACAGGAGTCCCCTGTGTTTCTCCTTTGCTACCAAAGTAATAAACTTCTTTCTTTTTCTCAAAACCATGCCCTTATTATTAAGTTGGCATCAATTGGCTTGGAGATAGGGACCGAGCTTTCGGTAACAGAATGTGTTTTTATAAATTGGTAAATGAAAAAAGAGTTTAAGATTGTTTTGTTTTTGGATCTTCACTAAAAGCAAGGTTCCTAAGAGTTAAAATTCTAACAGGTATAATTTTATATGCAAAGTTACAAAAAAGTTTCAGCTGTGGTTCAATTAAAATACTTTAAATAGCAAAGCATTTTATCTTATTAAGAGGAGTAATTGGGAAAAAATCCAGAAATTTCATAAGGATGTTTCAAAATATAAATTTAACAAAAGAGCCATCACCTAGAAAAGAGAGATATAAGGAAGTTATAGGTATGGAAAAATAAAGAAGTTATAGAGTGTTTGTGGAGGATAAATCTCAAAAAGTTTGTGTGTGATCAAGTTGGCTATAATTAGCACAGTTAGATGAAGTTATTTAAGGCCCCCACCCCAGATCAAATATTAATGTACTGATATAAACCCAAATCTAATTCTCTATGTGTAGGTTTTCTTAGAAACATTGATCTGTTCTCATCTATTTGCCATTTTTGGTCAGGAGCAATTTCTTGGTCAGGTAATTTTTTGGTCAGGTGATTTCTTGTGTCTGTTAGGTTTTATTATTTAGAGGAACTACTCTTAAAGGAATTAGGGGTTGTACAACTCTGGTTGTACAATCTAAACAACTCTTTGAGATTATTACACTGCACTATGGATTCTAATTTTTTCTTTAAAAGTTAAACTTGGATAATATAAGGACGTCAGTGTAATTGTGATGCCAACTGTTAGTGACTTCTTTGTATATTAGATGTGTTCATGTCCTCCAAATATGAAAGTCTTTTAAAATGTAAAGCTTAGGAAAACACTTTATTGAGCTGGTGTTTTCCAAAGTAAAGTTGTCTGTAGCAATAGTTTTTTTCATACTTATATAGAAATCACAAATTTAGTTGTGGAGTTATTATTGCCATTTAATATTTTACAATCAGATAAAAATAACCTGTCATCAATAAATTATATATAAAATGTTGGGTTACTCTTTACGCTGGAATGGGGATTTAAATGTATTTGGGGAAGTTAATAAGGAGAGCCTGGGTTGTTTAAAAGTTGACAATGTGGAACATGTCCACAAAAAGAAAGATAGGAACTCTCTTAGCTTTTGTTTGATTCATGTTTCAGATGTAATGTTGTATTGGGTTAATTGATATTCATATAGACTCAGGAAATGATTTATAAGAACTTTGTAAAATGATATTTAAGAGGCAAAGATCAGCTTCAGACACACACACACAAAAAAAACAAAACAAAACAAAACAAAAAAATCCCACTTTACCTAAGATTTGTCAACACCCCACCTCACTAAGTTAAGACTCTGCCTCTTCCTTTACTCCTTGTTAAGATGGTTCCAAAGTAGGCTGGAATCAAACTCATTCAATGTGAACTCAAGGCCTCCTAGCTCAGACTTCTCCCCTTGACTTTCCAGCGCACAGGTTTCATCCTGGAGATAAAGTCCTCATCAAGACCTGAAAGGAAGAAACCTGTGTGGGAAGAACCTTTTGTTGGGTTGCTGACGACTGAAACAGCCATCCGGATAGTGAAGGAAGGAAGGACGCACCACGCTGGAGTTGAAAAGAGTCTGATTTCAGGCTATGATTGGACTGTCAGCTCTGGTGCTTCTGATATCAAGCTAATTTTTAAATGCACATAAAATAACCCAAATTTTATGTTCCTTTTGAGCTTTCAAGGGTTTCTACTTGCTCTTCTGATTTTCTTCTGTGCTACTGGTCTATCCACTGTTGTTCCAGCTGATTGGTCATTTTGAGGAAAATTTTTGCTCTGTTTGGTTTTTCCAGTGTTGACTCTCTGGTTTCAGGCAATAATGGACACTTTATAATCAACATAAGCCAAACAACAAACCTCAAACCATTGAATTTGATGGCTGTTTGGTAATCTCTTGTGGTCATCTACAGGTCCAAAGACAATTAACTGCTGTAGACAAGTACATTTGTCCCTACCAAATAGGGTTGGACCCTTGTGGATTTTGGAATGATATCTGGTGGACCACTCAATATCAGGAGTGGACATTCCCATCTTGATCCACCAGACCAGGGGGCGGGTATTCCCCCACAGCTCAGTTCCTCCCTTATTGAAACAAGATAACAGTAGTCAGAACTGCTCCACCTAACTACAAAACTAACAAGGGCCTTGCTGGAAAATTGTCCTTGCCTTACAACCCCTTCTCTCTGGATCTGGAATTTCGTTCCCTAAATTTGGATTGGGAGCAGATGTAACTGGGAGAAACCCTTTGTGACTTTCCAGATTATCTGTGTGCTAACCCCTTCCCTCAATCCAACCACTCTAAGCCCCACCCCCCAAATTCTACCCTTCCAGAAAATATTCTCAATGTTCCCAGAAATGATCCTGCCAAAGTAACTATGATAGAAGTTAATGACTTAAGCCAAACAATTCAAGTAGAAACAGGATATGGATAAATAAACAAATGCCTGATTGAATGGATAAAATATTCCTTTTGTACCTTAAACAAAAATGACAGTTATGCTTGCCCAAATTGTTCCGTTCTGACTAGGATAGTTGTCTGCTCCTTCAGGAACATGCTGTATGTTGCCCTGTTTTAGGATGCCACAGCTTGGGGCAATAAGTCATGCATGACTTTGTCACTACTGTTTTCTGCAAGTCCTGTGGGTCAGCCCCTAAGATCATATGACCTCCAGATAAGGATGCCAGTTTCACCTTGTGTTTCACCAGGTGTGGGGAAAGACTGATGTCCATGGAAAGGTGACAGGATGCAGTGAAAGCCAATCCTTCAGAAGTTTGGGCAACGGCAGTGCTTTGACAACCCCAAGAGCAGACGCTCAGTGGTACAGTGGAGGATCATTACTAAGGGTCTTGCTGGGAAATTGGAGTGAGACCTGTAAGTTGGTTCAATTGGCAATCCCCTTCACCCTGGAATTTTTAGTTCCATCTAAAAGCAGATGAGCTACTTGATGCAGGTCAGATTTAAAATCACCTCAAGGTTCCACTTACCACCATGTTTAATAGATTTAGGGGTCCTCTGTGGAGCCAAATGAGTTTAAAGCTAGAAACCAAATGGCTTCAGGGTTTGAGTCAGTACTATTCTGGTGGTCAACTATAAATAAAAATGGGCACTGGATTAATTATATGTACAATAATCAAATACATTTGTCAATTACACTAGGGATGCTGTTAAGGGAATTGTAGAACAACTAGATGCACCTCTAAAATGACTTGGGAAAATTGATTAGCAATAGACATGATGTTGGCAAAGAAAGGAGGTGCCTATGTCATGATAGAGGTTTGATGTTACACCTTTCTTTCTAATACCACAGCTCCAGATGACATCATTCCCAAAGCTTTATAGGAACTGACCACTCTAGCTAATGAATACGCAGAAAATTCTGGAATCAATGACCTTCCTTTTTTTTTTTTTTTTTTTGTACCAGAGATTGAATTCAGGGGCACTTAACCACTGAGCCTCATCCCCAGCTCTCTTTTGTATTTTATATAGAGACAGTGTCTTGCTGAGTTGCTTATGACCTTGCTAAGTTACTGAAGCTGGCTTTGAATTTACACACAATCCTCCTGCCTCAGCCTCCTGAACTCAATGCACCTTTTCAAGCCTGACAGAACAGTGGTTTGGGAAATAGAATGACTTCTACTTTTACCTCTTTTATCATCACTGTTGGAGCTTTAATTCTTGTAGGTTGCTGTGCCATTCCATGTATCAGAGGATTGCCCAGAAACAGACTGAAACAGGACCCATCACCTTATAATAAAATATTCTTAACAAAAGATCCAGAATATCAAAGTTAGAAAATGCTACAAGAATTTGAAGAAAAGATGGTGTAATAAAACACGAGGGGGAAATGGAGAAAAAGAAGCCCATTGGTCTTTTCTGTCAAACCAGAGAAACTTGTTTTAAACCCCCTCACTTCCTGACTGCCATCTTCTTACAATTATTGTCTATCTTTCTAAAATCTGCTCCCTCCCTCCCACCTTCACTTCCTCAGTAGTTACATATGTGTCAAAAGGCACTCAACCCAGGGAACTTTCCCACCATAAGAAAATGTAGGGAAGTGGGGACGCCTAAAAGACACATTTCTTTAAATAATACAATAGGAGATTGTATAGTTGGCCCCATCAATGAATAGCGGTTAAGTATCCTCTTTCCCCAATAGCTCTTTGAGCCAAAGATTGTGTTACCCCTAACCAATGGGCAAAGACCCAGTACCCTTGGTCAGGGTAGAGGTTAAATAGAATGCCTGCTTGACGTACCTGCTTTAGTTTTTATTGCTATATGCCATTCTGTGTGTGTAAATAAAATTCTTGCCTTGCCAACAGAGCAGATTAGTTTCTGAGTGTTTGTTTTGGCTCCTAGGGTGCTCAGGACTCCCAATATTTCCAACAGTTAAAGACAGACATGAGTGACGGGAACATGAGGTTAAGGGAATAGTTCTGTAAGGTGGGCCCACTGTGCCGACTCCCACATGCTTTCTTTTCTATGAAGCA
Source organism: Ictidomys tridecemlineatus (assembly GCF_052094955.1). Lineage (NCBI taxonomy): Eukaryota > Metazoa > Chordata > Mammalia > Rodentia > Sciuridae > Ictidomys > Ictidomys tridecemlineatus. Next base: position 105,499,867 of record NC_135482.1, on the reverse strand, counting down.
GTTTACCTGCAGCCCTGCCTGGCTTAAGTCTATTTCTCAGCAAACTACCTGCTACCTACAGGAGAAACACAGGCCCTAAATACTGTTAAGAATACAAGTTACCTGAAGCTGAAGTAGGGGTGGGGCCCTTTGTGACCCTTAACACAGACCGGATCCCAGAACTCAGGGAGATAAGGATAATTCCCCCTGACCATAAAATTTGTAAGAACAGACTCCAATTAGAACTAGTCAGCAAGGGCCAAATCACTTTGACAACCTAAAGTTGTCATGGCACTGGGGACTTGAAAGTCAAGAGGTGGACTTGTGTGGGACTCTGTGGAAACTTCCCTGGGACCCTTAATAAAACAGGAGGGCAGAAGAGGCACACTGTTCCTGTCCTCTCTGAGAGGACCCGCTCTCTCCCTTGAAGTGTCCATTTTCCCTTTCTCATCCCTTCTAATAACTCATGTCTCTTATTCTGAGCAACATATCTGAAGTCTTTCTGACTTGATTGAAAGAATTGGAGTTGAAGAAGGTGCCCTCATGCTGCCTCAGTTACCCAGCAGGCCCCAGCTATATAACAGGAAGAGTTGAAAACCCTAGGTGAACATTGGCATGTCTTGGAATTGGTGAAGTCTGGTAGGGGCAAATCTTACAATTATGTTATTTATAGAAGCCTCCAAATTGGAAGAAGAATGGTGGTGATTAATAGCTCCAAAAGAGGTTGTATCCAAGTGAGATTAGGTGATATTTGGTATATGCCTTCTGTAGATCCTCTTTGGTTATACTTATGTAGCTGTCGCAACACATGACTAACCAGTCAGGGTCACTCCAAGTGAACTGGGATGTCATGAAATAATCACACAGGGTGTGTGATTACTTTGGGTTCTGTGACTCCTCTGACCCAGCTCCCGCAAAGGAGGCAAAGCAGGCAAAGAAGAGAAAGAGCACCTGGAACCCGGTTTTATTGGGGAGAAGCCTTTCAAATGAGGCAAGGGGTCAGGTTTCAGGGGGTTGAATCTAGCTTCATGATGTTTTTCCGGTCAGCAGGTTGACTGACATCTTGGAAGGCCATGCCCATCTATGCGCTGTATGATGATCAAAGGGAGAGCAAGCGAAAGGGATGCGTACGTGCACAGTCCAGTCAGAGCTGCATTGTCAGTCCAGTCCGCTTTGTTGTTCAAAATGCTCACAGATCACCCACACAGCCCGTGGCTGGCTTGCCACATCTTTAAATTCCTATTGCTCAAGGCTAGGGGGCACTGAGCTCCTATGTGGTAGCTCCCGACATGTAGCTATTTGGCTTCCATGTTTATCTCATTACTGTTAACCTCCACATGCTCTGAGTATTTACTCAAGTAAAGTTTAAAAGTGCATAAACTCCTCCCTGTTCTGCTAATAAGAAATCTAACATCCTATTTTCAAAGAAAATATTAGCCAAGGAATTAAGTGAGAGGGGTAGGCCAGCCTGCACAACTGTCACATTTTTTCCTGTTTTAAAGGGCCTCAGTTAAAGCATTTTGTGTTAGTGGAAGTGAAGCTGCCCCAGGGAGCAAGAGATGTGACTGTCCCCATGGCTCCTTGAGAAACAGTCCTTATAGCATGCTTATTATACCAGTGTGTACCGAGACCTGTAGTTTTATAATTGATTGCTATTTAGAGACAATATGTCCTTACATCAGTTCCCCTACAAAGTGTTGCTAAACTTAGGAGACCATATGAAGTCCTATTTGAATATCTGGGAGGACTCCAGTGGTTGATGCACACACCCACATCCATCTATTGCTCTGGGGTGGATGTATTGATTGAGCTTGGGTAGAATCTAAATCTCCTATGTTAAGCGGTACATGCCTATAATCTCAGTACTCAGGAGGGTGAACCTGGAGGGTTGAAAATTCAAGGGCAGCCTCAGCAATTTAATGAAATACGGTCTAAAAAGAAGCAGCAGCAGCAGCAGCAGCAGCAGCAGCAGCAGCAGCAGCAGCAGCAGCAGCAGCAGCTGGGCACAGTGGCACATGCCTGTAATTCCAGTGGCTCAGGAGGCTGAGGCAGTAAGATTGGGAGTTCAAAGCCAGCCTCAGCTACAGCAAGGTGCTAAGCAACTCAGTGAGACTCTGTGTCTAAATATTAAAAAAAAAAAAAAAGGGGGGCTGGGGATGTGGCTTGGTTGTTGAGTGCCCCTGTGTTCAATCCCTGGTACAAAAAAAAAAAAAAGAAAAAGAAAAAGATGTACTATGGGATATAGCTCAGTGCTAAAACGCCCTTGGGTTTGATCCTCAGTACCCAAAACAAACAAGCAAACCCCAAAGTGACACCAGAAGAGGTCTGGGGAGCTCACAGAGAGAGAGAGAGGATCCTCATCTCAGGATGAGTGGGGTCCTTGATGTATGTGAAGGAAAAGAATTTCACTACATGTCAGAGACAAAGACAGTGATTTAGTTAGGAAAGCAGAGACATATTCAAGGGAGAAATCAGGCCATTTTGAGAGTGAGAGATGCTTTTGGGTTCATTTCAGGGAGACTTGGTGACGTATTTGGAGATAACTTCAGTATGGTGAGCACAAAGCAGCCTGCAGTGCTCTGATCCTCTCAGGGTCCTTGGCTGATATAGTCTCCACTATTTGATCTATGGCTTGTGCTGGAAAGTTCCCTAAATCACACATTTCTTAAAATATCATAGCACTCTTTTCTCAAACTATTTATTGCATTGGATAATTAACAATATAACTATCATCAGTAAATGAATTAATAGTAACTTTAAGATTTCTAGATTTCCCAGAAATCTAGGAGTGACAGACCGCCCTGGAAGAATTAACTTGAGGAGTGACGGGCTTAGAAAGGTATGTGGAAATTAAAATTATATTTTCTTCCTTTTGTCCTCTTTCTACCTATCATATTTCTCCTAACCTAGGATAATGGACAAGGAAGACCAGTTTGGTGACATGGTACTGAAGATAAAGGACAATGTTATTAGAATATACTCAGGGTGGAGAGAAGCTGGGAAGAAATCCAACCATTGACTCTAGTTTCCAGGCAAGGAGTGACCCATGCTAGCATAGTTATCGCCTGGGGAGTTAATCTTATCAATACACTCATAGGTGTGATTGGGAGTACAGTTTGTCTAAGAGGCAAGATGGGGAAAGGCTATGATGTTTGTCTAGTTTTAAAGTGATAAGTTATGTTAATATTCTGTCCCAAGGCAAGTCAATCAAGGCCAGTCCAAACATCCTCTCCTTTCACCTTAGAGTGGTGGGTATTACTCCTGCAGGGGGATAGCCCTGCAGACTGGAGAGGCACCAAAGGAATCAAGAGGGGCCTGAGTGAGAAGCATCTGGTGAAAGCTAAGGGTGGAGATTGGCTGGGATGGTGCCAGGAGAGATTATGGATGACAATTGAAACCAAGATATTATTAACTCATTCTGGGTTTAAGAAAAAGTCTAATATCTGGGAGTCCCCTTAGCCAGGGTGACTTGTCCAACCTTTAGACATGTGATTTGGCTGCCACTATATGAGAAATGTCAACTGGGAGGGTATAATTCAATTTTTTTTTTTTTAGTCACAGAACCAGGCAGGAAAAAGTGAAGAAAGGAAAGCATGTCTGTTGTTTCATCTTAGACCCAGAAGAAGCAGAAAAAGTGTTTCCCTAGAGGCAGGGTTGGCTCATGGTGGTATAGAAATGGGAACACAATAACAATAACCACAGCTGGGTGCAGTGGTGACACCTGTGATCTCAGTGGCTCAGGAGGCTGAGGCAGGAGGATCCCAAGTTCAAAGCCAGCCTCAGCAAATTAGCGAGGCCCTAAGCAACTTAATGAGACCCTGTCTCAAAATGTAAAACTAAAAGGGCTGGGGATGTGGTTCAGTGGTTGTGAACCTCTGGTTTCAATCCTTGGTACCAAAACCAAACCAACCAACCAAACAAAAAAACCCAATAACCAGGTCTCACAAGGTGCCACCACATTCCTTCTGGGGCCAGCGGTCTAGCCTTTTGAATAGGTGCTGAGGTTCTCCACAAGCTCACAGTGTATTCATATGATTCTAAGGAATCCTGTGGGAGATCAGGATTCCTGATAAACCCTAATAGGTTTTATCCTTGTTAAAGGAACCCATTTAGGGATCCCTCACAGCTTTACCGCAGTAGAAGTGGCTACCATTACCCACAGAGGTCCTTTCCACTGGGCCTCTGGTGGTCCCTCCCTCCATGTTGTGAGCATATCTTTATCTCCTGACTGCACCTTTAGAAATGGAGCAAGATCCTGTGTCAGATCAGGCAAAATTTATTCCTATAGTCTAAATGAGCTTGCTGGATTTTTCCTAGATTAATAATATATTGTAAAGTGTGGTTTGTGTCCTCATCAAACCAAGAAGTAGCAGTGAAGAAGGGCCTGTCACATGGCATCTCAAGAGGACTTGGTTCCTTTAGGGCGGTTTGGATTCTTCCTTCTCCTCCCCTGCCCCCCACCCTTTTTTCTTCTTGGCATAGACAGAGGTTTATTTAGGAAAGCAGATAAATATTCAGGGGAAAATCAAGCAATTGAGAGAGAGAGAGAGAGAGAGAGAGAGAGAGAGAGAGAGAGAGAGAGAGAGAGAGAGAGAGAGAGAGAATAGAGAGCACCTGGGCAGCTCCAACTCTTGAGGGCAATGGGAAACAGCTTAACCCAGGGCTCCTGGATCTCTTGATACAGCTTGGCAAGGTCTGTTTAAAAGTATGGTTGGCCTTTTCTGTCCTTCCTGCAGCTTGAGTGTGCCAGGCTGACCCAATGCAGCTTATAATTAATTCCAAGAGCTGTGGAATGGTTTTGGATTCTCTTTAAAACAAAAGAAGGCCCATTATCACTTTGGAGGGAATTTGAGAGGTCAAATTGAAGGATAATTTCCTTTAAAATGCATTTGCATACTTCTATGGTTTTTTCTGTTCCAGTTGATATCTTTTCATTTTTCTGGGGTACTGGGGAATCCAACTCAGGGCCCCGTGCAAGTCAGACAAGCACTCTACCATGAAGCCACACCACCAACTTCCTATTCTATCTAAGAAGGCTTCTATCCACCCTTATAAGAGTGTCTACTGATACTTGTACATATTTTTACCCAGCGTTAGAGGGCATTTGGGTAAAGTCTAATTGTCAATCTTTCCCTGAGTAGGTACCCCAATGCTGGTTTTAGAAGTGGGGGAAGCACAGCATGGGTCTGAGTATCATTTTGTATGCAAATTCAAAAACTTTGAGCAACCTGTCTGACATTTGATGAAGCTCCTTTCTGCAAAGACTAATTACAGAAAGCATCCATTTATAATGAGTGGAATAGCTAGCACTGTGGCTAAATTCAGGACTGGATGTGCAGATATGGGAACCATCAATGCTGAAGGAAAGTGCATGGGAGCCAACAGCCCTTGAATTAGGATGCACTTGGAAATATGCCAAAGATGCTGGGAGATTATCTTTGACTCTCTTCTGGCTCTGGGGTCTCAGCATGTTCATTCACCTCAAGTCTTTTCTATACAAGACTGTGGGTTCTTTTGTTCTTGAAGGATATGGCAAGCTAATTTTGCAAACAGGTCCCTGAGAACAAAACTCTAGAAAATAAGTTGAAATGTAAATTATTTCCACTCCTGAATACAAATTGTTTCAGGAAAGCAGGTAAGTTACCATAATATGAATTATGTTTGCCCACTTTGGAGATGAGGGCCAGAACAGTATAACAAAACTGTTATATGTGGTCTCAACACTATAAGTAATTCTGCAAAAATATCCTTGTATGCTTCGCCCACATTTCTGATTATTTCCTCAGGAAATTGAGTTACTGAGCTAAATTGAAGTGAACATTTTAATAATCATTGAGAAACAGGCCTCCGGAAAGGTTGCATAATATACCCATTGTTTTAATCAACTTTTTTGTTGCTGTGACCAAAAGACATGACAAGAACAATGTAGAGGAGGAAGTTTATTTGGGGCTCACAGTTTCAGAGTTCTTGGTCCACAGACAGTTAACTCCATATCTTTGGGCCCGAGGTGAGGCAGAACATCATGGCAGAAGGGCATGGTTGAGGAATCCACTCAGGACATGGCAATTAGGAAACAGAGAGCTGCTTACCAGGGACAAAATATAAACCCCAAGTGACTGACCTCCTGTAGGAGCACCCTATGTGCCTACAGTTACCATTACCACCCACATAACCAATCCACTGATTACATTACTACTCTCATAATCTATTTGTTTTCTTTCACTTATGAATGTTCTTGCATTGTCTCACACATGAGCTTTTGGGGGACAGCATATATCCAAACCATAAGACCCACCAACAGTATCCTCTCCTTGCTAATGCTCAATATATAATTTTGTTTTGAAATCTTTGTCTTTTTTTTTTTTTGTGGTACTGGATATTGAACCCAGGGCGCTCTATCTCAGAGCTGCATTCCACCTCTTTTAAATTTTTTTATTGATATAGGGATTCACTAAATTGTCCAGGCTGGTTCCAAACTTGCAATCCCCCTATCTCAGTCACTGGGATTACAGGCATCTGCCACCATGCCTGGCTGAAATTTTTGTCTATTTGCTAGGGTATAAAGTGTATCTGATTGTCCATGTGCATTGCTTTCTCATTCATGATCAGAATTTCTTATGTTTAGTGGCCATTGTATTTCTTTTTTTGAAGGAAATTTGCATATTTTCTTAATAGATGATTATCATTTTGTAACTGATTGTAACAACATGTTACATAGTAAAGTTATTAACCATATACCATTCCATATATTACAAATATTTTCCCAGTTGGTTACTATTTAATTAACTTTAATATAGAAATTTAATTTTTATTTGGTCCAATCTATGAAATATTTCATTTGTGGATTCTTCCATTATTCTTCTCTTTTCTAGTATCAAGATACTATCTCATCTGTGAATCAGTTTTTCATTGCCATGACAAAATACCTAAGAAAATAAACTTAGAAGTGGAAAGATTTATTTTGGCTTAAGGTTTTAAAGATTCAGGTCTATAGTCACTCAGTACCTCTATTATAGATCTGGAGTGAGGCAGAACATTATGACAGGGAGAGTGTGGTGGACCAGAACTGCTTACTTTATGGTGGCTGTGAAGTGGAGAGACAGGCAGGGGTGGGCGTGAGTAGGTGTAGGTAGGTGTGTGAGGGATAAGATATTTAGGGCACACCCTCAGTGACCCATTTCCTTCAGTAAGGCTCCACCTCCTACAGGTTTCCACCACATGCCAATAGTGCTGTCAAATTATGAATCTATTAATGGATTAATTCACGGATGAGTTTAGAGCCCACATGATCCAATAACTTCTTAAAAGTCCCACTTTGAACACTGCTGTACTAGAGACCAAGTCTTCAACACATGAGCCTTTCAGATTCAAACCATAACACCTATATTTTCTTATATTTTTAAAAACACTTAACTCTAAAACATCTGAAATTCATTCAGGACACAGTATATAGTGAATCTGTTATTTATATTTCTTTTTCTATTATTTACTAAATGGTCTTTTCCTTATCCAATAGTTTGGTACCATCTATGTCATGGGATAGAGGTTAAATGCACAGGTGCTGAAAATAGCTTGTTTGGTTTCAAATCCCAACTTTAGTAATTTCTAGGTGAATGATCTTTTACTTTTCAAAAAAGTATACTTAAAATCCATCTTGTTACTTAATGGGTCATGACTTCAAATGAAAGAGAAAAAATAAAATTGGGTTTAGAAAGGAACACATTTGTTCAAGAAACATTTTGAAGAATCACCAGTTCATTATTCGGTTTCATTTATTTATTAATTCTTTTAGTCAATACTTATCGAGGCACTGTTTTGTGTCCAACTCTATGCTAGGTTATGCGAAACAAAGATAAAGAGAAGTATTTTCTCTGTCTTTAAGGAGCCAAGGTCTGGTGGGGAAGACAGGTACATGAACAGATAAAGACAACCAGACAGTCTGTTTCATTGATACAAAGAAAGCACCATGGAATAGCAGGAGCACCCACTGAATCAGGAGTTAGAGAAACCATTACTAGGAAACTGATGTGGAAAATGGACTTTGCAGGATAGGATTTTGACATACCATGGAGTGGAAAGGACATTCTAGGTTGGGGAAACAAAGAGCACTAATGGAGAAACTTGATGGACAAGCATGAGGGTCAGTCATGCAAACCTTGGATCTCTTCAGTGGGAAACAGGAGACACTGAAGGGTTCAGAACAAAACAGCAAGATCAAGATTTGTGTTTCGGAAAGATCACTCTGATTGCACTGTTGGAGGGGATCAAAAGGAGGGAGAACTAGAGGCAGGAAGACCAGCTGGATTTGGGGAAGTCACTCAAATAAGACATGATGACAAGAGTGCGAGGGGAGTAGACCACTTTGAAAAGTGATCAAGGAAGTTGAACCAACACATATTGGTGATAAACTGGATGTGGAAAATGAAGGTGAAGAGTTAGGGTTCAAGCTTTGTGGCTTGAGAAGTTGGCTGGTGGGTGACACCATTGACCAAGTCAAGGAACACTGGAAGGGGAATAGGTTTATAACAGGAGGAAGATGAATTAACTTTGGAGGTGCCTGTGCAACAGCCAGGGGGAAGCATTTAAAAAGCAGAAAGATATTTGACAAATAAACCTATGAAGAGCTCATCCTAATGAGATCATCTAATTAGGTTGCTAATTAGTAACCAAAGAAGTGAAGATTGTAATGCAATGAGAGATTTCCCATCTATCTTAGTAAATAATAAAACAATTGAACATTATAAAACTAATGATTTCATTCTTTTTTGGTAACAGCCTGACACTTCTGTTATGGTTTAGATGTGGTGTCCCCCAAAAGTTCACATATGAGACAATGCAAGAAGGTTTGGAGGAGAAATGACTGGGCTATAGCCTTAATCTAATCGGTGAATTAATCCCTGAGAGGATTAACTCAGTGGTAAATGAAGGCTGGTGGGGTCTGGCTGGAGGAGGTTGGTCATTGCAGGTGTGGCTATGGGGTATATATTTTGCATCTGGAGAGTGGAGTCTGCTTTCTCTGCTTTCTGATCATCATATGAGCTGCTTCCCTCTGCCACACTCTTCCTCCATGATGTTCAGCCTCACCTTGAGCCCCAAGGAATGGAGTCTGCTGTCTATGGATTGAGACTTCTGAAACCGTGAGCTCCCAAATAAACTCTTCCTCCTCTGTAGTTGTTCTGATCAGGTCCTTTAGTCACAGCAGTGAAAAAGCTGACTAAGACAACTTCCTTCAATTGAAATCTTCCTTCTCTAGTAGCTTATGGAGGAACAGAGAAGGATAAGATACTGTGGTGGGATCAGGAAGTGGTGTAGAAGATGGAAGCCTTAGTGTTCTCATAGTTCCTTGTTCACCTTCTGACCTTTGCTTCATCTCCAAAGGCATCTTATGTTGCCCCTGGAGATTCTTGAGGATGATTGGAAAAATCAATGGCCTAGAGCACTAGGGGTAACCAGCCACGCTTTCTGGAAAGGTAGAACTAGCTTTGTAAACTGGTAGGAGAGTGTCCTAATGACACAATGTCCAGGGTAGAGAGGACGAGACTTTATCTCCTGCTGCACTGGGATGGAAGAAGGAACACAGGGGAGGAAGGTAGAGTCCTTTCCCAGGACCCAACCTAGTTTGAAACACAGTCTTTCTTAGAGCCACCCCATTAGTTCAAGTCATGCCATTATTTGTCTGAATAAATGAGCTACATTTAGAATCATGCTTTCTGTTATGGTTCAGGTATGAGGTGTTCCCCCCCAAAAGCTGCTGTTAATGTAGGAATGTTCAAGGTTAAAGGATTAGATTCTGGGAGCTGTAACTTGATTGGTCCATCCTAGTTTGAATGGGCTGACTGGTGGCAACTGTAGGCAGGAGGTGTGGCTAAAGGAGGTGTGTTACTGGGAGCATGCCATGGAAAGATGCATCTTCCCTGGGGCCCCTTCCCCCAGATTCTCTGCTTCCTGACCCTGCCAGGAGCTGAGCGACTTTTCTCCATTGGGCCCTTCTCCTTGGGTGTGCTGACTTACTTTGGGTCCAGAAAAATGGAGCTGGTCATCTATGGACTGAGACCTCTGAAACTGTGAGTCCTAAATAAAATTTCCTTCTTCCAAGTTGTTCTTGTCAGTTATTTTGGCCACAGCAACACAAAAGCTGATGAAAACAGGTATCAATCATGTGCACCATATATATATTATATATATATATAATAGTCTATTTTCTATGTTGGTCCCTCCTGCCTTCCTTGAAAAGGTGTAAGAAAATTGATAGAATATAGCTCAAGAAGGACAGGTGGGAGACTGATCCTAGAGAGCTATAAGTATGAAAAAAATCTCTAAGGTTTTATACATCTTTCTTTCTCCACTTTCCATATGATACCATTGTGGCAACATTAAAAATTGATAAGAAAATTCACAACTGTAGTAATAGATACCCTAGAAGCATTCTACAACCCAGGCTGCCTGGTAGAAATAGCAATCTTCACTTAGAGCCCTACAAAGAAACACACCTGCCTCTACTACCACCACCACCACCACCACCACCACCATCACCACCACTGTTGTCACCACCCTGCACAAGTATGGAGCCCTCTTCTCCCTTGCAGATGCTTCTCTCACCATCTTGCTTCCTGCTCTGACAATGTTGTGCACCATCCCGACTTTGGATGGAATTGGAGTCCCATTATGGCAACTCCTAGTCTAAAGTTTATTGTTAAGATCTCACCAGTCCTAGCTACTCTGGAGGCTAAGACAGGGGGATCTCTTGAGCCCAGGAGTTTGAGACCAGCAACATAGCAACACATCACCTCAAACAAACAAACAAACAAACAAACAAAACAACACACACACACACACACATATACAAGTGTTTTGTTAATTCTATGATATGAATATTAATAAATTATACAAATGATCTCTTAGAACATCCATGATCTAAATATGCCTATTAAAAGATAGAGATCATCAGAGTGGACCAAAAAATAAGACCTAACTTTAGGTTGTCTACAAGAAGTCCATTTTTTAAAAAAAAAAAAAAAAGAGGGAGAGAGAGAGAGAGAATTTTTTAATATTTATTTTTTAGTTTTCGGTGGACACCACATCTTTATTTTGTTTTTATGTGGTGCTGAGGATCGAACCCAGCACTCCACGCATTCCAGGCAAGTGCACTACTGCTTGAGCCACATCCCCAGCCCAACAAGAAGTCCATTTTAAATATAAAGATGCATAAAGGTTGAAAGTACAGGGCTGGAGAAAGATATTCCATGCTGGCACTAATCAAAAGGAAGTGGGAGTTTCAGACAGAACTCCAGAACAAGGAGTATTCTTAGGCATAATAGGAAGTATTGGATAATAATAAAGGAGCCAATACTCCAAGAAAACATAGTGGTGCCTCTTATGTTTGTCCCTAATAACAGCATCAGAGTATGTGAGACAAAACCTCATAGCACTGTAAGGAGAAACAGATGAGCCAGCTCCTATCATTGAAGACTTTCAGCATCCTTCTATCAGTAATGGATGGATTTAGCAGGCAGATCGTCATGAACTCTATAACACCATCAGTTAACTGAGTATAATTGGCACATAAGAATACCTCACCTCAAGCTCACATGAGTCATTCACCAAAATTGATCACATTTGAGCATGAAAAAGCACAACTTCACAAGTTTAAAAGAATAGACATCATATGATATATGCTCTTGGAATGAACTAAACTGGAAACATATCTGCAAGATTCACAAATGCACTGAGATGAAATAACACACTTCTACATAACACACTTCTACATAACACATTGGTCAAAGAAGAAATTTTAAGAGAAATTTTTGAACTACATGAAAATAAAACCATAATTTACCAAAATTTGTGAGACAAAGATATAGCTGTGCTTAGAGTGAAATTTATAGCATTGAATATTTTTAAATTTTAATTTAAAAAAAATTTGTAGTTGTAGATGGATAGAATGCCTCTACTTTATTTGTTTATTTCTATTTGGTGCTGAGTATTGAACCCAGTGCCTCATACATGCTAGGCAAGCACTCTGCTACTGAGCCCCAGCCCCAGCCCACATTCAATATTTTTTAAAAATACCTTTTTTCCCCACTTAGGACTGGGTAATTTGTTGGTATGTCCTGAAATTCAAGACCTTTGTACCTGCAGTTGTCAATTTGCTGTTAAATCCATCCAGTGAATCCTTAATTTTGAATACTGTCATTTTCAGTTCAAGAATTTTCACTTGGCTCTTTTTTAGAATTTCTAGGTTTTTTTCTTGAGATTTACCCATTTATTCATTCATTATGCCCATTTTTAAAAAATTAAGTTCTTGGACATTTTTGTAAGAACCACGTGAAGCCCTTCTATTTTAATTACAACATCTGAGATGTCCTGGGCTTAGCTTAATATTGACTGCTTTTCTTGTTTATGGATCATGTTTTCTTGCAATTTGTGGTTATATCCTGAACATTAAGAATGAATTAAGTAAACTCAGGGGCACTCTACTACTGAGCTACCTCTATCCCCAACCACTTTTTAAAATTTTGAGCAGGGTCTTACTAAGTTACCGGGGCTGGTCTCCTAAGTAGCTGGGATTACATGTTCACACATGTCTGACTCTAAATAACTTATTATAAAGCATCTGGTCTATATTATACTTCCTTTTTTTTTAGTATAGGAGATTGAATTTAGGGGTTCTTAACCACTGAACCACATCCCCAGCCTTTTTTATTTTTTATTTTGAGACAGGGTTTTGTTAAGTTGCTTAGGGCCTTGCTATGTTGTTGAGACTGGTCTTGGACTTGCAAACCTCCTGCCTCAGCCTCCTAAGTTGCTGGGATTACTATTGTGTACCACAATGCCTGGAAATGTTATTATTCTTTTTAAGAATATTGAGTTTTGTTCTGGCTGCCAATCACTGGGTACTCCTTTTGATGCTGTTGAGACTTGCTTGTAGGTTTTGCTAGAGTAGGTTAGAGTTTTCTTTATGCTAGGGCATAGGCCTTACTCCCAAGCAGTGGTCTTTTCCAGTGTCTTGGCAGAATACACAGGGTGTCCAGTAAGATCTTCCTATTATGATCTCTAGCGTCTCTTTCATGTGCTCAGCCCTGTGCAGTGGCTCCAGGCCAGACATGGTATAACTCCTCCCTATACCTATTCAGTATATCACTTGTTCAGGCATCCAGAGGGAATCCTCAGACAGACCTCTGGGTCCCTTCCTTCTATGCATTTTCTTCAACTTTTTATCTTTCACTGCACATTATGAGTGTTTTAGCAACTCCCAAACTGCTCTCTGACCCCTCAGTCAATGGGACTGTCATACTCTGGTTGAGGTTCACTATTATATGCCACGGTTGTGAAACTGTCCCCAGACTGAGAAATGGGGCCAATACAGAGTTCCCCTCATGCTTCCCATCTCTCAGGGATCACAGGTTTTTGTTTCCCATTTCCTGAAGTCAGTTCTCTCGTATATTTTATTCACTTTTATGGTGTTTTGGCAGGTGAGCAAATCCAGTCTCAGTTGCTCCATTAAGGTTGGAAGTAGAAGTCTATTCAGACAGTTAAATAACACAGTGGTGCTTCTTCATATGCCATCATTCTTCAGTCAATGCAATACAACACAGGGCTGGCCTTCTTGCCAACCTATCCAACTACCCTCGCTTGCCTGAAGTCCAAGAGTGTCTTTCTAAGTGCATCATCCAATTTTTGTACAAACTGATCATTTCACCTTAAATTATTTAAAGTACTAGTGGAATGCCTAAATGAAATGGAAACTAAGCTGTTTGCTGGCAGGTGGCAGCTGGTGGGTAAGGCAGTGCTTCAAATCATCATCCATCAGATAACATTCAGAGAATTAAGTTCAAATGCTCATGAAAGTGAATTACATGACTGTATAAAGTTGCATATCCTGGAGTATAGTTCTGATGGTAGTGGCCAAGTTGCTTGTCACACAAAGCCCACAACCAGAGGTGGGGAACAATAACAAAAGCCAACAACAGAGCAGATAAAGAATGAGATTAAAAACCATGTTTTGGTTCTGGTTCAATTCTCCTCATCTTCTGTGGCCTTGTTCTGCAATCCATATTGGTGTCTTTTCCAAGGCCAATCCTTATAGGCACTCAGGTCTGATGAGTTAATTGCAAAGAATTCTGTTACTCTGCCACGTCTCAAAGTTAAATATTTATCAACCATGTTGACTACACCATCAGCTCTTGTACAAATGCACTATGTATAAATACTCTATGTATAAATGCACTAGATTCGAGGATGCTCTCCAATTCTGCAGTATTATTCTTCCTACTTTTTTTGTGATGATGGAGAGATTTGTCTAAACCTCTTGGTTATTGGAAAAAAAAAAGACCATCTTTTTTTTTATTCTATTCACTTACAAGTGATTTATTTTTTTTTAATTCTTTTCCAGAGCACAGTTTTGTTTTTGTTTGTTTGTTTTTAATGATGCTGAGTATTGAGCCGAGAGCCTTGTGCATGTAAGGCAACCACGCTACCAACTGAGCTATGTCCCCAGCCCATAAAGACCATCTTTAAGCTGAATTACATCTGCAAGTTTTCTTAACCAACAGTCTTACTTACATATTTTTTTTTTTTCCTGGATCATACCATCTCATGCCTTTCCCTCTGGCTGAGAAGATAGGATGGAAACACTTGCCAAATTTGTGGCAAGGGAGAAAAAAAAATTATTAAGGGTTGAATCACCAGTTTTTTCTCTGCTAGAATTTAGGACATGGTAAACATAAATATTTCTATATTTGTTGAATATTCCATTGTTATGTTTAGTTCCCATACATTTCTATTTTTAAAAACACTATTCATCAACCAACAATAAAAATTCAAAAAAAACCACACTATTCATTTTCTTTGAGAGATTTTTTTGGCCATTGATCTCTCTTATCAGAGCTTGAGACTCAAATTTCTGTTCATTTACTAGACTTAACCTGCTGTTACAAAACTTCCAATGAGTCACACCTATGTGACCTCCTGGTCTAGCCCCAGATCTGCTCTTCCCTTTTGTTCTCTCCCTCCATTTTTGGGCGTCACCAACTCTCAATTTGCTCAGGTAAATAATTCAGAGTCCCAGGTGTTCTGGGATTCTGTGGACCTGGGTATCCCACAGAACATAGTAGTGTGGGCCGTGAGGCTGCAGAGTTGGTGGAAAGACCATCTAGGTGGTGTTATGGGAGAGGGAAACTGTAATATGCCACCTGGAGCCTGACTGGACTATTTCTGAGACCCTTTGGGGACTTTTAGAAATACTTAAGAAGATTTTACAGAGGCCTGGGATCCTGTAACAGCAGATTTGGTAAGGTTAAATAAATTTAGGCTATTATTGGCACTGTGGCACTACTTAGAACTCCTCTAAGAGTCTGTGTAGGAAACTCAGGTGTCCTAAATAATTTTCTAGCCGTTTTTTTCCCACTTAGAATTTTTTTACAAGTAGTTCTGCATGTCCAAGTATGACTCTCAAGACATTTTGAAAACAAACTCCACAGCAATGATTAAGTCTTATTTTATTAAGATGCCATGGGCTTCACAAGGGTATCTCATGTCTCTGATTCTGTAAAGGGGAGTGTTACATAGTCCTTTTGCAGATAAGAAAAAATTAGGCTCAGAGAGGTGAACTAACTTGCCTGATCTTCCCTAGCTAGTGAGTAGTGCAATCACTATCTTACTCTGAATTCCCTACTTTCTCCAGTAGTCTCATTTCAGTGCCCATAATATTCTAATATTCTATGGAGTGGAGGTACCATAGTTTATTGGCTTTTATGCACCACAAATTATTTAATAGTCCTTCTGTAGTTGGGACATTTAGGTCAGATGAATAATAATAATAATAATAATAATAATAATAATAAATAATAGTAATAATAATCTGCTATTATATATAACAATGAGGTGAATAGTGGTCTACATTGGTGCCCACTACAGGGTGGTAAGCACACAGATTTATGTAGAAAGGTCCAGTTCCCCTGTGGATTTGTGAGCTCCCTGGGGGTGGAGATGTAAGGCGATTGGCTTTAGTTAAAATGGAGATGTCCAGCTCCCATAAGAGACCTTTAGAGTTATACTATTTGAGCTTAAAACCTGAAAATTGCATTTTTGCCAAGCTACCCAGGTGATTTTTATAAACTGGACATTGGAGGAATAGGACTCTAGGCTTCTGAGCAGTAATGACATAAATTCAATAGCAGTCACCTAGTGTTCCCAGAAGGACATTCATAAGTACCCTTTCCTGAAGAGTTTCACCATCTTCTTTGTGGAGAAGGACAGATGCAAGGAAAATAGAGAAAGGAACTCCTACTGGTCTTTCTAGATGGGTGAATTTCTGTCCTATTCCAGATAGCATTAAAGGGACATAGATTCTGGTATAATTTTAATCATATTTTTAAATTTATTTTTAATAGATAATTGGTGTAGCATGATACAAAATTTAAAAAGTACAAAAAGTTATACAATAAAAAGCAAGTCTTTTCCCCATGTCTATACCTTAGTTCTCCAGTTTCTGCCACCTCCAGAGGTAGCCACTATTTTTTTCTGAATTTCAAATAAAGCGGTTTAATTTCTGAAAGTGATATACATAAGCTGTCAGTTTGTGAAGGGTTGGGACCAGGGTTAAAAAAAAACTTCTAAATTTGAGATAATTATAGATTCACAAAAATTTGAAAAAAATAGTACAAAACAGTTCTATGGAACTTCCATCTAGTTTTTTCAATGAATATATATGTTTTATAGTAATAATGCACAGTAAAACAAGAAAATTGACATTGATATTTTGCATATATATTTCCAGACTGCTTTATAATATATAGATCTTGCAAGCAACTCTACAATCAAGATACTTCATAACAATTCCATCAGCACTCCACATGCATAACTTATCGAGGAATACTAGGGACATAATTTTATCAGTTCAAGTCACATGTAGAAACCCTATTTTAAATTCCGTTAACCATTCCCATATATAATACAATTGTATTAATATCTCTTCTATGTATTTTGAGAATGACATCAGTCAACATTGTGATTTTTGTCCCATCTATCAAATATAATTTAGAAAACTCAAGAGGAGAAAGGAAGGCCTTTCTATTCATATTTTTACTGTCTTTATCGGTCATCCTTTCCTCCTGACGTTCTAAGTTTCCTTCTTTTTATCATTTCTTCATTTAGAAAAGTTCTGTATTCATTCCTTTATAGTAGGTCCACTGGCTTCAAATCCTCTGAGATTTTTTTTCTCTGAGAATGTCTTCTTTTCATCCCTAAAGGATGTTTTTGTTGGACATGGGAGTCTGGGTTGATGGTAGATTTCTTCAGTGCTTGAAAAATGTTCTTTTCTTCTTTCGAGTCTTTGTGACCTCTGATGAGAACTCCTTTGTGGAAATTGTCATATGTCTCTTGCTACTTTCAGAGATTTTTCTTTTAGTTTCCAGAAGATTGATTATGATGCTTTGGGGCTTGGATTTCTTTCAGATGATCTATTTGGGGTTTATTTAGCTGCTTCACTGTGTAAGTTTATGTCTTCTGCTAACTTTGGGACATTTTCAGCCTTTATTGCTTAAAATTCCTATTTAGTTTTACATTTTCCCCTTTTCCTTCTTATGCTCCAATACAATGAAAGTAACAAGGATGTTAAATCTTTTGTTATAGTCTCAGGGATCTCTGAGGCTTTGTGGTTATTTTTTTCAGTCGTATTTTCTCTCCATTGTTCAGATTGGTGATTTCTATTGCTCTACCTTCAAATTCACTGATTCTTTTCTCTGTCCTCTTTAACCTGCTGTTGAAGGTTGAAGCTCATCCAGTGACTTAAAAAACTTTGTTTATTGTATTGGATATATTAGGCCAAAAGAAAAAGGATGCCTGTGGAATTGGTATCTGTGTTCTGCCCTGGGTCCCAAGATCTCTAGCCAGCCTGCTTCCTTCTTTCCACCTTCCAAAGTCTTCCTGTTTTTTTTTTCTTAATAGATAATATCTAGAATTTTTAGTTGCCTTTAGTGGAAATGTCTAAACACCAATGCATCCTCTCCATATCCTCCCAGGAATGGAAGAGATCAAGCATTTATATTGGCTTAGACTCAAATCTGCAGGTGGGAGCCAGGGAAAGATTATTAATGAAAACAAAGTAATTGATTGCTTTTAATTTTTCTTTAAAATTTTTAAATTTAAAAGAAATTTAAAAAAAATTTTCCTAAATCCATACTTCTTAACTTCACATGCCTGCTTCAATTATGTCTGTAGATGCTGAGTTTGAGGTCCTAGTAAGTAGATCCAGGAGCTAGGACAAGGTGGCAGATGTGATTATGAAGGGGCCAGACCCAACACTGAGAACTTTAAACTTCTGGCTTTAGGGGAAAAAAAAGGTAGTTAATACACAATGATTAAAATTAGATGATTTTTGTCCAAAACATACAGGAAGTGTGGGGTAGAATAGTAAAGAAGTTACTAGAATGTGCACTCCACTGAGGCAGGGTAGAATTCCAGAGTGCAGAGCTGGGTAGAGGACAAACAGAGGATAGAGACTCGTGAAGTGGGGTCTTCCCTGAGGCTCAACCCTAAGGGCTGCCTCCAGCTCACTTCTACCTGCTGCCAGGCAGGAGGCTCCAGCAACCAGCAGGGAAGTGTCTCTAGTTAGTTGAAGGTATATTTGCTGCCTATCTACTATGTTCACAAGCCTGTAGAAAAACTCCTGAGATTTTTTTCTCTCAACTGCAAATTGGCACAGCCAATATGGAAAGCGTTACAGAGATTCCTTGGAAATCTGGGAATGGAAAAACCATTTGCCCAGCTATCCCTCTCCTCGGTCTATACCCAAAGGACTTAAAAATCAGCATATTACAGGGACACAGCCACATCAATGTTTATAGCAGCACAATTCACAATAGCTAAACAATGGAATTTTATTCAGCAATAAAAGAGAATAAAATCATGACATTTGCAGATAAATGGATGGCATTGGAGAAGATAATGCTAAGTGAACTTAGCCAATCCCCCCTCCCCCCAAAAAAACAAATGCCGAATGTTTTCTCTGAGAAAAGGAGGCTGATTCATAGTGGGGTAGGGAGGGGAAACATGGGAGGAATAGAGGAACTCTAGATAGGACAGAGGGGTGGGAGGGAAAGGGAGGAGGCAAGGGGTTAGCAAGGATGGTGGAATGTGATGGACATCATTATCCAAAGTACATGTATGAAGACACAAGTTGGTGTCAACATACTTTATATACAACCAGAGATATGAAAAATTGTGCTGTATATGTGTAATAAGAATTGTAATGAATTCTACTATCATTTATTTAAAAAAATAAAAATTTTATCCCACAATAAATTCCATATCTTGAAAATAAAATAAAAATATGAATGCAAAGAGAAAAAAAAAACCCAACAACAGTATACAGTCCAACTTCCCACTTTGCAGATTCCTTTTCCATCCTATTTATCCCCTTTGATACCCACAGGACCAGACCTTAAAGATTCTAGCAAAGAACTTCCTAGGCCACTTTGCTAAGGAGAGAGAACATTAAAACCAAACACAGACAGATAAAGATTAGCCTCTCACCCCAGCAGCCTGAGCTTGTGCCAGGAAAATGCAAACACCTCACTTCTGAAGCAGATAAAGGTGTGCCTAGGTCACCTACCAGTCACTGGGCAACTGCCGTGACACACTCCTCACACCTGACACTGCTCAGAGGAAAGCCAGGCAGCTTGTGACAGTTTTCCCAGCCAGAGAAAATCTGGCTCAGCAGGCAGGTTCCCATTCGTGCAGTCACCAGAGACAAAGCTTGGTGCATTAGGATCCTTAGCTCCACTGGGCAGTGACTGCTCAGCCCTGCAGGGACCAAGATGATCCTCAGGAGAAACTTCCCCAAAGGCTTTTGCATTGGGCTGATTCTGGTCATTGCTGTCAACATCCTTCTGGTATTTTATACCAAGGAGACTTTACAAAACTTGATTCTGGGGCATCTGCACAAGGAGTTTCATTTGCCCCCACCAGAGTGGGACGGAGCCATGATCAAGAGACTCTCTCGCTTGGAAATGGATCTGCAGCATCTGAGTAAGTTCAGCATGCTAATTTGGAGGGGATGTGTGTGTGTGTGTGTGTGTGTGTGTGTGTGTGTGTGGTGCATGCAAGTATGTGTGGGTGTGAGCATGCATGTGAGTGTATACTTAGGGACACTTAGTAAAAAATAGGGTGTGGAGAAAAATGGGTGAGAAGCCACATTCTCATCTCTCATTTGCCCTTTCAGGCATCAGAGTCTGATGGGCTGCATTGAGAAATAGGTGGTAGGAGTGGGAGTTTAGAGAAGATGATTTGAGGGAGGAGAGCAGAGTGTGTATGGAAGTGGGGTGTGTGTATATATTTGTGCATATGCATGATCACATCTGCATACATGCAGGCAGAGAGACTGCAGCTCAGAATAAGGACCCCAAAAGACTCAGAAATCTAGGAATCTAGGCTCAAGAATCAGCCCTATCTTTAGGCCTATGTGTGACAGGGCTGTTAATGAGAGGTGGCTGTGTCTAGGGTAAAGGGTGCTTCCAATTTCCTGGGAGCTCCTATCATGAATGCATGGAGGCATTGTTAGAGGGCCGAAGGTCAAATCTTGATATGGCTGCTATGGTGGTGTGACTTTGAGTAAGTGCTTATCTCTCTCAGCCTCAGACTTCGAATCTGTACGTGGAGACAATGATAATGAAAACAATAATGATAGAGAGCTGCCTGACTTCACAGGGTTGGGAACATGCAGAAAGTAATATATGTCCAGTTTTAACCTCTTCATTTAACGTTCTGGGTAGGATTCCAACACATCCTGGGCTTGGTTTGTAAGACTGGCTAACTCCTTTGAATTATATGTACCTGTGCATCTGACTTCAGTGAGAGAAGTGACAATTTTCCCTGCTCCCTAGGTAACAGAGATCAAGGGCTTGAACCCTTAAGGGAGGCGTTGAATGTGTGAGCAGGGATGCATTTGGTGTTGGAGCTGGTCAAGGTCTTTTTAAATGGGAAATGAATATTACCAAGGCTCAGGCAGAGGGATGGAAGGAGGAAGGATAGGAAGAGAAAAAGAAAGGGAGGAATAAATCAGGGAAAGGCAGAGAGAGGGAAGTGGGGCGAGACAGGAGAAAAGTGATGAGGATGGAAGAGAAAGAAAAAAGAAGTGGGAATTAGGGAGAGAGGTTGAGAACTTGTGGAGACAAGAGGCAAAAAGGGAAAGTGAGAACCGGTTGGGGAGAGGATAAAAGAAGGTGGGGCACGAAACACCCACACCCTGTTTACACTCAGTACATTTTTCTGTGATGCAATTTTCTGGAAAGCAGGTCCCGTGGGGGGTCATTCCATGGATGTAGCTGTGCATTCCCCATTCATTTCTATCCATACATGGAAATTATCTCAATGAATAAGTGAACAAGTGAGTGTAAGCAGGAGAGAGAAAAGTACAGGTGGACAGGGATGAAGGGAAGAGTGAGACAGGCTAGAGTGTGGGGGAAACAGAGGGAAGACTGTTGGTTCAGAAGCCCTGGCTTCCCCAGTTGGGTGGAACACTGCATGTGCCAATCTATGCAGCAGGCTTCACTAGGAGCTTGTAGACCCAGGCTGGTGACCCCAGAGCCACTGCCACTCCTTGTAGGAGAACCTAGACCACACCAGCACTCTCCCATGTGACCCTTAGTTCCTTCTACTGCAGTCACCCCCTTCCCCTGAACCTTAGCATGGCAGGAGTCTTTCCTCAGCAGAGACATGACATGCCCTGAGGAGCCATCCAGAGCCACCAACTTACTTTCTTTTATTTGTTTGCAATGACCACTTCTATCTTTCTATCTCATCTTGTTGATGCCACGATTTTTTTCAGTCTAAAGTGACGTAGCGTCAGAGACCCTTCCCAGCAGAGCTGAACCTTCCAGTGTACCCTCTCCTGTACCCTCCACTGTACCCTCCCCTGTCTCACCATAGGCCCCAAAGCAACAGGCCAAGTAACCATGGACTGAAACCTCCAAAACTGTGAGCCAAAATGAAACTTTTCTCTTTATAAACTAATTATCTAATACTCTCTTTATCAATTAATTCTTTTCTCTTTATAAACTATTTATTTGTCACAGAAATGGCAAGTTAACACATGTTCCAGATTTTAAATTTACAGCTCTTGCCTAACATCCTGGTTGCTCACTGCCTTCAGGGCTCCGGAAAGACTGAAGAAAACTGTAAGTCAATAGGAACATTTAGGTAAATCTTCAATTATGTAAGTCATCAAGAGTAAAAGCAAACACATGATGATAATCATATCCCTGTTGGCAGAGGGACAAGTGACTCTAAACCAGTTTGTTGGACCCTTTCTTGGAGCTCTTAAAAGTCCCACCAGAGCAATATCATTGGGTGTGTCTCCTTTGTGCCGTAAACATTTTCATGTCAATCATGGGAATGGTCTAGTGGCACTGTATTCATCTTGCCAGAATGTCTGCAATTTTCAAATAGACTCTAGACTTTCAGTTCCCACTGACAGTAGTGAATGAAAGAAAAAAAAATCAGGTGTCACCCCAAAGAGGAAAGTAGGGGAGTTTCATTTGAGGCAAGAAGAACTCAGTAGCACCCTGTGACCCCTATGTGCTTACCACAGAAATGTATGAATAATAATACTACTCAATTGGAACACTTGAAACATTATGCTTTTATTTCCCACCTGAGTAAATATTCATGGTATTTCCACAGCTCTTCTTTGGCAGACCTTGCCATTTAGATCTCTTCCCAAGTTTGCTTCAACCATTCTCTTTTTGCCTTGGGCACTTTAATTGATTCTTCTTCTCCTTTTCCTTTCTCCAGGGCCAAACTTCTGTCATCTTCTTAAACATTTTCTTCCCAGTTTTGGACTTCCCTGTTTTCCCTTGGAAGGGCTATAGATGAATCTGAAATACATGCCAAATCTTGTCACTAAGTCTTGTTCTGTGGCATGGGATTGCGTTTACCCAGAAAAATTTCACACAGTGGAACCATCCTGGTGACCCTGGGTAGCAATTATTCAGGAAAAGAGGGCATTCCCTTCTAATGTTCAGAAAGATGCTGGATGGGCTGAAGTTAATCCCTCAGTCTGGTTGAAATTTAATGGGGGGTTTAGGGGAGGATTAGTGGGAGCTAAGTGGTCCTATAGCCAAGACCTTTGGTTACTCGATGTTTAATGCCCAGGAGTGTCACCATCAGTAAGCACTGGACTCATTACTTTTGCACTCTTTTCCTGCTGCATTTGTAGATTGAGCTCAAGGTACATATATGTTCAGACTCTCCAGCATAAATCTTATAGGGTTGTTATAAAGGTGAGATAAATGATGGATGGGAAAGACCTTTGAAGTTTGTAGGCCATTTTCCAAACACAAAGCATCATTTTTACTATTGGTACTATAGATCCTGAAAGACCTCTTCTGTATGAGAAGTCCTCTGCCTGGGTCTGTCAGTCTGTTTGTTCTTTTGAGTTAAGTCTGTGTTCCTCAAATGAATATGAACATTAGTGCTATCTGGAGTAAGCATCTTCAGGGAAGTCCTGGGATTCTGTATTTTTTAACAAGCTGTTGAAGTCTTTCCTGTGCCAACCACATTGGACATTTCTGCCTAAAAGTTCTTGGTGAATCAAATGAGAAGGGAAAGGGGAGGTGGACGACGGTGGTGCTGGTTAGAGTAGATTTGCCTTTGTCAGCTACTAGAAGTGTAGTATAATGTGACTCCACATTTCACTGTACAGAGGAATTACTTCTTGGTTTTGTTAAAATGCAAACTCTGGTAACTTCCCCTGGCCCCAAGATTCCGATTTAGTAGATTTGAACACAGGCTTGGATATCTACTTTTAAAAATAATCACAGTTGATGATTCTGATGTAAATGTTTCTTAGGCTTAATTCTGATAATACATTATTTGATTATCTATTTATTTCTCAGGTCAATGGCAGCAACTCGAGTAGCCTTAAATGGACAGACAAATTTTGTTGAAGCTACAGAGAGAGATGGACCTAGCGTGTCTTTGCCAGGACAGCCTTGCACGGCCCTGACAAGTTCACTTGACCCATCACATTCTCTGGGACAAGAGCCATAAATTAAAAATCTGCAAAGTGTGTTAGTTTGCCATTCCTGTGAGAGAAGAAGAGAGAGAGAGTGAGACGGGGGTGGGGTGGGGTGGGAGTGTCAGGGTCTCAGTATCCCCCTTGAAGGCACAGCCCCACATGACTGGAAGCTTCCAACTGGGCCTCACTTCTTAAAGGCTCCTAAATAAGCCGCTACACACAGGTTGTTTGGCTTATTTAGGATCCAAATTTATAGCAAAGAGAAAACCGTTTTACATAAATTAGGAAGGAAAGCAATGCCCAGATAATTAGGATCTAGTAAACTGTTTTATCTGCACTCTCCTACCCCGTCCTCTTCATCTGCAGAAGATGGTATGCAACTGGTTATGAAGCAACAAGAAAACGAGGACCACACACAAAAGAGGATAGAAGATGAAGTTCACCCTGCTCAAAAGGCAGTGGAAACTCCTGAGAGGGAGACAAAGAAGCAGCAGAATAGACCCCCAAAGAAACTCTTCCCGAACTCGCCGCTCTTCAAGCAGTGGGGTGACAAGCTTTCTGAAGCCCAGCAGAAAGAGGCCGAGGATCTGTTCCAGAAGTTTGGTTACAACGCCTACCTCAGCAACCAGTTGCCTCACAACCGCACCCTCATGGACACACGAGATTTCAGGTGGGAAGGCTGAGGGTTGGTGGGAGGTTCTAGGGACCTCGGTCTGATTTGGTCTGAGTTTTGGAAGCCATAAAAGTCCAGGGTTGGAAAGAGGTTTGGGGGAGTGAGGGATTGCTGGAGAAGGGGATAAGGAGAGTTCTTGTTTTTAATCCCTTTTGCAACAGCAGCTTGGTGAACATTGGAGATGAACAGAGGTATCAGAGAAATGGTGATCCTTGGGAATTCTGATACAATGGGTCTAACCAATGATTTTACAGATGAGGATGCCAGGGCTGAGCAAAGACTTGTGCATGTCACCCCAAAGTTGGCAGCTCTATTTCCTCCTCTCATACTTTCCTCCAATTCTCTGCTTGAATTCTTTGTTTTTAAATATAATTTTTAGAGACTTTCTGTTTTTATTCCTCATTTTTTTCTTTTCTGCCTTGCCCATCTTCATAATTTTTTTTAAAAAGTAACATCTTTGTTGAGGCACGATTCATATACCATCCAATTCACCCATTTGAAGTATGCAATTTAAATGATTTTAGTATATTCAGAGTTGTGCACCATCCCCACAATCAATTTTAATTCTTTTTCCGTATCAGTGTTAGCCACTTTCCATTTCTCCACAACTTCTTACTCCCCTGGAGAGCATTAAAGTACTTTCTGTCTCTATGAATTTGCCTATTCTGGATCTTTCTCGTAAATGGGATCATATAATATAGGGTCTTTTGTGACTGTTTTTAAAAAAACTATCATATTTTCAAGTGTTACAGCATGTATTGATACTTCATTCCTTTTTTAAATAGAACTAACAAAAATTGTATATTTTTATTGGTTCTGTTTAAATAACAATGACAACAGAATCCATTTTGATATAATTATACAAGCATGGAATATATCTTATTCTAGTTAGGATCCCATTCTCATGATACATGATGGTAGGATTCACTGTATTGTTTTCATATACATACAAAAATTATGGGAAATTACATGAGATTCATTCTACTGCCTTTCCCTCTTGTATCCCTCCACCTTTCCCTCCATTCTCCACTGTCTAATCTACTGAACTTCTATCTCCCCCTCACCTCCCCCCTATTGTGGATTAGCTTCCACATATCAGACAAAACATTTAACCTTTGTTTTTTGGGGGGGATCAGTTATTTTACTCAGCATGATAGTCTCCAGATCCATCCATTTGTTGGCAAATATCATAAAGTCATTGTTTTTTATGGCTGATTAATACTCTATTAATATTTCAACATTTTCTTTACCCATTCATCTGTTGAAGGGCAACAAGGTTGGATATTTTATATTTTAACTATGACTTTGAAATATAATTTATTAGTATGTTAAGTAAAACTGTATACATTATATTAACTTTACTATCTTGATTAACTAGAATAACTTCTTGTGGTTGTACATGATGTGAAGTTACACTAGTGGTGTCTTCATATATGAACATAGGAAAGCTATATCTGATTAATTCTACTATTTTTCCTATTCCCATTTCCCCTCCCTTCCTTCTATTCCCCCCTGTCCAAGTCGGTAAACCTCCACTCCTCCCTTTGCCCAGCTTATTGTGAGTCAGCATCTACATAATCAGAGAGAACATTGATCTTTGTTTTTTTTGGGATTGGCTTCTTTCACTTAACATGATATTGTCGAATGATGTTACTTTGTCTGAAGTACCATATTTTATTTATTCATCAGTCGATACACATTGTATTGTTTTTACTTTGGACTATTATGAATAGTGTTGTTATGAAGACAGCAAGTGTTTGTATTGACCAATAACTTTGTGTTTCTTGGGTGCAGTCTAATAGTTGAATTCGTGGGTCATATGATAATCACATTAAACTGTCAGACTATTTTCCCAAGTGACTGCATGATTTTATATTCCAACCATCCATGTATAAGAGTCTTGATTTTTCCACATTATCACCCACATTTGTTATTATTTGTGATTCTTTCTTTCTTTCTTTCTTTCTTTTTTTCTTTCTTTCCTTTTTTTCTTTTTTTTTTTAGTATCATGGATTGAACTCAGGGGCACTGGACAACTGAACCACATCCCCAGCCCTGTTTTGTATTTTACTTAGAGACAGGGTCTCATTGAGTTGCTTAGTGCCTTGCTTTTGCTGAGACTGGCTTTGAACTATTGATCCTTCTGCCTCAGCCTCCTGAGCCACTGAAATTATAGGCATGTGCTGCCACATCTGGCATTATTTGTGTTAAATTTTAGTTAGTCATTCTGATGAGTGTGAAATGATATCACATTGTGATTTTGTTTTCAATTTCTTGAAGGCCTAATGATGATGGACATCTTTTCATGTGTTTATTTACCATTTGTATGTTTTCCTTGGAGAAATTCAGAGATGCCTCCTTTTCAAAATTGGTTTATTTGCCATTATTCATTATATATCATAAATATAAATTCCTATTAGAAACATGCAAATATTTTCTCCTAGTATGTGGGTTGTCTATTCACTGTCCTGGTGGTCTTATTTGAGGCACAAATGTTTTAAATTTTGATGATGTCCAATTTATCCATTTTCTCTTTGGTTGCTTGTATTTTCGGTGTCATATATAAGAGACTATTGCTGAAGGCAAGGTAACGAAGATTTATACCTATGTTTTCTTCCAAGAGTTCTGTAGTTTCAGTTTTAAAATTTGGGGGCCATTTTAGGTGAATTTTATATACAGCAATGTGTATATGGTATAGGAGTCCAACTTTATTCTTTTGGATGTGGTCTGGTCATTATCCTGCTGTCCTACCACCCTCCAGTGAAGAGATAAGTTTTGCCACATGTGTTCTCTTGGTACTCTTGTTGAAATCAATTGGGCAGAATCACAAAGGTTTGTTTCTAGGTATCAGTTCTCTTTGCCTCATGTTTACCTGACCCTTGTGATAAATGACAGACCACTGTGGTAACACTGGTTTTGTGGCAAGTTTCAAAATGTAATAAAGTGAGTTTTCAACATTTCTTCTTTTTTAAGATTGTTTTGTCTATTTAGATACATGAATTTCTATGAATTTTAGGATTCACTTATTAATTTCTGAAAAAAAACCATCAGGATTTTGATAGGGATTGCCTTGAATCAGTAGATCAATTTATAGAATATCTTAACTAATATTCCAGTTCATGAACATGGGAAATATTTCCATTTATTTAGGTCTTTTAAAATTTCCTTCAACAATGTTTTGAGTTTTCAAAATATGAGTTTTGCATTTTTTTGGATTGTATATCACCTTTTAAGAAGCGTCCGTTCAGCTCCTTAGTCCATTTATTGATTGGGTTTTTTTTTTGTTTTGTTTTAAGTTTTTTGAATTCTTTATATATCCTGAAGATTAGTGCTCTATCAGATGTGCATATGGCAAAAAAATTTGCTTATATGCTTATAATATCCAATCCCTTCCCCTACTGCCTTCCCCCCTTTGCTATAATTTCCACATATGAGAGAAAACATTCAACCCTTGATATTCTGAGTCTGGCTTATTTCACTTAGCATGATGTTTTTCATATCTGTTCATTCACCAGCAAATGCCAATATTTAGTTCTTTTTAAGGCTGAGTAAAACTCCATTGTGTATATATATCACATGTTCTTGATCCATTCATCTATTGAGGGGCATTTGGACTGATTCCATAATTTGTCTACTGTGAATTAGGCTTCTATAAACACTGAAGGGACTGTGTCACTAGAGTATGCTGATTTTAGTTCCTTGGGATAAATACAAATGAATGGGATAGCTGGGTCATATGGTGGTTCCATTCTTAGTTTTTGAGGAATCTGATAGATTGTTTTTTCAATTTCTTTTTCAATCTGTTCATTGTAAGCCTATAAAAACACAACTGATTTTTGTACAACCTCACTGAACTAATGTATTTTAATAGCTTTTTAGTGGGTTTTAAGGGCTTTTCTATATATAAAATTATGCCATCTGCAAAAAAGATAGTTGTATTTCTTCCTTTCCCACATAAAGCCTTTCATTTCATTTTCCTTCTAATTGCCTGGTTGGAACCTCTATTGTGATGCTGAACGTAATTAGTGAGAAGTGATTTCCTTGTATTATTCATCATTATGGGCGGGAAAGCACTATTTCACAAAAAGCTGTGGGTTTTTTTATACATGCCTCTTACTAGAAATTTCATTCTATGACTAGTTTGTTTAGTGTTTTCTCTCTCTTTTACCATAAAGGAGCATTAAATTTTGTGTCTTTTTATGTGTCTATTAAGATGTCCGTGAGGTTTTTGTTCACTAGCTATTCATATGATATATTACATTAAAATTTATTTATATGGTTTTAGGATGTCAAACCAATTTCAAATTCTTGGCATTAAATCCCATGTGGTCACAGTGTATAATCTTTTCTCCATGTTGCTGAATTTGGTTTGCTCCTATTTTAAAAACATTTTTTTTTGGTGTGTGTCTGTATTCATAAGACACACTGGTTTTTAATTTTGTTTATTCAGGATATTTTTATCTGATTTTGGTATCTGGATAAGTCAGGTCTCATAATTTGGAAGTTTTTCTTCCTCTTCTATGTTTTGGAGGAGTAAAAGCATCTGGACCTGGTCCTTTTGTAATGAGCAATTTTTTTTTTTTTTTGGCGGGATGGGGTGGTACTGGAGATGGAACCCAGGGCTTCATGCATGCCAGGCAAGCACTTTCCCACTGAGCAACATCTCCAGCCTTGTAGTGAGTAATATTTTTATTAGTAATTTAATCTCTTTGCCTGATGTGGTTCTATGAAGATTTCTAGTTCTTCTTGAGCTAGTTTTCTGTCTTTCTAGTAACTTTTCCATTTCATTTAAGTTACCTAATTTGTTGGCAGACAGTTGTTTAAAGTATTCTTTTATAATCTTTAAAATATCTGTAAGGAGTATGATGATGGACCAATTTTATTACTATTTTGGTAATTTGAGGATTTTTCATTTTTGTCTTATTCAGTCTTGCTAATGAGTGAAAATTTTGTTGATCTTCTCAAAAAACCATTTTTTCATCTGCTTTCTCTGATACTGAGTATCTATTCTCTAACTTACATATTTCTATTCTCATCTTTATTATTTTCCTTCCCTCTCCTTGCTTTGTATTTTAAAATAGAAAGAGAATTTCCCAGCTCTTTTTTTATAGTTGGTTACAATGGAAGCTTAGATTATTGAATGGAGATCTCTCTTCTCCTTTTTAACATAGCTTTTCTGCAGCTATATCTCATAAATTTGGGTATGTTGTGTTCTTGTTTCCAATTATCTTTTCTTAAGGCATGTTCTAATTTTTTCTTAAGGCATGTTCTAATTTCCCTTGTGATTTCTTCTTTGGCCCATTAATTCTTTAAGAATGTGTTTAAATTTCATTGTGATCAGAGAATCACATTTCGTGTGAATTTAATCCTTTTAAATTTACTGAGGACTCTTTTATGATAGCATATGGTCTGTCCCCAAGAATGTCATTTCTGTGGTTTTGAGAGAAATGTGTATTTACTCTTGTTGGGTGGAGCATTATGTAGTTGTCAGGTCACTTTAACTGGTGATAGTGCTTCAGTCTTCCATTTCCTTGTTCTCTTCTGTCTGGTTATTCTGCGCACAGTTGCAAGGGGAGTACTGAATCCCCAGCTATCATTGTTGAATTGTCTATCCCTTCAATTATGTCAGTTTTCATTTCGTGTGTCTTGGGATTCTGTTGTTAGCAATATATTTGTAATTGTTTCATCTTATTTATGGATTAATCAGTTTGCCACCAGAAAGTCCCCCTGGTATCACTAGTAGCATTTTTGTTTTAACATCTATTTTGTCTGATGTTAGTGTAGCTGTGCCAGCTTCCTATGCTTGCTGTTTATGGGGCACATCATTTTCTCTCCTTTCATTTCAACCTCTTTGTAGCTTTCAATATTTCCTGTAACTGTGTGTAGTTGGACTTTTTAAAACAACAACATGGTGGTTTCTACTTTTTTTGACTGGGTCACCTCATTCATGTTTTTATTGATATGCCTGCTATTTTATTTCCTTTTTCTATTTTTTTGTCTTTTCCTATGATCCCTCCTTTACTGATTATCTTTTTTCATTAAACAAGCACTTTCTAATATCACAGTAAAATCATTTCTCTGATTTCCACTATTTTTAGTTATTTTCTTAGCAGTTTCTATAGGGCTTATCACATACATCTTAACTGATCAGAATTGTCTTAGATTTATACTTAATTTTACTGAGATATAGAGAGGCCATTTCTATGTTGCTCTATTACTCTTTTTTTCTGTTTTTCTAACACATATTACATTTAAGTATGGTACAAATGCCCTCATACTGTTATAATGATAAATTTTTTTCTAATTAAAAAGATGAAAAAAATGAAAGAAAGTATAAATTGCAGACTTTGTTGTATTTACCTTCTTTTTACTGTGTCTGATTCTGCATATTGGTTCCTTTGGATCAATTTGTTATCTGTGTCATTTTCTTACTTTGACCTGGCTCTACTTCCACCTACCTCCCTTGTGCTCTTATTGTCAAATACATTGTATTTCTCTGTGTTATGGACCCAACAATACGAGTATATGTGTATAAAATATAAATAAGTATATATAAAATTTATGTATGTATGGATATATATATCCCCACATTGTTTTATACAATTTCTTTTAAATTACAATTAAAAGTAATTTATACTATTTCTTTAATAATCCCATAATTACTTTTGCCCGTATTTCTTTTGCTGTGTGTGTGTGTGTGTGTGTGTGTGTGTGTGTGTGTGTATGGTGTGCGCGCATTTGAATTACTATACTGGATGACTTGCTTTCAGCTTAAAGAACTTAGTATTTCTTGCAGGGTGGCAACAAACTATCTCAGCATTTGTTAATTTTCCAGCATCTTTATTTTGCCTTCATATTTGAAATATATAAGATAAAATATGCTTGTTTAATACTTTTATTTGGTATCTTAAAAATGTCATCCCTCTGCCTCTGGCCTCCACTGATTTTTATAAGATGCCAACTATCCTTATTGGGGTTCTCTTTTGTATGTGATGTCATTTTTCTTTTGCTTCTTTCAAGTTTTTCTGTTTAATCTTTGGTTTCCAGCATTAGGATTATGATATATCTTGGTGGGTATCTCTTCATGTACCCTACTTGGAGTTCATTGAGCTTCCTGAATGTGTCTTGGAAGTTTATAAGTATTATTAATATTTCTTTAGGGGTTATGAAATCATAAGTCGTGGCTTCTAAGTGAGAGTCTTGTAGCACCGTACTGGGGAGATAGTAAATGAACAATGAATTGTGAGCAATTTAAAAATTTCTTTCTCTTTATATTGTCAATCATCCATCCAAATAGTTCTCATTTGAGAGCTGATCTTGAGGATTCCAAGATGGCAGGTCAGAGGCAGGCAGCACCCTGTGTTGCTCCATGATCCAGGTCTCACCTAGTCGGAATAATGCATCTTAAGAGAGTGTAAGAGGACCCCTATATAGCTAATTTCCTCAGAAATCATCAGTGCTGTGGCCCCCTGCACAGGGCTCAGAGCCTTAGCATTGGAGCAGGACTCTGAATCCCCAGCGCCCGAAACCCAAAGCCCGCAGTTGTAGGTCACCCACAGCTCTCAAGCAGCTTAGCAGAATCACTGATCCAGCACCTCTGCAGAACTCCAGATTGCGCCCCGCTCCCATGCAGGTCACTCAGGGACGACCTACCCACAGCACAAGGCTCCCCCACCCTACCAGACACCCCGGTTCTAGAAGCAGACCGACTCCATCTTGGGTAACCTTTCTCACCATATTTGGTGGGGGCAGCTCTCAGCTCTCAGATCGGATCTCCATCTGGCCAGGTACCAGGTATCCAACTCTTCCCCTACCCCCACCCCAGCGGCGACCTCAGTACAGTGACCAACTCAACACAAAAACAGCTCCCAGTTGGGCAGGTGTGCAGTGCAACCAGGGCGTTGCTCACCTGGCATGAGCCTGGCTATGAGAGGTCCCACAGGTGAGAACTGCTAATTGACAGAGGATGGAACTAAATTTTGGAGCCTAACAGAGAGATCAGGAGCTGGGAAATCTCCAGGCAAGAGAGGGAGACAATACTAGGTGCTCAAGTCAGACGAGTGGTCCCAAAAAGGGACCCATGAGGTGCAGTCTTCCTGCAGAGACTGGCAAGTGGCACTCTCCACTTCCAGACGCCCTACACCGGGATCAATCCTCCCACCCAGTTACCTACACCATCCTGAGGGCAGAGACACCAGCTTAAAACAGCTTTTCTGTTTCTCTTCACACCTATTGGATGAGAAACAGAAACCAACCAACCACAACAACAACAACAACAAAAACGCATCTCTAAAACTAGCAACAACCCTGGTTTCTTCTTTCCAGTTATATATTTTTTCCTCTTTCTCTTCTACCCCTCTATCCTCCAGCCCTCACATACCCACATATGTGAAACCAAGAACTTTGTATGAAATAGGATTTTGAGAACTGAGTCATCTGAATAATATAATTTAGAGGTGTTGTATATGCCCCTTTTTTTCCTTGTTTCATTTTTCTTTCCCCCTCCAAATTTTACTATTTTTACATCCTGTATTTTTCTAAATACATATGTGTGTTTGTTTTATGTACTCTACTGTCTTCCCACATACTTGCCTACCCCAAATTACCTCCTGTCTATTTTCTTGCTACTAACCCTCTTCATTAGATTTCTCTTTCACATTTCCTAAGGTTTACTAACTCTATACCCTCACATCTTTCCCCCTTCAGCATATTGTCCTACTCTTCACCCCCAGTTCATTGTCCACCATCAGAAACTGTAAACCTTTTTATGAAACTACTGATTATATTTTAGATAATAATTGCATCCAACATTTCTGTGCATTGAGACTAAATTGTAAATGTCTTAATAACAACAGATTGTTCATAGATGATATATTGTGCATATTGGGATCAGTTAATATTGTTCTTCCCCATAAAGGAGGGATCTTGGAACCCTACAAGAGCACTACAAACCTATAGAGTAATAACACCCCAGACCCACATGGCTGGAAAGGAAGACACATGAGCAACATGAAAAGACAAGGGAAGAAAGTGCCACAAACAAATCAAGACACCACTGCAGAAAAAAACGATGAGAAAGAGTTCAGGATATACATGGTTAAAATGTTCTGTGTACTCAAGGAAGATATAAGAGAACAAATACAAGCAGTGAGAGATCACTTCAACAAGGAGCTACATAAACAAATCCAAGAAGCAAAAGATCACCTCAATAGGGAAATAGAGGTTCTAAAAAAAACCAAACACTCCAAACAGAGAGCTGATCTTTAACTCATGTTTTGCATGGCAGAGGCCCAAACCTTGGCCTGACAGATGACGAATTGGTATTTTCCATCATATCACCAAGAAGAGATTTCCTAGAATCCTGTTTCTCTGAATGAGAAGGCAAAGGTGAGCCTTAGAGGGCGAGTGGGGAAGCTACTTCTCCACAAAGGCCTCCTTATTTCAAGATGAACTTTGTCTGGGGTAGATTACCTTACCTGGGATGTTCTGCAGTTAACATATTTAGAGAAACCTTTCTGTCTTATTAGCTTGTGAAAGGATGATAAGAAAAAAAGTTTTCTTTGTTCATGATGACTCTTAGTGACTGGTAGTGACTACCTGAAGTATTTTATGTTGAGAAGACTTTTGAGTCCATAGGGTCAAGTGCATGAGTGCTATGATCTATTGGCAATGTCTGACATGAGCAAGGAAGGAGGAGAAGGTAGCACATGTTTTACTATTTGCTCCTTGTGAGATTGGAGTCAAGTAGAACCTGACAAATTTTCTCTTGAGTCCCTTGCATAATTTTGTGCTTTAGGTATGAGAATGATATGTTGGGAGCTATTGGTGATTGAAGCTGTCTTATCCAAATTTAATTTTGGAGCATTCAGGTTTAATTCCATAGGAATTAACTCATGAAACTGCTTGTCAGAAAGTATTACTGTGGCTGAAAAATATTTATGAATGAAATATTCTGTACCTGAATATCATTTAATTATACTGGATACTTATAAACCAATTGAATACTCTTTTTTCCTGCTATTCATTAAAAAATATGTAACTCAGATGCCTAAGAATTTCAGAATTAAAGCATCATAGAAACCTGTATGGTTTGAGAACTACAGGCAAGGCCACTCCACTGATTTCCTTTTTCTGGTAGAAAGGTACTGAGAATTGAACTGGAGGTGCTTTACCAGATTGAGCTACATCCTCAGCACTTTTTAGTTTTTACTTTAAGGCAGGGTCTTATTAAGTTGCTTATGGCCTTGCTCATTTGCTGAGGCTGACTTCAAACTGTGATCTTCCTGCCTCAGCCTCCCAAGCTGCTGGGAGTGTGTGCCCAGCATCAATGACTTTCTTTGAGAAGGTCGTAACTTAGTAAATAAATGAGGGTTATCATTACATCTTAAATTTAGTAGAGATGTGCCCATTTACTCTAACTTCCTGCCAAAAGACATGCAAAGTGACTGTAGTTGCTAGGTTTTGGCAGTTTTCTAAATAGCTGTCTGATACTAGAAAGATGTCACAGTTCTTATGTGGTCATGTCCTCTTTACCTTCCAGAGATGATAAAAGCTGCTTGAGAGACTGTTGTGTGCGATTGGTCTGTGACTTTATTGAGTTTGGGTAGATATTAACACCAACAAACTGTTGGACAGAGTCTACCAAAATGCTGTGGACAGGACCAGCTACATAATTCACAGGGCCCAGAGTACAATACAATTGCAAAATCCTTTTGTTTAAAAAATAATTTAAAATTCTCTGGATGCAATGGTACATGCCTGTCACACAAATTACTCAGGAGACTGAGGCAGGAGGATGAGTTTAAGGCCAGCCTCAGCAATTTAGTGGAGGCCCTAAGCAACTTAGAATAGTAAAAGTAAAAAGACTGGGGATGTAGCTCAGTAGTAAAGCATCCCTGGGCTCGATCCCCAGTACCAAAGTAAACAAATAATTAAAATAAAAATTTCAAATGATGATGGTAAAGCATTAAATCAAGTGAGGAGTCCCTCTAAGTGTGGTTTCTGTGTGTGACTGTATAGGCTGCATTGCCTACAGAGCTGGCGGTGGGGCTGGTGTAATTTGCCTGAGGAAATCCCTGTGTAAGGGTGAAAACCTGTTTGCTTGTGCACAAATCAGTTTGTCTGTTCTATACCACAGTAGTTTTGGGTGAAATTGTGATATCCTTTAAATTTATCTTTCTACCACTAACACTTAGAACTTACCTTATTATTTCTGTGATAACACACATAGACAGGTGCTTGTCTGTGTGTGTTATCATAATCATGACTATATTGGGAGGAGTTGCTAAAGACTGGTTCCTCTAGATGTCCTTCAATCAACAATTATTTAAAAAATATTTGTTCTAGCATCATCTAATATAGTCTTGTTATTAAAATTTAAGGTGATGAACATAAATTCAATTTTTAGCTTATTGTTTACATTAATCATATTAAAAGTTCTCAACAGCCACATGAAGCTGGTGGTTTGTCACAAAGTGCAGCACAGACATAGAACATTGGAACACAAAATTCCATTAGAAGAGTACTGCGGTACATTCCAGGTCAGCTGCTAGGGAAGCATAGAGGAGGAAATCATGCTTTTTGGAATCATAGGAACCTTATTTTCTGCCTTTCTTGATATAAAGTGGGGAAGAGAAGGTGGGGGTATGGATAAGAAAAGTGTTGTGAAAGCATTTAGATTATTTCCATGAAAAAATTAAAAAAGAAGCATGGGAGGCATTGTGGAGAAAAAGAAAATCTAAAAGTTTGATGATGCAATTATGTGAATTAGAGGGAAGAGAAGTGGAACTGAATTTTAATCAGCCTTCAATTTAACATAATTACCTATTCTTACTCTCAATTACATACATATTTATTATATAACCATTCTGTTCCTGACACTAAGAACTGCCACTGTGCTTTAAAGAATTTAAAGTTCTCTGTCAGGTTCTTCTACCTGTGCTTTAAATATTGATGAGCTTCAGGCTTTAACATGAGGCTCCTTCCTGTTTATAACTCAGATGATTTTACCCAATAAGGAATTCAACCAACACCTTCGTGGT
The DNA here is from genome assembly GCF_052094955.1 of Ictidomys tridecemlineatus. Taxonomy (NCBI): domain Eukaryota; kingdom Metazoa; phylum Chordata; class Mammalia; order Rodentia; family Sciuridae; genus Ictidomys; species Ictidomys tridecemlineatus. Next base: position 105,463,158 of record NC_135482.1, on the reverse strand, counting down.
GATGCCTCCTAAATCTACACATCTCTAATTCAAACTGTTCTGCTGAGATCCTGGAACCATATATACAATGACCTGCTAGAAAATCCATGATGTGACTCAGGGGCACCCCCACACTCAATGTGGCCAATTTCTAAATGTGTCAATTTCTTTTTCTTCTCTTATTTCTCCTGGCTTAATAAAGGATGCTGTTGTCCAAGGGAGAATTACAAAAATAACAAGAAGTTGGTTAAGTAGCAAGAATAACAACTAACATTTATTGAACTTCTTTTATTACAAGCAATTTATGCACGTGACCACATTTGAATCTCATAATAATATTTTGATGTGAACATCATTATTATTACTGCTACTACCGTTTTACGGATAAGGAAAGGGAGGTACAAGAGATCATGCCCATAGAAAATGACAGAGCTGACTTGGAGGAATGCCAATCTTACAGCATTGTTGTCACCTGGGAGCCTGATAGAAACTCTGGATCTCAGGTTCCACCCGGGCCTGCTGAATCAGGTGGTGTGTGTGTGCACCTTAGAGTTTGAGAAAGAAACTCTTTTCACTCCTTTCTTTCTCCAGGGAGGATCTGAGGAGAAAGATCCTCCACCTGTGTTATGGAAACCCCCTGTGGCTAATTGCTTTCTGCTATAGTCAGCTTTCTGTCACTAGGAACAGATACCAGAGAAATCAACTTACAAAAGTAAAAGGTTTATTATGACTCACAGCTTTGGAGGTCCAGTCCATGGTTGGTTGATTCTGTTGCTTTGGCGCCTGTGGGGAGGCAGCACATCATGGTGGGAGCACAGGTGGAGCAGAGCTGCCCACTTCCTGGCTGGGAAATGAAAGGAAGGAAGAGGAAGGCACTGTGGTCCCTCTGCTTTGAATCTTGTCCCCCAATGCTCTGAAGAACTTCTATCATTTCCCACCTTTTACAGGTTCTACCACCTCCCAATAGTGACACAGAGATCAAGCCTTTAACACATGGGCCTTCGTGAGACATTTAAGATCCAAAACTGCTGTGTTCATGGTGGCTGCAAGAACTTATTAAAAGCATTAATTCGATCATACCCATTCTTTGTTTAAATTCCATGAGTACCTCTAGGATACAGTCCAATCTTGTTAGCCTTTGTGGTCTGTTCCCTGCTGGTGTGTGCAGTCCCACCTCTGGCCATGACGACTGAACAGCACAGTTCTTCAAATAATATGCGTGCTTTTAACACTCTGTGCATTCATCCAGCTGCCTGTGATCTGGGCTTAAAATGCACTGAAATCTCAGGGGCTGCAACTAAATACCGACAGACATCCATGATGCAAAGAGAGGTTTGGGTGGGGCCTGAGGTGACCAGGGAGAATGTGCTGTGAGCATTTCTAACAACTCTTGACTCTGATCAGAGGAGGTGTTATCCTCTGGGAAGGAGGTTTCAGTGAGACAAATGTCTGCTTGTCAGAGACGCCAGAAATCTGGATTTAAAACAAGAATATTGGCAACTACTTTAAATAAAAGTAAGGATTGAGGCTTTCTTCCAGAATGGCAGAATGTTGAGTGCAGCATCTTTCCTCCCTAGTAAAACAACCATCCGACTGGAGAAAATTATAAAAAAAGAATCACTCAGTGTTTTCAGAATTTATCTTGAGGGCACAGAGCAAATGCAGAAACATTCTCATAGGAATGTATCATTAAGATCAGTGGGAATCTGTGGCATATGAATGACCCCCCCCGCCCCCCACTTGCTCCCTCCACACCACCCCCAGCTCTAGCTTTGAGAAACTCTACCTAAATTTCTCTGCTCTGAGTGGGTATGGTCAAGAGATAGAGGGCTGCTTTTCCCTGCAGCTCCCAGCTCAGGGCAGTGGTTTCACGCTGGGAAGGGCAGGCCAACCATATTTCACATCTTCGCCATTCTTGGGATGCAAAAATTCTGTTCCTAGTGGAGTCTACTGTGACTCCTCCCCTCCACCTTGCCCTACTTCCTACTCCTAAGGTAGAATTTCAACTGTTGCTGAGTCTGGCCAAGAATGCTGGGTTCTGTTTTCTTCTTCCCCAACTTGTTTGCACAGTGGATGTTCCACACTAGAATGGAAAGGCTAAGAAATCCAGGGGCTGCTGCCTCCACTCCCAAATTCCCAAACTCCCCCTCCTCAGTGTCTTCCTGCAGAGCAGGGTGTCATTCCAAAAGTGAGATCCTGTTCCCACCCCCAGCTCTTGTGCACTGCTGCCAAAGTCCAGCGTAGAAGGAAAGACAGGATGAAAACCTCCTAGCCCGGTTTAAGGGATTGACCTTATTCAGAACAGAGCATGAAGAAGTCCATGCCTAATGATGTTGTCTGAATCAATGAAATTCTTGGTGGAGAACATTTAGGAGGATACTCATAGCCCCACAATATGAATAGTAAGATGGAGGAACATGCAGAAATTTAACAGACAACACCATGGAAAGAGACAGCCAAGCATAGCTGTCCTGGGATCACACCCATCCCTGGGTGATCTACAAGGTTTTGTGCAAGCACTGGGCCAAACCCACCCAGGAACCAGAGTAAGAAAAAGGAAAGACTTTTAACCATTTATCGACCTGCACACAGATCCATTGACAAACAGCTGAAACTTCAATAGTACTAGGGACATAAGCCCAACCTCTGTACACTGTTTGAACCATAAGCTACTGTGACCCAGGGGCATCTCCGAGGATGCCAGGATTAAAAATAAAATAAGGTCATGTGCTGCGTAATGATGCCTTGGTTATTATTTCTTCAAAATGTGTTTTTAAAATCTCCATACTTAACCGCTCCTCAACTTTCTCATTTTTCTTTTGGGACTTTGACTACAATATGCATCACTGAATGGTGGGTCAGTTCTGAGAAATGCCTGGTCAAGTGACCCCATCACTGTGTGAACCTCATACAGTATACTTGCAGAAACAAAAACAGCTATGATGTCACTTGGCAATTTAATCTTATGGAAACCCTGTGGTATAGAAACATTGTCATCAGGCACACTGTCATGACTTTGTATCAGAAATGAAAACACGTACAAATACAAACACGTGTTCAAGAATGTTCATAGAGCATCATTATTCATAATAGCCCCAAAGTGGAAATATCCGAAATGTCCATTTATTGGTAAATGGATAAACAGTATGTGACATATTTATACAATGGAATATTATTTGACAATAACAGGAATGAAGTACCGATACCTATTACAACACTGATAAGCTGTGAAAATAAGCTAGATACAAAAGACCATATGTTAGGCAATTCTATTTACATGAAAGGTACAGAATAGGTAATTTTGTAGAAATAGAAGTGAGATTCATGGATGCCTATGGCTGAGGGGACAGAGGTGGAATGGGTTGGGGAGAAATGGAGAGTGATTGTTAATGTTACAGGGTTTCTTTTTATGTGATGAAAATATTTTAAAATCAGGTAGTGCTGACAGTTATTCAACTTTGTGACTATTACAAAAAGCATTGGATGATTCACTTTTAAATGTGTGAATTTTATTGTTTGTAAATTATATCTCAACAGTTGTGTTTAAAAACAAGGACTTGCTCAATGGGTACAAAATTACATTTATACAAGATGAGTAAATGCTAGACACCTGCTGTACAACATGGTGCCTATAGTTTATAATACAGCTTTATATACTTAAATATTTGTCAAGAGGGTAGATTTTATATTGTGTTCTTAGATATGCACACAAAGCAAAGGAATACAAGGAAATTTTTGTGGTGGAAATGTTTGGTCAGTATGGAGCTGGGGTCAGTCCTGGGACTGTGTGACTCCAAAGCCATCTGTGCCCTTTCCATGCACCACGAAGGGGATTTGATGGTATCATAGGTTCATGCATCTTTCCAAACCCATCAAATTCGTATGCATTAAATGTGTGATGTTTTCAATGTATCAATCACACTTCAATCTATAAAAATAAGGGTAAACTAGTGTCTAGCATATGGTAGGCATTCCATAAATGTGGTGTATAACTTAAAAAGGGATTAAGCACAGTTCTCTGGAAAGTTTGCCTTCTGCCTATAGTGAAGAAGTAGAGGGTTGTGTTAAAGGTGATTAGAGGTCTGAGAACGTGAGGAAAGGGTGGTGACAATGACAGAAAGAAGGCTGCTGACATGGAAGCTTACTTGGGCCTGGGAGAGGAATGGGAATTCCTTTGGGGACATAACGAGTATTCGAGTAGAAATGTCGACTGAAGACTGATTTTAAAAGTATTGGGCCATCTCAAAATAAAAAATGAAAGAGGGCTGGGGATATAGCTCAGCTGGTAGAGTGCTTGCCTCACATGCACAAGGCCATGGGTTCAATCCCTAGCACCACAAAAACAAAACAAAACAAAAATGAATAGGGCTGGGAACACAGCTCAGGGTTAGAGGTTCAATCCCCAGTAACACACACACACACACACACACACACACACACACACACACACACACTCAGTGGATTTTATCCATGCTGCAGAATAATTTTGGATAAGTAAATATAAAATCTCCTTGCTAATGTGATAAACAATTGTTTCCCTCTCTAATGAGTTGGGGGTTTGATGGGTTGATATAAAAATCATATGTAGTAAAAGGGAAAATTGAGTATCAATAACATGGTTATCAAAATGGTTTCTTATAGGTGTGTTCAGAAGTCATACCCTTCCCTACTCCCATCCCTTGGTGTCGTCATCATATTCATGGATGAATCTCTGTCCATTATACAACGGGCCATCACCAGTGTCATCAGCCGGACCCCACCTCGGTTGCTGAAAGAGATCATCTTGGTGGATGATTTCAGCTCAAATGGTGAGCAACTTGAGCTAGGAATAATCATAAGAATTACCATTTGTCATCTGTGCTTGGCTGGAAAGGGGTTGTAGCTTAAGGTTTGGGATACCTTGGGCTTCTCATGTAGGAAAAAGAAAAGTAAAATTTATTGAGGAGCTATTTGGTTTACCATGTTTAATTTTCATAAAGCCAAGAGAAGATCATTTTCTCAGTTGCATAGATGAGACCACTAAGACACAGAAAGATCACGCAGTGTGCCAAAATTGCATGGAAAGTCAGTATGGAACTGGGGTCAGTCCTGGGACTGTGTGACTCCAAAGCCATCTGTGCCCTTTCTGTGCACCATGAAGGGGACTTGATGATGTGAGGAGGGCGGGGGTCTCAAAAAGACCTCAGACACCAGGAAGGGATTCAGAGCTACCTTTAAAAGAAAAGATATCAACCCAATCTCTACTGGTGTTGAAGTCTGGAGTAAAAGAGCATTGGGTGCTGAAACCTCTCCGCAGTGGCAACGATTCTTGCTCACAGGATGAATCTCCTGAGGTCTAGCTCAGTCAAGGAGGACGTGTGGGGAAGTGGCAGATAGTGAACCTTGCTGAATCCTTGCTTCTAAATTCATAGACCCTGCTCCTTCCTTCTGAGCACTATGTCCTCAGGTAACTGAACTTCTCCACGCTCTGGTCTCCTTACATGGAAACATGAATGTTGATAAAAAATATCGTGAATTAGAGTGAGAATTAAATGAGAAAATTAGAGCAGCTAACATTATTTGTTCCAAACACTTTATGTGTGTTAACAGTTTTAATCATGATAATAACAATATGAGGAAGGAACCACTTTTGTATTTTTACCATTTACATGGATGTAAAAAATTATGGCGCAGACTAATCAAAGAGCTTGCTGAACATCGCATAGCTGGTGATAGAATTAAGTTTTGACCATAAACTTGAGTTCAGAGCCCTTGTTCTAACCACTATTTTCACTGATATAATACATTGATCATGTCCAGTTAGCTCTAGTTTTATTAATTTTGGGCACCAAATAAAACAAACTAGAATTAAGTTGTAAAGTTGGGCTAGTGATAAGGATGGATTTTCTAACTGTGTAGGCTCTGTAGTAGTGGCCCTTCAGAGGAAGGATTTGGCTCTTTCCTGGGCATCTTTAAGTACAGGTGGGTTATTGTTGTTTCAAGATTTCCCTGAGGAGAGAGACACACACAAAATGACAACTTAAAACTTTCTCTTTTGGGTTTCCAGACACTGAAAAAATATTTATTTTCTTCCATTATATGCCTCCCATTCTTGTCATTCCAATGTTACTAAATAAGATATAAAGAGGTACATTTTCTAGGGTGAAATTCCACTGAAACCCAAAGAAAACAGCATGACTGGTTTCATTCATTTCCAGATGTGAAGCCTGATACCAAGTTGTTCACCTGACTTTCTAACAAGAAATAGGATCTTCAGTTATTTGTCCATGATAGCTGAAGACAGCTGAAGTCTTTTGCAGCCTGAGATGATTTTAGCTAAGTCCTTTTACCTCTGGGACTCTGCTTTGTCATGGGGCAAATGCAAGCATTAAGCTAGAAGACCACTAAAACTTTTTTTTTTTTGGTGGAGAAAGAACCCTATAATGGTTACATAATTCCATGCTCCATGGGGAGTGGCTAAGACTTCATTCAAGACTTTTTCCTATGAAACAATAAAATGGATTATACACTATTATCAACATAGGGCAGACACATTTAACGACAAGTCAAACAAAGGTCCCAATGTTGTAAGATGCATTACTGTAATAATCCATCCTTCTAGATTGGGTTTGGAACCATTTTTGTTTTTCATAAAGATAATTTGTTTGAAATGGCACAGAAAGAGGAGCTGTTAGTCATTCCTTGACTGGTCAATGAAGCAGGAGTTAATTTCTCATTAACCATGGAAATACCAGCTACACTGACATTCAATGAGCATATCCTAGAAATCTGCTGAGGAAAAAATAGGAAGTCTCTACTGTGCATACTACAGGGAAATTTACTATCCATGTGAATTTGGAAACAAGTCACTCAAGTACTTCATATCTCAGTGTCCACATCTGTAACATTGGGGAAATAAATGGTGTTTACCTTCTAGGACCACGTGGGGGACTAAATAATATATGTAAAGTGCTCAGAACAGGCTCACTGTATTAGAAGTTTCTTCCTTCCTTCCTTCCTTCCTTCCTTCCTTCCTTCCTTCCTTCCTTCCTTCCTTCCTCTAGATGTGAAACTTTATTTGCATCAATCAAATGCCTTAAGCATCATTGGAGCTAATCTAAGAGTTTTTGGAAATTATATCAATGTAGGCACAATCCTGAATTTTCTCCAAATTTTAGACACATTCTCCAATCAACAGCTATTGTGTTTCTACCATGTGCTAAGCACTATATATGGAAGAAGCTGTCAGAAATTTCAAGATGTTCCCATCTTAATTGGCCAGGAAAGGCACATCTGTGGAAGGGTACCTCAATGTATGAAGAATTCTGTCAAATTAAGTGAACTATCAGTCAGTATGAGGAAGCCCAGAGAGGGAGATGGGGTCATGTAGGGAGGCTTTCCTGAGGAGTGGGGCTTACACTGGGATTTGAAAACTTGTTAGGTTTTGAAAATGCAGAGAAAGTAAGAATGACTCAGGGGCTAGGATGAGGAGGGGATAGGTAGTCAGAGAAAAGAATGGTGTGAGCAAAGACACAGAAGCCAAAAGCACCCTGGAAGAAATCTTCAATTCTCATGCTGGACTATTTGCAATATATAAAGATTATTATATAGAGAATGTAGAGAATCACACAGGAAAAAAGATACCATTTTGGAAACTGGAATACCCAAGAGATCACGTAAATTCTGGAAGAATCTGATCATCTTGGTTCACAATGGCCTGGGGGGTGATACTTAGCTACTCATTTCAAATTTGCTCTTCTGAGAGGGTGACTCAGAATCTGTGGCTCATTAGAGTTTGGGAGTTGGAAAGGTCTTGATAGATTACCTGCTATTTCCAAGTTGAAGAAACCGTCCCCAAATAGGAAGTGGCATGGAATCCGATAGTGATCCAACTAGAGTTTGACATCCACAGGAAGCTGTAAGAGATTGCAAGAAGTCCCATCTGAATTGGTAAGGCAAGACACACCTGTGGAAGGATACCTCCAGGTGTGGACTTAGACTCATTGGCTCTTTTTTTACACTTTCAATAATTCAATCAATTAATTTTGAGTGTAAATGGGAGAGTTCTAAAATGGGACAAATTCTAGAGTCATATTCAGGTATATATTGATCCCAGGTCCTGTCCATGCCAGGCCTCATAAGTATACTTGTCTTTTGAGAAAAGAACCAGCAATAATCTCATTCCTGGGCTGTGGGGGAGAGGAGATGGGGAGAGGACTTGCTAAATCCACCAGGTGCTCCCAGCCCTTGAGATGGTGTGATCTGTAATCTAATGCCTATCTTATAGAATTCTTTGATAATTAAGTGAGTTAACATCAGTCAATACCTCAGAGACATTTGGTTAGGTGTTTTTCCACATGGCTTAGTGATTTGCATGCAAGTTGTTTCCATACATGTAAAGAAAGCAGCTGTTAGGCTGAGTCAAAGAATAAAGGCACAGACAGGCTTTATAAAAAGGAAGGAGGGGGAGGGAAGAAAAAACTTCTAAACAGTCTGGGAATAGTGAATCTTGTTTGCATAATTTGGGGAGTAAACTCTTTAGCAAGAAGTTGGCAAAAGATTAGTCTACACATTCTGTCCCAGTTAGTCCTTCAGCAGGCCAACCAGGAATATGCAAAACAAATCAGTCTCGGTTGTTTATAGGTTTTTCAGAAAGTCCTGTGAGTTTAGCTGTGAAGAAGATGTTCCAGGCTGTCTCTGCAAAATTGTCTATCACCATCTCCAATTTCATAAGGCCAGGTCTGTCCTACCATCCTCATAAGAATTTCTCATTGTATAAAATGCACTTCTAACAGTGGCTGGTGCCTACTAAGTAGGCTTGTCAATTTAATTGTGAGGTAAAGGAAATTAAGAGTAATAAGATTAAACCTCAGGGTGAAAGAAAGAAAAGAATGATGTGCAGGAAAACATTACCTATGGTACAGGTCAAGGTTGAAGAATTGCTTATCCTACAATGGTAATCCAACCACTATTATAGTATCAAATTTCTGTACCACATTGATTATTGCACTCAGTGTTTCTGTGGGTGTGTGTTTGGTTGGCAGAAGAACTAAAGGTATCCTTGAATGAGAAGATTAAGCTTTACAACCAGAAGTATCCTGGATTGTTGAAAATGATACGGCATAGTGAGAGAAGAGGTCTTGCTCAAGCACGCAACACGGGCTGGGCAGCTGCCACTGCTGATGTGGTTGCCATCTTGGATGCTCATATTGAAGTGAACGTTGGGTGGTAAGGTTCCAGGAGTTTTCTTTTCTTTTCCCTGAGAAAGGACCGATCAGAGACATCACACATGTTCAGAATACAAGACAGGATATTGTAAAAATAGGAAAGTCAATACCAGTCTTTTAAACAAAGGGATGCTCCATGGGAGGAATAGATGAACTCTAATGGGGCAGAGGGGTGGGAGGGGAAGGGAGGGGGCAGGGGTTAGCAATGATGGTGGAATGTGATGGACATCATTATCCAAAGTACATGTATGAAGAGATGAATTGGTGTGAGTATACTTTATATACAAACAGATATGAAACATTGTGTTCTATATGTTTAATAAGAATTGTGATGCATTCTGCTGTCATGTAATTAAAAAAATAAAAGCAATTAAAAAAAGAACTTGAAAAAAAAAAGGGGATGCTCCAAAGACTCAGGAATTCTGGTTGGCTAAAAAATGTGATGCTCTGTTAAAGAAAAAAAAAATGGACCCGAAGTATGGAAAGCTATGATGGAAATCAAATAGCTTTTCCCAGCCCTGAAAGTATATGATATAAAGATTACATAGATCTCCGTGCAGTGGCTCATGCCTCTGGAGGCAGGAGGATCATGAGTTTAAAGCCAGCCATAACTTAGCAAGATCCTAAGCAACTTAGCAAGACCCCGTCTCAAAATAAAAAATAAAAAGGGCTGGGGATGTGCTCAGTGGTTATGCATTCTTCAGTTCAATCCCTGGTTACCTCCCCACACCCCCCAAAAAAAAATTACATGGAGAATCACAGTCACACAGGAAATAGCATTTTGGACACAGTGAGACCTGTGAGATCATGTAAATTCTGGCAGAATACTGATAGTCCTGGTTCACAATGACCTGGGGGTGATATTGAGGTACCAATTTCAAATCTTCTCTTGACATGGGTCAGCAGTTAGTAGGCCTGGATACCTTGAAATTTGCAGAAATTCTCTGGACTCAAGAGAGTCCTACTGTCAGCCAGCTCAGTCTAAATGAGAAGACAGTGTCAGGGCAATGTGTGAGCAGGTTTGTCAGCTCACTCTTGCTGCTTGCCCTCACATCCACGCTGGCTGATTATAAATTCTTCTTCTAGGGCAGAGCCCATCTTGGCTAGGATTCAGGAAGACCGCACCGTGATTGTGTCTCCTGTGTTTGACAAAATTTGTTTTGATACTTTACAACTGAAAAAGTATGGACTGGCAGTGCATGGGTTTAACTGGGAACTATGGTGCCGGTATGATGCACTGCCACAAGCCTGGATTGATCTGAATGATGTCACTGCTCCAGTGAAGTAAGTCTGAGTAGGCTCAGGGGATTTGATGAGAACTTGGGAAGGCAGTAGTGAATGGTGGTTTTTTTGTTTTTCTTGTTTTTTTTTTTGGTGCTAGTAATGGAAGTGGAATGGAAGAGTGGAGGGTCTGGGGTGAAGGATAAGGGATAAAAGAGAGAGGGAGAAAAACATGATGAGCTGACTCCAGGTGAGAATGCATAGACATTTTTGGCTATTTAGGGCTTTCACATAAGAATCAAGCCAATTATTTAATGTTTTAGAAAACACTTGGTCTACTTCAAGCATTATCAACTATGAGGTAGGGATCAAGATGAAAAAGCTGTAATTTTAATATAATTTGAGAAGTGTTATGATAGCACAGTGGCTGGGGGAAACTTCCATGCACTTAGTCTGAGGATTTCAGGCAGGCTTCAGGATAAGGGGAGGCTTAGGTAGAGTTCTGAAGACAAAACCATCATTGGGCTTCCTACCTCTTACCTCCATCCTGACCTATTCCTTGTAGAGGGATGAGTGACTCTCTTGCTGTGTTCTATATAGGAGTCCTTCCATCATGGGCATCATGGCTGCCAACAGACTGTTCTTGGGAGAGATTGGGGCTCTGGATGGTGGAATGCTGGTCTATGGAGGAGAGAACGTGGAACTTAGCCTGAGGGTGCGTACATTTCCCTCCTCTTTATGGGACAATGCCAAAGAGGAATGTGTTAGTCAGCTTTCCATTGCTGTGACAAAATAGTTGAGGTAAACAACTTGAAAGGAGGACATGTTTATTTTGGCTTACAGTTTCAGTCCATGGTTGCTTGACCCTGTTGCCTTTGGGCCTAGGGCAAGGCAGTAGAACATCAGGTCATGGCATGGAGCACATGGTGGAGAAAACTGCTCACCTCATGGAACCCTGGAAGCAAAGACAGAGAAAGTGGCAGGGTCCCACCATCCCTTTCAAGGGCACACTCACAAAGACCTAATTTCTTCCCACTCAACTCCACCCTTTAACAGTTCTATCACCTCTCTGAAGAGCCACAACATGATTTTGGGGGGACACTTATGATTGGGAGAGGGCAGAGGAGAGGGGAAATGGGTAATGAAATAGAGCAAATTATGTTAGATGTATATATGAATATGTCACAATGAAACCCATTATTATATATAATTGTAATGAACTAATAAAAACTCCAAATCATAATATGGAAACAATAGGAAGGTAGCAAGATCTCCGGAATCCTAGGCAAGGCTGAATGTAATTGGCTTAAGAGGTAGACACATTCTTATGTTTCCAGGTCACCAGGTCATACTGAAACAGGCAAGAATCTAGGCATAGTGCAGCTTTCTGGTATTGGCCTTTATAATCTGGGAGGTATAGTTGGAAGGGGTAGAGCTAAGGTTAAGTAGATGTTGAACTCTTTTTTCCCTGAGGACTCTAGGTATTTACAAGCATCTCCTGGATAACATAACTTTGAGGAGTTCAAAGACTGAGAAAACTGGAGTGGGTAGAGGGACTAGGGAAAGTGGTTGAGTGGGCAGCCTGCCTGCTTCTGCATGGGCAAATGGAACAGTGAACATTATGACCTGTGCCTGTGCTGAGGTGTTGCATAATCCAGGAGAATATCCAGGAATGGGTACAGCATTGGCATCCTCAGTTCAGCACGAGTTCTTCCCAGTTTCTCTGTGTCTGCAGTGATCCTAGCTTCACCTCTCAGCAGTGTTTCCTCCTGCCAGCTCCTGAAAACTTTCCCTACTTATTTAGGTCAGATATACAACCTGAACTTTGGGATCTATAAAGGAATTCAAGGTGCAAACCAAAACAACCAGAGGAATTCCAAATGCAGGTTCATATTACATTTGTGTATCCGTTAGCTATTGCCAAAAATGCTGTATAACAAACTATCCCAAACTTGGTGATTTAAAGCAATAATTATTGATTCTCACAGATCTGCCTGTTCTGCTGGGCTTGGGTGGAATTGACTGTGTTCCACAGAGGTTTATTCTGTAGCTCAGCTGATGGAAGAACAGCTATGTGGGGAAAGAAAGCTGTTCTCATGGCACACTAGCGGGCAGGTGGAACCATGTGGCTCTTTCCAAGTAAGTCACAGGGCCAAGCTCAAAGTAGCACGAAGGGTTGAAGCCAATAAATTCAACACATCACAATTTATTTAGAGCAGGTTTTGTGCATAAGTATAGTCCTACCACAGTATCCTTTTTACCTTTTCTGTACAGTCTACAGGGCCTTGTTAGAAGGTCCTGACTTTGGATTTGTTGAACAACACGAAGGTCTATATGTCATACGTGCTCTGTCAAATACCTAAAGTGAGGAGTGACACATACTATAAACTCAACAAATGGTTGGTGATCAAAATAATAAGAAGAAGAATGTTGGGGTAGCATTGTAAAAAAAAAAATGCTGGATATAGCTTCTAATCCTGGCTCTGCCATATCATTATGGACTGAACTTCTAGAAAATGACTTTTTTTTTCTCTCCTCCCCACTGAAATTCTGTACCTTAGACCAGATGGTCTCTGGTCTATTGCTGTATTTGGAGGAACAAGATAATTTCCTGTTTACAATTTATTCAGTTTCACCTGCTTTAATTTCTTTCTAATTGAAATGGATGACCACAGACAGATGTTAGGCCCAACTAGGACTGACTCAGGATCCCATATTTATGTTAGCAAATGAACTTTGAATCTAGTCTGGATCTTACCTTAATCCACAATTGCTTTGGCATAAAAAGTTAATATTTTTGTTTGGGGGTCTTGATCAGTTTTCCCATTTATGAAATGAAGAGAAGCATTCTTGTAAAATATACCTCCTAAGAATGATGGTGCAATTAAAATGTAATAATGAGTTTACAATGGTTTTGTAAAGATATTAATTAGAATGTCATTCAGCTTCTGTGATGGAGGCCAAAATGACAAAGACTTAAATAAGACAGAAATCAATTCTCTTTCTCATAACTCTTTGAACATAAGCAATTTAGGACTGATGTGGCAGCTCCAGGGACAAGAGCCTTCTATTTTGACACACTCAACACCACCTCTGTATTCTGCACAATAGGGAAAGGACATAAAGAGAGAGAATGCTCTTTTTTTTGTGGGTGGTGTCTGAACGTTGGATATATTGCTTCCTCTCATTCCATTGGCTGCTACCTAGTCATGTGTGCAAAGGACTCTGGGAAATGTGGACCAGCTAGTTGGTCACATGCCTAGTTATTCTCTCTATAACTATAGATATAGGAATAGATCTCAACAATTAAAATGTAATGCAAAAAAATACAAATGAAAAATAATTATTGCAAACATAATTAGCAAAGCCCTAAAGATGACCCCAATTCCATCGTGACCAGGTATTTCCTACCTACCAAAGCTTTGGATGGATGAATTTGGCTGGAGACTGGAAACATTCATTATTTCTGTTTGTAATACTGGCTCTGTTTCCATTCTCCCATCCCCACAAGTAGAACTCTGACATTTCAGTTTCTATAAGAAATCCTATTTCTTTTAACACTTGGCTTTTAAAAATAAATTTTGATGTAAACATAGATATTATCAAGAGAAGGATCACTCTTTCCTTTTATTGGATAAAACAATTCCACTTATATCTGGGTTCCTTGGTTTCTATGTGTGTGACTATTTGTCTATGTACTTATTTATTTATTTAGGTACTAGACTACATTTCTAGTATTTTTTATTTTTATGTTTGATAAGTGAAGCCAAGTTCTTGTCCCCAAGCCATGAAGTGGCTGCCTGGGCAGGCTGGAGAGTGGGCAGCAAGCAAGGGCTGCAACCACATGGAGTCCACAGGCCGGCTTGGGCCTGTGGTGTGGCCAGGGCTAAGGGGAGCCAGGAAGAACCCACCTGTCACCCCAGCCCTATGAAGATGCCCACTACACACAACACCACAGCTGGAACCCCCCAGCATTCACCATCCAACAACTCAATCTCCTGGTGGGAAAATGGAAGTGCGGCAGACCTGAATGGGATTGCAGGGCTCACCAATAGTGTTGGTATTTTTCCAAATTCTGGTTAACATAAATCTTGACCAAACGTGTTGGTGCTTTTCCAAACCCTAATTAGCTAAGTTTAGACCATCAGCATTGACCCAAGTACTAAGTGCTGTACAAACCCCTTGACTGGCACATTCAGGAGACACCCCCTATTGGGGTCTCTCTTGTCCCTGTGAGAGTTGTCTTCACACTTGAATAAATCCTACTCCTTTCACTCTTGCTTTCTGTTGTTCTGTAAATTTTATTCTTCAGGATTTGTGAGATAAGAATCTGGGAAAGTGTGGGGATGAGCTGCTGAGTTCTGTTGCAACACTGAAGAGGATAATCCACCATGTAGAGCTGCAACACACCACTTGATAATAGTGGAGAAGAATTCAGCTTTGTTGGCTGCAACCCCAAGAGGGGCTGTCAGTAGGCTGCTAACACTAAAACGGGCTTTCTAGGCTGCAGTTGGCCTGCAACTTACACTGGTCCCACCTCTCAACTGAAGCAGAGAATTGAGCTGTGTCTCGAACTCTGGTTTCAACAGGGTCTTGCTACATTATTGAGGCTGACTTCCAACTTGTGATCCTCCTGTCTCAGCCTCCAGAGTCACTGGGATTACAGGCATGCGCCACTGTATCAAGCTTATTTGCCTATCGTGTGGTTAATTTTTGTTTTGTTTCCATTTTTAACTCATTTTTTGTCTTTATTTTTTACTTTGTTAATGAATACATAATAATTATACATATTCATGGAGTCCAATATGATGTTTTAATTCAGATATAAATTATGTAATGATCACATCAGGGTAGTTGGCATATCCATTATATTTTTTATTGTACATATTTTTATTTAAGATTTTTTAAAATTTTTTTTGATTCTTTTAAGTTATACATAGTGATAGGATTCATGTTGACACAATTATAAAAGCATGGAATATAATTTACTCTAATTCAGAACCCAGTTTCCCCCCCTCCTCTCCTCCCTCCCCATGTTCCCTTACCTCTACTGATTTTTCTGTTATTTACTTATAGAAATTTTTAAATTAGTGTCTTGTGGATGTACATGATGGTGAGATTGATTCACTGTGGTGTAATATATATATATATACACTTAGGAAAGTTAGTTCACACTCATTCCACTATCTTTATTCCATCCCTCCTCCCTTCATTCCCTTTTGTCTAATCCACTGCTTTTTTTTAACGCCTCCCCACCCCTCCCCATTTTGGATTGGCTTCTGCATGTCAGAGAAAACATCTGAACTTTGGCTTTTTGGCACTGGCTTAGTTCACTTAGCATGATAGACTCCGGCTTCATCTTTTTACTTGAAAATGCCATAAAGTCCTTTCTTCTTTATGGATGAAAATACTCCATGGTCTATATACTATATTTTCTTTATCCATTCATCTGTTGAAGGGCACCTGTGTTGGCTCCATAGCTTGGCTATTGTGAATTGTAGTGCTATAAACATTGATGTGGCTTCATCACTGTAGAATGCTGATTTTAAATCTTTTGGATATGTACCAAGGAGCAGCATATCTGGGGCATATTGTTGTTCCATCTCTAGTTTTTTGAGGAATCTGCATACTGCTTTCCAGAGTGGTTGTACTAACTTGCAGTCCCATTATTATCCCACCAATAATGTATGATTGTACCTCTCTCCTCACACTTATTATTGCTTGTATTCTTAATAATTGCCATTCTGACTGGTGTTAGATGAAATCTCCGTGTAGTATTAATTTAAATTTCCCTACTTGCTAGAGATGTTGACTATTTTTTTCATACATTTGTTTATCATTTGAATTTATCTTTTGGAGAAATATATGTTTATTTCCTTTGCCCATTTATTTATTGGATTATTTGGTTTTTGGTGTTAAAGTTTTTTGAGTTCTTTGTGTATCCTGGATATTAATACCCTATCTGAGGAGCAGGTGGCAAAGATTTTCTCCTATTCGGTTGGTTCTCTCTTCATGCTCTTGATTATTCCCTTTGCTGTGCAGAAGCTTTTTAATTTGATACCATTCCACTTATTGTTTTTTGTTTTAATTTTGCTTCTTGCACTTTAGGAATCTTGTTGAGAAATTTGGTTCCTGTGCTGATATGTTGGAGTGTTGGGCCTACATTTTCTCCTAGAAGTTGCAGGGTTTCTGGTCTAATTCCTAGGTCTAATTCTTTTGATCCGCTTTGAGTTGAGTTTTGTGTAGGGTGTGAGAGAGGGATTAAATTTCATTCTGATACATATGGATTTCTAGTTTTCGCCCATTTGTTAAAAAAGGCTATCTTTTCTCCAACATAAGTTTTTGGCACCTTTGTATAGTATGAGATAACTGTGTGTGAGTTTGTTTCTGTGTCTTCCATTCTGTTCCATTGGTCTTCATGCTGGTTTTGGTGCCAGTACCATGTTGTTTTTGTTACTATATCTCTGTATGGTATGGTGATGCTTCCTGTTTCACTTTTCTGGCTGAGGATTGTTTTGGCTATTATGGGTCTCTTATTTTTCCAAATGAATTTCATAACTGCTTTTCCCTGGTTCTGTTATGAATGTCATTGAAATTTTGAGGGGAATGGAACTGAGTCTGTATAGTGCTTTTGATAGTATGGCCATTTTGATAATATTAATTCTGCCTATCCAAGAACATGGGAGATGCTTACGTCTTCTAAGTTCTTCAATTTCCTTCTTCTTCTGTACTTTTCATTGTACAGATCTTTCAACTCCTTTGTTAGCTTGATTCTCAAGTGTTTTATTTTTTGAGGCTATTGTGAGTGGGATAGTTTTTCTAATTTCTTTTTCAGCAGATCCATTATTGGAGTATAAGAAAATGATTGATTTATGGTTGTTGATCTTATATCCTGCGACTTTGCTGAATTCATTTATGAGTTCTAGAAATCTCCTGGTGGAGTTTTTTGGATCTTCTAAATATAGGATCATGTCATCAGCAAAGAGATAATTTGAACTCTTCTTCTCCTATTCATATCCTTTAAATTTCCTTCTCTTGCCTGATTGTTCTGGCTAGAGTTTCAAGGACTATGTTGAATAGTATTGGTGAAAAGTGGAAATCCTTGTCTTGTTCCTATTTTTTAGAGGAAATGCTTTAGTTTTTGTCCATTTAGGATAATGTTGGCCTTGAATTTGTAATATATAGCCTTTATAATGTTGAGGTAAGTTCCTTCAATCCCTAGTTTTTCTAGTATTTTTAAACATAAATGAGTGCTGTACTTTGTCAAATGCTTTGTATGCGTCTATTGAGATAATCATATGATTCTTGTACTTAATTCTCTTTATATGGTGAACTACATTTATTATTTCTATATGTTGAACCAACCTTGCATGCTTGGAATGAAACCCACTTGATCACGGTGCCCTATCATTTTAATGTGTTTTTGTATTTGGTTTGCCAAGTTGACATTAGAATTGTTTGTAGTATACCATGTCAAGGTGAAGAACATTCTTGTTGAATCTTGGTTTGTATTTCATTGGGGTTTGGAAGTTTAGCAGATGTTCATCAATCTTTGGCTGTGGATCTCTCCTAAGTTGCAGAGGTACAGGAGACAATTCACTAGTTGCTATGTACCTTCTGCCGGGAGCTTCTAGTTTGTCATCTCAAGGGCCTGTAGCTGACCATTCAGGGGGTACAGTGTTGTGACTTTTTTTTTTCCATTGTGTGCAGGACTCAAGGATGCAGGCTTTGGATGGTCCCTGTGATTGTATCTCAACAGGGATACTCTTAAAGTAGTGAAAATCATGATGGCTGCCTGTGAGCACAGGAACTCTGGTTGTACATTTTTGGTGGTGTCCTATGGTGCGACGTATTCCCTGGCTGAAGCCACTCTCTGAGGTACTGCAGTGAAGAGTCTCAGGTGATTCACTTGTATTCTAGTTCCTACTGTCCCAGGTTGTGAATGATGTTTTCTAAGCCTGATGCAAGGTCCCACAAGTATGGAGACAGCACCCTGTCACTTGCCAGTTGTGATCACAGGTCAGGCTGTGAACTAGGTAATGTTGGGATTAGTCCCTTTCTGCTATGTAGACTCTGCCGATCTCAGTGTCACTGGATATTCAGGCAGCTTCCCTCTGGTGGGGCCCTGCAATGCCATAGGCTGTCTTTAGGCTTCCCAGTGTGCCTCCCCACAGTGTCAGTGGTTGGTGCTTGGTGAATTGGCTTTCCTCTGTTTAGGACCAAAGCTACTTCGTAGCTGACTCTGTCTGAGTTGATGGAGTAGGTACTGGGCAGAGCTTTCCACCCTTGTCTGGGTCACAGGGGCTGCACAGGGTTAGGTGCACTTCCCTGGCACAGGGCTTCAGGAGCTCAATCCGGTCTGCTTGTTTACAGGGAGCGGGAGGAACAGAGGGCTTCAGAGATTTATCTCCAGTAGTGATCCTTCTAGAAGTTCTTTCTAGCTGGATCTTCTAAAGTTTTTTCTGAATTGCCTGAGTTCAGAATCCAGGGGACTTCCTCCTGGTTTAATTTGCAGCTGTCTGGGCATGGGAAGATGCTGTGTGTATTTAAGGGAGTGACTCCACCAGGGCAGAGGACTCCACAAGATGGCTGTAGACCTCGGCTTGTTTGCTTTTCACAATTTGGTTTTATGCTATTAATGCTATTTTAAGGATCCTTCTGTTATGGTGTCTCTTTAAATTTTATCTGTCTTTCAAAATGCTTTTAAGTGGCTGAGCTGAGGAATTTTTCTGCTCCCCCCCTTTCTCTCTGTTGACCACCCCTCAGCTTCAAGTTTGGGGTTAGGGCATTCTGTATTCTACTCTGGTGACCTATCTTCCAGTCCCTCCAGGTTTCAGACTTTGTAAAACTGCATCTTAGAGCATTTATTTTGTCATACCTTTCAATTCTGCTTTTCCTTGGCTGCCTCCTTTCTCTGTTGTTGAGGATGTGTGGCCTCACTCTCTTCTGCCATCTTCCAGTCTCTGTCATCTTTAACTTTTATCATTTATGGTGAGGACATTCAAAATCCTCTTTCTAGTTGTTGGGTTATATAATGCATTACTCTTAGCCACGTGCATCCTAATGTGCCACAGAACACCAGACCTCAGGCTTCTGTGTGGCACTAATGTGGGCCCATTGACCAACCTCTCCCTATTTCCTCCCCTACTCCACTCAGTTTCTGGTAACCACCAAGATACTCTGAAGTTCTATGATAACGACTTTTTTTTTAAGATTGCACATGAGTAAGCTGTGTTTCCTCTGCGAACAATAAATCTCCCCTCCACCTCCACAAATTTCTATTGACCTTTTATGCCTGGCTTGTTTTATTTAAAATCATGTCCTCCAGGTTCATTCGTGTTACCACCATTAAAAGGATTTCATCCTTCTTTATGGATGAATAGTATTTCATTGTGTATATGTACCACATTTTCTTTCATCCACTCATCCAATGAGAGACACCTTGGTGAATTCCATTTCTTAGCTATTGTGAACAATGCTACAATAAACACAGAAGTACAGGTATCTCTCTGATATCATGATTTTATTTCCTGTGGATATATACCCAGTAGTGAGATTGTTGGATCACATGGTAGTTCTATTTTAACTTTTTGAGGAAACTTTAAGGACTTTATTAATTTACATCCTACCAAGTGTGTTAAAGTTTCCCTTCTTTCAATCCTTATCAGAGAAATCCTTTGTCTTTTTGATAATAAGTATTCTAAGTGAGGAGAGGTGATGTCTCCTTATGTTTTGATTTGCATTTCCCTGATGGTTATTGATGCTAAGCATTTTCTTCTAAGCACTTGTTAGGTTCTTTCTCTAATCACAGATATTAGAGAACGTTAGAGCTCATGAAGTGCTTTTTCCTGACCTCTAGTGGCCATGGCCATGATGGTGCTCCTGGGTGTGTGTAAACAGAGTATGGGTTGAAAGCCTATATGTAGGTACTGTGCCAGAGATTAACATGGGAATTGCCTGAGTTCAGAATCCAGTTCTGTCATATTAACTGGCAAGTGTGGACAAGTTACTGACATGAGGCTAACAGTAATACCTGCATGGTGAGAGTTAAATTCACAAAAAGTACTAGGATGGTGTGAGACATGAGGCTATCTATTATAAGCAGAAGCTTCAAGTCTGTGTGTGAGTGAAGGGGTTGGATAGAGCAAGCGAGCGAGAGAGATATGAATGAAGTTTGGCAAGTAAGAATAAATTGGACGGTAAAATTTGAAAACTTCTGGGTAAGGATAATCAATAACATTATTTCATAAATAGCAATCCTTAATTTGAATTTAAGATTTCCCCCTAAATTTCTGTGGGTTGGAAACCTCCATCAACTAGAAAATTGAAATACAGTTGTATTTATATTTTTAAATACTTGGCTGGAAGAAAAACAAGCTGGATGGAACCCCTACATGATTAGTTTGAGGACTGACAAAGAAGATAATAGAGGAAAGATGTATTTCAGGGCAACTTGGAGGCTGCTGAGGTGAAGGAATTGTTTTGTTGTTGATGACTCCTGACAACCCAAAGGGTGGGTGTGCCCTTTTTGCAGAAGAGTAAGTCAAGGCTCATGGAGGGTGGGTGTTTTGTGCCTGGCTGCTAGGCATGCAGTGAGGGAGTCAGGATTTGAGCACAAATCAGTGTGACATCAAAGCCTGCCTTTTTTTCACTTTACTATCCTGGGGTGTGGGATGCTAGGAAGGGGATCTGTGCAGTAAGAAGTAAAGAAAGGAATTTTAAAAAATGAAGGTCTCACAGTGGAACTGACTCCTCAGGTGGAAACTCTTGAAATGTCAATTAATCAAACCATCAGGGCCCAATGTGCCCAGACTTGTCTCTGGGACTCCTTTGGCACGAGTGTGGTAGGTCATGGCATCCTGCATGGCCAAACTCACATCCCTGGGAGGGGCGATGGCGGATTAGAAAATAAAAGACTCACACAGATTTTGAAGATATAGCTGGGATCAGGTGGAGTGCTACTCTCTGATGGAGAAGCAGATCTAAAGAGTTACACCAGCAATCTTTATTTATATATGTTTTATTATCAAGTTAAAGACTATGCAAGCATTATTCTTTGTGCTCAGAAAAGTTATAGAACTAAAACATCTATGCAGCTTTTCCACAGTTGCAATGTTCAATGTTAGGAACTTTGGTAGCACTCAAGGAGGTCTATTGATTAAAGTTACTGTTAAGCAAGAAGTCTCAGGAGTAGCAGAGCTGGAGAAACATTATGATTGTCTAGCATGAGAGTTCCTCTATACCTGAGAGTTATGTGCCTTAGATCAAGGTTGAAGCTCATAAGACTCCTTCATGGAGCATCCTCAGGCAGGGCTTTACCATAGCAGCTAGGCATCCTGTGCCCATGAACACAAACTTTCCCAGGCACCAGACCCTCCACAGCCACGAGGTCATGGGAGATCCCCGATCTCAGTCACTGTGCTCCCATTCTCATTAACCACTCTCCACAATAGGTTGCTAACCACTACCAGATGGGCTTATTAGCTCTCAGAAACTGCAACTCACTTAGGCAACTACGAAGAGGAGATTTTGGAGACCTGATACCAATCCAATATGAGTAGGTAGTTCTATTATCCATGTTTGGAATGAAAATCATATTTTCTGAGTTAGATATTAGAATGCATGTTCTGATAAGCATGTTTGTACTCATCAGGGTAGTAAAGAAAAACATTTAGAACTGGAGCATGCATCATGGTAGCTTTTGGTCAAGAAGTACCTGAATTGACCAAATCTAGGGTCTTAAGCAAGATGCATTCTTTTCCTCACAATTTCTAGAAATCAGGTTTGTAGGTACAGCTTAGCTGGGCCCTCTTCAAGAATGCATTCAAGGTGTGCACCAGGATTGGGTTCTCATATAAACTTGACTAGAGAAGGATCTGCTTCCAAGCTCACATGATTGTGATTCCATCTGGTTCCCTAAAGTCTTACAGACTAAGGAAGCTTTCAGAGTTCACACTGGCAACCAGTTGGAAGCCACCCTTAGTTTCTTGTCAACTGTATCTTCCCATATGATAGCTCAGAACATGGCAGCTTGCTTCTTCAAAGTCAATGAAAAAGAGAGCATATCCTAACAAGATGGGTGCTACAGTCTTAAGTCATGTAATCAAATACACATAATCAAGTACATCCTGTAACCCCTACCATGTTCTATCAGACAGAAAAAGGCTGGGTGTGGTGGTGCATGTTTATAATCCTAGCAGCTCAGGAGGCTGAGGCAGGGGGATCTCAAGTTCAAAGCCAGCCTCAGCAAGTTAGTGAAGCCCTAAGCAACTTAGTGAGAACCTGTCTCAAAATAAAAAATAAAAAAGAGCTGGGGAGATGTGGCTCAGTGGTCAGGCATCCCTGAATTCAATTCCTGGTACAGTATATAAATAAATAAAAATAAAAAATAAAAAAAGGAAGGAAGGAAGGAAGGAAGGAAGGAAGAAAAAGGTGGGAGGCCACACTCAAGGGGAGGGGATTAGGTAAAGGGTGAGCACCAAGAAGAAGAATCATAGAAGCCACCTCAGCATCTGTCTGCCTGTTGCCCTGTGTCTGGCTTGAGACAGAGAAGGGTCATGGGAAGCTAAGTCTAGTGAGAGGGCATGGTGTCTCTCAGGACTTGGCCACTTTCCTTGGTGATAAGGGAGCAGAGGCAGCCTCTTTTGTCCTTTCAGGAGGACTTTGTGAAGGAAGTAGGAGTTCAGTTCCAGGACTGTTTGACAACAGAGGGGGAGCAGTCTGGTAGACTCTAAGAACGGACGATTTGAATAAAAAGTCTGGGGTAGGAAGACCAAACTTAGAGTCTTTAAAAAATGGTCCCCAAATGGGGCCTTCTTGTGAGTCATCAAGCCATGCAATTCATTGACTGCAGGGCCCAGTCTTTGCAGGAGATTGTTCCTTCTCTTGCAGGTGTGGCAGTGTGGAGGGAAGATTGAGATCTTACCCTGCTCCCGGGTGGCTCATCTAGAGAGATACCACAAGCCCTACGCGTTGGATCTAAGCATTTCCATGAAGCGCAATGCTCTGCGAGTGGCTGAAATCTGGATGGATGAATACAAACACATGGTCTACCTGGCCTGGAACATACCTCTCCAGGTTTGTCATGGACTGAACAGCATCAGGGGGAAAGCTAGCAGCAGGAAGTGGTGGTGGCAGTGAAGAATGAGAAGGGACAGAAAAAATATGCTGTTGTGACATAAAGAATTAGAGTAAGTTCCCAAGGTATAAAAATAGTGACACTTAACGTTTGTGTGACAATATCATGTTCTAGATAGTGTTTTATATACTGACCCATTAACCATCAGAACCACCTATGGGATATGTTTCACAGATGAGGAAGCCAAGGCACAGAGAATTAGAAGAAACTTGTTTAACACAGGAACATACAGTAATTAGACCACATAAGACTCAAAGCAAGAAAATCTGGCTTTTAGATTCTGTGTTCTACATCTGTCTTCTATAATGGGCAGTCCTTGCAGAGTAAAATTGAATATCATATATGGGTTAAGAGGACATAAACATAGCAAGTGATACATGGGGTGGTGAAAGGAGGTCCTTTTATCTTGTTAGATGCACATACCTGAGGACAACCTTGGCTGAGCCTGCATCTTTTGCCCTGGCCACCTGAGGTTGGTGTGATATGCTGTCTTCTGTCCCTAAGCGCTGGCTTTGAGTTTAAGCATGGTTAGCTGTGTTTGGCACAGAGAGATGAGGAAGACTCTTTTTCCATCAGAGTGGATCCTAAAGTAACCTCCAGAAATCAGAGGGTCAGGATGGTTGGGAGACTGTGGAACAGATCTAGGAGGAAAAGTCTGAAGACAAGGTGGAGTCGGGGGTCAGGTTAAACTATGGGAGCACTATTTCTGGAGAACGTAAAAATGGGCAGAGAAGCCCGAGCCTTCTTTAGGATTCAAAGTCATGAAAATCATTCCTTTAACAACTCAAGGTGCCAATAATCTACAGTTAGCTCATTGTTCATACAAATTTCTTCTGGTGCCCCTGTATGCCAAGGTATGATGGGAAAATAGGTACCCTCCAGGATATCCTTAGCTCTTTTATCTCTATTGTGACTGTACCAAGCTATAAAGAAAACTGTCCCTAAACAAATCAGCTTCTGCAAAGGTGATTCGAAATGAACCACATAGGAATATTCTGGAAAGAAGGCAGATACCTCATATGTGTTCTGCATTTCTGCCTTTCTTTTTCCTAATTAGTATTCATTTTTAGAAAGTCTCCAAATCTTGGTGTCAGAACTTTTAAAAAGCCTTTTCTGCCATGGTGAGGAATATTTGATGTGAATATCATCTCAAACAGGAGCAGTCTGCTTCGGCTTGCCATAATGAGAAATGTACTGTGGTGTCCCTGCCTGCTCCATGCTGAGTTTGCAAATGTCTTTGAAAACCAGTAGAGGTCCCCAAGGTTGCTTTTCTACATTCCCTGGAAAATAAAATATCAAGGTTACCTCTAGGCTGCCAGGAAAATCCTCAGTCCCTTCATGCAAGGTCATACTTATTAGTGGAGTCAGGAAGGTCTCATGAACCAAAGCATAGAAATCTTGGTGTTTTATTTCAGAACTCTGGAATTGATTATGGAGACATTTCTTCCAGAATTGCACTCCGGAAGAAATTGAAATGTAAAACTTTTGACTGGTACCTGAAAAATGTTTATCTACTCCTGAAGCCGACCCTCAACATTGTGGGCTATGGAAGAGTACGTGCTGTGAAATGGATTTCGACTTGGAATGCTTGTTTGTGGAAGACAGTGAAACCCAAACCATATGGTTACCCGGCCAAGGGTTTTCCTGCCTAGTGTCCCCTTCCTGCCCCATGCTTTCCTCAGCGCTCTGCTCTTGAGAGACTTCCTTTCCTCTTGTTTCCCAATCCCTGTTTCTTTTCCTTTTGTCTGCCTCTAGTCCTTTTGCAAACTGCAGCCCTTGCCTGACACTGTTGGATGCTTAGCCAACTCATGTCTGTAGCAGGATGGGTTCTTCAGTGTCTAATGTAAGGGTCTGCAGGGGGCAATGTTCCCAAAACGTGGGCAGCACAGCTGCACCTCACCTAAGCTCTGGTTTGTTTCCCAGTGCTCAGCACGTGGCTGCCAGGATCCCAGTTTCTGCTCCTTTTGCCTGTTGGCTTCTTGGTGTTTTAAGGAAAATGCAGGTCCTGGGGAGGCTTTGGGATTGTCTTTCCAAAACGGCATTCATGTTTTTTTCCCTTCAGATGAAAAACTCATTGGATAAGAGTATCTGCCTGGATCAAGGACCTGTGCCAGGCAATACCCCCATCATGCATCCCTGCCATGAATTCAGTCCACAGGTAACTTCCATCGTCTTGCCTGTCTGACAGGGTGAGTCTGTTTTGGCTCAGCTCCTGGTAACCTCTGTCAGATTTCAACTTGGTGTTAGACGATGGGGATGCAAGAGCAGAGTATTCTGGGTGCCAGGTAAGGGTGAAACTCAAACATACACTTTTAAGTAGGTTTTGTTGTTGTTGTTGTTGGGGATGGAACCCAAGGCCTCCCGAATGCTAGGCAATCATTATACCACTGAAGTATATCTCTAGTCTTTAAGTAAGCACTTTCTGGTTCATTCTAAAGGTCACAGCAAGACAGCTCAGTTTCAGGGACATGTAGAAGGCTTTGCTCTGTTGTGGTCATTCTCCAGGGGAGATTTTCATTGGCAATTGCCTCTAATCCCTTTTTTTCCCTCTCTTCCCACTGTCCCACCATCTTCCCTTCTCCTGTGCATCCCAGAAATTTGACAGGTGAAGCCACCTGTTCTTCTCTTGCAAAGAAGGAAGCAGAGGGCTAAAGAAAAGAGAGGTGGAATGGAAGTTCCTCTGTGGCATAGAAGAGGGCTGGCACTAAGTTCAGGGTGCAGCCAGGGGACTTTTTAATAAATGGAAAATATTCAAATCTGTCATCTTACTTTGCATGTTGCCATTACAGGAAGGTTTTGAGGTATTCCTGGTAGATATCATTCCCTCTTAGGAGATGAAAAACCTGAGGCATGAAAACAACCTATTTGTCCAAGCTCACCGAGCAAGGCACTATCAGATGGGAAATTTGAAAGGCTTCTTGACAACAGGCTCATACTGGGATTTACAGTGACAGCTTCTCAAGTTCAGCTTGAGAAGCTTTGGGAGAAGCTTTCTTCAAAGATCAGCTCCCTCATCCACACACACCATGATTCTTTTGGAGACATTGTAGGAAAGAGGGTGGGCCAAGTGCCTATCCCTAGGCCTGGCCTTCTCCCTGGAATCTACTGTCATAGGGGAGGAAGGGTGCAGTTACTCCATGTGGCCAGGAAATTCATGATCCCGGAGCAGCCAGGGCACGACAGCTGTCCTTGGGCCTCTACACGGCTGAGGCCTCCCTGCTGAGTGTGCCCATGGCAGGTCCCTTGCTATCTTCCAGAACATCTACTACCACCAAACTGGGGAATTCTACGTGGGAAAACTAATTGCAGAGGCAAACTTTAATGACCGCTGCCTCACAGATCCTGGCCATGGGGAAAATCCTACTTTAGAGCCATGTTCTACGGCAGCCCGAAGTGGACTACACATACATTGGGATTTTAAACAGGTGAGTCACATGCCTTTTAAAGGGGAGGTACTTACTAATATAGTTTGAGAGGTTTGACTTGATTTGATAACACTTTTACATTAATTTTTGTGGCAGCAGGTAAGGGAAAGACTGGAAGCTGGGAGTCAGGTGTGAACCACAGAGTCTCTTGACTAAGGCAGGGGTGGATGAGGAGGAGAAGTCCTGGAGCTGCCATAGCTTCCTAGAGTTTGGGCTCAAATCCTGGCTTAGTCATCTTTAGCAAGTTTCTGACTATCTCTGATGCTCAGTTTCCTCGTCTATAAAACCAAGATAATAGTATTTACTTTGTGGGCCTATCTGGAGGATTAAATGAGAGAAGATTGTGAAGCATTTGGCATGGTGCCTGGTATACAGGAGTTTTTGATAAATATTAGTCATTGCAATTAGTTTTATTTTGAATGATTGTCAAAGTATAGAGGACTAGGCTGAAATCCAACAGGGACTACTGCAAAAGTCCTGGCTTTCACTTCAATATTAAATGGCCAAGAACAGGATAGCGGGAATCTAGCAGAATCCACGTGTCAATGACACGAAAGACCTGGCTGATCACAGTCTACGTGTGAACCTGCCCCGCGTTGGGGCTGCTTCAAAAATTTTAGTGTTCTTTGGCCACTTTCATTAGTCTGTGATGTCCTGTTGGAAGGAGGTTATGGTTTGTGATAGGTACTGCATAAACTTCAAGTGCTGCATTTTAAAAAATCATGGACAATCTATTTCGGCGAGTCCTATCTTTTTAAGGCCAATAATCTCTGTGACAATTTGCTGCTAGCTATGCAGTTTAAATGTAGAGGCACCTATGTGCAAAACTTTCCTTATGATTTCAGAGAGGTTTTTCATTCCAGTCTCCCTGCAATATCAATTAGAGGGAGGAGGAGAGGTAATGCCTTCCCAGTCTCTGTCACCTCCATCTAAGCTACAATGACATGGTACTGCAGGCACTGCAGCAAGAGGCATGCTCCCCCTACCTTAGGCCCATTTCAGATTTCATTCCCTCTCCTCCAACCTCTTCACCAGAACAACCTCAAGGTGCATCCCTGACTTCAGACAGGGCCTCTCTCTGGGAAGCTTCCATGACCCTGCAGGAATAGGCTGAGTTCTTCTGTGCCCCCAGGCCCCCCTTGTCTCCTTATCTCTTCCACCTGCCTGCTCTCCTGTTTCTTTTCACCACTCATCTGAGAACTGGAGGGCAGGGTCTGGATTTTGCTTGTTGTTTTCTCTCTAGCATCTGTTAGAACATCTGGAACATTTCAGGCACTCAATAAGTGGTTGTGGAACAAGTGAAAGATTGGCACTTAGGAGAGCTGAGCTTAGAGAAAAGAAGATGCTGTTTTCCTAAGGAAAAGGAGCATGCTTAGTCAATGTTCTGTCATTTGCATCAAGTACCTGAGATAACCAACGTATAAAGAGAGGTTGAGTCTGAGTCACACTTTTGAAGATTCCAGTCCATGATTGATTGGTCCAGTTGATTTGGGTCTGTAGTGATGCATCAGGGTGGGAGCATGTGGTAAAGTAGACCTCACTTATATCATAAGTCAAGAAGCAAAAGAGAAAGAGGAAGAGACTGGGGTCTTGCAGTCCCCCTTGAAGGCACATCCTCAATCACCTAAAGACCTTCTGCTAGACTCGTTCTCTTAAAGGTTCTACCTTCTCCTAATAGTCCCAAACTGGACTTCTTGATGGCAAAGGGGGGACTTCTTGATGGCCCAGCAGCTTAGGTACTCTGAACAGGACAGGCTGCCTCACACAGTGCTGAGTTCTCTGTCAATTGTAGTCACCAAGCACAGCACATCTGAGTATCTGGTGAGCCTAGTGTGCTAAATGTGAGTTTTTGATGTCTTTAATGATCTTAGTACTTTGAGCCTAGCAAGTTTTAATTATTTTAATAGGGCATTTTTAAAAACAATTTAATAAATTTATTTGACTGTTGTAGAGTATATTTTATAAATTTAAATTACATAAAATACATAATACATTAAATTGATAAAATTAATTTAAAACATTAAATTTACTTTCTTAAGGACTTTGATTATCTGACTTTATATTTAGTGAACCTGAATCTCTTAAATGTTTTCCAAAGTGCTTATAAAGTCAGTGAAATCTCAACATGCAATCAGAAATTTAATTTGTTACACATTTTAAAATTGCTATCAAAAGGTTAATTTGTAAGATGCTAATTTTCCATAAATATAACAAGTACTTAAAAATAGCAAATACACATAGAATATTTAGCAAATATTACCTGTTTATTCCCTTAGTATCTATACTTTATCCCAACTATCCTAGGAATTAAAAATACCATTTATTCCTAAGAGCTCTTTTGGAGGTTCTAGCAGGGGAGTGCAGCTACTCACATATCCTTGACCAAAGAGCAGTCCTCCTCTATTGGGGAAGGGTGTCCTCTTCAACAGAGCATGCAGCTCTCGGAGGAATGCACTAGGCATGGAAAAGAGGAGGAAGGGGACATCTGCTTATCCAGCAAGATCAGCTGAGTCAGTGTGGTGACAGATGTGTCGTAGCCAGATCAGCCTCACTATTTATCCAAAAGAGATAATTATGCATCCCAAATATTTGAAAAGCTGTCTTCCTAAGAGAAATTTGGAAGGTTGCCTTCTCAGCTGACTGAGGCCGATGATAGAATGGAAATTTGGGCTGAGTGTGAGGTCTGCTCCATAGCACATCCAGGGGTGGGCTGCCTGATGCTCCGATGTCCAGGCTGGGACCCTTTTTATGACCATTATGCCAAGAAATTCAAAAGTTAAGAGGGAGGTGATCAGGTGGTTCCCGGTATGTTATCAAATTTTTGGTTCATCTTGAGTCAATTCCTATCTAGTCCTTCCTATCCATTTTATATCTGAATCAAAATCCTTTTAGATATGAAAACAATATTTGGCTGAATGTTGGGGCTCTCTTGTGCTCTATTTACTTTGTAGCACAACTTACACATTCATTCTACTAAAAAGTTACCAAAGTAAAGGATAAGCAGAATCTCTGTATTATTTCTTGTTTATGAATGGGAATCTTGAAAATAAACCCTGAGCATGAAAAAAAAAAAGTCACTAAAAATATTTTCTGGAATTGAGAAGGTGATCAGACTAGATAATCCCTCTATTTTCTCCCAATGTCATGATTCTGTGTTTTAAATCAACCAGAGGAGGTTACACTCTCTGTGAAGCACAAGGGAGCCAAATCGAGTGACTGAGAAGGGACCTAATTCAGAGATGGGGTGTGTACAGCCACATGGACTTTGATAGGAGGAGCCTAGCATTGGCGGTAGTGATGCAGTTGAAACAGTGGATATTTGGGTGAAGGTCAAGAGAGAGTGACAGCCCACGACACAAAGAGGATTTCTAGAGTTGGTAGTGAGGAGGAGAACACTCATCCTAAAGGTTCCAGAAACCACTAAGAAAGAGAGCCCTGTGGGTGCTCACACCTTGCTGGTGGGCGAGTGAACCAAAAAGGTTCCAATAGCAATTTGCCTGCACACAGGTGTTATATTTGAATCTGAAAGGCACCCCCCACTCCCAGGCTTATGTTGAAGTCTTGGTTCTCAATGCAACAATGTTCAGAGGTAGGGCTTTGGGGAAGTTATTAGATCATGAGGGCTCTGGTTATATTAGTGGATTAAGCCATTGATGAAGTTATACTTTGATGCACTATTGGGAGATTATGGAAATTTAGGAGATGGAACCTCGTTGAAAGGAGTGAGTCCTTGGGGCATGACCTTGGGGACTATATCTTATCCCTGGACTTTCCTCTCTCTTGGCCTTCTGACCACTGTAAGGTGAGCAGCTTCCCTCCACCACGTGCTCCCTGCTGTGATCTTCTTCCTCATCCCAGGCCCAGAAACAACAGAGTCAAGCAATTGGAAACTGAACCATGAGCCTAAATTCTTTCTTCCTGTTGAGTTGTTTACCTCGGGTATTTTATCAATAGTGATGGAAAGTTGACTAACACAATAGGAAGAGCTCTGACACCGACAACTAACTATGACCCTTTTTAAAGGAACTGATTAGTTTTCAGGATAATATCTTAAGAAATAATATAAACTGAAGGCCATGATGAATGTAGACTATATCCTGATATTTCAAAGCAAAATGTTAGGAAAAATGAAATACCCAGTAGTGGTAGGGATTTTTGCTCATTGCTTAAGTGAATATCATATAGCTATTCAAATGATATTCTAAAAGTTATTTAAAAATGATGAAAGGAGGAAATATACATAATATTAATTTAAAAGAAGTAAAAACCATATATAAAAACCGTAAGTACAGTGTTAAATCATCATGAGTGGTTCTAATTTTAAAAAATATCATTTTCCCATTAAAATAAGCATATATTCCTTTTGTAAAAGTGAAAATGAAACAAAAACAGAAATCCGTTAAAAATTCTGGCCGCACTGTTCCTAAATAAACACAAGAGCAAAAGTGCATAAGATCCAGATGAACACAATTAAAAGAAGCCAGGTGCTGTAGGGAGTGCTATCAGAGCCCAAGTCACATGGAAGTCGAGAGAAAATAGAAAATAGGCCACTGAGTTTGTTTAAAACATCACAGTATAATAGCCAAGACTTATTGAGTGTATGTTATAAGCCAGGCATTGGGTTAAACATTATCTAATTTAGTCCTTGTAAGACAAAGGTCTTTTATAAGAGAAGTGTTACTATTAGCTCTGTCTGAACCATGAAGAAACTATGGCCCAGAAAAGTCAAACCGTTTCCCCAAGATTACACAGCATAGTAATTGTGCAGCACTGAAGCAGAGAATCTTACCACTGTGTGTTACTTCCTGGTTGCTTAGGTATTTGATTCTCCTTTTTTTCATGTTTTTTATTGGTGCATTATGGTTGTATGAAATGGTGGGACTTGTTATGTATTCCTACATGCATACAATGTAACAATGGAATTTGGCCAATATCACTCCCTAGTAGTTCCCCTTTCCCTCCCTGTGGTCCCTTTCCTCTACTCCTGATCTCTCTTTTTCATGAGACTCCCCCACCCAATGTTTTTTGTTCCTTTTTCCTCTTTAGCTTCCACATAGGAGAGACAATATATGGCCCTTGGCTTTCTGAGTTTCATTTATTTAGCTTAACATGGTGTTCTCAAGTTCTATCCACTTTCTTGCAAATGACAGAATTTCATTCTTCTTAATGGCTGAATAAGTCTCCATTGTGTGTATATAGCACATTTTCTTTATCCATTGGTAGATACCTACGCTGGTTCCATCGTTTGGCTATTGTGAATTGTGCTGCTATAAACATAGGCATGCATGTCTCACTCTAGTCTGATGACTTTTATTTTTTTAAAGGGGCAAAACCACTAAATATTAGTCAAGCAGGAGAGCTTTGGGTTTGTGGTCCTCCCTTTCTTCTAACATTATGACATCTTTAAAGCTAGTAGAAAACAAATGTGCAGAGAGGGAGAAATAAAATAAGGGTGTTAGACTGGAAGAATGATGGCTAGCATCAAGGGTGGCTGATTCAGAGCACAAACAGGCTACTGACTGGCGAGACAGGGACAGGCAGCTCCTTTGAGATGATCCATGAGGCAGCACCCTGTGGACCACTGGTGGTTTTCAGGTGAAGATATAAATGAGGTGTGATCTTCTTGACATTTGCTGAAAGTGTCGGGGTGGGGAT
The DNA here is from genome assembly GCF_052094955.1 of Ictidomys tridecemlineatus. Classification (NCBI taxonomy): domain Eukaryota; kingdom Metazoa; phylum Chordata; class Mammalia; order Rodentia; family Sciuridae; genus Ictidomys; species Ictidomys tridecemlineatus. The sequence goes on along the minus strand of NC_135482.1, from coordinate 105,430,534 downwards.
CCAGGGACAGAATGTGCTGTAAAGGCCTAGAAGAGTGACACAGAGGGGCAAGCCAAGCCTGAGGCCAGGCTGCTGTAGATGCCTTGTTGAGCCAGGTGGGTGGACTCTGTCCAGGAGCCCTCCGTGGTCAGGGGCTGAGAGCAGGGAGTGGCGGGTGGTGGAGAAGTTCCAGAACCTGGAGAGGAACCCTGCGTGGCCGACCGACACTGGATGAAGGCCCTGAGAATGGGGGGTGGAGGATGGGGTGGGGCACCTAGGGAGTATAGGTCAGATGGTTTGGGGGGACCAGGGGTTGTTGGGGGCAGTTTGTGATTGTGAGAGGTGAGAAGCAGGGAGGCAGAGGTTTGGAGATCTTAGAGCTGCAGCCCTTGCTCTTGAAAGCCCTGGTGACCGAGTATCTGAGGGACAGTGAGATCAGGTGACTCACCCAACCTCATCGAATGCATGAACTCTGACGATGGTAGCAGAAGGTGGTGAATAAAGGAAGAAGCCCCTGACCCAGGAACTAACACAGACTAGGGAGTGATTCTAGCAAAGATTGGAGAGGGGCATGGGGGTGAGAGGGGTGTGGGGGTGAGAGGGTTAGGAGCAGATGCAGGCTCAGCTTGGACAGATGGCAAGATTGCCAAGTGCTGAGATGTGGAGTTCAGAAAGAGGTGGGGCGAGGGGTGGGGGGTCAGAGGGAAAACATAGGAACAAGGAGGAGGACCCTTCTTCCTCTTTCCCTATGAGAAGGGACAGGGCCAAGATGGTCTCAGATTCATTGTGCATCTTTCATGTGTCAAGCACCAGATGCTCAATTAATATTAACACAAATTTTAAACTTTAAAATTTACTCAAAACCTATTTTACAGAGGAAGAAATGGAGACTTGGGGAGGTTAGGTGCCCAAGGTCACCTGGTTTGTATATGAGGGAATCAATCCTGACTGTTGAGCACTGATGCCCACAGTGTTCCCAGTAGTGAACTCTGTTGAAGCCCCCATGACAAGAGGCAGGAAGTTGCCACCCAGAATGGTGGAGAAGGTAAATTGAGTTCCTCCCAAGTGGCTTCTGCCCCAGGTCCTTGACGGATCCCTGCTGAGGAGGGAGAGGAAGGCAAGGGAAGGGCGAGCCCGAGGGGTTCCATGGGCTCAGGTCTGGAGAGACAGAAAAGAGGGACAAATTTGAAAACAAGATGTCATGGTGTTAGGCCAGTCAGCGTTGGACTGCTGCTTCAGTCTCCAGGGAAGCCCATGGTGCTTATGAACTCAGCACTGTGGGCTTAGCTGGCTGCGGGGCTGGTGCAGGAAGCACTGGGGGGTTGAATTCCACACATTGCTTCTCATTCTCGCTGGGGAACTTGCAAAGGATCCAGGGACCCTGGCAGACCTCAGCGCAGAGAGCAGGCCCAGTGGGATGCTGTGCTATTGCTATCACCTTGACTCTCCCTCCTCCCACCCAGGGAAGAGCCGTCATAAACAGGGACACCAAACGGTGTCTGGAGATCAGGAAGCACTCTTCTGGTGCCTACATGCTTGTGCTGCAGAAGTGTACCATGCAAACATGGGAAATTCAGTACGTCATCAGAAACTGGGATCAGACGGATGTCCAGTGAGGATGCAGAGTCTGAATTTGGGACACCAATTCTCACAACTGGAATGGCATCTACCCCCAATGCTGCGCAATGTGGGAGAGGGTGAAGGAAAGGAAGTGTGTGTGTGTGTGTGTGTGTGTGTTTACTGTGATCTCAGCGTGCAAGACCCAGGACGTGGAGTCCTGTGCACTTGTCAGGGCACCATGGCTGAGGACCGGAGCAGAAACTGATGCCTTGTGCCCAGCTTCCCTTGGAAGATCGTGATATCTATCAAATGCCATTCTTGGAAACTCCTTGAAATAGCCTGTCTCATCTGCTTGTTCTGTGGAAAGTGGAGGAGGAAGATGGAAGTTTATCTCTGACTTCCACCAACGCTGTTTAGCCTTCATTCCAACAGCTACTATCGCCACCTGTCCCACACCTCCTCCCCCGCTCAGCTGCTCAGAGACTCCCCAGACCGTTCCACGTGAGAGGCTGGGTCCTCCTCATGCCAGTGGCAGTGTGATCACCATCCAGGTGGCATGACCTCCCTCTCCTTTCTGGACTGTTCTGAAAGATACAACAAGTAGACCAGTCACTTTAACAAATTCCTCCATTTGTGTGCCCCCTACCCCATGGCAGCTTTATTGGAATTACCAGTCTCTCCCATGAAAAAGAGATTGCAGAGGCTAAGAAGAGGAGGGAAAGAATCTCACCCAGTCATAGCTTTTCAAGGGCTAGTTCACAGAAAATGGTAGAAAAATCCAATTCCTTGTGAATCTGTTCATAAAATGAAATGAAGATGTTGTGTCTACTGAAAACTAAAAAATAAATATTAAAAAATTCTCTCTCTCTCTCTCTGTCTCTCTCTCTCAAAAAAAAAAAACATGCACACAATAGAAAAGCAGGCAAAAGACACACTAGGTTTACATATATAAAAAGACATTTGACCTCCTTCACAGAGAAATGAAGATTAAAAGTGAACTGAGATAATTTTTCATTTAAATTGGCAAAAGTAAACAAAACAAAAAACACAACAGCACATTCCATGGGAGGAATGTGGAGACTGGCAGTCTCGTGTTGATGGGAGGACGTAAAATGGCACAATCTCAGTTGGTACTTGGCAATATCTAATTCTTTGCAGTACTGGTGTAAAGTGAAACATGTTGGAGGTAAACTGTGTACCCAAACTTCAGAGGGTGCTAAATAAATCCACACAGTGGGGTATTAGGTGGCTGTAAAAAGGACCAGGAGCATCTCTCTGAACTGATATGGAGTGATTACGTGTATATTTTGCTCAGTGAAAAAAGAAAACTAGCATCTATAAGTATGTATCCTTTAGGTAGAAAATAAGGAGAAAATATACATGTGTCTGTTCTTTTCTGCAAAATAAAACCTGAGAAGGATAAACCAGAAACTATTGAGATTGTTACAATGGATGGTGGTGGTTGGGAACAGGGTGCCAAGGACTAGGGAACAGGATAGAAGAGATGCGGGAGGAGTGGCATTCTCATAAGTAGATTTTTTTTCCCTGTGGATTTGACATTTAGAATCATGTTTCATATGTTCAAAATAAAAAATACATAAAAATCAAATATAGAAACAAAAAATGGATTATAAACAAAAGTAAGCGAATCTAGCCATATATCTGTACTTTAGATGAACACTTCTCTGCACTTACACACATAACCGAGCATACTTAGCATTCGACATTCAGACCTTCGTTTCTAAATATTTAGAATTAGGACTCCTTAGGAAAATAATTTTAAGGCTCTGGCTCTAATATCTTCCTGTGTTGAAAGAAAGGAACTTCTCAAAGAATGGTAGGATATGTTACAACCCACAGTAACCAAGTTGAAAGGGGTTCCACTGGCTAAATATGGGACAATTTGAACATTAAAATTAATGTTGATCACAATAGCCAAAGAATAAGATAAGAATACATGAGTTCTTTCAAATGAATAAAAGAATGAATGAGGAGTAGGGAAAGTTCTTCCTTATAATAGAATGCCAATTAGTAATTGTTAAAAGGATTATGAGATTAGGAAATCACAACTTGGCACGCACACAGTTAAAATTGTTTCAGGCAAGACTCACCAAAGGATGTTAAAACTATTGGGTGATGAGAAATGGGAAAAGCATACACCACAAATGTATGTACACAAAAATATATAATTAAAGTAACTTCCCAGAAGATATTTATCCATTACAGCAGCGGAAAGATAGTAATTTTATGGGTGAGAAACCTGGCATATGCCATGTTACTTGAGCAGTCAACATAAACATCAGTAGCTGGACAAATGGACAGCTTGTGCCTCTTGATATGATGTGCCAAGAACATAGCATCACTTCTAGGTTATTCCTGCCCAAAATGCAGAGCCTGAACTTATAATCTTTGTGAAACTTCAATTAAACCCAAATCGAGAGACATTCTTCAAAAGAAATAGTCTGTATGCTTCAAAAATGTTAAAGTCATGAAAGATGAAGAAGTACTGAGAGGCTTTCAGACTAAAGGAGATGAAAGAGACACAGCAGCTGAATGGAATGTGTGGTTCTGGACCTGAAAGGATTTCTCTCCCCTTTCAGTTATAAGGAACAGCAGTAAGATAATTGCTGAAATTGGAATTAGGTTGGTTGATGAGATAATAATACTGTGTGTTATTTCATTGTACACTGGCTATATAAGAAAATGTCCTTGATTTTATGAAATAATCACTGAATGGATTTGGGGGTAGGACATGATCAGATTTTACATATGTGGATGAAAGGTCAAGCAGGGTATGGTAAAACAAATATAGGTAAGTGAAACTGGCTGAACATAGTAGAGGGTATGCAGGAATTCTTTGTACTGGGTACTCACAACTTTTCTGTAAGTCTGACATTATTTTAAAATAAAACACATTTAAATTTAAAACAAACTCAAACAAAAAATTGCCTACCTAGATAAACTGTTGAAAGCAAAACTCCATCCACAGTTTTGCTTTCTACAGTTTCAATTATCTGAGGTCAATGGGGATCCAAAAGTATTGAATGGAATATTCTGGAAATAAAAATTTGTAAGTTTGAAATAACTTTTGTAACATTATATCGTTATACTTCTTCTGTTTTGCTAATTTCTCATGTGCCTAGTTTTAAAATTAAACTTTACTATAGGAATATATAGGGAAAAAAATGTCTATATATGCTTTTCCCATTTCTCATCACCCACTAGTTTTAAACAATTTTAACTGTGTGCGTGCCGAGTTGTGATTTCCTAATTTGACAATCCCTTTAACAATTATTAAATTGGCATTCTATTGTAAGGAAGAACCTTTACCATAGGAATATATAGGGAAAAAAATGTCTAATACGGTTCCAGGTATCTCTTGAGAGTTTTAGAATGTATCCCCCTTGGATCAGGAAGGACTCCTGTACATTAAATATCCCTTCCCACTAACTGCAGCTTAAATCTAAGAAATAGCAGCTTAATCCAATATTGGTGTCTTTTGTTCTTAAGGGGAAATCTGTAATTCTCTCACATATGTAGTTAGATGGTCAGACAGACCTGAGGCCCCCACTTTCCAGAGGCTCTGCTCCAGCAGGCCAGCTATGAGGAGGAGGGTGTGGGATGGCTTCCTTCACTCAAAAGTCTGACCATCACTTGTTCCTCTGGTCACCTGCTACCTCCAGCCCTCATTGGTCAGGACTTGTGAGGGTTGTCTCTGTGATGGACTTTAGCCCAGTCAGGAAACTGTTCCCTTGGTAACCACCAAAAGATTGCAATTTGCAAGTCTATCATCCCTATTCACTGATTCACTCATTGTTCTCCCCCACCCCCTTTCATTTTTGAGAATGACGGAGCTCTACATAAGTTAGCGCTATCTAAGCATTGACAGGTGTTAAACTTGTTGATGACGCTGGCACTTCAAAGGTCACCAAATCCCCACAGAGAAGTCCTTCTGTGTTTGTTACTAGGAGTTGGATTTCTGGAACCGTGGTCCTGCCCATTCGCTCCCTCTGACCCAGAGAGTGGTAATCCCTGGAGTGTCTTGCAATGCTCATTTTCCTCTCCATCCTCTTTTACCTCTGGCTTTTCTGAAGCCTGTGCCTCATGTTTCCCTCATGGGCTGCAGGGGGACACTATGCCTGGAGGTCTTGGGGAGCCACAGTTCACTTTACAATATGGCTCTCTCTTCTTGACCCCAAAGTGAAAGGCATGGCTCCTATTTTCATTCCACCTGTCCCAAACCAAAGTGACAATGAGACTGTTTTTGTTCTTTTCCAACCCAGCTTCAAGCAGGGACCCCAGGGAAGCAATTTGGATCTACCATTCTCTTTATTATAGCAGCTATCACCCCAGGATTCTGTCACTTTTCCAAAGGGGGCCTAGAGACTGGGTCACTGCCATCATGTGCCTGATTGTCCTTCTTCAGGTCTTTGCATCATCTCCATCAGGCTTACATATCCCAATCTCAGGGTGCACAACTTCTCATCCACGTGAGACCTACGGGAGGAAGGGCTGAGGGCTGAATCGTAACAAATGGAGATTCAGAGATTAAATGCAGTTTTAATCTCTTACAGAGTCCCTTTATTGTACTTTTAATACATTTCCACGATGTAAAATGTGCTTTAGCTAATTTCCTAAATTTAAGAAAACTTGTAAAGTCCTTTTATAGAGATTACCTAAAATAGTTAGGTGGATAATACCACAGTGAGTTAATTATCACCTGAATTTGTGGGTAAAGTCAACTCATGACTATAAGTTATAATTTCAAAATCACAGTTTTTTTCTCCTCTAAACATTTTAGCAAATATAATTTCAAGGAGTGAATTTTTTTCAGGATTAAAAGGCTAGCCAGGTACATTAGTATACGCCTGTAATTCCAGCAGCTTGGGAGGCTGAGGCAGGAGAAATGCAAGTTTGAGGCCATCTTTTGCAATTTAGAGAGACTATCTAAGAATAAGAAGGGCAGAAGATGCAGAGGGCTCTGGGTTCAATCCCCATTACCACCTACCCCGCCAAAAGACTGCAATTTGCAATTCTATCATCCTTAAGCAAAAAACCCCAAATTGCTCAATATAACCATAGAGCTATTGTCCTCTGTAGAAAACAAATACCTAAAACAACAACGAAAATCCCAGGCAGAAGAGTCAAATTTATGACAAGAAATATGTATAGTTTAACTTTAATTGGCGAAAGCAGTTATGCCAATATTCTCTGATGTTTTCCTTTTCTAACAGATTATACTGGCTAGGTCAGGACTTGTCCTTTGAAAAATAACTTGTTGATCTTCTTTTGTTCTTTAAAAGTTCTTCATGAACTGAGCTGGTGGCTCTGCTTCAAATATATTTTCCAGTCAAAGCTGGGTGGAGGAGATGAGACTGTCCTGTTCACACAGGGGCCTTGTCCCCCAGTCCTACTATTCCTTATAATCTCCTTATCTCCCCTCCAGAGCCCGAGGGGGCCTTGCCATGGGCCTATAGCACATCCTGTCTAGTCTTTCCCTATAAAAATGCCTTCCCAGTATGTGCACAAAATTCCTTTTTCCAAATCCCAAATTCCAAGAAAAATCAGTTGAAGATTTGGGAGAACAGAAAACAGCTTTATAATCTTCTGAGATTTAAAGCATTGCAAGTGACATAGAGATGTTACCAGTTTGAAGGAATCCATTGATGTCAAATTGAACACAAGATTAGGACACAGGTGCATTTTAAGATTAAGGTCACTATTTTCAGAAACCAGGACAGGAATACAAAGAGAAAAGCAGTCATAAGCTCATCAGTTGGTCATCCTTAGGCATAGTAATTGCCATGTTATCAATGTGTGTTTGAATCTGTCTGCCTCAAATGCCACTGATTCCAAGGTGCAGCCACTGTAGGCACAGATGCTCTGCTTTCTAAATTTGGACTCTGTCACTATCATGGGGACTCTTTTGTTTATACTGCATCAGGTGCACAAGAAAGGGGGGGTGGCTGGCCCTAGGTAGTGCCAGACCTTGTTTGCTCTTCTGAACTGGAATGTTTCACTCCTGAGTTCCACAGCTTGGCTTGGGCTATAGAGGAGGTTGACAGAGAGGACTGAGAAGCACTGGCTTGGGGACTACAGAGTGGGCCATGCAAAGCCAGCGTGGGTGCTGTAGGACACTCAAGAATGGGTGTGATTGGAGGTGCAGCTGTGTGGGGACCAGCAGGGCCAGCAAAAGTACCTGCAAGCCCTAGAACAAGTAGCAGATTCTGAGGGTGACAGAAGGGGAGGGGTGGATCCTGTAGCCCTAGATCACCCTCAAGGAGCTCTGGCAGCAGCAAAGAACGGGTTTGTGTGAAAATGGCCATAGCTAAGCCTGGGCATTAGCCAGGCAGGCGAGCTGTGAAAGAGCCATGGGAGGAGGCCTCTATCTGGGGTAGTCACTATCTTTATTCCCCTCCCTGTGGGAGAGCTCTGGTGGCTGTCTCCCTGTGCCTGAGCTTTCCCTTATCCTCCTCCTCCTCTGATGTTAAGGCCTTTGTGTGTAGGATTAACGGAGCTCCAGGGGAGCACTGCTGCACTCCTCAGTAGGATAGTCCACTGTTTGCATCTTTCAGCAGGAACAATAGGGAACACATGAACACATTGTCCAATGGAAATTCAGTCATGAACACAAACAGGGGATTCTTCTTTGGGGTCCTACTGCAGCCTTGAGATCTGTAAAGGGAGTAAGGTTCCCACTTACAGAACTCACTTTTTTCTCTGATCCCTTTGGGAATAGGGATCTTAAGATCTTATAAGAAACATCCACATGAAAATAGAAGAGAGACCAGAAGAGGAGTGGAAGGAGACAAAGGGAAGGGAGGAAGGAACAAAACAGACTCAATTATGTGCACGTATTAGCACATCACATTGAATCCCATCCCACTATTATTATAATCATAATGCATAATAAAAATTAATTTAAAAAGAAATAAAAGTAGTACGGTTTTAAAAAAGCAAATTGCATCTTGTCTGTCTCACCTCTACCAATATGAACTTCGGTAGCCAGTTCAAATTCAGAGAGAGAAAAAGAGACAGAGAGAGATACAAAGCAAGAGTGATTGGCTCCAGCAATCTGAGATGTCTGGGCAGTATCCAGAGCCTCTGGAAGCAGTTTCAGAGAACCTACCACTGCTGTTTTCCAAGTGAGAGTCAATAGCCAACGTAGCCAACCCTGGCCATCTTGAGCTTTTCCAAGCATCCTGTTTATTCACAGAGGAGTTTGGGGTGAAGCAAAAAGGCTTCCAGGGCTGCTTCCAAAAGTCCAGGAGGGGAGGTTCTTAAGAGAGCAGCCAAGGGAGAGCGACTCTGTCTGGACTGGGCCTCTTCAGGCAAGTAGACCAGTTGGCCAACCTCCCCCTAAATGCAGTGTGGTCCAATCAACAGGCCACAGTTCTGAAACGCAGCCCCAGCCCTGGACTGGAGCACCCTGGCAAGTTCAGCTGTGGAGAGAGACCCGCTTTGGACCAGCTCAGCCCACTGAGCTCTTGGCCAGCACCCTGTCTGTCTCCATGCCATCTCAGATCTTTTTGGCTCCAGACAAGTTCAAAGCTTTCCACTGTAGTTGGCCAGAGGCCTCGGGGAGAGACATTTGTAGGAGTCTTTTCATAATGGGCTCCTGGTTACTGGAATTCAAAAATCTGGCTGTGAACACTTATTTCAGGCCAGCTGTTGGCACCGATGTTAAAATAAGGATCAGCTTCAGCCCCTGCCCCCTTTTAAGTCCAATATGGAAAAACTCCATTTGGCAGCTCTTTTCCCTGAAATAGCAACAGGAAGAGAGACAAATATCCCAGGTCTGAAAAATAAAACCTTGTACAGAATTAGGGATTCTCTTATAATGTTGTTTTAATAAGTAAGGCCTTTAACACGGTCATCATGCCCCTGATGTTCCAGATTATAAATGGGCCTCTAGTCTGGGTGGTGTGCAAGTCAGTTCTAAAGCCACAGCTGGCATTATTAATAAAAAGAGCGTATTAAAAGACACATAGACAGAAAGTTTAATTAAACCCATGAGTCAGAGAATGGGAAAGGCCAAGGCAAATATGCTCACCACAGGTGTGGGGACAGGAAAGGGGAATCATTGCCTGCCTTGAGGCTGGGTCCTGTCAGAGTGGACCTTAGGATACACTGTTTTTCTTTGAAGACTCTGTTTACCCTCAGATGCACACTTTTCTGCCTCCAACTACAGGGGCCAAAAAAAAAAAAGAGAACCCCTTGAATTCCTTCGTGTTGCCTTCGGAGGAGAGTTTGGAGTTGCTGGAAGAGTGGCCTAGATACACCAAGGTTATGCAAATTTAGTCCTGCTTCTTTGGAATGTTACAGGTTTCCTCTCCTCCTTTTTTTTTTTTTTTTTACTCTTCCCACTTACCGTCCTAATTTTCATTTTTCTTATCTCAAATTTTGGCAGAATCCAGTTGAATGATACGCAAACGAAAGTGGGACGAGGGGGAATCAGGGATGGAGTTGGCAGGGGGGGGTAGAAGAAAATTCCCATTTCAGGCCTCAGGCCTTGGAGGCCTCCTGAGGAAGAGGGGATTAGAGGAAGTGAATGAGGAGAAATGGCTGCTTCTTGTTCAAGAGCCCTGAGACTGTTCTAAGGGGGTGACTATGAGTGAACAGATATGTGGAATTGGAGCAAAGACAGCCAAAGTGAATTTGGCAGGATGGAAAAAAAAAAAGCCAAGCAAGAAATCAGGGTGAGCCCCAGGAGAGACTGAAGTTGGGCCTGTAAGTAAGCAAAGCAGCCGCCTGAACTGTTTTTCATGGTGCCTTCTCTCTGAGGAATAGCCAGACAAGCAAGTCTCCTTACATTTGTCTTTGTAAATTTAACAAAATGCAAATTTTAAACATTTCCAAAATACATAAGCACAAAAACCAACCAGTAAAAACCATGCCTAGGGCTGGGTTTGTGGCTCAGTGGTAGAGCGCTTTCCTGGCATGTATAAAAGGCACTGGGTTCGATTCTCAACACCACATAAAATAAATATATAAATAAAAGAATGAATAAATAAACTAAAGTAAAAAAAAAAACCCAAAAATTAAAAAAAATGATTTATAAGAACACAAAAAAATGCATACTTTTACCACAGTGAGGTAATAATTACATATTTGTTTCTTTCCTGTTTTTCTCTTTTGAACCTGTGTATCTGGATATATTTACATTTTTATAAGATTAGAAGCATACTTTTTATATAGTTGTAGCTCTTTTTTTTTTTTTTGTACCAAGGATTGAACTCAGGGGCACTCAACCATTGAGCCATATCCCCAGCCCTACTTTGTATTTTTATTTAGAAACAGGATCTCACTGAGTTGCATAGCACCTCGCAGTTGCTAAGGCTTGCTTGGAACTTGTGATCTTCCTGCCTCAGCCTTCTGGCTGCTGGGATGACAAGTGGTTTGACTTTTTAGTTTAACATTTTATGTCAAAATCCAACCTCACTAGTGACTCAACTACATATTGATGCAGGGGAGTCATCTGCCGAGAGACAGGAGTTTCCTGCACTTTAGGTTATCTCTGCAGAAAATGGCTGGGTGAATCTTTTATCAGGCATAGGCTTCAAGAGGATCAGGGCACTCCCTCAGCTTGTCAGGAGAGCAGAGGTGGCTGCAGCTTCAAGCAGAAGGAGGGTGGATGGAGATTTCTGCTTTTGCAGCATGTACTAGAGGGAACCTGGCAGGTTAGAGCAGCTCTATATTGATGGAGTCAGCACTTCCCAGCTGAGCGCAAAGGGTAGAACCCCAACCTAGGAGGATGTTCTGAAGGTTTATCATTTATTGGGCATCTACTGTGTGCTAGGCATTGGGGGACTGTGCAAATATTATTTGCCATCCTCCAAACAATCTGATAAGATAGGTTCTATTATCCACACTTTCCCAATGAAGAAAGCAAGCTCTCAACAATTAGCATACCACTACAAGGTCACACAACTGGTAAGGGACTGGATGAGGACCACAACTTGGGATTCCAGGAATGTTGCAGAATAGGAAAATATGGTTTTTGAAATAAGCAAAAAGCGAGCCTTTGAATCAACTTGTTAAAGCTGAACTTTCTTTTGTGTGATAAATATTTACTGAGGAAAAAATGCTATTTCTCTCTCTTTTCTCAATTTGGGAAGTCTATCTGATTTTTCCTATTAGGATCTCCATTCATTCAACAAATGTTCAGGTTTTGATTACTGTCACTGCTAAAGGGAGTAAAAGAATGGATCAGATTTAGCCTCTGCCTTTGATAAATGGACAGTCCAATGGGATTAGGCAGCCACAAACACACTAAGTATGACACGGGTGGTGACTGCCACCACAGAGATTGAATCAAGGACATGGCCTTTGAAATGAGGGTGAGATTCCTCTATCTTAGCCTTGATAATTCATCTGTAGAATAATGAGACTGGTTAAGAGTGACTCTGACTTTAGCAATTCCATAATCCTGATTTCTTCTGCAGATTTGTCACTGGTAGGACAGCTTCTTTTCCATATGTAAGATGCTCTGGGCTCCTCAGACAGCCTGATCCAGAGCCCACAATGGACTGCCTTCAAAGGCACCTTATACTGGAGGGACAAGTAGCCTCCTTAACTGTTTCTCTATGCTTCTGTTGGTCAAGAGAGACCTTCCAGCAACAAGTTCAAGTTCTCTTTCCTTTCTATACAGCTCCTTCCTTCTTTTTCTACTCTTTTTTAATGATAGACAACACTGCTCTACCTCCTCCACTCCAATTCCTTGGAAAGACAGACCTCAAGGTCAGGATTTGTTCTGATGCAGTCCTGAATCTATCCAGGTCCTTACACAGCTCTTTGCACACAGACATTCAGTTAATGTGAACAAATGAACAGCAGCTGTCTCCTTTGGAACCTTTAAAAGGGCCGAGATTAGTTTGACTGCATGTGTTACAAATGACCCTGTGGCTTAAATGAGCCCATCATCTTGCAGTTATATTTATTTATTAAATATATCATCTTACAGTTTTGGAGGTCAGAAGTCTGGCAGGTCGATATTTCCTTCTGGAAGCTCTTCATGAGAATCTTTTTCTTTCTTTTTTTTTTTTTTTTGACTTTTGCCTTTTACACCTTCTTAGAGGCTACCTGCTTTCCTGGCTGTGTGACCCTCTTCCATATTTGATGCAGATAGTGGCTCATCAAATTGTTCTCACATTTCATTATCCTGACATTGAGTGTTGGCCTCCCTCTTCCATCTTCTAGTACCTTGTGATTACATTGGGCTTGTCTGGATAATCCAGGATCATCCCCCTGTCTTAAGGTCGGTTGATCAGCATGTAACATAGTTCCAGGAATCAAATGTTGACATTTTTGGAGAGCCTATTATTCTGTCTACCATAATATCAATGACTTTTCTTTAGGATCCTGCTTATTCTACCATGTCTCCATGCACCCAGACAATAGTTGTTGAACTGCTACTGTGTTCCATGGGCTATGATTGGTTGTGGGAAGTAAGATACACACATTGCATAGACTGGTAGGAGGCAAGAATGAACCATGCAATGCATTCTGATCAACACTGCAATGTAGGATTGTAGAAGGGACTGTGCGGTATGGAGAACAGCATCAAATCCAGACAGGAAACAGAGATGATAACAGACCTGAGCCATATGGTGCTGGGACTATGGATGGGGATCTATGCAGAGGAAACAGCATTTTCAAAGAGCTGGAGCTTGGTGTGCCCTGAGAATGAAGATAGTCCAGATTACTGGAGCATAATATGCCTCTCCCTCAGCTTCTGTGCCATTCTTAAAGAAAAGAGTTGAAACTGCATAGGTAACAGTGGGGATTATGGAGGAGCTTGAGTGCAAGTTAAGGAGTTTTTAATTGTTGTTTTTAAATGCTACAGCAATTGGGAAGCAATTGAAAATTTTCAAATAGAAAAGTGGGTCACCATGGGTTGGTATGTTGCCTGTGCATAATGACTTCCCAAGTGCTGTAGTTTGTATCTTACATGACCCCTAAAGGATCATGTGTGAATGGCTTGCTCCCCTGGGTGAAGGTATTGGAAATGATGGAACATTTAAGGGATAGGGACTTGTAGTAGTTCTTTAGGCCACTGGAGTTGTGCCCTTGAAGGGAATAGTGTGACCCCAGCTCCTCTTCTCTTTTGTTTCCAGGCTCCTACTTAGTTGTGCAGTTCTGCTTTGCCATGTGGTCCTACCATGGTGCTGTCTCACCACAGGCCCAAAGCAACAGGACCAAATGATTATGGACTACAACTTCTAAAACTGTGAGCCAAAGTATAGTTTTCTCTTTATACGCTGACTGTCTAGAGTTATTTGTTATAGTGAGGAAAGCTGACACAATATGGGTTCTTCCTTACGTTTTCACAGTTGCCTTTCTTCCAGGGGTCACATTTGATCGACATTTTTCTAATGAGTAGTGTAGCCATTTTCTACCCCGGTTGCCAACCTCTGTGGGCTTTCAGTCTTAGCTAAGGCTGCTCAAAGGTGACTTTGTAGCATCTCTTCTCATATGATGTCCAGGATCTGGCCCTGATTACCTCCCTGCATTAGGTTTCTTTTCCCCAGAGCCATCTTCATTAAGGTCCTAATTAGGACAGCATCAATGAACTGTAAACGCACTCATACAAAATGATTGCTTGTTTCAGCAGATTTTTTGCTCCCTTGAAAGCAACAGAAGCAATTATGAAGCAGCTGTGGTATGATGGCAAGAGTAGTGGTTTCAGTCAGAAGATCTGGCTATGAATTCAGCTCTGCCATTTAATAGCCAGCCAACCTAGGGAGAATCACATAAATTCTTGGAGTCTCAATTTTATAGAGTAGGGGTTGTAGAAGTTAGGTAGACTGACTGCTGTAACCCAAAATTTAGTAGTGTAATTCAATAAAATCTTATGTCTTGTTCACACAACAGTCTAACCTGGGTGTTCCTGGCCTGGTGGTATTTAAGCATAGCCCTCATCTATCTGTAATTTGGGGACTCAGGATCTCTCTCTCGTGGCTCTCAGTCCCTTCCCATCATGTAGTTCCCAGAATCCTTCCTTTTAAGCCAAAAGGAGAAAGGATATTAAGGTTTGTGTAGTTTAAGGGTCAAGCCACAAGGTAACCCATAATACTTTGGGAAGAACTTCAGGCGCATGGCCACACCCAATTAGATGCAAGGGAAGCTGGGAAATGTAGTCCAACCATGTGTCCTGGAGGAAAAGAAAAAATGTTTTACAGAACAACTGGCCTGTCTACCAACTATCTAGCTATACAGATAAAATTATTTCTAGAATTAAACTATATAAGTAATTACTAGCGCTTAGAGATGGATCTATTCTGTGGTAAGTGTTTAGTGCAAGTGTGTGTGTGTGTGTGTGTGTGTGTGTGTGTGTGTGTGTGTTGCAAAGAGTGTCTCAGAGAGCAACAAATGATGCAGAAAGGAAATGTAAATTGTGGGTTGTGAGAGCCGTTCTCCTTAATGTTTTCTTCTAAGTGTAGTGTATCAGGAAAAAAAAACTCAGTAAGAAATAGACCATTAGCATCCGTAAAAAATACTCCACAAGGAAATATAGTCCATTAGCCCTCAGCACCCTTAGGAAAAAGCTCTGACAGATGGATTGCTCTACACTCACGCTCTGCTAGCAGAGCCCATGGCCTTCCTTATTTTTCTTTGCTCCTTCTTTTCCTGATAATTGCTCCCTCCACCCCCAGCCCTAACTCACAAACACTAATTCTTCTCATTGAGGATTACAATGGGAGCTGAATCAGCAGTGATTAAGGGGGATGGATTAGATCAGACAAGATAATTTAGAGGAATAAATAGGGCCACATAGATCATAAGGAGAATTAAATGGAATCTGACCTAAGAGTAAGGTCCAGATTAATTTGAACGCTTGTGCAAGTTAGTATGCAAATGGAGTGAACACAGAGTAGAGGTTACACTAGTACCAATGTTTTATAATCAAGTAATGGTTTGCCTGTCCCCAGCATTAAGGCCCTTATGCTTCTAATCTACTTCAAGTTCCTGTCCCCTCCAACCCCCAATATAATGGGATCGAAATCAGGAACGAACACCCCCACCTCTTTTCCTGTACATTACAGGGATGATGATTTTATTTGAACAAGTATTTATTTTAGGACATAATAAGGAGAGTATTTCTTCTTCCTTTCACCAGTTCAATCCCTACCTTGGAAAAAACAGCCGGAAGAAACTATTAACTGTGTGCTGCTTTTAGAGCCATCCTGGGGGAAAGATACATCTCCATTAAATGTCCAGTTGCTGAGAGCTGCTATAGGCTTAGTAGTGAAGCCTGTGATCAGAACACAGGGGGCTCTAATGGTGGCCCAGGAAGCAAGTCCTCCTCTGAAGGTGTCCAAGAATGGGTCATTAGAAGATAGCCACTGCCATGAGTGAGGGCCAGGGAGCAGGCTGCAGAGAGCGAAGAGGGGTCATTTAAAAGAAGGGACATGACAAGCTAAAGTGAAATAATGACTGCGGCTCTGGACAGAGCTTTTACAGAGCCACGAGCTATTCCTGTTCTTGGAGGAGGGAGGGCTGCAGGTTTCCTCTGGCTCAGAGTGAAAGCATGAAAATGGTCTAGAGTGGGGTAGGAGGGAAAAAAGGAGGCTGGGGCTTGGCTCAGGAGCTAGGAGAGCTGGAGGAGGAAGAGGGTGACCAGAACGCCAGGCAGGCCAGGGCGGGAAGCACAAGACTCAGGATTCCAGGGAGAGAGGGGCTCAGGGTCCTTGTTTCAGAAAGGAGAGGGGTAAGGACCGATGCATAGCCTTCTTCCCCACTAGAGTGAGGGAGAACTCTATGGATGGTCTTTCCATGGACGAGGTTTGTTTCTCCTTGTGGAGAAAGGAACTTATAATGGGGGTTTTCTCATAGGAAAGAGTGGTTGTTAAAAACTGGGGTTTGAGTCCCAACTCCATTCTTTACTAGCTGGGTAGCCTTGGGGATGTCCATTAACTTCTCTGAGCCTCAGAAATCACTAAAGAGTAGAATAATAATGTATGTAAAACCATGCAGAGTCTGACATAGCAATAACTTATCCAAAATTAGCAGATATAAAAAAATGTATAGTTTGACAGCAGAGGACTGGAAATTTGGGGAGGCATGCAGAGAATATAATACAATTTTCCTTTTGCAAAGAAAAATATGAAGAACTTTGCTCATGAGAATTGTTCCTGTTTGGAGACAGAAGATCTGGGTCCTGGTTATAGTGTTATCTTTAACAAGTTATCATTAACCTGTAGGCGGCTTGAGTACATCTTTTAGGTTTCAGGTCCACATTTTAAAAATAATGATAATACCAAGAGCGAACAACCTCATGGGGATTTAATGGGAATCTCTAAGGCACCTGGTAAAAAGTCAGAATCTAAGTGAACCTCAGGGGTCATCAAGATGGTGGGCCCAGGTGATCCCTGGAGGGCAGAGTGGCTCAGGGAGTGGGAAGATCCAGAAAAAGAAGGGAACTGGGGAGGGACAGAGAGAGGGAGGACAAGTACTTGGAAGCCTGCAGACAGTAGGTGATGGGCTGAAATGACCCAAAGGTCCTTTGCAGGACCAGGGTTATAACCAGGAAGGACCAAATCTGGGAAGAAGAGTCAAGGTGAGAGATTGTTTAGTCTTTGGAATGTTAAACTGCTGGAGTTGAAGGCCACAGGGGTTGAAAGGGTAAAATAATGATAATAAATAGCATTTGTTGTTAATTACCATTTATTTACTCAACAAATATTGAAGGCCTACTATGTGTCAGGTAGTTTTACATGCTGGGGATAGTTACAACATTGAGTAAAACTGAAAAAAAAATCCTCTCTTTATGGAGCTTTAAAATAGAGAAGTTTTTTTAAAAAAATAAATGTTTAGGTTGGGATGACATTTGGCTCTGTACCTCAAACCATGTACAAAATTTAACTCAAAATGGATCAGAACCTTAAGTGCAAGAGCAACTATCACACTCTTAGAAGAAAACATAGGTAAAATCTTTGGAACCTTAGACTTGGCATTGGATTCTTAGCTATGACATTACAGGCATGTGCACACACGCGCACACACACACACACACACACACACATAAATATAAATTTTAGTTCATAGGGTTAAAAGCATTTTTGTTTCAAATATGCTATCTAGAAAGTAAAGACGCAATTCATAATATTTCTGTAAACCTAAAACTGCTATTAAAATAGTATATTAACCTTAAAAAGACAATATGCAAAAGAAAACACTGATAATTATATATCTAATTAGGCTGTCCTTGTATCTAGAATATATAAATAGCTCTTTAAAATGGGCAAAAGGTCTGAATAATCATTCTTCAAAAGGAGATCCACAAATGGTTAATAAGTATATATGCCCAATATTATTAACCACTAGGGAAATACAAATTGAACTGCAAAAGAGATTCTACTTCATACTCACTAGCAATGGTGATAATTTTAAAAATGGAAAATAACAATTGTTGATGAGGATATACAGACTGGAATCTTCATACATCACTGGTGGGAATGTAAAATGGCATAGCCACTCTGGCAAACAGTCTGGAAAATTCCTCAAGTGTTAAGTACAGGGCTACCATACAACCCAGCAGTTCTACTCCTCGGCATATACTCAAGAGACATGGGACATGTCCACACAAAAATGCTGTGTATGAATACTTCATGTACTAATGCTAGCACCGTTATTCATAATAACTAAAAGGTGTAAATAACCCAATCTTTCCTCAATAGATGAATGGATAAATAAAATGTGATATATTTTGTGCTGAAATGTTATTTGGCCATAGAAGAAATGAAGTATTGATGTAATGCAGATGCATCTCGAAAATATGTAAAGGGAAAGAAGTTAGTCCCAAGAGACTACAGACTGTGTGATTCTATTTATATGAACTATCCAGAATGGGCAAATGTATAGAGACAAAATTAGAAGTTATTTAGGGCTAGTCAAAATGGGGGTGCTATGGGGGGACTTCAGGAGTGATAGCTAACGGTAGTTTTATGGCTTTTGAAGGTAATGAAAATGTTCTGAAGCTGGGTGTGGGGATGGTTGCACAACTCTGTACATATACTGTAAACCATTGAATTGCACACTTCAAACAGAAGAATTGTATGGTATGTTAATAATAACTCAATAAAACTGTTTAAATGTAGATGCATTATGTTAAGTAGTGATAAGTGCTATGAAGAACAAGAGATTGGCAAAGCACAGGAGGCGATAAGAAAGAAGGGCGCAATGCTGATGACATCATGTACCATATAATGACATTTCAGTCAATGACAAGCCGCATACATGACAGTGGTCCTGTAAGATTATAATGGATCTGAAAAATTCCCGTCACCTAGCGACATTGTGGCTGTTGTGATGTTGTAGTGCAATACACTGTCCATGTGCTTATAGGGGTGCTGGTGTGAGTAAAGCCATTGTGCTGCCAATCACACAAGAGTAGCATGTCCAATTCTGTGTGGTACATAATCCTCAATGCTAATACATGACTGTTACTGGTTACTGGTTTATGTATGTACTATCCTATGCCTTTTACCTTCAGGTTAGAGCATACTGCTTCCAATTACAGAAAAATAGTTTACTTTAAAATGATGTGCTGTGTCATGCTGGCAGCAGCCTCAACATGGGTATGACATCTCTCTTTCTCACTTATTTATTGGATTGAACCCAGGAGCACTTAACCACTGGGCCACATCCCCATCCCTTTTTATTTTTTTTAATTTTGAGACAGGATCATGGTAACTTGCTTAGGGTCTTGCTAAGTTGATGAGACTGGCCTTAAACTTGTGCTCCTCCTGCCTCAGCCTCCTAAGTTGTTGGAATTATAAGTATGCACCACCGTGCACCACTAAAATTTTTGTTTTAATTTTAACACAGAAAATATCAACAGATAAAAACCTACTTCATCAAAAGGCTTTTTTGTTCCTCGATAAGTTTTAGGTATAAAGACGTCTGGATACCAAAAAGTCTGAAGAAAAGTTCTACTCCTTTTCTTTGAAAAAATAAAAGCATATTTATAACTGTTTTTCTCTGTCATCCATTTATTTTTTTGGTACTGGGTATTGAACCCTGGGGTGCTTTACCACTGAGCTACAGCTGCAGTCCCTGTTCTAATGCCCTTTTTTGTATTTTTTTATTCTGAGACAGTGGCTCACTAAATTGCTGAGGCTGGCTTTGAACTCTGATGCTCCTGGGACAGCTGCTGGGATGACAGGCGTGTGCTACAGCAGCCCGCAACGTGTGTATGGCATCTCTTGATCGCGTCATTTCTCTTGCTTGATTCAGCCTCTTAATTATTTTGTTCATCACGGCCCTAGGATCAATAACACACATGCGTGCTCAGTGTAGTCTAGGTGAACCGTAGGCTATGCATCTGTGCTTGTGTGGATATACTCTACAATGTTCACACAATGACGCACTTCTCATAACATGTTCCCCTCATTAAGCGACAGGAGGGTAGCCTGGGGAAGGACTTGCTTGGCTGAAGAAACCAGCGTGAAGCTCCTGAGGCTGCAGAGAGGTTCAGGGGGCAGGAAGCGGGGGAGGCCAGTGTGGCTGGAGTTGCCGGAGGGACGGAGGGGGTTTAGCAAGCTGGGGCTCAGGGCTAGGCATCAGAATGGACAGGCCATGGTTGGGAGTTTGGATTCTGCACTTAACGGGGCGGGAAGCTATAGGAGTCTGTGAAGTAGACAAATGACACATGTAGGTTTATGGTTTTAAAACATTGCTCTGGCTGTGGGTGGAGAATAGTCTGAGGGAGGGTTGGCGTGAGTGGTGTGCTGTTTTTACAGCTCTCTGGAGGGATAAAGGCCTTGATTTGTAGTGTTTGCTAATTTCTGGGATGTTAAATGCTCCCTCTGTCGCCAATTTTGAACTACCGACAGTTTGACAACTGGGTCTCACAACTCCTGGAAATTGGAGTAGTCAGCTCTTGAGAGCCACTGTGAGTCAACTCCAGCTTACCACCCGCAGGAGACTGAAGGAGAGCTTCTAGAACAGTCCAAAGGAATGAGAAGATAATTCGATTTGGGGTATATTTTAGAAGCTTCCTCCTGTTTTGCACAAGGATATGTAGCGGTGATGTTCTCACTGTATCTCATTTAATTCTTCCACCAGCCCAGGGCTGCCTTAGCTCATTGAGGTCTTTGTGCAGATGAGAGAAAGGTGCTTCTCCTCTGGGAGTCAACAGCCTCCCACCAGGGAGCACAGACGTCACTCACACTAGCTGCACGGTGCAGGCACAACCTGCCCATTCACTGCCCATCAGCCCCATGATGGGCAGGAGGTGATTCTGTTCTAACGTCCTTTTTTATAGAGGAGAAATTGGAAGCCATATTAGTTAAGAAACTTGCCTGAACCAGGAGAATGGGATTTAAACCCAAGCTACTTTAAGTCTTGGACAGTTTTCCCTAAAACTTCATAGAGGTTCTCTCTCATTGGAACAGCAGATTCACTCCAGGGTAACTTCACATCCCAAATATCTGTAAACCTAGGCGGTCAGTTACACCAGACTGCAGAAACAAAATGTCAGAGAGAAAGGGAAAGGACAAGGAGATGTAGGGTTATACATTTCTGTGGCAAAATTTTATCCCCGGAGTTGTGATAAACTCACGGTAAAGAGAGAGAATTCATACTAATCTTAATAATAAATTATGGATAATTCACAACTTTTTTTAATATTTATTTTTTAGGTGTAGATGGACACAACACAATGCTTCTATTTTTATGTGGTGCTGAGGATCGAACCCAGGTCCCACCCATGCTAGGGGAGTGCTCTACCGCTGAGCCATAATCCCAGCCCTTGATTCACAACTTTTAAGCATCTACTTCATGTAAAACATTCTAGATATCTTCAGGTTAATTTGAAAAGAAGAAAAAATTTAACTTCATTTTAAAGATGGGAACACTGAGGCTCAGAGAGGTTAAAAACATGCTCAGGATCACACAGCTGGTGAGTGGCATCTGGGGTAATCTCTCAGCATGTTGAACTTTACCAGTAGGCAAGAAAGCCTCTCCTTTTCATGTTTTTATTCTTCCCCAGAATATCTTGAGTATGATTCTGAACCAGAGAGCAATCAGGCCACTTCCAGGAGAATTTTAGAAACTTGACATCAAACTAGTTCATTCAACAAACACTGAGAGTCTTATTTACCAGGCACACCTTAGGCAGTGGGGCTGTAATCATGAATAAGACATTGTCTGTTACCTTGAATAGGACTCCACACTCAGAATTTTCTATGTTCCCTTTATAAGATGGGGGCCTAAGTCCCCTTTGCTTACTCCCAGTCTATCCATGGCTTTAAAGGAACCCAGGATGCTCAATTAGATTGCCAATTCCCTAAGAAGCTGGGGAGTATGAGATCTGGATGTATAAAAGAGGTCAAAAATTGCAGTTTCCCTTTCCCGTGCCCCTGAAGTGGCTTTGCTCCTTTCTCTGCCAGTTTCTGAGCTGGCAAAATCAGGCATGCCCACTGCAGAGTCCCCGGATGGCCTTGGGTCTGCCCTCCTGCTTCATTCTTAGCCTCCCTACTTTTGACCAAGGAGCAGACTGTGCCTTGCGGTGATGTGGGGCACTTCCCTAGAGCAGGCCCCTTCCTGGCTTTGGGTAGGACCAGAGGATTAAGCTGGAAGGTTTCTTTTTTCTTTCATGGAAATGGAATTCAAATTGGAACCTTATGTCTGGTTTCTCTGAGCTGCAGAGCATGGCTAGAGTATGGTCTCCAGCTAGCATTCTGGAGGGCTGCTGAGTTAGCTCAGCTGATCCCTTCTCCTTAAATGAGAAGCTGCACTACAACCTTGTCATGGTAAGAATACTCTACTGGGGATGAGACACCGAAATGCAAAGCCCAGGTCGGTGTCTGTGTCTGTGCGTGTGCGTGTATGTACCTGTGAAAAGGGAAGCTGCAGAGGGTTAGTTCTGCATTCAGGAAAGCACTTGGACAGGTTGCCCACTTGGGCCCTCTGGACTCTAGCATCTTATGCACGACCCAGGAGGCACTCATTACAGTAGCTCAGCTGGGTTTGAACCTCTGCTCTATAATCTATCAGCTGAGTGACTTTTTTCAAGTTATTGTCGGCTCTGAAGGTATCTGCTTAAGAAGGTACCAGCAATGAGTAGCTTTAAAAACTTCTTGTAATTTAAATATTTCCCAATTCTGTGGTTTGGGAATTCAGATGAGTTGTAGTGGCAATATTCTATGCCTGTGCCCTGGTGTCTGAGGCCTGAGCTGGGATGACTTGAATGGAGAACACTGAAACAATTGAGGCTGCTTGGGGATTGTGTGTGTGTGTGTGTGTGTGTGTGTGTGTGTGTGTGTGTGTAGATGTAATGGCTGTGTGTATACAGGTAGAAATTTGTATGTGTATGTATGTAGTATATGTATATATGTGTGTATAAATCTGCATAGGTGCATGTGTGTGTGATTATATATGTAAGTGTACATTTGAATGTATGTATGTGTGCATATGTAGATGTAGGTATATGTATATATACTTGTGTGAATCCATGTAAGTTATGTGTGTGCTTATATGCACATGTATATGTGTGTGTACATATGTCTAGATACACCATCGTTGGAGGTAGTGGCCATGACCATTTTGTTCTCCTTTTCATACCCACTGCTTAACACAATGTCTGATACACAAAAGATCTTCCATAAATGTCTATTGAATAGATGAAAAAATTCTTGTCAAGCATCCAGTATGTACAGGCAAAATACAGGAAGCAGTGATAACAGGACAGAGCTTGGGTAAAGGAGACAGTCTTCTGGAGGTGCCTTCTTTTTATCTTTAATTTTTTTTTTTTTAGTTGTTGATGAATCTTTATTTTACTTATTTATTTTTATGTGGTGTTGAAGATCGAACCCAGTGCCTCACACCTATGAGGTAGGCACTCTACCACTGAACCACAACCCCAGCCCCGGGGCCTTCTTTTTGTTCTCTCCATATGTAAAAATACTGCTCACCCCTTAAATGAGTATAAAATTCGATGTATTTTGAAATTAATAAAGGTCGGGGAGGTCAGGGTTCTCAGATCCTTAATGATACTATGATAATATATGGTTGCATTAATTGACTGGGGCTTTTCTGATTAATAGGTTCTAAGAATAAATGGGAGATACAGAGTACTTTGAGATTTTTAGATCACAAATCAGTTGGAAATGTCCTCTTCTGTAATTTCCACCTCCCCATATTTTGGCTGTTAGTATAAAATTCTTTAGCTTCTGCCATCCTTCATCTTCTCCTCAGAAATGGCACTTCCCAATATAGAACAGCGCAGGAATACTTCAGAGGGGAACATAGGGAAGTGGCACTGGGTGATGAGTGTGTTTGCATTCTCTCTGCCTGTGCTGCAGATAATGCAGCTGCAAGAACGTGTCCCCCTCTGAGTCCCTCTGAGAATCAGGCCCTAGGCTCTGCAGGCAGCCGTGCATAAACCCCAGTCCACACCCCACAGAAAGGACCTGGGTATTGATGTCAGGTGTCACCATGAAGGCCAGCAAAGAATTGGAAGGACTCCCCAACAAGGAGTTGCCTCTGCTGTTCTTTGGGAAAATGTTCTGCCAGTCAAGAGGCAGGTGCTCAGACACCCTAGGAAGCAGTTTAAGCCTAGAATTAGGAGCACATTTCCAGACTCTGAGGGCAACAACACTAGCATTTTAAATAACATTGAACTTCAGGTCTCTTGTCCAAGCTCCTGGCTGCGTAGAAAAGGAAATGCAGGCCCAGGAAAGTTAGGTGACAGGGGCCACTCAGCAGCTGAGACTGGCTTGGCTTCTGGCTCCAACTGTAATTTACAAAGCTCAGATCGTGAATGTCCTTAAAAATTGTAAAATATCCTCCAAAGAAGGTCATCATTCATGCAGTGACGTTCGTGTACCCCTGGGTCACTCTGATGGGAGATGGAAAGGAGTGGCGGTGTATGTGAGAATCTCTCCCTCTTCCCAGAGCTCTTCCTGCACCCTCCACACATGGGTCCCCCCCTTCTCTGGGTTCCGGTCACCTTGCTGTGGCCCCAGATCTAGGTTTGGCTGGAATCAGCATGCGACTGTCAGAGAAGAGCGTGGAGAGGAGAAGGCAGGTCTGTGGAGGGTGCTGGGCAAGGCTTCCACCTGTAGGGAGACGTGGAGAAAGTGTTGGTGCCCCAGAGAAGAGCAACATGGCGCCCATTCACTGTCTGCCTTCCATCTTCCCTGGACCCAACTCTGAATTTCCCCAAAGTCGGGGTGTAGGGGGAGCTGAACGCTGGGGGCCTTTCTCTCAATCTGTCCTGGCATCAGTGCCCCTCTGTTGCTGGGAGCCTGGCTGGCCTCTGTAAATTGTGTCTGAGAGGAAATGAGATCCTCCTCATACCAGGCCATTTGCTGGCTTCCTGAACCACGGAAAGCGCTAGGGGAGGAGGGAATGAATAATTGATAAAAGGCCATAAAACATAATTTGTTCCTTTGAGTGAATTAGAAACTGTAGTTAAAAAAAGAGAGAAGTTACCATCAGTGGACCAGGAGTGTTGCATTATTTAGTCCCAGCTATTTCATTAGAGGGGTAACGCAGGAGAACCAGAACATTAAAATCACACCCTTTGCTCCTCAGGAAGGGAAATAGCATCACAGAGGCCCCCAAAGATGCAATTTCAACTCATTGGGCTCAGTTGCCTGGGGCCTGGAGTGTGCTTACAAGAGTGACAAGACCCACCTCTGGGTGATGGAAGGAAACAGGCAGTGGCCCTGGACTCCTCTCATCTATCTGCACCAGACGGGGAAGTGTTGAGTAAGAGGCTTCTCTTTCTTTTAGGATGCCCTCCAAGCTCCCCTTCATCCTCTCCTGAAACACTCCCTTTCATTCTTTAAGACTGGAAGGGGAATTCAAGTCTAGTCCAGAATAGAAAAAGTAGACATCAGGTATCACTCAAATTTCTGCATCCACATTGAAACTCTATCTTATAGGTGATGTCTCTGAGAACTTGGCAATCCCACTCTATTTTGGGGACCTATTCCATTCAACAGAGAGCTTCCCTTTTACAATGTATAGCCTTTCCCAAATTCCTTTCCCTAGGGAAAAAACCCTGAAATTCATTTTATTTTTTTGAAGCAAAGCAATTTAACTTTTGCCTTAGGTTCTCCATCACAAACCATACCCTGAGCTTTCCCATTCTTGATCATCCAGCTCTTTGATTCATTTTCAGAACTAAAAGGGCTCTCTACCCCATCTAACAAAATAAACAATAGATGGAAAGTTTGAAATTACAATATCTTTCACAGTGCCAAAGGTTCAAGGCCAATCTCTTCAGAATCATGTTCAAAGCACTTGTCCTTCATTCCAGTGGTAGAAGAAGCAGGAAAATATTTCCTCCATCTCACTAGAACATACTTTCACAATCAGAGCTTTTTGTTCTTCCATTGCTGAACGTGTGTTTTTTTTTTTTTTGAGAGAGAGAGAGAGAGAGAGAGAGAGAGAGAGAGAGAGAGAGAGAGAGAGGATTTTTTTAATATTTATTTTTTAGTTATTCGCGGACATAACATCTTTGTATGTGATGTTGAGGACTGAACCCAGGCTGCATGCATGCCAGGCGAGCACTCTACCGCTTGAGCCACATCCCCAGCCCTGAACGCAGTTTTGGTTACCCTCTCCCCAGCGCCTGCTATTCAGAAAAATCTTTGTCTCATCTAGCTCCCCTTTCCCCCACACCTCAACTTCTTCCTTTGTGTATGTGCACACACATACACACATACACACATTCATGCTCACGTATGCAATGATGCAGAATTTGCTTTTATTCCATCAGTACCTCAAGAAGGACCATGTGGGTTTTTTGTAGGCAGACCTTTTTGGGTCTTGTGGCATTCTTTATATTACCGGCTTAGTAACCAGTGCTGCGTAGGCCACCTGATCCCTTGCTTACTTTATCCTTTTTTTCCGATTCTTACTGTCATTCATCAACTAACATCAACTGACAAAAATTGGAATCTAAAGAAAACTTGTTCTCCTCTCTGTCCTGCCCGACGAATTTGTCCTGGGAGAATTTGCTATTTATAATCAGGGAGCATCATTATCTTGGAGAACAGGGAATCAAGAGATCTAGATTTTAGTCACTGTAACCACAAGACCGTGGAGAAGCTATTTATTCATTTTACATTCCCATTCTGGCATCAGAACAATTATGTGGTTGGGGGAGATGATGGTCACCATTTCTCCTAGAGCTTGATTTCTATGATCTCATTTCTTAAAGTGTGTTCTTCTGTACACAGTCTCTCAGAAGGTAAGGTTTGCTGACAAATAGGTTTCCATGGTTAAATCCATTTGAGAAATATTGGATTAAATAACCATAAGGAATGTAGCTAGAGCCTTTATGATTTTAAAGTCTATCGTGAACCTCTCTGTGAGAAAGTATGAGTCCCACACTCATTCTACTGTGTATGTGTGTGTATGTGGTGTGTGTGTGTGTGTGTAAACACCTGCTAGCATAATGTATGACACGAAAATGCATGTGTTTAGTATGTGCCAGGCCCTGGGTTCCATGCCCAGCACCAAAGAAACACTCAAACAAAAACATGATGTACAACTAGAATTGTGTAAAACACAGTTTGAGAATAAAGAACAGAGTGTCTCCAATGTGGGCTCTGCACTCACTGCTGGTTGTGCTTGGTGCCTGGTACCCCCTGGCTCTATGTCCTGGGAAATGATTTAACTTCTCTGTGCTTCTCTTTTACCATTTTTTTTTAGAAGAAGAAGGGGGTGTAGCTCAGTGGTAAAGCATTAGTCTAGCATGTGCAAGCCTTTGGATTCGATCCCCAGTGCTCCCAGAATATAAATATAAAATAAGATAAAGGAGGTTAGGAAAATTTCCCTCTCAGGGCTCTTAGCAACGTGCTTAGGACCCAGTAGAACACACATTAAAGCTTATAATTAGTTATTACTAGCTTAGAAAATATTTATCGTTAGTTTAATAAGCAGAAAGAACTTATAACATTTTATCATAAAGACTTGGCCAAGTCTCTGACTCTACTGGAGGTGTCAGACAGAACTCTGGAGTTAGACAACAGGTGGCTGCTACCTCAGAGGTACAGAGTTAGGTCAGAAAATAGACAAGGAAGAGGAAAAATTCCAAACCAGCTCAATACAACCCACATAAAGATACTTACAGAATGGCATGGTAGGAGGAAAAGTAAGCAGTAATGAGAACAAAACACTGGCCAAAGCTAATTGAAATCATGATATCTGTTCAATTCTCTTTGTTAGCAATAGAAAACAGAACATTAATCACCTCTGTATATATCTTCAAAGCAGGAATGTGAGTAGGCATATTGGTGAGGAGGGATTAAGTTTTTGCTGCAATAACAAACAACTCCTAAGTGTCAGTGGATTACAACAAAGGACTGTTTATTTCTCAAACTACTTATTGCCCATTCTTGGCGTTCTTGGGGCTCTGTTTTATATCTTTCAGTCTGGATCGTAAACTGATGGGGCTGCCACCTTCTCAAGTGCTAGGGATTATTATGGCAGGCAAAAAGAATTCTAGCAATTGAATGCTTCAGGTCAGATATGACACATGACACAACTTATCCTCTGAATCTGGGCACACGATTCCTACTCAATCATACTATCACCAGGAAGAAACCTACAAAATTCTCAGGAGGTGGAGAGCTGGAAATATTTGATGAACAGCAATAATTACTACATTCTACCTTTTTGACCATGGAAAGTTTGGCTCCCAGTTGTGGTAGCTAACCCTAAAGGTCTACCCAGTTTGGTGGTATCACAGTGAAGTTGTAGGGTCTCTCATGGTGTAAGTAAGTAAGCTGTACATTAGGAAGTTGTATTTCTAGTCTCCATATTAGTTATGGGTATAGATTTTTCTAATTCAGAGATTTATGAATGGAAAGGACAGTGATCCGTCCCTCTCCCACAACACACTGTGCAGTGGTTCACTTGGAATAGGGTAACTGCATTAGACATTCTTATTCAGAAGTGGGGAAAATGGAGGAATCAGAGCAATCTCTGGTCCATCACAAGTCTGAAGTCCTGCTAAGCAGAGTTCAGTGTCATTCTGCTGCCCAGGAGGGGCTCCCAGTCCACTGTATTCTGGCCCTTGGCTTCTCCCTCCGAGGTCCTTCTTTGTGTCATCCTCCTGGATTGCAGCTGAGATGGGCAATGAGATGACATCTTCCCTGGGACCTGAGCAGCTTCCTCTTTCTTCCTGTCCATAAAAATTGAGGGGCCTACAGGTTCCGAACAGTGATGGATGGCTACAGGTCATGGTTCCTTTGATGGTGTGACTGTGTTAGAGTTCAGATCTTGAATGTCCCCCAAAGGCCCATATACTGAAGGTCTGGTAGCCTTGTGTCACTATTGGGAGGTGGTGAAACCTTTAGGAGCGAGGCCTAGTGGAAGGAAGGTAGGTCATTGGGATGTCCACTGGAAGCGGATATTGGGATCCTGGACTCTTCCCCTCTCTCTTCTCTTCTCTTCTCTTCTCTTCTCTTCTCTTCTCTTCTCTTCTCTTCTCTTCTCTTCTCTTCTCTCTCTCTCTCTCTCTCTCTCTCTCTCTCTCTCTCTCTCTCTTTGCTTTTCTGGTGCCATGAGGTGAGCAGCCTTCTCCATCATGGGCTCTCAGTATGATGGATTGTGCTGACACAGGCCCAAAATGATGGGGCTAAGTGATCATGGTCTGAAAATTCTGTAGCTCTGAGTAAACATAGCTTTTTTTTTCTTTTAAGTTGATTTCTCAGGTATTTTATTACAGTAATAGAAAGCTGACTAGCACAGCTTTTCCTTCTCTAATCCAGTCAACTTGTGCCAATAGCCAATAATCACACTTACATTTTTTTCTCAATGAACTTAACAGTGGGTAATACAAGTCTTATCTGTTTTCTGTGAGAAGTTACAACTTTGTCTCAACCTTTCTCTGTTTTCTAATTCACTTTGTCCAGTTCAAAGAACTTTTCTGGAATCCACAGCTTCAAAGTTTTGCTCTAATCTACCTTAATCCACTCAGAAGATTTGTTCTATGAAGCAAGCCTGGGTCCTAGTTAACCTATACTACACAAAGATGTTTTAAACCTTATTTACTTATTTTGGGTGATGAGAAGCAGTTACCTTTGTCAATCCTGAAAATGCCCTACCATTTTGGACCCTCCTGTCCTCTTCATCTCTTCTTGTTCACTGGCCAACTCTATTCTGAGCGCATTGTCTTTTTACCCACAGCCAAGAGTAGCCACTGTATGATAGTAACAATCTGTTTTTGAACCTCTTTCTAGGTATGCAAGTTTTAATCAGCCTTCTAAATGATTATAGGCAACAGTTTTTTAAAATATTTTGTTATTTTTGACAGAGATTGCATGCAGTGGTCTCTAATAAATTTCCTTCACTGTCCATCATCTGGCCCCTGAGCCAACATCACAAATTTTAAGTGTGGTTATTGCAACTTCTCACTTCTGGGCACCAATATCTAAATCAGTTTGTACAGACACAATTACACAATGGTAGTAAATCAATCCCTGACTGCCAGAGGCTTAGAACTACAAAGGGTTGCTTCCTAGTCATGCTACTGTTGCTTTGGCTGGGGGTCCCGCTTCATGTCACCTCACCCTAGAACACACTTCTGATGGATCAGCCATCATCTCGAGTGATGCTGGTTAAGAAAACTTTGGGGCCCTTCCCCAAAGTCAAATTACAAACAGTCCTTCTGTTTGTAATTCACTGGCTGGACCTACTTGTCTGGTACCGTCCAGGCATATGTGAGCTAAAGAGCCCTGAGAGCAGCTAGAGCTGGAGAAATTTGGAAAACAGCACTCATGACTAGAGCAATAAGGGGATGGTAGAAGGAAGCAGACTGCATACTTGTCATGCTAGCAATCTCTCTTGGAATCCTCCTGAAAGATAAGGGTTTTCTTATAGATGTATTTCTTGGCACACAGAATCCTTTCCTAAGGCTGTCAATTCTCATGGCATGGACGTCTAATGCATTCCTTCCTCAATATACACTTCACTTAGGTGAAAGCTGTTAGATTTTTCTCTAGTGACTTCTGGAGCCTCATTGTCATTGTCACTATTTTTGTGATTGACATCCTCATCATCACTGTTAAAAACTCTGATTAAGCAGTTAATTATAAATAGTGCTTATCTATAGAACAGGACTTTGCAATTATCCTTCCCCCTGTCCACTTTAGGTCATGGAGAAAGCCCATGAGGAAGGAAATGATCACACTGCTTCCAAGCACTAAATGGAAGGGGACATTAGGCCTAAGAGTGATGCTACTAAATATGTGCAGGGGACTTTAGTTTGTGGAAACAATGGGTGCCATCAACAGGAAATTAGCCCTCAAAGTAGAGGATATCTGATTTGTTTTTAATGGAATTCTTAAATAACCCAAATTTGGGACGTGTTTGTGTGTGTGTGTGTGTGTGTGTGTGTGTGTGTGTGTGTAGGGAGGAAAACAAAAGGCAAATAGCAAAAGTTGTCTGCAGAGTATAAAACCATCCAATCACCAGGTATTGTTCCCCAGGATTCCTAGGGTTCAAAACTTTCTTCCCTCATTGCCCCAGTTGAGAAAGTAAGAGAAGATTAGGAGAAGGAGTGAAAATGGCCCAGTTCCCCTTGGGTAAAGGGGTAAATGAGGTATAAGAAAGAGAGGCTGGGTCTTGCGGATCATGATTGTCTTCAGTCAGAGGAACTTCCACATAGTCCATCCTGAGGCACTGAAGCATAGGACATGTGCCCTACCCAGAGATGAGACAGTGAGATGAGGGACACATGTCTGCATCCAATTGGCTTTGAGTGGTTTGCATTCCATAATGAAATGCTTAGAACCGGGTGATTTCTTAGGGGGCGTGTCCTCATGCACAGGTGATCACTCAGCAAGTGGCCAGGGATCTGACCATGTGCTACCCATCCTTACTGCAGGGGCCTGTGGGTAGGAGGCAGAGAGAAAAAACATTCCCACAGAGCCCTTGAAATAATGAAGCTGAGACTATAACCACTGTCTTCCTCTCCCAGAACACAACTTTAGGGGTTTGACTGCCAGGATAATGACCAGTGCGCGTGCACATGCACAAGTGCGCGCGTGCACACGCACACACACACACACACACACCACACACACACACCTGCACACAGCAAAGTACTAAAGGTAACAAAAAGAAGCCTGGAAAATAGGGTAGACTAGGGCTGGGGATGTGGCTCAAGCGGTAGTGCGCTCTCCTGGCATGCATGCGGCCCGGGTTCGATCCTCAGCACCACATACAAAGATGTTGTGTCCGCCAAAAACTGAAAAATAAATAGTGAAATTCTCTCTCTCTCTTAAAAAAAAATAGGGTAGACTAATCATTTATATACCTGGGATAAGTACATTCTAGGGCCTGGGGCTGAGTTAAGAATATCAATGATCATCAAATTATGTACCATGCTGTGTACTTATCTCAATTGGTACATACATCCAGGTGTCTATTGTTTTTCTTGAAGGCTTTAGTGTAATGGATTTAAGTATTTCTTGATTTTTAAATTAATTCATAATTATAGATTTCTTGTCCCCATTCCAGGCTTGAATAAACAATTGCCTCATTGATGTCTTCATTTGCATGTCCAGTTCTTCTCTCCAGTTTAACGTGTAAAAATGAGGTCTTGATAGATCCCATTGTTTAATCCTTCATGTTACCTTTCTCAATCAATAGCACCACTAGTTGCTCCAACTCCAAACTTGGTATTGCTTATTTCTCATGCCTATGGATTATCAATTCCTGCTGCTTATATCTCCTAAAGTCACCACCCTGAAGCTCCCTGAACTCCCCACTCTGTCTTTACTCTCTATTCATTACCCTAGTCCAACTCACCACCACCCCTTCCCCAGACAACTGCGATTTCCTGGTCTTTGCTCTCATCTATCTCCTCTACTTAAGAACTATCACTGACTTCATGTGGCCCTTAAGACAAAATCTAAACAGCTCACCCCCTAAGACCTTATCTCTTGTACTTCACAACATCACCTTGTACTTCTCTCATATGTGGTCTTATTTATGATCCTTCGACATCCATGACCTGTATAGCTCAGGGCTTTGATACTTACCTGCACAGAATGCTCTCCCCTTGCTTGTTAGCATGGCTGCTGCATTCCCATCTTTGAAATCTCCATTGAAATACTATTTCTTCAGAGGGAACTTCCCTCACCAACCTACCCTCTTCTTCAAAACTAAATCCCAGGTTCATTTCTGACATAGCCTCCCTTTCTCTAAAACATTTATACAATATGTAAATGTCTTCTTTATTGTTTATCATGAAAATGTAATGTATATATTGCATTAAAATATAAACTTACAAGAGTAGATATTTTGTCTAGATCACTGTTAAATTCTCAGTACCCGACACCACGTAGAGCACCCAGTAGTTGCTCCAATACAAGTTAAGTAAATGAACAGCCCCATATGAACATTGCAGACATCTGAATCTAGATACAACAACACAAGAAAACAATCTGTGCCGGCATGAAATTGTGCTGGGTGTGTGTTGGGAAATGATCACCTGTCACTAGAAGCAGCATTGCAGTGTCTACGGAAGGAGCTGAGCCTCCTGTCTTCCTTCACCTGGGAACTGGCACTTCTGAAGGTGTGATTTGATTCATCCTTAATATATACTTAGGAAGAATGATCTAGGCATAGGGATTTTCTTGAGCTAAGAAATGAGTCTATTTCACAAAAGAACTAAAAACAGAACTCTGATTCATGAACTTGCTAATGGCTTTTCCCTCTCAGGGGATCCTCCCCGTGCACAATGAAACCTTTCTTGGGGCTCAGCCTTATGCCTGATGTGAAGGTTGACCACAGAACATCAGTTTTGCCTGTAGGGTGGCAGGCAGCACTCGTCAGGCTTAACTGGCTGTGTACCCTTCTGGCAGAATTCAAGGTTCTTCCCATTCTTCTTTGTTTCGAAGTTACTGACCTAGTTGACAATCTCCTGAATAAAAGCGGCAATGATTTAAATGAATATGCCAGTGAATAATTGACTATAAAATTTGAAAACAAAACCAAAAAGAATCAAGGGCCAGCCAGTTTATAAACCAGAGAATATTATAGAAAATTGGACAGAGATAAAAAAGTATCTCCTATGTTGTATTTATTGCTGTTTCCCTTTATTTTTTTTTGAATGGAATAATTTTTGCATGAAGACCAAATTGCTTAATTACAAAGGCTGTAAATGGGAAAACTGGGTAAACCTGTATACTAGCTTTCTCACCTTTCAGTGAAACATGCAAGGGAGAGGAGGGGGGAATGGATACTAACAGTGTAGAAAAGAAGCAGAAGCTGTAGCATGGAAGACCTGGTGAGGAACAAAGTAGAGAATGCAGTGAGTTCTAAAGCTAGCATCTCCCTTACCCGCTCACCACCTGACCTCTTCCCTAGAGGTCCAGAAGCCTTAGTTCCCTCCTCCCCTTCACCCCCTCTGGGAGCAAATGCTGCTGAGAACAACTGCAGTTTTAAAACACTTTGTGCAATACAAAGAACTCTTCCATGCATCTTGTGGTTTGAGAGTACATTTATGTATCGTTCTCATTGCTATCTTCAATGAACTCTTACTAATGCAGAAGCAACCACACAAAGACACCTTGTATTTGTCAGCTAATTTTGGCCACAGCCAGGCAAAAAGGAGAAAACTGAGGCATAGAAAAGCAAATGTCAATCTACCTGGAAGTAGCAGTTTGAAAAGATGAGCCCTCCTCCTATAGACCCCCAATCAGCTGGTGTAGTGAAGAAAGACTATTTGGTGAAAGGCAGAAATGGATAGAAAGCCACTCTTACTTGTATGCTCTTAGAGAGTCAGGGAAAGAGTTAAGTGGTCCCTAATAACAAACTTTGTCCTATCCAAATATTGGTGAATGGGTCTTCATTGTAGCCTGGTCTAGGAGCAGAGACCATCTTTCTGGTAAAGCACTTAGAATGTGGCTGGTACACATTGGATGCTTAATAAATGTAGTTTTTTTTTTAAAATTAAGCCTCTGACATACCTTTTCTTCCATCCTTTCCTCCCTTTTCTTGGCTGTGCAATAAGCAGAAATTCCAGATGCATTCCAGGGAGGCTGGACGCAAAGGCTTCCCCCAGGTGTATTTTCCTGGCTGTGATGTCTTTGATGCCACCATCTTCTGGTTCTTTCTTCACTGGGGCTGCTACCTAACCCAGGACTCCCTGGGAGAAGGAAGACTTGTGATGAGAAAGGCATTGGCAGGCTTCCCAACCCTTTCCTACTATCACTTTGCCATCCTGGGAGAGTTGCAGCCTCGCCTTCCCAGGTTTTCAAAGAGATATTCCCTGAGGGAATTGCATTGGAATACAATCTAATTTGGAAGCTTTCAAGATATTTCAAAAATACTTCCTTTTTCTTTTTCTCCCCCCCCCCGTCTTTCTTTCTTTTTTTTTTCTTCTTCTTCTTTACAGTAGGATATTGGAGAAACCAGCATATGGGTCTTTGTAAATACAGAGAGACAACATAGGATTTAATTTTTTAAATTAGATGTCTGGATGACTGGAGGCACACTGCTCTGTATCAAGAAGTGGGAGGGGTGTGTTGAGGTGGGGGTGAGGTGTGATTTCTTATATGATCGAACACTGCGCAGGTCAACTCGGTAAACCCATATGAGAAAAGCTGATTGCGGCAATTGAGGGGGTGTGGTACTAGGGTACTGGCTCCCGTTTAGGGGGACCATGAATGGTGATTGTGTGAAAGCGAGAGGCATGCCAAGAGAGCGCGGGGAAGATTACTGGGGAGGCAAGTGTGTGTCTATTTCCACAGCGCCCTGGCTCCCTGCAGCCCCTGGCTGGGTGAGGGGTGTGATGTGGGAGTGGGGTGGGAGGGGGCAGCAGGCGGGGCCTGCCACGTCACTTGGAGAGTGTGTTGGGAAGGAAGGGCAGAGCGGAGAGCCGAGCCGCTGCTGCTGCAGCGGCGGCAGCGAAGGCTAGAGTCGTGGGGAGGTGGGTCCCCGCGCTCCGGCGCCGGGGCAGCCTCAGGGCTCTCTCCGAAGCTTGCGGAGCAGCTCCTGGGGAGGAGGTGGTGTCTGTGGCGGCTTTAACCACGACCTTGGCCAAACCAAACCCCGCGGTGGACCTAGGGCGGAGGCCGAGTCCGGGCAGGAGTCTGCCGAGCCGGAGGGAGGCGCATCTGGCGCTTCGGTACCAGCGGTGGCCGGGGGCTTGAGCTGTTGGAGAAGCGCAGTGGGAGCTGGGAAGAGCCAGCTCGTCTGGAGGGCGGACCCCAGCGTCCAGGAGCCCAGCCTCAGGCACAGCAAGGGGCGAAGCCACGCGTCTTTTCGGACGGCCAATTTCACGCGCCAGTTTGAGATTCCAGGCATCCCAGTAAGCACCAGCACCGAGGCGCGGGAATCAGAAGCGCGGAGCCAAATCCCCTGCGCCCAGGTCACCTCCCAGACCTATCCTTGCAGGGATCAGGGCTTCAGGGCTCACCAACCCAAACGCCAGGTCAGACCGCTAGCCTGCAGGAGCGCGAGCCCCACCCTAAGGAGGGAGCGCCGCCGGGAACTGGGAAGCCGGTGCAGCGTGCGCGAGGTTGGGTCGTGGGCGCCGTCCTAGTGGCGGGGAGCGCACAGCCAAGAGGACATGAGATCGGAGAAATCCCTTACGCTGGCGGCGCCGGGGGAGGTCCGTGGGCCGGAGGGGGAGCAACAGGATGCCGGAGACTTCCCGGAGGCCGCTGGCGGCGGGGGCTGCTGTAGTAGCGAGCGGCTGGTGATCAATATCTCCGGGCTGCGCTTTGAGACACAGCTGCGCACCCTGTCGCTGTTTCCTGACACACTGCTTGGGGACCCTGGCCGCCGAGTCCGCTTCTTTGACCCACTGAGAAATGAATACTTCTTCGACCGCAACCGGCCCAGCTTCGATGCCATCCTGTACTACTACCAGTCGGGGGGCCGCCTGCGGAGGCCAGTCAACGTGCCCCTCGACATCTTCATGGAGGAGATTCGCTTCTATCAACTGGGGGATGAAGCCTTGGCGGCCTTCCGGGAGGATGAGGGCTGTCTGCCCGAAGGTGGAGAGGACGAGAAGCCGCTACCCTCCCAGCCCTTCCAGCGCCAGGTTTGGCTTCTTTTTGAGTATCCTGAGAGCTCCGGGCCCGCCAGGGGCATCGCTATTGTCTCCGTGTTGGTCATTCTCATCTCCATCGTCATCTTTTGCCTGGAGACCTTGCCCCAGTTTCGTGCAGATGGTCGCAGTGGAAGCAATGATGGTGGTGTGAGCCGAGGCTCCCCAGTTTCCCGGGGAAGTCAGGAGGAGGAGGAAGAGGAAGATGATTCCTATACATTTCACCCCGGCATCACCTCTGGGGGAATGGGGACAGGAGGCTCGTCCTCACTCAGTACTCTTGGGGGCTCCTTCTTCACAGATCCCTTCTTTCTGGTGGAGACTCTCTGCATTGTTTGGTTCACTTTTGAGCTCCTGGTGCGCTTTTCTGCCTGCCCCAGCAAGCCGGCCTTCTTCCGCAACATCATGAACATCATTGACTTGGTGGCCATCTTCCCCTACTTCATCACCCTGGGCACTGAATTAGTGCAGCAGCAGGAGCAGCAGCCAGCCAGTGGAGGGGGTGGCCAGAATGGGCAGCAGGCCATGTCCCTGGCCATCCTCAGGGTGATTCGCTTGGTTCGGGTGTTCCGCATCTTCAAGCTCTCCCGCCATTCCAAAGGGCTGCAGATCCTGGGGAAGACCTTGCAGGCCTCCATGAGGGAGCTGGGCCTGCTCATCTTCTTCCTCTTCATTGGAGTCATCCTCTTTTCCAGTGCCGTCTACTTCGCAGAGGCTGATGATGATGATTCACTCTTCCCCAGCATCCCAGATGCCTTCTGGTGGGCAGTGGTTACAATGACCACAGTGGGTTATGGAGACATGTACCCCATGACTGTGGGGGGCAAGATCGTGGGCTCTCTGTGTGCCATTGCTGGGGTCCTCACCATTGCCCTGCCTGTGCCGGTCATCGTTTCCAACTTCAACTACTTCTACCACCGGGAGACAGAGCAGGAGGAGCAAGGCCAGTATACCCACGTCACTTGTGGGCAGCCTACACCAGACCTGAAGGCAACTGACAATGGACTTGGCAAGCCGGACTTCTCTGAGGCCCCCCGGGAACGGAGGCCCAGCTACCTTCCCACTCCACATCGGGCATTTGCAGAGAAAAGGATGCTCACAGAGGTTTGACCCTGGCGGGCAGAGCCTGCATGAGAAGGGGTGTACTAAGTGAACTAACTCTTAGGCTTCTTTCTCATCCTCACGACTCTCACCCTAGACCTCTTGATTCCCTCCCCCTACACCCAGTACATGGTAACCAGGACCAAATACCTGGACTGTCAACCTTGTTGCTTGACCTGTACAGCATTCAAGGTTTATCCATCTAAGTCACATTTTTGAAATTGCAACGGTGCCACCCAATTATGTCCATCTTCTGTCACGTGGATGAGATATACTGTTCTGTCTGACCTTCCCTCAAGACTGATTTTTCCTGTCTGGAACTTGTCTTACCTTTAGGAGCAGAAACGTTAATAGGATGGAAATCAGCCATACTTGGGTCCTATTACTCTCCTTATTGTCCTTTGCTTTGGGGGGCATGTACCTGCCTTAGCTTCTTGATAACTGGTGGAAGCTGGAAGATGGAAACAGTATTCAATGTGCTGTTTCATTCCTTGAACTGTAACACCTGCTGGTCATCCTGCAGAGCACCCTCTATAAAGACTTAGTTGTACAGCCTCAAAATATGTTATCCATTTCTAATCTTGGATAGAATGAAAGAAAATGCAGTTAAAGTGGATGATCCGGAGGACATGAGGGTCAGTCCTGGACCAAAGGGGCCAATGGATTCTCCCAGCTGTGATCGGGTATAGGAGACACTGGTCTTTGGTCTGCAATTAGTCCTCCCCATCTAATCCCTGACTCTCTTGAGCTTCCAGGAAGGTTCCTTCTCAGAGCCAAATACTCTTTTTGTGCAAGTGCCTTCCTGTGCAGAGGAACTGGAAACAGGTCCTACAGAACCAGGAGAAATGGCTGAATATAGTCAAGCAACTGGCTTTATCACAAACCAGAAGCAAGGAACCACTAAGCAGAGATTGTCATCTTGGAGGGGCAGAGGAATCTTGTTGCAGATGTCAGTTTTTTTTCCTCCCTCATTTCACCAGAACCCTCTCTGGCTTTCCACTCTTCTTCCTGGGAATTTGACTTAGGATTGCAGGTGAAGGCTTTCTAAAGCAACCCCAGCTCAAATCTGTAGACAGGTGAAAGCACATATTGATTGCCAGTTTCTTCTCATTTTATGGGTAATGATATATGTGGCTTAGGTTAAGGAACAAGCATTATTCCTTTGCTGACACTGGTAGAGGTTTTTGCTGAGTCAAGCAAACATTCACCTGCTCTGCCCCCTGGAGCTGCATCTGGCCTGCTCTAACTGGTAAGGTAATCTGGCTGTTTCCCACCTGGACTCTTCCATTGTGAAACTAGTGCCATCCATCCCACCTGCCCACTTCCCTCTTTTCTCCCCAGTCACATTACCATTTGTTTCTTGCCTTTGATAAACTGTGATGTACTGTTTAAATCTCTTCTGAATGCAGTTCTGAAACTGAAAGGACTGTTACCATGCTTTTAATTTTATAAACTATGCTTTAAGACTCCTAGATGAAAATTTTTAAAAAAATAAAACTTCCCGAAGAGCAACTTCTGAGGGATAGCCTTTGAGGGTTTGCTTGAGAGGCAGTGTAGCTTCTGTGAGTGCCAGACTGAAATCTGGATTTTGCCACAGCTTTACAGGGTAGCGCTGGCTCCACAGTCCCTCTTTGTGCCTCAATTTCCTCCCCATTAAATGGGAACATTAATGTCTTCCCCTCCCTACCTCATGGTGATTGTCAATGAGCTCATCTGGGAAGCTGGGGAAGACACTATGCACATGTGTGAATTATAGTCATTGATTTGATTTTTAGTTCATTATCCTGTCTCCCCACCTCCCAGAAGTAAGGCCCCCCCCAGATTTTCTACCTTGGAACCAAAACCCAAGAATAGCCATTCATTATGAGCTCTTCCCTTCCTAAATCCCTCCCTGGGCTCTTGGGCTGGGCCTCAGTCTTTTTTCTTACCCTTTGGAATGGAGAATCTTCTTTAGACAGGCTGGGTAGATCCTTTTTAGGTCTGGAGGTCATCTTGCCTAGGAGATTGGCTTCCTTAAACCTGAAACCCAGTAGGAGGCAAAGGTGTTTATGATTCAGAAACCTGTTCCAAGGTCAGGAAGTGCTATTTTTTTCCAAATCTCTTCTGTTACTCCTGGCTATTTGGGAAAAGAAGGGCCCATGTCAGTGGCTAAAGGGATGCCCCCTGTTGGGCCATGTGTGCATGTATCTGTAGATATGTGTATGTGACCATGCTCTTCATCATCCCTGAGCAAACATTGCCTTTTCAAATCAGAGCATGCCTGAAAGTAAAAGGTTTGTGGAGAGCTGGGATCTCTAGGGACTCTGGTTGCCGTAGCAACCTTCCAGACTGTTCTCTCAGTCTTCTGATTCGGGCATCAAGGGAGAACAGACTACATATCCCCCAGCTTCTCAAATGGGAGCACCTTCTACTATTGGTTTAGGGGTAGGTCGAGCCAGGACAGGGACACAGGACCTTGGAAAATGTGGAGGCAACTAAACTTCTTGAACTTCCTCCTTGGATTCTTCCTGGTTTCCCTGACCCAGTCCTTGAAGCTGCCTCACCTTACCCCTGAGTCTTCAGAAACTTGAATGCTTAGCAGCTGCCCCATTAAACCAACATCAATGTTCTGCTTTTAAAAATGACCAGGAGAGCCCTCGGAATGGACAATGTGTTCCTCCAGAAGCAGCCAGGCTGGGCTTTGCTGAGAACAGTCCTAGCCTTAGGTGTCATGGAGTTCTCATCTCTTGAGACAGAGGATCTTCCCGGCTCTAAGAGAGACTGAGGGAAAAATGAAGTCCCTTCTTCTAGGGGAGCAGTCGAGCTCCTGGGAGGGATCTCACAGTTCTTCTTGAGACATGGAAGAAAAACCGAGAGACTGTGGCCCCACCTAGTTTCTGTGAAGGATTTTGTCCAATGGCCCCTCTCTGACTCTGAGCCTCTTTATGTGGATGTCGTGACCTGAGCATCAGGAGAATACGCACTGTGTGTGGCTGGCCCAGCTGGGATGGGGACTCCCAGCTGCCAGGAAAGGTGGACTCTTTATACCAAGCCATCTTTATACCTGACTGGAGCTGGCAGGGGCTCCCAGAGGACTTCCTGGGACTGTCAGCCTCAGCCTGGACTGAGGGATGCGTCCCTGAAGAGTGAGGACGGACAGCTGGCTGCCTTTGTACCTGAGGTAGGTCCTACTGTGGGGGAATTTTGCTCCTGGATCGGCCTCCATGCCAAATTTGAAATCTGGACGGCAGGGAGAGAAAGTAGGAGAAGATTCAGTTGGGTGGGGGAGCAGGGTTTCATTTGCCTTTTCTCTGTGACCACCTTGCTCCATCTCGGTGTATTTTTCTGTGCCTCCATTCACTTCCTTTTCCTCTGTCTCTGTCCTCTCAGTGCCGCTTCTCCCACACCTTTCTTACCATCTCTTTCCCTCCTTCCTCTCCCTTTTCTCCTTTTTTAAAATTCACTTTCTGTGCCTTTTTTTCCCCCTTCCTTCTCTGTTTCATTTCTCCTGCCCCCACCCCATTGTTTTCAACCTCTTCTTCTTTCTCTGTGTATTTTTCTTCCTCTTTCTCCCTCTCTGTACCTTTTTTGGTGGCTGGCAGCACCTACGATGTTTCTGTTGAATTCTAGGACAGCTGTGATCCTGGGTGTTTTTGAAAAGGTCGGCCTCCAGCCAGAGGATTCCCTGTTTCCTGACATCTCAGTTCCTCATCCTTTCTTGCCATACTCCCCTATTGGGGGATGTCCTGCACTTACCAAGGAACTTGGGATGCTCTGGGTTTAGAAAAACATCCCCCAGTGATTTCCTGAACATATAAAGATGAAAGAGGGAGGGGGAGAGGGGTGGGAGCAGGGTAGAGAGAATGAGCTTGAGGCCTCATATTAACATTCTGCCATATAGTACTAGGGTCTGTCATCTTAGGGTTCCTGAGCCTTAAGAGCCTTGCAGAGATGTTGAAGACAAAGGAACAGTAGGGATAGTAAAATAAACAGAAAAAAAGAGGACTTGGGAGGAAGGTATAAGATTGAAGTTAGAATGAAAAAGTCCTTCACTCGGGGTTGCCTGATAACTGCCAATCATTGACTTGGAGGTTTGCTTAGCCTGTGGCTGGTTCCCTTGTGCGCTAAGGGCAGAATGAGAAGGAGGGACACCATTCCCAGCGGTGTTAGGTGCAGGAGATGCTCCTTGGGGATGTAGGTTAAGATTCCCCACCAGTCCATAAGGAGAATGTGTGGTTGTCCTACTGGAGGCCGTGGCACATAGGGTTAAGTCCCATCTGCATCAGGACATCAGAACATTGGGACAACCCCCAGGCTCCTCAGGGGTTCAAGACTGGGATGTTAAGCTAGCACCAAAGTACTTTTGGGGGTGATGGAAATGTTCTGAAATAGGACTGTGGGGACAATCATCATTGTCATTAACAGTTCCAAAAGTTAACAACAACAACAGAAAACATTGCAATTTGGGGGAAAAGGAGACATGAGTCTAATAACCTGGGAGTCTCCCACTGCAATGGGAGGAAGACTTAGTTTTATAAGTTAAGGTTAGCATCTCTAGTGATGGACCAGATTGAAGGTCTGTAATGGAATGACAGTTTTTTTCTTCTGCCACATGGGGACAATTCAGAGCTTTCATGCAGTTGCACCTTGTGATTTGTGTACGATACCAAGAACTGATAGTGTGTGTGTTTTTTTGGTCAACGAAGCTACTGTAGGATTTATATCCTTTTTCTTTTTCCAAAATTATGTCAAGCCATTCTTTTGGTAGGTGCAGAGTATGACTAGCACATCCTGAACTAATGATGAATGTGTTGGACATATTAATTATATAGGAGTAGGGAGGTGAGCTTGCTCAAAGAATGTGTTTTTTTGGGGGGCCACAAACAAACAAACAAATAAATAAATAAATCCTCTGCAAACAAACCAAAAGCCCCACCTAATTCTTGGACCTGTATACTCTGATTTCCTTAAGAAATTTCCTAGAAGCCAAGGTTTTATTTCTCCCAGCCTCCAACCCCAACTACCCACTAAAGTAGTCATTAACCCTTCTTTGCCCTAGAACGAGGACCAGCAGTCTCTAGTGCTTTGGATAAACCAAAGAAGTGGGAGATGACAACCTTCATTCATCTTACCTTTGCATTGTTATCTGTGAGCCAGTTCCTTCTCTTCTTCCTCTGGCCTGTGCCACAGGATCTCTTCCTTCTCTCCCTTAGGGCTTTTTGCCAGATGACACTTTCTAGTCCTGCCAACTTATTATTCCTTCTCCCTACTGGTTGAGCTCTTGCTTCGGGCAGGATTTCTGTTGCCCTGCATCTCTACATAAATGCCAAGCTAGATTCCCAGACAATGTGGCTGGACTTGCCATCCTGGCTCTGATTGGTTTTGACGGTGTGCTATTACCACGAGAAGGAAAGTGTGGTCTAATTCTAGAGTGTCATGATCACTTAGAGGAGGGAAAGAAATCCATTTATTCCACGGGTAGGGTTCCTTTCTGTGTTCCTCTTTATACCAGGCTGCACAGATATCTCATGGCAGAATAAGGTCTGGCGCTTGGGGGTTTGGAGGGAGAGAACATATCTTCCCACTCACGGGCCACTGGGAATAAGGACAGATGGGCTCTTAGTTCTCATGTTGTTGGGTTTCCCGATGCACCACTTTCCCCTTCTGGGCTTGCGGTCCCTGCGGAGTTGCAGATTGTCCTGTTTTCATGTCCCTTTGTTCTGAACTTGAGGAAGTAGTTTAGCCTGCTTCTTTGTTCCTTCTTGGTCCTCATCCCCTTGCTTCACATGTGACCCTAAAGGAGGAGTGAAAACCTATCAGTGACACTTAGGAAGTGTTATCCCAACAGGATAATGACTCTCTAGTTCCTAGAGAGAGAGAGAGAGAGAGAGAGAGAGAGAGAGAGAGAACGAGAGAACCAGCCAGGACAGGTAACACTGGTCTAGCCTCTGCTATCACTTGACCTATTTGGGGTCGACCCTGCTGTGGATTATGGCAATTTTTTTTTCCTTCTTCATTTAATGCAACTCCAACCGTATCATTGTTACTATATGGAGAATTTTCTCTCAGTTGCTCCTGTGCCCTGGATGATACACTTTGCCTGCCCCTGGGAAACATTTTGGACCCTCAAGTCGCCTCTGCTGCAGTTTGCAAGGAGGGTAGACAGACCTCGGCTCTTTGGCGAGAGCAAAGCCGACATTTCAAAAGGAAATTGCAGCCGCGCAGTCTGCTGGCGCTGCTATTTTTGACATGCTTGCTGTTCTCTCAGGGCTTGACAACCGCTGTCTCCAGGAGACAGACAAACCCGGTCTTGGCAGCAAAGACACCACTTTGAAAAAGAACATAGCAAGACAGTCCCTTGGCTGGGAGGGGCGGGAGGATGCCCATTCCTTCCCTCACCTCCAGGAAGCCTGCAGGGCACCTGGCTAGCATCTGCCACCCTCCCTGGCAGCTTCACCCTCCCCGGTGAACTGGACCCTGCTGTGCAGCCTCCCCTCTGAGGGGGGTTCTAATAGAAACAGGAAGGAGGCTGTCCTCTGACAAAGACCCACCCAGCGCTCTCCTCGGGCAGTAAGCTCTAGAATAAA
Source organism: Ictidomys tridecemlineatus (assembly GCF_052094955.1). Classification (NCBI taxonomy): domain Eukaryota; kingdom Metazoa; phylum Chordata; class Mammalia; order Rodentia; family Sciuridae; genus Ictidomys; species Ictidomys tridecemlineatus. The sequence goes on along the minus strand of NC_135482.1, from coordinate 105,386,299 downwards.
ATGGTGAGGGCCATGAACGCCGGAGCCAGGTGGTTAGGTCCAAGTCCCTCCTCTGCTGGGTGACACTGGAGCAAGTTATGAAATTGCTCTGAGCCTCAGTTGCCCTCTTGGTCAACTGCGGGGAGAGGTAAAAATAGCTCTGATAACATAGGGCTGTTTTGATGATTAAATAGATTTTTTAAAAATATTTATTTCTTAGGTGTAGATGGACTCTACACAATGCCTTTATTTTTATGTGGTGCTGAGGATCGAACCCTGTTCCCGCCGGTGCTAGGCAAGCACTCTACCGCTGAGCCACAATCCCAGCCCCGATTAAATAGATGAATGCACGTCCAATGTTTAAACTCGCAAGCACTATATAAAGATCGACTATGATGATCATGTGTCTACTACCACAAAACAAGGCAGGTAGGCAGGTTGTTTTCCTCTTTGGTGGAGAAGAGAAATTGAGGCTCAGAGGGGTGGTGACATGTTCAAGGGCACATGGCTATATGTGGTCTATCACAGATGGTGTGTGGAATGGAGTGCAGTGAGCGTCTGACCCATACTGAGCAAGAAGAAAGAGCGAAGCTGTGGCTCCTAATTGCATAGATAGATTTTTGTTTACGTGCCAATTTGTCTGTGATGGGGAAGCTGCAGGTGTGCTAAGCCCCTCCCCCATGGGGCTCTGGAGATCTCTCCTGTGTCTGTGTGGACGTCTCAGATAAATGGAACGTGGTTCTACAGAGCCCTTTGTTACTCTGTTCCATTCTTCTCCCTCTGGTCATCATCCTCAATCCCCATTCGGTTCCCAGCCACTTTCATGTCCTCTCCACTTTGCAGGCTGTGTTTCAGCTTCCCTGTCCTTCTCAAAGGTGGAGGGAGAGGAGACCCTGAAGTTGGAAGAAGCCAGCTTCTTCTACAAACGAGAGTCTCATTTGCCTCCTCCTGGCTGGAGAGCAACTCCTGCAGCTTTCCTTGGGGGTCTCAGTGCAGCCCAGGATGCTCTGCATGCCCTCAGCGCACTGCTGTGACCCCTTCAGCTTCTCTTGAAGGACCCAGACCAGGGCAGGGAAGCATGGCTGCCCTCCTGTTTCTGGATTCAGAGCTTGCCTGCCTTTGGAGTTGAACTTGGGTCTGCACCTCATTTGACCTTGCTAAGCTTTAGTTTTGTCATCTGCAAAACAAGGAAGCTGATACCACTTGCCTCTTAGGATTGTGGTGAGGGTTACACGAGGCTGCCAGTTAAAGGGCTTAGCAGGAAGTGAACTCTCAGCAAAGCCCAGTTCTGATGAGGGACACTGAATGTCCACCTGAGAGCAGGCCCAGGCCCACCTGCTCTCTCAAAAGAAAGGCAGGTTCCTCACCTTTCGGTTTTGTCCTTTGACACAAACATTTAAATGAAAAATGACATAAAAAATAGACTTTGGTTAGCTCTCTGCTTTACCAGAAGGCTCTTTGCCTAGAAGAATCACAGCAGAATTTCTTTAAATAATTGCACTTAAGATATGAGTGAATGTATAGAAATGTCATCTATATATATATATAAAATTACCAGTATATCCATCCTATTCCTCCGATAATCATTTGGATGACATTTCTATACATATATATATCCAACAAGGTTCATTTCCAACCAAAATAAAAAGGAGAAATTTTACTTAAACCTTTCTCTGAGCACCAGAGCATTGCCAAGGGCAGTACTGAAGGTCACAGACAGATGGGCTGTGAGAGCTGAAAGGGGCAGTAAATGCCTCTTTTCATGAAGGAGGAAACTGAGGCAGAGAAGTGAACTGATTAACTCAAGACCCCACAGGAATGTGGGCAGAGCTGAGTCGGGAACACTCATTTACTGACTCCGATTCCAGCATCCTTTTCCCCAGAAGATGGAAATCTAAGGATTACTTGAATATTTTCTTTTTAATGAATGACTTTATTTCCTATCCAACCAAACTCCTTAGCAGAACTTCCCATAGGAAATGGAATTAAAATGTTTGCAATTTTATCTTTCCCTCCCCAGACTTTCCAGGTTACTGAAGCATCAGGCTTAGCTAGAGGAACCCCTGTCAGAAAAGCAGGGGGTCACTTGAGGCTTCTGTTTTGGATTCAGGAAGGAAGAAGGAATGCAAAAGTTTAGCATCTTACCCAAGAGTGCTGACTTCAGAATCTCTGGGAATTAGAAACCAGGTTCTCCACTCTTCTCTGCACTTGCTTGCCCTGGTAGAGAAGGAAAAGTGGCTGCTGGGTTATAGATGTCTTTTATAAATCACAGGACTAGGGCAAGAATGAACAAAGTTTCCAGAAGCCATGGTAGTCGAGCCATAAATCAGACAAGCACTCCCCAGCTGCCTTAAGGCAATTTGGCATTGCTGGAAAGAGAAGAAAGGTCTGGAATGATGGGGAAAATAGCTTGTGTTTCCTGCAGTAACTGCTTTCTGTGCTTCGCAGCAGGGACCATATTCACCCAGGAGAGCACACACATGTGCACCTGTAGGAGCCCAACACATGCACCTGGAAGTGTGTGTGTATGTGTGTGTTGTGATTTATTTATTCATTTATTTTCTGCATATGGAACCTTCTTGTTCATGGCTTGTAATGACTATAGAAGGAGCACAAGCAGAGTGCCTACCCTAAAACTGTAGGTTACTCCTTTCAATAGGTCCTAAGTCGTCATTTGGGTGTGACAATAATGATGCGATATTAGGAAGTACTGGGAGATTTCACTCACAGTTCTGTATTTTTTTTTTTTATTGAAAAACAAAAGGTCTGGGCCTGATCTGCTTTCCATCAATCATCAGCAGGAGCTGGGTTATAGTTGTTCCCTTCAGAGTGAGTTGAGTCTCTTTTTGCTTCCAATAATCCTCATTCCTGATTTCCAATCCATGACGATTTCCTTTACCAAGTCAGTAAATTTAACAGAAAAAGCAAGTCTCCGAAAGGTAAAAGGACCCTTAATCCATGAGACCAGAAGCCTGGGGTCCTGCTGCCAAGGCCAGAGGCTGTCCGTGAGCCTTCTGGATGCGGAGACTGGGGCTGTTGGTCAGCTTTCATTATGCCCATGGCCTTATTTTCCTCATGGGTGGAAAACATTTCTCTATATTTCCATTTCTGCCAAAGGTTATGAAGCAAAAGAGCAAAGGGTGCCATGTTTAGGGAAACTATACTGACCTCTGTCATCCTGTGACCCTGTAGACTTTGGTGACTGTGGCCTCTCTGCAGAGCTTTCCTCTGTGATCTGACTTAACTGTGTCAAAGTTGACTCTGGTTCAGAGGTAGCAGGTTAGATGAGGTGGGAGTGCATGTGGCTGATAGAAAAGACAATGAGCATGGAAGTGGAAGCTTGTATCTGGGAGAAGATGATCCCTGTGACCTAGGAGAGACAGGATCACGAGGCTGAATGAAGACAGTACCACATAGTAACAAGAATGTGCTGTGTCCTCTGTCCAGTTAAACAGGCAGAGAAATATGTGATGCAATTAAGGATTTCCATCTAAAGTGATTAAAATGAGCAGTCAGGCCGTGTTAGTCAGCTTTCCATTACTATAACAAATACCCCAGATAAATAAGCTTATAAAGACAAAAAGGTTATTTTGACTAACAGTTTTGGAAGTTCCAGTCCATGACTGGACAGACACATTACTTTTAGGCCTCTAGTGGAAGAATAGCCAGCACATCATGGTAGGGGCTGGGATATGGAAGAGAAAGAGACAGAGGAAGAAGAAGGGACCAGGGTTCTACCATCCCCTTTAAGGTCATATCCCCTGATGACTGAACGCCTTCCCTCTAGGCCCCACCTCTTAAAGTTTTCACCATCTTCTAGTAGCACCAAGCCGAGGACTGAGTCTTTTGGGGAGACATTTAAGATTCAAACTACACGGCAGGGCAAAATTCAGTATTTGGATATTTCTGATTTGAGGACTGCCTCCTACTTCCAGGGTGTGCGATAATGAGACACCACTCTATTCCTGCTCGCCAGCACCCACAGGGCATGAGACAGGGACTCGTCACTTTCCTGGATAATGACTGGCTGTTAGCTCAGGCTCTGCCCTTGTCCTGTTGGGGGAATGACGTCGTCATCCTTCCCAGATCCCTTGTGTTCCCAGATCCTGGGTGGTTCTCGGTATTTTGGCTTTGAGGTGGACTCTCCTGCGTTGGAAGTTTATTGGTCGCAGATTAAATGGTCATAGATCTGAACCAACTGCTGTTGGAAGGAGATCAGAAAAACCTTCCTCAGCTTCTAGTTTTACCTGTAATTTCATTAAATTATTTCAGGGCCAGAATTCAAGAGGTCAGTTGCCAAAGCAATTAGAACTAGAGTCAGCTCCAGATCCTTGGGATTCCAAGAGATCAAAGTGACTTCATGTGGGTCTTCTCTCCTTGGGGATGTCTTTTATATCTGAAAACCAGGATTTAAAAGGATCCTGCTGGATGCACACCTATAATCCCAGGGGCTCAAGAGGTTGAGGCAGGAGGATGGTGAGTTCAAAGCCATTTTCAGCAATTTAGTGAAGCCTTAAGCAAGTCAGTGTGATCCTGTTTCTAAATAAGATATAAAAATGGATGGGGATGTGGCTTGGTGGTTAAGTGTCCCTGGGTTCAATCCCTAGTATATAACGAATAATAAAAAAAAAAAAAGAAAAAGGATCCTCTACTTTCATTTCCCCCAAATATATGCCCTAACTTAACTTTGTCAAAGTTGGCTCTGGTTCAGATGTAGCAGGTTAGATGAGACAAGAGTGCACAAAAAGTTAAATCAGGCTGCAATTAAAAGAAATATATCCTGAGCCTCCATTTCAATGTCTGTCTGCTTCAGTTTTTCCAGTATACACCTTCCAGAAAAGTTGTGTGTGTATAATGGTATCATTTTGCTATCAGAGATGCTTTTTCATATAAGTGGGCCCAGAGAAAGCAATGACTTGTCCATTCTGAATCTCTGGGATCAGTTGAGAACTTCCATCATGCTTGGGGATTGACTGAGAGGTTGCCTAACCAATTGTGGACAGTGAGCTCAGATCAGAAGTCCCTGGCCAATCCCTCTCCAGGGTTGGCCCTGGGGAGAAGAGCTCTCAAGAGCTGCTCAAGGACACAGGTGGAACCGCCTCCTCTACGCCTGCCTTTGATGATGTGTGAGGTTAACATGCTTCTTTGGAATTGTATCAGTGGAAAATATGACTCCATTTACAAATAATATATTTGCTTTATACACAGCATTTCAGGAATGTGTTTCATTTGCAAGTAAGCCATCTGCACTCACTTAATGGTACATAAATAGAGAACAAAGCAAAGTGACAGAGAATAATGGAGCAGGAAGAGACTTAGTTAAAACTCAGGGAATCCATCACTCTGCATTTCTAAGTTATTACAGACCTGTTCTGAATATTCCCCAGAGAAGGAGCATCCCTAGCACAGACGCCTTTGAACTCTTTGTGTTTGAGCTTTATGATCTTTTTTGTTGAGTTGTTTTCCTCCTGCCTTAGAGATACATCACCTGTCGCACTTTTGACTTCCTTTCTCCTATTTTGTCCTCTCCTGAGGTGGATGCTTAACTGGCCATGCTACCTACAATAACTCATGCCAGAGTTCCCCAGATGTGATTTGCAGAACTCTGGTCCTACATGGGATTCTCATGAAAAGCCACCCCCAGGCACTGAGCTTCGGAATGTTGCCTCTGGGAGACACACAGCACGTGTGCGCCTCAAATTAAAGGCTCTGAGAAGTCTTGCGGCAAGTAAGCCTAGGTCAATTCTTTAACCCAGTAAATATTGTGACTTTTTATGTCACATAGATTAATAGATTGAGAGTTATTATGATGGGTTGTAAAAATTATAATTATTTTGCCTGTGTCTCTCTCAAGTTACCCTATGGAAAGTTTAATCCAAGAAACACATTTTGAGAAAGTCAAAGATCTGAAACTCCTTCCAAGAGATTTGAGTCCATGGAATTTCTGCCATCAGAGATTTTTCATATGGACCATGTTGTGGCTTCAATCCTCTTAGTGTTCTCCACACCCCTCTTCAGTTGGGCAGAAAGTGTTTGTTTATTCTTGGTTTTTGGTTGCCCTGGGGACTGAACCCAGGGCCTTGTACATGCTGGGCACATGCTGTACCACAGAGCCACGTCTCAGCCCCTAATAGGAAACCCCTTGTGAGCCTCCCATTCTTCCGTTTCCACTAGCGGTTCTTGTTTACAACCCATCACAATAACTCTCCATCACAATAACTCTCAATCTATTAATTGATGTTACATAAAAAGTCACCATATTTACAATGATTGATAAGGCTCTGGATAATGTGAAAGGGGACACCCTCTCCCTATGGCCCTTTATAGCCTTCTTCAATAGAAAGTCTTCTAAGAAGGTAGATGTGGGAGCTGGTCTTTGTAGATTCCGTTTCTGATCTACTTTGTTAGCAGTTGTCTACAGGTTGGATGCTCTTCCGGGTGGATGAGGATGCCTGCATCACTTCGCTGGGGTGTGGTCTTAACTAATCTCTGCATGTTCTTAACCAAATCAAAGACTGTCACATGTTTGTTTTCATGAGCACTATTCTAATGAACTAAACCTACTAATGAGAACATCACCTTCCTAATGATCATATTACTAATTGTCATATTTACAAAATCTTTTTTTTGTGGGTGAGGTACTGGGGATTGAACTCGGGGCACTCGCTCCACCACTGGACCACTTCCGCAGCCCCATTTTGTATTTTATTTAGAGATTGGGTCTCACTGAGTTGTTTAGCACCTCAATTTTGCTGAGGCTGTTTTTGAACTCATGATCCTCCTGCCTCAGCCTCCCGAGCCACTGGGGTTGCAGGCATGCACCACAGAGCCCGGTTTATAAAATCTTATTCACAATGTGAGCAAGAAACAAATACCATTAGTGAGCTATAAGCAACTGGGTTTTCTCATTCTTTCCTATTTCCTTAAACACTGCGTTTAAGTGTGACACTTGCTCTGTCTCCTGAAGTGTTTCAAGTGTTGAACAATTCCAGGTGGACTGGGTTCTTCCAGGGCAGCTCTTGTCAGCTAGAATTTCTTTGGGCTGCTGGAGGAGCTCAGCCTTGACTCTTCTCTGTTCATCCCAGAGGGCCTGAGGCTCACCACCTGCTCCTACACCGGCTGGCCCAGGACTAAACCCTTTTTTCTGTCGTTTTCCTTCTGTGCTCAGAATCAGAAGAAGAAAGGATGTCGTTGCTTTTACCTGTGAATGCCTTTGTACCTGTTCCTTTTCTAGACATCCTGAGCCATGAGAAAGCACTTCTGATATCTACTTGCATCTCTGATCTTTAAATCCACTGAAAATCAGAACAAATAGACTGTGGGGGAAGATGGAAATGGCATCTAATTCTGGGTCTGTCACTAGGCTGCTGTGTGGCCCTGGACGAGTCACCTGTCTGGCTCTCAGCATGTGTTGGCCAGTAGCACTGTTCTCTGGCCCAGTGTCTTCATTTGTAAAATGAGATGGTTGGATTGGACAGTTGAGTTTCTGCTTGAAGATCCTATGATGCTCAAGGGCATTCACCAAGCGTGCGGGGGGGCTTGCTTGATCACTTCTTGATCATTTCCTTAATCACATTATTGCTTGGTTGTTGCCACTGGAGAGATTTTTGAAAAAGAGTTGGATTTGCTAAAATTTCTATTGTATATTGAATATTTGAATCTCAAAGCTCCTCTGCTCCAGCTTCTTATTTTAGATACAGAGATCAGAATTTAACATCTAAAGAACCAACTGAACAGGTTATAGAGAAGTTTTTAGAGAGAGGTAATAATTTTATCTGGTATCAAGTAAGATCAATCTTTGTACTTTTGTCTTCCCTCCCTCTCTCTGCCCCCCCCCCGCCTTTCTTTCTACCTTTCTATTTTTCTTAGATGAGATCTATCTTAGTTTTAAGTGTTTCCAGATCCTTTTTTATTTTGATGTTGCAAAATAAACATTCCTTGGTTTTGGCTGTGTCGAGCACCTTGGCATTATGATTGGAAAAATGTTGGGCACGGAAAGGCTTCTATATTAAGGAGAAGCGGGAATGCAGACTAGCAGGGATGCTAACCAGTACTCTCTCCATCTCGGCACCTTAGGGAGACTGCAGAAAGGATAAAAGAAACATTGGTAGAATCCTCTATCAACATGTATTCTCACACAGTTCTCACACATTCTTCTTCCTTTCTATTTCTGAGAGAGCAACCTCCAGGGCACACACTGTGTGCTGGGCTCATGCATCCTGCCACACTATGGCTTTAGGATAGAAGGTTCTGGGCAATGTGTCTAGGGCTGCCTTTGCAGCTATGCCCTAGGAAGCTTCTGGGCTGGGATCCAGCCCTGCACGTTTCCACCACATCTTGCCACTTTTTGGTGTCTGTTCATCCTTCTTGTCCCATTTGGCTTCTCTTACTACCGCTGTTAATCCAGCCTGAGGTGGGGGCAGAGCCCTGGACAGGAGTGGAAAACCTGTGTACTTCTAAGGTGCTGTTTGGCCTTGAGCAAGTTTCTGGAAACAAACACTTTGTTTTATTTATTTTTTTTACTCTAATATCACTCACTACTCACTATGAAAATTAATATGATTCAGAAAACTATAAGAAAGAAAATAAAATCCCCACAACTCATAACCAGAGATACCCTGTGTTGATATTTTGTTGACAGAACACTAGTTCTGTCTCTGTATCTCTACAGAAATCATGCAGGATTTCATTTTAAAAACCTCACATTATAGCTGTAGTTTTCTCAGACAATTGTCACACGGATTTCATCAGATTGGTAAGCTACCCTACTGTTGGACAGTTAAGCTGCTGCTTGGTTTTTTGTTCTTATAAGTGCTGCTACAGTGAGCACTCTTAGTATAGAGATTTGCTCACATTCATGACTCTTCCCTTTGGCAATATTCTTATAAGAATCAGAGAGTGTGAACAAAGCAATCATCTTGCCAGGCCTTGACTCCCTTGCCTGGAATAAATCATCAGCAACAATGCTCACAGAAGCAAAAACTGTCCTGTGCACCATACACCGGGCACAGCTACCCACCTATGTAACCTACCCAGCTGCCCTGCCGTGGTCTTCCCATTTCATGGAAGGAGCTCTCCAGGAAGCAGGGTGGTGGGATTTCACCCCAGGCCGTCTGGCTGCAGAGTCCTACTCTCAACTGCTGTTGCTGATATTGCCTCTGTGAGATCAAAAGTCTGAACCAAACAACCCCTAGGGTACCTTTCATAACTAACACTATTTGTGTTCCCTTGGAACACAGTCGCCTGATCCCAGTTCACAGGCTCCTTTATTCCTCTTTATTCTCCCATTCCTGGCTTGATGAGGGTGGAGTGAGTGCGAGCGTGTGTATGTGTCTGCATGTGTGTTTGGACAGCCTTATGAATGGAACAGTAGGCAGACAGAATGTGAAGCAAGGAATCCTGAACAACCTTATCGACAAAACACAAAAACACGGCTCATTGGTGTGATCAGATAGCTCATCCTGTTTTCCCTTTTATCTTAAAGTTCCCAGGCTCTCTGGCTGGGAAATTTGTTATTTTTTTAATTGGACCATCACTTCGGTGGAGCCGGAATGGGGTTGGATTTGGCTGCCTGGCAGGACCCCTTCCTCAAAACAATTATCTGAATATGCTGTCTGAAGAGAATGTGTCCCCTTGCTGTGCCTTCAGGAACATCACTAGGTGTGATTATTCATCCAGTGGGTAAGGAGATAATTGGCAAACTCCTTGCTGGAATAAACATGTCTACAGTGCTTTCATTGCTTGCTAAATTCAGTTGTCCATTGGAATCTGAAGAAGACTGGTTCCAGAGTTCCCCACAGATACCCAAATCTGCAGATGCTCAAGTCTCTTATGTAACACCATATAGTATTTGCATAGGACCTAGACATCCTCCTGTATGCTTTAAATCATCTCTAGATGCTTTGTGTGCCTAGTAAAATGTAAGAGCTATATTTAAGTATTTGTTAAACTACATTGTTTAGGGAGTAATGAACAAGAAAAATAGTGTACATATACAGTACAGGTGCAATCTTTGTCTGAATGGTTTTGATCCAAGGTTGGTTGAATCCATGGGTATGAAACTCATGGATATAAAGGATCAGCTATACAGAGACTTCCAGGCCTCCCTAAAAGTCAGTAGATCTGGGAGAAGTCGGAGACTCCATTTTTTAAATACAAGAGCTCCAAGTGATTATTTCAGGATGTTTAGACTTCCTATGACCCGTAAGCAGGTCTCAACTTTACAGAGCATTGGAATTACCCAAGAAGATTTTTAAAAAGTCTTCCTGCCTGTCTGCTGTCCCCTGCTCTAATTTGAATAATTGATCCAGGGTGAAATCCAGATACAGCATTAAAAAAAAATTCTCAAGAGGTCTTGCGTGGAGCCAGTAAGACACCACTAGCCCAAGAAATGCTATTACACCTTTCTATTTAATAATTTTATACTTGATATGTAATTTTATATTTAATAAATTTATATTTATATTCAATATTTTATATTTAACATATGATTTTATAGTTAATACTTTTATAATTTTATAAGTCTCTTTTACTATGGACTACCATAACAATCTACAAAGGTCAATGTTATGATTGCCCTTGTCCCAGAGAGGTGGACTGTGTGGTGCAAGGTCACATAGCATCTCTGTGTGTCAGCAGCTGCCATTCTCTGCCCAGCCCACAGCCAGTCCTGCCAGGCCCTTTGGGAAGAGCAGCCTCCAGGCCCCGAGAGTCTCCCAGGATGAAACAGTCCTTCAGGTGCCTCTCAGTGCTGACTCGGGAGCCCTTTCTTTCCCTCCTCACCCACCTCTGTGACTGCACCCTTCCTCCTTCCCTGTGCACTGTGCAGTGATGCCATCCTCCCACGCGCCATCCCACTTACCAGTGAGAGAATGACACTGAGGGACAGAAAGCCTGGGAGCTGGCCAGTCCACATCACCCACAGTGGTCTGAAGACACAGACATGCTGACCCTTAGCCTCAGATCCAGGCCCTTCTCTGCTGTCGCTCTGCAGAAAGCACAGTGCCTTGCCGGCACCAAGAGACTCATCTACACCCAGGCTGTCCCACAGCTGTGTCCCCTTCTCCCCTATTGCATTCTCACAACCATCACTGGGGCTTCCCTGGCCCTGTACCCAATACCCTCTCCCTCCCCACTTCCCAATAACCCCAAAGCCCACCTGAGTCCTTCCTGAGAGGCCACTTCCTGCTGCGGCTGAGTCCCCCCTCTGGGCTGACAGGAGCTTCGCCAGGTGGGTCAGGGGGCAGAAGAGCCATAACCAGGAACTGCATGCGTCCCTTCCACAGCCCCCACCCAGCAACCAGCTCTCAGCTCGAAATCTGTCCCTGACTCAAACCGAGGACTTTTGTTTCTCTTTCCTCTCCTTCTCCTTGTCCAAACCTTTTTCCTCGCACAGGCTGCATCCTGGAGAAGCTCCCAGCAACTGCAGGCTTTCTGTGTCAGCATCCTGCAGTCTCCATCGGGATGCTGGGGGGGGGGCAGGATGGAGGAGGCGGGGTTTGGCCTTACAGGCGATGCAGGCAGCAGAACTGCACCTAGACAGGAGTACCCAATGCTGATCTAACATCGCCTACTGATGTGGCAGCCCTGTCATTGAGGCCAAGCCACCACCAGCTTTCTTGTGCAGGGACCTCTTTCTTTTCCTCTCGCAGGGCTTGCACCCTGCAAGTTGGCCTGGAGGGTCTGTGGCTTTTCATCTCCCTGCACTGACTTTCAGAGAAGGCTCTCTCTCTCTCTCTCTGCCAGCAAGGCCAGCCTGCTACTGGGTCCCTCTCCTGTTATACAACGATCCTTATGTGGCTGTGAACTTTCTGCTGGATGATATTTGGAAGGAGCAGAGGGAAGGAGGGTAGTGGCCAGCTCTTCTCTCCCAAAGCAAAGGAAAGACTTTGACTCTCAAAGTGGTCCCTGGAGTTATATGTGACCCATAACATCTGGTTTGGTGGATCTTACCTTTCTGGTTGGATATGGTCTGACATATGTCAGATGGCCCAAGAGTCCTACCCAGTAACCTCCTTTACTTCCCAATATCCACAGCTGATGAGCCAGATTGGTATTGTCAGACCCATTTCCCCACAGTGGATTGGACCAGGGTTGAACTTGAGCCAGTCTTAGTCTCTCTCCTAGAAAGCTGAGTTGGGACAAAAGGTTCTGGTTCAGCTTATACTCTATGGAAGAAATAGCAAACCTTCCAATCAGGGGAGCTGGAAGGGGTCTGAACCATCTTCTGACTTCACTTCCCATTTGTAAATGAAATAAAGAGTTGAAGACCTAAGAGATCATTTGATTGACCCAAATCCACATGGCCACTATAGCTACTTTATAACAGAGCTGGATCTTGGTGTTCAAAGTGTTAATACAAATATTCTCTTGGCTAAGAGGTAATGAATTGGCAAATAATATCTTATGGAAGCTTATATTCAGCTCAGATTTTGAAGAAATGATATTAATTAGGCACTACATGGTGTTTAGTGGAAACTGCACAGGTCCGAGCATCTGACTGAGCTGGACTTGAACTCTGGCTGTTCTCACTAGCATTTGGACCTTGGGCACATTTCTCACATTTAGGTATTGATTCCTCAACTATAGAATGGGGATCATAGGGCTGGGGATGTAACTCAGCAGTAGAGTGCTTGCCTAGCATTTGTGAGGCCCTGGGTTCCATCCAGCAATGCAAAACAATACAAAACAAAAAATTCAACAAGAAACAAAAAACCACAACAAAAAATGGGGAGGGGTCTTGTTGTTACAGGGTGTTCTAATGAGGATTAGAGATGCTTTGCAATTAATCTTTGCTTCATAAAAGAAAAGAGGTCTTTCTATTTAAATCAATAATATTTTGTATTCCTAGTATTCTATTCTGCAGCTGGTGTGGTTTTGAAATTATTTAGGGCCCTTTTCTCTCTCTCTCTCTCTCTCTCTTTTTTCAATTCTTCAGCAGAACTCTTTTAGGGAGCTGTTGGCTGCATCTGACAGTGGCATTTAGAAACAAAAGATCTAGTCAAGCCAGGCTCTGTAATGGGGAAGTAGACCCCCATCTCCTGATGGGAGGAGCTTCCAAGTCACTTTGCCAAGAGCGCATGGGGAAATGGAACCATTTTGGCAATGGGTTTGCCACAGCCAATGATGTTGGTTTGAGGGATTCTGTTCTTGGGACTTGCTGGACTTCCCCCTTGTGCTCACAGATGGCAGCAGCAGTTCCAGGCCTCCTGTGCTCCCACAGCTGTGACTGAATTCAGGAAGGGCCAAGAGTCCTCCTAGGAATCAGAACTTGCGGCTCCCTCTAGGATGTGGGTTAGGACACTCCCTAACCAGGATCACTGGGAGGGTGGGATAACCGTGATGGGTTTATTTATTTATTTATTTATTTATTTTTAACTTTTGAGACAAGGTTGCCCAGGTTGTGCTTGAACTCTTAGTCAAGCGATCCTCCCACCTCAGCCTCCTGAGTAGCTGGGGCTTCAGGCACATACCACCTGCTCACCACTGTGATCTCAGTGGGAGTCAACCGGCAGGGCTGGGGAGGGACCAGAAATCGGAACAAAACAGGAGATTAGAGACCAAAGAAAACAGAAGCAGGAGTTGGCAGCAGGGCTGGGAATCATTAGGGTGTGGAGGACACTTTACATGGAGGCTGTCCCCCTTTAGTAGACATTGGTCTGCAGCTTAAATGTGCCAGGCCCCATGAAATGGAAAGTAAGCAGGACTTCAGTCTTTGTAGCGAGACCACGTCCTGAGGGCAGAGACAGGGAGCAACTGGCTGTGGTGAGTTACAGGGGTGAGAAGTAGAAGTTGGGGGCAGCTTTGAGACGTACACCAGGGCCCAGATCCCACCCAGCTGTTCACCCCTTCACCACTGATATCTCACTAAGAGTGATAGAAAAACGAACAGTGCAGGAGTCAGGATACAACTAGTCAGTATCTAGTTAAAGTATCTAGTTAGTATGTAATTAAAGCTGCTTCCAGTTGCCTGCAATTCTGTGCTCTTGGGTAAAAGACTGAATTGAGACATGTGGCTGGGATACAGACCCAAAGGGAGGGTCTCTTTTTCTTATGTATCTTAGAACTAAAATCTGTGACCATCTCATTTAGAGGTGACTGCTGGGAGAAAGAGAGAAAGCAAGACCACAAAGTGGCTCTAGGTCCACTTGCCCTGATGGTTTCATAGAGTGTGAATCATATGGACAGAAGAAAATATGCTTGGCCCAAGGGGCCAAGAACTGAAAAGCAAGCTGGTTATGAAGACAGGTTGAAGTCACAGTTACTCAGTTAACTACTAAGACTTGGTTTGCCAAAAAAAAAAAAAAAAAAAAAAAAAATCCCCCCCCCCCTTTTTTTTTTGGCTTGACCTTTAGATTAGGAATTACTCGGCTTTAGAGAACACTTAGGGGAAACTAGGAAATACAAGCAGAGCAGGTAGAATCTGCAATGAAACAGAGTCACATAGTAGGTGCTCTGGATTCTTCCTGTGGGCTGGAGGGAATCAGGGAAGATTCCTCAGAGAAATGACCTCATCAGCAGGGCCTTGGAAGAGGACCTGGAAATTTCAAGGTTGAAAAGAAAATTCTTAATAAAAGAAATGGCTTCAATATATGCATGCACAGAGCTGGAGAATGAGATAGTGTGTTCAAGGAACTGGGAGCTTGGGGTACAGGAAATGGGAGAAAGGGTGCAGGGCAGGCTGGAGAAGGAGGTTGGATTCTGATGGTGAAGAGCCATGAAGCTACCAGAAGTTGATTCCTTCTGGTGGCCATGGGAGCAAGCAAGAATTTTAAATCAGGGGCAGGACATGCTCGGTACGTATATTTGAATGAAGTCTCCTGCTGAAGGAAAGACAGGAATGGGAAAGATTAGCTGTCCCCTAGGAGCCAAGACTAGCCTAGCCAGTTTCTGGGAGAGGTGTTAGGGTGGTCCACCTGGCCAGGAGGAATATTTTATCACTGACATTATTTATATTTGACATGAAAATAAAAAGTGGTCTGACTTCTGGCCAGTTTTACGATGGTTTTTAAATGCTCTGTGGACAATGTACCCCTATACTCCCTGAGCAGGGGCAGACCCTCAATGCACCCTGCTTGGTTCATAGCAGATGGGGTGGGGTGAGGGACTCTTGCAGGAATCCAGGGAGGAGGGCAACACTCACGTGCTAAACATCTGCTAGGAATTTGTGGTTGGATGGGCCCAGTGAAGGCTCGGCAGCTCAGAGGTGGATTTCAAAAGAACACTTGTATTGGGGTGCTGCTGCATCAGGCTGCAGAGAACTTTCTCCAAGAGTTCTGAGGTTAGAAAGTTCCCAGAGCTCAGGATGAGGCTGGGATGGTGCTAGGGGTGGTTATCATCATTTGACTGACCTCAGGGACAAAGGGTCTCGTACATTCCATTTCCTAGTTGACATCCCCTATACCCACCTAGCGGCTTTGAGAACATTTCTCCCCCCCTGCACACACAACTTGGAGGGTACAACATCTCTTTTGTTCCTGAAATATCCTCAATAAAGCATTCAGCACTTCCAGGAAGTCATCATGCCCAGATGACAAATGGGCTTATTCAGAAACAAAGGGAGAGCTTTGTCTGCTGCCCCCATTCCTCCAGGATTGCTCCCGGCCTGGATGCCCCCTGGAGTGTTCCCTGGTGCTGCTCTGTGGAGAGCAGAACCTGAGGATAACAGAGGCTACCCTTGTCCTCTGGTTGTTTTTCAAGTGCTGCCTGCACGAAATGTGACAGGGTGGTTCTATTTTGTTTGCCTGACTTTGAATGCAACACTTAACTATCAGGATTTTTGCTGTTGTTGTTATTCTTTTTCTTTTTAAAAAAATCAGCTGTCTGATAGGAATGTAGTGATGGCCGGTCAAGGTCTTTAATTTGCATTTCCTTGACACTAAGTGAAGTTGAGTTTCCTTCCATGGGTTTGAACTGTATGTCAGGTTTGCATTAATGCAAAGTTCATGTCCACCATACATGGTTTTAGGTAGTAAAAAGTAGGAGGTTTGCAGTTATTGTCAACTCTAAGTAATGTTTCTCCAGGGAAATGTCCCCTCATGTCTTTTGCTCATTACCAATGAAATAGTTTGCCTTTCTGTGTTCTTTAGATATTCTAGATACGAATATTTTATCTAACATGTTGTTTACAAGATGAGCCATAGATTGTTGAAAAAATCGTATTTATCAAATACTTTGATTTAGGAATTATACTTTTGGTATAAAATCTAACGCTGTTAATCAAACCATAGGTCTTCAAAGTTTTCTCCCAAATTTTCTTTAAAAAGTTTTAAATATTATATTGAAATCTATATTCTGTTTGAAATTCTTTTTATGTAGCATGAGGTTTAGGTCAAAGTTTTTTTTCCCCCTGCATCTGATAGATGTTCAATTACTTCAACACCATTTGCTATAAAATCTATCCTTCCTGCATTAAATTATTTTGGTTGTCCATACTTATAAGAGGGTATGTCGATGGGCTCTATTCTGTTCTATTGATGCATGCATCCAGTCAGCTACCAGACTTAATTACTACAGCTAAAAAATTGATGCAAAATGTGGTCAATTGATTCTTCCCCATTTACTTTTTTTTTTTTGAAAAATTGCCTTAGCTTTTTCTGTTCCTTTGCCTTTCCATATAAAATTTAAGATATAATTAACTCTACATGGAAAAAAGTCTTGCTAAGATTTTGATAGGAATTGTGTTAAATCTATAAATCGATTTGAGCATTGATCTCATTATCATCTAGAGTATTTTAATCCAAGAACATGCTACATCTCTCCATTTAATTAGATATACTTTCATTTCTTTCATTATTACCTTGAACTTTTCATCATACAAGCCCTGTTACATGTTCTGTTAGATGTATGCTTACCTGTATCTTGAAAAAGCAATTGTCAATATTATTGCATTTATAATCACAATTCTCATGTGCCCATTTCTGATGTATAGAAATACAACCAAGTTTTGCACATTGGTCTTGTATCCTGTGATATCACACTTGCTTATTAGGTCAAGGAGTTAAATTTATTAGCTTCTCTGTTGTACCTCATTTTCTTGAGAGGATTTGGGTCACTGTGAAAAGTAAGAAAATAAATTCTACGTAGAGACCAGGTCATGGGTAAATGTGTCTGAATCATTTTATTTATATGTTTGTGTTTTCGTAAGATGATTTATTGGACATCTGATGACTCCTTTGTGTCAAGTTTGCATTAATGCAAAGTTCATGTCCACCATACATGGTTTTAGGTAGTAAAAAGTAGGAGGTTTGCAGTTATTGTCAACTCTAAGTAATGTTTCTGGGATTCATAGTAGTGATTGGCGTCTGACATTTTCGTTCACTTGATGAGCTAAAATCTCAGTAGTTGATTCTTGTTTGGAAATTAGAGAAAGTGCTAGCACCAGGCAACTTCCTTCCCCACCCTAAACTGAGGCTCTGTGTACTTTTTATATGGTTGGCTTCAACTCAAAGCTATTTAGGGGAAGTTAGGCTTTCTGGTAGCTCCTTTGCCTCAACTGGTAGTGAACCAAAGCCCAGTAAAATAATTCTCTGTGGTGTGAGACCAGAACTGAGGGTTCTAAGTCTAAATGAAGATCAATCCTGGTGCAGTAGAAGAACATAGACTTTGGTATTTTGCTGTCTTGGTTTCATCTAGCCAGCAGTGTGATTTGGGGTGAATTATTTAAGTTTGTGGAGCCACAGGATTCTCATCTGTGAAACAGAGAAGATAATGTCTATCTCAAAGGATGGATGGATTTATTCATGATTAATTTATTTAAAATATCTTAAACATAGTAACTGATGAATAAAACATAATTATCATTATAATTAGGCTATATTGCTTAGGTCTCATTGGTTCTGTAATTAATTTAGTGCAGTTCTTTATTTTGGTTATAAATGACTAAAAATCTAGCTCAAATAATCATAAAAGGGACTTTGATCAACTCATGTAACTTCATCTAAACTTGGGCTAAGGGTACAGTATGTGATCTATGGGGTTTTTGTTTTTTTCATTTCTTTTAATGCAGTTTGCTCTTCATGTTGGGTTCCAAAGATGGCAAGATAGCTAATAAATCCAGGCATACATCCTCCCAGGTTCTCATTCAATAAAAATAGTATTTGACCTGACAATGCCTGTGATCTGATTTTCATTGGTTAGAAATTCACCTTCTGCTTATTTGTGAATAAATTATCAGGCCAAGGGAATGGTATGCTCCAATTTGACATATCTGGGTTACATGCACACCTTGGATCCAAGGTTGGAGCAGCTTTTACCCCAAGGACTTAGACTGATCATGGAATATGGAGGCAATTTCTCTAAGGAAATTTGTAATCCATCATGAAAAGAAGGGTTAAAATATTGGGTAGCCAAGAAAGTAACACCATTTCTTCAAATAAACAAATAATGAGAAACAAGTATCTACTGCATCCAGGTTCTTCAATGGCTCTTTCAGCACGAGAAAGATGTCATAGCTTATTCATACCAACACCAAAATAGGAAAAGGAACCTGTTCAGACTTTGTGTAACGAATTTCTGTATTCATACATGGACTTGCTACTTCAGATTAAAGGATTACAGAACTACCAAAGAATTTTTGAATGATTTTTATCTAAAAGTCACTAGTACTTTTTTCAAAATGATAATAGTTTTATTCTGATTATTGAGATATAATATGCATATAAGTATAGAGAGCAAAGTAAAAGTTACCAGTAATCTCACAATCCTGTCAACATCTTAGCATAATGATTCCAGATTTGTTTATGTGTGTATATGTCTTGTGCATATAAAATATTTAGTTGACATAAAATCAAACTTAAATTTACTTTATTATCTTTTTTAACTTCCTATATTCTGGATGTCCTTTTGTGTTAATAAATATAGATCATAAAATTATGACTTTAAAGACTGCATACATTTGAATAGAAATACCATAAATATTTAACCATCTTCTATTAATTCACTTTTTCATGATTATAAAGCAATACACTGATAAATATCCTTACCTATACACATTTATCTCTTATCTTGTGAATAAATGTCTGGAAGTAGAATTGCTATGCTGAAGATTGTGTATGTCTTAAAGACTTTGACATGTATTACTAAATTGTACTGCAGAGGTTGTATCTATACTGGGTAGGGTTGACAGATAAAATATAAGATGTCCAAAAATTGATATAAGCAATGAATAGCTTTTAGTATAAGAATGTCCCAAATATTGTAAAATCATCTGAAATTCAAGTGTAACTGGGGATCCTGCATTTTTATTTGCTATATCTGGTGAATTTAAGACTGAGTATCAATCTCTGATTCACAAACCCAATAGTGTTTCTGCATTTTCTAGACCGGGAGCCCCAGGCCTCCAACCTCCAAGTCTGGCCACACATCTAGAGGTGTGTGGGTCCCTTCACTTTCCCTACTGCTGATCTCTAATTTTTTCTTATGTCCAAAATATTGGGGAATCCTCACTGCTTCTCATATTAAATTTGTCTGCTCAGACTGCTATCCTTGAATATTATAGGCTGGGTGACTTCAACAACACAAATTTATTTTTTGACAGTTCTGGAGCCTGGCAGTCTGTGTTAGCCAGCTTTCTGTCACTATAACAAATACCAGAGATAGTCAACTTATAAAGAGAAAAGGTTTATTTTGGCTCCCAGATTTGGAGGTTCCAGTCCATGATTGGTTGGCCCTGTTGCTTTGGACCTGAGGTGAGGCCACACATCATGGCAGGAGTATGTGGTTGAGCAAAACTGCTCACCTTATCACCAGGAGGCGAAAGAGAGCAAGAGGGGGACCAGAACTCCTTTCAAGGGCACACCCCTAATGACCTAGAGACCTCCCACTAGGCCCCACCTCCTGAAGGCTCTACCACTCCCAGTATTCTCACCTTGGGTACCAGGCCTTTAACACATGGGCCTTTGGGCAACATTGGGCATCCACATGATAGCAAAGTGCAGGATGAAGGTGTCATCAAATTAGCTCCTGATGAGGGCTCTCTTCCTGGCTTCTCATTGTGCCTTCACATGGCCTTTCTTTCCTCTGTGCATACAAGAGAGAATGAGCTCTTTTTCTCTTCCTTTTTCATGAGAACGCCAGTCCCATCAGATCAGGGACCCACCCTTATGACGTCACCTAACCTTAATAGGTCCCATTTACACGGGTTAGATCTTCAGCATTAAATTATTTTGGGGAGTGGAGGGACACAAATATTCAGTCGATAACATATAACTTTAGGAATGTACTCTTACTATTTGCTTTCAAAGACTCTCAAGGAATTCGTGCTTTTGCTAAAAAAAAAGAAAAGAAATGCAAAACAAACAAACTCTGCTTATGAATAGAAGAATAAAATTTATGGGTTAAACTCAGGAAATTCAGGAGAAACTTGACTTAAAGATTTGTAACTTTAATAAACTGAATATTTATTTATTTATTTATTTAAAACAATGTATCTCCTAAATAACCTTTCAGCATGCAGAAGTTACCTCGTGGAAACATAAAATCCACACATTGATATGTACATATGTATAGACTAGAAAGTGTATCAATAACACTAGTAGCCATAAATTATAAACAGTTACAGAACACTGTGGCTTATAACAACAACTGTCCCAAATCCTCACACTGTGGGGTGACTTCAGTTATTATTTCCACTTATTAGATGAGGCCATCAAGTAAGCAAGCGGTTTAAGGTCAAGTTTGTATGACTTCCAAAGCAAGATGTAAAAAAAAATTTTTTTAATTTTTTGTTTTTTAGATGGCAGAAGTGTGTGAATTGTTTATAATGAGTATATTTTGTGGAGGGTATCAGGAAAAAATTTCCCATCTTAAAAAAACTGCAATGGATGAATATAGAAATTGAGACTAACAGATGGAAGAAATCACCAGCTCTGTCTGAGAGTCACGCTTCTCACTCCTGAATATTCTAGCTGAGGGTTTGTGGGGAAGGCGTTAATCTGATGGGTATAGAATCGTTTCTTGTTGAATTTATTTCTTGTAGATGATTGTGACTGATATGCCCTTAAAGATAAGGGTGAGCTGAAGCTTTGAGAGTGTCCTGACAATTTTCCTATGGGTGCTGAAATAAACTGTAGACCTAATTTGTTGCACGTCACAGCTCCACCTCTCTGGGCAGCAGAGGGCTTGGATGATATGTTGGAAGGGAGTAGGAAGTAACATGTCACTCGCAGAAATGGCAGGATGGTGGGGAGCAGTGGTTGGGCCTCACTTCTGAAACAGTGACAGGAAGAGTGAGTGCTGATGGGGCGATGGAGTTGGTCAGTGGTTCACACAGCGTCCTGTAAGGGAGATCCCTCAGATTCTGGTCCTCGACTCTCCCTGATGTCATGGCATAGTCCAAGCTCTGGGAAGTGAAGTCCACTACAGATGTGACCCCCACCTGGGCACGGTGGCACATGCCTATAATCCCAGCGACTAGGGAGGTTGAGGCAGGAGGATTGTGAGTTCAAAGCCAGCCTCAGCAAAAGCAAAGTGCTAAGCAACTCTGTGAGACCCTGTGTCTAAATAAAATACAAAACAGGGCTGGGGATGTGGCTCTGTGGTCGAGTGCCCCTGAAATCAATCCCGGGTACCCGTACCTCCCCCCCCCCCCAAAAAAAGATGTGATCCCTAGTAGGTAATGCCAGAGACTGATTTGGGGGGAAAGATGGATGTTTAAAAAATATATGTAAATATATATATTTAAAAATATAAGTGTAGTGGTCCAGTTGCATTATATTGTAGAATTTTAAAAATTGGGAGTCCCCCTGACTAATTACCACTTGCATCTGAAGGAGAGTTATTTTAAAGGAAGATTACCTGGTAGTCTTACTCTTTAAAAGGAACTTTAAAAAATATTGGTTTCTCATATAGTTCTGGATAAAGAGGAAGAAAGAAAAAAGATGAACTTAAACTTATTTTACTCAGCAAAGGGTTAAATTAACATTGGTTTATCAGGTAGTGCCAAATTGCACAGGTAGTGTAAATAAGTGGTGTTCAACATTAAATGTTGAAATTTAGAGCCCCCTAGTGCCCCATCTGATGCTGAGCTTAGAATTGTATGCATTACCTGATGAATGGTCATTCTCATGGTGCCCTTTCTGCCAGTCAGCAACACCAGCTTTATATAACAGTGTATGTGCTGCTGTGCACTGGTGGTGCCTGCCTGTAATCCCAGTGACTAGGGAGGCTGAGGCAGGAGGATTGTGAGTTCAAAGCCAGCCTTAGCAAAAGCAAGGTGCTAAGCAACTCGGTGACACCCTGTCTCTAAATAAAATACAAAATAGGGCTGGAGATGTGGCTCAGTGGGCGAGTGCCTTTGAGTTCAATCCCTAGTAACCAACAAAACAAACAAACAAACAAAATAAAAAATTAAAAAAGTATATGCAATAGTTTGGCTAGTTTCTTGTATATTTAACTCCAATTTTCTAAAAAAAAGGGAAAATACACACATTCACATCCACAACACAAAAGCCTTGTGCTAATAGTGTTGAGACAAGATGAAAATCATTAGATTTGCTACAGTGATGAATCTTTAGCTTCAGTCAGGTGGTCACTGGGGTTCAGCCAGTTGAAGGTGTGGTGGATTGTGGAGGAAGGAATTAATTCAAGGTCATATGTGGAATGCTCGAAATATATCATTGATGACTGTGTCTAAAAGGCAAACCTCCTGGGTTTGGTGACACCTCTCCAGGCCAGCAACCACCTGCAACACAATCTCCTGCACACTGCATGTCAGCGTACATTTCCAGAATCACGTCTGAGGTTGGGCACTGGTGGTATAGAGAGCAGGGGGTGACTGGGCTTTCACAGAAAAACATGCAGTCTCCATGTTGTAGAATTTTAGGGTAGGGATGAGACAGATGAATGGAAGTTTAAAGCCATGTCATCTCTATTGCTTGTTGCAGTTTTAAAACATAGCTGGAATATAAGGAAACAAATGACTTCTTCCATGAAGCTTAGAACTCGGCCTCTCTCTGGAGTGTGTGTGTGTGTGTGTGTGTGTGTGTGTGTGTGTGTGCGTGCGCACATGTGTATGTGTGTTGGGGATGGGGGGTGGAAACAGATATTAACCCGATAAGTCTGAGTGTAAAACTGCAACTGTGCCAAGTGTTATAAAGGACCGATACCCACAAAAGTGCTATGAGAGTCTAAAATAGGGGAATATAGTTTAATGACATTTTAGCTGACATTTGAATGATGAATAGGAGCTAAGTAGTCAAAGGAGATGGAGTTCGCATTCCAGGCAGAGGGAACAGCCTGCCATCCCCTGGGGTGGGGAAACATGGTACAGCAACTGCAGGCATAGAGGTTAAGAGTTTTATCTATGGGATGCCATGGACAGGTTTTAAGCAGATGTGTGTGTGTGTGTGTGGGGGGGGTGATAGGATCAGATTTGTGTTGAAAATATCAGTCTGGCCACAGTGTAATAGGTTGGAGGTACTGGCTGAATGTGGGTGGTCCATTTATGGAGTTTTGCTAGTATGCAGGTGAAAGATGGTCTTAGGGCAATAGTGGCGCAGATGGACAGAGGTGAGTGAGTTTGAGACTGATGAGGAGGTGAGAGCTACTTCAAGACTCAGGATGGATTGGGGTGGTAGATGAGAGGAAAAGGGGTGGATGAGAAGAGGAGCATGACTTGCAGGCCTTAATTACATAAAGCTGCAGGTACCTTGATCTGTTTTGTGTTGCTATAATAAAATACCTGAGGCTGGGTAAAGAGGTGTTTTTGACTCACAGTTTGAGAAGCTGAAGGATCCAAACAGCATGACCGCAGCATGCAGGCGAGGGCCCTCGTGGCTGCACCACAGCATGGTGGAGAAGTGGAAAGGAAAAATGGCGCTGTGCAGAAGGGCATGGATGATCTCACTCCACAACCACCTTCTCTCCCAGATGTCACTGATCCGTTTATGAGGGTGGAGCCCCTGTGACCTAATTACCTTCCACCAGGCCCCATTTCATAAGGGTTCCATGCTCACCATCACCACCCGGGGGACCATGCTTCCAGCCAGTGAGCCTTTGGGAGACACACTCAAACCACATCTGAACATGGGAGTAGGCGACCTGTTGCCATTTCATTTGGAAATTGGTGAAGTACGATTTGGGTGTGTATGGGCTGAAAACTGATCATATTTTTAAAAATTACTTTAATGTTCATTAAGGTAATATTTGAAAATGCTTGGGTGAACCAAACAAGAATATAAGTCTTCTCAGGAAAACCAGCACACCCTCTCTCTCTCTGTCCTTAGCAAGTCCTCAGAGGAGAGTTTCAATTATCTTAACAGGTTTTTTTTTTTTTTTTGTATTTACCTTTGTCTTTCAGTAAATATAGATGCAGCAATTTCTTGATTTATTTTTTTCATTTAATGAATACTTTTAAAGCTCCTGCTGGGTGCTAGTCACTCTGTTCTATGCAGGGATGTCTCGGTGGACAAGTTGTGGATTTAAATTTTTTAAATGTTTAAATCAACCATTACTCTAACCACCTCTTTCTATAGAAGTAGTAACCGATTTACAGAAGTTTATGGATGATAAATAAACAGTGGTGAGGGTGGCATAGGGAATATCAGGGAGAAAATGCAACCTTAATAAGGAAGTGGGAGAGTGGGAGATGCCACTGAGAAAAAAAAATCTGAGAAAAGACCTGCAATACAGGAGGAGGGAGCCCCATGGATACATGGGGAAGAGCACTCTAAGCAAAGGGAACAGCATGTGCAAAGGCCCTGAGGTGGGAAGATGTGATATAATTGAGGAAGAGAACATCCTATGGTCCTCATCGCAGGAGCAAAGTCAGTCGTGGGAGAGCACTAAGGGTTAAGGTTAGAGTGGTAAGGTGGACTGATAGATCATTTAGGGCTACTCTTAACACCTTGACTGTGAGAGGTAGAACATGACCTCTTGTGTTTGTCCATGAAGCCATATGTCTTCTACTGCTTTCTCTGCCTCCCACATAATATTTTGTTTAAGTCAGTGTTCAGTGTTTATGTCATTATCATTATCAAGTATTATTTTCTGCATTGCCAAGCAGTGCATTATGATAATGTTCATTTAATCTCTTGTAAACATTTTGTTAATAATAGCCTCATTTTCTTCACCTGATTAATTTTCTGTGTTCCTATTTATAATTTGTCCCGAACTCTCCGACTGAGTTGGAAAATCCCTCTAGACACCATTTTTTTTTTTGTGACGTATCACACTGAATGTCATCACACTGTGGGTTCTTTTATTTCCCCCTAAAATCTTTCATTCTGGAACCTTCCATTCTCCCTGTCCATCTTGCCTGCTTTCTCTCTGCCCCAGCACAGCCAGTATTGTGGGAATTTGTTTTCCTTCTCCTCTATGTTGCCTTTCTGTTTTCCTGGACTCTGTTTCCTTCTTTCTTGATTGATTTCCTTTTAGGGAAGGGAAATCCTCCAGTCAGCTTCTAAGAAAAGGTAAGTAGAAACTAGGGTTTTTAACCTTTCCCTCACAATGCCTCTGTTCAACTCTGAAATTTCATTGATGGTTGGAGGGATAGAATATTCCAGGATGGATATCATTTTGCCTTGGAATTCTGGAGGCCTTCCTCCTCTCCTTCCTAACTTCCGGTCTTGCCGTGAGATGTCAGTGCTTTTCTGATTTCTTTTTAGGTGACCCCCCTCCCCCTCGAGGGTTAATGTGTTCTCTTTTTCTTGGTACTTTGCAATCATGGCTCTGCGCTTTCGTGTGGATGTGTTGGGTATAGGCTTGCTGGACAAGATAGAAGATGCCTATGAAATTTGAATTTCAGATAAACTGTAAATAAAGTTTGTAATATTTGGGACATACTTATACTAAACACTTTTCTCTGCTTATCCAAAATGCAAATTTAACTGAGTGTCCTTCCTTGTGCTAAAATATGGCAACTTTAGAAGCTTGGCTTTTCATTCTGGAAACGTGTATCTTTTGGTTTGGGGAATTTTTCATGTGATATTCCTCTAAATTGAAATATTAGTCTAAGCTTAAAAGATGACGTATTCAATAAGGCCACCAGCCAACCGTGAACTTGCCCTCTTGGGTTCCCAAATAGAAATCTCCTTCAGCTCTGTAGCCGTTTCATCTAGACTTGTGACTGTGCTTCCTAATAATACACTTCCATTGCTTTTTAATTTTTATTTTTCGAGTCTTAAAAAATCGACTTCCTACTAGGAAAGCTTTTAGCTTTTTTAACACCACCCACCATTACTCTCCATGATATACACAAACACCCCACTATATAGACCTTCTCAACCCACTATAGTATAAATGTCATGATATTTATTAGCTCACTATTCGGTTCTACTTTATTATGACTGTGTAAATATTATTCCCCATCGAGCCACCTAGTGTTCTGTGCTATAATTATTTTTCATTGCTCACATGACTTTATTTTCCTATGGAATCGCTAAATATCTTCTTTTTATTGCTTAATTTTTTTATATACTTGTCATTGTTTGATGCCCAAAAGGAGGGTGGGGGTTCAGTAAATGTCTCCTGAGCAATGTAAATCTCCTCCTAGTTCATGTGGACATACCAGGCTAACTTTCACCTTCAACTTGACTTTATCCAATGCTTTCCTTCACCTCTGGACTAGGAAACCACTTGCTTGGATGAGAATAGTATTTTAGGTTGACAATCACCTCCATTATCTTCTAACTCCTTGTGATGCTTTTGGTAAAATCTGATGCCATCCTAATTTCTAGATTTCATGGTCCTGGACTTTGTAGGACTAGTTTTATCCCCTTTAATGGTTGTTCAGTCAGCACTCTTGGTCTGAAATGCATGTTTTTCAACTGTTGAACATTTTTCTTTAATTATTTCATTATTTTTCCCCCCATTCTTTTTGCCCATTTTCTTTTTCTAGAACTCTATTAATTGGACTTTGGATCTCCTGGGCTGGTTCTCAAGTTTCTTTATCTTTTCTCTTTTCCATGATAGTTTTGTCTTGATTTCTGGAAGTCTTCCTCCACATTGTCTTCTAGATCTTCAATTGGCATTTAAATTTTGGTTAACGTATTTTTTACGATTTTTAAGAATATCTTTTCTTCTTGGGCGGTTCATTTTTTCAAGACAGTCTATTCTTGTTTCATATGTAAAATGTTCTCTCATTTATCAGGGGATTTAGAGTATTTTCCAAGTATTTTTCTGCTTCTGGGATTTTCTGTTTCCCCCACTTTTCTCTTGTTTTGAACTGTTGGAAGCTTTCCTTGGATGTTTGTCCTACGAGGATACCTGTTTATTTTCAAGAGTGGAGTGCTAATAATAAGCTGGTTGGCGGCTCTGAGTCTGGGCTGGTTGAGTGGTGAGCTCACCGCAAGGTGATGAAGCTGCATCAGGACGTCTTACTGGGGACTTCTGGGAACCAATGGCTGTAGGTCCTTCTCTTTTGGAACTCTGTTTCCTCCAGGAAAGATACTGTCTGCCTGATACTGTTCTGGGAGCAGAGCAAGGAAGGTGGCAGACTGTCTCGCCACTGAGCACGTGGTCTCTCACATCACAACCTTAAGCCCCCTATTTTCAGTGCACCACCCCAGCCTGTCTTACACAGTGACAGCTGTTCCCAACTCCAGCCCTTCTGATCCAGTTTCTCTGCAATAAACGTCTCATCTTTTGGTAGGTTAGTGAATGCGTAGCAGCGTGGCTTTCTGAGATGGTGGAGGAGAGCTGGAAGGGTGTGTCTCACTGTGATCATTTTTTGACCCTGCTTCTGTTGTACTGGGTTATCTCCAACTCTGAGCATCTGTGGGTTCCCTGGAGTTAATCAACTTCTATTTCAATGGCATGGCCTAAATCTTGGCCTTCCAAGTTCAATGCTGTTCCTTCCATCATCTACTCTCCTGATTTTTATTTTCTTTATTACTTCACCTCTACCTTCCTCTTTGAAAATTATTTTGTTACTGTTATTTTTTGTGGGGCTTTAGGAAGGACCCCTCCCCCATCCATCTTTTTTTTTCTTTCTTTTCTGTTTTATTGGTACTGGAGATTGAACTCACTCGACCACTGAGCCACATCCCCAGCCCTATTTTGTATTTTATTTAGAGACAGGGTCTCGCTGAGTTGCTTAGTGCCTTGCTGTTGCTGAGGCTGCCTCAGCCTCCCAAGCCTCCAGAGCCTCTAGGATTACAGGCTTTTACCACTGTGCCTGGCTCCTGTTTGTTTGTAACCCCTGTGTAGGAGCTGCTGCCTACTAGTGAGGCCAATTGAAAGCACTTGTCCTTTCATGGCTAGAAGGTCAGCGACTCTTAGTCCACGCAGGCCGTCTGCTCTTGCCTTCAGTTCATGCTTCAGTGAGGTCTCTCCAGATGTGGGACCCCTGGGCAGGCTCCCAATTAATTGAAATTACAAGTATTAGATATCTTCATCCTGCAGGAGTCCACGCGGGCATAGGCATGATAATAACATCACCTGGAGTTCTTGTGATTCTTCACTTTTCCCAAAGCAGTTTCACAAACACCTGGATCTGGGGCTAGCTCTACACACTTGGAACAACCACGTCATTGTCCTGCCCGTTTTCACACAGGCAGAAACAGAGCTGCAGGTGATGTTGGTTGGTTTGTGTTTAGACAACCACGGGCCTGCTCTTGAAGTGCTCTGTGCTAGTGACAGAGACACACGCATCTCCTCGGGGTTGACAAATGAGGAGTTCCGTACCCAGGGCCTGGGAGAGGCAGGCACCAGACACTTTGAGCTGAATCTTTCACTCACTTTCCAATAGAAACCAACCACACTGTGTCATGAGAATGAACACACAGTAGAGCGGCAGGAAATCAGAGAAGAGGGAGAGATCACTCATCCTGGGGATGGCGGGAGAGGCTCATGCGGGTGGTGGGGTTTCACTGGGTCTGGAGGGGAGGACTGAGGAAGGTAGGCGTGGGAAACAGGAGCACTCTGGGGAGTGGGATAAGGGGGGAGTCAGGCCGTGGCCAGGACTCTTCCAGGGAAGGAGGGTGATTCCTTACTTGAATGCCTGTTGAGGATCAGAGATGTCCCCCTGAGGTGTAAGTAGATGACCAGAAGTGTTAGAGGGAGACCAGCTGGGTGGATTATGGAAGGCAGCACTTTGGCAGTCTGGAAGGCAAGCAGATTGCTTGGACTTGATTCTCGGGGGATTAAGGGACTATTCAAGGTAGAGAATTAAGGACAGCAGTGTAGAAAGGCAAGTCATGCAGAAATGGCTTCAGGCCGCATGTCCAGTAGCTGCTGGTGAGTTGTTGGGTCCGAGTAGGTGGTGGGAGGATGGTCTGAGCAAACTGGGGAGCCCAGGAATAAGGTTCTGATGGGAGGCGGGGGGGGGGGGACACAGTGCCACTACCGACGAGCCAGGAAAGAAGCTGAATCCTCATGTTTCCTGGTGGCGTCCTCATGTGTCCCTCCATCATGTCACTAACTGCACCTCCTTTTGTTCTCCTTCCTTCCTGGCAGGGAAACTGTGGGTACGGTGGTCCTGGAAAGGAGACTGATGCATACATTTGTGGTAGTGGCTGGTCAGAGAAGACCTGAACCCTCAGCTTCCCTGGAAGACGAGACCCTTCCTTGGATGACCCTGCCTGAGGGCCCTCTGGAGGCCTTGCACAAGCAGCAACCAGGACAGAAAACCTTGAGATGGGACCCCCTGGAGTCAAAGATGGGGCCCAGAAGGTTGGGGTGAGGCTGTGAGGAGGAGGGTGAAAGCTGGTGGTGTGGTCCAAAGAGACAAGGTATGAGGAGGACTGGAGATTCCAGAAAGTGCATGGCAGAGCCGCAGACCCACCCAGGAGCAGGTGGCTGTGGAAAAGTAACAAATAAATAAACGGCAGAGTCTCCCGAGGCTGTGTGTTACGCTGCGTGAAA
The DNA here is from genome assembly GCF_052094955.1 of Ictidomys tridecemlineatus. Classification (NCBI taxonomy): domain Eukaryota; kingdom Metazoa; phylum Chordata; class Mammalia; order Rodentia; family Sciuridae; genus Ictidomys; species Ictidomys tridecemlineatus. The sequence goes on along the minus strand of NC_135482.1, from coordinate 105,356,518 downwards.
ACATCGACTGCCGAGTCCAGCTGACACGTCAAGGGATTTCGACAAAAGCAGGCAGATAGCCCAGATGCCAGGTCCCCTGACCAGCTTCCCAGCTGTCGTCAGAACATGTGAGCATGTGCTGGGCACCTGCAGAGAAAGGGCTGGATCCCCTTCTGCAGGTCACTAGAGAGAGGGGACATTTTTCAAGAAGGCAAGATAGATCAGCCATGTCAGGAGTGATCTGCCCCTTACCTCTACAGGATTAGACAAATACCAAGGTCAGAGTTGTCTCTCACGTGCCCTCTCAGAGCTGGGGGGACACTGTGCGCAGGGTCTCCTGTGTTCAGAGGGGGCAGCCTTTCTAGTCACCCACGTTGCTCCCTCTCGTCGTTGACAGTTGCTCACCCTTGATTGTCCTCACTGGAAGGAGTGCAGTCTTGCTTCTAGGAAGGCCCTTGACAACCGGTCCTCCACTCTTCCGGGATCTCTGGGGACATTCCCATTTGTAGCCACTCATCCAAATGTCTTTTCCCATTGGTGGCAAAACACATTAGGATGAATTTCTTGCACTGGGTTGAGTTTTCAATTAGATGTCGCTGGGTTCCGTTTGAGTCAAGGCTGAGGCCCTCTCAGTTCTGTTCCAAGTGCTGGGCCCTCATTTTCATATCGCAGGGACTGTGTCTTCATCACGTGTTTTCCACACGTCTAGCAGAGCACCTGATACCCAACTTCCCTCATAAGTGTCTGGTGAATTCTTGAGCAAGAGAACAAATGAAGGATTGACTCTGGTTAATAGATAAGTTTAAAACATGTATACAAATAATCAAGTGCTCACAAATTGTTGAATCCAAGTGAAGGTGGTTGTCAAACGTCCCTGAAATGCACATTCACACACACACACTTTCTCTCTCTCTCTCTCTCTCTCTCTCTCTCTCTCTCTCTCTCTCTCACACACACACACACACACACACACACACACACACACACACACACACCATTTCACCAGGCTTCCTTTCCTACTCTGTGAAGGCCTGCTTCCCAAAATGTGTCTGACATTTGTTTGTTGGTTCATTCAATAAGTGTTTATTGAGTACTGACTATGTGCTGGGCATTTTTCTGGGTACCAGAGATTCACGAAATAAATACCAGGAACAAGGAGGCTAGGTTCTGGTGGGGAGAGACAGGCAATTGATGCAGTAAGCAGCTAAACTTTATTGTGTGCTATGTGAATTGATCTGCAATAGAGGAAAATCAAGAAATGTGTGGGGAGTGTGGAGAGGAGGTTAAAATAGGGGATTTAGAGAAATCCTCACCTAGAAGGTAGTATTTGAGTAAAGAACTGAAGGAGGTCAAAGGGTGAGCTGTAGATCCCTGTGGGAACATTCCACCGAGTGAGTAGCCTGTGCTCGGCCCTGATGTCTGAGCATTGCTGGAATGTTCTAGAAGCAGTGAGGGAGGCCATATGGCCGGAGGACAGTGAGCAGCCAGAGGAGCAGCAGGAGATGAGGCTAGAGAGAGCTGGGGATGGAGAGGGAGGCAGGCCACCGGGGCCTTATGGGATATTGCTTGTGCACCGAGCTGGCTGGGAAGCCATTCCTGCAGAGTTTTGGGCAGAAAAGTGATATGATTGGACTTAAATGTTAATGGAATTACTGGTTAGGAGACTAGTCAAATAACCTAGCAGGGGTCTGATGGTGGTTTGGACCAGGATGTTACAGGGGAGATGGTGAGATGTGGACCGATTCTGAAGCTTTTGGTGGGCGTGTCATCAGGAAGAACTGCTGTGGGGTGTGAGAGAAAGAATGAAAGCAAGGACGACTCTGAGGTCATAGATTTGAGTGATGCATGGAAGAAAGGAAAGGCAGCTAAGTCAGCGATGGGGCTGGAGGCTGGATCCCCTCCCCAGGGCTGCTGGAGTCCGCTGAGCCCCTCCCAGAGGCTGGGCTGCCCCAGGACCCAGAGGCAGAGCAGGCTCTGCACCCTGCAGACTCCTCCAGGTACAGGGAAGTTTGACTGTCTCCCAGCCCCACCTCTTTTTCTCCAGGAAGAGCCGTCAGTGGGAAGGGGCAGCTGTTGTCGCCCCTGCCCCATCTGTCTTCCTGACCCCGTGTCTAGGACAGGATGCTTCTGAGTTTCCGTGATTCATTCTGGTCTCTCACTCTCCTCCTCCACGCGCCCACCCCCGGATCGTCTTCACTACCCTCCTCACGTTCCTCTCCCTCTCCACTCAGACGAGAGCAGAGCGAGTCTGCTTCCCAGCCAAGTGACAGAACGCCCATAAACAAAGTGGCCAGCGAACCTTAGGGTACCCTGGGACCAGGGAACTGCCACCCGAGTCTAGGCCCACTGGAGTAACAAAGAGAAACCATCTGGTTAGGCTCTCTTTCCACCAGGACCACTCCTGGAAATGTCAGGGACTCGACTCTGGCTGGGAAGTGACAAAGTGGCAGAGTATTGTCACCTCTGGAGGAAGCCATACCAAAACGGAAAGTGGGAGGTCAAAATGTCCAGGGCAGAGATGATGGGTGAGGAAAAGGTGGGGTTCATGGTGGGCACCAGCAAAAGAACTGAAAGTCACTTTGGAGAAAAGAAGAGAATTCTGAAGAAAGCTTCTGGTGCGGACCAAGGAGGTCTGGTCTAGAGCGGATGGGTGGATGGATAAAGGAGGAAGGTTCCTCCTCACGCGGTGGACAGGAGTGCTGTCACAGGCTGCCCCAGACTGTCCCAGCTCTCTGGGTCTATTATTTCAGGAGTAATTACTATCTTTGTTTATAGGGCAAGGTGGCAGACAACCGATTTACCAGACAGAAGTTTAGATGCCTTTGGTCGACATTAGCAGGATTCTGCTTCTTGAGCTCATGTGGGCTGGCTGATAACCAGGGAGTGCATGCAGCCCTCAAGGGGGAGACTCTAGTACGATCCGTCAGCTCAGGTGCTGGACAGTCACAGCATGGTAGAGGGTGAAGAACTCTGGGCCAAGAATCTGTAGCCCTGGGAGCTAGATCTGGTTCTGTTACTAACTCACTGCATGATACACCTCAAGACTCTTCCTGTCTATCTGGGGAGTGGGGAGTTGGACCAGGTGGTCTCCTGTGTTGCTTCCCGCTTGGTGGGAACTCCGCTTTGTAGTTCTGAGGTTTAAAACTGCACCTGAACAACCTAAGGCCAGCCAATTTCCAGGTCCATGACAGATAATGAAAGCCCTTTCCTTTAATTCTTTGATGTTTGGACATTCTGTGGTAGGAAGTTAGAATATCCGGGTGACTTTGGTTTCTGTTACAAGGATACTGGTATCCGGGCAAGAACGGTGGGCTTATGGATTACCTATGACATAGAGTTGATATAAGTAGAGTGCTGACTGGCTGGCAGTAAGCCAGTGTAAGCATTCACCATCATTATTATTATCATTACTATTATGGGCTGGGTCACAGAGACTTTTTCCTCCTGCCCAGGAAGGGTGGGTTCCTCTGCTTCATTTTCACAGGGCTTCCAGGCCAAGCTAAGAACCCCATTGAACACTGCGTTGGAGCCTTGGTCTCTGTGGACCACACAAGAGGATCTTTCTCTCTTTAGCTCCATCTCAGAATACAAAACCTACCTGGTTGCCGGGGCAGAGTGGGAGGGCTCAGGATAAGGTGTGTCAGACAGCGGCGGCTGTGAGAGCAAAGTTCTGTAATGTTTGTGAAGGTGCTCGCTGACAGACTCCAGGCAAACGTAGGAGGCTGTGAACAATGCTTCAGCTTCCTCTTAGATGAGCAATAGTCGGAGCTCATTTTAGAGTCATGGCTATGGAGTCATGGTGTTTTACAGCATTTCAGAGCTGGGGGTCAGCTGGTTGACCTGTACACCACACTCCCTAACTAATGGAGGGAAGAAATCCACAGAGAGGTGCAGGTGGTTTGTTCCCAGTGTGACAGTGGCTGGAGGAGGCTGCCTGGGCAGAGGATCAGCACGGCTTGTGCTCCGGCGGCTGACCTGCTGTTGTCATGGGCCCATAGTCAGAGAGCAGGAGTGACTCTGTAGCCAGGCCTTCTGTGCTCGATGTGATGGAGAAAGCCAAACAGCCTCCTTTACAAACTGAACGTGTTACTTGAGGTGACTGTGTGACAATCTTTGCGACACACTCCTCAGTTCTATAATGTCCAGCAGATAGATCCCTTTGCACCTTCTTCACTGGACAGAGCCACTTTTAATTTCCCACAACACGCCACTAGAGGGAGCCAACATCACCCAGTTTTCCCCAAAGCCCCTCAGAGCCTGCCTGCCCTGGGGTTTGTCATGGCCCTCTGTTGGAAGGACCAACCAAAGGTGTTGTGGAAATCTGTTCTGGGCTGACAGTCTGTACTGCCCTTCCTCTAGGCCTATTGGTTGCTCTCCCTGGCAGAGAGGAGCAGCCAGCCATGCTGTGGTGGATGTCTAGAGATAACGTGGACAATGAGCTGCCCCTGGAAGGGTTATTCCTGTGCAGATGTTACAGGCTCTCTGATCCCTGGCTTGTGAAAGCAGGTGGGCAATCTCAAGAGCCTTTGTGGGGTAGACCCTGTGGGGTGTCCCCAATCTCTTGGAAGGGGCAATAGAGCAGCCGGAAACGGAAGGACACTGCCTTGGAAACTCCACACAGAGAATTGACGTCCTGGGGACTTTGGCCCAGTTTGCTCTCTGTGGAAGGGTATTATCTCTAGGGACCAGGAGATGACACAGCAAAGAGATCAGGTGTCTTTTAGAAAAATGATTTTTCCAGTTCAAATACCAGTTGGTCACAGAGATTTTCTGGACTCCCACCAGGCCAAGAATCAGGTGGAATGATTTAGAACTGTTACCTGGTAACTGGACCTGGAATCAGTTGAAAGTACCTGGAGACAGACTGAAAGGTGACCCTGTGCACAACTTTGTCCCCACCAGTGCACGTCTACTCTGGGACTCAGTTTCCCTCTTGTCAAGCAGGGAGTTGATTCAAAATCCTTTCTGTGACAGTGTTATGTTCAGTTTGTTCTTCTGTATTGAGGCCCTTTGGTCACTAGTTTTCTGGAAATTGGAATCTATGAAACGTGCCCCGCTCCCTACATAAATATCTTTTAAAAATAAAATTACCCTCTTGGAACCAGTCAACTGATCCTGAGCCTTGCCTTGCTTAACAGTGTTGAAAGCAATCAATGCATTTCATAGCAATAAACTGGAAAAGTCTGAAAACAGAGCCAAAGTTTAGGCTTTCTGATTCAACCTGCCTGCTCTCTAGTTTCTTTGGGGGCCTCTGGTTTCTTCAGTGGGCTGGTGCCAAGTGATGGGGATTCTTTAAAGTGGCCTCCCAGGCTGGGTTCTCACTTTTAATTTCCAAACTTTTCCTTCCAAAGATGCCTGAATAACCCAGACTCCATTTAATGACATGAGGGATCCAGAGACCAACCTGGAAGGTCTTTTGGGCTCCTGGAAGGTCTTTAATGCATTATTGCTTATTACTGATTGGAATAAGGAAGCAGTGTCTTTGACAGTCTTTTTGTGCAGCTCTTTAATAATAAAATGAGGTTTCTGGAGATTAATAGGAACAAAATACCATGGATGCTTGGTCTAGACCAGTTCTTCCCATTCTTCGTTGTGGATCAGAATCCTCTAGAGAACTATTAAGACAAAGATTCCTGGGCTCCAACCCCAAGAGGTAACAATTGAGAAGGGATGAGAAGGGGACCAAGAATGAAAATTCTATCAACCTCCCAGGCAGGGCTGGCACTGTAGGTCAGGGGAACACACAGGTTGTCATCTACCGCACTGTAAAGGGCAGTGGCGTCTAAAATAATAACCTGGATTTTTTTTCTCATTTTGAACTTATAGGCAACAGTCAATGCAATAGATGAGAGTATAGTTAAGTCTCCAAAGAAACAGAGGAAGAGTGTGGCTGCAACTGAACTAGTGGCTAATTACCACGACAATAGGAAACATCCCAGATCAGCGCCATAAGCTTCTGGCCGCTAGGGGGAGCCAGGGCCATTTCTTTCCAGGCGGAAGGGTACAAGAAGAGGACAAGTACTAGGGCGCCTGTGAGCAAAGCCTCGAGAAAATGCTGCAACGCTGCGTGCAGGGACCCAGCTCACCTCCGCAATCTGGTGCGGAGACACCCTCCAGAGCCACAGGCTTGGCGGGGAGGGGGCTTGTTTATTTCCCAAGTCATCTGGTTTCAAAGGGCTGCACATTAGTCTCATTATGCAATACATGACGGGTGGCATGAGAAGAGAGGCCATCGCTATGCCCACCTTGCGGATGGAGTAAGTGAAAGAGGGGCAGAAAGGAGGTGGCCCAGGAAGACAGTGGGGAGGGCCGGGCCGGCTGGACCAGAATGTTTCCTGCCCAGGTGTGTTGTGGAAGGGTCAACCCCGCGTGTCGTGCTGCTGATCATCATGTTCTCCCCTGGGGCTGGGGGTGGAGGGGGAAGGTCCAGGAATTCTTTTGGAAGCAGAGGACCCATCCAGTAAAGGCTGACCTCGAGGCTAAGAAGACAAAATACCAAGAGGACATTTTACCTGCTCCGAACTTGATAAGATGGGCAGTCTATGGGCCATCTCATGTCCTCACTGTACACCCTGTGAGCTGATCACTGCAGGGGACAGGCGTGCTCTGAGCACCGCGGTGGATGGAGAAGCTGATGCAGAGCCCGCTGACCAGGAGCTCGCCTCCTAATGTTCTATGACAGCCCTCTTGCTCACACATGAGGCTCTGTCTTCCCCAGAGTATGCATGGGCTTTGGAAATAACTTCAACCTTTCCCAGCTTATTTGAAAGGGATTTGCAATTCATTCATTGAGAATCCCTTTCCCCCTTTCTTGGCATGTGTCTAGTGGTTTTAGAGAGAAGATATGAATGAGTCCAGGTAACACATATGGGATCCTTGGTGAGCCTGATGTGTATTTTGAATGCTAATTCACTTGAAGAAAACATTTCCACAACATGAGTGTGTGTGTGTGTGTGTGTGTACGTATGTGTGTGTGTGTGTGTACACGTGTGTGTGTGTGTGTGTGTGTGTGTGTGTGGCGCGCGCCTCTGTGTGCATGGGGTGAACGACCTCTGTGGCAAATAATGGCAGCAAAACACCAGCTGTGAAAATTTAGTTTGGAGACTTGGTGCACACAGAACACTCATGCCTCTCCCAGGGAGCTGCCCTTTGACCCCTAGTGCATTCTCTACTTGAGTATTAGCATTCTCTTGGCCCTGTGACCAATGCAAGCAAAGCCCTTGCTCAGAGCCCCTTGACACCTCAAAAGAGGGGCAGAGTTTTCTGCTCCAGCTGCAGCCTGTGTTTCTCCCATTCACTGTTACTTTCACCTGAGCAAGTGAGCAGCCTGCTTCTTTTATGATCGTAAGTGAAAAGTGTGTATGGGTGTGTATCTGTGCATGTATATAAGCATGTATGTATGTGTAGGTGTGCAGTATGTATGTGAGCAAGTGTGTGAGTATGTATGTATGTGCATCTGTATATGGGTGTGCGTGTGCATGTGTGTGTATAAATGTATTTTCGTCTGTATGCATTGCATGTGTATATGTGTCTGTGCCTGGAATCTCTCAGGTGCCATCCCAAACATTCCTAGAGCTTTTTTAATAAACAAAACCAGGTCTTCATGCTGTTCTTATCTCCCAGACAGCCCACCTCACTGTTGGCCGCGGAAAGGATCTTATACAAAAAACCATGGGGTGCCCCTTCCTGTATTCTCCCCTCCCCTGCACTCCAGCCCTGGCTGTAAATTCAGACTAGCCTGGAGTCCAGTTCTTAGAGGCCTCTTTGCCCTGCTGAGTGCAGAAGCAGCAGCTCTTTGGTGCACAGTGTCTCCCTTGCCCCTTGGCAGTCCACTGCTGTCTGGATGGCAGGTACTTCCAGCATCAGATCTGGGCTGCCCTAAAGCTCCTCCTGCATGCACATGTTTAGGGACCCTGCAGGAGGCCCACCCTTCCCTGGCAGCCCTGCACCCCATCGCCACCCCGAGGGCCCCTCCATCCTCTCCATCACAGACCCAGGCACATGCTGCTCTCTGCTGTTGTTACATGCTGCCTGGCTGCATCATGGACCCAGAAGGATCCAATGACCAAAATCCAGGGAATAGAGAGAAGTACTTGCCGCAGATTGCACTTGTGATCCCTCCCTTGTCCTTGAAGGACCCCCCTCCCCACCCTCCCGCTCAGCCTTCTCCAAGCTGTAACTGACCCGGAACATCAGAGATAGGAAAGTCACTGCTCCAGTTGAATTTTGCTGCAGTTTCTTTTTTTCTCCCCTAGATGCTGAGAGCTATTTTTAGCCAGGGACATTTTTTTTCTTTTTTTTTTTTTTTTGCAGGGGATCCACAGTCTATTTTTAAAGCCCTTACGGAGGCCAAATCATCCAGCGCTGTTCATAGGGACTTTGAAGAGAGTTAAGTGGGAGAGGCTGGGGCATGGAGGGTGGGCCTGCCTGCAGATCACAGGGTGGTCAGGAAAGGCCTAAGCGAAGCAGGGAGAGGATAGATGCCCAGGTGGGGGCGGGCAGGAGCTCTGTCATGCTGGGAGCACAGGAAGAACCCACCATGCCCCTCCCTCAAATCACCTGAGGCTTTGGGTTCAGAGCAGCCTGGCTGTCACCCAGAACCTGCAATGACATTGCCTTTGAATGTGGCCATTGGTTTAATTTGCCACATTTTCTTTTCTTTGCCCTGAATTTCTGCGCTCAGATCTCTTCCCCATCTCCTCTGTTCATGGCATGTTTGCACAGAAGCACCTTGGGTTGTGGACAGTATCCGACGATATGTTGGTCATGAAGCTGACCCTCAGTGGGCCCAGGTGGCCAGGGCTGGATGAGGTCTGTGTATGGCTGGAGGAAGGTCTCAGGCTCCAGAAAAGCTGGAGAAGAGGGAAAATGAGGACTCAAGGAAATAAAAAGGAAGCCCCCTCAGAGGGACCTGAGCAGAGACAGTCCTGGGTGGGGACACTGTCGTCCCCAGAGCCTCCCCTTGCCCTTTCTTCTCCCACTCCCATACCTGGCTCTTAACTAGTTACTCAAAGGCCTATGGGATTTGGGGGGTCAAGGTGTACAAGACCTTCATGGAGCAAGTGGGAAGGGGCCTGGGTAGAAAATTCCAGAGTTGTGGAACCAAAGTCCTGTCTTACCTCTGCCTGCCACGTTGTGGACAGACAGAGGGCTCCTCCTGGCAGGAAGTCTGGCAGCACCCAAACAAGTTAGACTCCTGTGCCCCTTGTTTCTCTCTCTCCATAGAACCTAGTTCCTGGGGCCACGGCCTGGTTCTGCCCTGATAATGACTGGGGTTGTTGGTGTGCTGTCCCTCCAGTTCCTCTGCTGAGCTCCAGTGACCAGCCAGGAAGAGGTGAGGGAGGGAGTCTTGAACACCAGCCAAGAGCAGACCATCACACCCCTTCAGACCAGTGCAGCTCGGGGTGCTACTGTGTGTCACCAGTGGGGTTGGCAGGACCCTGGGCAAGGCCGCCCTCCTCGGGTAGGAGCTGACGTGGCAACCCGCACTTGGCACTGGGGACAGGCCAAGAGAGTGGGGAAGACCTCTGTGCACTCCTAGAAGCACTAACAGCCCCGCTCTCATGCCCCCGACAACGATCTGCCCAGACCACAGCCATCTGCCATTCACACCTTACCTTCTTTTCCCGTTTCCTTCAGTTTCCCGGGACTCCCCCGTTTCTGAACTCCCACTTCTAGAACACTCTGACCCGACTATCATACTAAGTAAAATAAGCCAGTCCCCCCCAAACCAAAGGTCAAATGTTTTCTCTGGTATGCAGAAACGAACCCACAATAAAGGTGGGGGAGGGAGGAGAATAGAAGTTCATGGGATTAGACAAAGGGGAATAAAGGGAAGGAAGTGGGTGGGAAAGGAAGGATCGGGAATGAACCTGATATACACAGTGAATCTTACTATCGAGTACATCCACAAGAAATTAATTAAAAACAAAACTATGGGTAAAGGGCAAAAAGATCAATAGCAGAAAGGGTGCAGGGAGTAGGGAGAGGGGAGGGGAAGGGGAGGTGCTGGGGTCTGAATTAGAACAAGATACACTCCATGCTTTTGTAATCATGTCAGAAAGGATTCCACTGCCATGTATAACTGAAAAGAACCAATGGGGGGAGGGGACAATATGCGGTGCAACAAGCAAGTCAGGGGGACTCTGTATGCTTATGATGGAGGAAATGGAAGTCTGGACACGTCGAGTCCCAGGTGGGTCTGAAGTCGCTCCGCAGGTGAGTGGCGGAGTTGGAACCAGAAACCAACCTCCTGGCTGCAAAGGCCCACTCCTGGCCAGGTGGGCTAACCAGGGCCAGCTTCAAGGAGGGAGCTCTGAGCCCGGGTCTGAGGGAGGAAAGGAACATGTGCCAGCAGGGCTGGGGCCAGGCTTGGGGCTGGAGCTCCCTCAAGGGCCCACTTAAGGCCTGCTCCAGGGGCTCTCCTGGCTAGGACGGGTCCAAGGCCAAGTTCAACACAAGGCAAGTGTTGGCCCCTTGGCTTCTGGGGCCCAGAGTGCCTGCAGGAGGGTGGCAAGGAGATCCCCTGGCCACCATCCCCTTATTCACACTGATCCCTCTGTGCAGTAGGTTGTGAATTGTGGCCACCCCATCCTGACCCCTGGAGATGTGAGTTCGACTTCATGTGGAAACAGAGTCTTTGCAGATGTCATTTGGTTAATAATCCTGAGATGCAATTGTCCTGCATCATCTGGTGACAAATATCCACATCAGAGACTCACAGAGGGGACACAAGAGGAGAAAGCCATGTGGAGCTGGGGACAGATTGGGGCCACAAGCTACGGACACCTGGGCCACCAGAGCTGGCAGCAGCAAGGGAGTATTCTTCCCATGAGTCTCTGCAGGGAGCATCCCCTGCTGATGCCGTGATTTTGGACTTCGGGTCTCCAGAGACATGAGAGAATAAATTTATGATGTTTGGAGCCCCTCAGTCTGGTTGTTTCCATGGACCCTAGGCAATAAGCACCATTGGAGTACCCCTCTCCCAGCTCCCCCATTGGCTGGCATCTCCCCCTCGGGACCCAACACAGGTCCTCATTGCCTGGAAGCCTCTCCCCTACTGAGGTCTTCTTCCCCATGTTCCCCAGACCTCTGAGCTCAGGCTTGTCCTTGCCTGAGTCAACTCAGATGCACACGCCCCTTTGTTCCCCTGCAACCTGAGCGTTGAGGACAAGGACCTTTTTGGTTAGGACCTTACTTCCCATATCTTCATGGGGTCCCTACTGGGTGGGTCCTCAGTGGCAGGTGCATGGGTCAGAGAACACCCAAATGATTAGGAGTTGGGAGCACATTGAATCAGAGGTCAGAGAGGTGAGGGATCCCTGTTCTGGAGAAGTGGAGCTTGAGGCAGGTCTAGAAAGATGAAAGTGAGAAAGCGAGTATTCTATCGGGAGGTCAGCGTGAGCAGAGCTCAGCAGTGAGGCTCGGCATTGTCACCTGGGTGGGTGCTGGCAGTGGGTAGTAAGAAGTCCAGCAAGACCAGCCGGATGCTGCATAAAAGCTATTAAGTACTTTCACCTAGGATGTGCTTCCAAAGAATCAGATGGAAGCCTTTTTTATGGGCTGCTGAATCCCTGTGACCACCCTAAGGGAGAATCATTAGCATTATTCTCACTTGTAGAGAGAACAAAGCACAGAGGAAGAAAGTCCACTGCCCACCGTCATCTCTCCATTAATAAGGTGGTGAAGGGGGTGGGGGGTGTCATTACTGGAATTCAAACCTGAACAATTTGATCCAGGGTAGGCTCAGGGCTGTTCCTGCTCTTCTTTCTACCTTGGGACAATGCTGGTAGGGAGGTGACATAGCTAGCACAGACCTCTGATCCTATGCTGGATGCTTCCCCAAGTCCTTTGCACTTGCTAATCCAAGTACCCTAGAAGCAGGTACAATTGTAGGTGAAAAAAATGGAGACACAGAGAACTCAGGGGGGCACTCGGGCCCACTGCCACTGTTAGCCAGTGGTGGGGCAGGATTTGACGTTGGCATGCTGTGGGAGTCAGCCCAGTCCTCTGTCTCCAGGACTGGGTACCAACCTGGGCACTCATCAGGTCTCATGTAGAGTCAAGCTGTGTTCCAGAGAAGCCTTCGTTCCACCCAAAGTCTTCCCACACCGTTCTGAGTGTTGCCAGAGTACCTCATGAGCCCCCCAAATTCACCCTGGCAGCTAGTGCTCAGTTGATTATCATTTTCCCCTCATGCCTCTGGTGCAACATCACAAGGCTCTTCTTGGTCCTGCTTCAGCTGCTGGTGAACGTCTTTCTCTTCCTTGCTTTAAAATATCCCACTGGCACCCCCCGGAGGGAGAGCAGACCTCGCTGGCTCTTCCCCACCTCTGGGTTCCACTCCTTCTCACACTCCCCACCATGTAGGGGTGGGTGTGGGTCCAGGGGCAGGCCACCCAATCGATGCAGCAGGAATGGGTGTAACTCCGAGTCCCTCCTCCCCACTCTTGTGGTTCCAGGTGCCCAGCTGGAAAGTTGGTCCAGTCTGCAGTCCACGATTCCCAGTAGGTGTCAGTGCCTCATGCAAGCCCCCTGCTCTATTAGGGTCTCCCCTCTTACATTCTCCTTCAGATATGTGCAGACGAGTCTGGCTTTGTGGTGAACCCAGTCTGGAACTTCAAACTGATGCTTCGAGATGAGTCATGCTGGGGAGGGAGCTGGCAAGCTGGGGAGTTTGACTGCCATGCACCAGGCCGTAGGGGCTCCCTGGAGCCGCCATAGGAGTGCATTAGAATGTGGAGAACATTTTCTCATATTCATGATACATTCCCTCCCCGTTTTAATGTTTTAAACCTCCTGGGGTGATCCACCTCTGGGGCACTTCTGCTGTCCTGGCAAGGTCTGGGGATGGATGGCCCAAGCCATTTGGGCTTCCATTTTGGAAAAAGATGTGTAGCTTCTAGAAGGAGATGTCTTCAGCAAAGAAGACTGAGCTAACACCTAGCTGTGCAAGGTGGAAGAGCTCTGGATGGAGCCTCATTTGTAGAACATTCCTTCTGCCTTTGCATGTTTCCAAAGTAATGATCTTACTTGACTATTAGTTTATTTATCTGCTCCTAGTGTGGGGCTTTGATAAGGGATTTGGAAAGTCAGGACTGTTCGTGGGGCTCCAGGAGACTTCAAAGCCTGTCCTCAGCAGCATTGGGGGGGTGAAGACGGATGGCACTGACTTATTTCCAGAACCTTTCTTGGTCTGAAGAGATTTCCAGGAAACCAAAACACAAAGCAATGCATGAGCAAAGACTTCCCTATGCTTCTGGGAATCTCAATTGTGACGATGACTTGAGGCTGGGAATAATAATGACAGTGATGATGATGATAAGAGCAGCTCATATTTACTGAATGCTAGCTCTGTACCCCATACTATGCAGAGCCCTTGACATGCAATAACTTATTTCATCCTCCCAGCAACCCCCTTAAGGTAGGCATCACTTGTATTTCCATTTTCAGAGGAGAAAAGAAGAGGCTCAGAGAGGTTAAATAACTCTCTTGAGGTCACATAGCAGGTGAGCGGTGGAACTGAGCTCACACACAGGAAGTGTGTCTCCAGAGTCCCACCCCTGAAGCAATACCTCCTACCGTGTTTTTCATTTCTGGTTGCCCTTCAGACATTGCCGGTCTTTATTCCAGAAAATGGGCTTGAAAGTTAAAGTGCCCCCCCCAGTGGAAAGGGCGTGGGGAGTGAGCAGCAATAACCAGAGCTGTTCATAGCAGCTTGAAAACCAGTCTCCATCTGTGACTGGGGTGAGAGGTATAGGAGGGATTAGAAGCAGAGGAAACTAGAGAGGTAGATGAGGTAACGCATGAAGGAGACTAGCCTTTGTCTGTATCTTGGCAGCGATGGGGGGCCATCAAACGTTCTTGAGCTGGGAAATACCAAGAGAAAGTTCATACTTTAGGAGCAACTGCAGGGTTTAAGATTTGGATGGGGAGATTCCATCCGTATTCCTCCATGTCCTATCCCCGGGAAAGGCCCTCTCTTCCACCCGCCTGGGACCCTGAGCTGGTCTGTGAGCTCAAAGGCCGTGGAGAGTCTCCCCATCTACACGGAGGAAGCTGAGGCTTGTACAGAGGTACCAAGCTGTTTTGGCTTCCCAAAGCGCTCAGAGGCGAGGGCACACACCTGCGCAACCAGTGAGTAGCTGTAGATGTTCAGCGGTCGACCTGCTCGGGGAGCAAAAGGCCTGATTTGAAGCATTTGCAGATCCCCATGGTGAGTACTCCCACTGTGGCCTATTTCTAGAATCCAGCATGATGTCGATGGGGTTGCAGACTTCCTGAAAGTTTAACAATGAGTTCCAGCAAACCAGCACCGGCTGGCTCCAACACACCTCTGCTCCCAACCTCCTGGTGACTTGGATCTGTTTTCCTGCAGATGCAGAGAGAGCTTTCCAAAGGAAATCGTCCAGGCCACAGCCAGCAGCCTGGGGACTCAGGAATCACATGAGGTGTAGGAACGGACCTTTTGGCCCCCAGGCCGCTGGTGTATGGGGGCTCTGTGTAGAAGAACAAAATTTGGTCTCTGGCTGGTCTCTCTTCAGAAGACAAGTGGTGGCAAAACTTTCCTCTGACTTTTAAGACATATGTGTCAGCCACAGCCTCCTACTAGAACTAGAAAAATAATGTCATAGAATATTTTTAATAGTGAGTACAAATCCCCTACAGTGATGGATGAAGTCCGAGGATTCAAGGCTGGCCAGTCTGCGAGAAGGTTATATATCATTTTTCAGTTTGCATAATGTTTATATTCATTTGTTCATCCATTTGGTCATTAATTTGATCATTCGCTGACATAAGTTGGGAGCCCAGATATGGAGACTGTGGGTGATGGAACAGCAGCATCCCTCCCCAGGTAGGTACCGACATGAGAGCAAGGCAGGGGTGGAGAAGTAGAGGTCAGGGGTCAGAGGTCAGAGGCAGAGCAGGCTGGTGGTCGTGAGCGAGCAGTCACTGGAGTATCAAGAGCAAACAGATGAGAAGTGCAAGAGGGAGTCAGAGGGAGGTGCTTAACACCAGCCAGCAGAGAACCTGCTCAAGGCAATCCCCTGACATTGAAGCCAAAGACTGACATAGGGTCCTTACCACCTCTTGTTGGGACAACAGACCATGTCAGGGGATTGCACTGGGGTGGAACAGGGAAAAGGAAAATTAATGCGTGTAGAGTGGCCTGGCCATCCCTCAGGATGAGATTTTTCACAAAGATTTTTTTCAAGACCTAGTGGCAAGGGGAGAATCTTGTGGTATTATTTCATAATTCGAGAGAACAGATGCTCAGAGAGGTTGACTGCTTTGCTTATCATCGCACAGCTAGTACGTGGCAGAGCCAAAGGGGATGAATAGATGAACAATTGAATACAGACTCAGAAAAGTCGGCAGGTGAATCCGTTGGGTGTCTCCCTGCATGTCAGGGCTCTTGGTGGTTGTTGAGCTGGGGTTAGGGAGGCAGAGTGACATTTTCTCTGCTATTAGGAGCAAGGTGCTCGTGGCCCTGTGGATGCATCCTTCTCCCTGGAGGAAGCACGGTGAGTGTTGACTCAAGGGCATTTCTGGCATGCTCAGGAGGGCCAAACTATAAACAGAGATCATACCCCCAGCTCGGCAGATGCCTGGGAGCAGAGGCTCGCTGACATGCTGACGGAGAACAGGGACTTCTTGTTTACCCGGCTCACCATCTGGACCAGCGAAGCAATGTCCAAGGAGAGGCTGAAGCTCAGAGCTGGGAGGCTGCCTGCCCGGCTCCCCCTGTGCCTGCTCCGAAGGGCAGTGACTGCTTCTTGCCCAGGTAGGCAGTGGGGGAGGGGAAGTCATGGCCTAGAAACAGGGCAAGCAGGGATCCTGCTGGATCTGGGCCAGGGGTGGGGTGACAGCAAATGTCTAGAGATGAGAGTGTGAGTGCGTCTTCCCCAAGGACAGACAGGAGTGAAAGAGCTTCTTTCATTGGAAGAGAGATTTAGGTCAGACAAGTAGAAGCACTTCTTCATTGGAAGAGCTGGGAAACAGTGAGATGTGTTAACTGGTCATTCAGAAAGTTTTAGGGATCATTATGGGAAAGTTTGCCACCAGCATACTGCTGGGCAGAGATTAAGTAAGCAATGAGGAGGACCTTCTCCCAGCCTGGACTCTGTGGTTTGGGAGGCGTCAATCCATCCCACTTGACAGAGAAAGGAAAACTGGGAGTGCAGGCGGGTTTGAATCTCTGAATCCTTTGAGCAGGCCTGGGTGGGAAAATGAGGTCAAAAGTCCCCTTGCCTCATGCTGTTTCCCCTCATGAGGACACAGAAAAATCTAAAATCCATAACCATGAGCCATCCCCATACTGTTTTCATTCAACATTAGGTTTTCCTCCTTATTGCTTTGGTTTTAGCTAATCTGAAAGATTTAGCATCGTATCCTGGTGAGGAGAGATGGTACCAAACAACCAAAAATATTGCTCCGTGCTTAACACAATGTATTCGGCAGCTTTGCATTACTACAGTGAAATAACTGAGGCTAGTAACTTACAAAGAGAAAAGGTTCATTCAGTTCACAGTATTGTAGGTTCACAGTCCTAGATCAAGAAGCCTCATTGGTTTGGCCTCTGATGAAGGCAATGGATGAAAGCACATTAGGGCGGGTCACATCTGAACCAGAGCAGAGAGAGCAAGAAGACAGGCCAGAGCCCCATAATTCCCTTCAAGGGCACACTGAATGACCTCAGGACCACCCATGAGGCCCCACCTCTTAAAGGTTTATGACACCTCTTAATTCTACCACTCTGGAGACTGGTCTTGACTGCACTCTTGTCACATGGTTCCATCTGACTGAAAGCAAGATTGGAAATGAGATGCCCAGAAGGAAAAAGGAGCTGGGCTTGGTGAACTGGTAACCTGTCCTTGGCTCTTGCTTTCTGTGCGTTAGGAAGCTGTTGTAAGGAGAGGTCTCTGTGGTCTCCCTTGGGCTAGCCTGACATCCGCACTTCCTGGCTGACTCCAAACTGCTTTGAAGGCTGCTCAGACCTTCTCTTTGGGAGTACTTGGGCCTCAAAGCTGGACTCTCGACCCTGCACTGAAGCCAGCTAATATTGGGGGCATCTCTGTCCTCATCACTGAGAAAAGCTTACAAATCTGAGACTTCACGGATTAAGCCTTTGGGGAAGTGGCTCCATTGTGGGTCATTGTCAGCTCACTCATTCAAATGACTTGGACACCAGCGCTGGAGGCGTGCAGGGCCTGAGGTCACGGCTTCAAGAGTCTTTTCTTGCTTCCTAGGGGCTTTGAGTTGAATGGCATCTTAGGTCTCAGGTCTAAGACTGAGGAGGTACAGGCAGCAGATCACTGGACACTCTGCGTTTCGACTCTTTCATTTCTGCAGGACACCAGGCTGGTCCAGCATGGATTTTCTTATTTTTCTACCAAACTCTACATAGATACGAAGGGAAAACCCCTTCAACTATTTCTTCAGCGTATGGTTAGGACAGGCCTGGTTTCTACAACGGCCCAGTCTGCTTTCACTCTCAAACTGTCCCAGTTTGGACAATACATTAGAGTTGCCCTATTTAGAAGAGACAGACTTGGGCTCTGTCCTGACACTGCGATTAGATGTGTCCCTCCACCCACCCTGCACAGCCTGACAATGCCACAAAGACTTGCTCCTGCATTACCCATACCCTTGCTACTGCCACCCTGGACTTTCAGGTTAATAGACCCCTGGATTCCTTTCTGTCAGGTCTCAAGATCATGGGTCTGTGCCCCAGCAGGATTTAGTGAGAAGACAATAACATAAAACTCCCATTCCTAGAAAATTAATAAAGTCTGTATTATTACTGTTCATGGTCCTATAAGTGACATTTCCAGAGTCACACAGAGCCCAAACTTTAATCCTTATGCAGATGTCCTAATTCTAGGCCACTCTTTTTTCTTCTGTGCCAAGATATAAGGTCTTCAATGTCCCTTAACTAATTGTGGTCCAACTGGTCCACACCAGACAAAATTCGACAGGAGGACCCCAAGTCAAGTGACAACTACCGAGTGGATCTATGTCAGAATGCACTTATAGATATTATCATAAGCATTTTGAATCCACTCAGAGAGAGTGGATTCAAAATGCTTATGATGACATCACTGTCACTAAAAATCCTTGTTGGCATAGTAATACATGAGACCACACATGTCCCCAGCTCTGAAAATGACCAGTGACTGACGGCCCACAGAGCCCCTCTCTGCAGGCCAGGATGACATGTTCGCTGCATGAAGGCTTGACCAAGGCTCAAGCTCTGAGTTAGTGGAATGTCCACACCAAGTACATCTGGGATTAGTACCACTCGGAGGAGGGGGGACAAGCAGAGTGCGCAACTGGGCAGTGATGAATGCTGTCTCCAGACCTATGTGTTCACCAAGCTGGACTCTCCGTATCTCAGCCCCTGCGTGGGTTATGGTTTTATGCCTTGTTTGCACTTACCAGACGTCAACCTGGTTTGGCACCTAGGTGTGAGCTTGGGCTCTCTTGGTCTGTGCTCTCAACCACCTAGAGCCTTCTCAGAGTTTCTAGGAAACAAATTGACAACCAATGAACTGAAGAAGTGAAGATCCATGTAGATTCTGGGGCTCACCACTGGACGCTCCTCCTGTCCTCCTTGCTTTCAGTCAGATGGAACCATGTGACAAGAGTGCAGTCAAGACTAGCCTCCAGAGTGGTGGAATTAAGAGGTGTCATAAGCCTTTAAGAGGTGGGGCCTCATGGGTGGTCCTGAGGTCATTCAGTGTGCCCTTGAAGGGAATTATGGGGCTCTGGCCTGTCTTCTTGCTCTCTCTGCTCTGGTTCAGATGTGACCCGCCCTAATGTGCTTTCATCCATTGCCTTCATCAGAGGCCAAACCAATGAGGCTACTTGATCTAGGACTGTGAACCTACAATACTGTGAACTGAATGAACCTTTTCTCTTTGTAATTTACTAGCCTCAGTTATTTTACCGTAGTAATGCAAAGCTGCCAAATACATTGTGTTAAGCACGGAGCAATATTTTTGGTTGTTTGGTACCATCTCTCCTCACCAGGATACAATGCTACCTGATTTCTTTGGAGCCTTGGGGACATGGATCATATTTCATGGAAACATAGACTCTTTGGAATTAGACAGAAATCTAGAGATCATCCCAACATTTTCAGGTATGAGATGTTCTATCCCTAATGGCATGCAAGGAGATTTCAGGGGCTATACTGACTTCAAAAATGACCATTACTTGTATATTCAGTTCCAAGTGTCTCAGAAAAAAATTCTACAACTATCGTAGCAAACCCATTAGTCTATAAAATGTATTGATTAAGACAGAGCAAGTAGTAAGGAAAACCATGTTAGTGAATTTAAAGAGGAATGTCAATAATCTTGAAGTTAGTATGTGGAAATGTCCAGAAAGAATCAAAGTGACACTAAATAAATGGAGTTTGGAAAATTCTGATCTGGTACCCTCCTGGTTTTACAAATCAAGAAACTGAGGCCCCAGTAAAAGAAATGGCCAATCCAGGACTAGAACTGTCCCCTGCTTCCTAGGAATGTTTTCCTAGGGCCATTTTCTCCTAAAACCCACACCTAGAGACTGACTAATGCTTCCCCAGACTCCCAGGTCCTGATCCATGGGGCTCTTCCCATGGAGCTGGGCCACCGTTCCCTCCCCCTACTGAAGGCCCGGGATGGCCCATCTTTGTTCCTCCAGACGCATGCATGGTTCTTACTTTGTGGAATATGAAATTCTTTTCTTCCGGAGACCCGAGACGGGTAGGGTTTTTTTCAAGAGCCTCAGGACCCTCACTGTTGTGTGGATGTTTTGGAAAAATTGAGGAAAATCATTTCTGGCTCCTCATTTCATGAAGAGCCCTACATGGAGGCAGACAGCTGTGGATCTCCAGCTTGAGCAGGGCCTGTCATCATACGCTCTGCCATGGCCAGAAGCTGAGACCTGGGTGACAGCATTCTCTGGAGCAAGGAACTGGAACAGCCACACAGTGGTTTACAGTGAATCCCCGGGGCTGAGACCTTCTCTTTCTGTTCCAAGGAACATCATCTCCACCTACATGGAGCTATAAATATCAGGAGGCAGAAGAACTGTGTGTGCTGATGCTTTAGAGCAGGATCTTCCTGGGTCTAGTCTGGCCACTCATCACTAGCTGTATGTAGATTCTCTAGGCTGGCAGAGGCCGGCAGAGCTCCTGTGGTTCAATCCCCTATCTCTAGGTGCAGACCCGGAGACTCTAACTTGGTTTCGTGAGCAACCAAACATTTCTAAAAGCTTCTAGCTTCAATCTGGATACTTGGATGCATGTGTCATGTGAACATTTACAGAACCCCAGACTATGAAAGACCTTGGTGGTGAAGAGTGAATCAGGAAAGGAACAGCCTGAGATGAGGGAAAGAGTATTAATGACAGCTCCAGGTTGGAAACAAAGGTAGGGAAAAATCCATGCCAAGCCAAATAATAACTAAGAGAGAGCCAGGATGGCCATATAGATACCAGCCACAAAGGATTTAAGGAAAAGACATTTTTGGAGATTGTCATTCTTTAATAACTAGAGGAATAATTCATGAGTAGTATATAGTAATGCAGAGCTGAATTGCACCAATGATTTACACTGGAGATGTATAATGTGACTATTGCCAGCACCATAAGGAAGTATTGACCAATACATTTTAATACACCTTTCTAAAAATGCATAGATCAATTAGGCAAAAAAAAGTAATACCACAGAGATTTGAAGAACATGATTAGCAACCTTTGCTCAATGTATATCTGTAAACTCTTACCTCTGAAAATTAGGGAATTTAATATCTTTAATCAAACTGGAGCAATAGCCAAATTATTCTTCATGTATGATACTTATTTTTTAAAAATTGATTGTATTTTTTTGTTTGTTTCTAGGAGATGTCTCGAATCACAAGTTCTTTGCAAACTGATTGAACTTTTTTTCTTGTAGTTTACTGCTTGCCTTTTCATAAATAATACCACCCATGACTGTTTGGTGTGATAGTTACTATATTCCTTTCTAAGACATTTTAGCAAGTAAGAAAGTAGCACACTATTTTTTTAAAGTACAGGCATTCCCCCAATTTTTTGGCATATCACCAGTGATGTATATTTAAAATTAAAAATGCTGAGATAATTGAAATAAGAGTCAAACTCAAAAAAGTTATAAAAGAGCAAAGGGGTCAATCTATTGGAAGCAGAAAAAGGAAAAAGAGCACAAAAATTAATAAATCAAGAAAAATAAAAATGATTTTAAAAGTTGGTTCTAATAGACAATCCTTAGGTAATATTGATAAAATAAAAAACATGAAACCAAAACAATAGAAATGAAAAACTGAGAATTTCTTTTACCATATATATATAGATTTTAAAATTATGAAATGATCATGATTAACTTTATAACAATATGTGTGAAAACCTAGCCAACATATAAATTATCAAGTGAATGAAAAGATCGTAAGAATAGTCCTAAAACTATCAGTGAAAGTACATTGGTGGTTTATAAATCTATCTATAATACAAACAAAAATAACAGCAACAAAAACACTTTGCTCAGATAGTTTCACAATAAATTCTAGCAAATATTTAAGAAAAAAGCAATTTCTGCCTTATAAAAACCTCTTCAGAAAACAAAGAGGGGAAACTATCAACTTTGAGATCAAAATCACGTAAGTTAAAAGACAGGGAAATTAGGGACCAATCTCATTTATAAATAGACATAAAAAACTAAATAAAAAATTCTCAAGCCAAATTCCACTAATGCATTAGAAAAATAAATTGTGACCATGTTGAATTAATCACAGGAATTTAAGAATAGTTCATTTAAAACATTATTAATGTAATTAACCATGTTAAAAATTAGAGTAATATAACCTATTATCATCTCAGTGATAGAAAAATAGCATTTTAAAAATCAACTCTCACTTTTGATTAAAAAAAAACCTTAACAAACTGAGAATTGAAGGGAATTTCTTCCATCTTATAGAAAGCATCCACTAAACATCCACAGCAAAATCCTATTCAATAGTTCTACCTAAGAAATACTGTCTTGAAAATCAGAAACAAGACCATGATGCCTGCTATTGCTAATTCTGTTCAACATGGTACTTACATGAAAAAGAAAATAAAAGAAAAAGATTTGATTCTGCAATCTGTATTTGGGGTAAAAATGGAAGTTCATAACCCACTTGAATCTAATCAATGAAATATGATATATCAAGAGCTTTGTAATGTTTTGAACAACCAATAAAAAATAAAAAAATAAAAAGATTTGAAAGGAAGAAAAAGTCCATCATTATCATGGATAAAACAATTGTTAGCCTAGAAAATTAAAATGTCCACCAAGTTCTTCTGAGCAAAAGAAACAATCTGTGAGTTGAATAGAGAGCCTACATCTTGGGAGCAAATTTTTACCCTTCACACATCAGATAAAGTACTAATCTCTAGGATATATAAAGAACTCAAAAAGCTAAGTACCAAAAAGAAAAAAAAAGAAAAAGAAAGAAAAAAGAAAAGAAAAACAACCAAGTAACCCAATCAATAAATGGGCCAAGGACCTGAACAGACACTTCTCAGAAGAGGATATACAATCAATCAACAAATATATGAAAAAATGTTCATCATCTATAGCAATTAGAGAAATCAAAACTACTTTAAGATATCATCTCATTCCAGTCAGAATGGCAGCTATTATGAAGACAAACAACAATAAATGTTGGCGAGGATGTGGGGAAAAGGTACCCTCATATATTGCTGGTGGGACTGCAAGTTGGTGCAACCAATACAGAAAGCAGTATGGAGATTTCTTGGAAATCTGGAAATAGAACCACCATTTGACCCAGCTATCCCTCTCCTCGGTCTATACTCAAAGGACTTAAAAAAACAGCATATTGTAGGGACACAGCCTATAGCAGCACAATTCGCAATAGCTCAACTGTGGAACCAACCTAGATGCCCTTCAGTAGATGAAATGGATAAAAAAATATGGCATATATACACAATGGAATATTACTCAGCACTAAAAGGAAATAAAATTACAGCATTTGCAGGTAAATGGATGGCGTTGGAGAAGATAATGCTAAGTGAAGTTAGCCAAATCCCCCCAAAACAAATGCTGAATGTTTTCTCTGATATAAGGAGGCTAATTCATAGTGGGGTAGGGAGGGATAGCATGGGAGGAATAGATGAATTCTAGATAGAACAGAGGGGTGGGAGTGGAAGGGAGGGAGCAGGGGGTTAGCATGGATGGTGGAATGTGATGGACATCATCATCCAAAGTACATGTATGAAGACCTGAAAAAAATATCGACCAAGAATCAGAAATGGTAAGAATTCACCAAAGTATAAGACCAGTACACAAAACAACAAGCATCTATGTCTAATCAACAACAAATGATGAATAAATTGTAGTGTATTTAGGAATTGGATACTATAGGGCAGTATCTCAATCAACACAACATATTGAGTTCAGAAAAGGAAGCTGCAAATATGTGCAGCCTGATTCCATAAATATAGACAAAGCAAAAAAAAAAAAAAATGCTGAGAAGTGATAGAAACCTTCCAGGATAGTGGCAACTCTGGGGACAGAGACACAGCAAGGAGACCAAGGTTAAAGATTCTGCAGAATTCAATGGTTCTTGTGTTAAGAGAGGGATTTCAGGGCTGGGAGCGTGGCTCCATAGAATACACATGCATGAGGCCCTCAGTATAATAATATAGAAAAGAAAAGAGCGCGAGGGGGAGGAGGACGTGAATATCGTAAAGTGTTAACACCAGTTTAATTTCAGTGTCTATTATATTACTTCATTATCTCTTGCATATTTTAAACATTTCATTTTTTAAATTTTAAGAAGGAAAAGAATTACCGGGTGTGGTGGTGCATGCCTGTAATCCCAGCAGCTTGGGAAGCTAAGGCCGGAGGATCGAGAGTTTCAAGCCAGCCTCAGCGACTTAGTGAGGCACTAAGCAACTCAGTGAGACCTTGCCTCTAAATGAAATAGGAAAAAAGGGCTGGGGATGTGGCTCAGTGGTTGAGTGCCCCTGAGTTCAATCCCCAGTACCCCCCCCCAAAAAAAAAAGAAAAGAAAGAAAAAAGGAGGGAAGACTCTCTAGTTGCAAATTTTGAGGCACAGTGGTGGCAAGCAGGTGTGGAGACAGACTGGTTTTCATGTCTTCTCATGTGGACAGCCACCACTGGTGGGCCTGTGGCAGCATGCTGTTTGTGTTTCCTAGGGACTACCCAAGGAAGAAGCAGCAGGGCTGAATGGGAGACATGGCTTGGACTTCCAGGCAATCTTCTACCACAGGATGTGAGTAATGTGAGCTCCTCGAGTGGAAGAGGACCTGCTTCCCCACAGGACCCGTGCACCCCAAACCGCCCAACTCCCACCCTACTGGTGCTTGTGTTTAGCACGCAAAGCTACCACAACCGGTGTTCGGCCACTGGTGGATAGCTTATGTTTTAGACTAAGACGTGCTGTGCAAACAAAGTCCACGGAAACCAATTTTGGGGATTGAGGCTACTGAAGAAAGAGCAGAAAACTCTCCCTAAGGGAAAATTAGGGTGAAAAACAAAGAAAGGAACTTTATGCTCTGTTTCATTTTCCTGGTGTCGGTGTTGAATGGAAATGGATAATGTTATAAAGCCTGAACGAGGTAGGTGGGGAGGAAAGAATGATTTGGAGGTATGTCTTTCGGATTCTGTTACTTGGAAGTCTCCCTTGAAATGTCCTTCCCATAATGAAATACAACTGCAGGAAGATAAATGAGCTAGGGCCTTGTGGGCGGTGCACTGAGTCCCACAGAAGAAAGAACAATGTAAGGAAAATGCAAAGTGCTGTGGTTTAGGCTGTCTGATGAGGCCGCACACCCTCTTCATTTTGTAGGTTCTTGATGAGGTTTTTTAATTGGGGGAGCTTTTCCTTTTTTCTTACCCAGTGATTAATGTTCTTCTTTATCTGCTTTGTTGGGATATCATGTTATAAATGATGATTGTTTGATGCAGTCTTTGTCTTTCTTATGAGTAGAGATATCCAAAGGTCATCTGCTCCAGCCACTTGTCCCCTGGCAGGGCTATCCTTAGCACTGTGGGACTGAGGCAGAGACATTTTCTTTGTGAAAGCTGGATGAAAGCCCGGCACTGTGGTGCACGCCTATAGTCCCAGCGACTAGGAAGGCGCGAGATGCTAAGCAACTCAGTGAGACCCTGTCTCTAAATAAAATACAAAATAGGGCTGGGGATGTGACTTGGTGGCCAAGTGCCCCTGAGTTCAATCCCTTGTATCCCCACTCAACAAAAAAACAGATGAAAAGGGAACATCACTAATGCAACACCCATTCCAGGTCTGAAATGTTTTTCCTCTGTAAAACGTTTTTCCTTCTTTCTAATCTAATTTCTTCACCTGAGGTCCTGTTGGTTCCCAAATGAAATTGAGTGGAATGGAAATTCCACTAAGAGTCTGTCTTCCTTTTACACACGAGCCTGATATCATGCAGAAGAATCACTTTGAAGCCTCAGTTATTCTGAAATA
Organism: Ictidomys tridecemlineatus; assembly: GCF_052094955.1. NCBI lineage: Eukaryota > Metazoa > Chordata > Mammalia > Rodentia > Sciuridae > Ictidomys > Ictidomys tridecemlineatus. The sequence goes on along the minus strand of NC_135482.1, from coordinate 105,331,016 downwards.
ACTTGATTATGGAGACAGGTAGGAAAAGTACAAATACTAAATAGATCATATCCAGAGTACGTTGTGTGTCAGGTCTGGTATCGAATGCTCAAAATGGGAATATGCAAGGGCAAGCAACCACACTTAAGACAGATTCAGATGGAAACCTAGGACAAAATGGATTTTGCAAATGGACTGGAAGGATTTGGCCCAGAGGAGGCTCCAAGAGATATAAAACTTATTAACACGACTGATGGTTGGTATATTAGTTAGCTTTCTGTTGCTATGACAAAATTTCTGAGATAGGCCTGGGGAGGTGGCTCAAGCGGTAGCCCGCTCGCCTGGCATGTGTGCGGCCTGGGTTCGATCCTCAGCACCACATACAAACAAAGATGTTGTGCCTGCTGAAAACTAAAAAATAAATATTAAAAAACTATTCTCTCTCTCTCTCTCTCTCTCTCTCTCTCTCTCTCTCTCACTCTCTCTTTAAAAAAATTTTTTTTTCTGAGATAATCAACTGTAAGGAGGAAAGATGTATTTGGCTCATGGTTTCAGAGGTTTCCGTCCTGTGTAGAGGCAGAAGGGAACATCACCGTGAGGGATGCATGGTGGAGCAGAAGTGTTTAACTCATGGAAGAAGGAAAGCAAAAGAAAGAGAGCTCCCCATTAGAGAAAGCCCCACCCATGAGCCCATTTATGAATCCAATCCACTCATGAGGTCACTCACACTCCAGTCACCTCTCAAAGGCCACGACTCAGAACACTGCTGTACTGGGGAGCAAGCCTCCAACACGCAGAATTTGCAGGGACATTTAAGATCTGAACCCTAACAGCTGGGTTACATGGGCAGCAAGTAGGACTGACATAAGGACAGAAAGAATGGCTGACGAGGAAGGAAAAGGATCAATAGGAAGTGTGCACGTTCTCATCTCGAGCTCCCTGCAGTCTGACCTCCCAGAGGTAGTGACTTCCTAGAGACAGAAAACAACTGCTCCGTGAACATGCATCTCGGTGAAAACCAACCTCTTTTATGGGTTCTCATACTCCAGGCCACTACCACCCTGCCCTCATCTCAGGACCCACGGAAACAATTGAAACTAGCCAATCCTAAACTTTCTCATCCTGCTGTGTCCATCTTTCCTTCAGAAACCATATGAAAGGCTCTTCTTCCCTTTCTCTCTGCCTTGTGGCCAGCTGCCGCAGTCCGGCTGCAGCATAATAACCGGGGGGTGACGAATAACTTGTGTATGTTGATGCAGCAGGAATGGAAGCCGTTTATTGTAGGACAACAGAGCTATTTATACATTTTGCACAGCTTATCTAATTAGCATAAACTAGATACATCAGTCAACCAATCAGGAATCTCCACACTTAATGGCTTGTTTTTGTTACTTCTCAAACCACTCCCTCTGGCATTTTGCCAGGCACCATCCAGACTTGTTTACGAACTCTAACATTTCTCTGGCAAAATACCACGTGTTATTTTGACTTGTCTACAGACCTCAACAATTCCCCCTTTTGTTTAATTTAAATAAGGACCATAGTGGTTTTTACAGAAACACCATAAATAACCTGCTACAAACAGAAAGTGAGGATACAAAATGTAACAATACCAAGCCAATTGATGGCTCCATGTAAGAAGCCCTTGGAAAAATTATACCAGCAATGACACTGTTAGCAAAGATATCAAGTTACAATTTGTTGTACATTACAGTTTGTTGTCTCAGTCCAAGTAAAGCAGTGTCTCAATAGATTAACTCACAGTCCAGGTAAATCATAGTCCAGGTAAGTTTTGCAGGCAGCTAGCTTAAATCACAGTCCAGGTAAGTTCTGCAGGCAGCTAGCTTAAATCACAGTCCAGGTAAGTTCTGCAGGCAGCTAGCTTGATCCGAAGTCTCGTCCGTTTCTCAGCCAAAGTCTCCTCTGGTTTTCAGGTTTTCAGCAACACTGGAAATTCTTCCTCTTTCCTTTTCACCAGCACTGGGATGAAGGCAGGAACTCTGCAACGCTGGCTAAAGAAAATTTTGTAGCATTCCACTAAGAAAACAACCTTCTGAACAATTTAGTACATTATCTCAAGTTTTTTTTTTTTTTTACATTTGAAATAAGCCTTAATAGTGCTCATTACTCATTAGCTTTCAGGTGTGGGAGAACCATTGTAGTTTAGTTATTGGCACTGAAAATGATGAAACATCAGGGACACTGGTAGCGTCTTCTGCCGGTTGTAGCATTCTGGGCAGCCCCAGATGGCCCCGGGGAGAGTCCGGGAAGTGTCTGGACTCAAACTGCTACTGGGCACAGGGAGCAAGAGCCTGGGAGACTGTGCCTCCGGGTCAGGTCTAGATTTGGGCTCTTGCAATGGCGTCCCGCTCCCTGGGGAAGAGCCGGCTGCCGCTGCTTGGAAACTCCTTACTACACCATGATTTGCTCCTGCACATGGCAGCCGCTGCACTGATTCACGCACCCTCCGGTAACGAAAAGTATTTAGTAATAGCCTTTTGCTGCAACTTTTTTTCTGATAATCTTTCTTCTTCTGAACTTTCTTTTTCTTTCTGACTAGAGTTTCTGGGCTCTTATCAACACATGTCCTAATTGCTCTTGGTTCCATTGGGGTGTCTCTTTCCCTTATCAATTTACTTCTCACCCCTTCCATATTTTCATCATAAAGACAATACAATACACTGAGACAAAACAAGACACAAACATACTGTATCAATCTTCTCCATTTTCTTGAAATGGGCATTTTTCCTCTCGCCCTATCTGTCTAGGGACGAGCAGATTGCTCCCGTCCTATCTATGGATGGGCAGCTTTTTTTCGTCACTTACCCCCGAGTGTCCCGGGGCTCCCCGTAACGGGCCACCATCTGCCGCAGCCCGGCTGCAGCAGAATAACGGGGGGGGGGAGGGGGCAAATAACTTGTGTACATTGATGCAGCAGGAATGGAAGCCGTTTATTGTAGGACAACAGAGCTATTTATACATTTTGCACAGCTTATCTAATTAGCATAAACTAGATACATCAGTCAACCAATCAGAAATCTCCACACTTAATGGCTTGTTTTTGTTACTTCTCAAACCACTCCCTCTGGCATTTTGCCAGGCACCATCCAGACTTGTTTACAAACTCTAACATTTCTCTGGCAAAATACCACGTGTTATTTTGACTTGTCTACAGACCTCAACAGCCAGCCCTGGCTCTTCCCTGTGGGGCACCCTGAGACATGATGTGAAGATAACAACCTCCCTTTGCAGTGGTGGTCATTCTCTGATAAGTTGGCTTTGCCAGACCCAAATAATAAAACCTATGTTTGAAAACACACGGACTTCTCACAACACCTTGGGACGTATGTATGTCACAAATAAGGAAATAGCTGAGTAGGTTAAGTGCCAGAAATGAAAAAGAAAGAGGGGAGTTTGGTCTGGAATCCAAACCTGATTGTACTAAATTCAACGTTTTTTTTTTTTTCCCTAGTACAAGATGTGGTAAGTGAATCTTTTTGTGGGAAAGTATTATAAAAAAGTGGGCTTTTTTTAAAGGCAGGTTCAAATGAATATGAAGATCATGTTCCCTTGGTATCTGTAGGGCTTTAGTTTCAGGTCCTCCCTTGGACACCAAAATCTGCAGAAGCTCAAATACCTTATGCAAAATGACATAATATTTGCCTATCACTATGCAATCCTCCTGTGTACTTTACATCATCTCTAGGTTGCTCGTAATACTTAAGACAATGGAAATGCTATGTAAACAGCTGTCTTACTATATTGCTTAGGCAATGTTGACAAGGGGGCAAAGTCTGTACATGTTCAGTATGTACAGGCACAGCTTTGTCTTCCGACTATCTTTGTTCCACAGTTTGTTGAATCCAGTGATGCTGAAACCATGAATGAATACAGGGGGCTGAGTGTATATATGCATATTCCCACTTTTATCCAGAGGTAGCATTCTCTCTACAGTGTTACTACCTTTTCCTTAAACAATATATCTTATATTTCTTTTGTTTTTAACAAAACTTTATTTTTTAGCAAATGAGGAGAATTACATTGGTAATATATGTTGTTTATAGTCATACTGCTGACCCCATAGATCTTGCTGAAGCCTGAGTTAATGTGCTTTGGAGCATAACACTCCCTAGCTGAGACCTGTGTACAAAATCATCATTGGTCATAATCACTTCCCTTCTGGAGGCCTACTATGTGCTGAGCACTGTGCTAAGAATGGTCCATGCATTTTCTCATGTACCTTCTCAACAGTGCTCAGGGAGGTGCAATTATTATTTCAGTTTTGAAGATGAGGAAACTGTGGAAGCTGCCCAAGTTCTTACAGAGAGACAGGACTCCATCTGCAGTTTCTGATTGGCCAGTGCATCTACCTTTGTTCAGACCCATGTGCATTTGCCCTGATGAGGGATCTCCTAAGATGCAGATTCTGATGCAGAAGGTCTAGGGAGGGGCCTGAGACTGAGTCTCCCACAGACTCCTGTAGATGTTTATGCCACTGGTCTGCAGATGACATCTCACGAAGCAAAGCTGTGCACCAGGGTGTGGCATTGCCTGAGAGCAGCAGTTATTCTGCCTTTTGATGAATGTGCCATTGGGTCTCCTTCACTGCTTATTTCTAACTTCAGCAATTCTCCATTTGTTGTGCAAAGGCACGGTAATCACTGGGGATGGTGGGGTTGGGAGGAGAAACACATCTTTCCTCATATATTTGGCAGTGATAGGTGAAAGATGGGAAGAAATGAATGAGAACCATGTCTGAACAAAGAAAATAGAGCTTATTTTTTTTTCCAACAGAGACCAAATGATCTCTGTTATTTTGACAAATGAAGCTTCAGTAAAATAGTTTCCATCAAAGCATATTTGGACCCCTCTTGTTTTGATGCAAGGTCTCCTAAAGTACATTAGCAGGAAAACATGGGGGAAAAAAGCTATCAGAACAAATTCCCTGTTGTATGTGAAGGAAGATGCTTCTCTGCTCTCTTGCAATGTACAAGATACTTTGTCGACTGGCAAAAGGAAGCTTAATGTGGATCAATGATTTGCAAAGTATCTTCTCCCTTGAGTATCATCTCATGCTACTTCACAAGTAATTAGAGGTACAAGGTTATATTTTATTTCCTCTCTTAAAAGAAAACAAAAAACAACGTGTGTATAACAAATGCAAAACTCCATAGCTTCCATTTCCAGTCAGAAGATATATAGCTTTGCATTTTGATGGTAAGAGTCTTTCTTCTTGAGCCGTAGCCATACTTCAAGTTCCTCAAGGAAAGCACCATGGAGGGACAAGGGCTGGATTTATGGTAAAAGAGATTCACTGATGGAGTGCCTATATTTATAACTCTGAGATTCATTTCGATCAGGGCCCCCTCCTTGGGCCTCCTGCACAGAGAAAAGGGCCATAGCTCCTTCTTCCTGATTCAGCTGGGGAAACCTATCCACAGATACCTCCTGGTGTTTGAGCACTTACATATTCAAGTACCTTCAAGGCTTTATATATGGCTTCTCAACTAAGGTCTAAGCTCCGAAACCCTGCATTGGATAATTTTGCAAACCCACCTGACTCGTCCATGAACACTTACACTTCAGCCAAACTAAATCATATGCTGTTTGTGGTCTTGCATGACACCCTTTTCCTCAAACCCAGACACAGGCTTATGATGTTCCTTCTACATCTTTCCAGCTCCTGCACAAGACTCAATCATTCTTGCCGCTCATTGTCAGGCTCTGATGCCACCTCCTTTGTAATACCATCTCTGAGTGTTTCCGTCAGAATTCATGTCTTTCCTCCTCTCAGCTTTCCTAGCGTCTTTCAGGGCTTTATGTTAATGTTAGTCATGAACCTGCTCTCCCAAACTTTATATGGTCAGTATTTTATCCCATCTAGTGCCTAGGCAAATGATTTATATGTAATAGCAACCCCATAAATATGAAACCAATGACTGTACTTTCCTCAACGTTTTTCAATTGGTTTTAATATCCACAATTATTTCTATGAAAATTGGGCTATTTTTAGGACTCTCTTTTTCCGATGGGTGAGACTGAGACTCCCAGAGTTTCAGTGACTGTCCAAAGGCTAAAACCTGGAAGAACTCCTTGTCTGAGTTCTCTCCCTCAACACCAAAATGAATATTGGGCCACCTGTTGCCCAAAGTGACTACTTTTGCCCAGTGTTGTTTAAGAGTGGAAAGAGCAGACTAACAGAAAGGATGGAAGTGGGCATTCCAGGCAGAAGAAAATGACATTCCAGAAGATCATGACAAAGGTGGAAGTGAATATATGATGAGGTGTGGATTGGAAGAGTTCTCTCTATCCTCATGGCCCAGCCCAGTGCCTGGTGCAGAGCAAGTACTCAATACACATTAACTAAAGACAGGAAGGCTAGAACAAGAGGGTGGAGACAAGTTGGAGCAGGAGCGCTGTATCTAGATTGATGAGAAGATGCACAGTAATTGCTATCCAAAGCTTGAAGACATACCAGGTTGTCAATGCAGACTTACTGTGTTGGAGACCAAGTGGCTTCCTGGCAGAGGAATGTTCTCCATTCAGAACTACATGGGGGGCTGAGTTATCTAGGGCCCTTGTCAATATTGTTGTCATCTCCATCTTGAGTGGGCATCCATGGGAAATGCTGCCTGGACATTGACAGGCAAGACACTCTGTGGGGAAAGTTTACTTTGCCTGTTTTTAAGCACACTCTCTCCAGCCCGATACCCAGTGACTTCTGAGCATAACAACACAGGTTAATTTGGGAAGGAAAAACACGGAATAGACTTGGGTTCTTGTTCCAGCAGCACCACTGACACAGTGTGGCCTGGGACAAGTCACTTCATCACCATGTCTCTGCCTTAGTTTCCTAGATTCCTACCTGCCTGACCTTGGACTGAGGCTCCAAAGAGAGAATCAACTAGGTGAAATTAAAAGTATGAAGTGATGTGTGGCTTTGGAAGCAAGGGCGGACTCCTACCTTGGAAAAAATAGCTGGAAAGTCTTTACTCCAACTCTTGTATCTTGATTTTATTCTGTTCGTGCCAACTGCTGATAAAATGCAACCCACCACAACTGATCATTTGTATCAGCTGTTCCATTAGTGAGCCATCATATTCATATATTTCAACCCAAGTGACCTGGCCTAAAATCACAACCCAGAGGGAGGAGCTGTGTGCATCACTGACCCAGTAGATTTATGACTCCACAGAACACACACACAGCCCTCAAAGGGCGATCCCCAAGCTGAGGTCCCATGTCCAGGCCTTCCCACCAACATGGCCTAATTCCCATCACTCATCATTTTCCTTTTGCTCGTCCCATCACAAAGGCTGGAAAGCTCAATCAACTCCATCCTTTTAATCACTGAGATTGGAATCAGTGTGTATTTCAACTAAGGGATGATGTGACAGATAGCAGAGCACCTCAGCTGGCTCTTTATTTCCCTCCCCTGGCTCATGTCAGCTTCCCAATAAACTCGACCCATACATTGTTCATTGTATCGGCTCTTCTGTTAATCATCAGTAATATCTGTGTCTATTCCACCATTGGCCCTCCATGCCTCAGGAACACCCTGGCCAGGAGTCTAGGAGCGTGGTTTGCAATCTGAAATTCTTACTCAGAGCTCTTGGAAGCAGCATGCTGAGATGGCCAATGGCATCGAATGGGAAATACCTGCTCCAGAGGGGGCTGGCCAAACGCTCTTGGTTGGGTTTTACTGCTGCCACATCCAGGAATCAGGAGCCTGGAAATAATATGCTGACAGGATCAGACTGAGGAAGCTGAGCTGCCATCTGGGGTCAGGAAAAGATTTTTGTCCAAATGCCAAGTGCGGGGGCTGAGGTAGTGTGGTGCTCTGCTGGCATGGATTTGGAAATCGCCCAGCAAGGACTAGGGAAAGCAAGGAGAAGAGCTGCCCAGAATGTGATTAGGCAAGCATCGAGCACTTTGGTGAGGATGGGGGAAGATACTGAGGCTTGAGTCTTCTGCACTGGACATAAATAAATGCTTTATTTTGGAAAATTTGAAACATACACGGGAGTAGAGACATGGTGTAGTTAAGTTCTCATGTGCCCACTGTTCAGCTTCAACAGGGACCAATTCAAAGTCAATCCTGTTTCATCCACATCCTACTCACTCCTGATCCCTGATCCCCAGCCTCATAGGGTTTTATTGAAACAAATCCTAGACATCATATTGGTACCCACATAAATTCTTTGGTATGTATCTTTAAAATTAAGAACACACTGGAAAACATAACTGCAGTACCATTATCATGTATGAGATTCACGATCATTCTGCTATATTAAAAAATCCAATGTTCAAATTTCTGTGTCTCCTAGTTGCACTTGGGACTGTAATCAATCTGAAATAAAATTTTAAATAATAAGAAAAAAGAAGGAATGAGAGAAAAAGAGAAAATAAGAGAAAGAGGGGAGAAATTAATTGAGATGTATTTATGGAAAATCTATGATATAGTGGGCTCTGTTCTGGGTTCCAGGGCACTATGACTTTATTTGAGGAGATCAGAAAATCAAAGGACAGAGAGGGGTAAGTCATTTTCCCAAAACCAGATCATCTGTAGGTCTGGAAGATGTAATTCCAAACTCGGGTCCTTGTTCCAAAGCCTGCCTTTTTCTTCTGTACCACATTGCATCTTAAACAACAAAATGATCTACTAGGGTCTCTTGGAAAGAAGGCAAGAAACGGGATAATGGTAGTAAAAGTCTATTGTCATCAAATTTAGTGAATTATAATTATGTATTTTGAAGCCGGGTATTTCTGGATTTAAATCTCAACTCTGCCCTTGAGTAAATGAGAAGTTGCTTTACTTCCCAGAGTCTTGCTTTCATCAATAAAATGAGATGTGGCAAGGATTAAAATAAATCACTCAAACACTTAATAAAGGCTGTTATTAATACTGTTTTAGTCAGCTTTTTTTTTTTTTGCTGCTGTAGCCCACAAACCTGACAAGAACAATTTAGCAGAGGAGAAGTTTATTTGGTGCTTGCAGTTTCAGAGGTCCTCAGTTCATAAATGGTGGCTCCGTTGCTCTGGGCAGAGGCAGGCAGAGCATTAGAGTGGAAAGGAGTGGAGGAGGAAAGCAGCTCAGGACACGGCCACCAGGAAGCAGAGAGAGAGAGCTGTGCTCACCAAAGACAAAATAGAAACCCCAGTGCCTACCTCCTCCAGTCACACCCTACCTGCCTACAGTTATTGTCCAGTTAATCCATATCAGTGGATTAATCCAGTGATTAGGTTAAGGCTTTCATAACCCAAACATTTCACTTCTGAAAATTCTTGTACTATCTACCACAAGAGCTTTGGGAGGACACCTTGTAGATAAAGCATGACCATTACTGTATCTAAGGAATGGAGAAAAGGCAAGAGGTGGTATTCACCCTATCCTTCTGCATACTAGTGTTTGTGAAGCACTGAAAAGAATGATAACTAAGAATCAGAGAGGGAAACTCTGGTCGGGGTGATGAAGTGAACAGGAGTCAGTGTAGAGGTGGAGGGTAGAGAAGAAGGAGGGATCCAGAAAGCCCTGGGTCAGCACCTCCCATTTCCAACCACAGGTGCAAAGGTGGGAAATGAAGATGCTCATGATGTGGGAATGGGAGTCAGGAGATCAGCCCAAGCGAAGGAGCAGGTGGCGGCTGAGCAGCAGAAGCAGGGAATAAGACTGAACGACGGAACATCAAAAAAGATGGGAGAGAGCTGGGTGTGCTGGCACACGCCTATAATCCCAGCAGCTAGGGAGTCTGAGGCACGAGTATCAGGAGTTCAAAGTCAGCCTCAGCACAAAGGAGACACTAAGCAACACAGTGAGACCCTGTCTTTAAATAAAATACAAAATAGGGCTGGGGATGTGGCTCAGTGGTTGAGTGCCGCTGGGTTCAATCCCTGGCATCCTGTACCAAAAAAGTTGGGACTGAAGGACACTCTTTTTTTCTTGACAAAGTGTTATTGTGTGCATTTAAGGTATACAAGATGATGTTATGATGTTTCTATAATGTGGATAGTAAAATAGTTGCTATAATGAAGCAAATTCATATATTCATCATCTCTCATAGTTACCATATTTTTTGGTGTGGCTAGATCAGATAAAAATCTGCTCCTGTAGCATAATCCCTAACATACAATTTTATCATCTATAGTCCTCATATTGTATCCTAGACCTCTAGACCTGCTCATCCTACATGTCTGCTGCTTTATATCCGTTCACCTACATGTCCCCATTTCCTTCTCCCTAGCCTTGGACTCTGGAACCACTGTTTTATTCTCTATCTAGAGAATAAAACAAGAATAAATAAATAAATCAAGAAAGAGATTTACCCAGATCTTGCTCAGGGACATGAATCTGATTGTAGTATGCCAGGCATATTGGATAAGAGGGAGATGGGAGGTAGGGACACTTAGAGACTGCAAATTCTAAAGGTGGCCTCAAGGTCTGAGGATGAATGCAGATTTTTGAAGCCATTTGGTAACACTAAAATTCAAATGAGTTGGGGGTAAAGTCTTTTGGTCTCCAAGGAAAAACTGTGTTCCAGATATCCAAAATCACCTTGACCAACCATGGCTCCCTTGCAAAAAGAACCCACTGATCAAAGCCAAAATCCTGTCCACGTGCAACTGTAGCCACCCGTAGTGATGGATGAAGAAGATGTTGCCAAAAGGACATGCCAGCAAAAATATGCAAAGGAGACACTCTGTTATTATAATAAAGCAAATGCAGAGACCCAGGGAGCTTTGAGAATGTCAGAATGTAGGCTGATTCGGGGTACTTGTTCAAACAGGCATATATTTTAAGATCCTTAAAATGCCATTTTGCAGTAGTAGCTGTCGTGATCATGAAATTTAAACTGATGATAATGTCCACTATCCACATCTATTAAAAACAACCTCATGGCCTCTTAGGAAGATTTCTTTTTGACCCAAATTGAGGTTCAGCCATTGATTTCCAAAGAGTTAGAATCATTAGGTTGGCATGAAATCCTAAGAGCATCGTGCCCAGGCTCATTCTTTCTGCAGAAAAACACCGATTATATAAACATAGAATTGGTAGATAAGCATATGCATGTATTGCGTAAGGATGTGTGCCTTCCTTCCTTCATGGCTTTCCTGTTCATCCCTTTATTCTTCCATTTCTCTTTCCCCTTCTATTGACACCTATCAACACAGATATTATAAGGCCACATTCAAAACCAAAGAATTTCTAATCTTATTCTTTTGTCTTCATTCCTCTTTTGAGAGGTATCTTCTCTAGGAGTCCATTTTTATTTGGAACAATAATCTTTCCAAAGGGGCATCTAAGAATTTATTAATTCTTAAAAATGAAACAATGAATTCCATTATTATGTATAATCATAATATGTAATAAAAATTAACAATAATTCATTAATTCTAGTTTTTGAACAATACTGAGTAAAGAGATGGTGATCAATTCTAATTCCTATGGTGAGCTAGGTTATGTAACTCAATCTTTCCCCTAGATGCCAGGAAAAACTAGATCACAATTTTAAAACATGTTCATAAAAGCAGATGTGTTGGTGAGATAATAATAAATACTCAGGAAAGAAAAATCTAAGGGAAAGTGAGAAACTGAAAAGTAGAGTCCCTTGTCTTGAAAATTCTTAATCCTAGCAAACAAGGGCGTAGTTTGGGGGTAAACTATGGGGTAATGAGGAAAAAAGTCAAGGTCTTAGTCTCACTCAAAGTGGGAATTCTAATGGGAAACCATCCTTCCATTCAGCCAGGATGTAACATGATGCACCATAAGAATAAGAGGTTTGAGAAATCCAAACCCAGGTAAAGTTGCATCGAAGCTCTAAAAATAAAGGTAAGAGGAATTAAAAATGTCAGGAGTAGAGGATAGGAGAGGGATAGTAGAGGGTCCTATCAGGGATTTGCAGGTATGACTGGCATTGACTAGGAAGTCCAAAGAACGTGAGGCAGTGAACTTTGTTTAGGTGGACCTAGAATGGTAGTATTTCCCAGAGCCTGGAAAAAACTTTCTGGATAAAGATACCCTTCATCCTAGGCCTTGAAAGATCACCCATAAACACCTTGTGTAAGGATAGTAACAGTACACAGTAAAACACAAGTACAAAAAAGAAAACAAGACCATATGAGTGAGAAGTTCCCCAGCACACAGAAGCGATTAATGTTTGAGTAGATGGAAATGCTAATTATCCTGATTGGATCATTATGCATTGTATACATGTATCAAATTGTTGTGGGGTACCCCATAAGGAAGTACAAGTGTGTGCAAAAATATGATACTAGATTTATTTAAACAAAAAAGTTTCTAGAATTGAAAAACATAAAAACTGGAAATGAAGTGAAATGATGGGATTAGTAGCAGAACTGACCCCAAGGAAGGGAAAATTCATGAACCAAAAGATAGATTAAAATAAATGAATCAAAAGGGAACACAATGAGATGAAAGGATGAAAAATACAGAGGAGAAGTAAAAAATTTTTTTAAAAAATATAATTCCAGAAGAAGCAGGGAGAAAATGAGGCACAGAAAATATTTGAAGAAGAAAAAGCCCGAGGGAGGGCATCAGTTCACATATTGAAAAATAAGTTACACAAGATGAATGGACAAAATTAATATCTGGATTCATTGGAGGGAAACTACAGAGAACTGAAGACAGAAAATTTTATGTGCATCAAAAGGAAAAGAGACAAATTACCTACAAAGGAACAATAAGATTAATGTTAGACTTTCCAAAGAACCTAAAAGAGTTCAAATAAAATACTGTAATTCTACAACATTAAAAAATAAGGAGCCAAAATATTCAAATAAAAAGTAAGTTCAATACCAGAGAACCTGCACTAAAGAATATATATACTTCAGGAAAAAGTGCCTTTGGGAAGAAACATTACCTTTAATGGAAAACATAAGGCAGGCAGAAATTTGTGTAATAGGATATATATATATATATATATATATATATATATATATATATATATATAGTAGATTGGATTAACAAATGTAAATGGGTTCTTTGAAAGATATAACAAAATTGAAAAATCTGATGGACAAATGATAAAAAATAAGAGAAGGTGAAAATAAACAATATTTGGAATAAAAAGAGGGATATAACTAACTATAAATGTAGAATTTAAAAATAATAAGACACTATTAGCAAGTTCAATCCAACAATATTGAAAATTTAGACTTCTTAGGAAATATATTGTATGTAAAAACTAATTCAAAAAGGAAACAGATACCTTGATTAATCTTATTACCTTGAAGTGATAATTAAATTAAAAGTTAAAATCTTTTAATAAAGAAATAATCAGTTGGTTTTACTAATTAATACTACTAAAATTTAGTGGAAAAGTCTAATATTTACAAAACTATCCATAGTGTACCCCACAAAAGGCTAGAGGCTCCCTAATTCATTTTATGAAGCTACCATAACTTTGATATCTAACAAGCCAATCTCACTCATGCGTTTCATATATGCATAGTTGTACTTTTATATATCATACAAATACAAAAATTCTAAATAAGATAGCATGACAAAACAAACAAAATTGGGTTTACCTGAAGAATGCAGAGGATGTTTAATAATAAACTAAATTTACCAAATTAAAAGAGGAATTAAGAAAAGAATGCTATGAATTGCCTGGGGCTCCCCCTTATCCTTAATTCATATGTTGAAACTCTGATCCCCCAATGTGATGCAACTGGAGATGTAACCTGTAGGTCCTGAGGGTCGGGCCCTCATGATGGGATTTGTTGGTGTTTGTGTATGTGTGTATGTGTGTGTGTGTGTGTGTGTGTCTCTCTCTCTCTGTCTGTCTGTGTGCGTCACTCCTACAACAGTACCTTCCTTACCATGTGAAGACAGAGTAAGAAGGCAGCTATCTACAAACTGAAACTTTTGGCACCTTGATCTCAGAGGTCCTAGTCTCTAGAGCTTTGAGAAAAAATTGTTAGCTATTCAAGTCATCTCATCTAGGTGGAAAAAGGAATAAATAAAATTCATCTATTCATGATAGTAACTGTTGGGAAACTAGGATTAGAAGGGAGTTTCCTTAACTTTCCTTAAGCTAATATGAATATCTAAATATGTGTATAGATACAGACACAGATGTAGATACTATTCATAAAAAAATGTGTATTCTAAACCAAGATCAGTGCTAATGGAGCAATGTTGAAATCAACCCTAAGTACCATTCAACATGAAATTGTATTTCTCTGCCCTGGCAATTGTTAGAAATTATATATTAAAAAATTGTATCATTTCCACCATAGCATAAAAACATAAGGTAGCTATAAGTAAATTTTTTATTGATTGTTCAAAACATTACAGAGCTCATGATATATCATCTTTCATACATTTGACTCAATTGGGTTTTGAACTCCCATTTCTACCCCAAATACAGATTGCAGAATCACATCTGTTACATACATTTTTACATAATGGCATATTAGTGACTGTTGTATTCTGCTACCTTTCCTATCCCCTACAAGTAAATCTAATAAAGTTATAGAAGACCTTTATGTTGAAAAATGGTAAAAATTTTTATTGAAGGATATTAGCAAAGACCTAAGTGGAGACATTTACTTGTTTTTGAATGAAATGTTCATTAAAATGTCTATTTCCCCAAAATTTATTTTTAGACTCAAATCAAATAATAGCCCCACAGTATTAATTGATTTGATTAAATTTGACAATATACACAAACCAGCAAAAGGCCAAGAAAAGCCAGAATATTCCTGAAAAACAAAAGATATTAAGGTTGAATATGAAGGCATAGTAATTAAATAGGATTGACTGAGGTATAGAAACAGTAAATAGGTAATTCAGAAAAGGCAACCCAGAAACAAACCCATACATGTATTTACCCTTGATGCAAAATAGAAGTTACACAATAGATCAGTGGGAAAATAAGATCTTTTCAATAAGGATTATTTGGATAATTATAATGTCCATATGCATAGAAACCAAACCCCTAGCATAAACAAAATTAATTTCAGTAGTTCAAAGATTCATATATGAAGGTATATAAGTATATATTTCATGCCCATCAGAATGGCAAAATTTAAAAAGTAAGGACAATAGGAAGTGGTAAGTTTGTGGGGCAGCTACCAATTCTATACACTGCTGGTGGGAGTGTATAGAGTAACTCAACTACTTTGGGAAAATTATTTGGTATTATCTTATAAAACTATAAAAACTTTAAAAGACAATGTAAGATAACTTTTTGCATAGGGTAGGCAAAGACTCCTAGATAATTCATAAGAAATTCAATTTGTAATGGAAAATATTCAATAAGAGTTTCTGTTCATAAAAGTATAGTATAGAGAAAGAGAAATTAAACCACAAGCTGGAAGAAGAATTTATAGCACCATAATTGACAGAGGATTAATATCCAGCATATATAAGAACTCTTACAAATTAATATATATGGGAAAAAATCTAAATAAAAATGGAGAAAAGTAAGTATTCACCAAGAGAATGGTTATCATGAAAAATTTTCAATTTAATTAATGGTCAGAAACAAAAATTAAAATACAATAAGATATCCCAGCTCATATCTGTTAGGATGATTAAAATAAGAAAAAATTAAACAAACCTGTAAAATTACACATATTGTCAAGAATGTGGAGGAATTAGAACTCTTGTGCACTATATGTGGGAATGGAAAATTACGTACAGCTCAATTAGAATGGGATCCTAATTGGAATGGGTTGTACTCCATATATGTATAATATATCAAAATATACCCCACTGTCCTGTGTATCTAAAAGACAACAAATAAAAAGAGAAAATGGTACAGCTGCTCTGCAAAACAGTCTGATTGTTTCTCACAAAATTAAAAACAGAATTTACCCTAAGACCTAGTAATTCTATTTCTAGGTATACACCCGAAAGAATTGAAAATAGGGTCCTGAAAAGATAGCTGCATATCTTTGTTTATAGCAGCATTTTTCACAATATCAAAAAAATGGAAGCAAGTAAGGTATCCATCAACAGATAAGAAAAAAGGTATTACCTACAAACAATGGAATATTATTTAACCTATAAAAAGGAACAACATTCTGACACACACTGATAGGTATGAAAGTTCTACAACTACTTTGGGAAATTTATTTGGTATTATCTTATAAAATTAAAGACCGATATACTAGATACCCTGTATTTTCCCTGGGCCTCCTGCATGCTAGTGCCCAACACCCTGCCACTAAGCCACCTCCCCAGCCCTCTAGGTATAGAGCTTAAACTGATTTTTACACACATACACTTCTAATACTGTTTATAATCGCAGCACAAGCAGACCAACCAAAAATAACCTATTTATGTGTCTACAGTGGAATGGGTAAATCCATGGTTATGCATTGGCAAAAGGAAATATTACACAGCTATGAAGCAAGCCTGAATGCTAGGCCCATCATATTGACTAAGAAAAAAGCAAGTGACAAAACAACACATATATTATGTTGAGGAGAGTCTGTTAAATATGTTCAAAAGTTTACAAAATTATATTATGATATGTAAGGATATAAAACAAATGTTGTAAAGCTATAAGGAAAAACAAAGGAATGAAGTAAGAAACCCAGAGTTTGGGAGAGCGTTTACCTCGGCACAGGGGCAGGAAAGGGCTGAGACACAGAGGCCACTGTGGATTTCAAAGGTGTGGGGGATGTTTAATTTATTAAGCCTGAAAGTAAAAAGGTAGTGGTGATGTGTTATTGATGAAGCCTGAAGTTAAGTATGTGATTGTTTACTGAATTTTGAGTGTCTTAAATCTCTTTGAGAAATATTAATTTGTATCTTTTCAAATATTCACCAATTTTTTTTTAACACCAGCCCACAGGTATGTTGGAAAATGTGTCAAGAGATAACCAATTAGAAACCCAAGTGCCTTAACCCACATCTGTGTGTATATAGAGAAAACATAGAATTTGTTAGATTGGATCTGGATTGTTCCCCAAAGGCTCATGAATTGAAGGCTTTTCCCCCAGTTTCAAGGTGGACTTATGGATACGTGACTGGATCACAAGGGCTCTGATTGATCCACTGATGAGTTCCAAGCTGGATGGACTATTGGGAAGTGAAACTGTGGGAGGTGGGACCTAGTTGAAGGGAGTGGATCGTTGGGGGTATGCTTGGGGACTGTATTTTGTTCCTAGCCCCTTACCCTCTCTCTCTGCTTCCTGGCTGCCATAAGGAGAGTCTCTTGACTCCACCATACCCTTCCACCCTTCCACCATGATTTCTTGCCTTAACTCAGGCCTAAAACAATGAAGCTGGCCAACTATAGACTAAAATCTCTGAAACTATGAACCAAAAATCTTTCCTCCTTTAAGTTGTTTTTCTCAGGTATTTTGTCACAGAAACGAAAAACTGACTATCACATTTTTATAAAAGGACAGAAAGTTTCCCAAAAGGGTTCACTAAAAAGGGAATTTAAAAATACAAGGGAGAGGAGGTGGTAATCCATAATGAGATTTCTTAAGATGGTGGGAGGGTTCAGGGTCCAAAGCTCAGATAGAGGGATTGGCCTTAGAAAAGAAAAAGCACAGATAGCTGGGGTCAACTGTTTTCTGAATATCGGTAAAGTGTGGGGACTTATCACCAGTATGTTCTGTTTTGGTTTTCTCTGTTAAATAAAAGGCAGGGGTGTCTTCTGATAATGAGGGATTCGCTATAAGGTCATTTCAGCAATGATTAAAAGTTTGGGAGCTAAAAAAGGTCAGGAGAGACAGAAGGCTTGAGAATAGCCATACAACCTGAGAGCTCTAAGTCAAGGTCAGTCTTAACTTCCTGGTCTCCAAGATACTTTGACATCTGAGATTTAGAGAGTACCCTGGGCTGGAGGATAATTAAGTGTTGGCATCAGTCAGATGTTGAAGAGTGGACCTTTGGAAACTTGATCATAGTTGAATGGGTCATTGCTTTGGTTGGGGAAGTGGCTGGACATTGCTCTCAAAGCAAAGGCAGGATAAATGCTTAACAGTACAGAAGGAAAAAGCACATATGGCTCAATAAGTTAATTACTGAAATAGATGAGTTGCATAATCTATCAAGCTGCCAAGAGAAAACATTCCTTCCTAAGAACAATAGGTAAGAGTGTTCCCAACAGGATTTTGGAGAGATGCAGAGCTATTTGGGAGCCACAGTGTATTCAATTATTTGCAAAATTCTTGTGCCTAATACATAAGCTCCTTTTCAGTAGTTTTGAAGATGGAAATTCTTTGTAGAAGCAAAAATATTTAATTCTGTTGTGCTGCAGTCTATAAAATATTTACAATGTTATTCTACATAAACACATTGCTTACATCCAGTTGCATTTATCTCTGATGCACTTTAAATAAGATTTGGACTCTTGACAATGTCATCCAAGCCAACAGTTAGGAGAAGCACAGAATCATTGCCACTCACAAAGCCCTAAAATGTCAAGCCATCCATCCTGCTATCTTTGGGTGAGCAGGAACCCCAAATATCCCAATCAACAAGGCATGTCTCCTTAAACTGAAAACCCCAGGAAGGAAGAATGGTCAATCTTTCCTAATTTTCACATAACCCCCCCCTCTAAATCAGAAAGTTCTGAGTGACCCACTGTGTTCCCGCTGTATTTTGTGTGTTGGTTAGAATGCAGTGTTTAAAGAAAAAAATCCCAAAGTCGCTGACAATGAACTCCAAGTTAGAAATGTACCTGAGTGGAGTAGCAGCAGCTGAAGGCTGTCTGGTGTTAAGAGAAATCAAGGAAGGTGTGAGTCAGGGTCTGTTTGCTACCTGGCTCTACCACTGCTGATGAGCAAAGGGCATATCAGTCCTTCTTGCCACGTGTCCTTATGGTTTTAGGATAATGAGTGCTTGCTTCCTCCACCTCCGGGAGTTTATATGAGGTTAAACACTTATGCCTAACAAAGATCTTCGGAAAGCATAAAATATGATACAAAGATGAAGATTTCAAACATTTCATTGTCACGTGCTGAATGACAAATGACAAAAGGGATCTACCTTCTTTGATTGTAAATTATCACTGAAAACTGGATGCAATTTGGCTCTGACATTTCTTCTGAGGCTCAAAGTCATTGGTGTGGCATGGACACGGCTTGGCTGTTCAAGCGTGGATTGCCCACTGCTTGGGGCTTTCGCAGTTCCTTCTGTGGTCTTGCCTCTCCCTCCTGCCTGAGTCTGTCATCTCACTGCTCATTAGCAACTCCACTTGAGCATGCCTCCACCAGACTGACCTGTCCATCGTCTCCTGAAAGGTCCTTGGGCTGCCATGGTGGCATCTTTGCTCTCCCCTCCCCTCCCTCATCAACAGCATGATTCTCTTCCCCTTAGCAGAGCTTTGGAAGATCACCACGTCTGCAAAGCTGCCCCAGCAGCCCACTCAGTGTGCACCACCTGTCCCTTGTCCCAAGTGCTTACTCGGTCACATGAGGTCACCTGAATTTGTACCACTCACTTCCTGCCTTTTACATTCAGAAAAGTCTTGTCTCCTCAACAAAGAAGATTATAAATTTATTGAGGGTATAGGCAGTGCTTCTTTTCTTGCCTTATCAATAGCAAAAAGACATGTGCCTTGTAAATATTGCAAAGAGTAAGTTGATATGACAAAAGGTCGGAAAATGCAAGATATTGAGAATAGTCCCCTCACCCTTCTCCCTCTCTCATAAGATGTGAAAAAAAAGAAGAAACAAGATTGGTTTGGAAACTATGAATTGAAGTCTACTTAACTTTTCTATGAAATCCCTCTCTTTAATTATGTTAGGTAAATAAGCACTGTATTTATTTGTGAACTAATGTATCACGTAAGTAAACTGTATGTCATATAATCAGGCAAAGAGGTAAGACTGGCATTTTAGAAGGTTTCATTAGTCTGAAGCAAGAGCAATAGTATTATGCTCCTAAATGATTAGGATTTTAAAAAATGATAAATGACTCACTAAAACACACACATGCACGTGCGCGCGCGCACACACACACACACACACACACACACACACACACACACACACTCACTGTAACCACTCTGGAAACCATTAAAATTGCCTCTATGCTTTGCCTACTAACCTGCTAGCAAAAGCTACCTGTTAGTGAGGTCAAGTCCCTGGAAATGTAGTGCTTTAATATTTTTGAGTATTTGTCACATGACAGTGTCACCTTGGTGATGACTGATGTTATAAACAGAAAAGCAATGGTTTAGGCCACTGCGCTGGGTGTCTGAGAATGACCAGAGTGATGAATTATGGTGCTTAAGAGCTATATTTAAGGGTCTGTGTTTTTATTAATGTTCTCATCCAGGGATGCATATCTCAGTTGTGCATGAGAGATAATGGCATGCATGCGATATATGTGTATGCATATGATGGTTCTATCTTCTTATATTTTCTTTTCAAAAATTTGTTTTGGTTAGTTATGTTGGGAAGAATTTGTGAGGTTTAAAAAGTACAACTCAAAAATTAAATAAATTTTAGAGGGAAATAAGGGCAGATATACACATATACATGCAGAGAAATAAACACCATGGTGTCCTATTTGGTTGCTGAATGTAGGCTTCAGATGTGGCTCTATGTTTACCGGAGGGCAACCAGGCAAGTGCAATTGGCTTCAAGAATCATGAGATGAAAACAGCTAATTCTTCAAAGGTACCTTTGCTTTCTCTGCCACTGAGAATGTCTTCCAGGGATCTCCATAAAAGAAGTCATTGTGTGACATGGTGAATGATGTTTTCCATGAAGCCCTGACGACAGTTACATCATGAGTGAAAAGGGCTTTTATTCTTTGGATGTTCCTCATTGCAGGCTAAAAACATAAAAACAATTCTATGAGGCATCCAAACTGTGCTCCCCTTGCATGAGCTCACTCATGGCCTGGAGTGACCCAGGGGTAGCTTCTCAAAAGCAGCATTGTCTGATACAGTTTTCTAGGATGTGGAGGTGTCCTGTTTGCACTGTCTGGAATGGTCAATACTAGTTGCACAGGGCTGTCACACACTTGCTGTGAGGCCAGGGCCTGAGGAGCACAAGCCCAACTCTTGCTGTGATCCATTTAAATGTAAACAGCCTTACGTGGCTAATGGCTATCGTGTTGGACGGTGTAAGTTATGTCTTTCCAAAAATCTTTTATGAGTAGCATTTCTTGTGATGGAGATTTGGTAAGTTACTGGGCTGAATACTTAAAGCAGGCTCCAATTTTACTTCTGAAGACATTTCTGAGTCTGCTACAATATGGAGAAAATCAGGCAATAGAGGTCTTTTAGGCAGATGAACTCTTACTAAAAAATCATTTTGAGATGTAAACACTCCTAGCATGTGTATTTTTGGTTAGAAATTGTCTCAGTCCATTTCCTGTTGCTATAACAGATTACCATATATTTGGTAATTCATACAAAAAAAGTTTATTTGGCTCAAGGTACTACAGCTGAGAAATCCAGGAGCTGGGCACTGGCAACTGGTGAGGGCCTTCATACTGCATCATATAATATGGACGAAGGGCAAGGAAGCAAGCAACCCAGAAAGAGAAATATCAGCCAAACTGGAGAATTGAACCCCGGGTCTTACACATGCAAAGCCCTCACTCTACCACTGAGCTACATCTCCACCTCCCAATTCATCTTTTTATCAGGAACCTACTCCTGCAATAACTAATCTACTCACTACATAGTGACATTAACTTATTCACAAGAGCAGAGCCCTCATGACCTATCTATCCATCTCTTAGTACTGTACCATGGCAGTTATCTTCGACATGAGGTTTTTTTTGGGGGGGGGCATTCAAACTATGTAAAAATATGATCTATGTTCAGCTCTATTTTATACTTATGACCATGTACATCACTTTAACAACTATTTTCACAATTTTTTACCTAATACTATCAACTTCTTTTTCTGCTTAACACTTGAGATGCTAAATTGTTTTTTTGGAGAAACACACAAATGAATCCTGGTTTTTTTTTTTTGTTTTGTTTTGTTTTGCTTTTTCCTTTTTATCTCAACTGGGTCTTTGATGCTTTCTTGTGATCATTCCATATCTTCCCTTTTCATTTCTACATCTCATGTCTGGTAGAGTGGGGGCCTTTTCCAAAATAACACAGTTTGCTTATTACTATGAGAATTGATTGATATTAGCTAGGGAGAAGCTACCTTTTCTTGCAAGGACCTTTACTGAGGGCCCTACCATTCGTTGAGCTACTACTAGATGTATAAACGTGAGTCCCTGTAGGCTTAGCACAAGAGATGGAAATTTCTCTCCACTCTACCCCTGGGAAGAAAAGGATGACTCTGGGATCCTGAGAGGGAGGCAATGGATTAGAAAGTGGGTGGACAAGAGAGAAAAGACTTCTGGGCTTCCATCTGGGGTGGAGTCAGAGTGCACTGGAGGTCATCTCATGGACAAAAGTTGAACAGATTTTCCAGCCTTTGGATTCTGACACTGAGTAAGACTGAGTCTGCAGTAAAGGAGCAGGAATCTTCCAGTTGGGGTGGGGACAGCATCAAGGTTCTGTAGGCTTTCCCAATCCATCCTCTCTTCTGTGCTTCTTAGGGACTAGCTTCCACCTTCTATGGTGCCTGTTCATGTGATTGGCAATAGTTAACATCTACTTCTCTGAGAAACTGGAAACCTTTAGGGTCCTCTCCATCAGTTTCCTGAATTTACTTTTCCATTACAGATGCAGTCGTACACTTCTTCCATCCTTCCTTTCCCTTCTATCACAAGGAAATGGTCCCAGACTCTTCTTTAAGATTATTCTAGTTGTACCCTGGATCCCTCTACTCCTTATTCCCAGAGATCTTTCTATATTAATTATCTCATTTATTTTCTCTGTTTTGTTTGAACTTGATCTTTCTCATATTTTCTTCACTTACCGTCTTTAGCAATTTAAACATACTCAAATTGTTCCCACATTTTTTTAAAAAAAAAGAAAAAAAAAAGAAAAAGAAAAAAGCCCTCCATCCAATGGACTCCTTAACTATTATCTTCCCTTCTCTTTCCTGCCCTGTAGTTCCAAGTTTCTTTAAAGAATGGCAACTTGCCCTAACATCACTTGCTTACTCCATGAATTCTGCAATCTGGCATCTGTTCCTACTACTTCATTGAAAGTGCCGTTTCCATGCAAGATAACGAAGGACCAGTTGGTAACTACATCTCACTACATTTCTTATCTTAACTGATTTTCTGAAGTGCTTTCTCCTCTTTCTGCATGTCTCTCTGGGATGCCAAAGCCAGAGACCTGGGAGCCATTTTTTACTCTATCACCCAGTATTCTACACACTTGTCAATCATCTCCCTAGCATCCGTCTTCTCTTGTTCTCCTTTCCTCCTCTTGTCTTGATACTAGGGATGGAATCCAGGGGTGCTCTTCCACTGCGTTACACCTTGAGTCTTTTTTACTTTTTATTTTGAGATAAGGTCTTACTAAATTGCTCAGGGCCTTGCTCAACTGATAAGGGTGGCCTCAAACTTGTGATCCTCCTGCTTTAAGCCTCCCGAGTCATTGGGATGACAGGCATGTGCCACCATGTCTGGCTTCTTTTATCCTTTTCAACAGTACTCTGAAATTTTTGATCGGAAGTTGCTGGAAGACATTTTGGGGGCACACACAACAGGGGCCTGCTTGAGAGTAGAGTCTGCCCTGAGGATTAGAAGAATGGAGAAACAGAGAAGGATAAAAATTTAACTGGATCAAACCTTCCTGAAGCTTCAGACCTGTTGAAAAGTGCTCAATTTTCTTAGCCAGGAAATATCTTTTTTTTTTTTTCCTGTCTAAATCATTTTGGGTCACATATTTCACAAGAAAGAGTTCTGACACAATCTCCACATCAAAATGATTTCTCCAAATATCATCTATACTGTGCACGTCTGTTTAAACGTTTTAATGAGAAGTTCTTTAATGAGGTCTAGTGAGCGAGCTGCACTCTAACTTAGCCACCAGGAAAGTTATTGAACCGTATACCATTTCCACGGTAAGCAATCTTCATGGCTGATTGACTCAGTGGCTCAATTACGTCCCCAGATTCCAGATTCTTTTATCCTCCTCTTCTGCTATGACATCGTCAATGCTGGCTTCATCATTGGGGCTGTTAACAGGACGGTTCTAGCCATGACTCATTCAGACATGACATCTAGAGAATGAACAGAAAGCAGTCTTTCTATGGGTTCCTCTTATCACGGAGGAAACCTCTTTCTGAGGACCTCCAGCAGACTCCCCCTCACACCTCCTGGGCTAGACTTCTGCCACAGGCCAATTCCTAAAGAAGACACCTGGAGCAGTGGGGATGTCTTCTGGTGTGTGGTTTTGTGGAAGGGAGTTCTGCTGGGGAGACCGGGAAGTTCAGGAGGAAGCCAAGAGGGCCTCCGCAGTCACTCACAAGGGGCTTCTCCGCTGGCTCCTGCCAACTTCTCTGGTCTCTTCTTTTGGCCTTCATCTCCTGGCCTTGACTCTCCAGCTCTATTCAGTTCTGGGTTTTTGAGCATGCTCAGCACTCACCTGCACATTAGAGCCTTAGAGTCTGCTGCTGCCTTTATTCTGTAAGGCACTCCCACTTCCATACCTTCTACTTTATATTGCTTATTATTTTGTTACTTCTCCTGAGAATTCTTCCCTTGCTCCCAAGGCTTGGTTAGGGGCCAATTTTCCTAATACACTTTTAACCTGTTCCGTTAATGTGTTTGTCTATTACATTGTAAATTGCCTCTTAACTTCTGTACAACTAGAATTCAGGGATTCTTTCTTGGTCTCTGATGTATTGTACCATGATTGAGTTATCATAGGTGCACAATAATTGCTTTTTGTAAATTTCTGAATGCCATCTCCCTTCAAGCCCTGAGCCTGCCCAAATGGTTCTAGTATGGCAGAATATCCTTCCAGTCCTTCATACTGATCTACTCTTCCTTTCAAGAACAACTCAGAGCAGTTTTTTAAAGAAACCTTTGCAGGTTAAGTCCTTGAAAATTATGGAGGTTTCTAAACTTCTTCTGTAAGCTCAATCTAATTAAATATTGACTTTTTAATGAGGTATTTTCTGATAAAACCAGACACCTATGTAACCATCACAATCAAGATGTAGGACCCTACAAGTCCTTTTATGCCCCTGTGCAGTCAATCCCCTCATCCCTGGAACCAGGGATGAAACGACAGACCAGTGTTTGCTTGTTCTAGAATTTCATATGAATGGAATCACACAGTCTATGTTCTATTGTGACATATCTATTTAAATTGACCATTTTTAATTTGTTTTTTGTCTCCTTATTCTTGAATTATAAGGGTGATATCAATACTTCACTGCCTTGATTATTGTAGCTTTAAAGAAAGACTTAAAATGAGGTAATATAAATCCTACATCTAAGTTTTTATGACTTCTTTTAGCTTTTCTAAGTTCTTTGTATTTTCATATATATGTTTTAGAATCAGCATGATAACTTTTTAAACTTTTTTAGTTGTAGATGGGCACAATATCTTAATTTTTATTTATTTATTTTTATGTGGTGCTGAGAATCAAACCCAGGGCCTCACACATGCCAGGCAAGTGCTCTACCACTGAGCCACAATGTCAGCCCCCTCCTAATATTTTGATTGTGGTTAAGTTGAATATTTGTTAGTTGGGGAGAACTGATATCACAACAATCTCTTCCAATCCATGATCATAGTATATCTTTCAATTTAATTAGATTTTCTTTCATTTCTCTCTCTCATATATATATATATATATATATTAATCAAATATATATATATATATATATATATATATATATATATATATATATATATATATTTGGGGTGGGTACTGGGGCTGAACTCGGGGGCACTTGACCACTGAGCCATATCCCAAGCCCCATTTTGTATTTTATTTAGAGACAGGGTCTCATTGAGTTGCTTAGTGCTTCGCCATTGCTGAGGCTGGCTTTGAACTAATGATTCTTCTGTCTCAGCCACCTGAGCCACAGTCTCAGCAATATTTTACAATTTTCCATGTACCAGTTTGCATGTAATATATTTTCTTACATTAATCTAAGTTTCAAGTTTTTTGATGTTATTGTAAATGGTAGAGATGCTACTGTTTTTTTATATATTCACCTTGTATCTTTTAGTCTTGTTAAATTCACTTATTACTCATATAGCATTCTTGTAGATTCCTTAGGATTTTCTATGTACACAATCATGCTTGTCTGTGATAAGGACACTTTTCCTTCTTCCTTTCCAATCCACATGCCTTTTATTTCTTTACTGCATTGGTGAGGACCTTTGATGCAGTGTTGAATAGAGGCAACGGGAGTACATCCTGATCCTAGGAGGAAACATTTAGCCTTTTTACTATTAAGTATAATGTTTGCTGTACATTATTTGTGTAGATGTCATTCATCAGGTTGAGGAAGTTCCTTCTATTTCTAGTGTGATGAATGTTTTGTTTTAATCATGAATGCATGTTGAATTTTCTCAAAGAGCTTTTCTGAATCTCCTGAGAATTTCCTGTGATTCTTTCAATTCAGTGAATTGCACTAATTTTTAAATATTAAATAACTTGGCCTCATAGAGTTTTATCCTACCCATGTGTGGTTTATTATTCAGTAACAGACTCAATGGGAGAACTTTGTGGATTTCTTTTGCTTTTTCTCTGTGTGGGCCCTTCCTCTCTAGCACTTTGCCTACGACTTTCAGCTGCCTCAGCCTCACCAGACTCTAACCCCTGGCTCATGAAACTGTCAGACTCTGCTTGGGTTCCACTTCTGGAAAGTACCTCTAGGCAGAAAGCCAGGTCAATCACACACATCTCATTTGTTTCCCACTTCTAAAAGATCAGCATTCTGACTTGCCTACCTGCGTGTTGTCCAGTGTTGCCATGTATATTTGTATACAAATATATATATATATACATTTATATTATGTATGTGGGTGTATATATATGCACATATATATGTGAATATACATATGTAATTTTTTTTGCACTGGGGATTGTACCTGGAAGTGCTTAATCACAGAGCCACATCCCCAGCTCTTTTTTTTTTTTTTTTTTTAATTTTTGAGACAGAGTCTCACTAAGTTGCTTAGGTCCTTGCTAAGTCGCTGAGACTAGATTGGAACTTGTGCTCTTTCTGCCTCAGCCACCTGAATCACTGGAATTACCGTTGTGTGCCACCACCCCAAGCTACATGAAAAAGATTCCTGATGGTAAGGCTATTTATTCTTTTCTCTGATTGTTAAATATCTAGAAATTGTTATTTTTTTTCTTTGTAAATATTGGTGAATGTCAAAGATCCTTCTAATGGAGTAGTTCCTGACTTGTTTGGTCATCTTCTCCTTCTCCCCCTTCTTCTTTTTTGGAAGCTGGTATTTCATTGAACATAAACTTTGTGCCAGGCACCGACCAAAATTTGATTTGCATTTTATTCTCACAATAGCCTGTGATATAGATACTACATCTTACATATGTAAAGTTCCATCTCCTTATTGGTAAATAAGGGGATGAGAATGTAAAGTGACGAAGGGATTTATCCAAGATCAGAGAGATTGAATTAGAATCTATCTCTAATTTAAAAATTCAGGTTTTTAACTGTTCTAGTGTAATCTCTCTGAGTTTTTGATAAAAATTACTTAAGGATCTTGTCCTGAGAAATAAGATTATAGATATGCACTATTTCAGAGGGTTCACAGGCCCCTGGGGATCTTCCACAGATGAATCAAATCACAAGTGTCAACAAGAGTACCCCAGTGATATTCATTGTTATCTTCAATCCTTGGTGACTCTTCTTAACTCCTCCTTATTGTATATTACTTCTTACAGTTACACTTCGGACTTTGTAAGATCACCATTCCTCTGCTTGTAACACTGCAAAATCTGAGGTGAGCCCTCAGGGACAGATCCTGTCTGGTAAGACCACATCTTCTCATGCCACCTCTTGCCTTTCTACTACACAACACTTAAAAAAAGACAATCCCAATATTTCATATCTGTTTATATAGAAAGTATGTTGACACCCAATTTAAGTCTTCATACATGTACTTTGAATAATGATGTCCATCACATTCCACTGCCCTTGCTAATCCCCTGCTCCCATGTGTAATATGAATGGTAATGCAAAACAAACAAACAAAAACAAAGTACATGTATAAAGGCATGAATTGGTGTGAATATACTCTATATACAAAGATATGAAAAATTCTACTCTATATGTAATAAGAACTGCAATGCATTCCACTGATGTGTATTTAAAAAATAAAATCAACAAAACTATAAATAAATAAATAAAATGATCATAAAAAATAAAAAATAAACAATCCCAAGAAGGATGCTATATTTAGAACTAGTTACACATTTTCCACAAAAGATCATCAGCATCAGTTCTACCATGACCCTCATCCAAGTTTCTCTGAAACACCCAGGGTCTGATTGCTTAAAAGCATGGTTCCTTAGCAAGAGTGAGTCCTTGATCCTGCTGGGCTGCATTCCTAATCTCTTTGCTTTGCTGTTCTCCTATTGGTTATTTCACAGTTTTCATCTCCAATTTCCACGACTTCTTTACCCACCCTCAGTTTTAACTGATGATCTCTCTTGAGAAAATTTCTTCTGATGGCATAAGTGATGTCCACCAATCAGATACATCTATTCAGCTACCTGCGTCTGACCCTGTGTTTTCTCTGCCCTTTCCTCTCCTGTAGAATAACTGTCCTTATCCAAGGCCAATCCAAATTTTGGGGTCTCAGATCTCATTCTCCTTTTGCCTTCTCAAGAATGTCCCAATCATTTTCCTCTTTCTACTGCACCAAAATTTTTTCCTTTCTATCCTCTCCATTAGCATAAAAATATATTGTGGCTGGGGATGTGGCTTAAGCGGTAACGCGTTTGCCTGGCATACACAGGGCGCTGGGTTCGATCCTCAGTACCACATAAAAATAAAGATGTTGTGTCCCCTGAAAACTGAAAAATAATATTAAAAAATTCTCTCTCTCTTCTCTATCTTTAAATATGTGTGTGTGTGTGTGTGTGTGTGTGTATTGTCAGAGCTCTCATCCTAAAGAAGTCTTTCACCCTTCATCTTCCTTCAGCCTAAAACTCTAGTCATCTGCTCCCCTTGACACCCAAAACTTCAAGAGTTGTTTTTACCCAATATCATCAGTTCTCCCTCAATTTCTTTTCAACTCCATTTTTCCTGGTCTGATAGTCAATGCTCAGTTTCTCATTTTTCTTATCATACTGGCTGTAGGCAGCAAAGTTGATCTTGCCCTCTTGACACAGTTTTCATTTGTTTTTACAGCCGCAGCACTGGTTTGTTTACACCAGTCACACCTTCTCCAGTCCTTCTTTTCTTGACCTCTTAGCATTACAGCATCTAGAGCACAATATTTGCACATTTCCTCTTCTCTCTCTACCCTTATGTTCAAGTGCTCTCATCCAGTATTCTGGCTTTAATTAACATCTATCCCAGCGGATCTCACCTGAGGGTGACTTTGGCAGTGGCTGGAGATATTTTTGGTTGTTGCAACTGAGGACAGGTGCTACCAGCATCTAGTGGGTAGAATTCAGGGATGCTGATGAACATCCTAAAATCCTCAGGATAGCCCTCCACAGCAATAAGAACAAAAAAGGATCTGGCCCAAATGTCAACAGTGTTAAGGATGACAAATCTTGATTTTACTCAGACTTTTTCTCTGAACTCTAGAGAATTTCATGTTCAATATCCTTATTTGATATTAAATAGATCTCTCAAATTTAACAGGTTCCAAAATGAAGTTTTGATTTCCCTGCCTCAGTTCAGGTTCCCTGGAAAACAAAACCTGAAACAGTACTCAGGAGCTAATGCTTTAGTGAGAGGTATGAACTCAAAGCAGTAAGAATAAAGGAAAAGGGAAAGCAAGACAGAGGAGAATAAGATGCAAATACAAGGTGACAAGTCATGAAGCAGGTCACTGCTTCAGGAGCTTACAGAGACACAGCCTGTCACTAGGTCATGTGCTTGGTTGATTAGCCATGAAAGGGGAAAAGTAGAGGGGATTTGCCTACTGGCTCCATCCTACCTTGTATTGCCCACTGGGTGAGCTGCTACTGGTCCGCTGAGCTAATACTATACCTTTAGGTGGCTGTGTTGCTCACCTGGGTCTTTTCACAGACTTGAGGAATTCAGATTCCACTTGCTGCAGTGTAGTCAACCCAGGAGGCAGAACTCAGCTGCCCACAGAGTTGGCTTTTCAGCACCTGTGGAAGGGCAAGCAGATATAGGGCAGGAAGAAAGGTGAGGTGGAGAGTCTGGGGGAGAGACTTAAATTGCCCAGTGCAGTGATAACCAAGACACACAAGCTCCGAGACTTCATGCAGTCCACATTCAGGCAGGAGAGGTGGTCCGATACACACCTGCAGTACATGACACCACCATCCATCTGGTCTAAGTCTACAAGCCTAAGAGACATTCTTGCATTTTCATGTTAACATTTCTTCTCTTTCTCTCTTCATTTCTGCCATCTCTGTTAGTAACTGTCGTCCTATCCTAACCACTCTTTGCAAGCTCACCACTATCTTCCTAGACTAAGTTGTCATTGCTTATGCCACTTAACAGCCTTCAACCATGTGTCTTGCTCTTTGTAGCCACAGTAATCTTTAAAATATCCAAGCCATGTTACCACAGTGATGCAAGCCCTTCAACATCTTCTCACTGCACTCAGAATAAAGAGAAATATTCTGAGGCCTGCCTATCTATCGCCTGTCTACCCTTCTGACTTGCCCTCTATTGGTTTCTTCTTTCTCTCCATACTGGCCTTATTTTATTTTCCCAATATATTAAACTTGTCCTTGCCTTACTCTTACATCTTTAGGTTTGATCTTGCTGCTCCTCACTCTCATTTTTTGCTGATTAATTTTTAATTGGTATGCTAGACATAAAAGTGGAAAACATGTGTTTTCACACATGATGTGTTCATACATGATGATGTGTTCATACATGATGTGTTCATACATGATGATGTGTTCATACGTAAACATGATGTTCCTCTCCTTTCCTATCCCTTCTCCCTCCCTTTCATTCCCCTTCCTCTCCTCCACTGTTTTCCCTTCTATTTTCGTGAGATCTCTCCCTGCTCTTTTAAAAAATTTCCTTATTACTCTGTAGCTTCCACATATAAGAGAAAATATTTAACCCTTGACATTCTGTGTCTGGCTTATTTCACTCAGTATGATGTTTTCTAGTCCCATCTAGTTACACAAATGAAATAATTTTATTTTTCTTTATGGTTGAGTAAAACTCTATCGTGTGTATGTGTGTGTGTGTGTGTGTGTGTGTGTGTAACATTTTCTTCATGCAATCTTCTATTAAGGGACACCTAGGCTGATTCTATAACCTGGTTATTGTGAATTGTGCTGCTATAAACATTGGTAGGCACAGATCATTATAGTATGCTGATTTTGTTTTGGATAAATACCAAGAAATAGGATAGCTAGGTGATATGGTAGATCCATTCTTAGTCTTGATAAATCTCTATACTGCTTTCCAGACTGGTTGTACATTAGTACAACCCATCAGTCCCATCAACAATGTATGAGTGTACCCTGTACCCCACATTCTCATCCCCTACCTCCTGGTGGTGCTCAATATTGAACTCATGGTCTCATGCAGGGTAGGCAGACAATTTACCACTGAGCTACAGCTCTTCCCTGTCTCTCTTCTTGAAGTCTTCTGTTCAAGTGATACCTTTGTATGGAGGCCCTTCCTATCTGTAAATTTGTATTTGTCATTCTCCCCTTTTCTTGATTTTCCTTACCTGAAGCTATTATGCATGGAGTATTTGTTTATTGCCCACATCTCTCACTGGAATGTGAGCTCCATGAGGTCTGAGACCTTGTATCTTAGTTATTCCTGGTCTCTGGTGTCAGAACAATGCCTGCCATATAGCTGGGGCTGAAGAAATATGGGCCGAATGAATATCTTCAGACCGCTTATTGAGAGAGGGCTTGCATCACAAATGCTGAGTTCCTAACAACTTTAATCCCTTTGAGTGTCCAAGGGGAATAACACCCCAGAGATCTCGAAGACCCCTTGAGCCTATCATTCCCTGCCATAAAATCCTGAATTTAGAAACCTGGAATCCCACGCAGTCTGCAAATCTCCTTAGCAAAGCAGTCTCCAAATGTTGAACCAGAGTAAGTGCATTCACATCAAGCTGCGGGAGATTTAGAGGCATTCAAAGGAGAGCAGGGTGCTACTCAGGAAGAAGGAGAAACAAGAGCAGAGATAGAGAAACAGAATAGGGAATAGTCACAAAATGTTTATTATGTCTATTAGGGTTTTGTCCTTTAGGATTCTAAGTAGCAGGAACAACAACAAACCACCAACAAAACAACAACAAATCAAGAGACTTGACCATACTGTTCAGTGCAGTCTCAACGTTCAGTGCAGTCTCAACGTTCATTTCTGCCTGTTTTCTCTGTTTTGGGGGAGATTGTTTGGTGTGTGTGTGTGTGTGTGTGTGTGTGTGTGTGTGTGTATGTGTGTTTTTTTTTTTTAAAGCAGCAGTGCAGACAGGGATCAGTGAAGTTACCGCGTGAGATTGAGGAATATGTGTGTGGAAGGTGCGAAAAGGGTCAAGTTTAATGTCGGAAGGAGGAGTACTCTATAAGACGACTCATTGTTCATAGAAGAAAAGCTGGGGTACAAAATCTGAGAGAGGGAACAAACCCTTTTATTTTTCTGAAAGGAATGCTGGAGTCTGAAACTGGAGGAGGGATTTAACTAGTTCCATACCCGAGATTCTTGTGCTGCCTGGGTAACCCCTTAGAGGCCCCTGCTTTCCACTAGCCACGAGAGTGTGGGGAGGATGCAATCATTGGCTTTGATTAAAGAGGTGGGTGGTGTGGGCGGTAGGCAGCGTGAACAGTGGTGGTGTGAAGGGGTGTTCCCAAGGCCGCGCGAAGAACCAATCAACAGTGACTCTGGCTCTTTGCTGGCTCCTTAGAGAATCCGCAGCAGCTGAAGTAAGAGCTACTGACTGCCTCCTCCCGTGCTGCAGGCGCCGGGGCGCCGCGCCTCTGGGGGCGCAGCTCCGGCCGCACTCCCAGGACGCCGCGCACGCCCCCGATTCGCGCAGCCTAGCGCCTCTGTGGGGACCCTTTCCCTAATAAGTTGCAAGCCTTGAAAGTGAATCTGTGGAAGTCAGAAGGCCGGGGAAAGAGGCTGCGGGAGGCGGGACGGAGGGTGGGAGGTGAGTAGGCGACTTGCTTCTCAGATTCGTCCCAATTAGCAGCAAGTTGGCAGACAACCCCACAAACCCACGAAGCCTTCGGTCCTCCACAAGTCACATTCTCTATATTTCAAAATAATCTGATTGTAAGGAAACTTCAACTCCCATGGTAGGTTACAGAGGGACCGACTCAGCACCACTATCTTCCAGTTACACTACACAGAAGAAACCCAGTGATCCTCAACTGCAGAGCTCTACCTACATCTCTGAATTCGGCCGGCGGGGAGAAGCGAGTGGGCCCAGCGGAGAGCCCCCTGGAGGAGGGGCGGGATGGCGTATAGAGCAGTAGGATGGAAGTGGATTATTGTGGGACTGCACAAACGCAAACCCAGAAGAGGAGTTTTGCCAGGAACACCACCTCCTGCATTGCGTCGGACCTGACCATTTCCAATGTGAAATTCCCGGGGAGGGTCGCGCGCGGCTGGGGGCCCTGCGTGGGTGGGGCCGTGGGCCACCAGGGAAGTAAGAGTCGGTGGTGGGTTTTTCTGGTAGGTGAGGGAAGAGCTGTGCTGGCAAGGGTGGGAACTGAATGACAACCCCCTCTCTGCCAAACCACCCCCTCATATTTTCCATCTACCTCCTCGCTCCTGCCCTCCCCCGCCCTCCCCAACCCACGCCCGGGTGGGCCAATCGCTGCTCCGCATTCCAGGCGCTTTCTCAGGTTTCTGCTGATCTTGCAGCGCCCAGAAATGGACCGAGCGGACCCGCCGCCGCACGCACCCTGCCCCATTCGGAGCTCCTAAAGGCTCCTGGCGCGTCGTGCAGCCCCGGAGAGGTCCGCACTGGGGTGCGGAGAGCAGAGGGGACCGGAAAGCCATGTAGATCCAGGCTTTTGCTCGCCCGCCTCCTTCGGGATCGAATCAAGGGCTCCCATAGTGTTAGGAGGGGGCGAGTGCTGTTTATCGTCATTTGCTTCGGAGATTCAAGAGAGGGTGGCAGTTTTGCTTTCCAGCCCCGCATTCTCCGGAATCCCTGCACGGGAGGCAGGACAGTATCTCCAGGTTGCTGGCATTGGGTGAGAATGGGGATAGGGGATGGACATTTCCGCGGTAGCTGCTCAGTAAAGCGATTGTCCAACTGAGAGGGACACTGGACCAGCGGACCCACCAAGGGGGCGAGTTGCCCTGCACCTCTCAGATGCTGCTGCGGCTACCGCCACTGCTCCCGCCCCGGTACTGCAAAGGCGACCTGCCGCATTCCGACTCGGGCTCTCCGCCGGCTCAGCACCGCCCCTGCGCCAAGCCGGCCGGCCAGGTAGGGAGCTCCCCAATTCCGGGCTGCAGAGGAGGGGGTTGGGGTGACCGGGCGGGGGAGGGCGAGGATACGAGGATGCTGCCGGGGACTCTGAACTCCCCCAGCGTCTCTCACAGCTTTCCCGATCTTCAGTTTAACGAAGTTGTAAACAGATCGGCTGTTGGGCATTTGGGAAAGTGGGGTGGAAGAGCCCCAAACTTGGATTTCTGGGTGTCTGCGTGTGTGTCTGTCTGTATGTATGTGGTTACCTCAGTAAAAGTCCAGTGTTTTCTATAAAAGCTAGAAGTCTGTGCTCTTTGGTGTCTGTAGGTCCGTCCCATCTGAATGCTTCTGATTTTCTACCCCCGTATCACTTTCTATTTCTCTGCAGCGTCCATCGATCGCCCTGGTGGGAGCTTAGAAGGCGGCAGGCGAAGAGGGGTAGGAGGGGGTAGAGCCAAGGAGCAGCAGAGGGGGTGGAAGGCGTGGGGATCTGCTGAGCTGGCACTGCACCGGGTCCTAGGAGGGCTCACGGAGGGGAGGGGAGGCCAGGGCGAATCCCCGAAGCGATGGCCCGGTCTGCTAGAACGGCACTGCGTTAAGGCACCTTGGATCAGGAAGAAATACTAAAATCACCCGCCCCCCACCCCCGCTCACCCCAAGCAAAACCAGAGCACAATCCCCAAACCCAATCCTTGCAAAAAGAAAAAAAAGAAAGAAAGAAAAAAAAAAGCACTCGGGCCCGCAGGAAAGGGAGATTCCAAATTGAGTACAAGGCAGGGTGGAGGGGAAGGTAATAGCAAGTGAAGTTGCGGATCTCCGGACCTGCTTGCTTCGAAGCCCCTCCCCCTGAGCGTGGGGGAGACGCACTCTCCGGTGGGGGGGGCGCTTGGGTCCCCCCCACCCCTCTTCCCTCGCTCTTTCTCATCCCGGGCTCTCTGCTGGCCTCGCATCTCTGCGCCGGGCTTCCACCATGACGGTGTTGTCGGGGGACAACGTGGACGAAGCTTCGGCCGCCCCGGGCCACCCCCAGGAGGGCAGCTATCCCCGGCAAGCCGAGCACGATGACCACGAGTGCTGTGAACGCGTGGTGATCAACATCTCCGGGCTGCGCTTCGAGACGCAGCTCAAGACCTTGGCGCAGTTTCCTAACACGCTGCTGGGCAACCCGAAGAAACGCATGCGCTACTTCGACCCCCTGAGAAACGAGTACTTCTTTGACCGCAACCGACCCAGCTTTGATGCCATCCTGTACTACTACCAGTCGGGGGGCCGCCTGCGGAGGCCAGTCAACGTGCCCCTGGACATGTTCTCTGAGGAGATCAAATTTTACGAGTTGGGCGAGGAGGCTATGGAGAAGTTCCGAGAGGACGAGGGCTTCATCAAGGAAGAGGAGCGCCCCCTGCCCGAGAAGGAATATCAGCGCCAGGTGTGGCTGCTCTTTGAGTATCCCGAGAGCTCGGGGCCAGCCCGGGTCATCGCTATAGTCTCGGTCATGGTCATCCTCATCTCCATTGTCATCTTTTGCCTGGAGACTCTCCCCGAGCTGAAGGACGAAAAAGACTTCACGGGCACCATCCACCGCATCGACAACACCACGGTTACCTACAATTCCAACATCTTCACAGACCCCTTCTTCATCGTGGAAACCCTGTGCATTATCTGGTTCTCCTTTGAGCTGGTGGTGCGCTTCTTCGCCTGCCCCAGCAAGACAGACTTCTTTAAAAACATCATGAACTTCATCGACATTGTGGCCATCATCCCTTATTTCATCACCCTAGGTACCGAGATAGCTGAGCAGGAGGGAAATCAGAAGGGTGAGCAGGCCACTTCGCTGGCCATCCTCAGGGTCATCCGGTTGGTAAGGGTTTTTAGAATCTTCAAACTCTCCCGTCACTCTAAGGGCCTCCAAATCCTGGGCCAGACCCTCAAAGCTAGTATGAGAGAGCTAGGGCTGCTCATCTTTTTCCTCTTTATTGGGGTCATATTGTTTTCTAGTGCAGTGTACTTTGCCGAGGCGGAAGAAGCTGAGTCTCACTTCTCCAGTATCCCCGATGCTTTCTGGTGGGCGGTGGTGTCCATGACCACTGTAGGATACGGTGACATGTACCCTGTGACAATTGGAGGCAAGATCGTGGGCTCCTTGTGTGCCATCGCTGGTGTGCTGACAATTGCCCTGCCCGTACCTGTCATTGTGTCCAATTTCAACTATTTCTACCACCGAGAAACTGAGGGGGAAGAGCAGGCTCAGTTGCTCCATGTTAGTTCCCCTAACTTAGCCTCTGACAGTGACCTCAGTCGCCGCAGTTCCTCCACCATCAGCAAGTCTGAGTACATGGAGATCGAAGAGGATATGAATAATAGCATAGCCCACTATAGACAGGCCAATATCAGAACTGGCAATTGCACCACAGCTAATCAAAACTGCGTTAATAAGAGCAAGCTACTGACCGATGTTTAAACAAAACAAAACAAAAAAAAGTCAGACAACAAAAAAAGCCCCACTCAAAAGACTTAAAGAAACAAAACAAAACCCTAGTGACTCTGTCACACTTTGTAGATACTTTACTGAATAGTCTTTGAATGCTGTAATTGTCAATGCATTGTTGCATTGTGGATTTTGGGCGTGATGAACTGAAGCTTTCAAGACCCATGGAGGGGGGAAACCTATTTTCATTTTATTTAAAAAATGGGAAAAGGAAGAATATTTTCTAAAACTGGCTTTAAAATTGCAGTCCATGAATTAGTCCAGGTAAAATAAGATTCATATGGTTTCCCATTCTGAAACATTTCTAATTCTTTGGCTTCTTTAATTTTTTAAAAATTAAAAACCAGATGATCACTTAGAAATATAAAATTAAAACTTGCATGGGACTCCAATATGAAATCTTTGCAAACTGCACAGTACATTTAAGACAGTGCATCAGATGTATTATATGTAACATGACATACCAGCCTCATGGGCAAAGAACAAATGTTTTTATTTTGGTCGACTGAACTGCATACTACAAGGCGAACAAAACCAAAACTACTTAAGACTGGTTCACAAAGCACCTATTATAAATCTGATACTGGTCCTGATTGGTAGGGATTTTCCCTCTGCCCCATTCTTCCTCTAACCCAGACTATTCTCTAAGAAAAGGATAACTGAGTTAAATTAATTGATTCATCTGCAGTGCTGCTAAGTTTTCTCAAGTGCAGATGAGCGCCAAATACAGGTCATTTCTCATCAGTCCTGCACCTTGACCCCTGACCTTCAGAACTGGATATAAAACTTTAGCCTCCTTTTTGCAAGAGAGCACAAATGGAGTTAAATGTAAGCATGTTTGAATCTGATAACATTTATTTTATTATTGCATGCTAAGAAAGTTAACCCAGATGATAGGGAATAAGCTTACGTTGAAATTGACTCTTCTAAAAATAGATTCTTTTTCATTTGCATTCACCAAAAGTGCACTCCTTCATTTATTAACAATTTTATTAGTAAATAAAGTACTGTATTTAAGTGCATATGTTAGTCAGATGGGAACAACCAACTTTTCGGAGCTCAAAGCATGTTCTCTTATTCAGCATTATGGCCTATTTGATTAAGATGTACCTTAAATTAGTTAATGCATGATTTCAGTAATAAAAATTTTAAAAAATAAAAATTACAAGTCTGTGGGATGAAAGGCCCAAAAGAAATAATGGGGGTGGGGTGGGGGTGGGGGATACTCAGTCAATTTTCCTGCCTTTGCTCAGGGAAATGTCAGGTTTCTGTGTAGGTGTAGGCAGAGAGAGGACCAATATGCCCGTCCCTTTAAAGGGCAACTATATGGAAAACTAAAATAAGTCATCAAGGTATATATAGTGATACCTAAGAACAAGTATTCTTTCTAGCTGAAGATAAACACAAGCAAAACAAAAACAAACAAAAAAGGTGCAATATTGCATGTTTTTGGTGCATTCTTAGGATGTAAATGATAATGTTTATCTATTGTATGCATCCAAAGCAGAGCTGATTTCTTTTTGCAGTCATGATTTGAAGTCTGCAGAGACTTCAGCCCTCCCCTTGAGGCTCCCTGAAGAAACTCAACCAATTGATTTAATAGTTGCTTAGTGCCTTTATCCTGTACCCACAGTGAACTGCAGGAAGTGCCTCCATAACACAGCTGAGAAGTTACGTAACAGAAGGGAGGAGGGGTTGGGGCACAGATATTTTGCTTTTTGTTTTGTTTTTGTTTTTCCATCCTCACCCTCACTTCACCACTGTGAGAAGACCGCACTACCCTAAACTCTGGAGAGGAAAGATCCAGGAGGGTGCTGTCTCACTGGCCATCACTGGACTCGGCCCCTTTGGCAGCCTGACTCTGGACAGGAACTGAGACCCATCTTTGAACCGGATGTGAACCGTGAACTTTTTTTTCCCCGTCTTCTCCACCAGAAGCCAAGATAAACTCTTTGGAAATTTGTTTCTAATGGAGGGCCTCTCCGGACATGCAGTTTCCTAGGTCCAATGCAGTGTTCCTGGTACATTTCCTTCCTCTTTCTCAGTTAGCTAAAGCACTTTGCAAATCTCTGATAGCCTGATTTTTTTCCAGGCATCACTGTGGAACACTGGGTTCACCATGACCTTTCCTAGGCCTTCCCTCCTGACCCACCCCTCTTTCCATGTTTCCTATGATGCTCCTTTGATCATCCCACCCGGCAGTCACTTCACAGGCTGAGCATCTACCTTCTGCTGCCCCAGTCACCCAGCTAAAAGAAGAGTGGGGACCTCATGCCCAGCTGAAAGAGAGCCACGTAACATAGGCCTCTGGAGCCCGGCAGCTGTCCACCAGTGGAGAGGCACTCAGCCTTTACAAGGACACCAAAGTGGGGAATCATCATTCTGCACTTAGCATGTGGCTGCCTGCTGCTGACCGCCTTACATTCCTGCCCAGCTTCTTCTGGAATCTTCCCTGTGACTTCTATCCTTTTCCCCCCATCCTGTCCTCCAACTAGCAGCGAGGCAATCAACAAGAAACAAGAGTGGCACCCAGGCTGGCTGACTCGATTGAAAGAAAGAATGTGGATATTTTATTTCCCTGTGCAACTTCTATTTTCCTGTAAGATGAACACAACACACATCCTGGAAGATGAGGGCCCAGAACTACACAGCCTCTGACGACAGGGCATTAAACCTTCCCCTGTGATGTATTCTCTGCATTTGAACCTTAACTCATCCTGGCTATCCATCTCTTTCCTCTTTCTTTAAAGCCCCCAGTGGGTGAAAAAATAAATGCCAACTGCTTCCCCAGTTCCTGGGGATATCTTGATTTTTATTTTGACTTTGAGATCTAGGACACAACAGAACTCAGAACTCTGCATTCTGTCAACAGCAATAATCCACTCAGTACTATGGAATGGATGGGTTTAAGGATGAGAAAAAGGGACCAAGACTCATGAGACTGTCTCTGGCTACTTGGTATACCTCTCATAGTTATACCTTGGACTGGCTGATTCTTCTGCATGTGTTCTAGGGAAAAGTGCTGCATGTGGTGAACCTGTCAGCCTGGGATTAGGGATGAGCTGTTGTTATGAATTTGGGGTGGTATGGGAAAAAAAATGTATGCTGCTTATCCATCTTAGCTCATTGTATTGAATTCAGTGAGAACAGCGTACAGGGATTATCTGTGTAGCATAGGCATGCAACGTTTGACAAAGCTCTTCCCCCTGCCCCCCTTGCACTGTAATGTGCTGAAATGTCTTTGTAGACCTGAAGGTGCACTTAACAAAACTGCCTAGCAGGGAATGACTATCATTTGGCTTCTTTATTGTATTCACTTTATCAGACTTCTTGCCTTTTCGTCCCCTTCTTAGGGACTGAGCTTCGGTATCTCAAGCCCTGAACACTTGTTTCCTCCAGGAAGAGGAAACTTCTGAAATGCTGATAGCCATAGCTCAGCTCTTCCAGTACGTGGGGGCCCTAGTTCAATAGGGTGGCAGTGGAAGGGTTTGGTCATACCAGGGCTGTTAGCCATCCCAGAATCTCTGAAGTGGTTAACTCACTTCAAGTGATCTGAACCAGAGAGACCAAAGACATTAACTTCCTCTGTCCTCAGATTTCTAGAAGGCAGATGAGAGTCAGGAAAGGTTTTTGTTTTTTGCTTACCCCTTCTTCCCCATCTGTGCATAACCCCCCCTGGCTCCCCCATTGAGACTCGGGTTCTGATGATGAGTTCCACCAGTTCACTGGGAGAGTGTTAGTGGGTTAGCCCAGAAAAATCAGACAGACCAACAGCAAGGTTTTTCTCCTCATGGTGGCTGTTGGGCAGTTATTTCTTGAAAATGAAATCTTGAGAAATGAAAAGCCACTAGAGTGAAACTAAAGCACAAGGGACAGCACCATCTTGATTTGCTTAAGAATTAAAGAAAATACCTGTAAGTGGTAAATGAGGAGTAGATTTCTCTAAGTAGAAACTTAGTTTTGTCCCATAAGAGCCTTCTTCATGTTGTGTATAGTTGACAAAATTTTCAACAATTTGTTGACATCTAAAGAGTCAGTGATAATAGTTTCTCACCCTCCCATTTAACATAGGAGACCTCAAGACATATGCTTTCTAAGCAGACTTTTAAAATTTTAATTCTTTGATTGCTAGATCAGCTTGAACAGAAAGGAGAAAAGGGAACATCAGAAAAGGGAAGCAGTTCTCCATTTTCTTCCAGGAATGACTTATTCCTGGGAGTGGTGGGAATTGGTGGGTGGTAACCATTCATAGCATAAAATTGCTAGAAAGAATATAAACTGCCAAACAGCCACTTTATCTTCTGGCTTTTTCCAAGCCAGAGTGGAATCTTTTGATGTTCATGTTCATTTTAAGAAGACAAATAAACAAACTAAAAATTGAAGTCCAGACACAACCCAAGCTGAATTGCTATCTTGGGAGGCGGCCTCTTGCCCACCGTTCACTATGTTAGGACTTGTACCTATATCATGGAATTTCAGGGTATATGCAAACCTGTCCAGCATGACTCAGGTAATTCTTAAAAGAATGTACATTACTTATCACTTTGTAAAGAAGCAAATGGGCTGAATTGTTAACCAAAACTATCCCATTATCTTGGGTCACTGTGCAAACTCATTCAGGGTATTGATGTCAGGTTAGAAGCCTTGGGATCAAATGCCAGTCTCTTTGCTCAGGCAAAATGACCACAAACTTTCTGGGAAAGTCTAGAGTGTATGTAAAGGGTGAGGCCCTGCTGACCTCAGGACTATTAGCTTTAAGGAGATTAACCCTAGTCACAGTGATTTTCATTTAGGAGCTAACTAGGAGTTTACTTTTATGATGTGAAACTTCAAAGAGTCTAGAAAAGTTTTGTACCCAATCAGAGGAGAAGAAGAAGAAATGGTGTCAGGAACAAAACTCACAAAACAAAACAAAACAAAACAAGAAAACCCTCACAGAATATTCCAGGTCAAAAGTTGTCTCCTCTCCAAAACTTTAGGAAGCCCCTTTCTTCTCTCCAGTGCACTGTTTTGGGACCTTTTATGCTGCTGTAAGTAGACTACATGGAATCTCTTCATGGACATACCTCTAGTATTAAAGAATTTTGGAGGTTAAAAATCAAGTCTTATTAATTTGAAGTGCACCATCAGGACAACAAACCATTTAAGCTGAAAAAGTCTATTTTATTTCTTGAATTTACCAATTGCTTACCCCTTGAGTTAAGGATATGTGTCTAACCCACTGTGCATCTTCCTTGCCCTAACTGTTTAACGCGTCAGGTAGAGGACATTGAATGTTTGAATTGAGAACCTAATTGATGCGCATAGTTTTCATCTATGCAATTTTACTTGCTTCTGTCACTTTATGATCTGTTCATATTTGGCATTAATTAAAGATAATTTTTAAGGATCTTATCATGAAATATCTTGACTGGTTCTTTGTCTCTTGCTTAACTGGTCTCCTGGGGGCTCTTTGCTGCAGGGTCTCTTTAAATAACATAACGGATCAAAATGATATCATGAAGCACCCTGATGTCCTTTGGAGCTCACAGGCTGTTTCTGCTGTCCAAGGAAGTACACTGAATTTGCATGCTGAGAATAAATTCAGTTTGGCCTTAGATAAGATCCCCAATAGAGGCTGATAAAATTTGGCCTATGAAAAATGGTGGGGGAATCAAGCTTGGAAAAGGAAAAGTTGAATGAAGATCATTGATTGTGTTTGCTTAAACCAGTTGCTTTTGGTCTGAAATTGTATTTTTCATCCACAATCTGCAGGAAGGAGTGTGTGTGTGTGTGTGTGTGTGTGTGTGTGTGTGTGTGTGTTTGTGTATGACAGACAGAGAGAGAGAGAGAGAGAGAGAGAGAGAGAGAGAGAGAGAGAGAGAGAGGGAGGGAGAGATACAGTGCTGTGGCCTGGCATCAGATGACTTGAAATTTACACTATGGTGTTAGAAGTGATTGGATTTGGAAAACCAAAGTGGTTCCTGGGAGCTCTTTCCACATAGTTCTGTGTGTGGCTAACATTTTTTTTTCTTCCTCTTAGTGTTGTTTTTATTAAAAATGACTTGTGGGTGCATTTCCTTTTGACGTTTCCTGAGCTTTAGATCTATTTTCTTTATTGTGAATATCACATTTTATACCAGATCTCTTATCTCAGGGCAAACAGGACTACGTCTTATGACAGGTCTGTTATGTGCCCGTGCACCATCATGGAATTGTCGCATGTGGTGATGGGTTCAAGTTGTCAAGGTTCAGAGATAAAACTTGTGTTTGCAGCAGAAGTTATTATTGAAAGTAAATTATGAGGCTAGGCAGGCTCCCTGTGATTTTTTCGGTTATGGTCAGATAACGAGACAGACTAAGCTCTGACAGAGAAGGTGAGAGAGAGATTCATGACAATAGCAGTGGGCACACGAGAGTCAGGACACACTCTCTTCCTTGTGTGTTTCTCAAAGCTCAGCCTTAGGAAGCCCTTCTTGAAGCAGGTAACTGCCAGGGGGAAGCCTGCATCTGGAAGCTTTTAGAAAAGAAATCAAGCCAGTTTAGGGGAAGCCAACCAGAAGAGTTGTGAACAGACAGCAATGCAGTCTGATCATCGCCCCTCTGCGGCTGGGTAGGGGAGCTGCCTGCTGCAGTCCGTCGCATCAGAACTGACCGGGCTTGCGGGACCAGGCTTGAGTGTGGCAGGAGGGAGGAAGGGAGGGCCAGCCTGGTTGCAAGTCCTGTGCGGGTAAGACACATCTTGGTCAGGTGGCATGAATGGAAAGCATTCTCTTGAACATCCTGAAAACAGGTAATTCAAAAATATCTAATTAACTTAATCTAAGCTATCTTCAATTGTAAGATACATCCTTTGACATATTTGTAAGAACAGATAACAATGACATTTATAACCCATCATCTCATTGATTCATTCCACTTTCACAGATAGAACAGTGTATATCTTAAAATGAATGAAAATACAGTGATTCTAATGCATGTTCTTCTTTGTTTCCTCATATGGTATACAGTTGTGAATTCTAAACCCTTTAAATTTGACAGTTTTCTTCAGACCTTAACCTGGATCTGGCTTGAACTTTTACAGTCCTTCCTTCCTTCCTTCCTTCCTTCCTTCCTTCCTTCCTTCCTTCCTTCCTTCCTTCCTTCCTTCCTTCCTTCCTTCCTTCCTTCCTTCCTTCCTTCTTTCCTTCCTTCCTTCCTTCCTGTGCTGAGGATGGAACCCAGGGCTTCATGCAGGCTGGGCAAGTACTCTACCAATGGCCACACCCCTACCCCCTGGTTAGAACCTGGAGGTCTTGTGTTTTTATCCCACAGTGTTTGGTTTGACCCCAACCCTACCTCAGGCTTTGCTTTAGGCCTTGGAGATGTGCTAGCCAACAAAGTGATGTGTTTCAAAGGTTGTTTCCCAGAGAGGGCCTGAGACTTAATTATCATGAGGTTTGGTCTTTCTGTTACTCCCTCTTATCCCTTAAAA
Organism: Ictidomys tridecemlineatus; assembly: GCF_052094955.1. NCBI lineage: Eukaryota > Metazoa > Chordata > Mammalia > Rodentia > Sciuridae > Ictidomys > Ictidomys tridecemlineatus. The sequence goes on along the minus strand of NC_135482.1, from coordinate 105,286,675 downwards.
GCACTACCTCTATCATCTGACCTTCAGAATCATCAACAGCCCTTTGCTTTTAAAAAGTTCAGGGCCATCTGGTAAACTCAGCGCCATTGAGGTGAGGTGCTAATAGCAACTGTTTATGTTGTTCTCTTTGCAGTTTTCATATCACTTCCTCATTAATTACATTTCTTTATTTTCCTTGATGAATTACCTGGGGCCTTTATGGGCACTCACTCACTCTTTCTTTCTTTCTTTCTTTCTTTCTTTCTTTCTTTCTTTCTTTCTTTCTTTCTTTCTTTCTTTCTTCTCTCTCTCTCTCTCTCTCTCTCTCTCTCTCTCTCTCTCTCTCTCTCTCTCTCTTTCTTTCTTTCTTTCTTTCTTTCTGTTGTTGTATCAGGGATTGAACCCAGGGGTACTTAACCACTGTGCCACATCTCTAGTCCTTTTTATTTTTATTTATTTTTTGTTTTGAGATGGGGGGTCTCACTAAGTTACCGAGGCTGGCTTTGAATTTGCCATCCCCCTGCCTCCTGGGTCACTGGGGTTACAGGCTGTACCACCATGCCCAGCCCCATTATAGGTATTCTTATTTTGTAGGCTAAGGGAGCAGGCCTGGTTTTATGGATGTGGCCTAGTGCCTGATACATGATGGGGACTCGGTCTATTGAGCTGATTGGATGTGGAAAGCATCATGTTACATGTTAAAGAAAGCTCAGAAGATTTTGCCTAGGTACTTAACCTCTTTGAGGCTCTCGATTACTCGTTTCTAAAATAGAAATATAATACCTCATAAGGTTGCATGGATTGAATGTCGTGTCTAAATTGTCGTGTAAGCTTGAGATAGTAACAGATAAGTTATTAATGATAATGATGAAGTGGAGAGCAAGAGAAGGAGGCCATTGGGTCTTCCCAGAGCAGGAGCTGGGTTTTAAAGGCAGATGCCAGGGAGATGAGAGGCTCAAGTCAAAGGATCGACTGACTATACTGTGGTGGGATTTGAGGACTTGGGATGGAGATGTTTTCAGGTGGAAACTTTGTTCCATCTTGCCCCAGAGCACTGGGCAGCCCACAGGCATGAGCTACCACTTCTCATCTTTGTTCCTTCCTTGCTCTTCGACAGACTTCCTGTTTTACATCTTCAGCACCCAAATATCAAGGGTGAACTCTGCTGTGCTCTACCTTGAGGAACCGGAAGGTATCAAATACTTACGTCCCTCTGATTGTCTCATTTTCTCATGTGCAAAATATTGTCTGGTTTGATTTATTTTTTCTGTTCCACCTGTGAATATTGAAAAATAATGCAAGATGTTGCTTGGGTAGGTTTTTCATATGCTTGTCTGAGAGACACTTTATAAACGTAAAAAAAAATACTATTCTTCACTGTCCTTGCTAAAAATAAAGCCACTAACTCTCCCAAGAACTTATGAGTCAATATAGTCTTTTCCTGAGTAGCACATACTATAAAGATGTTTATAAAAATTTATCAATTGTAATATCTCTACAGTGGTCGAGCCCTTTGGCAAAATCAATTGAATTTAAACAACAATAAGCCTTTTATCTGTTTTTCTTAAGGAATTTCATTGTAATTAAGAAGTTGAGTACCTGTTAAAATCTTTGGCTCACAAAATATTTTTTTTCTAGACAATGACAGTTAAGGGCTACTGTGAGTTCTTTCACCTATCAGTGATTTTTAAAAATAGATTTTGTGTGGTGTGTCCATGTTTGCTGTGGTAGATATCCTGTTCTCAACGTTGTTTCAAGTTATGAGCATTCAATGCTCTCTAGGAATATTTCCAGAAAAACTAATTCTAGTTGAGAATTTTTTTTTCTAGAACTAAAATCAGAGATGATCAATGAATAAGGATTTAAGTTTAAGATAAGTAGGTTTTGAGCTCAGAGCCAAACCCAACATTTATTAAAAATTCTTGCTTGTCCATTTCGTAAAATAAGAGTGTTTAGAAATCCAAGATGCTTTAAATATCTATAATGGTGACTGCTTATTGTTTTTTGTTTTTTGCATCTCATGCATTATCATTATTTCTCTGCTTCAGAAAGGAAGTAATTTTGTTTTATGTGAGTTTCAAAGGGATCCTTTCTGAGACCAAGATTCACTGTACAGTATGTTCTCCTTTCATTATTAACAAGCCAAACACTTTTTTTTTATCTTAGAGAAAGTTGTGCGTATGTCAGCCCTTCAAAGATGAGACGCCCACTTCAGTTTTTTAAAGATTGCAGGATATTAGCTTATTACTAAAGGACATTTCTAGTAAAGATGGAATAGCTATCTTAAAAATTTCTACAGGATGAAAATCAAATTTGTTGATGTTTAAAAAAATAATGCTTGCCTTCAGTGGATAAAAAATGAGACCTGTAAACATCATTTAATGTCAGTATGAGTTATTCCTAAACAGAATAGTGTACCTTTACATAATGATTAGTGTGTTGGAAGAAAGAGTGTTTGCCTACTGCAAAACCTCCAAAGGGCACATCAGAGCAGACTGTTTTGCAGCCAAGAACACCCATTGGATTTGAGGAAAAAGCAAAAACAGGTTGTCTGGCATGTAAAAGTCAAATACTTCAATAATGACTCTTTAGGGTTTGCTGCAAGAGCATGATGGAGAAAAGAAAATGATAATGTTTACCGGCCTAAGGTGGAAAAAGTGGCCAGGAAAACTTTCAAGTCTCTAGATTTCTGATGGGTTATTAGGAAATGGGCAGACATTGACTTGGGGAGGACAGAGACCTGGCTCACCTGCTGAGCAATAAGTAATAGATCAAGTCACTTATTAACAACCCAAAGTTATTATGGCAACCGACACAGTGGCTCATCAGTTAATGCTGTTTATTGTTAAATGATGGACCATTAAGCTGTTTAAGAAAAGTGGTGTACATCATAGATCAGTTAGGGTTCTGAATGGTCAGCCAGATTGCGAAGGAGTTCATTGTTGTTGGACTGTGGACTAAATTAACCAGAGAGTGTGATGGAGTTCAGTAAGATAGACTCTTGGTAATCACAGATCATACAGATAGGAGTCTTGCAGAGAGGAAGAGAAGAGGAATACATGAGATGATTTTAAGATAGGATCTTTGAAACCTGAGAATTCTAGTGTTCAAAAGCAGGAAGTATCATTTTATGAGGTCCCAAATCTACATACTGATCTAAAGGCAAAATAATTAAAGATGATTGTTAAAGTACAGAGTTGTAATGAAGATTAGAGTAAGCATAATGGTGTTTTATTTAATTCCCTTCCTTTATAATCTGGGCACTCTCCACCATTCTCACAAGTAACATTCATATACATACACATTCACATTTCATGTTCATTTGCAATTACTCTGAAAATGAAAATCTGAATTCCTTAGCCAGTCACAGCGATCCCTAACTTTTCTCGCTGGGCTAACATATGACCTTCATCATATTGTGTTCCATTCCCTAATTCAGAAAATATAGTAATTAAGAGTCTCAATAAATCCTGTTGTTCTTATGTTCTCTCTTTGGAAGAAGAATCTTGATTGTGGTTCTCTTTGAGAGGGGCTGTCATTTTAATTGAAATAGCTCATTGATAACAGAGTTCCCTCTCAAGACCTGGAGGTGGGACATTTCCAGAGTCTATACTTCTTTATCCATTCTGATGAAGACTGGATTGGGGCATTTCTCACCCCCATCGCTGCTTCCATCAGAGGTTAAAGGTCGGCAGCTAATTATGCTAGAAGATTAATGTTCATATTCTTATATTCTTAGGTCAACTAACAGAGTTTTGATTTGCTAGAGCATAATGGTTGGGATTGGCAGTTGTAAGTATTCTAATATTTAATGAGAGTCTTAAAATCTGTTTTACTGGAACATCCATGAAAGTAGAATCAAGGGACCAGACATTGAATTTGAAGATAGAGAAATGGGACGCTATAAAAAAACAAGTGGTGGTGGATGAGTTGCTAGAATTGGAATTATATTCCAGGTATGTTTCATTTCTTATGCTATCATATGCACAATTATCACTAATTTTGGAGCCCTTATTCCTTTATATCCAGGAAGATACCTGTTCCCAGCCCCAGCTTATGCATGTATGTGCACACATATCTGTATACATACAAACACACCCATGTACACATACGCATACACATCTATATACTGTGACCTCTACTCATCTACCTGTCCATGAACCTGTGCAGGTGTATGGTTGCTGCAATAGGACAGCACTTTCAATTCATACCGAATATTCATGACCACTTGCTTTCATTAAACAAAGAACAAATTTCATGAAGATATCATGATATCATTTTCCCTTTTTTTTATTTAGATAAATTGTCCACTCAAGGAAAGAAAAAAAATGAAACCAACCAGCAGAAGCTGAGGAACCCAGGTTATTCTTCTTTGGGCTCTGGGTGATCACCACAGTGAGGATGGCTCTCATTCTGTCCTGTCCGGGTTTATATTCCATCTGCTTCTTGGGCAGCTTAAGTGCACAGTGATGAACAGTGGGCCTGGGTTGGGTTGGACGATTTATAGGTGGAACCCTGATAGGACCGGACATGTGGCCGTCTCTGAACTTTGTTCTGTTCTTGCATGAGCCACTTTGTTCTACTTTGTTAAATTAAAAAATTAGGCATTTTCTATCTTATGGCCTGCTCAGGAAATGACATTCTTAAGTGGAACACGGGACCAAAAGTTTTAAGTAATTTCCTTGAATTTGCAGAAATTTAGGTTTGTGGGCCAATGGCATGTGTCTTACTCCAAATCTGTTTTTTTTTTGAAAGTTTATAAAATAGGTGATAATAAAAAGATTGGTTTCAGTGACGCTATTTGGTTGAATCTCCAATGCTAGACAATTTTGATGCTATTGGTGATAAGTTCTGAAGAAAGGTGCTTCAGCCTTGCTAAGCCCAGCAACACTCCTTAAATTTATATGAATGGAAGATTTGTCATAAACATGCAAAAATTCATGTGGTACAATGTTCTAAAGGCATGCAGTTTTAGTCTTAATTAAATGCACACCTCCACAACCTTGGACCCTCTAGCTTTATTTAAACCATAAATTTACAGACCACAGGAAAGGGGTACTTTTGTTTCCCATGTACAACACTCACATAATTTAATGGTATTTTAGTTAAAAGGGGGAGTAAAATAAGTGTTCTTTTTCTATCTTTTAAAATTTGTGAAAGAGTTTCACACGTATTATTTTATTTGGCCCTCATACTAGCAGATTAGGTGGCAGGTTAGGAATATTCCCCACCCCCCAGTTATAGATTGCATTCCCTGGGAGGCAGACTTGGAGATGGAGATTGTGCCCAGGTAGATTATAAGATTATTAGAGAGTGTTCTTGGGATGACATGTGAAGGCAGCAAGGAAAGTAGGGGAGAACAGAAGGAGAAGTTGGGCTGTCACATGGTCCAAACAGGCCCAGCCATTCTTGCAAGGAGGTCTGAAGCTGAAGGTCCTTCAGATGTATCCTGAGTTGGAGCATGGGGCCAGGCCTCTGGATTCTCTCATTGACCTGTCTTTGGGTACAGATGTCCCAGGAGGAAACGTCCTTGAGCAAGTAACTCTTTTGAAAGAGGCAATTCCCGGTGAAAACAGCTAGGGTGATAAGTTCTCTGGTCACAAAGGATGTAAGGGTTGTGTATCAGAGTGCTGACTGTGGAGGATAATGAGCTTACATGTAGCTATAGGAGACGCACCCCGAGGAGGCCAGGGGAACAGTGAGAAGGAGCATTTAGAAGAGCGATCATCAGTTTCTAATAAGCCAGAGTTGACTGTAGTTTATAGATTGACTTGTTAAATGGACAGAGTGCTCGGAGGCCCCTGGAGATGCTGTATTCTAATGCATACTAGAAGGCCTCCTTAAGACTAGCCTGAGCTCTCCTGTATGGATTGAGTTCAATTATTAATCAGAAACAATGTGTGATGCTGGCTAATGCTGCCTAATGGCAAGGCTGGGTAATTGTGCTCCTCCTTAATGCATGTTCGGGGCACAGGTTCGGCTGGAATTGACATGGCCTATTCCTCCCTGTGTCTGGACACCTCTGTGGTATAATGCTTTGAGGTTCCAGAGAAATGCACCAAACCACTTGTGTGACTTAATGCGTCTGTATAACATTAGCATTTCCTCTTAATGTGTCACACGGATGATAAAGAAGTGCCTGGAAAGGAGCTAGTGGTAAGGGGGGTTTTAAAAGCAAACTCCGAGGCCTTGTGGCACTATCACAGTGCCCCTAAGTGTTTTGTGGCAAATTTAGAACTACTCAACATGGAATTCATACACCTGCATCTTCATTGTCATTCAGCTTGACATTTGGTCCAGAAACGACAGAAACGACAGAGTTGTTTAGATTTTTTTTTTTCCCCTTGAAAACAGACCTCAGGGAAACTAATTGTTTGGGCAGCTTTACCCTTGCATCTAAGAAAAAATAAATAAAACCCTCTTGATGCCAGGCAGGATGACGCACACCTGAAATCCCAGTGGCTAGGAGGCTAAAGCAGGAGGATTGCAAGTTCGAGGCCAGCCTCAGCAACTTAGCAAAACCCTATGTAACTTAGCAAGATCATGTCTCAAAATTAAAAAAATAAAATAAGTTTTAAAAAGGGCTGGGGATGTACCTCAGTGGTAAAGTGCCTCTGGGTTTCTGGGTTCAATCCCCAGTAAAACCAAACCAAACCAAACTTCTAGGACATGTAACTAATGGTGATTATTATTACTCTGTGGTTTCCAGACTGTTAGCAGAAAATTTGCATTTTGTAAAAAAAGACCAGTTTGTTGCATCAGAAACAGATCTGGTCCAGAGTAGATTTGAAACTATTCAGAGAACAAATGGGATTTCCCCAAACTTCTGCCATTGTGTGGTATTGAATCATAGTTGTGTTGGGAATCCAGAGTTTGTGTTTTCAGTTCCAAAACTTAGCAGTTTAATACTTGAAGTTTATAATACAATGCCAGCTTCTTCCAGTTTAGGTTGTAAAACAGAACATCTAAGCCCATGGATTCCTGCAGTTTGGAAACTAACCATTGAATGAGTAAGATTGGTTTAGCCATATTTAAGTCAAGACAGTTTCAGGTGTTAAAGACCCAGTGATATTTAGATATTGCCAGAGTTACTGGGGTCATTTGATTACCAGAAGCCTGCAGGTGTCTGTACAAAAGGAGAGAGAAGATAGGGAAGAAATACCTTTACTTCCTTATAGACCATTTTTTCTTTTTTTTTTAAATTAAAATTTTTCTAGCCATCAGTAAAAAAATAACTTTTTATGTCCTTATTTCTGATTCAGACTTTTAGACAAATGACCTATTGGAAAAGACTGAGTTGGAAAGTTCATTTCTTTCTAGCACTGTAGAAATATCATAATCATCATTTGATTCTTCTAGAGACATGAGCAAGCCTCCCCACATGGAATGAGGTGTTCTCTTCAGAGCTGGTCATAAATCCAGAAAGTCTCTAAACGAATGAGATCATTACTACTGACTTGGCTTTTGCTGAAGGAAGATGTTATTTCTATGGAATCAACCGAACAGACATATGGAATTGTAGGGATGGATTCGATTTGGGAAATAAAAATATTTAGTTCTATCTAAGACTCCATGGAGCCAGTCTTGGAAATTGGTATGAATGTGAGGTTCTGAGTCACCTGGGCTTCAGAGCACACCTTTGGTGACCACCTCCTCCAGTCATGCCCCACCTGCTTCGATTACCACCCAGTAATCCATTCATGCCAGGATGGACTGATTAGGTCATGGCTCTCACAATCCAGTCTTCTCACCTCTCAGTACTCCTGCATTAACACTGGAGCTTCTGGTGGACATCTCATATCCAAACCATAATAATATTAATGTAATATAAACTTTATCTTACAAATTGGAAAGTGCAGAGCGATGGAAAATGTTACCTTTTCTTCTTAGTAAGCAGCACTTCATACATTTTCGTTTCACAACCATCATCTCCTGCTACTTCGCTTCGTGTACCCTGTATTCATTCTAACCTCACAGAACTACTCACCATTTCTCGAAACTCGATTAGTGACGTTTTTATCACCATGTCATCGTATCTGTGGAGGCACTATACCGTGCTTGATGTTTTCTGGCCCTTCCAGTTTTATTCTTCTGGACGTCTATTTGATCCACAAAAATCCAGGTCATGCATTAGCATCCGTGTATTCCCACAAGACTTTAAGAAATATATTTAAACTAATTTTTTTCTTGGTTCATGTCACTTCTTACCCTGAGTTCTTTTGGGGTAGAAATAATGTTTGGCACACAGTAAGTGTTTGATGAGCACTGAGTGAATAAGGAAAGAAAAAATAATCTGCACAGTTCCGTGCTGTGGGGGAAGACTCAAGAAAATTTTGCAAGCAGGTAAGATTTTTAAGTGCTTATAATATATTATTTATACAACAGCTTTCTTCAAGGAGCTTAATGTTCTGAAGTCTTTAGCTTTGTTTTATCCGTCCAGATGTACCATTTGACTTTTGAAAATAGGGTAAAAAGTTCTCCATCTGTCTGTCATTCCTGTGGGCAGGAAACAGACTTCTCTCCTTCACATGGATCTGTGTCTTCCTGATGCATTTTAAGCTTGGATACATGAAATTCAAAATTACAGTGATAACCACACTCCTTTCAGAACCCCCTGGAAGATAGAAAGGAAATGGGGAGAACTTCCTGGAAAAGACAACAAAACAAGCCTAGAAAAGAAACAGAACCTTCCAAAATGACACCAAATGAATGGCAGAATTCAATCTAGAAGCCAGGAGGCCCGACAGGGTTGAAATGTTCTGCTCGAAGTCCAACGATACCTCTTCACAGTGCAGGGGAAACTGCTGTTCTCCCTCAAGTCCAGGAGTTGTTTGGGGATTTTCATTTAGGTCCTTTAATTTGTATGGCTCACGAAGTGGCCTAACTCTTTAAATGCTCCAAAATTTAAACCAGCCCAAACCAAAAAATTATAAAGAAAGTCATTATACCATAGAAATATGATTTTTTTTGTGGGAGGGGAATATATTTTTCTAAATAAGTTTCAGGTGATTTCCCAGAGCTGTGAGCTCTCTCTTGCCAGGCGGTGGGTGTCTGGATCCCTTCATCTGGTGGATTCCTGTCTTGCTCTTCTTGGCTCCACCATCTCGATCTTGGGCTGTTTCTTTGTCCTTTGTGGTGTTTGCAACACCTCCCAATTTAGCATCCTCCTGCCTTTAATGAATGTGCTGTTAGTGCTTCCCCCTCCTACCTCATCATTAATGAAGATGTTCAGGGAAACTGGGCCCATCACCAATCCATGGAACACCCCACTAAACACCTCCCACCACCGGCAACATAACCATTTATCATTACCCTTTGTTTACACTCCTCTCAACTGTTTCTAATCCGTGTGGCAGTGCTTATAAACCAGCTTGCCGTTGTTTTCCAAGGGAGACGGAGAACCCCTTCCTTTGCAGCTTTATCTTATAATCAGCAGAGAGCTGAGGACTCACTTGGTGAGAAAGAAGGGATTTGGTGAGGGAAGCATACAACTGCCTGCAGCCTGATTTTCTTTTGCTTCTAGTGATTATTTCCAGGGAGGAAAGAGACAGTAGCCAGAGAGTTGACAAAGGACCCAGATGCCCAGGAGGTGGCAAGGGCAGCCTGCTCCTCTGCCCAAGAGGTGCCAGCAGCCTGGGTGAACCCCGGTATGTGTGTGCGGGCATGGGCAGAAGTACACACACTTGCCCACTTGCTTGTGGCTTAAAATAGGCTCCCCCTTGCCCTTGGCCCCCAAACGTCGGATGAGGAATGGATGATCTCATTTCTTTCGAGGGATGGATTATATTGGACTTTGATATTCGAGGCTTTGGGAATGGGAAAACGAATAGGACATGTTCCCTGCTCACAGGGAGCTTGGCGTAATGGGACAGACATGACCACTGACAATCTGGTAGGGACAGAGAACCAGGAGCAGAGGAAGCAGTTAGTTCTGAAAGCATGGGGCGGGGAGGGGCTCTGAACCTGGAGCTCTCATCATCCTGCTTTGGTTTTGGCTTAAAGCAACCAAAGTTTATTTTCTCACAATTGTGGAGGGTGGAAGTCTGAAATTAAGGCCCTGGCAAAGCCATGCTCTCTTTCTTTCCCTTGAGCTGCTGGTAAGTGGTGATGGGCCTTGGTGTTCCTCCTTTTGTGATGGCATAGCTCGAGTCCCCACCTCTATCTTCGGGGGCTGTCTTCCTTCTGTGTCCCTCCAAATTCCCTTTGTTTTAAAATGATATCAGTTATTGATCAAGGTCCACCTTAACCCAGTAAGTATAGTCACATTTTATCATCGGAGGTCATTCTTATTTCTCACCGTGGTTGTTGATCATTTCAGTGTAACTATCCATTTTCTGCCTCCCTAAGTTATCATCACCCAAACTACATTTCTCAGTTCAGTTCAGTCATGGAAATACCCTAAAAATCCATAAGCTTTTTTTTGGGGGGGGGGTACTGGGAATTGAACCCAGGGACATTGAACCACTGAGCCACATCCCCACCCAGTTTTTATATGTTTCATTTAGAGACAGGGTATTGCAGAGTTGCTTAGGGCCTCACTAAGTTGCTGAGGCTGGCTTTGCCTTCACTATCCTTCTGCCTCAGCCTCCTGTGCCACTGGGATTACAGGCATGGGCCATCACTCCTGGCCAGCCATAAGCATTTTTATTTGTTTCTTCTTTATAGCACCTGTTTGGTTTGAGTAGACCTTCAGACCAATAGCAGCTAAATATCTTTTCTCTATTCTGCAACTTCCCAAAGCATTGTATTTTCCTCTTTTATGCTGCTTAGTGTTCCATAATTATTTATTTGTATCTTTCTCTCCTACAACATTATGAGGTCCTACTGATAGAAGCCATGCTGTATATTCAAGTGTGACCCCTACAAACTGCTAACATGCTTCACTGGTGAATGGACAGACATGTAGATACATGAACCAGGGAATGAAGGAGTGGATGAGCTAATATTCCCTGAACTAAATACCAAGGAAACTGTTTCTCTTTCTGAAATCTTGCCCTCTCATGTTTCTACTTTAAAGTTGCAGCAAATAAGTTGCATCAACGCGGGACACAGGTTGAAAGTGTATTACTCGGTTTCACTTACAAACGAGGATGCGTCTTCCCCTGGCCATTGAGCCTTCTCTGTTTGCCTGGCCTCACCTTCTCATTGCTGTGGGCTGCCAGCCCCTGTGCCCCTGGGGACAGGTATTGTGGGGGTTAGAATGGAAGCTTGGTATGCTTTTTCCTCTCGATCATATGGCACTCACACCACCACTCATCTAAAACTTGGAAGGAGAGGAATATTCAAATGTGCATTTAACTTTTGAATCATTCATCTGATCACTGTGTCCTCTCATTCTCCCCCCCACCCCTCAGTCATCCTGATGTCTTAGCATGTTCAAGTGGCTTATAAAGGGTACGCACATTCCAAACCCAGTTTGGGCTTCTAAACTGATTGTGATGGTTGGCAAGGTATCAATATAATCCTGTCCCTTCTTTTTGCTTGCAGTGAAAGTATCAGGGGAAAGGTAAAAGAGTACTTCCCCAGGTTTGTGCAAATGATGTTGGTGGAGTGGGTGGGTTCAGTAGAACAAGTTGGGTGGGACCCTTACAACTGGCTTGGCCACCAAGAGGCAGTGTGATCCTCTGCAAGTTCTCTCCTCTCTCTGGGCTTCAGTTTCTCTTTCCTTCAGCTCTGTGAGGTCACACAAGCCAAGCTGAAGTAGAGCAAGATGATTCTTATACAGTCTCAGCAACAGCAAGGCATTAAGCAACTCACTAAGGCCCTGTCTCTAAATAAAATATGAAATAGGGCTGGGGATGTGGCTCAGTGGTCGAGTGCCCCTGAGTTCAGTCCCTGGTACCAAAACAAACAAACAAACAAACAAACAATAATTCTTGTGAAGATATACTGTCTGCATTTCTCAGTATAGTTTTGCAATTTTAAAGTATAGCTGGGTTTGTATTACCAAGGCCAGTTCTTCACTTTGTGATCATTCTGACCCCTGGCTTCTCATATCCCCCCACCAGCCCTGACCCATTTATGATTGAGTGAGAGGGAGGAAAGTGGGGCAACTGAGTCAAATGTTTCTTCCAATTACTTCTTGTAACGTGTGTGGGAGGAAGATGGAAACTGGCTTTTTCACCAAATCGTTTCATTTGTTTGTGGATTTGATTTTAAGATTTTTTTGTTGGTTTGTTTGTATGTAAAGCGGTTTCCACATGAATCCCAAGAAGTAGAAACTCATAGAGTTTCTTTAATAGTAATGATGTGGACATTCAGTGGGACTCGGTAGAATGCCTTTGGCTGGCATGGTGATGCAGCCCTGCAAGCTGACTCAGCTGAACCTACTGAGCCACGTTCATTCATTTATTAATTATTCATGCTTGTACTTCTCCCAAAGATCATACGGAAGGGTACACAATAAAAATGACATTTCCAACAGAATTGTAAAAACAAAGATAAATTAGCCATGTGATGGTGGAAGCAGAGACAGTTGCACAAGGAAGAGCTTTCTTTTGGTTGAGCACATTTTTGATCTTTGAGATTCCTGGCAGCCAAGGAAAGAAAGGAAAAATAATGCGTCACATGGCTTTTATCATGTAGTAACACACACATGCTAGGCTTTCAGCAGGTGGGACGATCTCATTTTAACTTACACGGAACTCTAAAAGGTCGATTTTAATATTTGATTTTCATTTCACCTGGAATTATTTTTAGCACTTCAATAGTGCTTTTACAATAGATGTAAGGTTTTTATTTCATAAACCATCTTTTGTATTGACCTTCAAATAAAGCTAAATTCACATTAAAATGTAATTTTGAAACATTTCGACTTGGGTTAAATAAAGTAGTTCAAGGGCATAAGCTTTTGTTTTCATTTTGTGATTGAGATCGTACAAATAGATATGGTGGTAGAACTCGGAAATCCAAAATGGAATTGTTTCTTATATTATCTGTCTTAAGATTAATGGCTGCCTGTGGCTTTTGGACAGGACCCAGATAGTTTACTGTCTGAGGATCTAAAATATCTGAAGTTCAACTGCAACAGGTTGGGTTTTTGACAAAATCAGCATTTTGCGATGTAATTAAAAGTCTCTCTCTTTCTTACCGTATAGAAATTCATTCTGTGCAAGAGAGAAATGGACTACTTAGTATTTCATGTAGGCGTGGGTTTTTATTTTTAAAGTAAGAGCAATTATACATGTAGGCAAGCCCTCTATATGGCATAGCTTTCTCATTTGGGGAGATAGCCTTGAATAGAAAAGTTGATTCTTGAAGTCCGTGGAGGTACTTATGATTTGGTATTTCTCAAACTCATTGAACTAGGAAACTCTATTTTACTTAAAGTATGTTGACAGACATTCAGTAGTTGCTTATGAAATAGAAAGCATGCTGAAAAATGTGGTACCCAGATGAATCAATCATTGCAAGAAATGATCAAAAACTTGATTCATATGTTTAATATACAATAAAGAGTGACTAATATCACAAAGATATGTTAAAATAATAAGACATGAGGCACAACGTAGACCAGCAGTCTTCAAAGAGATGTTATATGATTTGATGCTAGTTTGCAATGTGATGAGAGCAGTGTTTCCACTCCTGGACACCTGCTTTGTGAGCTAAGAAAATATCAGGTAGTGATAGACTATGGTAATTGGCACCAAAATGATTAGCTCATTCATTGCAAAACACTGAGGCCTCTACTGGGCTATACCCTAAGCCTGGAGTTCCTTAGTTTCTAAGATTTTAGACTGGAGGAAGACACGAGAAGCCATCATGGATTTCGTCATTGTATGGTGAATGCGATGGTAGGGTAAAGACAGGGACCTCTTAAAAGTGTGTCATGGAGGCTCCTAACTAAGACTCAACAGCCAGGAAGTCTTCCTTCAAGAAATGACTTCTAAACTGAGATCTGAAGGATGAAGAAGGCTTAGCCTGACAGAGATCAAAGCCGGGCATTGCAAGCATCCAGAACAACACGTGCTAGGTAGGCTGAGTGGAGAGACAGTGCTGAGAAGGGGCACTCAGGAGGGGCAGTGCCTGAGGTGCAGGGAAGTAGGTGGTGGTGGACTGTGGGAGCTTTGCCAGCCAAGCCTCAGACATTAGATGTGATCCCGAAAGCAATGGCAAAGGACAATTTTTTTTTTTTTGGCACCAAGGATTGAACTCAGGGACACTTAACCACCAAGCCATATCCCCAGCCCTTTTTATATTTTATTTTTGAGACAGGGTCTCCTTAAGTTGGTTACGACTATGCTAAGTTGCTGAGGTTGGCTTTGAACATGTGATCCTCCTGCCACAGACTCCCAAACTGCTGGGATTTACAGGTGTGAACCACCATGTCATGATTTTAAATAGGGAAGTGATAGGGTCAGCTTCACAATTTATCTGACTACTCCTTGGAAAACAGACAGGACTGGTCAAGACTGAAGGAAGAGTTACCACACAGGGTGCTGGAACATGGAAATCCAGGCAAGGTAGGGTTTGTAAGATAAAACTCAATTTTTTCTGATGGATTTTTTTCCTCACCTGAGTGGTAAATAGTGACATTGTTGAGAACAGTTATCAGTGATCGAGAGGCCTGAGAGCAGGGAACAGAAGATTGAATAGCAGAAGAGGAAGTGTGGCCAACAGTTAGAAGCATCTGGGAGGGGCAAGGTAGATGGAGATGAGCAATGGCCACGTGAGGCTGGAGAAAGGCATCTGCCCTCCCGTCCACCTGCAGGAACTCTGCTCTTTTCCTTCTTGCTTATGATGTTCCCCGTATCCTCCTGCTGACTGCTTGGTGCCCAGATCCTAGGCTGAGACATGCAAGTTACTTGTACCAGCCAACCATTGTGTACCCCCCACAAATCAGTCCTGGGTTCAAGAGTGTCCCTTCTTCCTCTGGCTTCCTTTAACAAAGTGTTGATTTCTTTAGTTCTCAATTTTCTTTATTCCTGGCCTTCTGAGGACAAGGTCTGAGTCAGTCAGCTTTCTGTCGCTAAAACAAATATCTGAGATGATAAAATAATGAAGATAAAAGGTTTGTTTTAGCTCAGAGTTTGGAAGATTTCAGTTCCTAGTTGGTTGGCTCCATTGCTTTTGGGCCTGTGGTAGGGCAGTTTCTTATGGCAAGAGCTCAAGGAAGAGCAAAATCGCTTACCTCATGACCAGGATCAAAAGAGAGAGGAGGCCAGGGTCCCATGATCCCCTTCTATAGCTCACCCCTGATGACCTAAGGACCCTGATGACCAAAGCCCTCTTGTTAAGGTTCCACCACCTCTGGAGCGCACCACCCGGGAGCCAAGCCTTTAACACATAGGCCAGTGGGAGACATAGGCCTGAACCAGACTAGAGCAGGGTCCATATCCTGTTCATTGGTATATCCCCAAGGCATGGTTCTCAGCAGATACTTACTAAGTCTTTATGGAATGACTGATGAATGGATTGGTTAATGGATTCAATCATAATTAGATAACAATGACAGACTCCAAATTCCTGGAGGATATTGTTTTATTTTTAAAAGGGGGGTATTTTGTTAACTTAAATAAATCTTTCATTTGAGAATGTGAGGAGAAAATCATCTTAGAGAATGGAAACACCTGTGACTTCCTTCATGCACTCTTGCCCACTCAGTCCAGTCTCTCCAGTCTCTAGAAGTGTTAGACATGGGTGTGGGAAGGGGACCTTTCTCTCTACCCCACTTCTCAGGTCCCTGTTTCAAAAAGGAAGAATATAGAGCATAACTCATTATCTTGCCCTTAAACCTGCTCTTCCTTCGTTTCTGAATTGGCATCTGGTTTGTCAGACTCCTGAACTAGACCCCTCTCCCTGGCCCTCAGAAATGCTCCCCACACCTACCCCTTTGGCTGCAATTCCAAGTCCTGGCCACACCGAACTCCTCACATGTCCCAGACACTCTGCAGCTCTTGTGTAAGGCCCTCTCATTGCCCATTCTGTGATTTTGCCCTGGAAGTCTTTCTTTATTGGACAACTCTTAGTTAACCTTCAAGACTGCTCAAATAGCACTTGTTGATGAAAGTTTTTGACTCCCCTATGTAGACTTAGTTGCTTCTGCAATAGCTCTTAACATATAATTGGGTAATTTGTCTGTTTACAAATCCATCTTGATTTTTTTTTTTGGTAAATTATGAACAATTTTTGTACAGACTCACAGTGCTCCATAGATAAACATCTATAGAATAATAGATGAATAAGGAAGACCCACTTCCTGGTAGGTTCCTGGAAAATATCTGTTTTAGGAAGATCTTCTCTGAGCTGAAGTAGTTTGATTACCTCCTCAGTTTGATTTAGTGATGCTCAGTTGAAACTCAGCTGTCTCTTGCATATCCTATAATACCCTGTCTGCCATATTCATTTGAATACCTCTCAGGAGGGCACACGTGAATGCTATTTCAACGTGAAACAGCTTTTGTTACACTCCCCTATAATTAGACTCTATATAATGGAACTTGCTAAATCAGGAACCGTTAGAGCCTGTGTGGGCAGGAAATAAGACTGATAGATTATATTCAGCTCAAACTTTCAATCACTCGTGAGTTCTGTTACAGACATGGCAGATGGTAGATGATTCTAAAAAGACTCATAGAAAGGATCCACAGGGTGTTCTGGAACCAAGACAAAAACACAATCAGACATGACTTGCAGTGGTCAGATATCAATTTGAGAAGACATTCATTCATTCCACCCATATTTATTTGCTCTCTGGCTCTTCTGCTTGTTGGGGATACTGCAATCAACAATGTAGGCAAAAAAAATCTCTGTCCTTGGGGAGCTTCTATTTTTATTGGAGGAGACAGATAATTAATAGTAATAAATAAGTCAAATATATAGAATTTTACACAGTGTCAAATGTTCTGGAGAGCAGTAAAAAGGAATACCAGAGGGGTCTAATTTTAAATAAAGAAGCCAGAAAACACACCATTGAGATGGTAAGATTTAGATGAAGACTAACCAAGGGGGACAGTGAGCCATACAGGTACCTGGAGGGTACATATTCCCAATGGAAGGAACAGCTAGTGCCAGGGCTTGAGGTGGACATGTGCCTAGCTTGTTTGGACAATAGCAAAGAGGTCAGTCTAATAGAAACAGATAAGATTATGTTGCACTCCTAGGTCATTTTAAGGACACTAACTTTTACTTTGAGTAAGACAGAAAAACATTGGAAGGTTATAAGCCAAGAAGTAACATCTGAACTTTTTTCTTCCGAGGCAAATGGATCCACTCAATTGGATGGCATATTTGAATCAACTCGATTTTCTAGATGAAAACATCATCAGTAGCTCAGATTCCATGTTACTTCTCTATCTAGACTGTTGGTTTGCTACCTCCCCTTTTACATTCATTCAAGAAATACTTTAAGAGGAGCCAATCCTTGCTTTTACAAAGCTTGCAGTATGATGGGGAAGACAGACATCGGGCCACTGGGTGATGCATGGGAGAAAACAAAAAGAAGGCGTTAACAGGAGTTTCTAACCTCTTCTGGGAGCACAGAGGCATCTCTCCAGAGGAAGGGTTATCTAAGCTGAAATCTGAGGGCTGAGTAGAGGCAGACCGAGAAGCAGGACAGCGTTTGAAGCTGAACATGTTGCCTGTGTACAGGCTTTGGGGCCAGGGTAAGCATTGCACTTCTCAACCCTAGACATGGGATAAAGCAAATCAGGGTGGATAAAGGATGGTCAGGGTGAAGAGATCAAAGGGTATGGAAAGCAGGCCCAGTGAAGCCGGAGAGGCAGGCTGAAGAGCTCTCTAGGAATTTATTGTTAGGGCAATAAGAAGACACCAGAAAATGTCATGATGAGGTTTATATTTAGAGAAGACCATCCATTCTGGCTATAGCATGGTGGATGGATCATTAGGTGGAGACTAGTAGGGATGTTATAGGATCTTCTAGTCGAGGAGTGATAGAGTTTGCCTAGCCATGGGGCCGGGATGGGAAGAGGAGTGGAGGGAGGTGGACTGAACAGAATTTGATGCCTGATTGAATATGGAAAGGGCCAGAGGAGTTGGAAATATCAAGAATAACTCTAAGCTTCTGACTTGGATGCTGAGTTATGACGGCACGTGGGAAGATGAACATCTTTGGTGAGAAGTTTTGGTGGCTGAGAAGCATCTAGATGAGATGTGGAAGAAGCAGCTGAGTATATGGGTGTGGACATGAAGTGGGAGGGGTATGCACTGGAGATATGGATTGGCACAATGTTGGCACCCAGACCCTGCTTGAATCCTTGGATGTGAAAGTGACCAGTAAGGAGAAAGGCACATGGAGAGGGCCTGGGCAGGGCTCTCAGGGATGCCCTAGACAATGGCTGGTCTGAGCTGGAGGCTCAGGGTGATCTGTAGAAAGCCAGGAAAAGGTGGTGGCTTTGAGTGTCTGCTGTTGCTGCCGGCTCTGGATCCTGTCTTCTTGAGATTGTTGGGGTTGCTGTGTCAACCTGGTTTGATCCTTCAGGCTTTCTCCTCTTCAGGCACAGAAACAAGTGTTGGTTGCCTCGTTTCTGAGGTTGTGGGAAGACCAGCTTTCTTACCTGCTTCACTCCCTCTGACTGGCTTTAGTCCTGCCTTTCCAGATACGTGCAGCTCAGAGAGGATTTCTGACTCATTTAAGATACCACATAAAATGGAGAATTAATGGTTTCCCTTGAAATGGGATTAAGTGACAAGGTCGGCTTCTACAGTATTTTTTGGTTTTAATGTTCTTCTCTGGCCTTGGATCTTCAGTTTGCAGATAGAAAGCAGAAGCTCTGAGGTGGCTTTCTCAGGGGCAGACAGTGAGAGAGTGTCAGCCAGGACTCAGATTGAATCTCTGTTCTGGTGTTTTTTCAAGTTCTTGGCTCACACTCTTTTTTTTTTTTTTTTTTTTTTTTTTTAGGCAGGGTACCTACCAGGGATTGAACTCAGGGGCACTTGACCACTGAGCCACATCCCCAGCCTTATATTGTATTTTATTCAGAGACAGGGTCTCACTGAGTTGCTTAGTGCCTCACTGTTGCTGAGGCTGGCTTTGAACTCATGATCCTCCTGTCTCAGCCTCTGGTGCCGCTGGGATTACAGGCGTGCACCACCATGCCAGGGTTTGGCCCACGTTCATCTCAACAAAGCATACTTACAGGCATTCCCATGTAGGCAGCCTGGGTGCCTACTTACTGAGACCGGACAGGTGTGTTTCCCCCAGATAATAATGAAAGAGATTGGAAGAAACAAACTTTTCCAAAGACAGTTTTGGAGAAACCCTTAGATGCTGTGTGTCCACACTTGCTCTTCATGTCCTGGTTCTCTACTGAAAGGGTTTGTGGGAACATAAAGACAGCCAGGCTATTGACACTGACCTGCTGAAGGCAACAGAAGACCCACCAGGCCAACATTTGCCTAACTTCTCACTTGATTCTCAAAATCCAAATGATCAAGACTTGTGATAACTGGCTTCTGAACTAAATTGTTTCATGGGTTACAGGGAAAGAATAAGATCAGCGTACTCCACAGACTAGTTAGCAGGCCACTGAAAGATAGGGAGACGATATTTTGAACAGCGAAAATCAAGGAGGGGATTGATCCAGAAAAAAAGTTAAGAACTCAAGAGGACACTGGGGATGTAGCTCAGTGGTGAAGCACTGGCCTAGCATGTTCCATCCAGCACCACACACACACACACACACACACACACACACACACACACACACACACACAAAGTCAAGAGGAAGAAATAGCAAGTGGAAAACAGGTTAATGGCTAGCAAATGTTTGTCAAAATCTACTAATTGTAATCAAAGAAATGCCGATTTTAAAAATGAGAGAATTCCAGAGGGGTATGGAGAAAAAGGAACACTTCTCCACTGTGGGTGGGACTGTCAATCAGCACAACCACTATGGAAATCAGTATGGGGGTTCCTCAAAAGACTAGGCATGGAACCACGTATGGCCCACTTCTGGGTATGTATCCTAAAGAATTCAGCTCATTATACTACAGTGATACGTGCACAGCCATGATGTTAGCAGCACCATTCACAATAGCCAGATTATGAGGCCAGCCTGGGTGCCCATCCACATACCCAATGAAGTTTTATTCAGCCATAAAGAAAAATAAAGTGATGGCAATTGCAGGAAAACAGATGGGCCTTGAGACCATTACGTTAAGCAAAATAAGCCAAGGTCAGAAGGTCAAGGGCCATATGTCTTCTCTCCTATGTGGACGCTTAGGGAGGAAAAAGGAAAAGAAAGGTGTGTGTGAAAGGGTGGGGATCTCATGAAAATCAAAGGGAGGTCAGTTGAGGAAAGGGACCAAGGGGTAAGGGAAGGGGAGGGAGGGGGATGTGCTGGGGAGTGATAATGTTCAAACTATGTTGCCACGTTGTGTGCATGTGTGAATACATAACAACAAATCCCATCAATAGGAACAACTATAAAGCACTAATAAAAATGTGGAAAGTGAAAAGAAAATTTAAATGACAGGTTGCTTTAGACCTATCTTTTTTAGAGAGTAGTTAGTGTTTGTAAGGATGAAGGGAAGTAGGAACACGCATGCTGAATGGGGTGCAGGCCGCTTGAGTAATAATTGAAGTACAGTAGACTCACCACAACCAGCGGTCTCACACCTGTGTTCCCACCCCAGAAGAGCTCTTGCACAGGTCCATCTGGAGATGTGGATGAAGATGTCCATCGCAGTGTTGTTTGTGATAGTTGGCTGCCGAGGTGTCACTGCTGTGGGAACAAACAAGTGGCACTTGGTGCATGTGAAACAGACTGAAATTAAGGGCCCCTCTGAAATCCAGGACAACTTCCTCCTGCTGAGATAGAGGCTTTAACCATGACGCCCTCTTCCCACCCTGCCCTGACAGATGCCAAGGGAGCCGAGTGGAGATCACCCCCTGTTGGCCTGTCTAGCTCAGGCTAAAGAGATCTGCATTTGTGTATTTTCTGCCTTTTGTCCCATTTTGCCTTCTCTTTTAAAAGCTTTCCTCACCTCAGAGCCAGGAAGATGGAAATTTAGAAACAAAAAGTTTCCTCTATCTTCCTTCAAAGCTGGCTTTGAACAAAACCTATTGTCCTGCCAATTTGACTCCCAGTAGTTGTGGAGCAATGAGCAGTGTCACCTAGCTTATTCCCCCAAACAGGAATCCGGGTATCCCACTTGTCCTGCAGTAGCGCACGTGGTTCTTCACAGCACCCCCTTGCCTTAAACACAAGCTCTCTATGTGGTGCTTATTAATTTAAAGTAAGTAACCCCAGCCCTCCACACCAGTCAGGACCTCTAGTTATCCAAGCAAATATATCCATCACATTAGAATGGGTTCTATGGGGAGGGGGTAAAAATAGAGAAATGGAAGTCAGATCAAGGATGAAGATGAGAACACACACACACACACACACACACACACACACACACACATAACAGTACAATAGAATTGTCTCGCAGTGACTTTTGACAGTAGAATGCGTTGAATGGAGACATGTGTTATATGTATTCTACTCTTCGGACCCCAAATCTGAAAACAGAAAAAGAAAGGCAAGCCATGAGAGCCCCAAGAGTCAAAGTCAGAGGGCTGACAGTTTCCATTTGAGCCTGGTCCCGGACTCTGACACAATGACTTATTGTCAAGTCTCAGCCTTTTCGTTTGTGAAATGAAAATAATAAATAGCTTTCCAGAGAACAATAAATAGCTTTCCAGAAAGTGGCTGAGAAGATGGAAGCAGCCTGCCTGGCCCTCAGTAGCTGCACAGGAGACACCAGGTTCTTTCCTCCTGCCCAGAGCTCTGTGCCCCCAGATCTCTCTTTTTTTTTTTTTTTTAGTGAAGGAACCAAGGATTGAACTCAGGGGTACTCAGGGGTACCACTAAGCCACATCTGCAGCCCTATTCTGTATTTGTTTAGAGACAGGGTCTCACTGAGTTGCTTAGCGCCTCACTTTGCTAAGGCTGGCTTTGAACTCTCCTCCTGCCTTAGCCTCCTGAGCCACTGGGTTTACAGGCATGCACCACTGCGCCTGGCTAGGATCTCTCTTCTTGATGGGTCCACAGATCCTACCAGTTGACACTCTGTGACCATGTCCGTCAGTGGGCACAGCTGCCCATCCCTGAGCCAGCCTGTTGGAAGGACACATGCTGTCCTGAGTCAGACACCAGAAGAGACACATTGCAAGGCTGGGCTTCCATGATGGGTCAGATTAGAATGGGTAAAGCAGTGCTGGTTTCCCCAGGTCCTGGGAAATGCCCTGGGTTGTCTGTAGCCTGGTATTCTGGATCATACACCCTTGCTCCCTGCCTAGGGAAAGGATAGGCTGCTCATCTTAGAGGCCATAAGTATTTGTCACTTTCTTTTTTCAGCCAGCTCCGGATTGTTCCCGAGCCCACCTGAATGTTCCAAAGAGACTTTATTTGATCTTCTTTGATTATATCTGGTCTTTCAGAAACCCCTAACAGAAACCAGCAGCCAAGACCCTTTGGTGATTCCCCATAGCCTTATGGTGAAGTCCAAACTCCTTTTGACAGGCTTACCAATGCCCCTTACCCCAGGAGCCTCAACTCGTCTACTTACCTAGGACCCGACATCTTTGGATTCAGTCACAGAAACTCTACTTGGACGTTTTTCTGTGTTCTGCTCTTACCAGAGAGTGTGTGCCCAGCTGGACTTTCACCTGGTTGAGACATTCCGCTGAGCTGCTGCTACGTACCAGGGATCAGTCTAACTCTACTCCTCTGGCATCTTGGTCCAGTTACCTAGGATTCATCCTGGGGAGACACAGAGATCATCACCTTCTACCCAAACCTTTCTTGAACCCCTTCCCCACGAGGGTTGATGCCCCTGTTTGCATTCTTATGGCACTCTAAGGGTCTATTCTCATTGCACTTTCAAACAGTTCACTTTGCACTCATCGCCAGACTCTAAGTGCCGAGAGCTTCGAGATCACGTCTGTTTAGATCATGTCTGTCACCCGAGCTCTGAGTTTGGCACACAGTAGACACTCATTGAATAGTTATTGACTCAGAAAGTGATTTCACAGCCTATTAGAGTGTTGTTTTACATTGCTTTTTAATTTTTTTTAGATTGAGAAGGGACCTGGACATACCTCCTGCCCACACCTTTTTTGGTACCACCTTACTCTTTTTCATTTAAATGTTGTCTACCAAAATTATTTTAGCCAGCTTTTTTTTTTTTTTTTTTTTTTTTTTTGCTGCTGTGACTAAGGACCTGACCAGCACAACTGCAGAGGAGGAAAAGTTTATTTAAGGGCTGAGGGTTTCAGAGGTCTCCATCCACAGACAGCTGGCTCTGTTGCTCAGAGCTCAAGGTGAGGCAGAACAGCATGGAGAAGGAGTGTGGCAAAGGGAAGTGGCTCACATGCTGATCAGGAAGCAGAGAGGTCTCTACTCACCAGATACAAATGTGTACCCCCAAGCCACGCCCCCAATTTCTACCTCCTCCTGCCACACCCTACCACTCAGCTAATTCCTATCAGGGGTTAATTCACTGATTAATTCACTCACAGCTTAATCATTTCCCCTCTGAACTTTCTTGCAATATCTCACACTTGAGTTTTGGGTGGACATCTCACATCCAAACCATAACAAAAATGAAATTCACATAATATAAAGTTCACTCTTTAAGGCGTCCAACTGGTGGTATTCAGTAAATTAACAAGGCTGTACAGCCATCCCTACTGTTTAATTCCCAAACATTTTGATTACCCGCCCAACAAATCCTGTGTCTACTAGCAGTCACTTCCTATTCCCCCTTCCCTCAGGCCTAAGCAGACACTAACCTACTTTCCGTTTCTATGGCTTTGCCTATTCTGGAGTTTCCATATAAATAGCATCATCTGATACGTGGCCTTTTGTGTGTGACATCTTTGACTTAGCATGACTTCTCCAGAGTTTGTATTTGGTAACTTGGTGTGTGCATCAATACTTCATTCCTTTTCATATTTGAATAATATTCCATTGTAGGGAATATATATATATATATATATATATATTTATATATATATATATATATAAATGTAATTTTGCTTATCCATTCCTCAATGGAAGATTGGGCTTTCAGGTTGGTCCCACCTTTTGGTATTATCAATGATCATGCTATGAGCATTTGTGTATATATTTTTGTGTGAATGAACTTTTTCTGTTTCTGTATGTACATAGGAGTGGAATTGCTGAGTTATATGATAACTCCATGTTTGATTTTTTTGAGGAAATGCTAAACTGATTTCCAAAGTAGCTGCATTGTTGGTGACATAGTTCAAACTTCTGTGTATCCTTGCAAACACTTATTTTCCTTCAAGTTTTATTTTGCATTTGACCTTGGATCCATTATTTAATTGTGACGGACATCTTTCCCCTCATGCCCCCCCACGAGGGCTAATTCCCACTTCTTGGGGGGCCCTTGTGTGGATGGAATGAGCCCAAAGATACACAGCACTTAACACACTTGAGGTCCATTGTCAGTACTCAGTGGGTGGGAGCCACTATTACTGTGGCTTCTGATGAAATTTTCCCCTGCATCTGGGGTCCCCGTAGAGAAGGAAGCTTTGGTTTGGTAGTGGTCCCTTCGGTAGGAGCAGTTTCCTGTTGCCTGACCTGTGAGGACTGGGAAGAGAGTGACTGGAAAAGACTAAGGAGGCCTGGAAGTTCAGAGGACTCTGGAACCCCTTATCTTCCCATCATTAGCCCAGGGTTTAAGGTCCCTTATTTGTATCTGGGGGAGTGTTTTGTGGGTGAGGAAGTGACCTGCCATAGATGCACCAATGCAGGACACGTGACCTTCCAGAGTGACCTGCCATAGATGCTCCAGTGCAGGCATGAACCGGAAAAAGAATGGGACTGGGACCGGAAATGGGAACTGTGATCACCTGGTAATATTCTCACGCTGAAATGCACAGAGCCGGGCCCTCAGCTGCTTCTCTTCCAGGTTCTTCACTGGGAAGAGTTTTCTGCCAGCCATTGATTCTTTTGAGTTCCTCTCTGCTATGCCGAGTTCCTCAGCTCATAGTTTTTAACATCACTTCCTAACCAGAGCTTCTTCTCATCCTTGTTCCTATCAACCAGGCCCTTGGGAAAAGCTCCTCGCCATGCTTAATGCAAACACAGCAGAAAGAAAGGCAGCTCGGCCCTCCTGCAGCTCTGCTGTCCCAGCTCTGGACTGCAGAGTTGTCTTTTTTTTTTTTTTTAATTAAGGATCAATAATTCAGCCTTTAAAGTGGAGGACCAGCCTGTGGAGTGCTAGTCCCTGCTTCCAAGACCTGGGTTTTCCTGATCTCTGAACTGTCAGAGTGACGGGGTACATTGATTCCATTTAATGTATATTCCCCCAACAGTCTGCTGATTCAGATTCCTGAGAAAAAGCACCCAGCGCACCTGCTGTGGGACTCTCCAAGCGGATGAGCCCAGCTGCCTACTTACTGCAAATCCTGTGCACAGGGAAAGGTTTTGCAAATCTGTTCTGGTTGCTATTTATTTTCCCCTTTTTTCAGCTGAGACTTCTGGGTTAACGAACCAGGGGACCTCCTGTCCAGTTCTCCTTAGGACTGACAGTCCTGCAAATCCACTCTAAGCATCTCAGCTCTGCAGCTGTGGGGTTTGAATTCATTTTTCCAGTTTCTTATTTGTGACTGACACATAATAATGATACATATTTCTGGGATACAAGGTGATGTTTCAATTCACATATATATTGTGTAATGACTGACTCAGGGTAATTAGCATACCTATTGCCTTAAATATTTATAATTCCTTTGTGATAAGAACATCTAAAATCCTTTCTTCTAGCTATTTTTTTTTGTTTTTTTGTTTAAAGAGAGAGAGAGAGAGAGAGAGAGAGAGAGAGAGAGAGAGAGAGAGAGAGAATTTTTAATATTTATTTTTTAGTTCTCGGCGGACACAACATCTTTGTTGGTATGTGGTGCTGAGGATCGAACCCGGGCCGCACGCATGCCAGGCGAGCGCGCTTCCGCTTGAGCCACATCCCCAGCCCTCTTCTAGCTATTTTGAAATATTCTATACATTATTGTAACTCATCCTCGTATGCAAAAAAACACATTATCTTGTTCTTCCTACCTGTGACTTTGTGCTTGTTGACCCTCTTCCATGCCCTCTCCCCACCCCTCCCCACCTTCTACTCTCTACTTCCACAAGATCAGCTGTGAGTGAGATTTCACATGAGGGAGATCAGGTGGCACTAACCTTTCTGTATCTGGCTTGTTTCACGTTAATGTAATGTCCTTCAGGTTCATCCACGTCTCTGTGAGTGATCAGATTTCTTTTTATTTTAATGGCTGATTAATTAAGCAAGGTGAGGGTACCTTGGGGCTGGGGAGAATGAAAGTTAGGAGGGACGTGTAGATGTGACCGTGGACAGGGCACTTGCTCTGTAGAATGTTTTCTCATCTGAAAATGGAGCATGAGACTGGACCTCTTAGAGATTCTTGGTCTGTGCACACTGCCTCGTAGCCACAAGATTGAAAGATTAACAGAAATGATATAAAACTGTAGAAAAATGTAAAACTCTTGGTGGTTCCCTCCCTCTGTCTCCCTGCACCCAACACCTGCGGCAAGTGAGAATATTGTGATTGAGTGATTAGTCAGGAACCAGAAGAGGCAATTTATGGGCACTCCAGGAATATAGGGTCTGCGATATTTTTGGAGGAAGAGTGTACAGATAGAAGGGCTTGGGGAATATACTCAGAGATGACAGAGTCAAGGGAGATATATCTGATAACATTTTTTGAAGAATTAAGGTCATGAAAACCTCAATACAATGTAATCTTTGTTCTTTTCAGAGAGCTGAATTGTGGTATTTCAGTTATTGGAATATCAGATTACGTACTCTTTTCTGGAAATTTAAATCCCTGAGTATTTTTAGGCATATGTTGTACTTCTTTACACATTGGCATTTCCACTCTATTTTTTAAAAAAAAAATGTTTGGAGGGGTGTTGGAAAGAGGGAGAGGGGTGAGGAGAGGAAAGGAGAGGAGAAAGAGGGAGAGAAGTAGATTAAGTCTAGACAGGCAATCAGCCTGACACAATCACCCCCCCCCCAACATATTTGGGGATTCAGACTTTGTTTGTAGCAGTGGCTGGAATAATGGTAGCATGTATAACCATACATCCTTGGATCTAAAACACATTCTAGAAAGGTCTGACTGTTCTAATTTCTTCTGCCATCTATTATTATCTTCTTATTTTGTGGAATGAAGCACGGTGGACAGAAGATCCTGGAATGAAGAAGAAAGGAAATTCGTGTCTGAGGTTGTTTTTTGCTAAGATGGAGGGTGGAGACCTGGATGGACATGGGGGCATTACTCAGCCAGTTCCTGTTGGCATACAGGATTGAAAAGGGACTTGGGGGACATCAGTGTTGGTTTTGTGCGGAAGGACAGGTTTGGATTGTTTTGATGGATTATCCCTAGCTCATCCTTATCTTTTGGGCTTTCATTCCAGATGATTCAGTTATTATAATAGTTGTTTATAGTGAATTCAGTAGCCAACTGGTGACTTAATTTTTGTACTGTGTAGAAGAGACTTCTGCAAGGCTTATTCTGCATCCTGCCTTGGGGGAAAGCTAAACCCTGGCAGGACCTGGGGACTCGCGCTTTCTCAATATTAGCAATGGTGGTGGCAGCAGAAGGCAGGGTAGAGGGACCTCTGGGTGTGCTCAAACACCTACTGTGGGTCTTGTGATCGTATACAGTCAAAATGGGACAGGCTGGAGGAAAAGGAAGAAAAAGTCAGGCCAACGAAGAGAGAAGAGGGAGCTAGAGTACGTAACAGAGGTGGGGGAGACTTTCTTTACTATGCTATGGGCAGAACAGATGGGATGCCAGTGGGGTTTTCCTAAATTTCAAAATGTGCCTTCCAAATTGGGCTATTGCATGCTTTGATTTTCTCTGGCGACTTAAGCACATAGCCCTTTTCCTGAAATTCTGATTAGATTTAACTTTCTTCAGCTACTACTAAGCATTTCTTATTAAAAATGCCCATCCACCACTGGAAGGGGATAACCCCAAACGTTTTGTTAGGATTATGGGATTATGTGTGTGTTTCTCTTTTTTTTTCTAAACCTTAATAAATGGTGGTTACATTACTTCCAAACAGAAATTTCCATATTAAAAAAGGAAAGCCTTAAGTTTTCCCCAAGCTCTTTAAGACTGAACAGGCTCATCATCTCCAAATGATGGTTTATAAAACACTCGCCGGTGATTGAATTGTCAATGAAGCAAAGACATATGGATTAATTTTTCCCACCAGGGAAGTGACTTGAAATCTATTTTATATTTTGGTGAATATAATGTGTCTGTAGAAATTATTTCCTACACACTGAATAAAAGCTTCCTAAAAGCAGTGCTGAAAGATCTGGGACTGTAAAGGAATTCATCTAAAACTAGGGTTTGCCCTTGACCTTGCTGTGTGTTCATGTCTGATAATGATTCTCGCTGGAAATCACAAGGGTGTGTTCATTTACTGTGTGTGAACATGTACTACAAACAGTAGGTCCTCACTGGAGTAACCAAATGTGAGACATCCAGACCAAAGACTCACTTATAATCCTGAAGAGGTAACCACCTTCTTTATTCTTTCTTTCTTTTTTTTTTTTTTCCCTAGGGGAGTGTACTGGGGATTGAACTCAGGGGCACTTGACCACTTAAGCCACATTCCCAGCCCTATTTTGTATTTTCTTTCTTTTTTTTTTTTGTTTTTGGTGGTGCTGGGGATTGAACCTAAGGCCTTATGCAGGCAAGGCAAGTACTCTACCAACTGAACCACATCCCCAGCCCTGTATTTTCTTTAGAGACAGGGTCTCACTGAGTTGCTTAGCACCTCACTTTTGCTGAGGCTGGCTTTGAACTTTCGATTCTCCTGCCTCAGCCTCCTGAGCCACTAGGATTACAGGCGTGACCATGGTACCTGCACCACCTTCATTTAGTAATTGCCTCAAATTATGAGATGATGATTAACCCAGGTTTTCTCTACTCTGTTTAGATGAATGACCTGGGTGGGAAATTGAAAAGGTTATTGAGAGTAAAAAGCACCTTACTAATCAGATTCATCATTATTAATAGCAACAGTAAAATGTGAATTTTCTTCGTATTTGACGGGGGTTGGTGGTACTTGGCTGCGTTTGAATGTCAAGTCTTAGGTTTCTGCTGAGATGTAGTGTTCTTAACTGTCAGGCTTGTAGGTGACCGAGTGAGCGAGAGGCAGAGGCCAGAGTTCCCTCTTCCACTCCTGGCATCGGTGATGACAGTCTCCGTGTGGTTCTGCAGTGCCCGACTGATTGGTTTTTGTTGTTTCTCTTGGTGTGCCATCTAGCAAGACTCTGAGCCTTTCTAGAGCAAGAAACTGGTCCTGTGACAGCTCAGGCAGAGCCACCAGCGCCAGAGCTTTTTGTAGTGACTTTAGTGCCACACAGCCTGTGGACGCTGATGGAAATTAATTTATGGCCCTGAGAATGCCCGCACGCTATTTTGAACAATTTAATTGTGGCAAGTGTTGGACGCTTAGCACCTTCAGACCCTTATTTAGAGATAGGGTCTCACTGAGTTGCTTAGCACCTCATTTTTGCTGAGGCTGGCTTTGAACTCGCCATCCTCCTGCCTCAGCCTCCTGAGCCACTGGGATTACAGGAGTGCTCCATGGCACCAGCATCACCTTCATTAGTAATTGCCTGGGGAGCCGGGCTGGACCAGTGATGGCCGTGAGGTGCTGCAGGGACTGAGGGGCCAAGCCCCAGGCCTGGTGGGGAGGGTTTCCCTCCTGACCTTGACATCCATACTCCCCAAGTGAGCTTGCTAGAGAATACAAGCCCCCCTGAAAGAGAAAGGTCAATCTGACCCCATATTGTTACAGAGGCAGGGAAGAAGAAGAGCTCTGTTGGTTCTCTCCTCTGCACTTTGCAGAGCACTGGCCTGCCCAGTCGGCCTCCAGCCAGGCTTGTGAATGGAAGGATGTGGCTCTTTCCACCTCTCTTGGAAGTGCTCTGTGCTGGAATTGGAGGACAAGTCCCTCTGGACCTTGCCCTGCTAGGCCCTGGGACATACCGGAGGCTTCACCATCAGGGGAAAGAGTCAGATTGCACTAGATGGTCTTGACTCTGACTTTACCCCCCACCCACCGCAGGAGGTATTCAACATTATCTCAAGATCTGTTTGGTTGTCACAACTGGGTGGAGTGCCCTTGGCACCTGGTGGCTCGAGGTGCTACACCTTCTACAATGATCCTCTATCCCCCACATACTCAAGAGTTATCTGGTCCAAAGTTTAAACAGTATGTAGGCTAAGAAACTCTGGTCTAGAAGGGTGTCATGGTTCATTTTTTGGACACATGTTTTGGTCCTTAATGGTAGAGCTATACAACTTTTTAAGTTCCTTTATTTATTTATTTAATTTTTTTTTGAAGTTTTCAAAAAAATTTTTTTTTCTTCTTCAACAAGGCAAAAAAAAAAAAATATTCAGAGAGTTGGAAAGCCAGGGGCATGAAAGAAAGTTGAGAAACAAAGATTGTTTCATTTGAGAGAGCATAAATGAAATGGTCGCTTAATTAAGAATGGAGTTTTTTTGTTTGTTTGTTTGTTTTACATGAAAGATGCTAAGGATCTACAATTCTCTTTGCAAGTCTGTAGAAAAGTTTAAGTTGAGAAGGAAGGATTTGAGTTTGGTCCAAGAAAGCATTTCTCTGATAAGAAGTTCATTTAAGTTCCTGAGCAAAGGTACAAAATTGCTTTCAAAGAAAACCTTTAAGGAAGTGAAATGGTATTCCTCTGTCTAGGAGGACATGGGTACAACCTCGAAACAGGAGCAGGGATTGGGCAGAGTGACACTGCAAGCTCCCAGTGCATCTTGGCCATTCGTCGCCTATCTGCCTTATCCTTTCTATAGTTCAGAGAATCATGTTGCCGTTGCTATTGTGTCCTTAATGTTCAGCCTCCTTTCCTTGGCCCACCTCACCCAGGACCTGTCTACCCTTGTTTGTGGCCATGTTCAGGGTGGCTGACTCTCTACTCTCATCTCTTCTCATCTCTTCTCCTGCATCTCTCTTCCTCCCAGGGTCTTTGAGGCTGGGGACTTGGCAGCACTGAGGTTCAAACCAGGTGCTGTGTTACATGTGGGACCCTCCTGGGTTGTGAGCAGGAACTCCCCCACCTCCCGACCTACCTTGCCTTGGAAACTTTGCCAGTCACATTAGCATTGGATTTTGCTTTCTTATTGGATTGCAGTGCTGTATCTAATTTGCTGACCAATATCCTTATCCGTAGATCTTTCTTGATGTTCCTCCAAATCTCTCCTGCCTGCCAAAGTTCTGCGATTTGAGATTATTATTTCCCTTGGAAAGTATTTTCTGGATGGATTTGATTATTTTGTGGTCTCTGCCCCATGTTTGTTACTGAGGAGGGAGGAAATGATTTGAGGTACTTTCTCTGCAAAGCTTTAATGAAAAAAGAAGACAGAAGAGAGAACTTTTCTCTTTCCTCCCCATCCATTCCCCAAACTCATATCTTCTATTTCCAGCCAAGGGACGAGTACTTGTGTTCCTGATTGGGCCAGTTTATTCATCTAGAGAAAAATTCCATTTTTGTGACCACGCTACATGCTTCCTCAGACAACCATCATGCAATTATGATTTTGGTTGACAAAAGTTAGATAATATAGTTGATTTTGTTTAAACTTGACCCTTGTTGGTGGCTCATTAGAATAGACTTTCCAGCTTGGCTATTTTTCTATTCCCATGAGTTGAGTGCATTTGAAGTCAGTTAGGCCTAGGGCCAAATCCTTGTTCTTACACTCACTGTACACCCTTAGTTACTTAAAATTTCTGTGCCTCAGTTTCCTCATGTAAAATGAGTTTAGTAATCCTGACATCAGTGTGTTCTCAGCAGGGTCAAATGAGACAAATCATTGTAAGGCTGACTTAAGTAGTCACTTGATGAATGTTAACTGTGCCTAAGAGTTACAGCCTGAAGCAAGAAGAAATATGTTGGAAGTTGAGACATTGTGAGACTTCCAGAATCCCTGGGTAATGATACTATGATGTAGAGACCTCAACCTCTCACCCATCTTTCCATCCCAACAGGCCCAGTCATGACCTTGAATGGTCATTGCGCTCCCTGTAGAAGCCCACAGACACCAGGGTGAGGACCTTACACTGAGAGAAGTGTACCATGACTGTCCACATTGCCTAATCCTCCTTGTCCACATTCTTTCCCTCTGTTGTCACCTTTCGCTAGAAATCATGGCCAATTTTCTGCTTGCATTTCATTCTTCCCTCCCAGTCACAATTGATTTATCACGTTCGCTCTGGTGAGCTCCAGTTATAGCTGTGGTCTAGAAACCTTCTATCATACAAGGGGCTTGGTGTTGCCTGACCTCTTGTACTGTAGGAGAAAACCCCTGGTTTAGATTCTCAGCCTCCCCCAAAGCGGGGACACAGATCCTTTCACTCTTCGCCTTTAGGATGCTGTAGTTGTCTAACATTTGCCAGGCTAGAGCCAGGACCAGAAGCCACATCAGCAGTTTCTTAGAATTTGGTTGTGGAGGTGATCTGTGCCTTTAGCATCTTTCTTACTTCACAAGCTCTTTTCTTCTCTAGATGATTTAAGGAATAGGATTCTCCAAGGAGCCTATCTAAGGAAATTTGAATAAATTTGGAGCATTTACTATGCGTGTGAGCTTTGTTTTGTTAATCTCATTTAGATATTTGTGCGTGCATGCCTGGCTCTATTTATATGAGGCTCTTTGTCCTCCGAGAGGCTCATTTGTCCGGTAATCACTGGTGTGCCACTTGTCTATAATCTTAATAGGGGAATTCCACAGTATCAGGGACCCCCCACCACCACCTTGCCAAAAATAATTAGGATGCAGAAGAAGAACTTAGGGGCTTTTCATAGCTCTGCTTATTGCAATTGGCCAGTAAATCAAACACAAGTAAAGATGAAGAGTGGATAGAGAGAGCTGTGGGAAAGGGATGGGGGGAGTTTTGCACCGGATCAGTAGACACTTCTGTAGACCCCCCCCCTTAGGTTGCATAGTATCCCTAACCCCTAATTGTAATGCAAATTTGCAGATAAGTCCAGAACTTCTATTGGCTTGCAAAAACTTAACAGTAGCCTCATAATCTCAGGACATGTCAAACTTGAGTTTTTCTTTTTTTTCCCCCCTCTTTTCCAGTGCTGGGAATCAAACCTGGGGCCTCACCCATCCTGGGCAAGTACCCTACCACTGAACTGCTGAGGTGAACTGCACCCCAGCCCTGAGCCTTAATTCTACTTGTGTGTACTTCTCTGCACATAGGTAGCTCCTGGCACAGCTCTCTTTGATCTCTAAGCATCTGTAGCTCC
Organism: Ictidomys tridecemlineatus; assembly: GCF_052094955.1. NCBI lineage: Eukaryota > Metazoa > Chordata > Mammalia > Rodentia > Sciuridae > Ictidomys > Ictidomys tridecemlineatus. The sequence continues at coordinate 105,253,390 of NC_135482.1, read as the reverse complement.
CCAGGCCACCAGGGAGTAGAGAAGACAGAGTGCAAGGCGAGAGTCAGGTGTTGTCCCTTTGCATTGGACCTGCTGATTCTCACCTCCTTAAAGCTTGCTTTGCCTAAGCTCTTCTTACATTAGTTCTTAGGCCAGCAGAAAAATCCAGCTCTGTTTACTTCTATTTATTTACTTAATTATTTATTTATTAGTTCTAATTAATTATACATGACAGTAGAAAGGTCTTCAATTCATTATACACAAATGAGGCAGAATTTTTCACTTCTCTGGTTTTGCATGAAGTAGAATCATAACATTCGCGCAATCATACAAGTACTTAGGGTAATAATGTCCGTCTCTTTCCACCATCTTTTCTACCCCTTTGCCTCATCCAAAGTTCCTTCACTTATTCCATGCACCATCCCCACCCCCTGCCCCCATATTGATTAGCGTCCACTTATCAGAGAAAACATTTGGCCCCTGCTTTTTTAAGACTGGCTTATTTCACTTAGCATAATATTCTCCAACTCCATACATTTACCTGCAAATGCTATGATTTTATTCTCTTTTAATGCTGAGTAATATCCCATTGTGTATATATACCACAGTTTCTTTATCCATTCATCTACTGAAAGGCACCTAGGTTGGTTCCACAGTTTAGCTATTGTGAATTGTGCTGCTATTAAACATTGAAGTGGCTGCACTTATGAAGTCTTTAGGGATACCTGGGTCAAATGGTGGTTTCATTCCAATTTCTAAGGAATTTCCATACTGCTTTCCAGATTGGTTGCACCAATTTGCAGTCCCACAGCAATGTATGAGTGTGTCTTTCCCCCACATCCTCACCAACACTTATTGTTGCTTGTATCTTGATAACTGACATTCTGACTGGAGTGAGATGAAATCTTAGAGCAGTTTTGACTTGCATTTCTCTAATTACTAGAGTTGTTGAACATTTTTTTCATGTATTTGTTGATCAATTGTATTTCTTCTTCTGAGAATGCCTGTTCATCCTGAGCCCTTTATTGATTGGGTTGTTTGTTTTGTGTGTGTGTTAAGTTTTTTGAGTTCTTTACATATCCTGGGGATGAGTGCTCTGTCTGACCTGCAAGTGGCAAAAAAATTTGTTCCCAAAATGTACGTTCTCTCTTCACCTCACTGATTATTTCTTTTGCTGAGAAGAAGCTTTTTAGTTTGAATCCATCTCATTTATTGATTCTTGATTTTATTTCTTGTGCTTTAGGAGTCTTGTTAAAGAAGTCAGGGCCTAATCCAACATGATGAAGATTTAGGTCTACTTTTTCTTCTATTAGACGTAGGGTCTCTGGTCTAATTCCTAGGTCCTTGATCCACCTTGAGTTGAGTTTTGTGCATGATGAGAGATAGGGGTTTAGTTTCATTTTGCTGCATATGGATTTTCAGTTTCAGGCTTTCTCAATGTATATTTTTGGCACCTTTGTCTAGTATGAGATAACTGTATTTATGTGGGTTTGTCTCTGAGTCTTTAATTCTGGATCATTGGTCTACTTGTCTATTTTGGAGCCAATATCATACCGTTTTTGTTACTATTGCTCTGTGGTATAGTTTAAGTTCTGGTATTGTGATGCCTCCTGCTTCACTCTTCTTGATAAGGTTTGTTTTGGCTGTTCTGGGTCTCTTATTTTTCCAAATTAATTTCATGATTGCTTTTTCTGTTTGTATAAGGAATGACATTGGGATTTCAATTGAAATTGCATTGAATCTGTACAGTGCTTTGGGTTGTATGGCCATTTTGACAATATTGATCCTGCCTATTCAAGAGCTTGGGAGATCTTTTCATCTTCTAAGGTCTTCTTCAACTTCTTTCTTCAGTTTTCCTTGTAGAGGTCTTTCACTTCTTTTGTTAGATTGATTCCCAAGTATTTTTTTTTTGAGGCTATTGTGAATGGAGTAATTTTCCTAATTTCTCTTTCAGAGGATTCATCACTGATATATAGAAATGCATTTGATTTGTGGGTATTGATTTTTGTATCCTGCTACTTTGCTGAATTCATTTATTAATTCTAGAAGTTACTAGTGGAGGTTTTTGGATCCTCTAAGTATAGAATCATGTTGTTGGCAAATAATGATAGTTTGAGTTCTTCTTTTCCCATTTGCATCCCTTTAATTTCCAATTAGATAGGCAAAAGAAATTCAAGGGATCTATTTACTTCTTTTCAAAACTCAGTTTTGTTTGAAGTCAAGTCGGGAAATTCTTCACTGAGAGTCTGTGACTGTGGAGGGGCCTGAGAATTTAGAGAGGGAAGAGATCGGCTCTGCTCTCAGAACAGAGAGGAGAGTGCCTGCTCTGAGGGCTGTGAGGTGTGAAAGAGGGCAGCAGGGAAAGGAACCAAGAAGACTTCCAGGAGGCGGAAAGCCAAAATGCAATCAGGAGTGACTCTGGCAGACCTGGGGGGCCCGGAGCACAGGTGCAAAGCCAGAAGTTTGAGACACCTTGGTACATTTTCAGAGCTGCCAGGTAATCCCATGTGGATCAAGAGTGGGGTTGGAGAAGGGAGCCTGGCAGGGAGAGGAGGAGAAACAGCTCTGAGTGCCAGGGGAGGTAAGCACCAGGCAGGTCTAGAAGGGCTGCTTGGGCCAGAGGGACTTGGACATAAAAGAGACAGGGGTTTGTCTATGAGTTTACAAAATTCCTTCCACCGGAGGGATTGGAAATTGGAAGAAAACCCAGATGCACAGAGAGTCTTCAACCTAAGTTGGTTAAAATTGTTTAGTTAGAGGAACCAAGATCCCCTGTTTCCATAGGAAACATAGATACACTTGGCTGGATTCAAGAGGACATTAATGATGGACGGGGACTCCAAGCCAAGCTTGCTGAGTATGCATGGTCGGAAGCTAGCTGTTTCTCCACTCCTTCTTTTGGGTGGATTCTTGGAAGGGTTAACAAAATGGAAAAAGAAGCAGAGCTTTGGCTGTGTGGTATGTGAAAAGATCTTGTGAAAGAAAGCAGCCAGAAACTTGCAGGCAGAGAGCAGAGGGAGAAAAAATATGCAGAGTAACAATGGATTATAGCAAAAATGAGAACCCAAGTTAGAGATGATGTGTATAACTCACTCTTGAACCAGGAACGAAGCAGAGGGGAGCTTGGTGGCTGCCTACTGGCAAGAAAGGTGCAGGGTAATGTCAAAAATCTGCATTCCGTTCATTTCAGAGCATTTATGGATCTATGCTAAATTTGGAGGTTGATGCAAATAATTTGACCACAGAAGAGACTAAACTTGGAAGTGTCAGTTCTTACCACTGATAGTGATTCAAGTGGAAGTGTAGCTTATGGTACAAAGAGGAGGCTAAGAAGTAATATCTTTGATGGTGCTGTCTTGGGATACAAAGGGTGTCAGAATTTAGTCCTTAGGACTGACATTGGTTAAGTACTCAGAATATGACGGGCACACTTCTTCAGCTTTACCCGCCACACCTTTCACTCTCACAGTAGCCCCAAGAGGGAGGTCCTCTGAACATTTCCATTTCACAGATGAAAAAAGCCAAGAGCTTATGTAACTTGCCCAAGGTTCATGGGGGAAGAGCAAGGATTCAAATCCAGGTAGGCTGGCTGCAGAGACCTTCTTAACTATCATCCTCTGTCTTCTCTCAAAACAGTTTAATGACGCAAGATCAACCAGTTAGATATCTGGAAATGGAGGTGCATGCATGCTGGTCACGGTTGTTCATGGGTGGCATTTGAAAATTTTTTGTGCCTTCAGAACAACACAATGGTAAGAAAAAAATGAGAAACCCCAAACAAGAAGTATCAGTGCAAAAACACAGCACAGTGCATGCAGCCTTGCTGGATACAGGAAGACCGGGGCATTTTGGTGAGGACATGTGGGAAGGAGAGGCTGGGGGAGAGGTCAAGTGAGAAGAGAACCTTCCAGGGAGAGCATGTACTGGCCTAGCAGGGAGTCACACAGTAAGGAGCACACAGGGCCCTTGCCATGGTGTCCCCAAAGCTCCATCTCCATGACTCTGGCAACCAGAGGCTCACTGGGGTCAGGACTGCCATGGTCCTGGTCAGGGAGAGAACGGCAAGCATGGTCCCAGAGCCATCCCACTGCCTCCATTTCTTTAAAGGCTTGCGCTTCAGGATGGTTCTCTTTGTTCATAGCCTCATCGACAGGACTGGAAAGAAATCTCGACCTCTGTTGGTGCGTCTCCCACCCTTGACAGACTGTAGAAGGGCCTCAGATGAGGGGGGCTTGCCAGGGCCATCCAGTCCACGGGCAGCAGGTCTCAGTTGTCCTGAATCCCGCCCGGCACCTTTTAATGAGCTCATTTTCCCGAAGGCCTCCATTTATAAAGTGCTCTGTGCAGCTAACGAATTAAGTGGTTAGTTATTGATTCAGAATCAGTGACTTCCTGTATTAAAAAAAAATTCTTTGTTTTTTTTTTTTGCTTTGTTTTCTAGATTCTTTTTGTCCTCCTTCTCTCTCCCCAACCACCCCACTCTATGTCTGACTTCTCCCTTGTTGGGCCTGGTTGTTCTCAAATTCTTTATGGTCTCTCCTGGGTTAGGGTTCTGTTTCTTTTTCTCCTTCTCATGGTCCTCCTCTCTCTCTCTCTCTCCTTTGCCCGTTCCCCCTCCTCAGCCTCTCTTCCTCTTTCCCTCTCCCTCTCCCTCATGCTCACACACACACATAGGCAGACACCCTCTCACTCACGCTGGCTCACGTTCTCTCTAGATTTAGAGAGAGACAGAGACAGACTGGCTCCATCCTCTCCCCCTCAGGAGTGCTAAAAACCAGTCCATCTGTTGTAGATCGGCTTATTATTTGAAAGTTTGCCTTATGGAGAAAGAGGGAAGCTAGGATTCCTGTCTTCTCTCACTCTTTCTCTTTAAACACAGGGAAGTGACTACTTCTCACCTAATCAGTGCATTAATAAACACTTGGCAGGACCAAAAAAAAGCCATATTGACGTTCTCCCTTTAGGGGAATTGGTATAGCTCTTTTTTTGCAGAAGGGCACTTCATGAATTTTTAATGACTGAAGTGGTGCAGGCTAGTCGGGGCTTCAGCATAGCTCACTCACTCTCCCTGGATATCTGGCTTCCTTCTTAGCACTGTTGGCCCATATTGGACATAGAAATTGTGTCAATAGGAAGAGTGAGGCTTTTGAGCAATCCATCTTTTTTTTATTATTGGTTGTTCAAAACATTACAAAGCTCTTTGACATATCATATTTCATACATTTGTTTCAAGTGGGTTATGAACTCCCATTTTTACCCCGTATACAGATTGCAGAATCACATGGGTGACACATCCACGTTTTTACATACTGCCATCCTAGTGTCTGTGGTATTCTGCTGAGCAATCGATCTGAACCGTGAGGCTGGTTATGGTCTTAGGGAGGTTCGGGACTGGAGCCCCGTGTGGCTGAGGCTGGTGGTGCCCAGGAATCTGGGAGGAGGAGCTTCCATCTTTGAGCTCCTCCCAAGGATTCATTCTTTCCTAGTGCTACTAGAATGGAACCCTGCCAGCAAGGCCTCCTTCTACCTTCCCACCTTCTCTTCCGCAATCATCAGGGATGACTGAATGCGATTCTTCCTCATGAAGAGCTGATGTTACCCAGGAGTCTCCACTTCTCCCCAGAAGCCCCCTCCACCAGACTCACTGAGCCTGGTCTCTGTCACCACCAGGTACCTAGCTATCTCTCCTTCTCAAGTATGACTATGCATGCAGAGCTACTCTTAAGGTAGCACTACATAAGGGGTGGCCCTTGGCAATCCAGCTCTCTCCCTATCCCCTCTAGTCTGTCCCTGGGCAGACCATAAGTACAGGGGAGAGTCCATCTTTGATCAATGTGAATTACAAAGTCTCTCCACCTTGCCCTGCCATGTCCCTTGCTGCTCTTCTTCAGAATCACGATGAGCATGATACCAGGTCTCACAAGATGAAGCGTCTGGTAGGATGCTTGACAAGTGCTATGTCATCTTTAAGAAGAAGCCAAGTCGAGCCCTTCTCCTTCACAACAAGGCTCCATTTTGGAAATGCAAATGAGATCATTTTAGAAGGGACGGAATGCTCCAGGAAGGAAGTAAATTTTTAGTCCCTGTCTTATAGGTCTTTGAGTTAGTCTTCCTTTTTTTACGGTTGGGTTGATGAGTAATGTGCCACATCCACCCACCTTGGGAGCCAAACCCTATATTTTGTTGACTGGTGTTAGCAATGTCATTCATTGGATGCTAGAGAATCAAAGTCTTCTTTCCATATGGGTTAAGTGCCAACTATAGACCTCATTACCCCACTTGCTCTAACTTCCTGAGATAACCTGCCTGCATTGGCATCTTAGTGTATTTGGGCCACTTTAATAAAGTATCAAAGACGAGCAGCTTATACCAAACAAGAATTCATATTCCACAGTTCTAGAGGCTGGAGGTTCAAGATCGGGGGCCAGCATGGCCAGGTCTTGGTACGTGTGCACTTCCTAGCTCACAGATGGCTCTCTTCTCACTGTGTTCTCGCCTGGAGGAAGGGACAAGAGAGCTCTCTGGGGTCTCTTTTATCATGGCACTAATCCCATTTATGAGGACTCTGCTCTTACACCTAATCACCTCCAAAGCCCTTACCTCTGTGAACATCATCACCCTGGGTATTATATTTCAACCTATGAATTTGGGGGGACATAAATTCCATCTACAACAATTATTTGGGCAAAAAATTTCCCAGGAGCCCTGTAAAGGTACCCTTCCTTTTCACGAGGCAGGGGCCAGGGAGTTGTGGAGAAACATGGCACTCCCTCCCAAATGTCTCTGTCCTTTCTGGATGAAAGCTTTACCCAGGGTAGACCTGCTCTCCAAGGGGCAACTGGAAATGAGCAGAAAGGTGTTCGCCGTGACATCGATGCCAGCAGCCAGGAAGGCCCAACGCTCTGCCATGCCGCCTACTGTCTGCACTACCCAAAGCAGAAACACAGCTGGGAAGTCACTAAAACCCAGCGACACGGAGATGGAAGTCCCCTAGAGGCCAGGATTTGTTGTCCTCGTTTTACAGAGGAGAAAATCTTGGCCAGAAAGGGAAAGTGGGTTGCTTAAGGTCACACAGCTAGCTAGTGGCAGAGCTGGAGTGGAGCCCAGCCTGGGGTTCACCTTCCAGCCAGGACACCTTCTGCAGTGCTGATGCCGCAGAGGACTGGGGAGGCGTTGGGCGGCAAGAGTGCCTTGCTGAGCGTGGACTGCAGGCGCAGGACAGGCAGGGCCACTGGGCAACTGCTGACTGTATCTGAAATTCTGGAGGCGAGCCAGCATGTGGTCCCCTGAGCCTGCAAGGTTGGGCCTGCTCTTTTCCTCTGGATTGACTTATTTTGCTCAGATCTTCCTTCTCTTTCCAAAAGACACCCCCAGACGCCCCCTTCATTCAGGAGTAACATTAGTTAGCTTAATGAAATGGAGTCATTTCCCTTGGGGTAGAAGTTGGTCTTTCTAAGGGAGGGCCCTGTGGAGTGTACCTTCAAGGAGGAGAGGCTGTGGGTGGGTGGGTGGCAGGAGACCAGAGGCCTATTCTTAGCTCTGTTGCTATGTGTTGTGGTGCAGGCCATGGAGGCTTCTTGTTCTTCTTGGCCCAATCAGCTCTCAGCATTCTGCATCCTGTGCTGGGCCTTGGAGATCACCAGCCATGTGTCTCTTTCAAGCCTTGGCTGGGTGGGGATAGGGAAGGGAATCCTGGAATAGCTACATGTTTCAGCCAGTGTCCAGCAGGAAACAAAGAGTGTATGCCAATGAGGCAACTCAGGTGAGTTTAATAGAAGAACTGTTTTCTGAGGCAGGATCAGGTGTGGGGTAGCTAATGGCCTCCGAGTCCCTCAATCTCCCCCTGTAGACTCTCTTATCCCTTATAGAGAGGAAGCTTGGTGGCTGGGTATCTTCCTCTTTTTTTTTTTTCCTCTAAATCCATTTTTTCAGGCTTCTTTGCCTGTTCTGGAACCTCAAGTTCTGCTATCCCTTCGTTCTCTCATCTGTTTTGGACTAAGAATATGGGGAACAAACCCCCTTTCTCTCCTAAGCACTCAGTCTAGAGGGGGAATCTATGGGTTGATTTTCTGTTACTCTAACAAAATACTCGAGGCAGGGAACTTTATAAAGGAAAGTTTATTTAGCTCACAGTTCTGTAGATTCAGGAGCATGGTGCCAGCATCTGGGTCTTGAAGTGAGCTTCAGAGTTAGATCACAACATGACTGACAGCATCATTGTAGGAACATGAGCAAGAGGGAGAAGTGTCAGGGGAGACAGGAAGCCAGAGCAATGCAGGGATCATTCTCTTTCTTTATGGTGACCTGATCGCAATGAAATCATGGGGACATGAGAATCACAGTGCCAACCCCAATGACAAAACCATCTTCTACTAGGCTTCCCCTACAGTCTTCCACATGGCCACCTGAAGACCAGACTTCCAGCACATGAACCTTTACACTTAAACCAGATCAGGGAGGTATCTGTACCCACCAGGGATTACTGCACAATGTGACCTCACAGTGCTTTGGGAATGCCACATTGTGACCTCCTAGCTGTCTGTGGAGACAGGATAGACAGAAGGCTTCTCAGAGGCGAGGACACTTGACCTGGCCAGAACTGGTGGACAAGGACCCAAACTACGGGCACCAGGAAGAGCTCATGCAAAAGCACCACTGAAAATGGAAAAGACAGTGCTTTCGAAAACCATTCATTTATTTTCATTGCAAATAATAGAAAATAAACCCAAAATAGTTAAAGAGAAAGAAAAAAAAACATTTTATAGTCTCTAAATTTCAGGGGCTACAAGCGTGACTGGCTCCAGGTGGCCAGATACAATTACCAGGCATCTTTCTCCGTCTGTTTCAGACCTGCTGTCTTTTAGGTTAGCCCACTGAGGCAGGATGTCTCCACTGTGGGTCATGGGGTGGGGAAACAGTTCTTAAAGTATTCCGTCCATGTGTTCCATTGACCTTGGGGATCTAGGTAAAGATCGACACCTCTCTTGCAGCCTCCAGAGAGCAAGTATTGTGATGAGATACTTTCACCCAGGTCACCAGGCCTCCCAGTTGAGGGGAAGGGAAGGAGAGACTTTGGCAGGTCCTGATCCCTGGCCTCTCCTTGGGCAGATACAGACAAGGAACAGTGCTCCTGGGCCATAGAGGTTCCCACTAGGAAAGAGTAGTTGAATTACCGGAAGAAGAGATGTATTGTCAGTTCCTCATTACTATAACAAAATCCCTGACGTAATTAACTGATAAAGAGAAAAACTTTTATTTTGGCCCAGGGTTTTGGAGGTTCCAATCCATAATTAATGAGCAGAGCACATGGCCATGCAGACTGCTTATCTTATATACCAGGAAAGCAAAGAGAGAGAAAGAGGAAGGAGAGGGGTGCAGGTCCTACAATCCCCTTCAAGGACACACCTCCAGTGACCTAAAGACCCTCCACAGGGCCCCCCTTCACAAAGGTTCACAGTGTCTTCCAACAGTGCCCCCCTGTGGACACTCACCTGAAGCACAGCAAGAGGGGAAGGCAGAGCATTCTGGGAACTCCAAAAATATTGCTACTGTAGCCCATTTCACTGGGTATAGCTAGAGAGCAGGGTCCAGGTGGTGACAGCCTCCCCCATTGCAATGGAACACTCCTGAAGGATTGTAAACGAAGGAAAGATTTAGACTTGAAAACTTGAGATTTAATCTCAAAACTAAAGCAACTCTCCAAACAACAACAACAACAACAATAATAATAATAATGAAAAGCCATACAATACCTTCTAAGCCAAAAAACAACATGTTTGTAATTATCTGCTATTTAAATCTCCTTGTTCCATTCCTTTCCCCCAAATCTTCTCAGGAGACAGGCTGCATCACCTAAGGTCAGTGTGTATTTTCAGATTGCATTAGAATTCTTACTTGTGCAGGGACCAGAACCTTTTAGTTCGGGGCTGGAAGGACTGGGCTAATGTGCCTGATTGCTGGGCTGGGCTCAAGTTCAGCCGTCTCAACGGAGCCAGAAGCATTTGCAGGCAGCTCCTGGCTGGGACATTGACAGGCAGCCTCCTGTGCTGCTGCTCTCAGTAACCCCCACCCCCCTGTGCGCCTGTGAGTCACACTAGGGCCCTGTCAAACTTAGAGCAGGCGCTAAGCCACACGCTCTCCCCGCTCCCCCCACAGCAGCAATTGCTCCTGACAGTGTCTAATTGCACAATCCCTTTCCATTTGTCAAGACCCACCAGTCTCCGTGCAAAATAGAGACTGACAGTCGGGTGGGGGTGGACATGTACCAGAGCGGAGGAAGCAGAGACATCTTGCTAAGAGTGATGAGGGTGCATTGGGAAACAGAAGCTTCTAGTAGGGTATGATAAGAAGCTCATGGCTCAGGGCCTGGGCCTTGGAATTGAAAGGCCTGGGCTAGACTTCAGAGGCTGCTCCTTCCTAACAGGGGATCTTGGGCAAGTTGCTTAATTTCCCCAGCCTTTAATTTTTCTCATCTGTAAGATGTGAGATTAGAGCACACAGATGAAATGGGATGATTATAAATCACTGTGAGCAGTGCCTGGGTCAATAACTGTCAGCTCTCTCAGTGTTCCATGTCTCCTGCCTTTTGGTTACCATATCCATTTCTGATTGGATCTCTCCAGGTTGCTGGGCGTTCTTTCATTCTGGTGCTGGGTTGTCCGTGGGTGGTGGGGTTGGGTGGGTCACACCGGGTGAGAGGAATCAAGAAGCTTTTATGGTGGCCTTGATCCCTAGGCCTTCTCAGATAGGACTTCCTTCTGTCTGACAATTTCCAGCCTTCCTGGAAGGAGTGAAGGTAATTACAGAGCTGGAAGAGATGTGGGATTGATTTCGTTTGCAGAAATTCCAAGTGTGCAAATATTTTCACAGGTTCCTTACTTATGAACTCGGGCTGCAGGTTGAGAACTTCCATGTTATCACTCATCAGTAGTGTTGTAGCTTTGGGGGAACTTCTAAATGATCTTTCCTTTCCAGTTTGGAGTAATTGAGAAGTAGGAGCTCACAGCTGCAGGACTGGAGATTTGACCTGTGGTCCTGATGAGGCTGTCTCCACCCAGCAGCCAGAGTGAGTGATGTTTTAAAAGTATGAAACTCCTCATGGTTTCTTATTAGAAGAAATCGCCAAGCTTTCTATCTCTGCCTCGAAGGCTGTCCATGATGTGCCCGCCCAGTGTTCACCTCCTTCCACCCCCACCCACCCCCTCACCCTTGCTCACACAGCTATGGGGCCCTTCCTGGGGTTACTTGAGCATTGTGCTCGCTCTGGCCTCAGGACCTTTGTACATGCTGTCCCCTCTCTGGCACTATTCAGGTCACTGCTCAGCTGCTGTCTCCTTGGAGAGGCCTCCCCAGCCATCGTCTGAAAGAGCTGCTCTCTCTTATCACTGTCTTCTACTTTATCTCATTTTTTGAATGTTGCTTTTTACTATTTGACACGATAGTATGCCTTTCTAAAAGCTTATTTGTTTGGATCTGTGTCTGTAATTTTGGTGCTGGTTCCCCAGAGCCTCACATGGGGCCTGACAAAGAGTAGGAGCTCATCAGTCCTATAGCTGGGCTCATCTGAAAGGGAAAATCAGGAAGGGACCAGCTCACACTGCGCAGGTGCTTCTCCCAGGCTCACTGATGGGTTCAGCCATTCCACCCTGGTAGTTCCAAGTCAGAAGGAACCTCTTCCCCATCCAGAGGGGCTCATAAGCATAGTGAGTATTGCTATTGGGGAACTGAGGGCTCAGATACTTTGCTTCTTCCTTCCCTGGGGAGGGGCCCTGGCTGTCCAGCTCCACCTGGGACCACCTGCAAAGGTCAGTCTAGAATGGGAGGAGCACAGCCTCATCAGGACCGCGGGTCCAATCTCCAGTCCTTACAGACAAGAACACTGAGTCTTGATGAAGCACCTGTGGCTGGAGGTCCTGTGGCTGGCACGTGGCACGGCCCCACTGCAGTGCACGTCTCTGCCCTGTCACGGTTCTGCTCGGGTGTTTCTCATAGCTTTCTCTTTTACACTTTATGAGGTGTCCCTTTATAGCTGGGAAAGCTCCTGTTTGGGGTCCCAGTGACTTCCTAGCATCACACAGCTAGAAGTGGCAGAGTCGAATTTGGATTCCAGACACGGACTCAAAGCCTTAGCTTTCCATCCCTGCTGCACCCTGTGGCCTTGCCCTTGACCAGACACTGTGATGAGGTGAAGGACACCTGGTGCCTCCATCCTGAGGATTGGTGGGGTGCAGAGCAGGGTGCTCTGGAAAGGTAATAAAGAGCCATGAAGAAGAAGAGAAGAAATTACAGCAGCGTTTGGTTTTATCTTGGCTTTGACAGGTTCTCTGGGTGAGGTCTGAGCAGGATGTGTTGTGTCTTTCAACTTTGTTTTATTTAACTGTTCACCAGCAGGGTTATGCGGATGGATGAATGAATGATCACAAATCCCTTGGACATACATGTCTTAATCTTTAGTGTGACAGGCCACTGCCTCTTCCCCTTGATTGAATTGAACCACCTAAAAGATTGATTTTCTTTCTTTCTTCCTTCTTTCCTTACCCCGACCCTTTTTTTTTTCTTTTTGGGTACCAGGGATTGAACCCAGGGGCACTCGACCGCTGAGCCACATCCCCACCCTATTTTGTATTTTATTTAGAGACAGGGTCTCACTGAGTTGTTTAGCACCTCACTTTTGCTGAGGCTGGCTTTGAACTTGGGATCCTCCTATCTCAGCCTCCCAAGCTGCTGGGGTTACTGGTGTGTGCCACCATGCCTGGCGATCTTTCTTTTTTAGGGATATGCTATAAAATATAAAGATTTAGAGCAAAGCAACCCCCCAAACTTGGTTAATTTATTTACTTCCTCTACTGAGCAAGAGTGGACTTTTCTCCAAATGTTAGTCATAAAGTGCCTACTGGAAAGTAGAGTGGGCCGTGGATAATGCATGACCTCCTTCAGTGTCACCTCTGACATTCACAGGGGGGACTCCTTCTCCTTTTGCACTGCTGAAGGAAGAACTAAGATGTAAATATATTCAGTCATCCACAGTATCCAAGAGGGACTGGTATCTGGGACCCTCATCAGATGCCCAAATCCTTGATGATCAAGTTGCTCATGTGACATGGCCTAGCCGCTGTATATAATCCATGTACACCATCCATGCACCTTAAATCATCTCTAGATTACTTCTAATAGCTACTACAATGCAAATGTTATATAGATAGTAGCTGCACTATATTGTTTATGGACTAGTGATAAGAAAAAGTCTGGAGATGAGGATGTGGCTCAAGCGGTAGCACGCTCACCTGGCATGTGCGGGGCACTGGGTTTGATCCTTAGCATCACATAAAAATGAAATAAAGATGTTGTGTCCACCGAAAACTAAAAAATAAATATTAAAAAATTCTCTCTTTCTCTCAAAAAAATCAAAAAGAAAAAGTACATGTTCAGTACAGAGGCAATTTTTTTTTCAAATATTTCATCCATGGTTGGTTGAATTTGCAGAAAGGGAACCTGTGGATACAGAACTTGTGAATATGTAGGGGCTGACTGTATTGTTCCTTTCTTTTGAGAAGCAGGTCTCATACACCAGTTCTCTCGGATTCACAGCACTTCTTGCACAAGAGGTAACGTGTGTGTGTGTAGCAGATCTGAGTGTTAGTCCTGGTCTTTGATGAAGGCTACTTGATCTCTCCAACTCTCGGTTACTCATCTATAATAAGGAAATTATAAGAGCATCCACCCCAAAGTGTTGTCAAGGAGGAATAAAATAATGTGCCCCAAACGCTTCTACCTGGTGCACAATAAAAGAAGTTCATTGGATTGGACAACTGGGAACGAAGGGAAGAGAGTGGGGACGGAAATAGGAAAGGCAGTGGAATGAACTGGATATGACTTTCGTATGCTCACATATGAATACATGACCAGTGGAACTCCACATCTGGTACAACCACCAGAATGGGAAGTTTTACTTCGTGTAGGTCTGATGTGTCAAAATACCCTCTACTGTCATGTATAACTGAAAAAAACAAGTCTGAAAATGCTTGAAACGCAACTTCATCATCATGAAAGTAAATAGCGTTGATAATACAATGAGGGCCTCAAAGCTTTGTTCTTCGAGGTGAAATCGTGAGTGCCTAGTTTCCTCGGAAACTCAAGACTTCTGGCGACAAGCCAGAGCTGACGGAGTGAGAAGCAGGACCCACACATCCTAAGCAGGAAAAGCACTCCTCTCGGCTCCTCTTGCACCTGTCCTCTTGTCCTGGGCCCACTCAGTTCTCCAGGGCATTGAGGAAAAGGCCGTGAACGTAGCCCTGGCTGGGAAAGGGAGAGCGCTTGGCCAGTTTCTAAGCTGTAGCTGGGGTCTCTACCAGAGGGTGTTTTCTCCTATTAGAGACTCTACCAGAGGGTGTTTTCTCCTATTAGAAATATGGCTTCTGGAATCCATACCAAACAAAACAAGGTGGCGAGTCCTCTCCCAATTCAAGTCCCAGAGTCCGTCCTGGGCTGAGTGGAGTTACAAGGCACTTTTTGGGTTTTTATTGGTACCACCGTGGCACTCAGGGCCTCACCCATGCTCAGCACATGCCCTTCCACAGAGGCACCCCCAGTCCCCAGGGAACCGTCACCAGTCCTTCTCCCGGGTGCCCTGATGTGATGGTCAGCCGAGGCACTTTGGCCATCCCTTCCTCCTGTCAGGGGCTCCCCCTTCACTTGTGCCCTTCGAGTGGTCATGCCTTTTTTTTGTCTTTTTTTATGTGTTTCTTTTGTCTTTTTTATTTATTTTCTTTTGGTACTGGGGATGGAACCCAGGGCCGCTCAACCACTGAACCGCATCCTCAGCCCTTTTTTTACATTTTTTACTTAGAGACTGGGTCCCGCTGAGTTGCTTATGGCCCAACTAAGTTGCTGAGGCTGGCTTTGAACTTGTGATCCTCCTGCCTGGCTTTCCCAAGCCACTGGGATTACAAGTGGAAAGCACCACGCTAAGCTGCCTTTCTGATTTTTAAGAATTAACAGGTAAATTAAACTAAACACATGGGTCAAATCCTAAAGGTTCCAAGGCATACACTAGATCTCCCCACATTTCCTCAAAAAAAAAAAAAAATTCCCCTATCACTTGGCTCAATAAAAGATGATTCAGGAAGCAATACTATCTTCATAAAACATGAAATTCCATCTGAATTATTTCCACACAATTAAAAAAGGAACTCGGAAAATATAGCACCAATGAAATGCTTCTGGAATTATATTTATCACTAAATTTTAAAAGATTTTCTTAAACAATTTATGTATTACAAAGTACTTTCCTTTTGTCTTTGTGGTGCTGGGGATTGAACTCAGGGTCTTGTACATGCAAGGCAAGCACTCTGCCATCTGAGCTATTTCCCCAGCCCTGCAAGTACTTGGATGCAGGTTCTCCTACTGGGCTTTTCATAACAATTCTGGGATATGAGCAAGGTGGGTGTGATGGTGGCAGTGGCACAGATGAGGAGACTGGAGACCGGGTGCTAAGATGTTGGACTCCAGTGCTACCTTTGTAGCCATAAAAGCCAGGACGCAAATCACAGCCCTTGGACCCCACATCCAGCCTCTTTCCCTTGATGCCACGCTGCTGCGCTTTATGGAGACGCCAGCCAGGTCAAAACTGCCAAGCCCCTAGTTCATGCACACCTCTTAATTTCCGTAGTCACCTTTCTGACAGACATTTTTTTTAAAGGTCAACAGCTGTTTACACTGGAGCCTAGTGTAAAGAAGGATTCTCTAAATCGCAGAGGGAAAAGGAACTTACAGAAGTGCATCACTTGTTCATGCATTTTTGACCTCCTGGAGCCTTCAGATGGAAGCTTCCGGATGGAAATCAGTTCTGTTTTCTGCACCTGACTCTTGCATTTAGTGCCTGTGGAACACTGACCACTCCATGAGTGGCACACACACTTCCACAGTCCCCTGCGGGGCCCCCACCACAGATGAGAACTAGGACTATTATAATCCTTAGGAGGCTCTGGGGGTTGGGAGAATGTCAATGGGGACCTCCATAACCATTTCTTCTGTTCTTTCTCATCCTCTGGAAAGCACTGTGCCATCTCTTGCTCATTTTCCTTCTCCTCTCCAGACACTGGGTGAACAGCCCTCTTAGTTATGTGCTACAGCAGATGTGAGTTTAGAGCCACATGGCTACCGTCAGATCTCTGTCCTGGAGCATTACCTCTTAAGTGTCAATCTACCTGAGACTCGTGAAGGGAGCTTGCTAAAACCCAGATCACAGGTATCAGTCTTTAAGGCATTGCTTTGGGAGTTCTAGAGTTAGACAGAAGCTGCCTCTCAGGTCAGCTTCTTTAGAAACTCTGATGTAGGTGTTCCTTGGAAACTAGCTCATGATCTGAGCAGTGACTGTAAGTGACTGCAGAAGTCGGCATGGATCCTGCTACATGGCAGGCATCAAAAACAACTTGCCCTGACTGGAGTGAGATGAAATCTTAGAGTAGTTTTGATTTGCATTTCTCTAATTGTTAGAGATGTTGAACATTTTTTCATATGTTTGTTGATTGATTGTATATCACTTTCTGAGAGGTATCTGTTCAGTTCCTTGGCCCATTTATTGATTGTTTATTTGTTTTTTGGAGGTTAGCTTTTTTGAGTTCTTTAAGTACCCTCGAAATTAGTGCTCTATCTGATGTACAAGTGGTAAAAATTTGCTCCTAAGCTGTAGGCTCTCTCTGTAGGCTGTGGGCTCTGAAGCTGTAGGCTCTCACTGATTGTTTCTTTTGCTGAGAAGAAGCTTTTTAGTTTGAATCCATTCCATTTATTAATTTTTGATTTTAATTCTTGCTCTATAGGAATCTTGTTAAGGAGTAGGGGCCTAATCCAATATGTTGGAGGTTAGGGCCTACCTTTTTCTTCTATTAGATGCAGGATCTCTGGTTTAATTCCTAAGTCCTTGATCTATTTTGAGTTGAGTTTTGTCTATATTTGTAATATGAATTGTAATGTATTTTGCTGTCATATATGACAAATTCAAATAAAATATTTAAAATAACCCCAACAACTTGCCCACTAAATGAGTTGCTTATTTGAGAGTGGATTGATGCTGGTGTTTTTTTTTTTTTTTTGTAGTTGTTGTTGTTTGTTTGTTTGTTTTTTAAGTGACTTTTCAATCACTACCAGACACAGGTAAGATCTTTATTAATTATTGGAGGGGGTACCTTGGATCGAAATCAGAGGCACCTGACTACTGAGCCACATCCCCAGCCATACTTTGTATTTTATTTAGAGACAGGGTCTCATCGAGTTGCTTAATGCCTTACTTTTGCTGAGGCTGGCTTTAAACTGGTGATTCTCCTGCCTCAGCCTCCTGAGCTGCTGGGATTACAGGCATGTGCCACCATGCCTGGCAAGATTGTTTTTTGGCATATTCCTAAAATATACTGGGCAATTCCACTGCTAGGAAAACTGAATTCTGATCATTTGCAGCTTGTTGTGTAAAGTTGTAAAGAAGACATATGGCATGGACCAGGAAGTAATAGTCCTTCAGTTGAAAAAGTGTTTTTTTTTTTTTTAATATAAAGATGTACAAAAAACAATTGCAACCTTCAAGGAGTTTGCCACACACATTGGGAAGATCCCTGGCAATGTTGTTAGACACTTCACCAAAAGGAGTAGTCATATTCAGCTGGTAGATCTTGGAGGATGTTGTGGAGATGGAAGATGTGAGCTGAGAATTTTCGGATGGATCTGATTTGGATAAGTGGGAAAGTGGAGGATTCCCGGTGATGGTATATATCGGAGCAAAGCAATGATTGTGAGAAAATACCTGTCCTGAGGATATGGGGTGATTGACATGGCTAGTCCACAGGAAACTAAGGAGAGGGGGAAATAGCTACAGGGTTCAAGATCACACAGCTAGCCCAAGGCAGACCAGGGGTTTGGACGCAGATCATGTGAAGGCCAAGTCTGAGTTCCAGGGTGTTCTTGCAGATGCTTACTTCCCTAATAAAACTGCTACAGAACCCTGAAAATGGCATTTAGGCTTTTGCTGCACCCTCTGTACAATGAGTGACTGGCAAAAAAGGGTCCAGAGTCCAGGTTGCAACCCAGAAGTCCATCTTTGTGCTGTCTGCATCCTCACTCTTTCTTCTGGAACAGCTATCCTGAAAAAAAGCTATAGCCATACCATTTGGACCCGCCAAAACTTGTTGTGTGCAAACACAGTATCGTGGAAAAGCAGGTGGAGAGTTTTACAGATTCATTCTTCAGCAGCAATTGTCTAATTAATATTGTCACCACACGGCCCAGTTCCCCTGTCAGGGGCAGGCAAGTGTCAACAGTGCATGCTTGGGTGCGTGCGTGTGTAAAGGTTGTTGATAAATCAGCATCTTTTCCACATGAACAAGCCTGCCTCTCCAGCTGGCATCTTAATTCTAGGGCTCAGGAAATCCAGTGCAAGAACAATAGAACTTACTGCCTGTAAGTCGCATACTGAGAAACTGGGTTCCATGTGGCAGGAATGGCCATACTGACATCTCTGGTGATGGATCTGCATTAGGAATTTCATGATTGCTGCCCTGCATAGGAAGCGATGGTGAAGGCACGTTCTCTTCCACTAATGGATTTCACTGGACAGTTCTCATTCAGGGCAAACTGGACAGAGGTGGTTTGAAGGTGACTCTCTGGTCCTCCAATAATATGTGTTCCTTTATTGTGCAAATGACACGTTGATTTAGACATTTCAGCAAAAGGAGTACTCATATTCAGCTGGTAGATCTTGGAGAATGTTGTGGAGATGGAAGAAGGAAATTTCTTCAGTGCTTTCCAAAGTATTTTCTCCTGTCAGTTAATCCTAGAGTCCTGAGAGGTCTCTATCGTCCTCTTCATGTAGCAGATGAAGCAACTGGGGCTCAGTGACAGTGTTGCCACAAAGCTAAATGTCTTGCCCAAAAGCTAGAGAAGCATTAATGGATATAGGCAGGACGACTAGAACCCACTTTATATGCTCTTCTGCATGTTCATCCACTTGCTTGTTTATTCATCCTGGCATTTATTCATTCAACATTTATTGAACACTTACTATTTTCCTAGCATTGAGTTAGGTTGCAGGGATCCAAAGATTAAAATGGAAAATACTTTGAGTTCTTTGAATAGAGGACTATTAACAGAGGAAAGTGGTCAATTATTAGCTCATCTTTTGAAATCCTGATTGGTATTATTTACATTTAAATCCAAATAAGCCATATTAGGAGCCCGTAAGTCTTCCAGACAATTCTCCAATCCCTAAAGAGATTGTGTTCTCATGTATTCATCTTCACACTTTTGGGTGTTCAATTACCTGCCATGAGTCAATATTTGCTTCAGTTCAATAGTAATTGCTTCCTGGATGAATGCATTTTCTCTCTCTTGGTTCCTGAAAAGAAACTCCTAAAATGTTTTTATGCATTGATATAGATAATCTTTCAGCCCAAGCCATCTTCACCAAGGTTGTCCCTCACTCCTTGTGTCCTAATCTTCTTGGAAAAAGATGATTTAATTCCCAAAGTTCATAAACTCAATTCGATTGAAGAAAATAATCAGTTCTTTTGGTCCCCTCTGCAATTAGTTTGTCTTTTATATCATACAGGGCCTTGGATTGCAGGTATGTCTACGTGTCCTATCACTTGGTGAGCTCTGTGTGATGAACCATCACCACACCCTAGCCCGTTCCATGATGTGATAAAGGTGCTCAATAAGTACTGATCAGTTGAGGTCCCAGATTGCCAGAGCTCATCTCTCCAAAAGACTCCTTCGCAGGCACACTGTGGCTCATCCCTGCGCCTCTACTGCAAGGAGTTCTCTCTTCAAAGTGAGTCTGCCCACCATCTCCCGACTTGAAGGGTCTTTTCTGCAACCCACACTCTGTTACAAAGCATTAACTTAATTCTCCCATTTCACTTAACCATTCTTGGGTTGTTCAGACCTCTTGGTGAATCAAAGATTTCTAGCAGGAGTGAAGTTGGAGTGTCTGTGACCAGCACATCACAATAACTCACCAGGCTGCATCTGAGAGGTCTGTGTCTCCCAGAGGCTGGTTTGTGGGACCACTGGGTATTTCATCAAGACAACAGTCAGAAACAGGGAAGAACCCTGATTCCCTGAAGACAGTCAGAGAGCAAGCAGGATATGGACTATTGTGTTCATGTCAGGCGTGGATGGGGTTAGGAATCCAGGGCAGTGCTACCTGGGAATGGAGGATGGAGAGGGATTTGATTTGGTTGTGCCAGATCAGGAATTTATGGGGATGCTCTGAAGGCAAAATTATAGTTATTTTGAACTCTCAATGGGGTTTACTTTGATATATGGACATGCCAACTCAGCCTCTTGCCCTCTATGAATATACAAATCTAGACACTGGGCGCTTATTTGGGGGAAATTGTCAATTTGTTCTGTAAGGACTTCTCTTTGGAAAAGGCTGCCACTGAAGTTCAGGGAGCTTACTAGGACAGAATGCCCTTTTCCCCAAATTTACTAGAATCAATATGTATCTTAGGCTAAGGAGAAGCTGGTTTAAGAAATCCAAGTTTGTTACAACCTTTGGAAGGTGTATGCCTGTTCTTATTGCCTGGTCACTCAGGGCAGGGCTGCAGTGCTAAGGTAAAGGATACCTGGACATGGTCTTCTCTTTTCTAAGGACTTTTGTTATGTTAGAATAAGTCACTTCAGCCATCACCCTTCTGTTTTCTCATCTGTAAAGAGGAAGCAATGGTTTCTGAATAGTTATATACCTTCAAGTACTGGGTAGCTAACATTATTGGGATAAGCTGATAATTGAGTGTTAATAAGGTGTAAGCTGATAATGAGGAGGATTGGAAGACCCAGGACCTACATAAAAGCTTCTAAATGCAACACTTTTCAAGCCATTAATTTGCAACCTCTGTTCTAAAGAGTTTGATCTTCTCCTTGGAAGAAAGGTAACATGCAAATCTAAATTATTATTATTGCCCATCAGTGACCCAGTTAATATCATCATCATTATTTTAGATGTTCTTTATGGATAGAGTTCCATACTATTTGCTGAAGAATAAAAACAAACAAAAGATTTTTTTTAATATGATTCCAATTTTTGAAGATTTAGATACTTGGCCTAATGGCATAGACAGATGTCCATTCATCCGTCCTTCCATCCATCCATCCAAAAAATATTTACCGAATACTCACTGTGTGCCTAATCTAGGACTATAAACCCCCACAGAGTTTACAGCAGTGAGCAAAAACATAGGGTTCCCGCTGTTTCGAAGTGGCATTTATTAAATATAAGCCAAGCCCCGTGAAAGCTCCCAGGGAACACAGTGAAGGCTATGGCCTGCCCGTTGGGTGTTGGTGGCAGTAGTAATGGAAGCCTATGGCAGGAAACAGAATGGATCATTCACCTAGGAAAGTTCAAGGTGGGCTTTCTAGATGAGGCAGTGTTATGGTGGATCTCTGGATTTTGACAGGCAGGGTGGCCTGGACTGAGTAGTAGAGGTGGGCTTAGGGAAGAAGAGCTACGAGTCAACCAGAGGTGGAAAAGGTGGGGAAAGGCTGAGGGTAACTAAGGGCACCAGGGCTGAAATCAACCGTTCATGGACCGTCATGCTGCCATGTCAAGGAGCTGGGGTTTTATTCCCTTGTCATCAAGGCGCCGTGGAAGAGTTGGGGCAGGGGAATGACATGATCAGAATCCTGAAGCAGCTTCTCCCCACCCGAAGGCTCTCTCCATCCCCACCCTCACTTTTCCTTCTTGCCTTAATGGACAAGAGTCCCGACATCTTCACTTCTTGCCCACATATTCTGAGTTCAGCTGCTTTATGGGAACTGTCGACCTTCCACTTTAGGATGCTTCTATTAGATTTTTTTCATCAAATTATCTCTCTTACTTGAATTTCCTGAATTTTCCTCCTTGGATAAACCTCTTACCTATGAACAAACTTAGCTTCCTCTCTTAAATTTTAAATGGAAAAGTTTCTCCCAGCTAAATAAATACATAGTAAGTACTGAAGTGAACAATCCTAATTATGACCATTACTGTTCTTTTGAGCTATTGTCTTACGTTGTTCTTTCTGATTCACTTCACAGCCATCTTCTACTCTCTCCCCGTCACTGATTCTAAAGCCTTTGCAAATCTGCATCGGCCTTTCCTGGCTATTGCCGTTTATCCTAGCTGGGTACCTAATGCTGAGTTCACAAAATCTGACTATTCCAATAACGCAAGAGAATGGTGAAGCAGGCAACCAAACACACAGAAGTACCTTTTCAAAATCCGGGAATGGCTCTGACCTTAGGGGTCCATGGAAAGAGAGAGCGAGCAAGCCACTGGAATTCTTTATTTTTATGTAGGGTACACACAAGGGGAGCATCCATGGAACATTCTATCCCCAAAAGGGCAAAGGGGTAGGATTACAAAGGAACAGGTGAGTGTAACTCAACCCCATCGGGTGACGCCTACTCCTGGAGCCACACCTCATTATCCGAAGGGAGGAGGTAAAGCTCAAGTTATTGTGGGGCACAGTAATTGTTCAGTATCTCTTGCTCAGGACTTAAGGGCATGTATTTCCAGAGCGGCTCCCAACACCTGGCTAGCAGGATCTACTCTCTTCTGATTGCCATGGGCTATGGTCTGTTCTCAGCAATCCTTTCTTAGGCTTCTCTGATCTCTTTTTATTTTTTTTGTGTATTATAATTGTACATAATAGTGGGATTCATTATGCTATATTCACATATACACATAATTTGATCCATCTCATTCCCCAGTACTTTTCCTTTCCCTTCCCGTCTTCTGATCTGCTTGCTCTCATTATCTGTCTTATAATTTATAACAATCATAATTATCATTGTTATTATTATATTGTCTAATCTTTTGAGTGCTTGATTTGGGAGATTTTCTGAGTCTCCAGGTTCGGCTAAACTAGGTGTGTCCTAGGGTGCCCCTGGGCATCTTAATCTAGTTTTTCCTAATGTGTTTGGTTGGAATGTGCCACAGGTTTCCCCTACTCCTCAAATCCCAGGTCTGCACCTCACTCATGTTAGAGTCTCAGTTTTCCTAGAATGGCCAATAACCTGGGGCTACCCACAATTGTAGTCATTAGCCAAAAAAGGCTGTTGGGCATTTGGCATGTGACTTTTCTGAACTGAGATGCACCATAAGTGTAAAGTATATATGAATTTCAAGGATTTAGTATAAAAATGTAAAACTTCTCATTAATAATTTTATATTAATTGCATGTTAAAAATGCTTGGGTTTTGGATATACTGGGTTAACTAAAATATACTATCAAAATTAGCTTATTTGTATCTTTTTACCTTTATGAGGGGACCTTTAGAACATTTTAATGTTACATGTGTGGCTTCCGTTATATTTCTCTGGGAGGTGCTGGTCGACCACTTTGCTGGGAAGAATAGGCTTGAAACCACAGTTATTGAAGTGAGTTGAGTTGAGTTGTTGATGCCCTTTTTTATGAGCCTCCATTCCTAATTTTGGTGACAAACCTGCTCTTGGTTCTCTTCCTGCCTCTTGACCTCTTTTTATCTGGCCCTGTCTTCTCCCTCCTGCTGAGTGTTGATCCCTGGGATTGTGCCTCTACTCAGCCCCTAGGTATGCAGCACAGTGAGGCTGAGGCTGAATAAGCTCACAAAGCCACATGGATTTTTTTTTTCAAAAAAGCAAATGAATGAAATTAAAACAACAAAAAGAAGGGGAAGGAAGAGGCACCTAGCCTGTGGCCAGTGTTGGGTGGCGAGGTAACCTTTCCAAGAAGGCTTTTGGAGGCGAGACACATGGTACAGCAGGCACAGTCCTCCTCCGCCCCCTTCCAGAAAGGCTCCTGTGAAATGGAG
Source organism: Ictidomys tridecemlineatus (assembly GCF_052094955.1). Classification (NCBI taxonomy): domain Eukaryota; kingdom Metazoa; phylum Chordata; class Mammalia; order Rodentia; family Sciuridae; genus Ictidomys; species Ictidomys tridecemlineatus. The sequence continues at coordinate 105,229,591 of NC_135482.1, read as the reverse complement.
AGCAGTATTTTAAGTGCATTGAAGGTCGTGGATTGAAAACTAAGAGACCTTGAAATCCAGAAGTGTCTGCTTTCGTAACCACCAGCACTGCCTCTCCGGATGGGGAAGGGCTGTGCCGCAGAGCTGGCAGGGAGGCCCAGGCCAGCAGGGCAGGCTTTGGAAGGAGCCCATGCCAGGCTGCCGCTGCTTCAGCCCTGTCCCTAAGAAGCTGCTGCCAGGAGTCCTTTTAGCTCAGGGCTGGACCAACCCTTCTCAGCCTGTAGTGTCCTGGCTTGACATGGTCACATTCAGGAAACCTGGGTTCTCTTACCCTCCCTCAGCTGGTCCTGGGGCCTTGAGTAGGTCCCTGTTCTCTTTGTGCTGTGGCTTAGAAACCTTTCCTACTGGCTTCTCAGAGCTTGTGAGCACAGTACTGATGACATGAAAAAGAATCTTTCTCTAGAAAAATGCAGAGGCCCGGGGTGGGGGGTATTATCAGGAAGCTGGAAAATATTCAATCAAAATATTCAATCAACTCTCCATGCCCCCATCAATGGTGGGCATTGTTGGTAAATAATGACAATAATGACTATTGTGTAGGGGACACACCTATTTCGGTTAACTTTCTGTTTAGATACACCTGTGAGCTAGACTTTGATGTCAGCACCATACTAATAAGAAAGCTGATGCACAAATGGCCCCACAGGTAAGGAGAATCGATGGGATTTGAACCCTTGTGCATCTCTGGCTCTTTTCGCTGTGAGACACAATACTCTGAAAGCCCAGAGCCCCCCCCCACCGCCCCCAGCTACCCATTCAGTTTTCATTCACCAGTTTACCTTTTCCAGCCTGATTCGTTTGGCTAGGAACTATCATGATTTGGTAGATAGATGGCCATCCTTAACACCTGATTATTAAATGACCTCATCCCTTTCTGGAAAAGTGAACGGCATGGGGCAGTTCAGCCCATTTCAGCACAGTGAAGGGACGTGCTCAAGGTCACCCAAGAAGTGACTGGTCAGACGGAGTGTCTGGATTCTGAGCCATGACTGATGACAGGAGCTGTCCCTTCCTTCTGAGCCGTGACATTGAAGGAGCTGTGCCTTCCCTCTGAGGAGATTTGGAATTCGGTGGGAGCCCCAGACACAAACAAGGTCCCAGAACAGAGGATCTGGCTCTTCCTGGGCTGCCCTTGAGGCTGGGGGCAGGGCGGGGCTGCTGGCAGGCCTCCCTCTCCAGTGAGTGCCGTCTGGGCCTGCCAGCGTCTTGGTGTGGTGGCGGCTTCCTGTTCTCCCATGCTGGCATCCCTTGGCACAGTTCTCTCCAAGGACTGAGGACCCATCCCTCAGGATTGTGGTGACCTAGAAGACACATGAAGTCCTTCTTAGGGGCAGCAACAGCGTCTCCTATACCTTGAAGATCACTTGGAAGCAGGTGACTCATCATGCCCTCTGCCTCCAGGTGAGACCACACTTTGGGGTCCCAGAGAGTGTGTGGGGGGGAGGGGTAGTGCGTTACGGTTCCTGGCGAAGATAGCTTCACCTAGGACTCACGGGGAGGGTGGCAGTCCTTCTTGACATCAACCCAACGAGAAGGAGGAGACTGAAAGAGAAAATAGGAATCCCCACTCAGGCATCTCTCAGAAACTTGTGGGTCGTGCCTTCCTCCTGTGGCTGGTCAGGCAGGTATCATGTACTGATCAAGTACCAGGGGCTGTGACAGAGGCCAGAAAGGGGATGAGTTGGGGGCAACATGTCACCTGGGCAAGACAAGCTGACTCACCTGAGGCTGTTTTAGGCAGTGCACCTGAAATCAGATAAGGCAGGCTCCCCCACACAGCAGCAACAACTCCTGTATCCAGGTCTTTACATCTGTTCCTTCCTTCTAGAATGTTCTCCTGCCCAGTCTTGGTGTGATTGACTCTGTCATCGAAGTCTCAGTTTAAATGTCACTTCCTCAGAGGGACATCCTAATGCTTCCTCTCCTCCCCTCTAACTCTCTAACACATCACACTGGTTGATTCTCTTATCTCTGACTAGAATCTTAGTTCTTTGTGCAATTGTTTATTTTCTGTCTTTTCCCCCTGCAATAGGAATCCCATAAGAAAAAGGATCCCATCTGTTTATTCTCTAGTGTGTCCTGGCATCCAGAACAGTACCTGGCACATATTAGGTGCTTCATAAATGTCTGTTGAGTGAATAGTGAGGGAAGGGAGTTTTGGGGGGATGATGGCCTATAAGCTGGACCTTCAAGCATGGGTAAGACACCAAAGGAAAGAGAAAACAGGAGCAAATTGGTCCATGTGAAATAGACAGGATGCATGTGAACATGCTAGGGGAGGTGCGGGCCTGGGGAAGACACAGCTAGGAAGCTGGTTATGGAGCTGCGAACATCAGGCTGTGTGGTCTCTCCCCCATGGACCATGGGGCCCACGGGAGGCAGGTGAGGAGGAAAGGTGCGTGGTCATTTAGCAGCAGCATGCAGGCGATCAAGGATGGGAGAGAAATCAGGGATCCCTGCATCATGGGATGTCCTAAGAAAAGGAGGTCTTTGTGTCTGTGTGCTCCCAAGTGCCAGGTGGCCTGGACGCCTAGCCAGAGCCCTCTGCTTGGAAGCTGTGTCTCCCTGCTATGGTGTCAGTTGTCATGCCCTAGAGGAGTGCCCGAGAGGGAGCAGAGGGAGGCCTTGTGGATGGGCTGGCACGACGCCCTCTGTGCTGTCAGAGAGTGACTCAGATCCCCTCCTGGCACTAGCCTGCTCAGGCAGTGCAAGCTGTTCCTTTGGCTCCTGGAGATTGAGCTGGTTCTTTCTTTTCCCCTAGGACTGAGGCCAGGGAGGAAGGGTGCTGGTGTCTGTTTCCACCCCCTCCCCTTCTCCCAGCACATGGGTGGGAGAGGAGGAAGTGGAGCTGCAGTGCTGAGCTCTGGATTCAGTCTCTACAATCCCTCCAGGCTGTACCCGGCCCTGCTCAGCATACACGCAGCAGGGCAGCAGGCCGGCTGCACAAATGACCAGGTGATGCGGTACTTGAATGGAAGGCTTTCCTGAAAAGTTACCATCCAAAACTGGGTCAGGTGGACAAGTGCTGAGGGAATATTGGCAATGACCACCTGTGAGTAACGAATGTCATGACCTAAGATTGCTCCACACAGAGGGGACTGGAGACAGAATGTTTAGACACAATCCTGTTGCTCAAAACATTTGCATACCCTTAGTGTCAACCATTCCTTACAATGTCCTAGGAACAAAGTGGCATTATTTTTTTTAAATTTTTTTATTTTGAAGCTTAAAGAGGTTAAGTCAATTGCTGAAGGACATGAACATATTGAATGGCAGAGTTGAAACCTAACTTGAGTCTTTGAGTTATAGGAGTTCTAATAAACCATACACTTGTGCCAGTGTTTCTGGACTCTTAGACTTGGCATGTTTGGAGCCTTCTTTGGAGTGGTGCAGGCTCACAAGGAGAATCATGGAGCCCCAGCCACTGTCAACACCTTCAAAGGAGTAACATACAGGTGACTGAACATCGGGGAGCCCCCAAGGCTCACCAGAGTATTTCCCATTTATTCTGTCCCTCAGCTTTTGTGGACTGTACTTAACCTGGCATATTATTTTAAGTTGAGTCATATGAAATCATCATTTTTGTTGATCAAAATTGTCTCACGTTGACGATATTTTACAACTCACCCTAATATATCAAAGCTACTAAATAAATAAGTGTTATCTGACTTGAGAGGATCGAGAAGGTTTGGCGGTTCGTATTTTCACAACAGACTTAAGTTCCTCAGTCTACATTGGGACTATCATGCCATCATGTCATTGGGGGATTAGTTAGGTATCCTGTGTGAAAGAGCGGAGTTAGTTCAGTCCCTGAGGTTGTCCCTGGACACACACCCTGCTTTCCCACAAGAGGCCTACAGCCCCATGGACAGCACAGACATGCCAGTCTTGGCCCTGAAGTCTAAGGGCTGGACAAGCACCATAACTAAGAGCATGGCCACATAATCAAAGGGCCCTGGCTGGGACCTTAGCTCTGGCATTTACCTGTTCTGTGACCTTGGACAAGTAGGACAGGAATCGTCACATACCTACCTAATGGAATTATGAATATTAAGTAAGATAATGAAGGCAGAGGAATTAAAATGGTAGAAGGTGTTCAATTTTAGTTGAAACTATTACTGTTATGATCATCATCCATATTCTTACGTCTCAGATGAGAGGGAGCCCATGAGGACTCAGCACAAGGTGGTGGCTTCTGCTGCTTACCACCTCAGGGTCAGGTCACAGCTTCTACAATGACATCATCTGTGATCATCAAGCTTAGGGACAATTGAAGACAGGCCCCAAGACAAGGCCTCAAACCCTCCACCATCACAAGGAAGATTCGGAAGCTTCTAGGGAAGCTATGCTCTGTGGCTAGGTCTCTCCTCTTGGGGGGAGGAACCCTTTTAAGAATCTGGAGGTTGACAGAAAGGCAGAAGAATGATCCTCAACCAACCAGAGTACCTACTGTCCAACTCCTCTGGGTTAAGTGAGGCTTCCTAGGAGATTGCTCAGGAAAGGGAGAGTGCAGTGGACACAGCCTCATCATCTCTGATGAGATGAAAAGCTCTGTAACAATTTGAGGGAGTTCAGTTTATACACTTCCACCCTCACTTCTGATGCCAAGATCAAGTTCAGGGGTCCCCAAGACCTCCATTAGTTTCAATCATTTGCTAAAATAATTCACAAGACGGCAGTTCTACTCCTGGCTAGAGTTTGCTGCAGGGAAAGGAAACAGGTTGAAATCAGCCAGGGGCAGAGGAATATAGTGTGGGGTTCACGAAGAGTCCCGAATGTGGAGCTTCTGAGTGTTTCTTCCCCTGGGGTTAGGTCAACGTTCCTTTCCTAACTTCAGTGTGTGGCAGTAGTACCCATGGAATACTGGCAGAGAGGGAAACTTACTCCAAACTTGGTGTCCAGAATTTTTAATGGAGCTCCATTATTTCAGCACAGGTGACTTTCATGTCACTCATCTAAGTCTCCAGCCCCCCCCCCCAGGGTGTGAGTTGATACCATGTGACTCCAAAGCCTTTACTTGTCCTCACATTGATGAATGGCGTTGTTACTCTCCGCCTGGCCCAGGGGCCCCAGGCAAATTCCCAGGGCTTATAGATTTCCAAGGTAAAACCAGACCTCTTTGGGGAAAGATTAAATTCTACACTATACAGGCTCTGTGTTGGCTCTGGGGAGACTGAGATCATGAGATACTGCCCATCCTGGGAAGCCCAGTCTACGGGGGACAGACAATCATGTAACCAGTACAAGTCTGTTGGTGCGCTATGTGAGTGTAGTGTTGCCCACAACCACCAGAGGGAGCTGCAGTGAGGGTCTTCCCTCAAGAACAGGCTTGGTCTGTGAGCTCTGCAGCCATCACCTGGAGTCGTGGGAACCAGGCTGACCTGATTAGTAAAGTTTGTATGTGGGGGTGAGGCCCTCAAAACATTTCTAGAAGGGAAATTCTTGACTGTTATTGACATGCTTATCAGTTCCATTGGCCCGGGAGATCTCTGCATACAGCCTACCTCACTGACTGACTTGGAGGGTTGAGTGAGTGGATGGGTGGGTAGGACATCTGAGCCTCAGGGAAAAATCAGGAAGCTCAAATCTCAGTAATGATTGAGACTCTAGTAAGGCTGAGTAAAAGTAAATGTGTGATTGACCAGGAAAAAAAAAGTGTGTGGACATGATTCTGTAAACCATCAGAGACCAGGCTTTGCCCACCTGCTGTTGCTGGCCCTCCCTGAACTAATGATTATAGCTGCAGCACCAGATTCCCCTGCCATCAGCAAGAGGACACCAAAGTTCTTCCTTTGCTTCCAGTTTTTCAGTTTCTTCCCTGGCTCCATCTGGTGTGGGGATGGAGAAATGTCCCTGGATGCTCTTTGGCTCCGTTTGCCAACTTGACGGAGGCAGGATCTCCATCCTCCTTATTCCCACCTTTCTCCCTCCCAGGAGTCTGCTCATCCTGCCCTTGACCTCATCATCATCAACACCTGACCTGACGGATACTCAAACCAACTGTCCTTTCCTGTCCACTCACACAGTCCATGTTCTATGACTGGCCCTCACATTCATTGCCTGGGTCTCTGGGGATGAGCAATTCCGTGAAACTAATTCAGAGGAACCATGAAAACCTGGAGAGAGGTGGCATCATGGAGAGACTGTTAAGTGTTAATATTAATGAGGTCGATAAAGACCTCATACCAGTGTGGCTCATGACTTTAGGCCCCAGGAATTTTTATCACCTGACTTAAAATTTCACCATGAGGCCTCTTTTAGGGGGCTGGGAACACAAAACTTGTCACATTCCTTTATTTGCTTAAGAAAAACAGCACAGTCCTGCTGTCATCTCAAAGTACAAGTATCAGCAGCCACCTTTTCATAACTTAATAATCAATGATAGTTGTGTGTGGGAGTGTGTGTGGGGAGTGGTTCTGAGTAGTTTAAGATCTTCACGTTTTGAGGTTTTTTTTTTTTTTCCAAAAACACATTCTGGTATCTCTGTATTTGACCCAGGGCAGCAAGAAAAAGAAAACATGGTTTGTTCAATTCAGTAGTATTCACTGAAAATTTTCCATAAGCCTGGCACTGTTGGGGTGTGTTTTAGTCAGCTATTTCGCTGCTGTGACTAAAAGGACCCAACTAGAACAATTATAGAGGAGGAAAAGTTTATTTGAGGGCTCATGGTTTCAGAGATCTCAGTCCATAGAAGGCTGGCTCCATTCCTCATGGCTCAAGGTGAGGCAGAATATCATGGCAGAAGAGTGTGGCCGAGGGAAGCAGCTCACGTGGTGATCAGGAAGCAGAGAGGAGACTCCACTCACCAGATACAAATAGATACCCCAAAGCCACGCCCCGATTCCCACCTCCTCCAGCCACACCCTATCACTTCAGTTACTGCTCAGTTAATCCCTATTAGGGGATTAAATCACTGATTGGGTTAAGACTCTGATAACCCAGTCATTTCTCCTTTGAACCTTCCTGTACTGTCTTACACGTGAGTTTTGGGGGGGACACCACATCTAAACCATAACAGGGTGCTGGGAATTTAAAGTAACAAAGACAAGATCATGGTGTTTGATGAACTTACAATCCAGTGGTAGAGAGAAGCATGTAAATAAGTCACCAAACAGGGAAGGGACAAACTAGGGGGAATGAACACTTATATCTTCTACAAAGAGTGATGATTAGGGAAGGGTTCCCAGGGAAAGAGATGTTTCAAGCTGGCCTAAAAGCACACTGGAGTCCTGCAGGTAGAGAAGAGAAGGACGTTGTTCTAGGCAATGGCAGCCACACAAAGACAAAGAGGTGTGAGAATGCAAGGTATGTTCATTGAGGACACAGATGAGCTGAGGCCACCTCCCACTGCTGCACCAGCTGTGCACTGCCCAACTGCAGGGGAGGACAGTAAGGCAGGACTGGGATATGAATGATGCAGCCCGGAGTCAGGCAACATGGTGGCCTGAGAGAAGGGTGGGATAGGAGTGTAGTGACAAATCATCAGAAATTCCACATCCAATTCATTTGTTGACACAGTCATCAATGTGCAATTGCTCAGCAAACACTGACTAAACAACCTTTGGGAATTTGGGGGTTTACCTTACTTCTGCCATTTTTGCTTTCTTCACACACAAGGGCTATTGAGGACCATCTAGCAGAAGGTCAGCACTCTTCAAACCTGAGAGACACCACTCACCCACATTTCAGTGCCAGGTGGATTAGTCAGTGGAACTGGGCCAGCCCCCTGGCTCATCTTCATGCATGGCCAGTTCAACACTCTTATCCTATAAATCAGGAACTGAGGGTCCAAATAAGACTCCCTCAAAATCAACAGCTGGTTTGTTCTAGAGCCTGAACTAGGAGCTAAGTCTCTCAACTTAGATCTCAGTACTCTTTGCACTAAAAGGATAAAGAGTAGTAATTGAGGACTCTGTATTTATTCTTCCAAGAAGGGAGGGTTGTGCCTATACCAGCCAGCTAAGTAACCCCAGTTGCTATTGATGGGTAACTTTGAAATCCTGGTGTCAAGAAAAATTCAGGTCTGACCCTCATCACAACCCAATGTGAGGCTGGGGAGCACGGGGGTCTAGCAGTTACACAGGGGAGCAGTGGGCTCTGTCTTGTGATAGGAAGGATGGAGAACAGACACCCACTCTTACGTGCTTCACCTGGGAGGACTCACATCATTGCTGCTCCCGTCCCAGTGTCGACAACAACCATAGAGTGCACTTAGAAGCCAGGGGGCTGAGAAAAGCAGTTTAGCTTCATACCAGGAAGTTGCAATGGGCTCAGTGAGCATCCAACCAACCCATGCCACAGTTAACGTAGGGCAAGTCCACGTCGTGGCTGTTATCCCAATGAGAGCAGCCTAACAGCAGTCAACTGCATGCTTACCTGGTGTCTACCCCAGAGCCATCACTTCTTTCTCCTGTGCCTTGCCCATGGCCCATTGCACAGGTAGGAACTGAGACCCAGAGACCTGTCCAGGGTCTTAGCCAACCATGCAGCTCCAGAACCTAGGAGGTCTAGACTCCAAGAAGCACTGCGGGTAGCGGAAGGTGTTGACAGCAGCACGCCTCGGCACTAGTTGTTCGCAGTGGCAGAAGATGGCAGGCAGGCCTCTGGGGAGGAGAAGGGACAGGAGAGGGGGAGAGTCCCAGCTGTCTTTTCTCTGTTGCTCCCCTGCCTGCCAGTCACGCTCTCCTCTGACTCCGTCATGGCATTGTTTATTTTTATTGGCACAAGCACCACCCCTCAGAATATTTGTCTGCAAGGAGAGAGCAGCAGGGACGGATTCTGGAGCCCAGGGGTGAGTGGGCCTGTGTGCGCGCTGCCTCAGGTACGCATCTGCTCTTTGGTTTAAGCTTAGCTTTCTCCAAGGTGGAGAACACAAACCAGTGCTTCTTTCCACCTCCAGGCGCTGTGGATCTCCAGCTGGAGAAGGCACGATTGGGAAAGAGATTCGAACATTCAGCTTCTCCCCCAGGTCCAGGCTCCTAAGGCCCCTGAAACAACCTGATGCCTTCAAGCCCTTCCCTGGTGTCAGGTTGGGCTCTCCTGGGGTGGCTCTGTCCCCACAGCAGATCTCCCAAAGCTCTTTCATGTCACCACCATATCCTCCAAACATTCCTATAGTACGTCTGCCTCTCCATCAATCTACCTTTAGTGTTTCTTTTTTTCTTTTTTTTTTTTTTTTTGCGAGGGGGAGGGAACTGCTGAGCCACATCCCCAGTCTTATTTTGAATTTTATTTAGAAATGGTCTCTGAGCTGCTTAGCGCCTTGCTTTTGCTGAGGCTGGCTTTAAACTGGTGATCCTCCTGCCTCAGCCTCCCAAGCCACTTGGATTAATGGGCATGTGCCACCACGCTCAGCTACGTTTAGTGTTTCTGTAGGTGACATGAACTCCTAGCTATGGAGGATTTGATTCAAATCAGAAAACTATAGCTATACGGCTGGGATTGACTCCATCAATCGACCCACTGTTTATAAAGTTAATGCCTCTTTAGAAATCACATTAGTTCCTGGGATTCCCCAACCCCTAAACTTTAAGCATTTTTAAACTAGTATCCTTGATTTAGGTTGTTGAACTACAGTTCAATGAAGATAGACAGGCAGGCAGGGAGGAAGGCAGATAGATTGACGGATGATTTTTTGAGAAAAAAGAATAAATTTCATGAGCTCCTTGGTGAGAGCTAAATGGCACAGTGGGGGGAGCATCGTGCTAATTGCTTTCATTTATCTTATCATCTCATTTAATCTTCATAGTATGATGTGGTCACTTACTATAAGAAAGGCATCTCTTTAGACACTGCAAGGGTCAAAGTGATTTAAAAATGTTTCTGTCCCTCCTGGAGCTCAGACTGGTGGCCATCAGGGTTTACCACCACTACAGTCACTACCATTAGTAGCAACATGGCGGGATGGTCCTGGTGATTGGCTGAGCTCACGTTTATGCCAGTACACCAAGTACTTGGCAGACATCATCTCATTTATTTCTCTACCACATCTAAGGGACAGGCATTATTACTGTTAAACCCATTTTATGGTCAAATAACTCAAGTCTCAGAGAGATTAAGTCACCTGCTGAGGCACCACACTTGTAAGGAACGAGCTCAGGAGTAATAATAACTGGCACAAGTAATGCAAACAGAGGCCAGAACCCTGGAAAGGGCTACACCAGAGTCACTAATGAAGTTCCCAGAAAGGCAAAGTGTCATTCTTATGGAAGAGCCTGGGAGAGTTATCTGGATGAGTCTGAAGTTGAGCTGGTCCCTAAAACTGTAGCAAGGCCCCCACAGGTAGATGCAGGAGGGAGGAACTCTGGAGAATGTGACTTCGTGAAGGTGAAGACTCTGTTTGAGATGGAACCGTCAGCAGCCCACCTGGGCTGTGGGAGGAACCCATTCATGTTTCCCCTCACTGATCTTGTCGGCACTTTTAGGTAGGGTTTCCCCAAAGATATTCATGTTATTATAAAGAGCAGAGTTATTTCTTCCCATTTTGCCGATGGGAATTATTAAGCCCTGCTCAGAATTGGTAAGGTCTAGAGAAAACTCCCAGGCATGGAGCCCAGGGCCCATAGGAGAACTTAGCCACATGTCCTCAGAGGGCTCTGCCTGTAACAAACTGGAGAACCCTGGAGCAGCCTGGGTCTGCTCACTCCCTGGAGGGAGGGGAGAAGGGGGCATGTCCAGGAAAAGATTCCAGAGCTTTCTCCTGCCAGCTGACTTTCCGTCCACCCTCCATTTCTCCTTGAGCGGTTGGCTCCTCCATATGACACAGAATCTTCATACTGTAATCTCAAGTGCACTTGAACCACTGTTCTAGATTCCCAAGTGTCTTCTCCGAAAGCAGGTAGAGGACCAGATGTGGAGATGCAAGGTCCTGGCGTCCTGTCCCTCACCTTGTCTACAAACTGACTTTGATTCTCTGACGGCTCTGTGCCTGGTTGTGTGCCTAGGACCAGCCTCCTGCCATCCCTACAGCAAAGCGGCTCAGGGCTCCTCTCTGAATATAACCAGAAATGAGCCATGAAACAGCCAGTGACTCACTGTCATTAAGCAGATGAAGTGTTATTGAAGTAGTGAGGCACTGAGGATGAAGCAAGCATAATTTAGCAGAAATTATTGGTAGGAGAGATGGAGGGCGGGCCACAGGGAGGCCTACTTGGCCGGTGGGACTATGAGGCTGTTGGAACAGGCTGACGGGGCAGTAGAGGTATCTTCTCCAGTGACCATTTATGACCAGGACAGACAGACTTGTCAGTTTACAGGAGGTGAGGGTGGTAAATCCAGAAGGCATATTCTTCATGGTCAGGTGTCTTGGGGACAGTATTCTGGGCTTCTAAGGTTATACCCTCAGGTCTCACTGGGCACCCAGTCACTGGGGATCTTGTTCAAATGCAGACTGTGGTTCAGATACTCTGTGAGGCCTAAGGTGGCAGGATCATGTCTAACCAACCCTCAGGAATGGTGGCGGGTCTGGAAGAGCTGGTATTGGGAACTCATGAGAAATTAGATTACAGAGCTTGTCGATAACTCTCCTTTGGAGACATCTAAGAGGTGTGTTCCTGATAGCCCCCAAGACATCTGTCCTCATAGATATCATTCATCTGCAGCCAGCAGACAAGTGAGCCAAGGAAGTACATGTGTCGAGTGCTTGGGGGCAGGGTGAATATCACTCCTGGGGCCATCTTGTTTATTTCTAACACTCATCACAAAGCTAGTCCCCTTCAGCTGAGGAAAAGCGTCAATTTCACCCCAGCTGGGCCTGTTTGTCAACCAGTGCCAAATCATGAGGGTCCCAAACAACAAAACACCCAGAAAACGGAAAGGGTCCACACCATTGACTTCCAACCCATTTCTCAGGGTGGGGGGCTGGAAAGTTATTCTGGGAAGATGGTGCTCAGGCTGAAGGGCTGGGAATCGGTCACTGACCTGGCTCCTTGAAATCCCCTTACAGTCTGTCTGCTTCTCTGGGCCAAACCATGTGCCCTGAAATAGTGATTTAGCAACCTCCACGGACCCTTGACAGCCTCTGCTTATGGACTCCCGTGCTCTGTGGTGTTCCCCCATGCCCTGGACTGGTGGTTCTCAACCTGGTGGATTTCTCAAGGTCTACAGACATCTTTGGCTGTCACAGCTGGGGCAGGCGTGGTTGGCATCTAGTGGGCTTTGGCCAGAGATCCTGACCAATATCCTACACTGCACAGGACAGCCCCTACAAGAAAGGAAGATCCAGCAAATGCTGGAGAAAGCCTGCTCTAGGCAAATACTCAGGGGTCTGGAGCTGTCCTGGGAGAGCCAGATAGGCAGGAAGCCAGGATGAGACTTGCCTTAGGGCAAGACACACCGGCTTCATTCTTCCCCTTAAATCCAGGATGCTCCACACCAGGCTCTCTCAGCCACCTGTCTCTGTGATTTGCCTTTCAAGTTATCATCAGGTCTTTCTTCCCACATCTACATGTTTTTCTTTTTGGCGAGTACCGGTGATTGAACTCAGGGGCACTCGACCACTGAGCCACATCCCCAGCCCTATTTTGAATTTTATTTAGAGACAGGGTCTCACTGAGTTACTTAGAGTCTTGCTTTTGCTGAGGCTGGCTTTGAATCCGCCATCCTCCTGCCTTAGCTGCTGGGATTACTGGCATGCACCACCACACCAGGCTCAAGATGGTTTTAAAATGTGGATGTGATACAGCAGGAGAAGCAGGGGAAAGCCAGGGTCTTCCTTGTGATACTTTCCATACTCACTGGAGATGGCAATAATCACAGGTAGAGAGAGAGTCAGGATTGAAACTAAACAGAACCAGTTAGATCTTGACTGCATGTAGGTAAATCATCTGCTCATCTATCTACATGCTGGGTCTTGGATTAAGGTCTGAGCCAGAGAATGTTGAGTGAGGCTGAGGGTGGCAGTGCGGGTGGGTGGGCTCACAGTGAGTGTGCCTCACTGGATATTATGGGCACCATGGTGGATGCACGTGTTCATGGCTGGGTGTGCAAGACCAATCAGTCAAATGAATTTGATTCCCAGAGCCTGCACAAGTGCTTTGAAGATTAGTCTTGTTTTGTTTTTCATTCATCTTAGTCTGCATTAGAAATAAACATGCTGGCATTACATAAACACTATGCTTTTATTCATTTATTTTTCTTATCTGAGACAGGCAAAACTAAGGTTTTACATGATGTACATAAAGGTATAGGTCTAAGTAAGAGTAAACATATTTGTTTATTGGGACTGAAAGTTGTGTATTGCTGTAGGCCAATCTATTCACTATGATTGATCATCTTGTTTGTCACTGAGCTTCTTACCAGCCAAGATAAAACAGGAAAGAGGATAAAAGTTACATAGCAAAAATGTTCATAGCTGCCTTTGAATAACAAAGTGGACAATTTTCTCAACCCTAATTTTACAGCACATGCAGAACTAACTTTGTCACACAACAAATCTTGATTAAAGCTGAAGTCTAGCATTAAGACACAGTTTAGGGTGACAGTTCTGTGAAGCTCCTGAAGGGCCCTTGGTTTTAACATTCACTTGGAGGGGGCATCATAACATCCAGAGGAGTACATATGTCCCTGTTCCTTATGTTCTCTTCCCTAAGTACAATCTCTTTGGCTAGGTTTTTCAGCAGGAGTTCTTTAACAAATCATCTAAGATAATACTTCCATACAAGGGCCCAGTTGCTGGTCTCCGATATCATAAGCAGAGGGATAGCTTGAGAGAAGTGCTCATTCATGCTCCGTGTCTCTATGGACATTTCTTTATTTACTCATTTACTTTTTTCCCATTTGTTCTTCTTTCCATCCACCCATTTGTAAAACCCTCTCCTAATTTGGGGAAGCAGGATGAGAGGACGTAGTCATTGACAAGTTACTTATTTAGAAGAGTTTAGATGGCTGCCAGTTAGAGTCGTCCACCCTCCATCATTGTAAATGTCAGTGCCCAAACCTGGAGGTGAGTGCACGGGCCTCATTGTTCAGCAGGAAAGCTGTCAGTGACACAGGGGCAGGTGAGGTGTGGGAAAGAGATCAGAAAGGCCACTTAGGGTGTGCCCGAGTAGCTAAATGGGTTCACAAACTGAGAGCCATGCTGCAAAAATAAAAATAAATAAGTAAAAATAAATAAAAAAGGTGTATGGAGCCCCTTTCATAAAGAACAAGAATCCACCCCTTGTTTCATCCTCAGTCACCCATTCGTATTCGTGACCATGCCTGTTTGCACAACCAGTTCTATGGCACAAGTCAATTTATTTTTGTTTTTTGGCACCCTGCTTTTCAGTTGCCAAGAAACGCGTCAGTTGCTTAATGGCGCGTCTCATCCACCCTGTTGATTCTTTGCCATAGGATCTATTTCTTTGTCCTTGGTTAAATCAGTCACATGATTAGATTAGGTCTGCGATTCTGCTCTTACTGTCTTTTGCACAGGTTCACACACATCCACACGCACACATTCACTCACATGGATATAGCTTTGGGGGCCCCAAAACTTTAGAAGGACAGAAAACTGGTCTACAGAAATAATAATTTAAAAAAAGATCCTATTTATCCTGTGGTGTTATTATGAGAGTTAGGGATAGTGTAGGTGAAGATCTTGAAGTTGAGTGTATCCTGCTTGAGGTGGTTTTCGTCATTCATGATTCCAGAGTATCAGAATAAGTTATAGTCATAAAATATGTGAGAAACAAAATCAAGTCAAATTTGGACTGTCCTCAAGACAGTTTGTTTAAAAAACTGCATGTCCAAACTATGTTCTCTTTGCTATTTAAACAGGTGTATAGTGGAAAAATATCCCAAGTTTCCCCAGGAAGTCTGCTCATGTAAGTGGTCCATGCAGGTGTGTGGGGAAGGGGTTCTACCTGTTGTTCCTGGCTCTGCTGGATCAGGGAAGGTTGTGAAGAGCAGAAGGACTGGATCCTGTGGCCCCAGCCACACAGGAGAGGGACAGAGGAGGAAGATTCTGACTCCCTACCCCAGATCTGACTATCTGGTCCCCAAGCCTTGTGGGAGGATCCATTCTGCCTTCAGTGTGGTGGGGTTAGATTACAACAGGTAGAATTTCCTGTTGTCAAGTAGAGAAAAACTTGGAGAAGCAAACAAACAAAATTACTCCTTGAGCATTGTAAGCCCCTAGAGTTTTTTAAGGCAGAGGACATTTTGATGAATTGTCAGATAACCACGGACATATCGATGGCAATGCTCAGCTGAGATTGTGACTCAATGGTAAAGCGCTTGCCTTGCATGTGTGAGGCACTGGGTTCGATCCTCAGCACCACATATAAATGAATTAAATAAAGGTATTGTGTCCACCTACAATTAAATTTTTTTTTTTAAAAAAAGATGCATAGACCTAAACTCAAGAAGGAAGGTGTTGGCAGCAGGGTTGCAAGAAAACCACCTTCTCAACCCCAGGAATTTGAAAACTCAAGGGGGCAAATCTAGATGAGGGCAGGTGACAAAACTGCACCAGGAGGGAGAGTGGCTCCTGGAATCACAGCCCCACCACAGTCCTAAGACAGAACTGCCCTCCATCTGCCCTCCATCCGCTCCATGTTTGCCAAGCCACAACGTGCAACCAAAACCTCAGAGTGACAGAAAAGAACGGAGGCGCTCCAATTCCTCCCATCCCTGCTCTTATCCAGAACATCACAAAACAGAAGACAGATATCTAGCACCCAGTCCCCTGGGCCCATTCTGCTTTTAAGGCTGGATTTTCAATGATTAATGACTCACAAATTAGAAATGACAAACAATAAAGGATAGGAAAATGTCACACTGTCTTCCAGTTCTTCTAGAAGGCTAAAAGGAAGTTTCCTTAATAGGCTCTAATTAAGTATAATTAACTGCTCACTGTGTGCCAGGTGGTCTGCTGGGCACGTCCAAATCATAGAGAAGCACCATGTCCCCAGGGGACATGGGGACTCAGTCCGGTGGGGAAGTCAGAGGGCATGGAGAAATCTTCTGCAGCACCAGGCCGTGACTGTCAGTGCGAGGCGATGGACCAACCGGCCAGACTCAGCAGGCCCCTGCACCTGGAATAAAGGAGTTGGGAATCTGTCTTCTCCTGTGTTTCATTGCTATGATTTCAGTAGGAGAAATCTCAGCTGGATGTGCAATGCTTCCAGACAGTAATGGCTTTCTAGGCATCAAGAGAGATGCAAGTAGGGAGGGGACATTCTTTCCCTCTTGAATCTTTGATCCAAGGGAACTGTATGTATCAGGGAGGAAGGGCCTTGATGCTTTTTGCTCCAGGGACTTTATGCTCATGACCCTAGATAGCTCTGTGAATGGGGCATAAGCACCTTACACTCATGCACATGGAGTAAAAGCTGGGGTGCTGCCCACACCTGCCTCCTACGGGACCCCTGCCCTACTCTGTCCCCTAGCCAGTGGTATCTCTAACGTGAAAGGGCCTTCCTGCTTGTTATGATGGGAATCTTTTCCTGATGACCTGTGGATGTGCTCAGCCTTGACATGGCCTCTGCTTTTCTTGTGATAATTGTACACAGCTCAGCCTCCTCTCCAGGGATCTTATCCACTGTCCCAAGGTTGCTTTGTAGCTCATCATTCCTTCCTCTCTCTGTGACCCTCCTATAACTTTCCACACCTCATGTGGAAAAATAAAAATCTTCTTCCTTAAATCTCCCTGAGTGTGGAAGCATTGTTATTTACAGGAATGAGCTCCAACTCTGGGGACAGAGAAGCATCTGTTTCAGGTAAGGCTTGATCACTTGCCAGTTGTGTCATTCTGGGTAGATAACTTGACCTCTCTGAGTTTCTATCTTTTCTTCAGTAAAATGGGATTGATGTGAACATTACAGGGTGACATGGCCTGTAAAGCACCATGGCATATCTTAGGGGGCTGTAACCTTTAATACACTCCCACCTTCAGTTTTTGGTACACATGTAGCTTGAACTAACGTAAAGTTAATCTTGTTCATCAGTTGCCGTTTTATGCAGGTGTCTTGTGAGCCAGCACTTGGCTGATCACTGAATCCTCCTGTTGTTGTGAGGTAGCTATTATTTTCATCATTTTCTAGATGAAATAACTGAGGTTGGGGATGAGGAATGTGGACAGGGTTCTCTGAGGAGTCTTCCAGCCCTCCATCATCTCTCACATCTGCTCTGGGATTATTTGCTTATCTCACGACATCTGGTCTATCATACCTATGTCCTTAGCACCAGCAGGCAGTGTGGGTTGGGGGTTAGGGCTCAGCGCATGGCCCCCTCCTCCAGGGGCTTGCAGTCTAGTTGGTGGAAAAGGAAAGGGAGAGAGAAAGAACTGCATGCACTTGGTTGAGGGCAGGGACTGTGCTTTTCTATTTCTGCAGGAGTCTCCTGTCCTCAGCATCCAGCCCAGGGCTGTGCCTGGCAAGCTGCTCATGCCAGTCACCTCTACGGACAGCAGAAGGCAGCAAAGACTTGCAGAGAAGGAAATTATTCCAGGGCAGCACTGGGTCCTTGCGCCTTGAGGTGGGATGTGTAGCTCTAGCTGGGGTACTTCCAGAACGCTCGTTGCATGGCTGGTCTACCTGTCAATGAGGGCTATTTCTCTAGGTACAGATCTTTAAGTTATGACAAATGCAGAAAAGTGAAAAGTCACAACCCTGGCTCTCAGGAGCCCAGAGTCCAGGAAAGCCACGAATGTCAGGAAGAAACTTTATAAAGCTTTACAAAGCTCCAGGAATTAAAGGAAATGGGCCAAAAGTCCAGGGAGAACCTAAAGGAGCCTTTTCAAAATTAGGGGCATGATGGATAGAAGGGAGAATGAAGAGGGGACTGGCCTGAGGGGGCAAAGCTGATACCTGACTATATTTGCAAGGGCCTGGTAGGTCTGTTAAGTGACCTGGAGGATCCTAGTACAGAGGGAAGTGATGGTTGGAAGGGCTGTCACATGGGCTCTGGGCCTGAATTCGAGTCCTGACAGTTAGTGATGGCTGCCCAGCCATGGATACGGCTCAGCCTCTGTCTCCTGTCCTTGGCAGTGAGATACCTACCATGAGGGTCGTGGTGAGAAAGGGAGTCTGCTTCAGGACAACATCTGCCATTGCTGGAGCTGGGGATCTGGTCGGGTTTGTTTTTTCTCTCACGTGGCCTGACCCCGTTCTATGAAGAAGTATGTAGATTTCTTCTGGAGAAAAAAACAACACAATAAGCTAACTTTATATTCCTTTCCTTTATTGAAAAAATCCAAACAATCCTTTTCAAGTGGGCACCTCACATTTCTCGTGGTAAACTGAGGCTCAGAGAAGCCCATCAACTTGCTCCCATCCCAAGTCCACCAGAAGTTGAGCCTCTGGAGGCTGCAATGCAGCAGGAGACCCGGGGTTTGCCCCTGAACATGCCTGAGAAGCACCTGCACTCCGTGAGGGCAGTGTCTCTGGACCCGCCCAGAGGAAGCCAGGTGGAACAGGGCCTGGATGGGGACTGGCACTTCAAGGTGCTGGAATTCTCCAGGTCTTCTGACACAGGTGGCCCGAGTCCATGCTGAGATCCTTGGCCCTAAACCCCACAGGTTCCTTTCCCTCTCATGACACAGAGCATCCTTCACAATGCTGTCTTTATCTGCCCTGTTCAAGCCTCTGACCCAGGCGCAGTCTAGGGACACTCTGCTCTGGCCACTAGACTGTGCTTGACTGTCCGCTAGACAGTCACTGCCGTGGGCAGCCCATAGGGGAGGCCCGAGCACATGAACATCCTGCAGAGCGAGAGATGACCACTTGGAGGGCTGGAGACCATCCAGGTGCCCTGGGCCTTGCCCTCCTCTTCTCTCCCTTCCCTGTGGCGGGGTGCATGAGGCCATGCTGAGCCCGTGTCCCCTGCTGCCCTGGAACTTCTCTGCTGAGTCTGACTTTCTCTGTGCTTTCAGCTCTGGGGCCCTAATCTCCCTTCCTCTCCTTTGGGTCTCCCAGTCTCTTCCCCCCGGAGCTCTCTCACTCTTTCTCCCAACATCCTGTCTGATCTCACCCCACTGAGCTCCCCAGCATCCCGCCTGCCAGAATGGAGCTGGGAGGCAGTGACTAATGTGCTTGGAGGTGAGTCATCCACTAAATATAAAATCCCACTCACATCCCTGGATGCAAAAGATTCCAAGCTCCGCATCCTTCCCCCAACTCCATCCTTCCTCAGGGGGCCGGGAGTTTACTCGCGAACAGAAAATAAATAAATACCACGGAGCAGCGACAGCAGCAGCAGCCTTGCCCTTCAGCTCTCCCTCTCACAGGTCTCCAGAGGCAGCAAATTCCCCAGTCCCTCGTTTCTCCAGCTGTCCCGGGAGGAAGCAGCTGATGGAGGAAGACAGTAACCCCTAAGCCCTGCAGAGTGAGTAAGGAGGCAAGATTCATCTTCAGGATTTCCCCTTCTCCCCTTCTTGATCAGGTGACCCCCAACTGCCCATTCTCCTGTGGAGGGAACCAACCCTTTAAACATGCTTATATAAGCAGGCACCAGGCAGCACTTGAACATGGACGGTGGAATGATGGGTTTCAGGTGCGGACCCTACTCGTGGACAGGTGTCTCCTTTAGTATCACTGGCGTCTTTATGGGGGCCGACTGCTGGGGTCTTTTGTTTCCCTTGGAGTTGAGATCCTTTATATGCATGTGTAGACACATTCCCTACACCTACCCCTATGTTCACACCTACCTGGACATCCTGTGTCTATGCCCACGCACACGTCTACATCAGCCAGTGTGTATTTAATGGTTGGCATTTACAGTGTCACAGTGTCATGGTGTCCTGTACTGGATTCACACCTCACATGGATTGTGTCTGTTCACTTCCTGCATCTTGTGAGATAGACTCTATCACTATCCTCCATTTATAGAAAGCCAAATTTCAGAAAGGTAAAAGCAATTGTCCAAAAGTTCACTGAGAACCAGGATTTGAACCAGGGCTATATACTTTACCTCCAGGCTAAACTAATAGCCTTCAAAAGTTTTGTGATGCAGATCCATTGATGCAGAGGGCACACACTCGTGTACATGTGAGTGAATATATACGTGTGTCCATGTGCCCACATGGGCATACATGTGAAACACATGCTTTGGGAAACAACACTTATCCTGACTTCTAATTTCATCTACCCCATTCTATTCTATTCTATTCTACTCTGTCTTTTCCATTCTGTTTTCATTTTATTTTAAAGATTTTGGTGCCCACCAGTGGAAAACACGGGCAAAATCATACCTAAACTGTACTAATCACTCCATTGGACAGTATGTGGAGAGCAGATTTCTATCCTAGGATTTGGAACTAACTCCCTCTGATGTCTTTAGGCAAGTGTCTTCCCTTCTCTGGGCTTTGTCTTCCTAAAATCTGTTTATAATGGAGCTTTACTATGTGACCCTGGAGGCTGGGCTTATACCTTTGCTTCCATGAGTGATACTCTGAAGGTCTCTCTCTGGGGAAGACTTAGGTCAATTGACTTCCCCCAGCCTCGTGCTTCATGAGTACATGTCTGCACACACATGTGATGCAGGAGACAAACCCTGGCGGAGGGTCTGGAACGACTTCACTCTTCCTTCCATAGCGCCCTCAATCATTTCATGCAGAACAGAAAGGCAATATATTTTCCATCTTTTAGGGATTTGCTCTGACGTGGAATGGCACATTTTATCATGTAAAATGTTAATTTGATTCCTCTCCCCATCTTTTTATTTGTCTGCTTCTTGATGTCCTTCCTTTCTCATGCTTTTTGGAAGGGAGAGGAAAGACCACTTCAGTGGAGGTCAGGAGGTAGAGGTGGCAGTAAAGGGAGACAGATAAGGACAGAGGGGAATTGGCAGGTCAGAAGAGTGTGTCTGGGCAGAGCAGGATTAGGCTCCCGTCTCTCCTCCGCGTCTGAGTCCTGTGTGAACTTGAGCCTGGCCCCTGCGCTGTCTGGGTGTGCATGGGATATGAGGGAATTAAACAAGGCCTCCTCTCACCTGAACATTCTAGGGTGAGGAGGGTTATGCACCTGAGGCAGGGAGGAGAGAGAACAAGACCTTGGGTGAGCTCACACAATGGCCACTCTAAGAAATCCCTGAGGATGAGACTCACTTAAGTTTTCATAACTCAAGGAACCTGCCATTCTCTCCTTGGATGCATTCAAAGTGTGCTTGTCAAGTGTTGATGAGTTTCAGACTTCCAAAGTAGCCTATCATAGTTGGGGTCATTTTTTGGACAACTTACCTACCAGTGCTAAATGTCATAGAATCACTTGAGCAGGTCACCCATGGGCATTTCCTCTTGCTGTAGATGAGGCTCCTTAGGAGAAATGGTTTGCTTAGGTCTGGAGATTGGTTGGCCTTCTTTCTCTCTGACTTTGGGGTGAAGAAGTGTAGAGCTTGTATGCTTCATCAAAACTCCATGCATCCCAGGTACACTCTGGGCCAGGCAAATAAGTTTCACATCTAGAACTTGGTGGTATTAGTCAGCTTTTCATCTCCAGAATGAAATACCCGAGGAAGGCTAATTTTATAAAGAAGAGAGGTTTACTAAGTCCACAGTAATAAAGATATTGTGTCCAACTACAACTAAAAAATAAATATTAAAAAATTTTTAAAACTTAAAAAAAATACAAAATAGGGCTGAGATGTGGCTTAGTGGTCAAGTGCCCCTGAGTTCAATTCCCAGTACCCTGCCCTCCCCCCACTGCAAAACAAAACAAAACAAAACAAAAACCCCAAAGCCCTCATGTTCTATCAAAATCTTTGAGAAAAAAAAGCTCAGGATTTACACCCTTCTTTTTTTAGGCCCACAGTTTGGTTTTCTTTATGTCTCTAACCTTCTCATTCGAGGCCTGAGTGGAGCAGGCTAATTGGCATCTTGAAGACCGGGTGAAGGGTAGTGGAGGTGCCTGCCTCCCACCGTACACAGGAGAAACCAGAGTAAGAAACAGAGAAGTCCTGAGCATGTCTAGTCCCCCCGGGAATCAGGAGATGGACGGCATGTGTTCTCCTCCATTGCTTCACCCCCAGTAAAAAAGTCACTAGATTTTATTGCTTGTGAGTGGTCAGCCCTGGGCAGGGCACTTTACCTGCCCACTCCTGTTTCCTTGACTTTCCTTATTTCCTTGATTAAGTTGCCCACCTCTGCTGACTGTCTATGAGAATTACATGAGATTTGAGGGATGTTTACCAGTCAACCAGGATCTCCCCTGGGGTTCCACTACCTTCCCCATACCACCAGAGTTTGCTCATTTCTAAATCCTTGGACTTCTCTTGATTGGCAGTCTTACAGGGAGCAGGGCAGAAACTGTGCTGGCGGCCTGGCTTGGTCCCATGTCAGCTGTGAGACTCTGGACTAGTTTCCTAACCAGTCTGACCCTCAGTTTCCTGATGTGAAAATTTGGAATAATGATTCTCATCCCCCAGAGGTGCCTGGAGGATCAGCTGAGATGGGACAAGGATTCAAACACCAACTCAGCTTGGCCCTGGCCCCGCCTATCCTGACCCCCACCCACTCATGGGCCCCAAAGGGGTCCTTTTCCTTCTGTTCCACTGTGCAGGCCTGTTGCTACTCCTTGGCAATTTTCTAGTAAGGAATCCTTGCCTCTTTCACTGTGGGGAGTGAAATGGAGGAAGCAGATCCCAAGTCTATCTTCCCCAAAGGTGACATGACTTGGGATCCCCACTGCAGGGGCAGCAGAGAAAGGGAGCCCACTCTAGTTTCACCCTTCGCACTCAGCATGAGCATACAGGACTTGCATTTTATGCCCTTTCTGCACCTCCTACCTCTATGGTGACCTGTGAGGTAGACGGATCCTGACAGAGCCATTTAGTATTCTGTTCAGCCCAGACACTCAAGGTGACTTTGTAGGCGGCGCCAAACCAACTGGTGTTGTCTGAACACATGACACATCTGCCCCCTAGTGGCCATAGAAGGAAAGGCATTGGCTGCTCCCAGCTAAGCTTGCTAAGACTGAATGATGGAGTGTGTGTGTGTGTGTGTGTGTGTGTGTGTGTGTGTGTGTGTGTGTGTGTGTGTGTAGGGGACTGGGTGACATGAACATTCACCAGGATAGATCTTATATGGTGGTGGTGGGGGGTTGTTACCTGAACGCTCAGCAGCATGACCCAGCACAAATCCAAGGTAAGACAATAAATAATCACCTGGATTCATTCAATCAGCAAGCTTTACTGGAGTGTCTACCAAGTATGTGTGGTTCTAGGTAGTGGGATCATGTGGGTGATCATGTCAGGCAATAGGAGTGGGTTTCAGCAAGTTGGTGATGATGACTTTGCAGCACTCTTTCCGTCACTGAAACATAAATTTGAACAACCATCCATGCACAGAAATTCCTTCACAAGAGCTAAAAATCCAGGTGAGGGATTACAGGACCTGGATAGGAAGAGACACATTGAAGAGGAAGGGAAGGTGGGTTCACATTATCTTGTAACCTCTCCATAGCTTGTGCCATTCAGTGTGGAGAGAGGTGCCCTGAGTGTGGGGGAAGGAGAGACCAAGTCAGTCTCAGTGCTGGACAGTTCCTGCTGATCCAGCCTCAGAAGTTTGACAGAAGGGCTGAGTGGATATTTAAAAAACAGGATCCAACAGTATGGTTCCTACAAGAGACTCACTTCAGTCTTGAGGATACACAACTGGCTAAAAGTGAAGAAATGGAAAAGGATATTCCAAGAAATACTAACCAAAAGAGAGCAGAAGTGAGTGCACTTACATCAGAGAAAACAGACTTTAAGACAAAAACTGTTGCAAGAGAAAAAAAAGTCATTATAGAATGATAAAGTCATAAATATATGTGCCCAACATTGGAGTCACTAAATATATAAAGAATATATTAGCAGACTAGAAGAAAGAGATAGATAGCAATGCAATAATAATAGGAGACTTCAACTCTCCAGTTTCAATAATGGATAGAATATCCAGACAGAAAATCAATAAAGAAAGCATGGAGTTAACATTGTAGATCAAATGGACCTAGCAGACTCAGAGCGTTCTATTCAACCACAGCAGAACACATATTCTTTTCTAGTGCACCACAGAACATTCTCCAGGATAGAGAATGTTATATATGAGACCACAAAACAATTCTTAATCCATTTAGGAAGATTGAAATCCTATCAAGTATTTTTCCCAACCACATTGGAATGAAACTAGAAGTCAATAATGGCAGAAAAGTTAAAGTCCACAAACGTGGAAATCAAAAGATGTCCTTCTGGACTACCAGTGGGGCAAAGAAGAAATCTAAAGGAGGTCTGGGGGTGTGGCTCAGGGGTGGCGCTTGTCTAGTGAGGACCAGGTTTGATTCTAAGCACTGCACATCCAAAAAAAAAAAAAAAGGTAAATAATTTAAAAAGGAAAATCAAAAGGGGAATAAAAATGATATTTTAAGACAAAGAAAATAAAACAGAACACACCCAAACTTATGAGATGTAACAAAAGCATTTCTAAGAAGGAAATTTGTAATGATCATGCCTAAGTTAAGAAAAAGAAAGATTACTAACAAGCAACTTAATCATACACCTACAGAAACAAGGAAAAAGAGAAAAACCAAGCCCAAAGTTAGCAGAGGGAAGGAAATAATAAATATCAGAAAAAAGATCATTGAAAAAACTAGAAAACAATGGGAAAGAACAATGAAGCTAAGATTTGGTTGTTTGAAAAGATAAAGGAAGTAGGCGAACCTTTAGCTAGCCCAAGAATAAAAGGGAGAAGACCCGAGTAAATAAAATACTTAGGAATAAATTTAACCAAGGAAGTGAAGGATCTGTATACTGAAAATTATTATAAAACACAAATGGGAAAGTGTCCTGTGTCATTGGAAGTAATAATACTGTGAAAAATGTCTCCATCACCCAAAGTGATCTACAGATCCAATGGGATTGCATTAATTAATTAATAAACAACAAAACAAAATTAAAAAAAACAACCAACAGAGTGAAAGAGACAACCTGAAAAATAAAGGAAAATATTTCTAAAGCAGACGTTTAATAATGGATTAGTATCTAAAATATAAAAGGAATTCAACAACTCAATAGTAAGAAAACATAATCTGATTAAAAATTGAGCACAGAACCTTATTAGATATTTCTCAAAAGAAGACCTACAGTAGCCAAGAGATCAATGAACAACAAGAAGAAAAAGGTCAACATCACTAATCATCAGAGATCTGCAAATCAAAACCACATGAGTTATCACCTCCCATCTATGAGAATGACCATCATCAAAGACAGAAACTAACAAAAATTGGAGTGGACACAGACAGAAGGGAACCCTTGGGTTATGTTGGTGGGAATGCAAATTGGTACAACTATCATGGAGAACACTATGGAGTTTCTTCAAAAGATTAAAGCCAGAACTAGTATATGATCCAACAATCCAATTTTAGGTTTATAGCCAAAGGAAATGACGACAAAGAGAGATGTCCACTCCTATGTCCTTTGCAGCTTTATTCATATTAGTGAAGATATGGAATCAACCGAATGTCCATCAATAGATGAAAGGATTAAGAAAGTGTTGTGTGCATGGTGTGTGTGTATGTGTACATACAATGGAATATTTTTCAGTCTTAAAAAGAAGGGACATACTGACACTCAATGCAACATGGATAGATGTTGAGGACATTTGCTAAGTGAAATAAGCCAGGTATTAAAGGGTAAGCACCATGTGGTTCCAGCTAGGTGAAGTACCTGGAGTAATCAAGCTCATAGAGCAGAAAGCAGAACGGTGGGAGGCTGGGGGAGGAGGATTGCATTTTAATGGGTACTTTCAGGGAGGGAGAGAAAGTTCTGGTGCTAAGCAGCCCTGGCTTGGCCAAAGGAAGAAGATGGCCATGCAGCTCCTGCTCAGAAGACCCTGTGACGCTACTTGCCCTGTAGCCCTGGCAGAGGTCCTCTGTGAACCTGGGTTTTCTGGGTTGTCCCTAGGCAACCTGACTAAGCCCCCAGCATCCCTGGGCCACATGCACCCGTGTCCCCCCCAGCTTGCCCTCCTCAGACATGTGTAGATAGTGTTGTCCACCAAAGCAACTGGGACCTCAGTGAAGATGAGATCCTCACACTGCTTCCGTACGTACCTAACAGATCTCAGCAGATGGCCTGCTGCTGCCTCTACACACAGGTGACACACGAGAGGACAGCCACTCAGTGCTCCGAAACTTTGCCCTCTTGGTGAGTAGGTATGGAGTCCACAAATGCTTCCCTGATGCAAGACAGCCTGGAGCCTAGAGCAGCTCACCTGTTCTAGAAGCTTCCTTTCATGGGTAGGCACTGAGGCCCTGAACAGGATCTCCCCAGGACTGCTAGGTACGTGAGTGACAGACCTGGGGCCCAGTCCTTCTGGCCCACGCTCTCTTCACACCACGGGCCTGCTCCCGTCCCACCAGCCAGGGTTGTAGGGACCCAAGTCCACAGACGACCCCAAACTTTGTTCTTGGTGCTGAACTCCTTTCTTCCCCAGATTGGTCTTTAGAAACACTCAGAAATGATAAAGTGACTTTATTGGTAGTTTTCCTTCTGTTCTCAATTCAGTTCAATAAACATCCAAATAAAACAAGAATAAATAAAATAAATAGGCAGGAGAAAAATCATAATAATCAGAACATTTCTCAACGGTAAAGTGTCAGTGATGGAAGAAGTGAGTCATGTTCTAGAGAATTCCGCCGGCGAGTATTTTCCCTCCCTCTTCAGATGGAGCAACGGAGCCACAGAGGCACTCGAGGGGTGGCTGTGAGGAAAGAGAACCAATCATGTAGCACATTTAACTAAAACCACACACACCAGTCCACGTTATCCTGTTCACCAGAGCCACCAAGGTATGCTTCATCCCTCTGTAAATGTCTGTTCCCTGCAGCACAGAGCAACAGTTCCCGGAACTGCATCCAGCGTGCCTTGAGGATGATCATAGTTGTGGTTTCAGAGATGCTCCAATAGCATTTATAGAATACTGTGAAATTTACAGGTAAGCATAGGAATCTATGCTTAAGAAAATATTCGTTTTGGACAAGTGATCTATCAGACAGAGTGACAGGATTTGGAGATGTGGGAGTGAGTTCAAATAATAAAGAAACATCTCATTGGGCATTTTCTTGGTCCAGCCCAGTCTGTGTGGCAATGCACTGACAGCCCCAGGACCTTCCCTTGTGATTGAGGACAGGCCTGGGGAGAAGGGCCATTTGGGATTCTGAGCTAATCTGATTATCCAACGCATGGGAGGAGTGTTAGAGAGAATCAGTGCTTTCTCTCTCCTTCCAACTTGCACCAAGAGCTAGTTTTGTGAGCTGACTGGCTCCAAGATCCTCTGGAAGGGACCCGAGACTTGAGCTTCATTGGGGTCTGTTGAGTCCTGTTTCGGGGACAGTGCTGTGAGCCTGTGCCCAGGAACACAGAGCTCTCCCTGCTCTGCCAAGTGCAGCCCTCACCGTGCCCTGTGCCTTGGGTTCAGAGAAGACATTTTAAATTCATGAACCATAAAGATCATCTTTTATAGTATGTAATTCAGTGGCTTTTTTGCATATTCGGATCGATGTGACCATCATCACTAACCAATACTAGAACGTCTTCATCACTTCAAAAACAAACCTCATGCCCACTAGCAGTCACACCCAATTTCCTCCCTTCTTCTTCCCTCCAGTTCCTGGCAACCACTAATCTACTTTCTGTCTCTTTAGATCTGTTCCTCCTGGACACTTTGTATAAATGGAATCATATAATATGTGATTTTTGTAGTTGACTTCTTTCATTTAGCAGAGTATTTTCCAAGTTCATCCACATGGTAGCATGTATCAGCTCTTCGTTCCTTTTTAATGACTGAGTAGTCTTCCAGTGTACGGATATACTGCATTTTATCTATCCCATTATAAGTTGATGCAATCAAGGAGAATTTGGGCACTGTTCTGCGCTGCACTTGAAGCCTACAGACAATTAACATGTTTTTCCATTCCCTCATCAAATCAGTGTTTTAGGAAGATGGCTAAGGCAGGCCTGTGAAAGCCACAGGGGCAGAGATGAAGGATGATGGGTTTTGGTTGTTGGTTATTCTTCTAGACAGGAAAGAAATATCAAGGTCACCTGGGAACGTTTGTGCCAGAAGCAAGCCTGATCTCCTCTCTCTCCCCCCCTCTCTCTCTCTCTCTCTCTCTGCATCTCTCAGCTTTCCTCTCTGTCATTCTTCCTCTCTCAGCTCAAAGCCATAAAGCCACAGGCTTTGAAGAGCAGCTCATCTTGGGGTGAGAGCCCCGCGGTGGTTTCAGCCATGTCTCATATTTCCCTTGCCAGCTCTGTTGAAAATCAGCCGACCACACTCCTTCCCGGAACGTGCATGACTGATAATTGCCTCTTGCACAATTATCTGCCAAACTCTGTTGCTAATGAAATGAATGATTTAGTTATCCTGGTTAGTAATAGCCCGCCTCGCACAAAGACCGCTGTGGCATCCGTGAGGCCGGCCGGGATGCTGGGGGAGGCACTTATCCGCAGTCCTTACAGTCACTCTCTCATCTTGGCTAACTGGGGGGGAGGGGAGGGTGCCCACAGCCTGGTTCCTACACCTTCCCCACGCTGCATCAAGAGCTGGGAGCATCTAGGGGCAGAACAGGGACAGACCTGAGATGAGCTTTCTGCTCGCGGATTGTGACCCACTAAAGTCTGAGGCTGCTTCCTCCCCACACCTGGTGAAGGAGGCCTGTGATGATGTGCAATCTGCCAGGTTTACTGCTGTCCAGGGAGGAATCGGCTGACTGGCAGACGGGCTGCATCGGGGCAGAGAGGAGATCAGGCTTGCTTCTTGCATCCTGAACCACCCCTCCCGGGACCCCACAGCGGGTGGCTCCCGCCCCGGCACCCAAGGAGCACCCTTTCCTTTTCCCACAGTGCCAGACCTCCACTCCCCTGCCTCTCAGCAGGACCATCCAGGACCCTTGGGTTTCCTGCTGGCCCAGTCTAGCTCTATTGCCCATTCTCGCTGATTTCTAAGGAAAGAGATCACCATCAAGAAATGGACAGAAGAGGGTACGGCTGGGGAATTGGAACTGATCAAGGTACATAGAGAGAAATAAGCATAGTTACTTGAAGAAAATTTTGTTACAAACATAAATGCATACACACACACACACACACACACACACACACACACACACAGAGTTCTCCTCCTGTGGTCTTCTGGAAGATTCTACTCAGGGGTAACTTCCTCAGGCTGGGAAATAGCTGTCCAGAGTTGTGATTGGAAAATGTGCTTAAGGGACTTTTATGAAATGAGCAGAACCGTTCAGCAGACTATTCACAAGAGAGCTGGGTACTGGGGGCTGTTGGAGGAGCTGGTATCTGTACATGACCTGACCTCACCCCTCTTACTGGTTTGGCTCTGGATAAGCCACTTGATCCACAGCAAAAATTTAGTAGGTGCTCAAAATATGCTTGTAGAGCGACGTGTTTATTTATTTTGACAGCTACCCCCGCATGTCACTTTCTAAATATTTTGACACAGCTTACCACAATAATAATGAAACAAAGGAAGAACTAAATTATGCAAGAGGAACACATTGAGTGAAGAATATAGTGAAGTTAAAGATGAGATCAATACCTGAAAATTATGAGACCAGAGAGGCTGCACCTTTAACCCTGAGAGGCACAGCCCTTCCTGATTTTGATAGACACTTCCCTGGGTTCTGATCAAGAGGATCTGTGGGGGCAGAGGGTGCCCTGATGGCACCCCTGGGTGGAGAAAGAGCAGGGCCTGGTGAGGACTACTTTCCTCCTTGTTGGCACTTACCAATGTGAGCCAGATTCCGCCCAGCTCATTTTCATTATCAGGAGTGGCTGTTTTCAACATTGTTTACAAAGTAGCGATGCTCTTCTAAAATCCAATGGAGGGTAGGGACCTTGTTTAGTTCCTATGGGGCTGGGTACTGGCCAATTTTCTAGACCTCTCATTCCCTACATAGGAACTGCTGGATCCCAAGGGTCTGAAAACCCCTTCTCTGTTCTAGGTGAATGGATGGACGTCAGGAAAGAAAGAGGGAGAGAGGGTGGAGCTGGGGGGGGGTGGGCAGAAGGAAGGAAGGATTTTTATTGCTACTTTATAACATTGTAGTAAGAACCAGCAAGAATATTTTTACTTTGAATCTGGTAAATTAGGACTTCCTTTTCATGTGCATCAAACTGCCCTTTGATTCTTTAAATCCAAATAAAACAAATTATGATGTCAAGAGATCCAAGAGATAGTTCAGCGGGTACTATCCTTGTTAAGCATATCTGCCTCAGTTTGAACCCTGGCCCTTACTTATTAGCTGCGTGATACTGGACAAGTTACTTACCCTTTCTTTCTGTGCCTCAGTTTCTTCATCAGTAGAAGGGAGTGTCAATAGTGCCTACCTTGCAGGGTTGTTGTGAGCATAAAATACACGAGTGTGTATGTGGGTTTAGAATCATGTATGACACAGGGTGATGATGTAATCAACACTGGCTGTTGTTATGGGTGTGGAAGTGTGTGATTCCTTGCAGCACCAGTTTTTGCACATATAATTCCTGGCCCTCCGGTAGGTATCCTATTTCACTTCAGGACCCTAGAGGGGGCTTGTTCACTCAGTAGATGGGCAAGGATTTGTGCTGCAGCGAGTTCTGTGAAGGTGGTTGTTTGGGCAAGGACAGGGGTGGGGGGGGGCGGCTTCTGTGCCTTTTGCTATTTTGCTGGGGAAGACGGACTCTGTGGAGGCATCCAGGTCGAATCTTATTTTATGGTTGTGGGATGTTTATAGCAAACTCCTTCCTAGTCGATATGATCTGTAAGTCCAGAGGGCGTCTGCTGGGGGAGACGGGTGGTCAGCGAATGCTTTCTTCCTAACAGTTTCCCAGGCTGGGCTGGAGCAGAGAACCCTGGACTGCTGTGGGTTTCACCTAAAGTTCCCGGTCCTGTTCTCTGACCTGCTTCCTAGGGACAAGGTGGCATTGCAGGGCCTTCCCAGGGTCTCCCATAAGAATCCTAAGGGGCCACATGCATGCCAAGGTTGTTGTTAGTGGCCCCTGAGAGCTGGCAGGGGCCACAGCCAGAACCTGGAGCTGGACAGTTCACACCTCCCCAACCCATCCCTCTAGTCATTCTAGAAGGTTCCTGTGGTTCCACCTGTCTGTCCAGGTGGCAAGCTATCATTTCCTGCAAGGACTTGCAATTTGCTTTGCAAGACCAAACTCTCAGGCTGAAGTCGGTGATAACAGACGGTGCACACCACGGAGGGCGAAGAGGAAAGGAGAGGGAGACTTGGTGTCAGAAGTGGGACTTCCGTTTGAGCAGGAAGTGAAGGAAGAAGCTGGGAATCTCAGGGATGCAGGAATGGGTATATGAGGGTGTGCCGGGCCGGGAGAGAGGAGACCAGGCTGATGGGAGTGGTAAATGGCGTGTGGATCTTGGATGAGGAGGGTCTGCCTGGAGCATGGGTAACCCTGAAGCCGCATTGGAATAGATTTGGCTGGATTCTCTAGGAAACAGGACAGACATATTGGGAGAGGGGTTCACAAGGAAGGCCCTGTCTTCTGCCTGATCCTGGCTGGGAATCTTCCCTGACACTGTCAAGGGCAGTTGGAGTGAGGTCTGTCGCAGCACGTGTAAAGGCACACACATATAGCTCGCAGGTGTGACCAGGTGTGCTTGCACACAACCATTATCTCTGCTGAGTTTTCCAGTCTCTTAATCCTTCTGGCTCTGAGCTTATGATCTGGGGCTTACATACAAATGACTTTATATAAGTCTTAGCAGGACCACAGGGTGCCATCATGTCAGAAGGGGAAACCAAGGGGCTGGGGTTGTAGCTCAGTGGTACAGCACTTGCCTAACGTGTGTGAGGCTCTGGGGTCCATCCTCAGCACCACATAAAAAATAAATAACTAAAATAAAGGTATTGTGTCCCTCTACTAAAAATAAACGAAACAAAGGTATCGTGTCCATCTACAACTGAAAAAAAAATTTTTAAAAGAAGGTGAAAACAAGGCACTGTATTCTGAAGAAGCTGGTTCTAGGAGCTGCCCTTGAATTATTGTGGAGTCTGATTTCAGGTAGGGGCTGCTGGGACTCCTTTATTCAGCAGACTGGCTTCTAAAATGGTTTCTTTCCCTCATCTCTTATAAAGCCAGGGAAGGGTGTTACCTAGGAGAGGCTATTTGGAAAAATAACCATTTTAATCATTTCTCAGTGGTGCAGTTTGGTGGAGGGGGCTGGGAGGGAGAGGGTTGCTCCTGGGGTTTCCGGTCACCCCAGTACTCCTTTAGACCATCAACGAGTGGAGAGTGCGGGGGGGGGGAGGGGGCTTGTAGAGGACTCAGAAGGCTCAGAAAGGTGCATAACACTTCACCATATGGAAAAGAGTGGCAGAAAAAGGAGGAAGACTTCAACTTAAGGTGATAGGGGGTGGCCGAACCTGGGGAGGCTCATGATGCAGGTGACGTCCCAGTGCATAGTGCTCCTCGGATAGAAGTGTCTTTGGTAAGAGGGAGGAGTGTGAGGCCATGTGTCCTTAGGTCACCTCCCCATAGTACTGACCACCTGAGTTCCTCCTGTCCCCTCTTGAGAGCTGCCACCATCATCCCTTGCCCTATGAGTGGCTACCTCCCACTCCTGAGTGCCTTTTATTCTCCTTCTCCCTTGGGCTGTGAGAAGGGCAGAGTGCCCAGCCAGGGAATGGACATGGATGTGTGTGGTTGTGCATGCGTGTGTGTGTGTGTGTGTGTGTGTGTGTGTAGGGGCTGGGGCTGACAGCAGGTCAGAGCACAGGAGTAGAGAGCTTCTGGCAGGTGAGGCTGCCCTTAGGTCAGCTCTGTACCCTGGAGCCCAGAGGACTCTTCACTCAGACGGCAACAGCCGGCAAGACCCGAGAGGCCAGAGCAGCTTCAGTCACTGACCAGAGGAGACCCCGAGGAGCCCGGGAGGAGCCGCAGGAGTAAGTTAGGCTCTCAAGGGCTGGGTGTGGCTGGGCTCAGTGAGAGGTGGGAGGAGCCAGGGATGCTTAGAAAGATCTGGACCCACAGAGCAAGAGAGAAGAGGAAAAGGGAAACTTCGTGCCCTCTGTCTGTGGCTTGCTGCACAGTATCTTCATCTCTGTCCCTTGGGCCCTGCAATTCAGAGGCCACAGCCAGGGGCTGGAAATTCCAAGTCAAGGAGGGAAGGGTGTGAGGTGTGATACCAGTGTGGCCCATGGGGTCTCCCCAGTGGTGGATGGTGGGTGGTCATAGTCAACATTTGAAGGCAAGAATGGAGGGGGGGCCCTGAGGCTGGTGGTCAGGCCGGGGAGACTGAGGAACCAGGTTCCACAGGCCCTCAGTGGGTGATAGTAAGTAGAGGGGGTGGTGGTTTGGGACAAGACCCAGATTTTGCTTCTACTTACAGGTGCTCACGATGACAGTACCCTGGAAAGCTCTGGAATAAAAATACCCGGGCTTTAGGTCGTGGAGGTAGGAGATGGTATCATGTAATGAAAAGGTTTCATTTTTTTCACCTGCCACAGCCTTAATGTCAGATGCTTGGGAAACAAGAGGTGGGGACGAATGGGCCTTGGAGCTGGCTGATGGGAGGGCTCGGGGCAGGTGGGTGGCCAGTCTGTCTGTGACCTCTCCCCTTTGCTTCTCTAGACTTCACAAACAAATTCCTGGTTCCTGGTGCCCTGGCCGCTCCCTGTCACCCTCTTTGTTGTTCTCTGCTTCCTTCAGGTGATGGTGGGCTCCTGCTCCACATCCTGATGGGACTCTCTGGAGCTGACAGAACGCTTTACTGCCTACAACTTGGGCCTGGTGCTTCTTTCAAGGTCTGTGTTCTATGAGGTAAGGCTGCTCAGCGCTTTCTGCAGAGTTCCAGCCCAAAGGATAAATAAAGCCATGAGCTTCTGACACAAAAAGTTCCAAAGCCTCAGCGAGGACATAGGCAGGGGCTGGGATTCTGTTGGTCTTTGACTTCTCCATCCCTGTTACCAACTTCTGTCCTCCATTTTCTTAAATAGAGGAGCAGAGGTCCTCACCGGCCTCCCTCCACATACAGGGGTGTGGTCAGGCCCCCAGAGCTGGGCTCCACAACTTAGTGGAAAGCCAGAGCGGAATTCCTAAAAGACCCCTCCCTCCCCTCCCCTTTCTATCTGAGCTGCTAGCCTTGGCCCAGCTTTCTGAGCCCCACACCCCGTGTTCCACCCAGTTGCCTGGTCACTCAGCAAGTGACATTGAGCATATGCTTTGTGCCAGACCCGCTAGGACCTACAGAGAAGGTCTGCCTGCTCCTGAGGAGCTCACAGATTAGGTAGAAGGGTAGGGACAGATGTGGAACCGGGCCATGGCAATTCAGTGTTAGCAGACAACAGAGAGCAACGGAACAGTCTCTGGGCCAGGAAGTGGGGGTCCAGGAAAGTATGGGAGCGGGTGGTGGTAATCAGGGCTTATTATGGGCAAGAGGCTGCTCTGGGCACTTTGTGAGGATACTTTCATCGGACCCTCACAACAGCACTGCTGGAGGCACAGAACTTAGTGACTTAGCTGGTGGCAAGTGGTAGAGGCAGAATTCAAAAGCACTGTCCTTCCTGCAGAGCTCGCATCTTCCACCCCGGAGCTCCCCCTCCTGGTGAGCCAGGGGGAAGCAGGGCCTGGAGAAGGCGGTCCCAAGCTAAGCTCCTCCCCCTTCTCGCCCTCGCTGCCTTCATTAGCTCATCTTCAGTCCGACCTCCACCTTACCCACAGAAAACACCAAAGCATCCAAAGGATCTTACATTGCATTCTGGGGACCCTGATGGCTTCCCATGTAGCGAGAAAGCACTGAACTTCTGGGATGGGCGCATGAAGCCTCAGGTCCTTTCTGGCCTCCGCCTTCCTCTCCAGCCCGGCCTCCCTCTGCCCCCTGTCAGCAGCCCTCATCCAACACCCTCCCACCGGCCTCCCTCCACATACAGGGGCGTGGTCAGGCCCCCAGAGCTGGGCTCATCGCTGTCTTTCCACCAGTCTTTCAACCCCGGCTGCCCTTCTCCCCTGAACCCCTGACAAATGCCCACACAGCCTTTAGACTCAGGCCAGTGGTCGCCTCTCTGCAAGCCTTTCCCCTCTCTCCCAGGCCTGGCTATTAGCTTCCTGCTGGGTTTCCACACTCTGGCTACAGGCCTCTGTCCTCAGCAGCGGGCAGCTGGAGCCCATTCCACCAGCTGCGGAGCGCTGGTTGGTGGGTCTCTTCCCAAGTCCATGTTCAGGGATGTCTTGCTAAATAGCTCGAAGTCAGCCCCCGGCAGTATCTACACCACAGAAATTCACACACACCACAGGTCAGCCCTTCCTCTCCCACCCTGAGAGCCTAGCTGGCATGTTTGTCTCCTCCCCAACGGCAAGTCCATCAAAGGAAAGGGCTGGGTCCTACTCCTGATTGTCAAGGCAGGCCCAGCAGAATGTCTGGTATCAAGTGAGAAATAACTTGCCAGACAGGAGACTTGTCCTGGGGAACTTGTCCATTGTGGTGACAGTCTATTCTGTTGCCCCCCACTCCCATCCTTCAAACACTGCCACACCCTTGTCAACTTCCTTCTTAAAGCGCTTAGGAGCTGCCTCTGCCTGTAAGAAGACCATAATTCAAAGCCTGGAGGCTGGGGATTTTTTTTTTTTATTGTTGGTTGTTCAAAACATTACGTAGTTCTTGATATATCATATTTCACACTTTGATTCAAGTGGGTTATGAACCCCCATTTTTACCCCGTATACAGATTGCAGCATCACATCCGTTACACTTCCATTGATTTACATATTGCCATACTAGTGTCTGTTGTATTCTGCTGCCTTTCCTATCCTCTACTATCCCCTCTCCCCTCCCCTCCCCTCCCCTCTTCTCTCTCTACCCCCTCCACTGTAATTCATTTCTCCCCCTTGTATTATTTTTCCCTTTCCCCTCACTTCCTCTTGTATGTAATTTTATATAACCCTGAGGGTTTCTGGGGATTTTTTAATCTGCCTTGTTTTGTCCCTGTGAATGGTGTGGAGAAGTGATTAGTACAAACTGTCAAAGGAGTCAATAAGTCATCAAATCTAAGTTCCTTAACACAACACTCAGGCCCTTCACAAGACCACACGACTCTCCCTCAGTCACTGTAGTTGCTTGCCCTGGGTAGGAATCCTCCCACTGATCCTCTCGCCAGCACACAGGGTTAGGACCCAAGGCCAAGCACCACCATAAAACCATCTCTCCTTCCCCTCCATTTGCCAAAGGCCTCTTCACTCTTCCGTCTCTGCTGACTTCCAGAACACCCTCTGTCCTTCTGTAGTAACAACCTTAAAGATTAGGATTGTTTCCTCCATTCTTTGTGGGGCTCTGAGCTCCTTGGAGGCAGGGCACCTGCATGGATGGCCTTGGATTCACCCTGGCCCTTCATCACCTAACTTAGTATCTCACATGTGGGGATCCATATCTGTGGTCTATGGTTTACTCACATAAAAAAAAAATAGAGACTAATGAGATGTGTGCAAATCCTGTCTCTGATCTATCCACTTCAGGGAATAGTATGGGTTAGCAAAATCTAACCTAGTATCACTAGGGGTTGGAGAGGGACAGTGCTGTGGGGAACATGACCAAGTCCAGAATCAGCCTCACGGGCCCTGGTGTCTGATCTCATGGTGGAGTGGCCTTATGACTTGATAATTTCCTTTTTCCCCTTTCCTTCCAGTTCATGGCTACCTTGCTCCTGGCTGACTGTAACTACTTCTGCCAGCCAGTGGACTACAACCGAGCAAGCTAGGGTGAGGGTACAGCAGGAAGGGGACAATTAAGGCTGAAGAGGGAGGATTGGTGGAAAGACCCTCATTTAACAACCAGAACTGGATCAAGACAAAGTCACCAAGCTTTCTGACGGGAGGCTGGGGACTGGCTGGTTAGGCACAGGCTTTGGAATCAGAGGAGCTCAGACCTCAGTTTGGACATCAGATCTGCCAGTTACTGGCCATGTGACATACCTTTTTTGGATCTCAATTTTCTTATCTATGTAATGGGGATAGGAACACTTACTTTATAAAAGGAAACTTTGGGGAAAGATTGAATTAGACAATGTCTGAGTGTTTAGCTCTGAGACAGGCGCGTATTACTGGTATCTAAGTGGTAGTTATTTCATTATTGCTAGCTGTTCTCAGTTTCAACTGGAAGTAGAACAAAAGGCTTCCCAGCAGCAAGAAAGCTAAGCTTTGACAGGTCACCGAGTAGTGATAGGGATGTTGAGTCACTGGAGTTCCAACAAGGAGCTAAAAGTCTTGCGACTCAAAATATGGTCCACAGACCAGCAGCATCAGCATCGCCGGGAGCTTGTTCAACAAGCAAAATCTGTGCCCCACCTCACGCAGCAAGCACATAGATTAAGAATCTGCTTTTCAATAAACAAGATCTGCATGTGCTTAGGATTGAGCTGAGCACAATTGGAAAGTCCTCCTTTGACAACTCGAAAGCTGTGCCACCTTATTCCTGGGCTAACAAGCAGACAGGTAGGTAGGCACTTTGGGAACAAGAAGTGTGCAGGAACAGGGAGGGCTGAAGCCTGCCCTGCTGGGCAAGCTGTGCCACCAGCAGGACCAGAGTCTGATGGAACTTCCCCTTCATGCCCAGCAGATGGCGAGCGTGTGCTGGTGGTGCTGCTCAAAGGCGGCTGAGTCTCTAGGAAAGGTGAGACTCCCCAAGCACTGGCTCCTTTACAGTTCTATCAGCCAGGTCTCAGGCGGTGTTTCACCTGCCCAGTGTGAATGCTTTCCTCCAGCATCCCTGTTGGATGTAAAGCCTTGGTTCCAGGATCTGACTGAGGAAGGATGCTCAGGGACTGATGTAGCATCTCACTGCTACAGGCTTCCACCGAGTCCCCATTGTTCATCTATTCACCTGCATAAAAGTAGTCATTTTCCCCAAATGGCAAATCCAGAGGGTTTGCAGGACCGAGTGGGTCAAGATCATGACGCAGGGTGGTGGTGATGAGAAGGTGCTGAATCCTCCCTCCGTCCACTGCCCTGGGTGGCAGGGTAGGATGTTGGAAAGAGACAAGTCTCAGAAACCCACTGCTCCAATCCTTTTTTGGTCACCTATTAGTTGTGTGCCATTAGGCACATTACTTAACCTTTGATGCCTCAGTTACCCACCTATAAAATGGATATATTGGGAGTATAAATTGCATATTATTATGTAGCATTTAAATTTTTTCTTGATACATATAATGTACCTGGCACATAGTAGATGCTAAAAAGGTGTTTGACTACTTTTTCCCTTTCATTTTAGTCCCTCCTTCAGTAAAGCAGGCAGAATCATTACCTGTCCTCTCTCTTTCTTTCTTTTTTTTTTTTTTTTTGTTGAGGGACTATATTAGGGATCGAACCCAGGACCTCACAGATGTTAAGTAAACGCTATATCCCCAGCACACCCTGAAGGAATACCTGAGGTCCCAGGAGAAGATTCCAGAGAAAGCCTGAAGCATTGATACCATATTTTCTTCCTCTTCAGATTTTCTTTACATTGCAGAAGAAGCCAGATTAGCTTAGCTTCTACTGGTGGGTTGGAGTCCAATATGTGCCAGGTGGTTCAGGTTAGTGATGCAACCCAAGGCAGGCCCTTGTGGGCAGCTCTCTGCTGGGCTCGTGCTGGCTTGGGAGGGGAGCTTCCCTGTACTATGACATATTATCTCTGAGGTGCCCCTTCTCTGAAGCCATGAAGCCAGAACTCTGCTCCCTTTCTAACTCTGTGGCTCCTCAGAGCCACCTAGCTCCTCCTCCCTGGGGTGGGGCAGGCAGCTGGGAGATGCTCATCGCTATCAGCTCAGAGAGGGCCCAAGGAGGTCTAAAAACACTCAACCATTTGACCCAGCTATCCCACTCCTCAGTCTATACCCAAAGGACTTAAAATCAGCATAGTGTGGTAACGCAGCCACATCAATGTTTATAGCAGCTCAATTCACAATAGCTAAACTGTGGAACCTAACTAGATGCCCTTCAGTAGAGGAATGGATGAAGAAATTGCAGTATATATATGTACACAATGGAACATTACTCAGCATTAAAAGAAAATAAAATTATGGCATTTGCAGGTAAATGGATGGAGTAGGAGAATATGATGCTAAATGAACTAAGCCAATCCCCAAAAACCAAAGGCTGAATGTTCTCTCTGATAAGTGGATGCTGATCCATAATGGGAGGGGGATGGGAGAAATGGAGGAACTTTGATTGGGCAAAGGGGAGTGTGGAGTGGGGAGGGGATAGTCAAAATGCACTCTGCTGTCATATATACCTAATTAAACTTGATTAATTAATGAAAAACTTTAAAACACTATCTTGGCATCCAGTTTCCCCAGGCCTCCCGCGTGACTTCAGATGGCTCAAGCCTGAGCTCCTCCATCTGAGACCTTCCCAAGGATTTTCTCTGTAGGGTTTGTCGGAGTGCTCTCAGAAGACAGGAGGGTTGAAACCTGGAAGAGAAAACCCTAATCACAGCTGGGCCCAGCTCCACTTATTTTCCTCCACCTCCTCACCCTACTCTGCAGTTTTCTCCATCAGGATGCTTCATTCTTTGGTCCACATCTTCATGCACCTATACTGAGGACGAGCCAGCCTGGGGCCTCCCATGTGACCATACCATGTGGAAATGATATTCTACCATCTGGTAAGAAGACTCCCAAATCTCCAGAGGCCTAAGCTGAGCCCAGCTCTGTTCTTGGATACACCAGTGACTTGGTATCTGACCATGAACATCTAGTCTCGGGATCGAATTTCTGGATCTTCCTGAGTCCCCCAATTTGCAAGTGTCTCAGTGGCTGTCTCAGATCTTGGCACCAATCCTATCTCGAACTTTGAGCAAGAGACTTCCATGTTGCGGCCTCAACCTCATCACCTGTAGAATGAAGAGCTCAGCTAGATGACCTCAAAGCCAATATCCTGTAAGTCTGTGAACGGATTCATCACAGATGCTGGGGTGCCCTGGAGGCTAGAGACCATCATTGCTGGATGATGGTGATGGACTAAGCTGTCCCTCAGGGAGCTTGGATGGATGGCTTCATCATCAGCACCAGCACGACATGGCTAAATGGGGGTAAATGGGGAACCAGACCAAGAGTGGGGACAGAAAGATTCCAAGAGGAACCATGGATTGGGCTTCATCATTCCTCTTCTTCCTGAGCTGTTGGGGGCTTGCCCTCTGCTGAGACAGGCCCAAAACAAGAGGGACCAAGGACGAGGGTGTGATCTTATTCCTCAGTCCTCTCCCTTTCCTCCCATGCTTTCTTTTGTCCAGGATCAGTCTGTGACCATGGCTGCCCACTCCTCTTGCCCTTTACCCCAGATGTTCACACTGTTGTCCTTACAACCTGGCCTCATCAACATTTTTATCAACTTCTATCACCAGACATGCCTGAGGGACAAGCAGGAGATGCTGACTTAAAGAGCAGGACTGAGTGCTAAAACTAGAGGAACTGTCCCTAGACAGAAGACAACATGGCTTCCAGCCCACCTGTGCTGAGCAGATCCCTCTGTGACTATATTTAATCCAATGAGGGAAGGAGAAAAATGGCCTCTTTTCCAGAGAGCAGACAAGAAATGGTCCCATCATCCCGTGCTCACTTCTGTTAGAGAACTTCTCATCTGGACTTGTAACTGTTTGTGCATCCCCTTCCCCAACTTGACCTAAGCCCCTCATGTCAGGAACTGTCTTATTCCCAGTATTCCCCACACTTGGCATGGAGTCTCAATAGATGTGCCTTTGGGCCCTTGGATGCTGTGACTGGCAGTCATGACCTCTGGTGAAGAACAGGCCTGGAAGTGGAAGAAGTCAAGGCTGGCTTGATGGCCAACCTGGTGGTTGAAAACTGTGACTGAGAATATCCAAGAGCCACTGCAGTCTGTTCCATCTCTGGTGTGGCTGTGTAAATAATTCCCTGTGCATTTCTTTTTGTTTACCTCTGCTTACTGGTGAATTTACATAATTGTATGATTCTGTGTGTGTGTGTGCGTGTGTGTGTGTGTGTGTGTGTGTGTGAGTGAACGTAAATGGTGTCAGGGAAAGGGCCATGTGCATATATCTGAACAAATATTTTGAAATAAACATGTTGCCATTTGTGTTTCTCTTCATTGGTGTTATTTGTCTCTTCTATAAATCTCTAGAAGTACCATGCTGGCAGATAAAAGCCACTGAGATCAGTGATTCTCCTGTCTCGTTAGGAGACCTGAAATTCCATTAAAAATCTTTGAACACATGCTAAAAACTTTCAAAGAGGGTCAGGGATGAAGGAGAAATGAGATAAAAATGGGCATAACCATACTCTTCCAAAGTGAAATATAGGACCAAGATCACATGGTATGACAGAAGTGAACATTTACTGAGCTCTTTAAACCTAGAGCTGAATGGGACCTGGAAAGCAGTTGGCCTGAGAATGGTCTCTGTGCCTCCAGTATTGTTATTTTTCTTTATAATCAGTTCCCTTGGCTTTTTTTAGGTAAGTTCTTATTTTTCGATGCCTCAACAATTAAGAAAATTTTAAAACCTGTCAAAGGTCACACAGTGCTATTTGGGGACTATTTATTCATCGGGCATTCCAGGTAATCAGCTCAAGGCCACCCAGGGCTACATCCTGTAGACAGAATACTCACAGAAAATTCCCCATAAGTTACACAGGATGTGAGCACAGCCCACACACTTTTCCAGCCCAGGTTGAGTGCCTCCAAAGGTGGCTGCCTGTTTCAAGGAAAACTTTATTTTTGTCAACTTATAGGAATAAGTTCTGTTCATTGGCTTGGCAGCCAGGATAAGGGGGAAATTAGTCATTCCAGAGTTCAGAGCTAATCTTGTTCAGTGCTTGTGGTTGCCTCT
The DNA here is from genome assembly GCF_052094955.1 of Ictidomys tridecemlineatus. NCBI lineage: Eukaryota > Metazoa > Chordata > Mammalia > Rodentia > Sciuridae > Ictidomys > Ictidomys tridecemlineatus. The sequence continues at coordinate 105,187,809 of NC_135482.1, read as the reverse complement.
GCCTCATGGGGCAGCACAAAGGGAAGTGACCTCTGCTGGGTGACACTGAAATATGACTTTGGGGGGACAGTGTGGTAGATGGCTTTGGGGGAAAAGCTCTAGGTTGTAAAGGACTATACCTCAGGTTATCAGGATAATAGTGTGCACATTATAAATCAGAAAGCTAATGGCATTTGGCAAAACAGTCAAATTCCTCCCTAGTGTAGAAGTTCATCTCTATGGACTACTATAGATAATGATAAGGAAGGGTGCTGGCTGGAGTTTTAAAGATACACTATAACAGGGCTCAGCTAAATTGCCCGACAGTGCCCATTTGCCCAGGTAGGGGGCCCAGAGTGACAGGTGGGACAGGGGAGGTCCCACTGATGGAAGAGGACCTGCCCCTTTACCTCCGTCTCCCAGCAGGGTCCAATAGCTGATGTCCTAGCTATCGCCTCATAGATCAGGGTGCATCTAATTGGCGGACTTTTCAGTCTACCCTGAATAGAACAGTTTCACGGGGCCCTTCCAGCTCAGGATTCTGTAAGGATATTCCCTCCCCGCCTTCCCTCCCCACCCCGCTTTCTCTCTCTCTTGCAGTTTCCTTATACGTGGAAACACCCGCTTATCACAAAGGTAACTTCTGTCTTTTGTCCTCCGTCCTTGAACAGTTGTGTTAGTTAGCTTTGGTTTTCTATGACCAATGTACTTGACGACAGTAACTGGAGGAAGAAAGGTTCATTTGGCCTCATGAATTCAGAGGTTCAGTTCATGGTTGGCTGTTTCCATTGCTCTGGGCTTGAATTAGGCAGACCTTCATGGTGGGAGGGCATGGTAGAGGACATCTGCTTAGCTTGCGGCAGCCAGGAAGCAGGGGGGTGGAAGGAGAAAGGGTCTGAGGAGAAGATAAACACTTTTAGGGCATGCCCCTAGTGACCTGCTTTCTCTGACGAGGTCTCACGTCCCCATAGTCCATTCAGCCTTTAAGAGATGGATGGACAGATCCACTAATGACATCAGAGCCCTCATGATCTAAACATTTCCCCAAAGCACCACCTCTGGGCACATGAAATTTTGGAGGACATTCCAGATCCGAAACAGAACAGTAGTCACTGGGTAAAATATCAATTACAAAAGAAATGGAGGGTGTTGACTATCTGTTTTGGAAATTTAAACCCTCGCTCTCAGGATCTGGCCTCTTGTGGGTGTGAGAGCTTCAGGTGGTCAGCCAGATGCATCATGGATGTGCGGTGGGAAGAGGAGGGATAGGGGACCAAAGGGATACATTTTAGTAGCTGTAGAGAGATCAAGGGCTCATGAATAAAATCAGGGGATATTTATTTAAAGCAGACCACACCAACCCATCCTCAAATCAGAGACTCACTTGCAGGGCAGGTATCTCTGGAGTCTCAGAACCCCTGAGTTCAGAATCCTCCCTCTTCCTGGCTAAGGGAGTGTGGTGCTGCTAACATCATCTGCTGGTGACTTTTTCATGGACAGAATTCAGAAAAAAACAGGTGTTTTCAGCTCTAACCAACTCTGACAGAGTTGGAACATTGACACATAGTACAAACCCTTTCTTTAAAAAACACAATTTAGCAAATATAATATTAAACAAAAAGGTAGAAAATGCCAATTTTGAAAATAATTATAAATAAAACTGTAAACACAGATATGGTAGCTGGTGAGATTATGGATATTTTAAAATTTTCTTTGTTGTTTTCCTTTTTCTCTAATGCCTATTCTTTTTTTAATCATAAAATTTTAATATTACAATTTGCTGAATTCAGAATACCTCGGCAGCTTTTTTTTTTCCTCCTGAGAATTACTGAAGGATTTCATTAGGCCTTCATCTTTGACATAGAGGACATACCTGACCCTACTGTTGACCTTTTGTTCATTCAGCATAGAAATATTAAGGACCTACACTGAGTCTGGTGTTAGAGACCTAGACACAGGACCAACCTGGCTTCCTTTGTAAGGTCCCTAAATGCTTAGGAAGTCAGATATTTAACAATATCTACTGCTCTGGGGAAAGTTGGGAAGAAGGCCAGTCTCGTCCCAGTGTAGGAGTGAAATCTTTGAACAAAGACTCAAACAAGATACCAAATGTGATTATGGGGCTGCTTACCACCGGTCCAGGGGACCTGGTCCAGAATGGAATGGTGACTCCATTCCTTGGGCTCACGGGAGCTCCCAGGACACCAGAACACCAGCACACAGCCAAGTACAAGTCTAAAACGCCCTCGTAAAGGCCACTGAAATGTTAGGCACTTTTAAAATTATCCACATCTAAAAACTAACTTGCACAGATCATGGGCCCATTTTGGGTTCATAGGAAAGGCTTCTTGGAGTAAGAATTCAAGGGATATTAGAGAAAAATTATTCAATGATACTTGTTGAAACCTGGCAAGGAAGATTACTCAGGACATCAAGGTAAGTGTAGGGACCCCTACAGTAGGGGTCCTGCACTGGGGAGAACTGAGTACGCTTAACTCCAAATACCGCATGGGCATTGGGAATTTACAGCCAAGGAGCTGGTGTGTCAGTGGATGGAAAATGACTAGGAGGAAACATCTGGGGTAAGGGGAATTCTGGCTAAACTGACTTAATAGGAGGATTCTTGCAGATGGGCCAGGGTGGTCACTTGGGAGATGGTAGAGGACAAGGAACCTGATCAGATAGGGAGGAGGGTGAGATAGTGAGGACCGGCATTTTATTTTATATTTTGGTTTGCTAAAACTGCATTTTATATGAGGAAGTGCACAGATGGACCTAGGAGAAGGGTCAGGAGCTTAACCAAAGTTTGGCCAAGCAAAGCACTTTTACCAGGGGAAGCCCTGACGACTGTCTTCATATAGTATTACAACAGATCCTCAGCAGTAGTGAAGGGTAGCAATCTTTGAACTAGCTCTTTCAAGTTAAAAATGACCATTGTATTTACAAACTTTTCTGAGAAATGAAGAAAATGGGTTTTGTTTTTTTTTTTTATAGATGAGAAGAGACTTGGCCAGAATCCATGGCGTGACAGACTAGAACTGGGACCTCAACACATAACTCTCTTACCAGTGCTCTGTGTCCTCTAGAACTGGGTCAAGGTGAAAAGAATATTTACCCACAGGGTCATTTAGATATCCTGGATCTGAACCCCAGCTTCTGATATAGCTCATCCATCTGGGAAAATTGATAATAGACTTCTATTTTCTATTACCTCCCACCCTCATGTATCTCTTTCCTTTCAAATATATACATGAAGAGAGAGAGAGAGAGAGAGAGAGAGAGAGAGAGAGAGAGAGAGAAACCGACCCACCTTCTATGCTGATTAAATTTACCATTTAACTCTGTTGTGGAATATCAAGATCAGATCAGTATGGGAAAAGTAGAAAAGAGAAAGACACAAAGGAAAGAAATTTAAATAGCCTATTTTTAAAAGGAAGAGGGGGGAAACGGTCTGTATCAGTGTCCATATTCTCAGGGAGTCACAAAAGAAACACAGGGTGTCTCCCAGACCTGCCGCATCAGATCTGAGGACAACAGCCTTACAGAGACAGGTTCAGCCAGCCCCCACAGCGGCAGAGCCACATCCCTGTAACGAATTCCATATTGCACGTGCCTCCTAGCACTTCTGCTCTCCTGACAGCTGGTTTCTGCAACTGGTCTCAAGGCCATAGATGTCCTGTAGAAACCTCCTCCACTCACTTGTGAATTCCTATGCCCTTTATGCTCAGCCTAGTGGAAAAACACATTTCCTCCAAGTTCCCTAAAATTAATTAATTAATCATCTCACTGTTGCATTTTAATTAGACACCCACAAGTGTATGAGAGGTCCCTCCATATACACTATATCCATGTTGGCTTTCAGAAGCATTGGTGGGGCTCCAATGCAGCATAAATGAGGAGAAACCTTTAGTTAGAAAAAAAAAATTGCTCTGTATGTTTGAATTGCAAACCTTGTGGCTTGTGACAACGTGAACTCACTGTACAGGGCTCATCTAGGGTTTCAAACAATCGCTGTGGCCTCTTTGTCAGGCATTGAGTCAGCCAGGGTCACAGAGATTTCCCAGAGTTCCTTTGCCTGAGTGTTTCCCGTTAGAGTGGGGGAGGGGAGTCATTTTGCTTCAGACCTAAGGGCACAGGTGAAGCCTCAGCCCTGTTCTTCTTCACTCTGAAAGGGTCGCAGCAGGTGCTTTTGCAGCTCAGCCCACTGCCGCTCACCACTTTCCCCTGGAAACTTCTTCGGCCTGTGTGTCCCAGGCCAGGCCTGTGCTTAGTTCTGAGACAAGACACCAGCTCCTCTTGCAGGACAGAGAGAACAGAGCTGGGCTCCATTCTTCTGGAGGGTTCCGAGGGTTCCGCTTGTCCTTGCCTCCTCCCATTTGACATCCTCCCACTTGACATCTATCCTCCCCTCCCTGCTGCCTTCCCAGGAGACCCTGAGCTCCAGCACCAGAGGCCAAGATAGCCTCACAGAGACCATTCGACCAGCCCCCTCGATGGCAGAGTCAAGTCCCTGGAACTAATTCCCCACTTCCCACTGGTTCTGCTTCTCTGATTGAACCCTTGCTGATACAATGTCCTTGTAGCACATCACAGTGCCACAAACTCCCCGAAAATCTCTGGAGAAAAAAAGGAAGAGAAGTTGTCTTGTAAGGAGAGATTAGAATGTGTAGGGGATCGGGGCTTTCCATTTTCTTCCTATTTCTTCCTACCCCCACCCTATAAAGCTGTAGGAAGACAGAAGAGCTGGAGATTAGGCAACTGTGCTTCATTTTGTTTGGAATCTAAGTGGGGAGGGATTTTAGGGAAGGCTAGGGAGGTAACAAATCTTTGTAGATGAGGGACTGAATATACAAATCAATAATAGCCAGATCATGAGTGAAAATACAACTCTGGCCCACAATTGGCAGCAACCCAACCAGAAAACAAACCCATTATCTATAGGAGCCATCCCAGAAAATCAGCCTGCCATCTGGAAGTCAGACAGTCTTGCAGGAGGTCAGACTACTATTTCTGGCAATTGGGACCAGGAACAAAAATAATAACTCCTCTAAGGTAGCCAACTTTCTGTTACTATAACAAAATACCTGAGATAATTGTTCTATAGAGAAAGGATTATTTTGGCTTTCAGGTTTGGAGGTCCCAGTTCATGATCTATCTATTGACCCCATTAGTTCTGGGCCTATGGTGAGGTAGCAGGTAGCACATGGCAGAAAATAACTGCTTATTTCATGTTCAGGAAGCAAAGGAGAGTGCTGGGGGACCAGGGTCTCACCATCCTCTTCAAGGACACATCCCCAATCACCTAAAGACCTCCCATTAGGCCCCACCTCCTAAAGCTTCCACTACTTTCTAAAAAGCACCTTCTCGGGGACTAAGCCTCTAATACATGGGGCCTTTGGGGTATATTGAAGATCCAAACTACAGTATCATGTCACAACTGACCTCAAGTGGCCAAGACTTAATTATTAATTGACCTCTTTCCTAATTTTTGTCTCTGCTTCTGTTTTTGGACCAACCAAATGAGTCAAATATGAACCCTTCACGGATGGCATAGGATGCCTACTTCTAGTTACACCACCTACAGCTTCCCATGCCAATAGCCTCCCAGGGCACACCTGCAGTCTTCCTTTTTTATTCCCCCCAATAAGGCTTTTCCCACTCTTTTTTCTGCTTTTGAGTTTCTGCAAAAACACAAATGACACTGATCGGCTCTCTTGCTTTGGTGAGCTCTAAATACGTAGCCTTTCCTGTTCCCATGTGGCTGGTCTCCACTGAGGTCCGTATAAGGGAGGCCTCCGGCACCATGTAGCAGCCTTAAGATCAGGTGTTGGGAGGGTGTGCCTATGCTGAGGAGTGCTGGAGATAGCTCCCTGGTGTCCCATGGTTTCGTCATAGCCCAGGAGGTGGAGATGCTAGATGACAATGCAGGATGACTCTTTTGTTTGAATTTCAGGTAAACATGAATAATTTCAAGCATGAACAGGTCACAGGCAGTATATGGGACATACTAATGCCAAAAAAAAAGTACTTATTATTTCTGTGGAATTGGAATGTAGCTAAGCCTCTTTATTTTTATTGGTAAAGCCTGGTCATCCTACAAAGAGGGCAATTAAAAGTTCTCCTGTCCCATTCCCATACTGGAAACAAAAAGTGAAGAGGGGGAGAAGGAATGTAGGGGGACTACCAGGGGATTCAGAGAGAGGAAGGGACACCATATCAGAGGTGACGTGGATAGCCCTCCCAGGGATTGGGTGAGGACACAGATGTATCAACAGATTGCCAGGGTAGAAGGGACCTGTCCAAGAACCACTGGAGAAATGACGGTCTCTTTAGACAGCAGTCTAAGGTCCAGGCTTATGTGGGTCTATATGCCTGTTCCCCATGAATGCTGCACCTACCTTAGCATTAGCACCGTTTGCCACCCTGTTCAAGATTGGCATCAACTCCAGAAGGAAGGAAAGCGAATGAGAGAAATGTACTGAAAACCACTGAGCGATCAACCTGTAATGAAATTTTAAAACTTCTAGGGGGATCATGTCAACACTGCTGAATTTGACTAGTTTTACCTACCAATGACTGGGTTCATTTTCTGCCTCTGAAAATGAACACTCAATATTTAAAAAAAATATATATATATATAATGATCAGAAATTAATATTTTTACATATAAATTTATTGAGGTTTTCAATCTGGAAAGCAGTATGGAGATTCCTTGGAAAACTTGGAATGAAACCATCATTTCACCCAACTATCTCATTCCTCAGTTTATACCCAAAGGACTTAAAAACAGCACACTACAGTAACACAGTCACATCAATTTTTATACCAGCACAATTCACAATAGCTAAATTGAGGAGCCAACCTAGATGCCCTTCAACAGATGAACAGATAAAGAAACTGGTGTATATACACAATAGAATATTACTCAGCATTAAAAGAGAATAAAATCATGGCATTTTCAGGTATATTATGCTAATATTATGCTAAGTGAATATTATGCTAAGTGAAGCAAGCCAATCCCCAGAAACCAAAGGCTGAATGTTTTCTCTGATGCGTAATGCAGATCCATGATGGGGGGTGGGGTGCAGAGCATGGGAGGAATGGAGGAACTTTGGATTGGGCAAAAGGGAGGGAGTGGAAGGGAAGGGAAGGGAGGGGGTACAGGGGTAGGAAAGATGGTGGAGTGAGATGGACATCATTACCTTAAGTACATGTATGGCTGTGACTCTAATTTGTGTACAACCAGAGATGTGAAAAATTGTCCTCTATATGTGTAACATGAACTTAAATGCATTCTTCTGTCATGTATGACAAATTAGAATGAATGAATGAATGAATGAACGAATAAATTAAATAAATAAATAAACTGATCCTATTCATTTTTTTTCATGTATTCTACATTGAATCAGAAAATGTCCCTCTTTAATCCATTAAATACTTTGGCCTTAAAAAAATTATTGAGATTTAAAAAAAAATCATAGCCACCATATGCCTGAGATTTTGATCTTTTTAAGTACCTGCTTCAGAGAGATATGACACCTTTTGAAAATTAAACTCTTCCCAGCCCATCCCCTCACCTTGACTTTCCTATCTGGCAATTTTCCAAGGACTCATTTTCGGCAGAGAGATAAGTTGAACATCACTTTATTTGGTCTATTTTTAAAAAATAATAGTGATTTTTTTTCTCTAACTATCAATCTATATTATGATATTGAGTGCACTTTTCAACCTTCAAGTTCACCCCCAGCCCTTCAATGTTGATGTGCTACCTGGAGTCTTTGCTTACACTCACACTCTTAATTCTTGCTGTGTTTCTCTTCTTATTTCTAGGCAGAAAAGATGGGGACAGTGGTGACAACAGCAACCCCTGATTGAGGGCTGGCTGGGTCATAGTTACTTTCATACATATATCACCATCTGGGGGATAACCCTGTACAGGAGGCATCCTCATCTCCTCTTACAAATGAGAGGAGTGACACTCAGAGAGGTAAAGTGACTTGCTCGAGGTAACACAGACAGTAAGTGGTGAAGTGGGATTTAAACTCAGACTTATCTTATCCTAGAGTCTATATATTTACATTCTGACTTACTGCTTAGCTACCATGGTTCCCTAATTCACAGGAAATTTTTGTGCCTTTGGTTGGCTCTAATTATAGCCTTCCTAAGGAGGAATGTGTTGGGTTCTTCTCCTGGTATGGAAGGTACCTCCACCCTGAAGTGTCATTATTAATAAACTTATACATAGTGTCTGCTGTGTGTCAGACACTGGTCTAAGCAATTTACAAATATTAACTTATTTAATCTTTCCAAAAACCCCACAGGTTAAGATGCCATCATAATTCCTCTCATTTTACAGATACAGAAAATGAAAGCACAGAGAAGTTAAGTGACTCACCCAAGATCACACAACCATTACATTCTGCAAAGTCAGGTCTCACACTTATAGCCATGCACACAGGTCTCTTTCCTTCAAAGATTTGAACTTCCCATCCTAGCCCATCTCCTACTTCCTGTTCAGTGATGAGAGGGTGATGGGGTCAAGGATCCAGAGTTTCCCCAAAGGAAGGTCCTGAAAAACAATAAGTCTTTATAAAGTTCATCATGAGGGGAAAGCTAACATGGTCCATCTATAGCTCCTGGCCACTGAGTTCTTTCTCAAAAACAATGATCACGGCCTCTAGGAGGATCCTTCTTTTGAGATTGAAAACCAAATTCACAAGAGTCTTTTTTTTCTTTTTTTTTTTTGTATTAGGATTGAACCCAGGTGCAACTCACCACAGATGGCCCCACTCACCCCTTTTGTTTTTTACTTTGAAAGAGGGTCTCACTAAATTGCTGAGGTTGGCCTTCAACTTGCGATCCTGCCCAACCTCCAGAGTCACTGGGGTCACAGGCACGTGCCACCATGCCCACCATGATTCCTGATAGCTCCCTTCTCACCTCACTTCCTCTGATCTCAGCCACGTGCATGGATCTGACTGTGCGAGCGAGAAGCCATCAGGTGGGAAGAATTCTGTCCTGGAGAAGCAATGTGGCTGCCCCAACATCAGAAGTCACAGAAAACCAGATAAAAGATCTCCACCTCTTTGAGTCACTTCATTTTGACAAGATGCTGGACCTCCCTCCTTTTTAGAGGTTGTTGTGTGATAAAAAGCAGAGGCCTGGAGCTGTCCTTCACACCTTGCCCTGGTTATTCTCCAAATGGGTCAGGGACTTGAGGGAACCAAGGGCATATTGGAAGACCACGGAGGGACAGGAAGGGAAACCCAGTGGAAGAGGTCCTCTCCCCTACAGCTCTTCAAAGGGATGTCCCAATAATGCACAATAATCTGCAGTTAGCAGAGCTCTGCCGTTACTACTCAATGGATCTTCAACAATCTCCTTAACTTAATGAGCTGTCGGTTTCTATATCTAAAGATGAGGATTGATAATGGCAACTACCATCCAGGATTGTTTGGGGGGATTAAATGTCACTGTGTATGTAAAAGTTCGGGCATACGATAACAGCTCAAGAAATGTTAACCAATATACAGCAAGATCTGCCTGTGCCTGCAAAGCTGAATTGACCATTGGGGTCTGCAACCACCAACCATCAGTTCTTAATCTTGTCTGAGGAATTTTGAGCAAGTTGTACATAATAGTAGGCAGGAGTTTATTTGAAGGGAAAGGAAAAGGGATAAAGGGACACTCAAGGGAGAAAGGGAAAGAGCATCTCCTCTCAAAGAGAGGGACAGTGTGTCTCTCTGATAGGTCAGTTTTATTGGGGGGTCTCAGGGAAGTTTCCAGAGACTCCCTCCCAGGAGCACCATATAATTTTTGACTGACAGCAGGATCGAGTCAGACCTTCAAGTTCCCATTGCATAGGGTCTCATCTCATGAAGGGGAGATTTTGATATTATAAGATCTGCTGAAAACTCAAGGCAACTCTGAGTCAGCTGGGCCCATGCTGACTTGTTCTAATTGGAACTTGTCCTTACAGATTTTTTTTATGGTTGGAGACTTTGCTTCTAATTATCCCATCTCCTCGAGTCCTGGAATCTGGTCTGTGTAAAGGTCACAAAAGTCTCCCTTTAGAGTACTTTCTGTTCTTCTAAGTGTCTTGGAAGAGTGTTTGGTCTGCATTTCTCCTGCAGATAACAGGTTGTTTGCTGAGGAAGGCAGCATATCCTATTGACTTAAGTCAGCTAGGGTCCAGAGTGGTGTCCGGTAAAGTGCTTTTTACAAAAAAAGCATGTGTGTGTGGGGGTGAGGCGGGGGGGGGGGTCAGCACAGTAGGCCCAGTGCCCTGACATGTGACTAAATTAGTCAGGGTCACTCCAGGTGAATTGGGCTGGCACGAAATAATCACTCAGGGACAGAAAGTACCTTTTTCTTGGGGTTTAGCTGTGGCTCCTCTGCCCCAGCTCCCACAAGGGAGTCAAGGGAAGCTGGCAAAAGGGAGAGCGAGCACACCTGAAGCCCTATTTATTGAGGGGAAAGACACTCGAGAAAGTTCCACCCAAATGAAGCAAGAGATTGGGTTGGGGGGGGTGTAGCCCAGTCTCATTGTGTGACGCCCACTCCCAGAGCTTTATCCCCCTGTGGAGTGAGATGAGATCCACCTGTTTCTGCATGCACGAAACCAGTCTCACACCTCCATTGCTCAAAGGTAAGGGTCCGCGCTCACCTTTTGTGGCAGCTCCCGACAGCCCAGTCTATAAAATCATCCATTAACCTGATGTTCCCATTGCTCATGTCTGTCTGCGATCTATCATTAACTACTATGATAACATCATTCTGAAAATATAAGGAAAAGAACCAAACTCAGTCTCATATTTCACAACATGCATCTGACACTGAGTGTGGTGGGGTTTTGCTCATCCAGCTAGCAATCAAGGCTGCAATAGGGAATTTAATTCTGACACTGTCTACTGGGAGACAGCCTCGGATCCCACAGGTGGATGGCTCAGTTCCCCTAACTTGTCACTCCACCCCCACTCCAGATGTCAATCACAAGCCCCAGTTTGTTTCACCTGTGCATCTGACCCAGAGTTCCCAGAGCTTGGGGAAATACTTAGTCACATTCACTGGCTTATTATAAAAGACATTACAAAGGATACAGATGAAGTAATGAACAGCGCGATGATTGGGGGAGGGGACACGGAGCTTCCAGACTCTCCTGGGGGCAGACTCTAGCTTTCATGGGTTCAGCCATTACGAAGCTCTCATCTCTGTCTCTGTCTCTGTCTCTGTCTGTCTCTCTCTCTCTCTCTCTCTCTCTCTCTCTCTCTCTCTCTCTCTTTAAGGAGGAGGTTTCATTACATCGACATGACTGACGAAATCATTGACCATTAGTGGGGTCAACCTGATCCTCACCCTTCTTTTCTTCCCAGAGTTGGGGGCTGGGGCTAAAAAGTCCCAACCTTCTAACCCTGCCTTGGTCTTTCTGGTAACCAGACCCCATCCTGTAGCTAAACTAGGGACTGCCAGCTACCAGCCAACTTGTTAGCATACAAAAAAAGAAAGAAAAAAGAAAAGAAAAGAAAGAAAAGAAGAAGAAGAATTATCACTTTAACTTGCAAGCATTTTAGGAGTTATATGCTGGGAAATGAGGATGAGGACCAACTATGTATTTCACCATGTTACAGTAGACCTCAGTTTAACCACAACGTGCCCTTTACAGGAGACCCATTATAACCTATGATTTGAATGCCATATTTCCTATTTAATGGATCGAAAAAAAGATCTGAGCAGGCAAACTGCTTACCCAAACCTTGTCACTAATAGAAGTACAAAGTGGGACTCAAATCCTGATTTTCTGCCTGCCAATGTCATGCTCATTACATTATTAAGAGAGTTAGCAGCCATCCTCTCCTCACCCTTAGCATAACTCTCTCTCTCTCTCTCTCTCTCTCTCTCTCTCTCTCTCTCTCTCTCTCTCTCATTCCAATTTTGTCTTACTCTTGAGCTCTAGAATACCAGCCCATACCATTTGATAATTGACTTTCAAGATCACTCAGTCTAGTCGAACAATATTGGGGAGCTGAGAATAGCCAGGCAGTTCATGAAGCCAGCAGCCTTGGGGGCTTTCATCAGCCATGTCTTTGTTGCAGAGACAAAAGCTCTAACACTCAGTTGAAAAATCCAGTGGGTGATGGCTGAGCCCCAGCTCAGTGTGACAATCCTTACTCTGATCCTCATTATCATATTCTCACAAGTGGCATCAATCCACTAAAAATAAGAAAGTTATTTCCCAAGATTAATAAAAAGAAAGAAAGAGGGTGGGAGTGTGGGGGATTCAGCACTGGGCTAGGGCAGGGGGAAACAGAAGAAGGCAGACGTTAAAATAGCAGCAAATGAACACCATGTAATTTCAAACAGTCGATAATGTCACACTGCAAGGTTGGTAATTCTGCTGAGATAATTGCTCTTCCCAAGATTACTGTCTTTACCAGAGAAAGAAATGATTGCTGTGTGTGAGAAATCTCGCTGTCTCCTGCTTCATGAGAAGTGGCAGTGACTAATGAGAGACCAGGCTTTTGATTTGCAAATATTCCATCCCTGCACAGGGACTTTCAGGAGTAGAGAGACAGCTTTTAGAGAAGAAGCCTTGGGATGATTCAGCCTTTGGTGTCACCTTTTATTTTCGAGGAAATCTGGGTGGCACCATGGAGCTAGATTCCATAAATCTAGGTTTAAAACCAAGGTCTCGGGTGGCTTAGCTTCTGCTGCATCTCCAGAGCAAATCTCCAAATGTTTGTTAACTGCAAAAGAAGATGATTTGATTAGTTAAACTCCTGGATCCTTTGCAGTACTCCAAGATCCATCCTGGGAATCTCCTTGAATGCTTCATAGGGTTAAGAACAATACAGTAAGCACAATAGTGATCTCCCCCAAATGTCCTTGTCCAGTCCCTGGAACCTATACTGCATGGGGCCAATGTCACTGCAAGGGTCCTTAAAAGATAGAAGAGTGAAGTAGAAGCACCAGAGGAGGAGGCACGACAAAGGAGCAGAGGTTGGATGAAGGAAAATGATTGTTCACTTTGATGAGCCAAGGAGTGTAGGATCCTCTAGAAGCTGGAAAAAGTAAGAAAATGAATTTTCCTCCATTTTTCCTTCTAACCATCCCTGCCAACAATTTGATTCTAGCACACAGCCATTTTGGACTGCTCACCTCCAGAATTGCAAGATAGTAATTTTATGTTGTTTGTTTGGAAGTTTGTTATAGCAACAATAGGAGACTACTACCACCAGGAAGGTTCAGGCCCTGGTATCTCTTGCCCCGATACCAGCATCAAGGCATCTGCCGAGGCTAATACCCAGGGATCCATTTGTCTCATTTTCACTCACCTGGAAGATCATGACTACCTCATTGGATCAACAAAGAGAAAGGCCAGTAATTACCTTTCTGGTCACTCTAGACAACTAATGTGTATAATTTAGGGCCCGTGTATGCATTTTCCAGCTATTAAGTACATAGATCACCTAGCAATAACAAATGAACTTCTATTTATCGAGGGCTTATGATTTGCTAGACATGTAATACTTCTTTACAGATGAAGAAACGGGCCTAGCAAAGCTGAGTGTCATCATGAGCTGTGGGGACTCTGTACAGGCCTATGTCAATCCAGGCCCCAAGCCATTTTCCAGAGTTTATTTCCCAGCTTCCAGATTCCTTATGCACCATAGTATCCAGTAAAAGGACCAGAATCTCACATGGGACAGTGTTTCCCAACTTTGGTGGGTATCAGAATCACCTCAAGAGCTTGTTAAAATGGATTCCTGGGCCACATAGATACTCTAATTCAGTGTGCCTGGGGAGGGGCTTGGGAAATTATTTTCCTAGTAAGTTTCTAGGTGATCTCAACATGGCAAGTCCATGGACCACACTTAGAGTAACCAGGCCCTAAAAGCCATCCTATCTCAGCCTTCATCTCTAGAACCAGCCAGCCACATTGATGCCATAGGTGAGCCTTAATTGTGTTCCTTGACTAAACCAACGTTTTGCCAAATCAGAATACAGAGGATTTATTTTCATAGGGTCATTGAGAAAAAACAGATGCAAAGATCTGGCCTGCATGAACTGTGATAGTAAAAGCAAAAGTGACTCCATTTTGTTTTATGACTTCATCCTGTAAAACAACCATGCCAAGTAGAAGAGTCATGACTGGGGCAAGATGTTCTTTTCCTTTTGCTATAGAAACCTTTAAGAACACGGAACTACCTAATGGGGTATTGTTTCTGTACCTAGGGTAACGGGGCTCTGTTTCTGTAACTGGGGTGACTGGGCTAACTGTGATTAGGTTACGCTTCCCACCGCTTGACTGCACTGTCCCGCTTTTGTAACCTGGCTTGCTTGCATTAGCTAGACCCCCCGAACATCCCTTTTGCAGTTTTCAGGCTTATAAGGAGCGCCCTTGCAATTGTTGGAGACTGATCAGGGGAATAGCTTTATGTTCTGGTCAGTTACCACCGGTGTGCTTCAATAAAGGCTTGATTCAATTATGCATGAGTGGTCTGGAAGTAGATTTATGAAACCTTGGGACGAAGCTTTAACTATAACAGAACTGCTCAGTGGTGGGCTGGGGATGTGACTTAAGCGGTAGCGTGCTCGCCTGGCATGAGTCCGGCCCAGGTTCAATCCTCAGCACCACATACAAAAAACAAAGATGTTGTGTCTGCCGAAAACTAAAAAATAAATATTAAAAAAAAATTCTCTCTCTCTCTCTTAAAAAAAAAAAAGAACTACTCAGTGGTCCCATGTTTTTTCCAGACTTATTATGCTGCTTATAGAATAACAAAACTGTCTTACATTTGTTTAGCACTTTTAGAATAAAGTATTTTTTTTTGCATATGTCTTGATATATACCCTAAATTCATAAATACGTTATGTGGGCTCTCATCACGGTAGAAAAGCCATTGAATATAAAATGCTCAACTTGTATCTTTCTTGGTCAGGGAGCATGAGCAGAAAGTTAGAAACCAAGAACTGGAGCTGGTATTGAGAAAAGCAGACACACTTCAAACATCTCTAACCCTCAAGAGCAAGGGAAGGTATTGATTCACAATTTCATAGTGAGTGAATTTCATGTTATGTGAGTGAATACTATAGTAAGATATTTGAGAGAGGAAGAGAGGGACATGAGAAAAAAAGGAAGAGAAATGGTGACAACACAGTTCTAACCATCCAGCTTGTCAGTGGAGGAAGGACAGGCAGGGAAAGAAGGAGAGAGGGAAAACCAGTTAGTTCCCAGGGCAAGCTGTCCCTTGAGCCTCCCAGCCACTGTGTATTTAGGTCACCTCACTCTCTGTTAGGCCTCTGAAAATGCACTGAACCCATTAATGAATTTTTTCCTGGATTATATCTAGGGAGGAAGGCGGGGTGGGGGGATGGAGAAAAAGCCAAGCTCCAGATGTGAGCTTTGATTTGTGAATGGTCTCTCATCTTAATCCTCTGAATAGGAAATCCTAGGAGGTCTCTCTCAGGATCTGGGTCAATGGAAGTATAATCTCTCTGCTCCTCTTCCCTCTCCCTCTTGGATGGCTCTTCCCGCCTACCTGCTCCCACTTCTTGCAGTAATTAAACGATCTCCAGTCCCTAGCACATGCATATGTTTTGTGCACTTGTTCTGCTCCACTCCACCTTTGGATTTCCACCAAACAGCAAAGGAAAGTCATTTCCAGGGCTTCTTTCCCAAGGTGTTAGACTGAAGGGCAAGTGAGAAGGGAAGTGGAGGGAAAGGAAGAACATCTGCTCCCCTTGTTAAAATGTTTGCTTTTTTTTTTTTTTTGCTACAGATCTTAGAAGTAAATGCATCTGGGATAGAGGATTCAATGAAAGAACTTTACTATTTTGCTGATTGATACTCTATTACCAATTATTGCTGATCAGATATCCTTGCAGTGTGCTATTTAATGGTAACATACCATAGAATTGCATGCTTCGTAATAGCAGTGAGACTTAGCCTACCAAGGATCTATTAATCAAGTTTTCCTTTTTTTTTTTTTTAAGTTGAGAAGAGGTGCAATTTTTTAATTTTGACACTGTCTTCTCTTTGGCTCTCCCTGGTCCAGCCTGAGAAGTCCTGAACCTGCTCCCCCAGCTAATGACACCTCGATGTTCCCTTAGAAAGATGCTGTTGGGGAGGTTAGAGAAAACAAATCTTCCCAGTCTGGTGTTGACAGGTCCTTGAGGAAGGAGATACAATGGTGGTCTGACTAGTTTCTCTTTTTAATAGAAAGGGGATCCTGGGACCCAGGGCAGACGTGTGATCAGGTTATTTGGAATAACTAGTTTACCAGGATCATAGAAAAGTGAGGGCTCATTGTAGAGTGTGCTTCTCTTACTTTGTGAAATCTGACCTCCCTCCATGGTACCTGGGGTTTGGTTGGTGGAGCCCCCAGAGATGGCTGGATATACATTACAGGTGTGGTTCTTGCAACAGCACCCGTTTGTCCATCTTCTTAAGTGAAAGGAGAAGTAGGCTGAGTCCTGAGACTTAGACTGTGTAGTTAGTAGTGTTAGTTGGCTTGTAGCATTTCAGTGCAGGTTATTACCAGGACTCTCTCCAGAATCCCAGGGCAGCACCAATGTGGCTCCCATGGCTGTCAATCACTTCAAGGAGGAGGGGCAAAATTCATGTTTGACAGGTAAGAGATGAATGGCATAATTAAAAACAAATATTATTTTTCGCATCCTCCTTGACTCTTTCAATCCTGTCTAGAAATGAAAGGTTTCCCATTGAACTGGGTGAAAATCCAACAGGTCTTCATGTTTTTGTTTGATTCTGATATAACAAACAGAGCTACAGTAACTTTAGGCCTTACAAACACTAGGAATTAAATTGCACAACCCAATATACTAAATTATTGTTTTACCCACACAGCTGTTTTTATCTACACAATTGAGGTGGCTTATGCAACAATAGATAATACAGTGATATATATATATGAACAAAGGGCAAGAGAAAATTTAATTTACCACTTAGCCTATTTGGCCATTCAAATGAGTCTTCATTATTTAAGTGATTTCAGAAATTACCCTTCATTCCTGTCCCTCAGTTTCCCCTTCCTCCTTGCTGCAACAGGTGAATTTCTTTCTCTTAGTTCAATTGCATTCAGCACATATTTATTGAAATGCATGATGTTAATTCAGCACCATGTTTGGTGTTGGAAGGAAAATCAGATAAGTCAAGAGTAGTTCCTGATTTTATGATCTCTGTCTTTGTGTATCTGTTGCCTACTGTCCATTTATGTATTGATACACAAATAGATGATAGATAAATAGGTGAGCAGGTAGACAGATGGATTAATGGTGTTATAGATACGATAGATACATACATATCCACAAAGATTAAACCAAAGATATATTCTAATAGGAATGAAAGGAATAGGGTACAAAATGAGCAACTGGAAGCTAAAATAAAACCATATGGTTTTATTTAACAGAGAAACAAGCAAAGAATCTGAATATAGAAGAAAGAAACTATTATGCCATCTTGCTGGGGACATGGTGAAATGTGATGGAGTAGGCTTTTCACGACTTTATGTTCATCTTTCTTTCCGACCCGACTCAATCTCACAAAACTCTTCCTTGGCCCTCTGTGTCAATGACATTAGCTTTCTTTTGTTCCTCAAGGCAACCCTGTCCCTTCCTTTACTGGTGTCTCAGGACACACTCTCCCTTCCACCTAAAATAGCTTGTCTTCCCCATCACAACCTCAGGAAATCTTCCCTGAGCCCTAGGTAGAGTCAGAATCCCCACTATTCTCATAGTACTCCATATTCTAGTTGGTGCCAATCATCAAAACTGTCATCAAACAATTAATTTAAGATTAGATGCTCTGTGTCTTTTGCTTTCCCTAGGATGTACCATCTAGGGAAATGAACCACATATATCTTGGTCATCAAAGGTTTGTACATATCAGGTACTCTGTAAATGCATTTGGAATGGATAATAAACTTGACATTTAGGATTCCTTCTCCTCTTCCTCTTCTTCCTTTCCTTCTCCTCCAGCCCAGCTCTCTCTCCCTTCAATACCTGTCTTAAAATCACTCTTTTTCTCTTCGGTTCTGTATTCCTTCCAAGTCCTCCTATTATATGATAGGACCAGTCCAATGAATTAACAGAAGAACTCCCATTTGTTCTCCTCGGTGCATGTCATTCTAGGAACATATCTAGAAATGGAAAAAAATGCTAGAAACTTTGTTTGGATCTTGTCTGAGAAGAGGCTGATGGTCAGATCTGTAGATAGGAACAGCAGTATCACCTGAAAGTGTGTTTGAAATTAGTCTAAAATGCACACCAGAGCAGACTCTGCATTTTAACAAGATCCTGCGGTGATGGTCCACCTTTAAACACTACTATAAAAGAACATATTTTCTAGGACTAGATGTGTAGAAAAGAAGGCAGGTTTCAGTTATGGGATGTGTCTTCTGGGGAGAAGATAAGAGATGGAATGCAAGAGGTTTATTGGAAGATGATAAAAGACAAAAGTGATAGGAAGCAGAATTCCTTAGGTCAAGCATTCAAACAATGATGCTGATCCAGGACTTGGGAAAGGAAAGAGAAGCCAAAGACAGGTTGGAAAGGGTGAATCTCAGAATACAACACAGATCTCAGTCTTGGCTGACTCAATGGGGACCTCCAGAGCAAAGGTTACTGTAAGGGGAATTTTGCATTGGGCAGAAGTGGCCAGGTCCTTGCAACTCTTCTGTGCACAGTCATTGGCAGAGGGCTGCCTGGGGGTTGGGGGGGGGAGTTGGGGGGGGAGCGAGACCTCTGCTGGAAAGCTGAGACAGAGTGAGAAGGTGCTAACAGATGGGAGTTGACAACTAACTGCACTCCTGCAGCTGATAACCAAGTTCTTTTTAAAGGGAGATCTCCATGGCTGCCAATTATGACATCTGAAGGTAATTTTGCAACTTGGGAGAGATAGTAAAAGCACAGGAAGCCAATTTAAGAAAATACTATAAAGGAGGCCTGACCTAAGTGCAGGACTGTTTATGTTGTATTGTGATGCTTCAGAGAACAGCCTTCCCCAAGGTGCCTAGAAGACAAGAGACTCCAGAGACTCTTTCCCTTGAGGAATCCAAAGGGGATTAACATGGCATTTACAAGATGCTTGAGTTAGTAAACAGGACACCATGGTCAGGAGTGTCTGACCTCATCCTCCACAAGCTCAGTAGGGGCAGACCTGATGCTGACTGGCAACTTTAAAGAGCCACAGAAAACAAGAGGGGCTCAGGGCTTGCTCAGAGGTAGAGCACTTGCCTAGCATGCACAAGGCCCATGCTTAAGGACCTGAGTTCAATCCTCAGCACTCCCCCTCCCCCCAAAGAATCTCCCCCAGTGGAGATGAAACAGAGTTTGGGGGAGGAGAATACAAGTCCCTATGGTTAGCCAGTGATGTCTCCACATACTGATTTTCACATTCATTCCCCTTCTTCATTTATGCACATCTGCAAAGACAGCAGAGTCACACACAACAAAAAACATTTACATGAACCAGATTCACAGCAACTCTGGCACAAGCTTGTATGTCTACACTCTGCTATTTCAACAAAAATTTGTACACCCAGAACCAAGTTTCTGATCATCTCCCTGTGTAGATAAATTCATAGACCAGAGGCTGTAACATCCACAGCTTTAAATCCCCAAACAATTACAGGAACAAAAATAGACAATCTAATGAGATAATCAAGAATTTAGTGACTATGGTCATTTAAAATCAAGAATCTGTAGGCTGTGTCTGGAACAGCCAGACATTCCTGGAAAGATTTCCCTTGGTTTGAATCCCCAGCTTCGCCACTTTCTACTTTTGAGATGCTGGGCAAATTAGCCAATCTCTCTGTACTTCTGTTTCTTCATTTATAAGATGGGAACAAAAATAATACTCGCAAAATAGATTGCTGTAAGAATATGTGAGTTAATATTTGTAAAGCACCAAGAATTGGCTGATACATAGTAAGAGCAAAGTAATTCCCTCTCATCATCCACCCTTCACCCCATCTCTCTACACCATGCCCCATGCAGTTGCTAACTATAAGGTTCACCAGGCAGGATCAGTCCTCACCAGGATTTTTAAGTCCTTCCTTCCCCTCCTGTTATGATTTTTGTAAATAAGATTTGATTGATAGGTTGTGGCAGGGTTATGGGACCAGACAGCTAATCTCATGATGAGGCTGCCAGTCTGGGGCTGCCTTTGGATCTGTCCTGGTTCACCACTGCTGTCTGAGCTGGGGATAGGACTTTTCCCAGGTCAAGGGCAGGGGGTGCTGCAAGGTTCAGCCTAGTATCTTTTTGTGGGTTTGTAGAGAAATGGGAAGACAGATGCGTCTCCATATATATATATTTCAAGGTCCATAGCTCTGCCATGCCCCCTCCTGTCTGTAATTCTTCCCAAAGAAAATGTCATTATTCCTTCAAAGGGAAATATGTATATATACATACACACAAACACACACACACGCAACTGTTGTCTCCTTTCTCCTACTTCGACTCAGCGCAAAGCTTAGTGCTTTCATAGCATGATAGTTGATTTCCCCTCGGGTCCATTCGGCTTTCAGCGGGTTCCCAGGTGAACTGAAATGCAGAGCTGTTCTCATCTGGTTGCCCTGGGAGTTTCTGCGGTCTCAGTACAACCTGTTCCTCTCTCGCGCGGCTCCCTCCCTCTCTTCCACCCTCCGCGGGTGTGGGGACCTTCTCGCCCCCCTCCTTTCTCTAGCCCAGGGCCCCAGCTGCGCCCTCTTGGGAGACACCCGCTGCCACAGACTCGGGAAGGGAAGCTGGAGAAGAAGGCGGGGGAGGCACAAAGGGTGGAGGCCGTGCAGCAGCGCAGCCAGAGGGGCGGCTGAAGGTTGCATCTGCTGGAAGGAGGCTTTTCGGCTGCCTGGTAACCGGCTGCCAGAACAGAGAAAGAGGGAGAGAGAGGGAGAGGAGCATAGAGCAGGGCAGCAGCTCTTGACGTCAGGACCAAGGGAGAGGATCGTGCCAGCAACCCCAGCCCGCCCCAAAGCCAGACCAGCCGACTGCGGGAGAGGAGCCCGACAAGAGGTGCAGGCGGAACCTGAGTGGGGGGCGCAAGAGCCCTTGGCTAGGGCGCAGCATGCCCCCTGCTCCAGGGCCATGGAGATCGCCCTGGTGCCCCTGGAGAACGGAGGTGCCATGACCATCAGAGAAGGTGAGGCAAGAGCAGGCTGTGGTCAGACCACCGGAGGAGAGCTTCAGTATCCTCCGACGGCTGGGCTTAGCGATGGGCACAAGGAGCAGGCTCCAAGGGGGCGCAGCACACAGAGGGGCACGGACCCAGGAGGGCGACCTTTGCCTCCGCTGCCTCAGGAACTGCCTCAGCCTAGACGGCCCACTCCAGAGGATGAGGAGGGAGAAGGCGACCCCAGCTTGGGCATGGTGGAGGACCAGGTACCAGTACTGGGAGCGGGGTCCCTTCACCACCAGCGAGTTCTCATAAACATCTCTGGGCTGCGCTTCGAGACGCAGCTGGGCACCTTGGCTCAGTTCCCCAATACCCTCCTGGGGGACCCAGCCAAGCGTCTGCGCTACTTTGACCCTCTGAGAAATGAGTACTTCTTCGACCGCAATCGGCCCAGCTTCGATGGCATCCTCTACTACTACCAGTCTGGAGGTCGCCTGCGGAGGCCGGTCAATGTCTCCCTGGACGTGTTCGCAGATGAGATCCGCTTTTACCAGCTGGGGGACGAGGCCATGGAGCGCTTCAGGGAGGACGAGGGCTTCATTAAAGAAGAGGAGAAACCCCTGCCCCGTAACGAGTTCCAACGTCAGGTGTGGCTGATCTTTGAATACCCGGAAAGCTCTGGGTCAGCACGGGCCATCGCCATCGTGTCCGTCTTAGTCATTCTCATTTCTATCATCACCTTCTGCTTGGAGACCCTGCCTGAGTTCAGGGATGAACGTGAGCTTCTTCGACATCCCCCGGTGCCTCACCAGCCTTCTGCCCCCGCCTCAGGGACCAATGGCAGCGGGGCCATGGCACCTCCCTCTGGCCCGACAGTGGCCCCACTCCTGCCTAGGACATTGGCAGACCCTTTCTTCATTGTAGAGACCACGTGTGTCATCTGGTTCACTTTTGAGCTGCTTGTGCGCTTCTTTGCCTGTCCCAGCAAGGCAGAGTTCTCCAGGAACATCATGAACATCATTGATATTGTGGCCATCTTCCCCTACTTCATCACCCTGGGCACTGAACTGGCAGAACAACAGCCAGGGGGTGGAGGAGGGGGTGGCCAGAACGGGCAGCAGGCCATGTCCTTGGCCATCCTCAGGGTGATCCGCCTGGTCCGGGTGTTCCGCATCTTCAAGCTCTCGAGACACTCCAAGGGGCTGCAGATCCTGGGGAAGACCTTGCAGGCCTCCATGAGGGAGCTGGGGCTGCTCATCTTCTTCCTTTTCCTTGGAGTCATCCTCTTTTCCAGTGCCGTCTACTTTGCAGAAGCAGACAACCAGGGGTCCCACTTCTCCAGCATCCCTGATGCCTTCTGGTGGGCAGTAGTCACTATGACCACCGTGGGCTATGGGGACATGAGGCCCATCACAGTGGGTGGTAAGATTGTGGGCTCTCTGTGTGCCATTGCTGGGGTCCTCACCATTGCCCTGCCTGTGCCCGTCATTGTCTCCAACTTTAACTACTTCTACCACCGGGAGACAGACCATGAAGAGCAGGCAGCCCTGAAGGAAGAGCAAGGCAACCAGAGACGGGGGTCTGGACTAGACTCCGGAGGCCAAAGGAAGTCCAGCTGGAGCAAGGCTTCCCTCTGCAAGGCTGGGGGGTCCCTGGAGAATTCTGACAGTAACCGAAGGGGCAGCTGCCCCCTGGAGAAGTGTAATCTCAAGGCCAAGAGCAACGTTGACTTGCGGAGATCTCTGTATGCCCTCTGTCTGGACAGCAGCCGGGAAACAGATTTGTAAAGGGAGGCAGCAGAGTGGGAAACAGGGGTGGCCTCTGAAGCTGGGGATTTACTTTATACCACAGAGTATTCCAAGTCCACCTTGTTACTGAAGCCTGTTTTTCTCTTCCTCCTATCCTCTAACTCCCCATTTTCCCTCTTTTTTCCATGACACCAAGGGTCGCCTATTTTTAAAAAGTACCACATTCCATGACGCAGGAGCTGTTGAAATGGTGAGCGCTGTGAGATGGATGTATTTGTAGCCAGTTTCCTATACTCAGCAGAGGGATAACCCAAACAAAAATGACTTTAAATAGCTCAGATCCCAAGAGATTTTGTAGCTCTCCCCATCCATGTGTTCCAAATTTGTTTTACATATTATTATATTTGTGTATAGGAGACAATGTTATTTTTATGGCTGGTGAGTGAATTTTTGTACTGTAGTTCAGATGGAGAATATTTGCATTTATTCCCAAGATATATGTTGAATTTATGGAAAAGAGTTTTGTGATGTTTTCCTGGGATACTTGGAGCCAGAGATCCTGGCATGGCTGTTTCTTCAAGTCTCTCTCTTTTCTGGGATGTGATATGGGTGCTTTGTATCTAGGGTAAGGAATGTTCTGGAAAAAAAAAAAACAACAGATCTGACTTTTTCTGTGAGCCTTAAGTGATTCTTATAACTTTCTTTGAAAAGCATTCTAATGGTGTTAGAGGAAGACTTCTGATAATCCATTTTCCTTATTTTTAATCCCAGGAAATAAATTGTGACTTACTTGGGGCAAGTGTTAGTTTTTGTTTGTTTGTTTGTTTGTTTGTTAGTGTTTTTTTTTTAATTTTAGATAATAGTCTGCTACTTGTTGTTTCTGGTTTTGGAGTCAGGGCAAATGCCTCGACTCGGGGTAGAAGACTTGGAAAGCTAATAATGGTTTCTCTGAGCCTCAGAGATGATGGTGGGTAGATTGTTTGTTTCAGGCTGCCGTTGACACAGACACACTGCAAGGTGTTGTGTGATGCGTGGTATCAGACACCCCATCAGTATGGAATGTGCAGGGGGCTAAAAGGAAGAGGATGGTGAGTACCCCCCCCCCCTTTGCAATCCAGCAGTGGTTCCCTGGGGCTGGATTTCTGAAGTATCCTTTTCTGCAGGTTTCAGGACTTCCTTGGCACTGCTCTCACTAGCTCTGAGAAACAAATCTGATTTTCACAGGCATGAAATCTGTTCACAAAAGCGCAGATGAGTGTGAAAGTCACACAGGGAACAGTGCCTGATGCCCACTGCCCTATGGCACAGCAGAGGAATGAGCAAAGCCTTTATGGTGGACAGTAGCAGCAAGAGGCCAGGGGAAGGATTTGCCTGTTCCCATTAAAGGCTGGTTTTGACAGATTGTAGCCTTGCCCTGAGCAGTCCCTGAACTCAAAGCAAATCCCTTTGTTTCCTTTATACTGAGTGGCTGTGGCAAAACATGACAATAGGAATAACCCTGGCTACAGTTTCTCTCTGGGTCTATATATCAGGATTCCTGCTGCTGCTTTTCCTGCTGGATAATCCAAAGACTGGTTGTTTTCCAGTTTCAGCAGGGAGGGCCTGTGACCCATAATCACTGGTCCTCTCCTCAAGAGTGGGCTTATTGACTGATTTTGAAGGTGTGTCCAGGTGGAGGATCCACTAACTCCATGTCTGGGAATTGTGGATTTAAATAAAATACAAGAATAAAAGCCAGTGTCTGTAATGCCCGAGCCATTTCCACTCAAGAGCTGTTAACAGCGATATCGGGCAGGCAGGGCTCTGTTGTTTTTTTTTTTATTTCATGCTAAAGCAAAGGAAGAAGAACAGAGGCCCTCTATTTCTAATTTACAGTCTGCCTGAAAGCAGGGCATCTTGCCAAAACTCAATCCCACTCGTCTTACCTTCAAACCCTCTATGTCTTTAAAACCAGTAGCACTGACATAGCGATTGGGACTGACTGATAACCTCTGGACCTCTACCCTCCCTAAAAAAAACAAAACCCATGTCACCACCTTCCATCTGAAGGGCCCTTCTTTTAGGCTTAAGTAACGCAGAGCACCGAGGTCCTGTACCTGTCCGTGTACCTGACTAGGTGTTGTTCCATTCAGATGGACTGCTGCATCTTTAGATGTCCAATGCGTGGGTATGATCTTATACACCTCCTCAGGGATAGCGAGAAGGAAATGAGAAAGTGAAGCCCCCCCCCCCCATTTTCAAGGGATTGGAGGCTGGTATCTCAAGTCAGTTTTACAAAGGGGTCCAAGCTGATTTAAGAGGGAACCCTGGAGTCTGTCCAGCCTACCAGTCTCCTATTACAGCCTCCCATCCTGAGGGCCAGTGACATGGGACCTGTCCTGCAGCACCCGGAGGAACACTCACTAGACAGTTCAAAGTGTTTCAATCTCTCCATATTCTCAGTGCACCTGTTGCTCTGATTCTGGAAACTACTCCATTGTTCCACCCAAGCCATCATGGTTTGCCTTTGTAGGTAATTAGCAGGAGCAATCTGAAGGTCAAGGCCAACTGAGGTAAGGAGCCCCTTCCTGCCCTCTGCCACTCTCCCTTCTCTGCTGTCACTGATTTTCCATAGCCTTTACCTTCCTGAGGAGATAAAATCAAGTGGCCTCAGCCAAGCTTTTTATCCAGATGTTACTTCTTGGCTCCCACAGCAGGAAACCCTTTCTGGGTTTTTATGATCTCCCAGTTTTTAGCAAACAAGACACAGAAAGAAGAGGTATACTTGGGTGTCAGGCACTTTGTGAATTCAGCAAAGCATCTGGCCCCCTCTTTTTTAAAAATTTTTCCAAAGATTGTAAAGAAGGTGACTTTAAAAAAATGTTCTAATTAGTTATACATGACAGTAGACTGCATTTTGACACTTCATACACAAATGGAGCATAACTTCTCATTCTTCTGGCTGTACATGGTGGCCCCTCTTTTATCACCACTCAGATGTTTCTTTTTCTCAGTGCGTGCTCTCTCAGGCATTACAGTTTCAGGAAAAGAAAACAAAACACCTTTTTCACTTCCTTTAAAAGCCCCAGCTCCTTAGTTTGCCCTGCAGCCTGCTGGGATATTCCCTGGAGAGAGGAAAGAAATAAAACAGAGTACTGGCCCTTGCAGAATTTTCCCAGAGACTTAGGATTTGCATTATTCTAAGGGGATGATGTAAGACTCCAGGCTTGAACTGGATTGAGCAGAGGTTTGGGGCAGAGACACCTTGCTCTTGATTTCCTCCAGAAATGGCAGGTTTGTGCACAGGGAGTTTGACTGTAGATGAGGGTCAAGTGCTTTTTTTTATTGACCTGGAGCAGCACACGTCTACTTGGCCAGTTGTCTCCTAGGTGTGGTGAGAGATACTGGGGAAAAAAGCTGGGATGTGGTCCCTGTCTTCAGATAGCTTACAGTCCCATTGGGAAGCCATCAGAATAAAACAAAAACAAGTCGTATAGGCCAGGGGTATTTAAGTATCATGCAGAGGTTCTAAGATGGAGAGACAAGGGTTAGGAGTGGGTGGGGAAGAGGATAAAAGAGAAACTCCTGCAGATCTTGCAGGGTAGCCAGGAAGAGGAGTGGACACTTAGGTGAGGGAAGTGAGGGCAGTGATCCAGAGGAGAAGCACTGCCCTGTCCTCATCACCGTCCTTCAGGATGGAGTATCGAGTCAAGTGTGGGTAACCCCATTGGAGCTCCAGTTTTCCCAAGAGCAGGATATTCAGCAATTCTTAGGGCCAGGACTGGCAAAATCTGAAAAGGGCCAGCAGGTAAATATTTTTTTTAATTTTTTTTTATTGATTGTTCAAAACATTACAGAGCTCATGATATATCATCTTTCATACATTTGACTCAATTGGGTTTTGAACTCCCGTTTTCACCAACTACAAATTGCAGAATCACATCTGTTACATACTCACAATTTTACATAATGGCATATTAGTGACTATTGTATTCTGAAATATTTGACACATCAGAGGCCAAGAGGCAGAACTGATGCTGTTATACAGTTATTTATATAACCATTTAAAATGTTGCTGGGTATAGTGGCACGTGCCTGAAATCCCAGTGACTCCAGAGGCTGAGACAGGAGAATTACAAGTTTGAAGCCAGCCTCAGGAACTCAAGTGAGGCCTTAAGCAACTTCGTGAGACTCTGCCTCAAACAAAAAAACAAAAAAGGACTGGGAGTGTAGCTGAGTGGTAAAGTCCTTGGGTTCAATCCCCAGTAACAAGACAAATAAATAAACAAACAAAAACAAAAGTGAAAAAAAAAATGTAACCCTTAAAAAGTTTATAAAACTATCCATACTCAAGAGCTGTCCGTCACCTCTGTCACGTCCGTTTATCCGTCTCACAGAGTCGTGCCTCCTTGGTCATGTTTGGGAAGCTCTGATCCATCTTTGATTTGATTTTACTCAATTCAACTTGTGTCTATTTGCAAATGCCAACCCTTGGTTTGGGGAGGAAATCTTATACCATCATTTTTTTATATGATTTGCCCAGGGAACACTTTATAAGGAATATTTAACTTTCTTCTATCCATCTTTTTTAAAAAAATGAGAGTTTCCTGCATGGCTATGGGATAGGATACTCTATTTCTAGGAAGGAAGAAGATGCCCAAATTGGAAATTCTTCCTGGACAGTGTTGGCTCTGAGTTGTTAATAGAAGTGGCAGTCTGGGCCACTCCTCCTCCTTTGGTCTCTGAGGCTTTTCCTGGACACAGTATTGCATAGGCACCTGGAGGATGCACTTCACCTGCCCCTCTTTGCCTGGTGCTTTTTTTTTTTTTTTTTTTGGCTGTAGAGAGAGACCTCAGGAAGTCACAGCTTCTGTATGTACATAGTGTGAACCTGTCCAGCAGCCTGCATGGATAGTAGGCAGCATGGTCCAGCCTAGAGAGATTCAACTCCAGACCACAGGCCTCCAGACAGAGCATGATAGTCATTACCTTCCCTTAAGTTGATGTTTATTTTCTAATGTGAAACTATGCACCATGTGTTAATCTGGTATTTCCCACTCATTTTACAGATTAGCCAACTGTGGCCCACAGGGGTGATTTATCCAAGGCCACAACCCCAGTTCAATAAAGTAGGATTGCAATCATTTCCCCTGATTTCGAGAGTGGATTTTTCTTAGAAAGTCCACTCAGCTCCTTCTGCATGAAAGTCTCCAAGTTCTCATTCAGCTGCCTCCTCCTATCTGCTCTGCTTCCCAAGGCACATCTCTGCCATGTCAGTTTATTTACATCCAGCTGCCTGTGAGGGCTGCCTTCTGGGTTTCCCATCATGCCTGTGGAGTTCTGTTCTGTCTCCTCTGATTTAATTGTATCTAATTCAACTTGCAGCATTTATTGCAAATTTGAAGCCTGCATAGGCAATGGAAATCCAGCCTTGTGATGAACAGGGTCTCATAAATAAGCGACTCATTGTCTGGGGCAGAAGGGAGGGGAGTGTCAATATTTCCAATCCAGTATACTTAGTATTATCACTCATTCATTCGGCAAATGTTTGTTTGACAAATATTTACCGTGCTAGGCATTAGGAATAACTGGCATGGGATCTGCCCTGATTGTTTTTCCAGTCTAGTGGTGAGAAATAGCAATCAAGTAAGCAAATGAATAAAGAGATAATTGTCAAACTGAGGTCCAAGCCATGGAAGAAATGAGAAGCCTCATGACTGGGGAGAGACGTGCTAGTGACGAGAGACTCATGCTATTGAAGAGGTAACAGTGAATGAAGCAAAACAAGGCATAGAAGTGGGGGCAAAGAGTGGGGACAAGGATGTGGGGACTCTGGAGACCTAGGAGGGAGTCTATGTATCCATCTGGAAGTGGAGGTAGGAAGCTGCAGGCCGAGGAAGTCAAGGACCACCGGAGCACTCCAGGCAGGTTTCCCGTCCCAGCACCATTCCTGTCAGTCACCATGATGAGCAAGAAGGTGACTTTGGCATTGTTGCTGGCTGGCCAAAGAGATGCTCCCAATTCTGCTGGAAGCAAGCAATGGGTTTCCATCTGATTCTTTCCCTTTAACTTGAAGGGAGGGCAGATAAAGCTCCTCAAATACTTCTTGACTCTTTGGCCAGCTGCTGGCGACCCCAGTAGATTTTGAATTGGTGTCAAGAAGCAGGAATGGGCTATTTGGGGCTACCAATGAGGCAGGCCCAGGAGGAGGGGTGAAAAGAGGAGCACATGGGGAGAAGAAGCCCTAGAGACCAATTGTTCTGGACAGCTATTGGAAGACCATGAATGGAAGTTGGAAGAGATAAAGACCGATCATAGTGGGTCAAGAAGGGAGTGTGGGGACAGCTGAACTTCTTGGTGCAACACATGCCATTGCCTGCTAGGGTGAAGGCTCCACTCACCCTGGACTGAGAACTCAGCTGGGACCCATTCAAGAGTGTTTCTTCATGGTTCTTTCAGTACTGAAAAGCTCTGAAGGACAATGAGATCTCCACGTCATCCTGCCCATATTGCTTCTTCCTTCTGGTACCTCTCAGTAGGTAGGCATTGGATCATTTTGTGTGTGTGTGTGTGTGTGTGTGTGTGTGTGTGTGTGTGTGTGTTTGTGGTCCCACTTTTGGGAGAAGCTGAGAGGTGTGGACAAGTTAGAAGCTATGACCAGATGAATGGGGACGCTGAGCAAGCCCCTTGGACTGACCATCCAAGGGGCTTGCTCAGTGTCCCCATTCATTCACTGCACTCTCTATAACCTCTCTCATGGGTGACAACCTGGGCACTGACAGAGTCTCTCTGCCTCCAGCAAGGGTCTTGAATCTGGTGGCACAAGCCTGGAAGTCCTAGGTATGATGATGGGTATAGAAATGGGACAGATTCTGCCCTCTGGAAACTTATCAACTGATGTCTGCACGTTACACTTGCCTGTACTCCAAGGAGATATGCATAAGAATCCAAACAAAACCAAAAAAAAAAAAAAAAAAACCAGTTGTCAATGTCCCTGGTTAATATAGTTGTGCGTACAGGTCTGGGATTGGTGTAGGTACATTGAAGTTATTTGAGGCAGAATTCCTGGAAGAGGAGATTTTCAGAAGAGCATGAAGGGAAGATCATATGGATTTTTTGTTAGCTATTGTAAGTTCTCCTGATTCTCCTGCCCCTGTGAACCTCCTCTCTATTCCCACAGCCCTCTCCTGTCACTTGTTTCTCCATGCCCTGAACTGATTGTTTCAGTCCCATATTATCTCCTATGCTGAGAGGTGGCCTCCTCAGCAGATGGTTTCTTGTCACTCTGTGGCTCTTTCTATTTCTTAGAAACAAATCAAACCCTGTGCCCTGCTCTAATAAGGTGAGAGATCAATAATAGTCTGTTGAACCCCAAGACTACATAGGAAAGCATGAACTTGGCCTTTCTTCCCCTTAAATATCCAGTTTTACAGTAACTGACCTCCTGGAACCAGGCTACTTTCAGGTTTTTTCAGCTTCATGGCTTAGTAATTGTATGAATTGTGTTGCAACATAAGACCTGCACTTTAGAAAGTTCCAGGTGCTTGTAATGTGACACTATTGCAATGTAATGAGTATACATTTCCAAATTACTATTATTATGAAGCCAAAGATTTATGCAGCAGCTTTGTTCCAAAGAGTCCAAACAGCTGTCCCTTGGGCCATGTATTGTCAACAGTGGAGATCATTACAACTTGAATGCTACCTCTCAGTAATTCATGCCAGTTACAGGAAATGTGTTTAGGTGCCCATGCTGGTGTGTTTGCTCTCCGCCCCCCCCCACCCGCTCCCGGGGTTAACTTTCTGTTCCTGCAATCACTTGCATTTCCTAAGTGGACATTACCTAGACAATTGAGATAAGGTGGTCCCAAGTGTACTTAGGTAGCCAAGCAAACCATTGCCCTGCAAGTTGATATCTTAACATGCACAATGGAGAGTTGCCTATATGCCTATTTCTCAGTTATACTCTCTCTGCAGTGTACTATTATAATTATGCTATTGCTATTTATTGTTATTGTTTGGTTGTAGTAAGATCATCTATAAAATGCACGTCTCTTGGACACCAGTATTTTTTTTTCTGTAGTTCTGGGTATCAGACCCAGGACTTGCACATGCCAGGCAAGTGCAACATCCAAAGCCACATCCTCTGGACACCAGTTTTGAACTAGAGTCTGGAGTGACCATAATCACCTCCTCATAGTCCTTCTACTTTCTATCTTAGTTTTCTTTCACTTTCTACCTTAGTTCATCCTACATAGGATTTCCAAATTAATCTCTCCAGAGGACAGCTCCTATCGTCATATCATCCCAGGGCTCCCCAAAAGAATAATTTTGATCTCTTTAACTTGACTTTGAAAATCCACAGTGTGATGCCAAAGACCTTTTCTCAAAGAAGGTGTCTTCAGTCCCACCAGTTCAAAGCCATTTCCTCTTCTTTAGTGTTCCTTTCGCAAGCACATTCTGCCCCAACCATGGCTAGTATTTATCTACTTCCCTACCACCCAAATGCAACCCCCTCCTTGATAATAGAGGACGATTCCTCATCTTCTTATTCATCTTGGCACCTAGACTAAGGCCTTGACTCTAGCAGGTACTCAGCAGGGATTTCTGAACTGTGCTGACTCCTATTTGATTTAAAATACAGCCACTTCTGGGCCTCCTACTTTCATGCTGTCCTTTAGCAATTGATACAGAGACTCCTTGGCATCCAGGCAGCTGTGGGTAAATGGTGTTTGTTTGACAGACAGCTCCCCTTTCTCTGCCTGACTCACCAGGTGTGTGGTGCAGATGGATAATAGCATGTAATGTGAGCTAGGGCTTCCAGAATTATCAAGGGCAATGGTTTGGGCAAAGATTCAGGGGAGTGTTGCAGAAATCAAGGAAGATCTAGAGAATGGGGATGGAAGAGAGGTTGAGGTGAGGGATAGAGGTGAAAAGTTAGAGAAATCAGAACTCTGAGTTAAAAAAAAATGTTGATGAGGGAGAGAATGATCAAGTTTGCCCAGGACAACCCAGATTGACTTGTTACCTGTTGTTGACCAATTTCCTCATTTGAAGATGAATTACATGGTCACCCAAGAGAAGGTGGATGGGGGGGGTAGTGACAGTCCTCTTCCCATTATATTCTGCTGTCATTTTCAGGAGGGAGCCTGAGTCACCAGGTTAGTTAATGATAATACCAGTAGCAGGTGGTGCATACTGGGCCAAGGTCACCTAAGCCACCGTGTATACTCTGAGCTGCCCCATGCCAGCTACTCTGCCAGATGCTGGGATTTAGGCATAAATAAGACATTAAAGGACCCTCTCTGGCATTTACTCCATGTCTTCAACCCCAAACCAAGAAAATATACTTCTGCAATCCCCAGCCTAAGGCTGGATGGAATCTTTAGAAGTCCTAAGAACTGAATAGAACATGATGCTCCTCCTGCATATGTAATTCAAAATAAAAAACAGACCAACTGAAACATACATTAAGAATGCCCTCCCCCCACCTCCCCAGTTCTAACATTTCCCTTTTTAATGAAATGTCGGATGTCAAATAATTTCAAAAATGTTTTGGACCTCCTGTTGAGCTGGCGCCCACAGCTCAGGTTAACCCTTCTATTGGCTAGTCCTAATCTTTGCAGGTCCCCTACCCTTCCCTGTCTTGTCATCCACAGGGGGCCCTCTCCACCCTCCCCCTTTGACCACATGCCGGGGCAAGTCAGTTCTGTCTGGGTGGCTTTGCAAGTGGAAATGCATTCCAGATGTTGACAGCTGGTGGCTACCAAGGCAGACCTGAGTCTGAGTGGGGTTTGGAATTTCCCAGAGCCACAGAGGTCTTTGTTCTGCAGCTCTGAAGGGGACTATTCTGATGTCACCAGTCCCCCCACCCCAACAGGGTCTGTTCATTGGTGTTTTCTGGGAGAACTCCAGAGAAGTAAAAAACTGAAGATGAAGTCTCTGCAGTGAATTAGAGATGACCTGTATCCTGGGTGGTCCTCTCAGGTCACCCTCATGTGGTGGGCAGCAGAGGGCGAACACTGCATTTCAGAGATGGAGGAGACTATCCTGAAACAAAGGAACAACAAATAATATGATCATAATGAAACTTGTTCATTAAGGAGACAATTGAATTGTATGATAATGTGTGTGTGGAAGAGATCTGGCCATAAACTCAATAGAAAAATTTTAAGCAAATATATTCATATGGAGCTAGGCATACAAATAGGTAAATATTCAAAGGGGTCATTTTGGAGAAAGTTGGGCATATAACTAGGAAATATTATCATTGCTGGAAACAAGGCTGGAGTTCTTCTTGGGGAACACATTCAAAACAGTTCTTAGAGTTGACAGATAGCTCTTTTCAAATAGTAGTTCCCATTGAACTTTAAGGAGTTAATAGTCATTCACACTTTAGTGCAAGCTTCTTAACTCAAAAGCAGCTAACTCATCTGACACTTTAAGAGATGGGAGCTTATGCTTAGGGATGAGTATAGGCAGAGCTTTGCAGTAGCATGCTGGAATAGGTTAAAGAATTATGGGGAGGACTGAGGATGTAGTGGTAGAACTCTTGCCTGGTATACACAAAATCCTGGGTTCAAGTCCCTGTGGTGCCAAAACTATAAAAATAAGTAAAGGGAGAGGGTAATTTAGGGCCTCCAGAGAGCAGCTGTACAGCTTGCCATGTCCAGAAGGTAGAATATTGAAGGGCTGGGTAACAGTGGAAGAGAGAACTGGGAAAAGTATAAAGGAGCCTTCACACTGCACTGAAGAGCATGCAGCAGTCTAGCACTTTGATTAAATGAGTGAGGTTTGGAGGCTGGTTAGATCTGAGTTCAAATCCTGATTTTGGTCATTCATTAGCTATGTGACTGTTTTAGTCAGCTTTTTTGCTGCTGTGACTATAAGATCTGACCAGAACAATTATAGAGGAGGAACAATTTATTTGGGAGCTCACAGTTTCAGAGGTCTTGGTCCATAGACAGCTGGCTTTATTCCTCAGGGCTCGAGGTGAGACTGAACATCATCAGGGGAGAGTGTGGCTGAGGGCAGCAGCTCACATGATGATCAGAAAGCAGAGAGAGAAAGAGAAACTCCACTCTCCAAACACAAAATACGTACCCTTAAGGCACACACCCCCAATGACGCACCTCCTCCAGCCACACCTTACCTGCCTTAGTTCCACTCATTTAATCTCTATCAAGGGATTAATTCACTGGTGGGGTTGAGGCTCTCACAACCCAACATTTCCTCTCATTTTCCCTTCTTGCATTGTCTCATGCATGAGCTTGAGACACCTCACACCTACACCATAATAGGGACCAACTGTAAGTGATATCTTCCTAAATGGTCTAGTGTGAAATAGTCTTTTTCAGATATAAAATATGGACAATAATAGGGTTTTCTTTCAGAGTTGTCATGGGACAAATGTAACAAACTACATTAGGCTGGGGTGTAAGTGGTAGAGCTCTTGCCAAGCATGCATGAAGCCCTGGTTTTGATCCTCAGCCCTGAGAAAATAACTAAGTAAGTAAAAAGATAACAAAACAACCTACATAGATGTTTGTCAGGCAGTAAGCCCTCAGCAGAAGTAAGTTATTGTTGTTATTATCAACTAAATCTCTAAGAGAAAGCCTAAAATAGGCTTCCTTTGAAATAGCACTGTCAAATTTAGCTCAGCGGTGTTTACTGAGTATTAATATCACGGGTGCTGTGCTAGAGCTATTAGATGTAAAAAGATTAATTAAAGGAAATTATCTGCCCACAATCTAGCCAGTAGCCCCAAACAAACACATAAATGACTCAAACAGGCATAGGGGTCAGGAAGGATGTGTCAGATTTAGGTTTTCAGGTGAAGACGAGGGTCAGAAATGGAAGATGCTATCAATAGGTTTTCCTTACTGAGGAGGACTGTGTTTGAGAAGGATCTGAAGGGATGGAGGTGTTGAGACAGCTAAGGAAGAGGACAGGAAGGGCCAGGAGAAGGATTGGTCTGAGCAAAAACTCAGAGGTGGGAATATCTGTGTATGTGATGGAACCAATGACAGCTATGTAGTGGCAATAGACCTCTTTTGTCACAACACACGTGAAACCCTAAATATGATGCTGGCTTTGGGGGCTGAGGCAGGAGGATGGCAAATTCAAAGCCAGCCTAAGCAACTTAGTGAGACCCTATCTCTAAATAAAGCAAAACCAAAACAAGTTTTTTTTTTTTTTTTTTTTTTTTTTTTTTTTTTTTTTTTTTACTTTTTGATTTGCCCAACTTGAGAAACTAAAATATTTTTCAGATTGCCTTCTGTCTAAAAAAAGTGGCTATTTGGTAGGATACTGAAAAAGGTGTGAACATCTGGGTACAATTATGCACCAGATGGAATTTAATACATGCATATGGATTCCAATAAGTCAAAGCATAAAGCATACAGTTGCCATTTTTGTTTCTGTCCAAGACCTCAAATCAAGGCAGGGTCATTCATGTGTTCATACATGCACAGGAGTTGAGGCCACGTGGTCTGGGAATAGAGTACCCAGGTTTAAATCTGAGCTGTTTTGCCCTCTTCTGTGAAACCTGTTTATGTCTGTCACATAGGATAACAGCAACTTCCTCATATGGCGGTCACAAGAATTAGATGAGATAGTGCAAGGCATGTGCTGACTACATTGGCTGGTAGATAGTAAACAGACACTCTTACTCTCCTACATTCATTCAGCATCTATTATGTACCAGGTAATGTGCATTAGGCTGTGGGTGAAGTATAGGCTTTGACCTTGACTCAGAGACACAGAAAGTTACAGGAGCAGCAGCTGTGTGTTCATTTCCATATCCTTTGCGTTTCTCTAGGATTTATCGACAGGTCTCTTCATTCATTTCTTACCTCTTTTGACAGACTATTCATACTACCCCTTCAGAAAGACTTTCTCTGGCCTCCAGCCCCTCTAACCTCATCCATCTCTGAACTTATATTTGTTTACTGTTTGCCTTTTTCTCCTACTAGAATATAAGCTCCATGTGCACCTTACCCTCTGTGTTCCTGGCACACAGTGGTGTTTAATAAATGTTTGTTGAATGGCTACTGGATGAAGGTCAGCAGACACAGTCTTTGGGGTGGCTTTGGGCAGATCTGATAAAACAACGCGACTTTAAATCAGTCCTTGAAGATTGTGTTAGCCAGCTTGTCATCACTGTGACCAAAACACCTGACAGAAACAACTTAAAGGACGAAAGATTTACTTTGGCTCATAGTTTCAGAGGTGCTCATGACTGGTTGGCTCCATTTCTTTGACGCTCAGGCCAGACACGACATCATGGAAGCAGGGTGTGACAGAGCAGAGCTGCTTAACCTCCTGGCAGCCAGGAGAATCAGAGAGAGCTCAAGGAAGGGACCAGGGACAAGCCACGCCCTCAGTGACCCATTTTCTCCCTCGAGGCCCTATCACTTACACTTTCCATCATCTCTCAGTAAATCCTCAGTGAATTAATACATGGATTAATACTTGGATTAATAATGGATTCTCACAGGGATGAGGCAGGAGCCTCATGATCCAATGCTTTCACCAAATCCCTCCTCTGAATACTGTTGCATTGGGGACTAAGCCTTGCACCCATGAGCCTTTGGGGGACATTCCAGAACCAAGTTACAAGAACAGAGGCCAAGTTTTCTTCTGTTATCTTTCTTGGCTGCCCATGGAACTCTGGACTCAAAATAAAGTATGATAAATACTTACAAGTTGATTGGTTGAATCGGTTGGAGGTTGAATGCAGAGGAGGTGCATCCAGATACCCGGATGGAGTAAAAGTAACTATTGAGATCATGTGTCTTGAGGACAAAACATTTTAAAAAAGAAAACTTAAAAAAAAGGCATAGAAAATTGGTTTTAGTGTATGGGAGGTTTTATTATTCTAGTAGGGTAAGGACAAGTAGATTGATAGTTATTTTTCCTGCTTATAAGTTTAAAAATATGGAACTTGAGCTGATACAAGAAAGCTGGAGATTTCACAATTTTCTATCACTTTGAAATAGAGGTGACTTCCAACCTACTCTGGCATCCACCCCTTGGGCCTACGTGACATTTACAAATCATTTATCAGCATTGAGCTCCCAAGAGCTTGCTCTGCCATTCTCCAAGATGTTGGCTGACATTCCCTGACAGGAGAAGCCGGGATGTGTTTTGACAACCAAGTGGTTTCCTGAGCAAGCTGCCGGCTTTCTCAGGCAGTGCAGCAGAGTTTCAGCTTTCAAATCAAGCCTGCAACTCTCAAGGGCTTCCCTTTATAGAGCACATGTTGATTGCAGTCTACGTGTTGACTGTATTTGTTCCCGGGCTCCATGGAGCTACCTTGTCAGTTGAGTGCACAGTTGGTTGGCCCCCCACCCCTAGTGATTTTTCCCTTAAAAAAGCCAATGAATACATAGCACAAACACCCGGCAACCTCAGAAAAACATCTTCTGAACCCTTGCTAAGCAACAAGAAGTGAGTGAAGTATTGTAGTGGGGGTGAGGGGCAGAGTACAGCAAAGACACCTAGTCATACTGAGGCATGACTCTTCACAGATGAAGAGAGGTCCTACTGTCACTCTTAGTTACCACTTGCTGAGCACCTACTGTGTGCCATGCATTGTCATAGGCATTTTATATACATTATCCTAATGACCAAAGTAACCCTGACCGGCTGAAGGGACAATGAAATTTAGAGGGGGTGATGGTGTATCTTCACAAGTCCCAATTAGTTGAACTGGATTTCAATTCATGCTCTTTACCTCCAACTGGATGTCTCCCTCCAACCCATCGGCTACAAGAGTTGAGCAGGGAAGAGTAGAGGTCTGAGTCGGTGGTTGTCAAAGCAGAGCAATGAAGACGCACCTTCAGGGAGAGAGGTACAGAGGAGGGGCCATGTGGGAGCTCTGTAGCAGGGAGAGGAGATCCGAGCAGCAAAAGCCTGCAGGTGGGCATATGGGAAACACAGAGCGAATCGCTGGCATAGAAGATTTGTGAGCAGTTGAGAGGGGTCCTGGGAATTGTGAGAGCCAGCTTTGTTGAGACTGGCTGAAGCCGGGCTGTGGTGGACTGTGAACAGAGGACTGAGGAATTCCATTCGGAACTGCCACCACACTTGCAGTGAGGCTGTGGAGGTTTACAAGAGGTGATCAACCTGGCAAAAGTGGAATTTTAAAAGGGCATGTGGATATCTGAGGCAGGGAGGCTAGAGATGAGGCCCTATAATGCAGAAGGCGTGAGAAAGCTGGCATGTCCCCTCTCCTGCTCCACCTCAGTGCCATGTCCCATCCTCTGTGCTCAGCTTAACACAGCTACTGCTGCTCCATTAACAGACTTTGCTGGGTGTTCTAAGCAGCTCCTGCTAGGGGGCTGGACCAACCCTGGGACAAGCTTGTCTAGCCATGCTGGGCCTCACAGATCTGAAGAAGCATGTTGCTCCCTATGCTGAGGGAAGCCTGCCAAGGAGCTGCTGTCCAAGGAGGTTCCAATACTTTCTCTCTTACCAAAAAAAAAAAAAAATGTTCCTGGTTGTTATGGAAGCAACTTGGACATTTTAGAACATTCTTTATTTCCCCTGTTCCATTCTCAGACAGATGAGATATTGTCTCTTGTTTTAAAGGAAAGACCAAGGTCACACATTCCATAACCTCATGCTTATCTTTACTGGAAAACTTCTTGCACATGAAGGAGAGATGGGATGTCATGGGTCTCCCCTGTTATGCTATAGTTTGGATAAATGGACCCCAAAGGTCCATGTGTTAAGGACTTGATCCCCAGGGTGGTGGAACCTTTGGGAAGTGGGGCCTGGTGGGAGGTCCTTAGGTCATTAGGGCATGCCCTCCAAGGGGATCATGAGACCCCAGTCTCTTTTGGTCTCTCTCTGCTTCCAGGCTCATGGGATGAGGACTTTGCTTTGCCACACATTCTCACTCTGTGAAGTACCAACTACCCTTGCCACAGGCCCAAAGCAATATTGGATATTGGACGGAATACTCCAGAACCATAAGCCAAAATAAAACTTTTCTCTTTAAAAATTAGTTGCCTCAGATATTTTGTTGTAGTGACAAGAAAGCTAATATCCCCTGTGAGGGAGTCAGGACTTCTGGAAAAGACAGTGTTATTTTGAGCAAAAAAGAAGGTGCCAGTTCCCGGATTGTGGATTTTTATGAAAGCATCACAGGCCTAAGTGACACACCTATAACAGCTGGGATACTTCCAAACATCGAAATTGCTGGGCCTGCTCCCAGAGCTCATGTCTTAGGAGGTCTGGGAAACCTGCTTTATTAGTTGGAACTCTTTATTGTCAACAATAAGAACTGATTCTTATCTGATTAAGCTGTGCGGGCAAGATTATTCCTGGGACTGTAGACTCTGCAAAGAAGGAGGTGTAATGCCATCTGAGAGGGGGTCATCTGGTCAACCTGATGGCATCACCACCATATGCAGCCTTATTCACACACTTTCTATCCCTTCAGAAGGGCATAAAGCTCTTCCTGAACTTCCTAGTCACTGGCCTTCTGATTCTGGCCTTTTTATGTCCTTAACTAGGACACCAAAGCATTGACCACTTCTTATAATTTTATGTAGGACCTTATTTCAGACTACCTTCCCTTCCAGATAAAGGAAAGCCCTTGGTCCACTGGATAGAGACAAATTTTGTGTTACAAACTCTTGACATTTTTAATTAGAACTAATATAGTGTTATGAATACTGTTAAACGTCAGTCCTTGTAATAACTGGAAAATGGCTGTCCTGTTATCATTCCCATTTTATAGATGACGAAGCTGAAACCCAGAGAGATTAAGCAACATGCCCAAGAATGACTTTGATGGGGTTTCAGCTTAGGTGTTTTTGACTCCTGTTTCTAAGGTTTTAACCACTGCTCTGCCCTTGGACTCTCCATCTTTGGAAGGACTGATTCTGTGAACCAACTCAATTATGACTTTTATTAGTCCTCTAGCTATTACCTCTGGGAGGTTTTTTCCCTAAGGAAAATAAGCTGTTTTTGGAATAGCCACTTAATATATTTTGATCCTAGATGCTTATCTATTGTCAAAAGTCTCCATGGTTTACATCTTGATTTCTTCAGCAATATCATTGTCTATTAAGGTAAACATGTCTGCCCTGTCTCTTGTTATATCTCTAGATAGAACCAGTATCTTAATTTGACAATTACAGTTAGAAAATCTTTTCTGTTTTAACTCTCAAGACTGCCTCCTTGGATAAATGTAATGCATAGAATATTTCCTCCTGTCTTGAAAAGGACAAAATCAAATCTGCTCCTTTAGTTATCCACCATCTGAAGCAGACTGTAATTAGCTAATATTTATTGAGTATTTACATTTGCCAGAAACTATTTTAAGAGGGTTATATGGATTATCTCTTTTACTCCTAAAAACAACCATAGGGAATAGGTACTACTATGATCACCATTTGGGACTATAAAATGAGGCAGGAGAGAGAAATTTGTCTAAGGTCTCATAGGGAATAAATTGCAGAGCGAGGATTTAATACCAGGCAATCTAGCTTCAGAGCCAGTGCTGAGCTAATCCTTTCTGTCATAGCTTAAGCTCATTCTCTTTGCTATGTCAGCAGTGAAAATTAATCCATCCATTCAATAAATATTGATTGAGTCTCTACTCTTTGACTGATGAGGGGAAACTGTATAATCTCTGACTTTGCATAGCTTAGTCTAATGGGGTAGAAAGATCCAATAGTCCTACAAATTCATGTCAAATTGCGCGTGTGGAAGGGCATCGAAGGAGGTGTCTGCGATGCCAGGAGAGTGGGTCATAAGATTCTACCTGGTCAGGGAGATGGGAGATGGAGGCAGAAACACCCAAATCTCTTATGATGGGCCCAGCAAGCTTATGTATGCCCAACTGCTGCTAGGAATTCTGAGACTTAACCCTAGCTATGGAAGACTTGGTGTGGAAGGAGGATAGATCAGACAGGAGAAAAGGCTATGAAACCTGTTAGGCAGCTTCTCTTCTGTCCTCTCTGTGGTTTCCTTTTCCAGTCTTTGACAGATTTCTTGAGAGGAGTGAGAGGGCCAGGTCCCCCCGGAGGACATCCTGAAGTTTGGTCTTTCCCAGAATGAGAATTTGGTGTCAAGCCCTCTAAGATAGAAGAAAATTCTTGAAAGGTGCCAACCACATATCCATCTACTAGACGGGAAATGGGTGTCAAGCACACAGATCCCAGGGGAAGGGAGGGTGACAACCCCAATGGAGTGGGGGGTCCCCAAGGCAGATGTCAGGAACTCAGGGCTGATCAGAGAGCTGGCTTCCAGTTTACCAAGGTTCAGGGATGCATTTTCTTGTAGACCTATCAGCCAGAGTGATTCTATTGCTTTGGGAGCCCATGGTGGAAGATTTCAGCCAGCTGCACTTTCTCTTGAACAACTGATTTGCAAAAATTAATTACGAGGAGCATCTGATTGGAAGTGTTCCCTACTTTGGGGAAACATGGTTAGAGTAGATGGAAACAAAAAGATACTTCTGTCTAAGGTAAGGATGCTGAAGGAAAAGTAGTACAGTTGAATTAGTTCCAAATGTGGAGTCCGGAGTCCCAGTTTTGTCCCTTACTGGCAGCCTTATGTAGTCCTTGAAGCCCGATGTTCTCACTCCCTTGTTGTAAAGTGGAGCTGATGCCATCTGCCTTACAAAGTTGTGGATCACAATGATGTCATGTTTTTTAATGTAAGAGCTTTTTAAAAACTATAAAGTATTTCGTAATTAAAAAAGTTTATTTCCTTCAATCTGAAAATTAATTAAGTCCAAGCATTAAGTAGAATTAGAATATTTCCCAATACTGTTACAAATTTAAAGTAGTCGTGGTGTTGCTAGTCACATTACATTCAACATGAATGATGCTTTTAGAAGCATAACGTGATGGTGTCCCCTGTGGTGGCAATGTAGTGGTGTCCAATCAGATAGAAATGATCATACGTAACAAATGGAAAAAGCATTTTAGTACACAATTCCAGTTTATTTTCCTTAAAGTTATTAAATTAGCAAAACATTAATATGTATCAGTAAGGATTGGTTAGAGTAGCTACAGTAACAAAATAACCCATTTTCTTATTCATCCATCATGGGATAGCAGGAAATTTTGGTTATCTAGTTAATGAGGAACCAACAGTGACGGAGCAACCATCATCTTGAACAGTGTAAATCATCATGCCAAAGGGAAAGAGACCTCTAAAGAGCATTGTATTGGTAACTATATTTGCTTAGAAATGACAGACATTACTCTTACTCCAAACCATTTTGGCCAGAACTGGTCATGTGACTCTGATAACCTGCAAATGATCCTGAAATAATAATTCTGCCCAGAAGATAAAGAGACAAAAGTACTCAGAAACAATAATCACTACCCCAATTAGGTATTAAAACCTAACCTATCAGCACAATAATAGATTTATAAGGCACAAACCCCCGAAGGATGGCCAGTGTCACCTTCTAAAATGACACTGGGGTATAATCTAATTCTTCATTTTATTAGATGTCTAAATAGTCTATTTAAAGTATTCTCATTGCTATGAAAACTAACTTTAATTAAATGCCATCTGTTTTTGTATTTATCAAGCCCTAGCATGGCACAGGTAGACAAGACCTCAGAGCTCAACCAGTTTAGAATTAGGGCACAGATCCAGGTGGAGGCTGAAGGGGGTTTTCCCTAGTCACACTGCCCCAGGGGGACCGGCCTCAGACCAGCGCCAGCTTCCTCGCTCAATGGACTCCACATCATATTTCCTCTAGCTCTTTTCCCAGAACCAGATGTTTCCATTTTGTGATACCAGTTCTGATGCTATTTTTACTGAGACAGCTGGCTCATCTAACAGAATTCATCTGCTGTTACCTCTTTTATCAAACAATGGAATGTCTGCTTGGTGAGACCAATATGCCGACGCCTCTTTGTGGAGTGGCCTTTTCTCAAACTGTTCACAAGCCATTTTCTGGGACTGTGGTTGACTTACTGAGTTTAGATAAGAAAACTGTCAGTTGCAGCTATTAGACAACTAGAAGGATGTAATTGTCCTCTGATCATGTGTTCTCATGATCTTTAGTTATGTGGTTACAAACAATGCCAAGAACAACCATGCATCTTTTCTTAGATGGCAAACCCCATGAGAATAGAGACTATTTTCTTTGGTCCATTACCACATTTCCAGTCTCTAGACACTTAGTAAAATTTGTGACATCAATAATTCAGCCAAGTACTTAATTCAGCCAAGTACTCAGAAACAATAATCACTGCCCCAATTAGGTATTAAAAACTAACCTATCAGCACAATAATAGATTTATAAGGCACATTCAGCCAAGTGCTTAATTAATGAGATACCTTGTCCTCACAGAGACCTTGCTATATAGTTCCATTTTACAGATGAGGAAACTGAGGCTAAGCAGTGAAGGCCATATAACTAATAAATGAATGAGCCAGGGTTTAATAAATACACATATGGCTTCAAAGGGTGCATTGTTTCTACAGAACCAGTTTGTCTTCTTTTTCAACACTTTACCTCTATTTTGTCCATTTTTCTAACATTTTAAGCCAGTTCTACATTACCATAGTGAGTACTTACTTTCCTCTCTGTTTGCTGTTTTCCAGGCCCTATCTATGCATAATTTTCTTTAAATAATACTTATCAGTTAATATGATCTCTTAAAAATCATACTACAGAAAAACTATTGTTTGCCTTGTAAAATCCATGATGGTTGAAGTCATGTTTGTGAACTGTCTCTGTACCAGATTGTTCCATTGTAGGTTTTCAACCATTTTCTTCTTTGAAAGAGCTTCTTCCCCCAGCAGCTTGTCATCTCCTAGTATATACTGGAAAAATGCCTTCTGAATGTTTTGTGTAGTAGGGAAATTTAGTTAAAATTTAATGTCAAACTGGCAGATAATAGGCACTCATCTAATATTTGTGGAGTAAAGACTTGTGGGTCTTTCAGGTAGACTCTGCACTCCCTGGGGACAGCTAGTGTCTCCCATTCACTTGCTCCACCTAGCACAGGTAGTCATTGACAACATCAGTTGTCCAAAAAGCCCAACAAAGTTCACAATTTTTTATACCTCAGAAAGCATATTATTCATTACACAGGGGAATGATGTAAGAGTGGAGACGAATCAAGGTTTACCTGCCACTTCTGTTTGGGGAAGATGTCAAAGTGCATGTCCTATACCCAAGGAACATGGGTGTCCTCTGAGAAGACCACTGCTATCAGACACTCCAGGGTAAATGCATTCTTTAGCTTTTCTTTATTGCTGTGCAGTTGATCCTCTCAACTAAGGTGACTTTTATCCGGTTTTTGTCCTGTGCTTATTTATACCAAACTCAGCTTCCCCAGATGGAAGGGATACCTCCTTCATCTGCTGCCCCATGATATTTTAACTGTATGCCTCTGTTACAGACAGAACACGTGGCATGTCCTCTGTAAGTCCATAAGCTTCTTAGGCTCAGCCACATGGCTTAAGAGACTTTGTTTGTTTCATGTTACATAGAAAAAAAATAGCCTTTCACGTAATAAGTGGATCATAAATTATTGTTGAAAATATTATTACATTTGGGCATAATCAGATTGACAATGATAGCCCCAGAAAACATTCCCGAGTCAGCCAGGGATCTAATCACTGGAATCACATGGATTTGGCTTTGAACCCCTGCTCTGCTATGTACAAACTGGGTGAGCCAGGACAGGCTGTTTAATCTCTGTGAGCTTCTGCATCCTGATCTGTAAAATTAAAAAATTCCGAGTTGATGATGTTGTGAGGACCAATGACAGCACACAAGCAGAATACTTAACAAAGTTCCTGACATTCAGTACATGATAGCTGTAGGGACAGCACTAGAGGGGATAATAATTGAGGCATTTGATAGAGATTTTTAATATAAATAAAACTCCTAATGATTTACATGAAGTGGTTCTTTATTTCTCTTCCCCAGCCAATCCAGGGTCTCTGTTTGAAGAGTGGCAGAGAGAATTGGGTCTTTCATTTGTGTGGCTCTTGATTTGTTTCACTGAAATTTGGGGCAGCAAATCATTCACTAAAGC
Organism: Ictidomys tridecemlineatus; assembly: GCF_052094955.1. NCBI lineage: Eukaryota > Metazoa > Chordata > Mammalia > Rodentia > Sciuridae > Ictidomys > Ictidomys tridecemlineatus. Next base: position 105,142,933 of record NC_135482.1, on the reverse strand, counting down.
CAGGTATTAAGTGCTCAGAACCCAAAGGAAGTGAATGAGGAAATGGGATCTGTGCACAGTGCACTCCAGATCTCACTATAAAACCCAGAGGGAGAGGAACCATGGAGGTTAGAAGTCAGGCAGCCACCTAAGACCACTTCTTATGTGTTTCTATGTGTGCACGAGCCTGCAGTTTGCCAAATTCTGTTTCTTGATTTGGTTTGCTTTGTTCCTAAAATGTGGGTATTCTGACTTTCCCTAATAATCAGAGATGGTATGAAGATGAAAACATCTTTGTAAATTGAAATCCTTGAGGCCTTTTATAGGAGATGAACTAGAAATTCATCCCTGCTTCATTGCTCTTATAGAGACATATGACTTTAAATTTAGAGGAAAAAAAAATACCTGGGTTTAGGTCCTGCCTCTTTGCTTCCTTGTAGAGATTGTTTTTCCTCCCTGAGTCTGTTTGCTCATCCCTAAGTGAGGTTGAGGAGATCTTATTTCCTATTGCACGAATGAAGTGATGGCATTCAGAGAGAGGCAAGAGGACCAAGTCAAGTCATCTCTGCATGAGCTTCATGAACGGTTTTCCTAACCCTGGTTACTGCTTTTGTTATTGTCACCTGGACTCTATGCCTCTGGGGAATGAGCTCAGAAGGAAGACTCAGGCAGCGATGGTGGGTGTGGGGTGATGGTTCCTAAGAGCGGGTACTTTGGCGGCTGTCCTCAGATGTTTCCACTAAGGTGGCAGGTGTGAGGGCCTTCCTCTTCTGAGCACTGGCTAGGAGTGCCATTTTTTTCTGTCCACCCTTTTCCAATCTCAGGTGCCTTAATTCAGGAGCATAGGAAACACAATGGTGGAGATGGGCCACAGGAGTAAGGGGGGCCCTTTCTTTCTACAGGTAAAAGAAACACTTAGGTTAAGAGTCCCAGGGCTAAATTTGAAACGTGGATCATGGAGCCAGTTGGATCAAAGGTCTGATTCTCTGAATCTAGATCCTTAGACCAGTTGGGGAGAGAGGATTTCTTTTCTTTTTCATGGTGCATTTGTAGAAGGCATAGTTATTGATGTATATGGCGTCACTAATAGATGGTGATGACAATGTTATTATTTGTCAAAGGATCATTTTAATCTATCAGGCAGACAAACACATTTAAAAATTTTATCTTCCTTTTCTTTGATTCTATTTCCTCTGTTTCATAAGACATTTATAGTGTCTTCTGTATGCATTGGATTGTGATAAGTGCTGGAATAGAGGAATAATGCCACCTTTGCATGTGAGAATTTTAATGTAGCTAAACACAGAGATGGGTAGAATGAGCACATGTTGTGTATTCTTATCAGACACTTCATCTTCACTTTAGTTTAAATGTATTAACAATTTATTTTAAATCTATTAACAATCCATTACTAATGATAATAATAATAGAGGTACTGTCATGGTTTGGATGTGAGGTGTCCCCCGAAAGCTCACATGAGAGAAAATGTAAGAAGGTTCAGAGGAGAAATGATTGGGTTATGAGAGTCTTAACCCAATCAGTGATTTAATCCCCTGATAGGGATTAACTGAGTGGTAAGGCAAGTACTAGAGTGTGGCTGGGGCAGGTGGGCACTGGGGGTGTGGCTTTCAGGTATTTGTTATCTAGCAAATGGAGACCTCTCTCTCTGCTTCTGGGTTATCACGTGAGCTGCTTCACTCTGCCCTAACTCTTCTGCCATGATGTTCTTCCTCACCTCGAGCCCTAAAGAATGGAGTCCGTTGTCTATCGATTGAGACCACTGAAACTAAGAACCCCCAAATAAACATTTCCTCCTCTCCAGTTGTTCTGTTTGGATTCTTTTAAAAAAGCTGACTAAAATATGGACATGTTTCATTTAATCCTCAGAGTGACTGTGTAGGGCGGATCCTATCACTGCGTCTGCCTAGTAACACAGGAGGAGGCGGAGGTTAGACAGCTCAGGAACAAAAGCGAGCAGACATCCAGGGCCATAAATCGGAAGCCCACCTGGGAACTGCCCCCCTGAGTCACTGGAGGAGCCCTGGCCATGGTGGTGGAGCCATGCTCCAGCCAAAACCAAGGGCATGGAGTTCAGAACTTTTTGACTGTGAGCAGAGATGGCCTCTCAGACACTGAGTCCCAGTGCAAGACGAGAGGAGAGTGTTGGGGGTAGATTAGACAGGGCCACGCGGGCCTCAGGGAGGACTTTGACTTGCTGGTTTAACATGAGGGGTGGGCAGGAGGGAGTGGGAAGAACCTGTGGGCTGGCGGTGGGAGGAGGCTGCTCACCATCTTTATTGGAATGGTCATCTTGCCTCAGTGGCACTGGCTGTGAATGGGGGAGTTGGAGGCAGCAGCTGGTGCTTGGAGTTGCTTCTTTTCCAACTGTGGTGATTTGGATATCGGTATTCCAGTCCCAGCCCTCTCGTTTACCAGCCAAGTGACTGTAGGAAAGTCAGTCTTCTCCTTGTCAGAGTCCTGACTTTCCCTCTGCCTCTCTGAAGAAGAGGATCATGGAACAGACACATCAGCCTGCCTGGATTGGCTGGATCCTTCCAAATACCCTAGCACTAGAAAAATCTTAGAAATCCTCTAACCCAAGCTTCTCATTTGACCCATGAGGAAGTGGAAGACCAGAAAGATAAAGTTTCAGTGATGGCTGAGAAGAGGGGTTAATTCTGGGGTCAGAGGTGGGTCTTCCATCAGGACCCATCAAACAGGCATCCTTGTTCTGTGTCACCATGTCTTCTGCCTGCTCCTAGCCCAGCCGCAGCCTTGCAAGCCAGCCTGCTCAGAGTGGCCCTGGGCTGCTCACTGGAGCAGAGAGAGAGAACTGGAGAGGGCCATGCTGTGGTTGGCCTGAGGAGGCATCAGAGGTACGGCCTTGAGAGGTTCTGGCAGCAGCGACCTACTTACAAAAGGGGAAAACAGGAAGCGGCTGGCATGCATTTTATTACTGGAGAGGCTGGTAATTGGGGGTTCTGCTGTCAGAGGTGCCCATGCTTAGCAGGAATAATTTTCCAAAGAGGAGAGAGGGAGAGAACCCGTTTCTTGTTATGGAAGATGGGAAAGGAGAGGGGTAAATGCTCACTATATTCCAAATGGCACCCACTAGTATCAGTGTGGCATTTCACAACTGACACACCGTTTCCCATGGTTCCACAGCAGTACTGAGGTAGGTTTTTCTGTTTTTTTTCATTCAAAAGTTATTTACTGAGCTCCTCTACTATGACTGTAGATGGGTGAAAAGGGCCCAGATAAGGGCAGGGACAACATGCCCGGCCAAGAGCACAGCTTTGGCCAAGGCATAGAGGGGGGATCTATTATGGTCTAAGTCAAAGGCTGGCACCAGACATGCATAACCTGACCTCAAAATCCATGGAGGTACCCCTGAATTTCCACATCCTTAAGGGGTGATAGCAAGCTGTGGTCGGTCAAGAGGGCACCAAACACCTCAAGGCCAGACCCTTCAGTCATTTTGAAATGCCCCTGGATACTTGGCGTGAGGCCTGGAAAAGGGGAAGGCTGAGCAGTTTCCTCCAGATGGCACTATTTCCTAGAGAGACTCCCGGGGATTGTGCGTTGAAGGGGGGTGCGTGGGGGGGGGAGGTTGCCTGCAGACTGCTTGGCATTGGGACCTACAAGCCCAAGAGGCTGTTCTTGTCCTGGGGTTCAGGGTTCATGCCCCATCCCCTCCACATATGCATAGAATATATTTCCAAGGACTTCATTTTGGGAAGGAGAGAGATGAGGGTGTCCAAGGAACCCTCTGATTCCTGGGAAGGCCTGGTCATACTCCCATCTTCCCTTCCTGGCACCTTCTCTTCTAAATTTGAACATCTGAACTATGTGACACAGGCTCCCTTATTTTCCCTGGAGCCACAGTGACCAGTGGAGCAGGGTATCTGGATCCTGTTCGAGGTCTATGCTCCGTTTCACCACAGCCCAGCGCTATTCCTCAAGGCCACTTCTGAGCTGTGCCTGCCTTCGCAGCTCCCTCCTGTGAGCTCATGCACTGCACCCCGAAGGTGTGATGGGACAGGATGGAGGCAAGGACAGATGGAACCGCACACGACCCAATGACAGGATGCTTGCTTAGCTGTTTATTGTGCAACGAAGTAGAACAAGGAGCAGAAGGGCACAATATGTAGAAGATGGACAGAGGGGCCTGGGATTTCCTTTGTTTGCATTCATTCTACAATCTGAATCGTGCTTGTGGGCTTTTGAATTCCTTGCAAGAGAGCAACACAAATGATATCAACTCCCATTCTCCAAAGTCAAGAGAAGAACAACCTTAACATAAGGAATGGAGATATTTTCTTGTTTAGAGAAAGATTTAAAGATAGCAACAGATACCATCCAAACCAAGGACTTAATTTAGCCAACAATGCCCAAAGGACACATCACTCAGAAAGTGCATGCTTCATTGAGGGACAGGGCTTACCAGGACACTGGTCAATGACAATAGTTGGGACAAAGGATGGTCAAAATACATGATGGGCCAAGGGGTGTAAGATGGTGAAGGTGGGGTGTGGCTGGGTTTAGAATCAGTTCTACCCCTGATGATGTGGTGGTCCAGGCCACGCCACAGATGAGGTGATTTTGGTTCTGCTTGTTCCTCATATCTCCAGACCCAGCTCCCTTCTCCATGCACACTTGGTTACTCATTGTTACACAATTCATTTAGGGCTCTGCTTTACTGTGGGTGAAAATACAACTAAATGCCTAAGCTAGAGGCATCCTCCCTTGAATGTACCCTCTTCCTCACTCTCTTGCAGAATCATCTCAAAGACTATTTTGTAAAGAGAAATGTAGGTCAGGACCACCTTCTTCTGACATCACTGCTGTCAGTGTTTGGGTACTGCTTACTATTGGGAGGAGGGACAGTGTGGCACAGCGGAGATCCCCTTGGTTTTGTCATCTGAAGGTTGAATTGTAGCCCTGGCTTATTACGGAGCTATTAAAGCCCCTTTAACACCTCTGTGCATACACTTCTATTTTTTTTAATGTCCACTATGTCGCTTCAATCCTAGGGATTTTTGCAAACCTCATGAATTCATGTTGCTAAAAGCATAAGGTAAATGGTAAACTACTGCAATTATTACCAAGATTTTAAGTATGTCCCTCATCTTCTAGTTTTATGGAATTATGCTTGGAGTTAACAGAAGACATCTTCCCCCATCCCTGGAACTAAGTCTTGTTCACAAGCTTTCTCACACGCTGAGGTCCAGGGGCTCTGGACATGGTGTGACTCCCTCACCCCTCATGCTCCATCCGGTACCCTCAAGGAGTGCACACAGTAGCAGTTGAGGCTCAGGCTGGGTCTTGCCTCACTGTGCTGCTGTCCCTGGTCCCTCCCACACATCCAGCCTCTGCCCTCCTTCTCAGACTGAGTAGAGGGTCCTTATAACCTGTCCCCCATCATCTTGGCTTCACTACCCTTTCCTGTCCCTCCCTCGATGCTCATCCCAACAGCTGGGGTATCTGCCCAGAAAGTCTTATGAGGACTGTCTGCTCTTATTTGTGCTCCTGCCATTTGATTCTCCCTCCAAGCCCCCCCCCAGTGAACCCTGAAAACCTCCTGCTCCCTGTGATGGTGCGGACATTCACTATGAGAAGGGCATGGTTTAAATCCCCACCTGCTGCCATTCCCTGTGTTCCCACCCCTGTCCTTGTGTGACTCTCACACTACTCATCAGTCTGCCAGCTCTCAGAGAAATGAGGAATTGTAGTGAAAAGGTGAGGTTCTGACCTGGAGGCATCCCCAGCTTTACAGGGGAAAAGGGGATAAGAGGTGGGATTTCCAACAGATAAATCAGGCATAAGAGAAACACTAAGGTTTCTTCTGCCAAAGTTGCTGTGGCATGCTCAGGGTTGAACTTTGATCTGTGACCATTCTGAAGGATTGCTAGAGTAAACAGCAACTGCTTAGCGAGTCTGATCCTTACTTTTCAAAGAAAGAGGCGAAATGAAAATTCTGAAGAAGCAAAGACCATATCCTGGCAGTCCCCAGGCTCTAGTGGATCTAGGTGGTTGCTCCTTTCCCAAGATGGTAGCCAAAAAGCAAGGGAAGTCCAGAGAGCTCAGGCCCAGAATTTTCTAATTGCTTGTTGAAGGATCCATTCTCCTAAGACGGCACAAGGTGAGTAGCTTCTCTGATTCATATCACTGGACAAATGTTGCGGATTCCTGTAGCAACAGCAACCCAGGGTGTGGGCTGATTATAACCCAGTCCTGAAACCTGGAAGCACCTGATCCAAGCCCTAGGTGACAGAGTCCAGAGTGATGAGGCTAATCCTTAGCCTAGACCTCAGCTGGCACTCCAAATCCAGGGGCTTGGCAACCTCTCAAGAGCAGTTAAGGTAAACAGAGTAGATCAAAATGCATCAATGTTGGTAACACCTCAAAGTTAAAATAACGAGTGTAAAGTGTAAGGTGCACTAGGATATCAACCAAACAGGCTTTATAAACAGGCCCATGCCTTTGTAGAAAAGTAGAGGCCATGCTGAAAAGAATGGGCACTGATGTCAGCAGAGTTATTTGCTCTGAGGAGGGAGGGCAGAGAGAGGAATGGTGTGTACAGACAGATTTTTGTGCATTTTGTAATTTTATTTCTGGAAAAAAAAACATCCAGAACAAATGTGTCAAGGTGCAAAAACATCTGTAAAATCTTGGCAGTAGGTATATGGATCATTTTCTGAATATTTGAAAAATTCCTTCATAGACCAAAACTTAAAAATAAAAGTAAACTTGGGCTGGGGGAAAGGGCTAATGACGGGGGGATATTCTGGCAGCAGAGAGCTACTTCCACACCCTCCATCACCACCCTGTGGTTCTCTGTTCTGAATGAGTAGCAGAAACACCTATTTAGTCTGGGCCCTACCTCAGACTTCTGTCAGAATCTCAGAAGATGAGAAGATGAAGTCAGGTGGGTTGTTTTCAAAAGCCCATGATGACTCTCAGCCCTCCAGGATCAGCCCAGATGTGGGGAGAACACCTGTTCTGGTCTACCTGACTGTCAAGTCTACATGGCAGGCTTTTTCAACAAGCTTCCATACCAACATGGGCCTTTTGTCAGAAGCCACGCTTCTGGATTAGGTTTCTGCCAGGAAGAAACAGCTACTCTGTTTGGAGGACCCACTGGTATTGTGATTTTTCTACCTGTCATCAGAATAACAGAGGTCCATTGAGCTGGATACAAACTCCAAGTCCTCTCTCTGGTTCTCTGGTTGGGGTCACATCTCCCTACCCTGTGCACTACGTGGCGAGAACCACCTGAATTCAGTAGTCCTGAGAGCTGTCCCGGTGGATCAGCTGAGGTCTGCTGGCCCTCACCAGCATGGCTCTTACTTCATCTCACTTCAGTTCTTCAATGCCTCTTCTGAACCTGTCTGCTCTTGTTGAGGTCTGAGAGATGGTGATAGATCCCTGCTTGTCCTTTGACAGGATGAGCCCTGAATTGCAGTACTGGTTCTGGGGTTCACTATTTGTGTCCTGTGACCTTGGATGCTCCTCTGTGAGTTGGGAAAGGCACTTCCCTGGGGCCTTCCTACTTAGAAAGAGGTGGGAAAAGAGCACATGGGCTTTGGAAGTGCCAGGCAGTCATTTGCCTCTTTCCTGCAGTTAAATGACCAATGTAGCTTTTCAGTCCTTGTCTCCTTCCTCAGGGGCAAAATGCAACGCTGTGCACATTGCACATACCCAATAAATATTTGTTGATGAGAGAAATGAACAAATGAATGAAGTGTTTTGAGAAGTTTATGTACAACCTGATAGCAAGAGCATGTTATAATTAGATCTCCAGAGCTGGTGCTGGGAACCCAACCGAGGGGCTGGTTCCCGGTGCCCTCCCTATCAGACATGCTTTCCAGGCTCCCAGACAGCTTGGGCCTGGGCCAGGACTCAGAGCGCTGGCTTTGAACAAAGCCCCAGGGGAAAAGTCATCCATCATAGAAGGTAATGGTGCATGGAAGGACTTGCCCCCCTCCCCCTCCCCCAATCTTCCTCAGACTTGTGGCCCTTAGGAAAGAATCTGACTTTCCCAAGAGAAGAAAGGCCAATTTTAGAATCGTTTTCTTTCTTTTCTAAGCAAGCTGGTGCCAGTACAGGACATTCCGCCTCAGTCTCATGCTAAGGTATGCCGGAGCCTCCTCTGACCACAGACCATTCCTGCCATCCCATCTCGGTTCTCCATCTCACCATCTCCACCTTCTCCTCCTATCACCCAGAGGGCAATGCTACCAAATGGTCACTCCATAACAGCCCTTGGCTTCCTGCATGGATGTAATGGGTTCAGTGCTGGCTTCTCTGAATTGCTCAGCATCACTTTAATAAGAAGTAGGCATAGGTAATAAGACGTACTAAGGAGACAAGAACTTTTAAGCTTTGCCACTTGTTATGGTTTGGATCCTAAATGTCCCATATACTAAGTAAAGGTTTGATTGCCAGTCTGCGGGCTATTGAGAGATGGTGGCAGTGGAAGGATGTTAGGTCACTGGAGACCTGCCCTCAAAGGGACTACTGGGATCTCAGCTCTTTTCTTTCCCTTTTCCTGTCAGCTGTCATGAATTGAACAGTTTCCTCCACCACATATTCCAGTCATGATGCGCTGTCTTGTTGTAGACCCAAGAGCACTGGAGTCAATCAATCAGAGACTGAAACTTCTGAAACCATGAACTGAAATATTTTTCTTCCTCCTTACAAGTTGATTTTCTCAGGTATTTTGTCATAATGATGAAAAGTTGATAAATATACCACTCAAAATGTGGTCCCTGAAACTGAAGCATCAGCATCAACCAGAGAATATTAAAAATGTATACCTTAAGGTCCTACCTCAGACCTACTGCATCAGAATCTGTATTGCAACAGGATATTCAAGGATGTTTGTGCCTATTAAAGTTTGAAAAATATTGCTTTAATCCAATGGTTCTCAAAATGTAGTGTCATGGCCCAGCAGCCTTAACACCTGGGAAATTGTTAGAAATTCATACTCTGGGCTCACTCCAGACCTGCTGAATTAGACGCTCCATAGATGGATCCAAAAAATCAGTGCTTAATTAAGCCTTCCAAATGCTTGGAGAATTACTTGGTTTAGAGGATACTTTCATTTGACCCAGTTTTCCCACTTCTCAGCATATACCCAAAGGACTTAAAATCAGCATACTACAGTGATGCATCGACAACCATGTTTATGGCAGCTCAATACACAATAGCTAAACTATGGAACCAACCTAAGTGCCCTTCAACAGATGAATGGATAAAGAACTTATGGTATATATACACAATGGAGTATTACTCAGCCATAAAGAAAAGGACTTTATGACATTTGCCAGTAAATGGGTGGACCCGGAGACTATCATGCTAAGTGAAAAAAGCCAGTCCCCCAAAACAAAGGTTGAATGTTTTCACTGATATGTGAAAGCTAACCTGCAATAAGCCGGGAGAGGGGAAGAACAGATTAGACAAAGGAGAATGAAAGGAAGGGAGGGGGGATAGGAAAGGGAAAGAATTGTTTTGAATCCAAATCAATTTTCCTGTGCACTTCTATGAATACATCATATTGAATCCTACCATCATGTACATCCATAAGAGCAGGAAGAACAGGGTCCTAAATAGAAGAAGATATTCCATGCTTTTAAAATTACATCAAAATGAATTCTACTGTCATGTACAGCTAAAAGAACCAATAAAACACAAAACAAGATAAAAAAAGATGAATTAGTGCAAGAAGAATAGCCCTGAATCAATCCAATCTGAGGCATGCAAAGGGCTTCACTTGGGGGTGTGCTATAGTTTGAATCTGGTATGTCCCCCAAAGGCCACCTGTTAAAGACCTGCCTGCCATCCAGTTGGTGTTACTGGAGTAGGGGGTGAAGACTTGAAGAAGCAGGACCTAGTAGAAGGATGTTAGGTCATTGGGGGTGCCCTTGAAGGGAACACTGGGATGCCAAACCCTTCCTGCCTCTCTGCTTCCCCACCTCCATGAGGTGAGCAGCCTCCTCTGCCACATGCTCCACGGTGATGTGGACTTCTGCCCCAAGTCCAAAGCCACAGGGCTAAGGGACCCATGAGCTAAAACATCTGAAACCCCTCCTTCTCCTAATTTTTATCTCAGGTAATTTTTCATGGTGATGACTAGCTGATTAACACAGGGTCTCTGACAACGGAGGTGTTACAGGGTCCCTTTTATATTTTCTTTTGGCAGAGAATCAGAACTTGTAACATGGAAGATACACCTCTAGACATCTGAGCAGCTGGAAAATTGGGAGGGACGTCAGGAAAATGGATGACGAGTTGATCAGTGGAACATGGTTCCTGCCTCTTACGAAGAAGGCTCCAGGTGACTCAGAACCCTTTCCCTGCGTGGGCTCCTCAGTGCGGAGGCAGTGGGTTTCAGCTATGGACATGCATGCTGCGTTTCCTCGGTTCCCTACCGCCCTCCTGCTCCAGTTCTGCTGTCTGTGGTCTTAGAAAGCCGAGACCCTCCCCTGTGCGATCCCTCTCTCTCAGCCACAAGTTGTTCCCCCAAGACTTAGTTTTCTTCATCTGTCAAATGACGGGTGGTGCTGGGTGAGGCTTCAGGGCAGGAGCTCAGAAATGGAGCTCCCGGGTGGCTTGGTCCTCTTCTCACCATCAGCTGGGTGCAGAGAGAAAACGAGTATTTGGGGTGGTAGGTGTCTGGTCTCTTTAGGCCTTCTGACTTTTCTTCTGTGATAGATCAGGGATAGCCTTACTCAGAGGAGGCAGGGGGTTTGAGGTCCCACTCACAGTGTCCAGTACCTTATGTTAGTTATCTAACAGGTTGACTCTCGCTCCTTCATCTCTCAAGCTATGTGGTAGTGTTCCACTGCAAGCTCATCTTGACCAAAGCTGTTGAAGTGAACCTTCTGGCTCACTCGGCTGCAGGGTTCCTGCAGATCAGCATGGAACTTGGCTCTTCCAAGAGGCCTCCGGGTGAGTGTTGTGGCCCAGGACCCATTTCTGTATGGATAGCCTCCTTCATCATGTGCGTAGTATATTTTTGGACGTAGAACTCCTGTTTAACACAGCCTTGACATTTTTACAGTCTCTCATGGGAGCCTCTTCCCACCCAGAAATCCAAGCAGAGACAACATTCCCTGCCAACTCCCTGGCCTGGAGAGTGGAGATTTTATAGTCACTCTTTACTGCCCTTCAGGAATGACGTCGAGATTTTCCAGTTTCTTTTTACTTGAGGATCAAGGTTTGCTACAGGGTTCTCAGATTCTGCTCCAAAAAGCCTCGTCTCCTGTTTTGGGGTCTGTGTTTGCTGTTAGGGTCCCTTTTTGGCTTCAGTCTTGACAGCCCCCCTCTCCCAGGATTGGCTTTCAATCCCATCGTTACTTCAGACTTCTATGAATTTTCTTTCTCTTTTGTGCACTCGACTGCATATTTGCTGTTTTAAACTTGTATGACTTAGCACTTTTATATGCTGAGGGGGGAACTTGCATTGGCTTAGCTCACCCTATCTCCATCACTGTAAATCCCCGAGGATGGGATATTTCACAATTCCTTTCTAGACAAGGGAGTCATTTATTCATCAGCAGAGAGGATTTTTTTTATTATTCTAGATTTTCCCACGGAGTGCTACTAATGCTGAACCAAGAACCAGAGACCCAAAAATATTCGTTTTTCTCTCTGCACCCAGCTGATAGCGAGAATAGGACCAAGCCACCCGGGATCTCCATTTCTGGGTCCTGCCCTGAAGCCTCACCTCTCTCTCATTCTCTAGTCCATCCTCCCTGGGCTGGGAACCCTGTATGGGTCTGGGTCTTCATCCACTGTCTCCCATGGGTTTTCTTTCTATAACCATAGCAGGTGTTTATGGTAGTTTCAGATATACTACAATATATACAAGACATACTCGCAAGTTTGTTATTGCCTAACTGAGGTGGAGGTACAGATAGGAAAGGAAAGGGAGGTATGGGCCTGTTTGGGTGGATTTTTCTTTGTAGCACCCACTAGCTGAGCATTAGTTTAGATTAGTAGCATTAATTGCAGATTAGTTTTTAGTATGTCCTATCCTCAATCTTGAAAAAGAGAAACCAGTATCTTATTAATGTTATAAATCATATAGAAAATATATTACATGTGGGCTGGGGCAGTGGCTCAGTGAAAGAGCGCTTGCCTTGCATATGTGAAGCACTGGGTTCCATCCCAGCACCACATCAATAAAATGCATTGTGTCTATCTATGACTAAAAATATTTTTTAAAAAGAGAATATATTATATAGAATATACTTGTTCTTTGACTCTGAGAAAATAACAATACATTGGGATTTTGAGAGATGAAGGAAAGGGTCAACACACCCCATTCCTCATGTCTCATGGAAAAAGTTAACTGATCTTGTCCAAAATCAAGATTAAATAGGAATCTTAAATTTGCAAGTATATCTTAAAGTATAATTTAAGTTTAAAATAGCTTTAAGCATGTTACTTAATGTGGCAAAGATTACTAGAGAAAATAATATGGCTAATAAAAATTAGGTGTTAGTTAGGAAAGGGTATCTATGAGGTTGTAGAATCCAATACCTTTATGCTTGGGTAGGCGACACGTTGTTAAAGTTAGATAGATCAATAATAGAAACACAAACATTGTGTCTGATGCTATGATGGTAACCATAACAAGAACAAGAAACGCCCAGAAACTGGTAATCATGCTTATCTCTGGAGGGCAGAGGAAGGAGCATTCCCCATTTCATGCCTTTCTGTGAAATAGCTATTTTCTAAGAACACGCAATTTTTTCTACAGTAATAAAAATCATTTAACATGTCCAAGGGGTCAGAATTAATGGTGTCCTGACCAGCAAGATCTGGACAGAGAAATGTTTTGATTTTGAGAACTGCCAAATCTGTCTTCTTAACCAAGATAAAGTCATGGAGGCCACGAAGGGCAAGCCACGCTGATGTGACAGCCTGGGGGAGGGGGAGGGGAGGGGGAGGACCAACCAGACTGCCTGCTCCCCTGAAGGAGAGAGCAAGGGAGTAAAGGACCCGGTCAAGAGCCCATTCAAGGGTCAGCCTGTGGGACACAGCGTTTGCTCAAGGGCCATTAGCATCATGTCCAGGAAGACTATTGGGACAGTAGGAATTTTCTACCTAAAGAACAGGAAAAAGAGATGAGCTCTTCTGTTTATCATTTGGCTCCCAGGTTCCCAACATTCAATCATTGGCCTTTCTGCCTATTTTAAGGTGCTATGTTGGAGTTCTTAATTTCTCTAAGTTAAAGAATAGTTTAGAGGAAATTGTGACATCAAATGTGAGCTGAGACCACCAGCTCTGGGAGTTTAGGATGTGGCTATTGACCCAAAGGAAGCCTAGGGAAGAGGTTTCTGCAGCATCCCTAAGCCCCACGATGCCAGCACCCACCGTGGTGCATTGGCTGTGTCCTGATCACTCTCTGTACTACAAAAAACTGTAGCTCCAAGTCCGGGCTCTTGGGTCTCTGGGAACCTCAACAGATAAACTGGTATTTCCTGTACATTTTCAAGGTGCGTCTCTGGTTTCTGGTTTCTTTTTGATTCCTGTCAACAAAAGCAGCAGTCTTTTCCCTTTTCCCTCGACTAAGGTGGCAAGAACTCTCTCACCTTTATGTCTCTATTTCTTGGCCGTCTCTTCTCTGTGCCCTTCTTCACTTCTCAAGTTTACAGAGCCTTCCTGGACAACCTCATAACCTGTTGATAGGTTCATCTCCTCAGCGGTTATAGAACTACATATTAGGTTTGGCACATTATATTTCACTTATGTCTGTCCCCTCTCTGATTCCCTTAAGGCCAGGGACAGTGACTCACAGACCTCTTTTTCGGTCTCCGCCACAGACCCGCACACAGCACATACCCTGGACCCTCTGTAGCACAGTAAGTGAAGCCAGACTTTGGCATCTGGGTAGAAGTCCTAGCTCTCTTCCTTGCAGTGTGCGTGGGGCACATTAGCCACTCTGTGTCTTGTTAACCCATCTGTAGAATGAGCATGCTGTCTCCTCTTCACTGGGTTGCTGAGTTGGTTGAATCAGTTTGTTCCTATCAAATGCTTTGTACATCCTAAGTGCCCAATCAATTTCAATCATGATTATTAGGTGAAAGAAATGCAGTACATAATGTTGAATTCTTTATTGCTTGCATTTTTTTTCCTCTCATCTTTTCTAAAACTTCTAAGCTAGGTAGCCCGAGTAACAAAAGTTTTCAGTTCTTAAAGATGGAACCCTAAAATCAAAAGAAGAAGCCTAGCTTCATGTGTTCAAAAATGTATGCTCCAGATTGAAAGCCATGATGGATCTCTAGAAAGGCTGGCATTTCTATTTCCTGTCTCCAGGTGGAATTTTAGCTTCCAGACTAAGAGGCCATCCTTTTGAAACAGAGGTCTCCATTTTCTGCTGGCTAGCAACTATCAACACTGGAGTGTCATATATATATATTTTTTTCCTATTTCAAAGTCATCTGTCATAATGCATGTAGTTTTAGGCCCTCTGTCCCTGATTTATCACCATACACTTGTACCCCATAAAATGTTAGAGGAAAAGCCTGTGGTCTTCTCTAGTACTCTGGGAATGGAATTTGAGAAGGGAAAATTTCTATCAGATTGAAGAGCAGCCTGGATCCCAAACATGGGCCTTGGCTGCCACCTGCCGGGCAATTCTATATTACAGTCCTTTCCCCTTGTGCCTAACACTCTAGGAATGCAGAAGAGGTACTGATTAATATAAAGAGTTTGGACTTGAAGGCAACCAGACAGATGGAGCACAGACTCATAAACTGATAAATGTGCTTCAGCAAGCTAGACTCAGGCAATTCAGTCACAGAGAAGGGGTGAGTAGGGAGATTGGGAAGGAGGTACTCTGTGTGGTTGGTGCTCACCTCACGGGACCCCAGTGAATGGCTGTCCATTTTCCTCTGTTCATGAGAAGTGTGAATTAATTTCCTTTTCTAAAAGTATAAGTTCACGGTGGCACAGAACTGTGCTGCAATCTCCATCCAGTAGGGTCCCGCTAACCATGACAATGAGTCCACTTTCAGGTTTCCTTTATCTAGCTCTATTTGGTTTTTCTTTTTCTTTTCTTTTTTTTTTTTTTTGAGGTACTGAGGAGGGAACCTGTCACGACCCCCTTGCCCGCAAGGAAGACGCGACTCAGGAATCTTCTTTCAGCAGTTTATTCAGGCCCTTGATATTCTTCTAATGATTCTTCTACTACCCGGAATAATAATTGGATGCCCCTCCCAGCCTTAATAAAGCACCTCGAACCCCAATGCAAAGCTGCCACGTGTACCCTTCTCACAGGGTGCTAGAAAATGACACGCCAACTTTCTCTGATAAGGAGCTGGGAACACGCCAACTCTCTTTGATATGGAGTTGTCCTTCACAGACCACAACGGAGCCAGCGCCATCATGTAATGGCGACCACAGTCCGCAGGAACAGCTCACCACAGGAACCCACTGAACAATACATCTCCAACCCTTTTTATTGTGTATTTCTAGGTCTCACGAGATTGCTGAGCCTGAGCTTGGACTCGGAATCCTCCTGCCCTGGCCTCCTGAATAACTTGGATCATAGCCGTGAGCTACCACGCCTGACTTTGTTCTTTATTTTTCACTAATACTTGTGCTAGTTGAGCTGGATGGAACCCAGGAAGGCGGTTAATACCAGCATTATCCTCCCAACTATGAGGTAGGGGCATACTGCCTCTCCACAGGTCCAGAACAGCAGAGCCAATCCACCATAAATTGGAACCTTCAAAACTGTGGGCCAGAATAAAGCTTGTCTCTTCGTACGTCAATCATCTCCAATTCTTCTCCTCCCCTGCATCCTACTCTGAGCTCCAGATGTAGGGGACCTCTGCCCCCCCCCCATTCTTGAAGCACCCTCCCACTGCCCACCTCATCCATTTCCTCTTGGCTCATGCTTTTCTCTCTTTTCTGCCCATCCAATTCAAACATTCCCCCACTTGCTGGTGAATCTATTTTCTCCTCCAGAGCCATTCTCTTCCCTGGAGATCATCCCCTCATCTCCATGTTTGCTAGTTTTCAGTTGACTTTGGCCATGAATCCTGTATTAGCAGAATCCATAGGAGAAAGTTTTATGGTGCTCCCTTTTTTCTCCTGCAGCTGTGGAGTGGTTGCATGCCTCTCTCTGGGTAAGGAGCCCTCTTCCACAGCCACAGCCATAGCTACCTGCAGATCTGGGCATCCCATGCCCACTCCATCCATTGCATCTTCTGTAGGCCTAGAGACTTGGAAGCACCTTGCTGCTCCCAGAACCTAGTTGTCTCCTTTGGCACTGCCCACTCCTCTGTGCTACCCTTCTTCACACTGTCTTCAGTCATGCACGTGTTCTGTGTGTTGCCAGGAGGACCCTGACTCATACAACCTCTTCCATGAGGCCTTTGCTGCTTGCTCCTTCCTTCTGGGTAACAGCAATCATTCCCACAGAGAGCACTGTGCATGCATGCATTTTTGCTCCTCCTACCTCATAGGATTAGTTGTTTGCATGATTAGTAACTCCATGGCTGTACCTTCTTTTCTATTTTGTATGCAGGATCCCAAACTTGTGGTCTGGCATGCAGTGCAAGTTCAAATTGTTTAATGGATGAATAAATGTATGCACAAAAGAGAGATCTTTTTCAAAATAACTGACCTAATGCTATCAAGATTTTGAGTTTGATCTTTACGTGAAAAGCCCACGGCACAGATGGTACCCTCATCCACCAGCTCTTATCATATCTGAGAGGGTTCCCTGCTCAAGGATGCACAGGTTCTTAGTGGCACAGCTTTACAGGGAAAAAGTAGTTGTCTGCAAGTCCCCAGACACGTCATGCACTGAGATGTGAGATCTCTAGAGATAAAAAGACATGTTGCTGGACCAGGAGTGTCTGCTAATGAAACCAGCAGCATCATTCCCTGCTCTTACCCACTTACCTGATGCAATGACTATGCCGAGCTTCTACGCTGAAGTCTAGGAAGGAGGCATAGTGTAGTTCCCCTGAGCTTCCTCAGCCAGCTCCAATGACATGGCCTCTTTCATCTCACACAGTGCTAAAGCATAAAGAATTCTTGGAGCTCATCAGGAAAGAAAAGCCCAGGGACGGGCACTGAGATGGGTTTGTCTGGGATGAAGGATGGGAGTGAAACTCATTTCACAGAAAAAGACACTAGGTCTCATAGATGCTGTGTATCCTGTGCTGCTCAGAATACACAATATCCCACAGCCAGGATCTGGGGTTCATATGTTTGCACAGAAAGGCAATGAGTTGATTCCTGAGTTCTTCAGAGGCTCCACTTTTATTTGTGACCAAAGTAACAAATAAAGTAGTTATTGATAGACCAAGGAAGGAAAGTTTTGAAAGGTGTTTGGGAAGTCAGCTGGGGATTCAACATTTGTTATGGTCACTCTGTAAAAGCTGTAGAGTTCTGAGCATCCAGAAGGATGTAGTTAAAATTTGGTGAATGAATTAAAAGACAAGGTCACATTTGAATAGCCATTAGAGGAAATTGTATGGAGATTCCTCAAAAATTGAAAATTGGTACTACCATGCAATCCAGCAATCCCACTTTTGTATATATATCTAAAATAAATAAACCAGAATCTCACCCCAAAACCCCTCTGTTCATTGTAGTATTACTCACTATAGCCAGGACATTGAATCAACCTACATGTCTATTGGGTAAATGGGGAAAAATGAAACTTAAAAAAGGACAAAGACTTGCTTCTCCTCTAGCATGCTTGTTTCTTGGCCCTGAATGTGTGTGCGAGGTGGGGTTGGTCTCCTCTTGCTATATTTGGAATTCTAAGCTTGTTTCAGTGAATAACTGACATTTGACTTCAAAATGGAATATTATTCAGCCACAAAAAGAAAATCTTATCATTAGCAATGACAGGGACAGGGACATTATACTAAAAGAAATAAAACAATCACAGGAAGAAAAATACTCACTTATACGTAGAATCTAAGAAAGTTAAATTTATAGAAGGGAAGAATAGAATGGGAGTTATTAGGGACTGGGAAATTGGGGGAGTGAGGAATGTTGGTTAAAGGATACAAATTTTCAGTTAAAAAGTGAATAGGTTCTGTTCATCTGATATATAGTGTGGTGAATATTTTTAAAATACTATGTGTGCTACATTCTTGAAATTTTGCTGAAAGTGTAGGGTTTTGTTTTTTGTTTTGTTTTGCGTGGTGCTGGTGATCCAACCCATGGCTTTGTGCCTGCTAGGAAAGTGCTCCACACTCCCAGCCGGAGAATAAATCTTATACGTTCTCACTGCACATGCAAAGAGATAATTGTGTGTGGTGATGGGTGTGCTTATTAATTCGATTGTGGTGATCACTACACAATGCATACCTATATCAAAACATCCTATCACACACCTTGAATATATGTAATTTTTATTTATAGATTATACCTCAGCAGAACTGCGGGGAAAATACAAAGACACAAACATAGTCACTGTAGGCAGCGCTAACCTGAAGTCCCCTCCCCTCAGCACAACGTCCACAGCACACACCCCACAGTCCACCCATGGCTGCCACTTAGCTCTTTGCCCTGCTCCTCGTGTCAGTATTTGGACACCTAAGCTGACCTCTTGCTCTTCCTCCAGCGTCCTTCTTTCTTGGCCCTAAGTCTGGGTGTGTGTTTGGGTTAGTCTCCTTATGTGGCTATATCGGGAATTCCAAGTCTGTGGCTGTGAATAAACTGACATTTCACTTCACATCCTGATTCTGAAAAGAGACTCCTTTTCACTGACTGTATTTTTAGTTCCCTGTGGTCATTTAGAATGGCCGATAGGAGAACTGGAAAGGCCACAGACTTGCCTTTTGTTTAGAGGAGCATGTTTGCAGGCTGTGACCCTGATACTTGGGAACAGAGTTCAGGTAGACATTTGTGGTTTGGGCCACCCTCGTTTCTTCTTCAACACCCCGAGATAAATGCACAGAGTAGAGATTCCTTTGGGGCCATTGAGAAGATAGGGCTCTGCGAGAATCACCATATCACATACGATGGGTACTATTCCACACCCCTTACTACCCGTGGACCCAGGGAGCAAAGGGACCCTAGAGCAAATGAATCAATGACCTATATTGTACCTGCCCAGTGCTTTGCTCATGGCAGACTGGCTGGACCACTGGTCTAGAGATCTGTACCTCCTACCCTTAGGAGTTCCTCAGGGGCTCAGGAGTCTAGGGTGAAGCCGCCCAGGTAGGGATGTCCACCCAGATATCCTTTCCACACCTCTGTTTTCTCGGGGGGCGTCTGGGAGTCTGTGTGTTAGCTTTGCATTGCTGTGACCAATTTTCCACCTAGAGGAGGAAAAGTCTGTTTTGAGCTCACTGTTTCAGAGGTTCAGTCCGTGGACAGCCCTCTCCATTGCTCTGGGCGGGAGGTGAGGCAGAACCTCATGGACATGGTGGAGGACAGCTGCTCAGTTCATGAGAGCCAGGAAGGGGGAGGAGGGAGAGAGGAAAAGCACTCTGCTTACCAGGGACAAAATGTAAATCCCAAAGACAGGACTTACTTCCTTCAGCCACACCCTACCTACCTACAGTTACCCTACAGTCAGTCCATGGATCAACTGATTAGACCAACTCACAATCGAATCATTTCACCTCTGGGCGCTCTTGCATTGTCTCACACTTGAGCCTTTGGGAAACACCTCATATTCAAACCGTAATAGTGAGAATGGCCCTTATACCAGGAGATGGGTGTCAATCTGGAAGCATGGCTGCCTTCCCACTGGCTGTTGGTGGCCCTCTAGCTGAGGGATGCACCCATCACCAATATTCTGCCCTGTGGGATTCTGTGCTGACGGGGCCATGGAGGTCATTCTCTGGAAGTCACTCTGGGATGATGCTTCCCCCTGTGTGAACGTCAACCTGATAAATCTTACCTGTAGATTGCCGCATGATACAAATGCAACTGCAAAGCTTGAAACAGCTCCCTCTTCTGGAGGGGAGGACCTCCACACATGGAGAGCTGGCCAGTTAGGATAGGAGCCTGGGACCTGCCTTGTCACGGGATGGCTCTATCCTGGCTGCATCCTGCCAGGATGATGCCTTCCTCAATGGTGAACTCAAAACTCCACCCCCTAAAGACTGAGATCCCTGTTTTAGTCCCCACAACCAGCCTTCTTGATCTTTGGTAATGTCCTAGAAAACAGTCGATGATGGGGTGCTGTTCATTTCTCTTGCCACTGTCTCCAGGAGCTTCAACCCTGCTTTTGTAGGAAATGTGTGTGCTCTCACACACAATGTTTAATGTGCTGCTGCATTCTGACCTGTTAGAATCTGTAAACAAGTCAGGATGGCGCCTGGCATTTTGCAGAGGGAGCGGTTTGTGAAGTGACTCCAGCGAGCCATTAAGTGTGGAGATTCCTTAATGGTTGACTGCTGTATCTAGTTTATGTTAATTAAGATAAGCTGTGTGGAATGTATATATACCTCTGTGGTCCTACAATAAACGACTCCTACTCCTGCTGTATCAATCTACACAATTACCCCCCGGTTATTTTGCTGCAGCCGGACTGTGGCACTGACCTATTTTTTCCATATTGTGAGTGTGTGTGTGTCTCTCTGTGTGTGAATGAATGTATGTACATGCTTGTGAGTATATTTAAACAAAACTAGGATCATGTGTTACATAGAGATTGTTACTTTTATTTAATTAGTATTTTGTTTGTGGATAATATTAGCTAATTTAGAGAAAGCTGCAAAAATGGTACAGTGTTCTGGAATACTTTTTTTTTTAACTTCTCCTAATGTTAACTACTTTCTTAGATAACTATGGTACATTTGTCAAAACTAAGAAACAAACATTGGTTCCTTATTATTAACTAGACCACAAACTGTATTCAGATTTTATGAGTTTTTCTAGTAATGTCCTTTTTCTGTTCCAGGATCCAAAATAAGATACACATTGCACTTATCACGTCTCCTCAGTCTCCTAGTTTCTCAGCCTTTCCTTGTTTCCCATAACCCTGACAATTTTAAGGAGCACTGGTCAAGTAGTTTGTAGTGTGCCCCTCAATTTAGTCTGTCTACCATTTTCTCATGATTAAACTGAGGTTATGGGTTAATGGCAGCAAGGTCACAGAGGTGAAATGCCCTCTCACAGCAGCATGTCAGAGTTTGTGTGGCGGCAGCATGAATTACCACTTGGTTAAGGGGTCTCTGTCAAGTTTCCACAGTATGAAATTACCATTTTCTCCGACCTGCTGTTCTTTACTAGTGAGTCACAGTCCAGCTACACTCAAGGGAGGGAATTAAGCCCCATCTCCTGGTGAGGGTGAGTATCATGTATATTATTTGGAAATTTTCTAGAAAGACCCTGTTATTTCCTCCCTCATTTATTTATTTAGCCATTTATTTATATCACTGTGGAGTCAGTTATGTTTATTTTTAAGAGTTAAAATTTAAATTTAACAATGTAATTATTTTGTCATGCAAATTTTCTTACTTTTGACCATTGGGATCTCTTTTTGATGACTTCTGTGCCCTTTTAACATACTCCTATATCTTCCCCCTACTCTCTCTCTACTCCCCCCCTCTCTTTTTGGTGAGTGCTTTCTTACCTGCTAGCTCTACAATGTGCTTCAAGTTCATTTTGCATTTCCATTCTTCATACCTACAATCAGCCATTTTTTTCCTAATAGCTATGGTTTCTTTCTTTGGAGAACTATATTTTAAAACCAAGATTTGGGAATTGAGGATGCTCATTTCTACTGGGATGTCACCATTGCTAGGCCTTTCATCAGATGGAGCTAGGAAATGTATGTGTTCATATGTAAACGTGTGTGTGTGTGTGTGTGTGTGTGTGTGTTTGTGTGTTTGCATCTCTATCTATTTATATAAATATAAATTCTTAAAAAGATCCAGAGTTCATGAGTTACCTTATCTCTAATCCTATGTTAGAGGTTTCATTCTAGTCTTCTTTTTTACTTATTTGTAATTTCATCCTCTAACTGTGAGGAGTTTGGTTCCCATTATCTATAACTTATTTACTGATGTGTTCAATCCTAATGTATATCTAAAGTACTTTCAGAATTGCTAACCTGGACCCTGACAATGAGAGTTTTACATACTGACGTTTTCCTCTTTTCTTTAGTGTAAAAGTTCTGAAAGTATAAAATACATACACAAAAGTGCTCTGGTTGAACGGAAAGTCTCCAAGAAGGATGCATATAGGTGACCACACTCGCCTCCGTCTCCACAAACAAAAACACAAACAACAAACAAACATCTGCATTTCAAGGTGATCAGCCAAAGGAAGTGCTAGAACCCATGAAGGGACATAGGGGAAGCAGAGATGGCAGCAGAATGAGAAAGGGGGTGGGGGTGTGGGGGTGGGGTGGGGGAAAGCATATTAACAACTGAAATCTAAGCTCCACAGCTGAGGGGAAAGGTAAATGGGAGAGTCCCTGGGGAAGCCATCAACATGGATTCTGTTCATCCTGGTTACAGGAGAGTCCCACAGTTGTCACTGGCTTGGAACCCAGTTGGGGAAGCTCCCCTGAGCATGCCCAGTAGCCTTGCCTCAGAGAGGAAACTCACATGGTCTCCTTTCCTAACCCCCAGAGCACATGGTGCTGCAGCATGTCACCCTGTCAAGAAAGGAGCTACCGTTAGAATTCATGTTACCTTTGAAACCTCTGAATATCCCCATCTCTGGGGCCCCACAGACATTCCACCACATAAGCATAAGGCTTGCAGCCTCATAAACCCAACTCTACCCAGTAATGTGCCCATGAGCCCAGCACCCAAGCCCATGCAGGGACTAGCACAGCAGGGGTTCCTGCCCCCAAGACCTAGAAGCCAGAGTTCCTGCCCGCTAAGACCTGGAGCCTGCTCTGTGCTACTGCTTTAGGTTCATGCACCATGGTGGGGACTTAGGGCTCATATTTCAACACCCTCCCTCTATCACCACCTTGGCCTGCATGCTACCATAGGGATTGAAGCTAAACGCTGTCTGCTGCCTTCCTCTCCTGCAAGCTCCCATCAGTTATAACTGAAGAAGCTACAGGGAGACTATGCTACAGCATCCAACTAGAACCAAAGCCAATGTAGCTTAGCAAACCGACACCCTAAGATACATAATGAGAATAAAGTGTTGGTGAAAGTCACTTTATAAAAATTGATAGAGACAACAGATCCACTAGAAATATAAACATAGGCATACAGGATGAAAAAGTAAATTAACATGTTGCCTCCAAAGGAATATAATAACTCCTGAGAGCAATAGACCCCAGAGGAAATGATAGAGACAAAATGCCTGATGAAGAATAGAACTCCTAGTCCATGCAATAATAAATGAAAATGTCCCTAATCTTAGTCTTGGGAAAGATGTGAACATCCCGGTCCAGGAGACCCAAGGGACCCCAGACAGATTTGACAGAAAATAAAAGCCTTTTTCACTGTTGAACTTTCAAATGTCCAAGACAAAGACACAATTCTAAAAACAGCACGAGAAAAGAGCTAAGTCACACTTAAGGAAACTTCTACACGACCAGTAGTAGATTTCTCAGCAGAAAACTTATAAGCTAAGTGAGAATGGAATGACACACTCAAAATTCTGAAAGAAAAATGTGCCAAACAAAAATATTTACCCAGCAAAGACATCCCTCATAAATGAAAGGAAAATTAAAAAATATTTTTCAGAAAAAGCAAAAACTAGGGAAATTAATCATTACTGGACCAGCCCTTTGAGAAATGCTTAAAGGATTCCTACATCTGGGAGCCAAAGGATGGTGAGAATAAACTAAACCCACATAGAGCAGAAGGCAATGAATGGTAAAGGTCAGATCACAAGTAAATGAAATAGAGACTAAACAGAAGAGAGAAGGCAATGAAATGAAGAATTGACTTTTTGAAAAGATAAACAAAATCAGCAAAACTTTGGCCAGGGTAATCAGCAAAAAAAGGAGAGGAGGCTCAAATAAGTAAAATCAGAAATGAAAAAGGAGACATGCAATGGATACCACAGATAGAAGATCGTTGAGACTATTATGAATCACTATACACCTAACAGATTGGAAAGCCTACAAGAAATGGATAGATTCCTGGATACATATAACCCACCAAAATTGAACCATGAAGACAAAGAACACCTGGAGATCAATAACAAGCTATGAGAATGGATCAGCAACAAAACTTCCCCCAACAAAGAGAAGCCCAGGACCTAATGGCTTTGCTACGAATTCCACGATGCACTTAAAGAACTCATCTTAATACATCTTAAGAAATTCCAAGAAACACAGAAAGGAAGGAACTCTGCCAGACTCATTTTATGAGGCCAGCATTATCTTGGTACCAAAACCAGACAAAGACATAACAAAAAAGAAATCTACAGAGCAATGTCCCTGATGAATATAGCTGCAAAATTTTTCTTTCAACAACAACAAAAAGAAACAAAATCCAACACATGTTAAATGGCATTTATCCTTGGGATGTCAGAATGGTTCAACAAATATAAGTCAATAAATGTTATATATTTTTGTTTTTTAATCAACAGATTAAAAAACAAAAACCATCTGATCATTTCAATAAATGCAGAAAAACCATTCAATAAAATTCAAAATCCTTTCATGCTAAAAACCCTTAATAAATTAAGTACAGGGACAGGGCTTAACACAATAAAGACTATATAGGACAAACCCACCACCAACATCATGCTAAATGGAGAACATCTAAAAACATTTCCTCTAAGATCTGCAATGAAACAAGAATGTCCATTCCTATTCCACACAGTACTGGAAAACTTAGAGTAATCAGGCATGAGAATGAATCAAGGACATTCAAATTGGAACGGAAGGAGTCAAGCCACCTCTATTTGCAAATGACACGATATTTTACAAATAAACACCTAAGACTATACCAAAAGTTGTTAGAACTGATAAACTAATTTAGAAAAGTTGTAAGATGCAAAATCAACATACAATCCAGTAGCATTTTAATATGACTCAATAAATTTAGAAATAAATTTAAGAAGTGAAATAACAGTATAATGAAACTTTATAAAAGACCCATGAAAGAAATCATAGAGATCAGAAAAAAAAAATGAAAAGACTTCCTTTACTCATGGATTGGAAGAAATGATATGGTTAAAATTTTCATACCACCCAGACTAGTCTGCAGATTCACTACAATTTCTGTCAAAATATCAGGCAATTCTTCACAAACCTAGAAAAAAAAATCACAAAATTCTTATGAAATTACAAAAGATACAGAATAATCAAAGCAATTCTGAGCAAAACAAAACAAAACAAAAATGACAAAAAATCAGAAGCATCACAATACCTGAATTCAAACCATACGATACAGCTACAGTAAACAGCCTGGTGCAGGCATAAGAGCAGACCATTAGACCAATGAAGCAGAAAGAAACTCCAGAAGTTAACCCATGTATTCACAGCCAACAGCTGTCAACAAAGATATAAAGAGCATACACTGGTGAAATTACAGTCTCTTTAATAAATGGTGGTGAGAAGCTGGATGTACACATGTAGATTGAAACTAGACCCCTTCCATTCACATGATACAAAAATAATTCAAAAGTGGATCAAGCACCTAAATGTAAGACCAAAACTGTGAAACACTAGGAGAAAACTTTCGGGAAACACTTCAAGACAATGAAGTAGGCAAAAATTTTCTCCTTCTCTTCCTCCTCCTCTTCCTTCTTCTCTTTCTACCTCCTCCTTCTTTTAGAAGACCCCAAAAGCAAAACTAGAAAGTGGGATTATATTATACTAAGAAACTTCTACACAGAAAAGGAAAAAAACCAACCATCAAGATAGAATCTACGGTCAGGTGCACCTGTAATCCCAGTAACTTGGGAGGCTGAGGCAGGAAGATTGCGAGTTCCAAGCCAGCCTCAGCAAAAGCAAGATGCTAAGCAACTCAGTGAGACCCTGTCTCTAAATAAAATACAAAATAGGGCTGGGATGAGGCTCAGTGGTTGAGAGCCCCTGAGTTCAATCCCTGGTACCAAAAAAAAAAAAAAAAAAAAAAGGAATCTACAGAATGGGAAAAATTTTTGCAAACCATTTTTCTCACAAATGGTTAATATCCAGAGTATATAAAGAACTTAAACAACTAAAAAGCAAAATAATAATAATCCCATAATAAAAAGGATAAATGACCTAACTAGACGTTTCTTTAAAAAAAAAAGATATACAAATGGCCAAGAAGTATATGGGAAAGCGTTCAACATTACTAATAATTAGGGGAATGCAAGTCAAAACCACAATGAGATATCAAAAGGAAAAAAAAAACATAACAAATACCCGGAAGGATGCAGAAAAAGAGGGAATCTTGTACACTACTTGTGGGAATGTACATCTATCATGGAAAATAGTATGTAGGTTGCACAAAAAAACTAAAAATAAAGTTACCATATGATTCAGAAATCCCACTATTATGTATATATCCAAAGAATAAGATCACTATATGGAAGCAATACCTGTCTGTCTGTGCTTATTACAACACTGTTCACAATAGCCAAGATATGGAACCAACCAGTCTGCCCATGGATGGTTAAGGGGATTTTTTTAAAATGTGGCATATATACACAATGGAATATTATTCAACCACAGAGAAGAAAGGAATCCCTCTATTTGTGACACATGGATGAAAGTGGAGAACCTCTATTGCGTGAGATGAGCCAGGCACAGATACAAAGTACTGCCTGGTCTAATTCATTGATGGAGCTAAAAAAGTTGACTGTAGAAGCATAGAGGTCATTAGAGACTAGGAAGGGAAAGGAGAGGGTGGACAGCAAGAGGGTGGACAATGGGTACCAAAACTCAGTTGGAGGTAGTAGCTCTGGTGTTATATGGAGCGATAGGGCAACTACAGTCTACAACAATTTATTATACTTAAAAAAAGAGAGAGAACAGTTTAAAGGTTGCCAATTCATAGAAATGATAATATTTTAGGAGATGGAAATGTTGATTACCCCAATTCAATTATTACACAACATATACATGCACCAGTTTACAATATCATGCCCCATAAATATGTGCAAATATTATGTCAATAAATAATAAAGTATGCAAGTAAAAACTCCAAAGCATGCATTTGCATAAAGTGCAAATTAATCTGTACAAAAATTAAACAAAATGTTACCAAATTCCAGAAGCCGTGTGACCCTTTGCTAATCATCTGTCTCCACAGAGAGAAAGCACTAATGTGCCTTCTAACGCTCTGTGAGTTTGGGCTGTTTTTGAACTTCACAGGAATAAGTCATTTCGTGTCGTTTCTCTTGCTCAGCATGATGCTTTTGAGATTGGTGTAGGTAGTTATAGCTCATTCATTTCCATGTGGCCTTCTTTCTTTTTTTTTTCATTTGTTTTTTTTGGTATACACCTCAGTAGAGTGTATTTTGATACATGGAGTATAACTTATTCTAATTAGGACCCATTCTTGTGGTGGTACATAATGTGGAATTTTACTGGTTGTGTATTCATACATAGTTATGTCCGATTCATTCCACTGTCTTTCCTATTCCCATCCCTTTATTCTCCATTGTCTAATTTAATGACTTCTATTCTTCCCTCCCCCCTTATTATGTGTTAGCATCCGAATATAGGAGAGAACATTTGGGCCTTTGATTTTTGGGGATTGTCTTATTTCATTTAGCATGATTGTCTCCAGTTTCATCCATTTACCAGCAAATACCATAATTTCATTCTTCTTTATGGCTGAATAATATTTTATTGTGTATATATACCACATTTTCTTTATCTATTCATCTGTTAAAGGGCATCTGTGGAATGTTGGTTTCATAGCTTAGCTACTGTAAATGGTGCTGCTATAAACACTGATATGGCTGTGTCACTATAGTACGCTGATTTTAAGTCCTTTGGGTATATAGAAAGGAGTGGGATAACTGGGTCAAATGGTGATTCCATTCCAAGTTTTTTGAGGAATCTCCATACTACTTTCTAGAGTGGTTGCACTAATTTGCAGTCTCACCAGCAATGTAAGAACGTACCTTTTCCTCACATCTTCACCAACATTTATTGTTACTTGTGTTCTTGATAATTGCCATTCTCACTGGTGTGAGACAGAATATCAGTGTAGTTTATTTTGCATTTCTCTAATTACAGAAGTGTGGAATATTTTTTCATGTATTTGTTGACTATTCATTTTTCTTCTTCTGTAAAGTGTCTGTTCAGTTCCTTTGCCCACTTATTGATTGGGTTATTTGGGTGGATTTTTTTTAGCTTTTATTTATTTATTTATTTATTTATTTATTCCCCCCTTTTCCCCTCACAACCTCTTATATGTAATTTTGTGTAACATTGAGGGTCTCCTTCCATTTCCATACGATTTCCCTTCTCTCTCCCTTTCCCTCACCCCCTCGTCTCTGTTTAATGTTAATCTTTTCCTCATGCTCTTCCTCCCTGTTCTGTTCTTAGTTGCTCTCCTTATATCAAAGAAGACATTTGGCATTTGTTTTTTAAGGATTGGCTAGCTTCGCTTAGCATAATCTGCTCTAATGCCATCCATTTCCCTGCAAATTCCATGATTTTGTCATTTTTTAGTGCTGCATAATACTCCATTGTGTATAAATGCCACATTTTTTAATCCATTCATCTATTGAAGGGCATCTAGGTTGGTTCCACAATCTAGCTATTGTGAATTGTGCTGCTATGATCATTGATGTGGCAGTATCCCTATAGTACGCTCTTTTAAGATCCTCAGGGAATAGTCCGAGAAGGGCAATAGCTGGGTCAAATGGTGGTTCCATTACCAGCTTTCCCAGGAATCTCCATACTGCTTTCCAAATTGGCCACACCAATTTGCAGTCCCACCAGCAATATACAAGTGTAATTTGGGTGGTTTTTTTTTTTTTTTTGGTTTTGGGTTTTTGAGTTCTTTGTATATCCTGGAAATTAATGCTCTATCTGAGGTGTAGTAGACTGCTTTCTTAACCTTATATCATGACCTCTTTCCCTTTCTTAAGTATTTTTTTAATCTGACTTTTAACAACTATATAATATTCTGTAGTACAATTTACATAAACAATTTACTCATCCCACATGATCAATCATTTAATTTGCTTTTGAGTTCTGTATTATAAAGAATTCTGGCCAATTATTTGAAAACCCTAATGCTTCAAAATTCATAAAATCCAACATGGAGTTTTGCATTCCATTCTGGCCCTTGGTCCTCAGAGCACATCCAGAGTGGGGCTTAGGAGGGGTCTGAGGATTTTGGAAACTGACTTATGAAGCTCAGCAGGGTGAACTGGGACTATTTGGCATGAGGGTGGATAAAACAAGAGTTTTCAAATACTTGAAACTCTATTTTAAAAATGGGTAGACATATTTTGTTAGAAAGTCTCAATCCTCATATGCAACTACACCCATCTTCCTGAGGAAGGGCCTCTGCGGGGTCTATTCCAAGTTGATGACTAAGTCCCCGTCCGTGACTTTAGTTCCAGGGATGCACAAACAAGTTGCTCATGTAAGTCTTCTTGGGACCCACCTCCGAATTTGGCTCAGGTGACAAATGTTCCTTGAAGCCTTTGTGAGATAAACAGCCTGGTGATGGGCATGGAACACACACAGCAAATCCCAACAGTCAGAACAAAGATGGGGCCCCATTTCTCAGGCAGTGTGAACACGTCCCCGGCCCCCGGCCCACACTGCACACTGAATCTGTGCCACCTCCCCTGCCTCCATCACACTCCAGACAGAGCTGCGGCTTCTGCCGATTCTGGGAAATAAACAGGAGATTACATCTGGGGACAGAGAGGAGGACATGGGCTGGAGGTCCCTAAGAATCCCCTGGATTTAAAACTCTTCTTGGTGACCGTGGAATGGAGCTGAGCGATCCCTCCAGCTGTGTCACCCTAGAGCTCCAAAGACACAGAGCTAAAATCCCTTCATGGGATTGACCTTAAAATGCAGCCAATTTTCAGAAACGATTGGAAAATCTTTCCTGAAAGGAGAGATGCCGGGATTGAATTCTTCAAGGAAGAAAAGCAAAGGAAAGCCACATCCCTGGTGGGTGGTGTGTGTGTGTGTGTGTGTGTGCGTGTGTGTGTGTGTGTGTGTGTGTGTGTGTGTGTGTAGCTGGGAGAGTGGCTACATGTGGGGAAGAAAACAATGCTTAGCAGCATTTCCTAGATTCCTGATTCATACTTTCCTTCTGATGTCAGAACGGAGCATCCTTTTTCCTCCTCTGGCAGCTTGGTTATGGCCCCAAGAAATCCAAGATAAACGAGATGCTCTGTGAATGTAGACTGAAACAGCTGGGCATTGCTGGACACAACTACAATGGTTGGTCAAATGGGGCCATCTGGTTCACTTCCCCAGAGGTTTGGTAATGGCAGCAAGACCAATAAAGATAATCCCATCAGCCACTGCCAGGCCGAAGCTCCCAGGAGCCCAAAAGCTGGGCTGGGGAGATGAGGTTTCTTTTCCATGGGAGCAGAACAGGGAGAGTGGTAGGTGAGCCGCCTGTGGGCTTGTGCTTCGTTTGCCTGCAGTACTGGGTTCCTATGGCCCTGGGGGACAACCTCCCAGGACAGTTGGGAGATTGCCTGGAAGATTTTTGCCCCTTTGCAATTTTGGGAGCACATGGATGGCTAGATTCTATAGCAACTCATCATCATGAGAATTCTCAGCTCATTGTGTGACAGAGGTTTGTCTCTCTTAACTGGGTAAAGGTCTCTCATCTGGAGGTCAGAAGACTTGGCAGGAGGACTGACCTCTTTTTCCAGTAGTTTTGGACAAAAGATTGAGATTTTTTTTTTCTGACACTCAAATTTTTCATCTGTGAAATGAGGACAGTAATTTCTTGCTTCCAGGATTGTCATGAACATTCTATAAAATCATGGATACAGAGATGTGCGGTAGGATGACATTAGCCATTTTAGTGGAAGATGGAATCATTTAAAATGTGTTGTGAGTTGTGTGCAGTGGTGCATGCCTATAATCCCAGCAATTTGGGAGGCTGAGGCAGGAGGATTGCAAGTTTGAGGTCAGCCTGGACAATTTAATGAGGTCCTGTCTCAATAAAAAAACAAAAATGTGTTAGGGATGTAGCTCAGGGTTAGAGTATGCCTAGGTTCAATCCCCAGTACCCCTCCACACACACACACAAATAAAAAATCCAATTAAATACATTTGTGATATTCACAACTAAGTGTGTGTTCTTTGTAGTGACGGGTGACATGTAGACCTGACAGCCACCAAGGATATAAGTATTTCCTCTCAGCCTTTAGACTCAAACTTTTAAAAATCACTTAATTGTTTTCTTATAAAAGAAGGTACAGACCAATGGGCAAAGTTGCCTGATATCTGGGTTAGTCAGCTTTCCATCACTATAACAAAGTAGCTGAGAAATTAACTTATAAGGACAAAATATTTATTTTGGTTCAGTTTTAAAGTATACTCATTGCTTTGGGCCTCTGATGGGAATGGCTGATGGGAATTGTGGGGAAAATATGGCTGAGCAAATTTCTCTTCTCATGACCAGGAAGCAAAAGGGAAATGAGGAAGGGGCACATCCTCAGTAACCTAAGGACCTCCCACTTTAGCCCCACCTCTTCAAGTTTCTATTTCCTTCCAATAGTGTCACCCTAGGGACCAAACCCAGGCCTTTTGGGACACTTAAAATCCAAACTATGGCACTATCCGTGCCTTAATTTTCACTCCTTACAGAGGAACTAATGAGCTGAAAGCTGTCTGAGATCAGTGGATCTGAAGATGAGATCTGAAGCTAGTTAGATCAAGGTTCAAAAAAAGGACCAGAGCTAGCCAAAATCAACATTTAGAGCTGGGCCTGCCGTGTAGACCCCAGGATCCAGTGATCTTTGGTTCTTACCCACTCTGAAGTTTCCTGGGCTGAGACAGAATTGAGAATCTAGGTCAATAATTTTCCTTGGTTTCCCCAGTCCCCTTCCTGTCATTAGCCATCTTAGACATGGGTGTTCTGTGACATCAAAGGGACGACTCTTGAACAAAATGCTCAGGAATGTCATCCAAGAGGGCAAATAAAACACCCTTAGTTTGATGTGTGTGTGTGTGTGTGTGTGTGTGTGTGTGTGTGTGTGTGTTGGGAGGGGACTATTTGGTCTGAGGATGTGCCCATTGATCATAGATTCAGGGAGGAGAGGGTACAAAAATGACAAAATAGGTCCTAATCACAAGGGCCTCTTTGACTCAGGAGGACGTGACAAGGGGAGTGACTTTGATTTAGCTTGTTCCACTAAGGGCACATTTGTGAGTCAGAAGAGGACAGGGTCCTTTCTAACCTAAAAATAAAGCTGTAGGGACAAAGCCTTGTCAAGGGAGGGTTTGTGGCTTGACCTTTTCTATTTCTGAATGTGTATGGAGTGTGTGTGGTGAGAGCAGGAGGAAGGGGAGCCCCGGCTCTGCTTCTAAGAAGCCACGTTGGTGAAACACTGGGAGGCCCCATCGGTCAGAGGCCAGGCGGAGCACGTCAAGCCAGGATGGTGGACCTGTAAATCTCTTGTTTGCTAAGGACCCAGCATCTTTGTCCCCAGCCTACTTTGTTGTTCCTCTTGACCCTTACTATCATGGTACTAGTTAGGCAGCCGGGGGGACATGGCTCTCACTTAGTCAGAGCACACACAGTGCACCCCACCCATTCACAAGTGTGCTGCCAAACTTTAACCAATATTAAAAACAACAACAACAACAACAAAAACTGGATTTGGGTTTCTTGAGGACATATGTGTGCTGTCCTGGTGATGTCCATTTGATTTGGGACACAGCACAGAGCAGGAGGCATAGGATGAGGGAGAATCACCATCAGAACATACAAGAATTCTGCTCGTGATGTGTCACAAAGCAAACTAGGACTGAAAAGCCAGCACACCATTCACGAAGTAATGGAGCAGACAATTTGCTTCCTTTAGACCCACAGCTATTAAATGCAGCAGATGAAATTCTGCCACCAATACGAAAATGGCTGGACCAAGGCTGAACAACCCTGCAGGTGATATCAGAAAATCCTGGTGGTTATATCCTCTTCACTTTCCTTGCCTGCAACTGGCCTGACAGAAAGAAAGCATCTGCTGGCCATCTCCACCGTGGGCTGACCACTGTGACTCAGAAGTCCCTTGAAATCAAGCCCCAAAGGCAGTGGAAAAGAGGGTTGAGCATGAAAGATGACCCACTTCTTTTCCATGCGTCACATGGTTCCTATCCCACCCCACTTCATATTCAAACTCTTCTCAACTCCTAGCCTGCATCCCCCTCATCTGGATAAATGCTGGTGGTCCTGCAAAGGCCAGCTTCGTATCCTGCTCCTTGGGGAAACCTTCCCCAGACGCTCCATCCTAGAGTACTCTCTCCTTGATCTCAACTACTACACATTTGTATTCTGCACCACTCCATCCTAACGCCTATTGATG
Source organism: Ictidomys tridecemlineatus (assembly GCF_052094955.1). Lineage (NCBI taxonomy): Eukaryota > Metazoa > Chordata > Mammalia > Rodentia > Sciuridae > Ictidomys > Ictidomys tridecemlineatus. Next base: position 105,109,564 of record NC_135482.1, on the reverse strand, counting down.
ACCTCTTTCATGTTTGTCATTATTTCCATGGGATCACTTGTTTTCACAACTGAGCTGGGACATAGGGGGCAAGAGCGAGGTGTCTGGGCTTCCCAGCCAAATCCCAGGCCTGGAGCTTGCACTCTCTAAAACACAGCTCTCTGGTATATACAATGGGTTGAATCTTCTCCCACCCCATGGGGTGATGGAGAGGAGTAAATAAGTGAAAGTACATAAAGCTTGTGCCATAATGGTCATTGCAAAGGAAGGTTTGGAGACCATTGGTATTGTCATTACCAGATGGCAAAGAAGTCATTTGTTTAGATTCTATATTCTCCTCGTCTATGGGTCCTCACTACACCCATAGCATAATTGGAAGTCTAAAAATATAGATAAAATAAGAACTTCACACAGAGGTTGGTACGGCCCCTGGTGTGACATTGCTGGGTGACCTGGTTAAAATGACAAGTCTGTGGCCCCACCCTTCAGCTCCCCACTCATCAAGGGGTGAGAACTCTGGCGCTGACCTGCTTGGCAGTGTCTTGGGAAATGGCCCGTGAGTCAGAACATAAGCTCCGGGGGGCCTGAGAACATGTGTTCCATGTCCTTCCTGGGGCCTCTTCCAGCCTCACACTCCATAAATCTGAATTTGATGAGGATGGGCAACGAGTGGAGATGCTCCCCAGTGGGTCTGTGCCAAGAGCCCTGCCCGAAGGAAGGGTCTGTCAGCGCCTGTAATGAAGTAATCGCAGGGGGACAGCTGCATCTCTCTGCCTTGGTAAACAGATGAACTCAGCCAACACCCTCAACAGCAACCAGCACAAAAGAGGAGCAGCCCCGGGAGGCCACCTTGCTCCCGGGCCAGCACATTAGGCAGCAGGAGGAAACCAGTTCATTCAGCCCCCTCACGTCACTTGTGGGTTGCTAACGCCCTGAGTACAGCACTGCCTGAAGTTCTGCATCTAGAGGTCTCCAAGATCCCTTTACACTATTCATGGGCCAGAATAAAACTTACCAAAGTACGTCACATACATGTATAAGAATGAAATAACCCATTATTATATATAATTATCATGCACCAACTTAAAAAGAAAAATAAGGATACATCTGGAGGAATCCCAGTCATAGCACCCTCCTCTGGATGAGAGACTTGAGGGGGTCGAGAATAATTCCCCAGTGCATGCTGCTCTATCTCCTGCCTGTCTGCAGAGAAGATTGGTCTCAAGTGACATGTTGGGTACAGTCTTAGATCTAGACCAACTGATCTGCACTGTGACGGAGACAGCTTATTCTGAGCTTTCCAGTGTGCAGTGGGGAGAATAATGCAAGTCTGGGCGCATTAGACCTGGAATCTTTTTTAAATCATAGAATTCCCCAGTTCTTAGTTGGAACTCAAAATTTGTTTGCTGGGTGAATCCCAACTGCGTGAGAATGTTCTGGTTGAGTTTGGGTGTCTCCAAGAAATCATAAGAGAAATGTTACATCTACTACTCCAGACATTGGCCTGAGAGCGGGGGAGTTAATGTTATTGCCACCCAGAATAGTAGGAGAAGGGAGCAAAAAGAGTTAGATCTCTTTCCCTCAAGACTCTAGAGGGTGCTTTATGAAGACTGAGAGGCACTAAGGTTTACTATCTCCTGCATAAATCTCATTGAGCCTCAGTTTCCTCATCTGTGAAACAATGACCTCTTTCTTACTGAGAGGCAGCTGGGAGAAGATGGGATGATGTTCTTTGTCAAGCACAAGGGCAATGTGAGCCATTATGAGTCCTTTTTAAAGGACTGTGAATTCAGGCTGATGCTTGCAAGGGATCCACTATTTACAAAGTCATTTGTAAGGATTCAGTGCTTCCCACAAACACCTTTCAGGCTAAGACTGTACCTGTGTGTTCAAGTGGTGTCCAGCTGCCTGTAGTCCACTATGCAGTTGGGTTGTGCTCTGCTGATTCTTGGCTGCACCTCGTAGTGCTGATCCCCACAAGGGGGAGATAGTGGAGCATTCCATCCACAAAGAGCAAGTGAAGGGATGCTTGGTGTTTCCAGCCGGGTGCTCTCCTCCCTAAATGCTTTTTCTTGTGCGGTGCCCCACCAAATCACTTTGGAAGATCTCCATGGGGACAGTCTGCCCTTTTCCCCCTTCTCCTCTTCCACCCTATTCTCCACCCCTCCCTCTCCTGTTTTCCCCCCTCCTCCTCTTCTTCCTTCTTTCTTACTAGCTTGAACATTTTAATCAATATGGCGCCTCCCTAGGGTCTCCACATTGTCACTGCAATTTGCTGTGGTTCAATGGGTGAATTTTGTTTTCCCTTCTAGTGGGTAACAGAATTATTTTCATGATAGGAGATGACTGGTCCGGAGAGACCTCCACACAAAGAGCACTATGAAGAAAGGAGACAGCTGGCTGAAAAGAGAGAAGGGATTTGGGGAATTGAAATGCCTTATGATATTGGACGTAAACGTGGAAAATTCACTGCTCTGCATTGCTCAAATGCCTCTGAATTAGAGCAGAAGGGGTATCAGTTGATTTGTTAACTCCGGGTAGGAATTCCTGGCCCAGAGATGTGCAGGACTTTTTTTTTTTTTCTGACTGGGATGACGTCCATTATGCTGGGCCTTAGCCTACACTTGTCTCTTCCTTAGTCGTCTGACGTACCCCATGGATTCCTTAGCTGGCTTTCTTTAGGGAGGATGGCATTCAAATCATTTCAGAGAAGGAGCTGCCTCCCATCTCTTTGGGGAAAAAGGACTGGGGTCAACTTTGTGAAGTGTTGTGGTGTACTGGGAAGAAGACTAAGTCTAGAAGGCTGGGTTGCCATTCCACCCCGTCACTCACCTGCGGATGGCCTGGGAACAATCACTTTTCTTTCTCTGATCTGCCCACTCCTCAGCTGTGAAATGAGAAATAAGGTTCTGACATTTTTTTAAAGGTCACTAGGGAGCCTGAACCGTTCCTAGCAGGTTATGATGACCAGATTTGACACAGATAATTATTGGCAGTAAATGGAGAAATTTGGAACTTTGATTTATATTTTTTTTTAAAAAAAATAACTTCATTATTTCACAATGCACAAATTGAATTATGCAATCTTTTTAAAAAATGATTTCTTGAATACCTTTATTTATGCATGCTTTCTTATGCAGGAATTTTACCTCTGCCTCCTAGAACTGTGATTTATCAGAACGAGATCATCTCTAAGTTTACTCCCTACCATCTAATTATAATTTTGCTATAAGTCCTCAATTTGTTTGAGTGTTATCCAGGTCAGAAACGTTTTGGCTACCTTCTCATAATCATTTTTTCCTACTTCTTTCCCCATATTTCTAGTATTTCTAGTAACTAAAAAGCTCAAAAAAGTAAGTAGGTGTTGACTCTCCATCTTTTTTTCTGTGAACTTGCCCAATGTAAGAGGACCTCTGTTATGATCTAATTTCCTTTCGGCTTTCCTTTCTCCTGTTTTCAGAGTTTCGCTCTCCAATAGATTGATTTTAGGAAATTCTGCTTTTCCTTCTGAAGAATTTTGGGGTGTTTTCTCTTCTAACTCTCTCTGGTCTCTTTTCTCCCCATGGTTCAGGCATGCCAATTTATTTCCCTATGCTTCTTAACAATCTTCCATTTATTGTCTTTGGTAGCTTTTGCTCTTCGTCATTTTTTCCTTTCTCAGGCATCACCTACAAATGAGTGTCCCCTGACACATGAATGTGAGCCATTAGCATCTCTCACTGATTGTCTCTTATTTTCAGTTCATAGTATGTTTAGTCATTCATGCGTGTCCTAAGCATCTTCCAGAAGGGCTGGACTGGGAGTCATGTCCAGGGGAATAAGAAAATGCCCAAGAAGATGTACATGTTTAAGTGTGTTGTTCTATATATGTCTAAAAGTCTTAGTGCATACATAAATATCAAAACTACTTGCAGATAGTTCTTGGACTTGATAATTTATCCTAAAATGAACAACAGTATAACTCTGCATACCATTTATTTGGTAAGTACTATATGTGAGAAATTACTCTAGATGATTTCCATAAACGAATAACATCATTATTTTTACCGACAGGGTATCTGTTTGCAAGTGTATCAAGTCTGTTTACTTTGTTCCTCCCAAAATGATAGGCACTTATACAGATGAAGATAAATTCTTATAGATTTTGCAAGCCCATTCAGCAGTTAGCTTTGCTTCATAAACTAACTTTGAGACGTTAGGGTTTGTGGGTAATAACTGATCTCATCATTTAAATGTTTCGGAGCTAGGAATCAATTGTGAGAATATACAAGAATCAGAAAGATGAACACTAAAACATCATTTTACAATGAATGAAGTAAAATTCAAATAAGTGCTGAAACACAGAACCTTGATTAGGCCTTTCATTTTCTCTTCCATCTCCAAGTGTCTTGTGAAAATTACTGTCTGTTGAATAAACATGTGTAATATCATTGCCAGGAGACTGGGGTCAAGCAAAGAGAAAAGAGGAAAGACTCTAATATGCTCAGTTGTTAATATACTAATTTCACCAAGATAAAAGCCCAGGGGGGCCACATGAACCTAAAGAGAAAGGCTAAGTGTTTACTCAGCAGATATCTCAGCATGACAACACCGAGCAGGAAGAATAATAATTTCCCTCTGAGATGGGAAAGTTCCCCAGTTGCTTGGAAATAGGTTTTTAAAAAATACAGCAATAATTTTAAACTTCAGAAAAAGAGTTACTCTTTTCATGTTGACCACAGAAGCAAAATAATCCTCCATTAGAATTAAGGAAGAGCTTATATTACATACAGTGTGAACATTTGAACCTCAAACCATAAGGCTGGCTTCACTGAGGAAGGAATGAGATTCAGGGGTGATGAAAATCATTAGTATCATCCATACACAGAGCTTCATGCTCCATAGACAACTAGCTACATAAATTTATCCTCAGCAAAAATGTAAAATAAAAATTTTAAATTCTTTAATTATTACTGGTGCTTACACTCTGATCCTTCTCAATGTTATATTCTCAGTGTTATATTAGGTTGAATTCCATTTAAAAACAAATGTGAATGTATCCTGCTTGCCCAGATTTGGGCTGGTAAGTCCACTCTCCCCCAACTATATTTTGTTCCCCAATAAAAAGCTACTATACTTTTTTGGGTGATCTTCTCCCCTCCATACTGCCCACGATGGTAGTTTCTACCAGAAAAATTGAATTGTATTTCATTTACCAGCATGCTCATTCAGAAAAGGAAAATACCAACCTAGTTGTCCTGTAAATACTATTAGACTTTATTAGCAAAAACTCCTCCTCTGGCTGGTATGTTTCTGATCTGGGGCTCTGGCTCCAACATCTAAATGGAGAATCTCCATTGTGACCTGAGCTGCAGAAGAACAGTTTTTCCAGCTAATAAAGACTGAGCTGACTCAGAGCAGAAGATTCAGTTGGGTTTCTTGGAGGCTTGTTTATAAAGACCATTAGATCTGATGGAACAATTCCATCTTCAGGAAGCCAGAGAGCAGCAGGGCTTGCAGACTGGCAGGCTGTTGGTGATGACAATTATGCCCATCTTCAGGGGAGTTACTAACACCACCCCAGGACTGTACCCTCCGTGTGCCTTGAAATCTGGGGCTTGGGAGGGGTCTCCAGTGGCATCTGCCTCCTCCTCCTCCTCTAGCCTGCCTCAGAGAGACTGGTGTCTCTTGTTCCCCTTGATCTTCAGAGAGGACCTTACAAAACCCTCTAATACTTTTTTTTTTTTTGGCATTTCTAACAGGAAATCATTTTAATGCCAACTTCTTCTTAGCATTCCTGTGGTTTTAAAGCCTGGGCATTTAGGCCACCTATTAGAGACTGGACCAACAAACCTTCAAAGAAAACAAATTTCCTCTTGGTCCATTTGGCAGAATTATACTGGTCTGGGCTAACAATTGCAAAGCCATGAACCCCAAAAGAAAATCATCAGAGTTCTCATGTAATAGAGATATTTTCCCCTTTGAACTAGCCTTTTAGAAGGTCATCAGAACACTAGACAATCAGCTTTCTTCAACTACTTGCTCAATGTTTTTAGCGAGACTCCTTTGGTATGAGTTTCTCTCTCCCAAATGATCCTCTAGTGCTTTTAACTTTTAGTTCAGCACTAGCTACTCTAATATTGCTATCTGTGGATGTTACATTTTCCCTATTGAATTTCTGAAGGCCAAGTTCCTGATTTGTTTTTCCTTCTATTACACTCCAGCACCTAAAATAGTGAGTGCTTGAAAATTAATTATTAAATTGAACTGTGTGATTAATATTAGATTTTGGCTTAAAATAAAACAACGTATCCTTCTATCTCCATTGTTTCAGTTAAAATGTGTATAAGCGTCGTACAGATGTAACTTTTTTTTTCCCTGAATAGTTTTGATTCATGGTTGGTTGAATCCACAGATACAGAATCCATGAATTTGGAGAGTCAACTCTATCTTCCATTGGAAAGATACATTCAACCTCACCCCTTCCTTGTTCCTTCTCCACTTTCAATGTTACGAAAGGGTGCCCAGCCTGACAAGCCCCCTTTGAGATTCTCCACACTCAAAGAAAGATTCAGTAGGGTTCAGTGACCCTAAGGCAAGGCAAATGGCGTAATAGTGCAAGAAGAGACTATAGAAATTACAAACACACTCCAGGGACGTGAGAACTGGGGCTCCAAGAGAGGAAATGAATTGGCTTGGGCGCCCCAGCTAGATGGTAGAAGAGTCAGTGTTAGGATCCATTTCTGAGTCTTAATTGAATTCTTTTTCTGCAACACAATAAAATCAGCTCATCATCAGGGAAAAAAAATTCAACTTGAGTTAGATGGAAAATATTTTCCTGGCTATAACAAAAATCAAACTCACCAAAATGTCCCATTTCCCTTAATTTTTTGAGTTGTTTAAAATTACACTGCTTTAATACTTTTACCATGGATGTTAACAATAAAGCTTAAAAAAAAGAAAAAGAAAGGAAACCCAGCACTCCATTTACTAAACACACATGTCTAAACCCACCCCATGACCAACCATATCTGCCAAGCATAATGACCAGTCAAGTACAAGACTGTTCAAGCCCTGTGGGTCTGATCTTTCTCCCATTATAATAGGATTATAAAGTACTTAACTTCTGCTACCACTATTGGAACCAGCTTTGCTGCCTCACCACAGAGGCCCTTTCAGGAGTAGCTCAGGGCCAGTGGGTCTTATCATTTATCACTTGTTTCAAGGGCTTTGGCTTTGATCTGGGGCTAATTCGGTATGTTTGAAAGAGGAGTAAACCTTCAGTCTAATCTGGGGAACAAAGTACAGAATCCAGCAGCCGGAAGCCTTGAGTTTATTTTTCATAAGCAAAACCATGAATTCATTGTCAGCTCAGGAAGAAACAAAGAAGGGTTTTCTGGAAGCTGTCCCCAGCTGTCGGGTACTCACTGGAAAAAAAAAAAGAGAGAGAGAGAGAGAGAGAAGAAAGCCTTTGGGATGAAGAAATGCTGCTGGTGACCCAGATCCCAGAGGATGGGAGAGTTTTGCATTCCTTCCTCACCTTCAGCCAGTGGCAGGGACACGAGGACTTTCAGGACCCTCAGGTCACTGCCTCCTCCACTTGGCCTGGTCTGGGCAACCTTCAGACTCTCTTGAAATCCACATTTAGTGTGAGGGAGGAGAGTGTAGGAGATCAGATTGACATCTGATTGCACCTCTGCCAAGGGCTCTGAGGAGCTCCAGTGTTGAAGGAATGAGAAACACATGAGTTTAAGCTCCAATGAGAAGCTGTGGGGATTTATCCAGACACAAAGGGACATGGACTTTCCTTGAACTTTAAAGGACAGATGGACTCAGTAGCTAAAGTTGAGCTCTGGCCCATGGTATGTCTCTCTTTCTTTCTTTCTTTCTTTCTTTCTTTCTTTCTTTCTTTCTTTCTTTCTTTCTTTCTTTCTTATCTCTCTCTCTCAAGGACTTACACTGCAAGCTTTATTAACAGAAGGTTTTCCTTCTGATTTTGGTGCTAATATAAGCAAGTAGAACATTGGGTGGAGGACAGTGAGTATAGGGACATACTTACACAGTTTGAACAAGGTAGCAGTGCAAGCAACCATGACAGGATTGCCTTCTCAGGAAATGTGCTGCATCAGTTAAATACACAAAATAAAGCTTGCCATTGCATATAGAAAAGCAGTTTCAGAGTTTATCAGTCATGAGTTAGGGAAGCTGAACCACCATGAACCTCTCACTTTGTATGAGGAGCTGGGAAAGATGATTGAAGAACTACAGAAAATTATTACTATTTCTTAAAAGTGGAGCTCTCCTTTTGAATTGGTAATCTTTATGCTAAGAACGAGGTATTCCAAAGCATAATTTTACCCTTGCATTAATTATTATTGTTTTAAAGTACCTGTTCAATGAATCAGAAGTCAGATTTTGAGCCTGGGTACCTATGCCTTCCTTGAGTTTAAATTTGCTTTGGAGAATTCTGCTTGTAACTTCAATGGGATCTTCTGCCTTTTGTGACCTTAAAGGCTGAGCACTGGAGGTAAAGTAAGTGAGCTGGGAGAATTGGGTCCAGTTTTCTTATTACTTTTTGGGGCTATTGTATTATATTTTACAAAGTGTTTTGAAATGCATCCGCTCTAAGAAAGGAAGATATATGAGACTCTTATCCAACTCCTATGAAATTAGCACTAGATCTTCCCCAAGACCCTACAATTTTACCTCCATCTATTTATGCAAGAGAAATGAATATATGTATACAAAGGTCTTGAATAACAGGGTTTATAGCAGATTTAGCAAGAATAACCCCAAACTGGAAAGAATCTGCATGACCCCAAACAAGAATGGTTGAACAAACTATGATATATTCATACAATGACTAAAAGGAGCAAACTTGATACACACGCCCTCTCGGAAATGCTATGGTAAGTGAAAAGCCAGAAGCAAAAAGAGTAAAATCTTGATGATTAGACTTATAGGAAGTTCAAGAATAGGTGTTATGGGCTGACTTGTGCCCCCCACCCTCAATTCATATGCTTACATCCTAACCCCCACCACATCAGAATGTGGGTATATGGAGTTAGGGCCTTAAGTTAAAATGATGCCATTAGCATGGGTCCAGATCCAACAGATCAGGACAAAGACAGGCAGAGGGAAGACAATTTGAGGACATAGAAAGTAGACAGTCATCTACAAGTCAAGAGGAGATTGTTCTCAGAAGAAACCAAGCCTGAAGACTCTTTGATCTTAAACATCCAGCCTCTGAAATTGTGAGAAAACTTATTTTGTTATTTAAGTTACCCAGCCTGTGGTATTTTGTTATGGTAACCCTAGAAAGTTAACACAGTGGACAAAACAAGGAAATGATCATAGAAATCTGAAGAGTTGTTTCCTTTAGGGAAGTGAGCTTGATTTGAAAGTGGCATCAGGAAGCTTTCCGGGGTGGGTAAAAATAAATATTCCATATGTTAATTAGGGAGATGGTTATTTGGATGGGTAACTGTCAAAAGTGATTCATTAAACTGTATTCTTAGTATAGCCACCACATTCCATGGTTTGTGAATTATGCATTAATCATAAACATGAAAAAGTATTTAAATCCACTTAGGTTCCAGCATTCTGAATAGGAAGATGATCATGACATAGCTCATACAGAGTTGTTGCTAAGATAAAATCAAATGACACTTAGGAGAGGTCTGGCACGGTGTTCAGCACGCAGGGTTAGCTCCAGATTTGGAGTTCCTGTTGCTTTGAGATGTTTGCTTTCTGGAATTTTAGTTAAAACTTCAACGAGGCAAACCAGACGACCCTGTTCTTTTGTCAGTGAACTCTGCCTTTTGTTACAGCCTCTTTCTTCTTTCCATTATGTCCAGGAATAATCTCCAAGTGCCACACAGAAGTGCCAGCATCCCACCCCTTCTGGGATGGCCCTTCCCCTGGCAAGTGGCTCCAGTTCCACCCATGAAAGAATTTCACACATTCTCCTGGGGGCCATTGATCCCTTTCCGGTTCCACTGTCACTCTGGAAAGGGCTCCAAGAAGGGATTGTTTTCAGGCATTTAGGGAGGCATCTGCTGACCTTACCCACAATAGCTTTTCTGCTGGGTAAAACAAAACAAAACAAACCATAAAAATTCTTGCAGCTCTCACACCTGAGCGTATGGAGGTTTTCCTGGGAGCCTGAAGAAAGGGGCTGATGTACAGCTGGTCAGATCTGAAAGCCCATCAGGAGGAGAGTCCTTTGTCCTCTGCCTCAGACCATTAAGATTTTACAGTAAGATTCTTAAAAAAAAAATACTGTTAACATTCAGCTCACAATTTTCACTGTGAACAAAAGTGAAACTCACAGAAATCTCTGTGTTTCCTGTGTTTATCAGGAAAATGGTCACACAGGAATTTATAACCTTGATTATGTGTATCTTCTCTGTGCCCAGGCCATCTCCAAATCACTGGGAAAATTTGCATTTATATAGGTGAGAGGTTAGGGAGCTGGTCTAAGGATTTCCAGAGGAAAGATATTGTTTTTAGAAATCTCAGTGCCAGCATGGATTGAGTCCCTAAGGCCTTTCTCAACATGTCTGTGCACAGATACCTTCAGCAGCTTTCTGCTTGCCACCACAAAACTGCTCAAATGACCTGCTGTCCTAATGCCTTAAAAATCTGTCCTCCTTTACCTACACAAGCTTATTTCCTCTACCATCCAGCCTCTACCCACTGCTCTTGCAAGATTTGTCTCTTTACTCCCCTACCTGAGTTACACTCACTCATACAGAAAGCCCGTGGATGGTCTTTGGGTTGGTGATCCTCATGCCAAGAAATAGATCAAGTAGAAGATCCAGGCCACTCTGAGCAATAGACAAGTTTAGCTAAAATGTGGAAAGGTAGAAACAGATGGTAAGTGCATTCCTTGAGTCTTAAAGGAGATAGGGAGCTTAGGAAATGCCAGATTAAATAGGCAGTGATAAAAATCTTGAGAGTTTTTTAGTTTGCCACAAAAGCTTTATGGAATGTCACTGCATGTCCAACCAGAGCCACATGCACATAAAATGAAATGGAGACCTTGGTACCACAAAGAATGTAGGATTTCAGAAGCATCTTCAATGATTGGGGGGAGGGAGAAAGAGAGAGAGAGAAGAGAAGAGAAGAAGAAGAAGAAGAAGAGGAGGAGGAGGAAGAAGAAAAAAAGTCTAAGGAATAAGAAAAAGAAGGGGAAGAGGAAAAAGAAGAAAATAAAGAAAAGAGATGACCTGAGGTGGGTATAACTGTGGAAGCAACTGAGAGTAAGTGAGGGGAAATTGTCTAATGGTAAAACAGTAATGCGCTGTGTTTCATTTCATGTTGGTCCAGCCTTACCAGAGTTCTAGGTCTAAATCTATGCTGATCTATTTCAGTCTGAAAACAGGACTAAAGAGTAGATAATGAGCTGGGGCTGCTTTGCTTGGAGTCAAGGAGGCCAAAGGGTGACTCAACAAAGCACTCAACCCCGGGAAAGGTCATTTTGCAGACTGTGGTGACCAGCTGTCCTCTAACTCCCATGAAATGCAAAACAAGGTTTTAGCTCTTGGCGATTCATGACTCATTTTAGAAAGCTATTCTGCTGGGCTGACCCCATGCCAATTTATTTTTACCCGAGTGAGGTCCAAAGAAGGTTTTGAGGAAGCCACAGTGGAACTTTCTAAACAAGCAGAAGAGGAGCAATCCCCCACCAAATCATTGACCACAGGATTGATGAAGACGGAGGGAGCTTAGATGGCAGATAAATCTTATCTTTCGTTTTATAAATATAAAGACTGAGAACTTCAGAGACAAGGTGACTTTACCTAAATCATTTAACAACACAGTTTTATTTTATTTCCAAAAGAAATAAAGAAAGAATGGTAATATGGGCAATAAGGGGTCCTTAGTAATCAGGGGTCCATGAATCCCCTGAAATTGCATGGAAAATTGAATGGGTATCTACAAGTCTGCTACTAGGTAGTTTGCACTAGTAAATCTGCAGTAAATGTTTAAATAGTCAAATACTCCATACTGGTTGGAAATACACTTTGTTTCAAAGCCTCCAGATGTCCCCACAATCCAGCAAATAGGGCTAGTGTCTGGTTCAGGAGGGGACCTTTCTGACACTTGCCTCTGAACCTGAACCAGCAGTGCCAGGGCCATGCTATATGTTTAATATTTTGAAAGTCACTGTGTGTGTGTGTGTGTGTGTGTGTGTGTGTGTGTGTGTGTGCATTCACATATGAATATATGCAGTTTACTGGGAAAGGCTTTCATTACATTATTCAAGAGAATCTTTGAACCCAAAAGGATTAAAAGCCTGACTGTCAGAGCTATAAGCTCACTATGACATTTGGCTGTACTGTAATGCCTAGTAATGGATTCAGACCTGCATTTACATGTAGAGAACTTTCCAAATTTTCAAAAATTGGTTGGTCAAACCAAGAGTTTCAAATTAGCATAAGGTACTATTCTTATGGTCTTCACCCACTGGGCGTGAGGAGGACATAAGGAGCTCTGGAATATTAATGAAACATACTGGATAACATTTTCTTAGTTCTTTCCCACCAAGTGAAGCCCTCTGCAGGGCTTGTATGTATCTAGATTAATCAAAAGTCATGTATCTATATTAATCGAAGGTGGACAGGAACATGGCATGATAGCTAATGTCCTGCATTAGATGTCTGTCTCTTTTCTTGAGTAGCATTAGAGCAAACAGTTAAATATAATCAAACTATATATTCAATGCAATTAAAAGTAAATTCAGCATCTTTGGAGGCACCTGAAGGGGAAGGTTTAAAGAACCAGTAGTCAATAAACATTTTTCATACTCCTACTATGTGTCATGTCTTTGGTTAGGCTCTGCTAAAGAGTTCTGGAGTAAACCCTGCAAAGAATCCATGCTGCCACTTAGGTTCAATTCCTCCTTTATGGATATGGAGACTGCAATTGAAGGGAACAGTGACATGCCAGGGTTACCCAATAGGCCAGAGGCGGTGTTGAACCACAAGACCTGGTCTTCCCCTATAAATTTGGGACATTAAAGAGACATAAAGGTTATCTGGTTCAAATCTCTCTTCTGAAGAAAACAGATTCATTAAGGTATGTAGAGCATATTGGTCAAAATAACCAAGACAGGATCCCAGCTCAGTTCTGATTATCAGACCAGTGCCCTTCGTCATACTATCACAGAATCTTTCTGCATTGGTGTGATAACAGGGTAGAACTAGAGACAGGAGAATCATGGGCAGCCAAATAAGGAAGAGGAGGGAATGCAAAACAACATGGATTCTTCATTAGTTTCACAATTTTGCTCAACAAAGGGCCTATTTGAGTCCTTGCTCCACCATTATTAGTCTGGAGCAAATGACTTGAATGTTTCTCTGAAATGCTTTTTTTTTTTTTTTAAATACTATATTATTTATTTATTTATTTATTTTAACTTTTAAGCTTTTAAAAAATGTTTTGTAGTTGTATGTGAATGGAATACTTTTATTTTATTTGTTTATTTTTACGTGGTACTAGGATCAAACCCAGCACCTCACACATGCTAGGCAAGCACTCTGCCGCTGAGCTACAGCCCCAGCCCTGGCATGCTTTTTTATCATTCAAGTTTGTCATAAATATTAAAAGTCATTCTTTATGTAGAGCATCTTCCAACTTTCTCTAGTGAGAAGCTTGGGCTCAGTCAATCCTTTGTTCCCATTACTTTGTATGTACAATCCTTTCTTTAACTAGCCAACACGTGCTTTATTTCCTCAGCAAACAGAGGAAAACACTTCAAACAAGACATTTCTAGAAAATTGGAATTCTCTGCTCAGAATGTAACAAAAGTTTGCAAAAATATTTCTGCTGTGTTTGAGCTTCCTAAAATAAGATTCCCCCCAAAAAGACATTTTGAAGTGGTTCAGTCCTAAAGATGTTCTTTATTTTGAATTATGAATCTATAAATTTCTAGGAATTTCTCCTAAGAAAATAATCATAAATGTTATGCATGTTTACATTGCATTGCTTTTTATGAGAGAAAACCAAGACTATCTAGCAATTGAATTGGAAGCAATCTCACAACAGATTGTTAAAATTAATTATGATAATCTACGTAGACTAATACTGTGCAGCCTCTTAAAATTAGGATATTGGAAAACATTTATAGTTAAGTTGCAAAGTTTAAAAATATGTCATAAAATAAAATATGCCATACGGTGCTACATTGTAAGTATATGTTCATCTGTCTATATGTTTAGATAAAGTTATAAACCATGTTGTTAACTTTGAATTGTCTTTGGGTTATTGGTTTGTAGGTAATCTGTTTTGTCCTGTGCGCTTTAAATATAGTGAGAGTAGAGAAAAAACTATTCTTCACTGTGTGTAGGTTGGTCACAGGATCAATTTTGATCAATGGAATGTAGAAAAAGTGACCTACTTACATCCCTGGCTTTAGACAATTTTGAGCAATCCTCTCTTCCCCTCTGCTTGTTGATGCAGAGTCTAGCTGAGATGCTAAGACGTTGCAACACAGCTATGTGGAAGGATCCTGGATCCCTTAGTCACTGCCCTAAGGGAGTCATCAAACAGAGCCACCTGCTTAGAAACATCCACATTGAGTGAGTGAGAAATAAATGTTTATTCTGTTAATCCACAATGATTCTGAGGTTGTTTGTTATAGGAGCCAATGTTAATTAGCCTGACTAATACGGTTTCCAAGTTTTCTATGCATTACTTTTGAAATTAGACAAACAAGTTATTTAAAAAGAATAATTGCCCATTCCTCTTCTTCTATGGGACACCCACTGTGTTAGGGCATTAAGGAAAATATCTCTTTTAATACTTGCATACAAAGGGGTAATCACCCTCCTACCTCTCCCATGCCACGTTCAAGGATACAGAAGTAACCTGGAAGTATTTTGGCAAACGTGCCATTCCTCTGCATCTGTACAGTCATCACTTATTTGAAGACTTAAGCTGCTTTACCAGAAACCTGGGGAGCAGAACTGCAAAGCCACTGGCAGCTGGTTCACAGAAATCACAGGCAGACACGAGTTCTGCTGTTTGGCCTTAGGCCCAGCATATGATTTTGGAGAAGTATTTACCATGGATGGTTCTCACTCTGCAATTTCACTTAAGTCCATGAGTTGCTCGATGTGAACATGAAAGTGGTAGCTGTGGAATAACTTTTAATAGAAAGTGATGGCAGCATGGCAGGTGAATGTCCACTTGGGCTAGACCTGGTCCAGGCACCTCCTTCCCTTTCCAGGATTCCACAGACCCTCACCTTCTGGCTGCCATTTGTAATGCCCACACCTGATACGTGTGCATTGGTATGAAAGTGTGATTTCAGCGAAAAGGTAGTCAGCTGGCTCTGTGACTTAGAAACCCTGGCCTGGGCACTGTGGGAAGAGAGCCAGGGCATGAGGCAGGAGAAAATGAATAAAGCTGAACTTGAGGGACCTGCTGCCTCCCGGATGCTGTTCTGGGCATTTTTCATCCTCCCAGTAACCCAGAGGGTGGGCTTGATTATCCTCAGTTTACAGTAAAAAAGGAAGCCTAGAAACTTAAATGACTCATTACCATCATCATGAGGTGGCCCAGGTCTGCTATCTGATTCCTTTTATCCCTTTCCTTTCCTTTATAAGAATGATTAAAGTATTCAACTAAGAACCACGGGGGACATTTCAATTATTAGTTTCAGAATTCAGTAAAAAAAATCTATCAACATTTTCCTACCTGCCAACCTCCTGGTGACATTTTCTTTTTTTAGGAATTTGTTTAAATGTCTCCTAACTTTTTGTCCCTGGTCTCATTAATTTTCCCCCTACTGCCACATTGGGTTGGAACTAATTGAATGACCTTGAGGCCTGAGCATAAGAACATTGGCTGACACGTTTATGCCCCAGAGTCATTGCAGATCCTGGTTTTCTAGATGAAAATTGTCACTGGAGCAAGCTAATCTTCCCTAATTCAGGTCCCCTGTCTTCACCTTCAATGTTCAAAGGTAACAGGTTGAGGTATTCTTGAGCCTGTGCCTTACTTTCTCTTTGTGTCTTTCTTCTTTGCTGTATTGAACCACAAGACCTGGTCTTCCCTTTTAAGTTTGGGATATTAAAGAGACATAGAGGTTATCTGGTTCAAATCCCTCTTCCGAAGTTTAGGCCTTCACTTGAGGCCGTCATGATGAACCCTCTGTAGGAAGGCTTTCCTTGAAGGTTAAGTACAAACATCTCACTCCCTCTAATACTTTCAGCTTTGCCTTAGAAATTGGACTGTTGTTCATGACTGAGAGACTTAGAAGATTCTGGAAGAATTTAGGGACATTCTTTTTTTTTCCCCAAGTAGGTAAGATCTTCTTTGAAGAGAACTTTCACTAAAAATTTACATTTGAAAGGGGAAGAGAACAAGTCTGTACTATAGACACCATTGATTCTTGTTGAACATAAAGATGTCAATAGTTGGAGCTGTGAGCTCTTGAGTGAGCAATTCTGGCTATTGAGTTCTACTTTGGGGGACAGAGGTCCATTTCCATGTCCTCCAGGACATGTCTCAGGAGATCAGTGGGGAAGGTATTATTCCCCCTTGGGCCTTTACGATTCCCGCATCCGCTTTTCATTGACACCCATCCAGCGTCAGAGGATTTCTTTGGACTTTGGGAAACCACAGCCCTGGTGGCTGACTGTCATCGGAGCCCAGTCTCCACTGCACTCTTCAATAGCTTCTGTTCCTCTTTGCTTTCTTTGTTCACAGCAGACACTTCCGCTGCAGTGGCAAAGATAGCTCCATGCTTATCCAGGATCCCTGACCCTGAGCTTTCCTGATCCCAGAGAAGAAAGTTCCCTGCCACTTCCCAAAGTCGACATGTCAAACTGTAGGGAAGGCCCTGATTGGCTATCCTTGGGTTATGTGCCCATTTCTGAGCGATTCATAACAGCCTTAGAGTTGGATTGCTACAATAAGCCAGGCCAGGTCACAGATGTACCCCTCCAGCAGGGCATAAGAAAGGGAAGGCTGACCTGGCTGGCCTACCTGAGCTGTCTGGAATGGAGTCTCACAGGAGAGAAGGTTTCTGCAGCAGTGGAGGGCTGAAAAAGATCTGTGAAGGCAAAGGGAACACTGGTGGGTACATGATGTGCATGTTAAGCACGGAGTAAACATTGTGGTTTTCTCAAGGATGTTGATGCTTCAGAATATCTGGCATGTGGGAGTGCCGTTGGAGTTACAAAACTGTGCTAAGTACTTATTTTCATTAACCTACTCTTTCAGATGCTATAGGTCTTAATAACACTTTCTTTTCTTTCCCCCCTCCCGAGTAAAAGTTCCACAGATGTTTGCATTCAGGCTTAAATTTCATTCACTCTGTTTTCTATAATGCTGCTTGGGAATTAGACAATCCTTCTTATGTGCTTTTCTGAGATTTGGCAAAACCCAGGGATGAATTTCTTGCTTTTTGTCTTTCTTGCCATGGGAGAATTGAAAGCAGTAGCTTTTGTCCAATAAAATTATTTTTTTCTTTTATTTAAAAAAAGGATTTAATAGAACATCAACCTGGGCCAATAGCCCAGGGAACACTCTCCCCCACTTCTTTTTCTGCTTTTCTTTCCTTTCTGGTAATTCCAAATCTGGCTTGCCTAGCCACTGCCCACTGTCATCTCTCCTTTTCTTCCTGACCCCAGAGAACACCAAAGCTTTAGAGGCCCAAGGCAAGTACAAACAGGGCTTTATTCTGCAACCTTTTTCTCCTCATTCCTTCTATTGTCAGGTTCTTGAAACTCTCTCCACAATTGAATCAGGGTCCTGTGAGAACTGTTCTCACACGGAATAGACATCTCTAGGTGGTTTATTCTCCAGGGTCCTGGAGGACATGGAGATGCAGGTATGAGCTAGGATATAACGTATGCATGTGTATTCTATTGTTTGGATCATAATTGTCCCCCAAAAGGTCCATATCTCCAGGACCTTTAAAAGCTTGGTTTCCGACCTGTGGTTCTATTGGTTTCTCTTAAAAGGTGGGGCCTCATGGTAAATCTTTGAACATAGTGGGAACTTGGCCCCTTCTTCTTCCTCTGTTTCCCTTCCCAGCCATAAGGTAAGCAGTTCTGCTCTGCTACATGCTTCTGCCATGATGTTCTGCCCCACCATGTGTCAAAGCGAAGGGGTCAACCAGCCATAGACTGAAGCCTCTGAATCGTGAGCCCAAATAAACCTTTCCTCTTTGTAAGTTGATTTATTCAGATTCTTGTCATAAGAATGGGAAACAGGCCAATACAGTATGCATTTGTGAAAATACCATTAGAGTCTATCTGAAGATGTTAATGATCCCACAGATAACCAAAAAGAATGTCCCCAATGCACCCAATCTCCCATTTCACTGTACCTATGAACACCCAATTTTGACTAACATTGCCTTCTTTTATAATCAGGAGCTCATTGATTTCTTTTATAATGAAGAGTCCTAGACCTTGTCTTACTTAATAACTACCAGTTTAGAGTACTAAATTTCACATAAGTCACCTCTTTTAATCTCCTAAGCACTTGAGGGGCTAGGTGTTATCATTCTCATTTTATCAGAATGTAGACCGAGACTAAAAGAAGTTACATTCCTTGATCAGTTTATACAGCTAGTAAATTGCACATTTGGGGTTTGAACATAGATTCATTCCACTAAATTCTATTGCCTCACAGTCATAAGTTGGACAACTACACATGTGCGTGATTTCTGCTATTGGAAGAGCCCTGCTCCCACATGATCTCCTTTTCACCTTATACACCACATCACAAACCAAAATTAAAATTACCAATTCTCCCCTCCCTCCCTCTCTCCAACCCCCTTCACTTAAATTATTAGTTAAGGTGTTGTGAAAGAGAAAGGTATTGATCACTAAGAATTCATGGGCTCTCCTCAGTCTTCAGCCCTGCCATAGCAGTAAAGTGGGGGTCTAGTTCCAGCCAGTTGGCTATGAGAATGGAATGTGTCTATTCCGCTGCTAAGTATGTTTCTTCCATCTATTTTGTATCAGTCATCGTTCCCGAGAGAACATACCTATATATTTTATTGGATATTTTTTTGAATTCTCAAACTATGTCCAAATGCTACCATGCCAATGATCTTAAATGCTGGAAAATTTTGGATTAAGCCCTGGCCACAGCCTATATATTCCTGCATATTTCTCTGGTCTGTCTCAATTTCTTCTAGATCTATGACTGAACTATTATGTTTCTGAGATCAAAGTCTCTGTAGACTCCACTTGCTTGTATTATGAATGATCTGTCTCTCTAAAGATATTTTATCTTCTTGACACAGTTAACACCATCGTTCAGTTACATATTCCCAATTTCTATTTCAGTGTCTGAAATATAATTCATGCATGAAAGGTTTTTCTTAAATAAATTAGTGAGTCTTCAGTCAATCCACAAACTGAAATTCAGGGTTGATAGAATATCCCTGTGAGAGTTTTCTCATCTTAAAGAATAGTCACTTTCAAATCTCAAAATCCACTTAATTATTTCTCCATTTGATCAGTGATCTCTTTGACCTTCCACTCTCTGCATAGGGCATTCTGGGAAGTTTTGTAATAAAATGGGCTAATGTAAAGCATATCCATATTTCCCCTTCTTAAGACTGTTATGATTTAGGAGGTTACATTCCTGACAAATATTGGGCTTTAGATCAGAACTAATGATTGACCACATGTCCCATAAGACATCCTACAAGAGCAACAAATGAGTATAGTCACTGGAAACAGCAAGGGTATGTTTCCAATTTTATTAAATGGATTTAAAATATGCTACATTTTTATAAAGTGTATTGTCATTTTATTTACTTTATCAGAACTTAGAAAACTTGTTTGAAAATGATTGGAAATGGTCCAGCTAAACACAGTCACAATATTTTGTCTGATGCCTTTTATTCCCCATTGTAGTTTTGCCTGAAATAAACAGACACTTTCAATATGATTCCACTGATTTCACAGGTGCTTCAAGCTTTATGACAGGCGTTCATTATCTACATTTGCTGTTGATAAGTCTAGTGGCAATAATGATGGTGGTAAGTGATAATAAAAACCAAACTAAGGGCCACCAATTGCCCCCTCCCTTTCTCTCTCCAATCCTCTCCACTCCCCAATGGGTAAGATGGCTGTCTTTCAGCAGCCAAAAGGCACCATGTGCAGACTCTTCCTCTATTGTGATTCCCCATGGCTTTGACATACCTTACAATCAACTTCTTCTTCAGTCTGCAGCTCCTTAGATCAGTATTGCTCATGATCTTTACCTTGCTATGACTTCCTACAGCTGTCCCCAGTCCTTGGCTACCTCATGCCAAGTATGCACTTTGGAGCTGGTGATGCCTTTTTTACACACCTACTATCCACCAGGGTTCAGGTGGCTGTGGTGGATCTGTGTCCATTGACACTTTCTGTCCTCTTCCTCCTTTGGGGGCTATGGTGACAGCTAAAGTGGCAGCTATGTGGGCATCCTGGGTAAGCAATTTCTGGTGGGTAAATAGAAGATCACAATGGAGAACTTCAACAATGGCCTGGCCTCCTAGATGAACAAGGTGCACAGCCTAGAGCAGGCTAAGGGTGACTGAAGGTAAAAATCCTTGACTGATACAAGATGCAGGGACCAGCCCCTCTTGCAAATACAGTTACCATTTCAAGGACCTGAGGGACAACATTTTACGTGCCACCTTTGAGAATTCCAAGATTTTCTTGCAGATTGACAATGCTTGTATGGCTTCAGATGACTTCCAAACTATGTTTGAGGCAGAGCAGGAATTGCAACTGAGTGTCAAGGATGACATCAAAGGCCTGCACCAAGTGCTGGACAAGCTGACACTGGTGAGGAGCAACTGGAGATGCAGATCAAAGACCTGAAAGAGGAGCCTGCCTGCCTGAAGAAGAACCATGGGGAGGAAATTTGTTCTCTGAGGGCCATGTGGTAGCCAAGTCAGTGTGGAGATTCTTCCCAGGCATTGAGCTAGCCAAGACTCTGAAAGACTTGAGAAGCCAATATGAAGTCATGGCTGAGAACCAGAAGGATACTTAAGCCTGGTTTACGAGTTGGACCAAAGAGCTGAATCTGGAGCTCACTTGCTCCAGATGACCAGGTCTGAGGTCACTGACCTGTGAGTACCCTACAGGGTTTTGAAATTAAACCTTATTAATAGCTCAGCCTGAAAAACTCTGGAAGGCATACTGGCAGAGACCAAGGCCCACTTTGGAGCCCAGGAATTGCAACTGGGCACAGACTCAGGTGGTGATCAGTAGCACAGAAGCCCAGATAGGTAGCATGCATTCTGATACCAAGTGGAAGAACCATGAGTACCAGCAGCTCATGGATATCTAGTCTCAGTAGGAGCCACCTTCCAGAGCCTGCTGGAGGACCGGGAGCCCACTACAATAATCTGTCCAACCAGCTCAACATATGAGTGCACAGGCTTCTGGGTTCCCACCCTCCTGCAGGGTAATTTCCCTAGGAGGGGGCCTGAGAGTGGAGAAGTCAGGGGCCTTACCACAACGCTGCCCCTGTCTTGCTAATAAAACCTTATGGCCCAAGGGATGGAGGTAAAGTGGAGGAACAGGGCCATTCACAAAGAATCTCGGTTGCTGCTTAGTCTGAATGTCACAGCCAGATTTTTTATGTATGTGCATTAAATAGCTTTGAATTAGGGAGAACATTCACATTTTTAAGGAGGTCATCATTGAAAGGAGAGAAAAAAAATAGATGGGAATATCTGTTATTTCTTCACTTTTCATGTCTTCCTAATCAAAATTGAAGCATCTTGATGTTTTGATACATGAGACACATTGGTTCCCCATCTCAGTCTGTTCCCCAAACAGTGTTCAGCAGTGACCCTAATAATGAATTAGTTCTTGGGTTACCCTACTGATTAACTCTGACAGGACAGGTTGGAGAGACATATCATTCCATGGGTTTCTAATTAACTTTTCTACACAGATTATATTTTCCTTTCATTCTCTTTAAACTATTCTGTAACTAAGTTGTATAAAATTTACATTAATGCTAATGGTTATGCCACATAACAAATCCAATCCACTGTATCTGGTGGAGTGCCATCATGTTTGCTCTGTGGGTAGCCCAGTGTTCACATGTATTGATAAACTCATCTTAGCCTTCCTTTACTTCATGTAAACCTGGGATTCATTCAATTCTCCTTTGTCAGTTGTGACACCATATTGCTTCCCTTATCAATGGATGAGTTAAATAAAAATCTTTGATGGCATTTTATTTTATCTTTGTATGAGAGTCTTGATTATATCTTATTCTAAAAAATTATCCTTTAATAACTTGGTAGTTGGTTTGTGTCATAAATTATCTTCTTTCCACCAGGAAGGGCTAGGTAAGGACTCTGATATGAACAAAATAATATTAGAGATTCATTTGTAGTTCTATCTTATTTTCTAAACCTTTTCTGTATAATTTAAACTGTACTCATTGCCACCTTTTCCTAACAATAACTAACTTCTAAATAAAGTGTTTTACAAAACATGTTTTCAGCTATTTGAATTGCCAATACCCAATATAATAAATTGAACCAGGACTATTATAACTTCCACTTTGCAGATGAGGAACTGAGGAGGGCATGTATCCTGCCTGACATTAACTGAAAAACATATTTTCCAAGGCAAATTCCCAGATCTTTCCAATATATAACCATATCAGCTGCCATACGCTACACTCCTGGTCTGTATTTCACAATGAATTAAAGTTGATTCAATTAATTTAGATGATTTCAGCTCTGAGGCTACTTGAATATTTGAATATGCCAATAAAGTGCAAATTGATATTCAGTTGTGGTTAATTATCACACTAAGCACATTACTCAACTAATCTATAAAGTTGCTACCAGGGTAAAAATGGATATTAGCATATCCATTCGGAAGACAAGAAGCCAACTAACACTTATTAATGACTTGTAATTTGATAGATCTTTTTAGTTATTTTTCATACAATCTCAGAATAACTTTTTGAGGTAAGTTCTATGTCCTCATTATATTATTGATGATAATAATGTAAACCTGTTTATTGATCACTCATATATTATCAGGTATAATCAAATAATATAATCTGTAATCCTATGAGGTTGGTTGCATAAGTGAAACATAAATCACAGGAACCTTGAGAAATGTTTCCATGGTCATATAGGTAGGTTTGAACTTGGATCCAAAGCTCATATTCTTTTTTTTTTATTAGTTGCTTAAGACAATACAATGATCTTGACATATCATACATTTGATTCAAATAGGGTATGAATTCTCATTTTTCCACGTGTACAGATTGCAGGATGACATTGTTTATACATATTCTTAACAAGTCTGTAGTGATTCAGAGGAGTCAACATTACTGTTTGGTGGATTAATAAGACAGTGTCCATTATACATGAGACTGTATTCTCTGAATTATGAAGAGTAAATGGTGCCTCTGTCCCGGGTTTTGGGGAGCTTATTGGGGTGTGGGGTCAAGGGAACAGATGAAAATTGGAAGAACTGGGGTAAGGAGAAACATGAGCTTGTCTAGAAATAACAGGGGGATTTCTTTTCCAGAGAAAAGAAACTAGAGACCTAAGACATGAAATCAAGAGGGTGAACTTCCTGTTTTTTCCGGTCTTGTCAAAACATGGAGAGGTTAGGCAACATAACAATTGAAAAACAACCCAGAGAGCTTTGATGTTTCCTTTGGAGCTGGGTCAGGTACAAGGCTTCGTGTTGAAGCCTGCAAGTTAGGTCAACAGGCACCAGAGAGAACACAGAGCTCCTTTGCTCCTCTCCAGCTTTGGACAATGACCTTGTGATTGGCATGGGCCAGACAGGAGGAATTGAACCTGCCTGGGTGGAGAGAAGTCAGAGAAGCCCTTGCTAAAGTATATGTGGTGCAGCTTCCTAGATAAAGAGATGCCAGTTCAGGGAGTTGCAAAGACCAACTTTGGCAAATTGTGAGGAACTGGAGAGGCTGGGAGAGGTGGTGGGCCTCTATTTTTTTCGTCAAAAGTAGAAGAATCTGGAGGGCTGGGAGCCAGAGCAAGATTCTGGAAGGTATATGGTTGGAAAGAAAAGGGTATGAATTTGGGGAAGGGAGTGACCTGGTCACTGGGAGCCATCTGGAATATACTAAGGACAAATCACAGAACATATCCTTCCTGGGAAGAGGGGCAAATGCAAAATAGATGAAGGGTTTAGATTTTAGCAATTTATTCATAAAGTTAGAGTTCTGGATAGTGCATCTGTGGCAGGAGAAATTAGAGTTTCAACCACTCTCAGATTGGGGCTTTCTAGAAAACACTTTTGCACAAAATGATAAACATAGATGCATTTATTTCCTTTGGCCACAACAACATATTGTATTCTAAACACTATATGGAGAACATCACAAGCAAAATACATTTGGAGTATTGATTGACATCCCCTCTCCATTTAGTCTAAACTTTTCCTTTTTGTGAATCAAATGTATAAATCCTCCCATTTCATTCTTAGTTTTTCCTTCCTCTGCCAAACCATGAAAAGGCTTGGTTTTGCAGTGAGTTTTTCAAATGTTGAGGAAGGAGAGAAAATTTCTTTTTTTTTCATAATTCTGGGCTTCTCTTTCCAGAAAGGGACTGGGGACAGCTTAGCATATAGATGAGTTATCCTTTTGACCCTTGTTCCTCTACTGGCAATGGGATTTTTTTCTTTTTTCAAATTTCATCCATGGCCATCCATGGTATAATTTAGCAGCAGGTTGAAGAGGGGTGTTTTTTTGGTTTTTTTGGTTTGTTTGTTTGTTTTTTGCTACAGTGGCTGACTGTATTAGTTTTCTTTTGTTTATAAATACAGGTTTTTAAACTTTGTAAACAAAACAGTTTTCAGCTTTTGTTTTTCTGTGGAATTAAGCATATTCCTACCTCTCCTAGAAGAGGGTATATGAATAAGTGGGAACAAAGGGTGGTTTTTTCTTTCTTAAAAACAAAGAAAAATGTAGCATTTTTCTTCTCCTTCAAGAATGGTCATGTGTGCATGTCTGTTCTGAGAACTCAAATACATTGCTTCCTAATAAAGCATTTGCCATGACCAGAAATGGACCCAGAACACTGGCTCACTTACTCAGTTGTTCTGAAAACTTTAACAAAAATTTAATTAATTCATCCTTTCTTGTAAGTGCCAGATACAGGGGATCTTCCTTTTTTTTTTTTTTTTTTTTAACGTTGTAGCCACTGATTCCCAAGAGAAAGAATGAAAGGGCACATAAACTACACTAAAATAAAGACAACATTTTCCATCATGTCATTTTATTTCATAAATTTTTATTATCCAGTAAAAATTTAAATGATGACTCTCTTATACCCTGTCCAGTTAGGAGAAAAGAGGGACCAGTCATCTCTTAGTATCCATGAGTGATTGGCTGCAGGGATTTTTCCACCCTGATTACTAAATGTTCAGATATGCAATTCCTCAAGTAAAATGCTGTAGTATTTGCATGTAATCTGTACACATCTTCCTGTATACTTTAAATCATCTCTAGATTACTTACAATACTTAACACAATGTAAATGCTATGTAAATAGTTGTCATACTGTGTCATTTAGGGAATAAAGATAAAAAAGTTGATACATTTTGTATTAGGGTGTTCTAGAGGCACAGAAACAACAGGAGATATGATTACAAAAGGGATTTATTAGATTGGCTTACACAACCAGAAGCTGGATAGTCTGCAATGGTCGTCTGCAGGCTGGAGAGCTGGAGGAACAAGTAGCTGTGTGGTCCAAGATGTTGACACCTCAGAACTAGAGGGATTAATGATCCTACCCCCAGCCTGAGACCAAAGGCTTCTGAAAACTCTCTGGAGAATCACTGGCAGAGTCTGCTTTGAAAGAGTGAAGGAGTGAGAGTCTCGTGTCCTTAGACGAATAAAGCAGCGATCAAGAACGTGTTCAAGAAGAATCAAGCTTGCATCAGCTGCTGCTTCCTAGTTCTTCCAACTTTTATTCCATCCAAGCCAAGATCCCATTGGATGGTGCTACCCCACTTATGGAAGGCCTCCACTTCAGTTTGCTATCCCACATGCCAATCATCCTAGACACAACCAGAAACCTCTTAATCTCCAGCATATCTTATTACAATTAAGTCGACCATTTAAATTTTACTTTTTGGTACTGAGGATTGAACCTAGGGGCACTTAACCACTGAGTCATATCCCCAGCCATTTTTAATATATATATATATATATATATATATATATATATATATATATATATATATATATATATATTTTATTTAGAAATAGAGTCTTGTTGAATTGATTAAATCCTCACTAAATTGCTGGGGCTGGCTCTGAAATCAAAATCCTCCTGCCTCGGCCTCCTGAGCTGTTGGGATACAGGTGTGTACCACCGTGTCTGGCTAAGATGCAATTCTTTTAAAAAATAGTTTTTTTTTTTAACTTGCTTTAGAGGTTTTTCTGATCTCAAACATTTTTAAAGGAAGAGTTCATCACATTTAAGAAGTTGTATTCCATCCCCCGGGCTAGAAGTCATTTCCCATGCATCTCTAAATGTCGGCTGGGTCTTTACAACAAGAATTTTCCTTTTTCTGGTGCCTCCAAATAAAACCAAATCATTCTCCCCAGGAACTTGCATTAAACTCATTTTCAGCTGTTGCTTTTACCCAGGCCTAAAATCTGCATTCTCATACCATTTCTGTATCTGATCTGTAGCAGATGACTTTGCTCTGAATTATGCATTTCCCTATTCATATTCCCATTGTCCATGACTTTGTCCAGGCCTCCTAGGGCAGGGTTCACGGCTGATTCTTTCATGTTGTGGCCAAAGAAACTGTAGATACAAAGGGTCCAATGTGCATCAGCTGCTGCTTCAATCCTCTAAGATTAGGCTTGGTTGAATCCAAAGCATGGCTGTCTGCAATTTATGTGGCTTTCCTTATCAGCAAAGGGAGTTGCAAAGGAGTGAGAGTGGTTGTTATGGTTCCGATGTGAGGTGTCCCCCAAAAGCTCATGTGTGAGACAGTGCAAGGTTTAGAGGAGAAATGATTGGGTTTTAACCTAAACCTAATCAGTAAATTAATCCTTGATGGAATTACCTGAGTGGTAATTGGAGGCAGGTGGGGTGTGACTAGAGGCAGTGGTTCATTGGGGGCATGGCTATGGGGTATATATTTTGTATCTGGAGCATGGAGTCTTTCTCTCTTCTGTTACCTGATCACCATGTGGGCTGGTTCCCTCTGCAAATACTCTTCCGCCATGATGGCTGTATATGGACTGAGACCTCTGAAACCGTGAGCCCTTAAATAAACTTTTCCTCCTAAAATTGTTCGGATCATATCTTTTAGTAGCAGCAAGGAGAAAAGCTGGTATTGCTGACTGGATTATCAGACCCCCTCTCTCACTGACTCAGAACTTTACAGAAAGAAAAAAAGGGTTTCCTCCTATAGATGGGCATTTCTAGCATCCTTTGATGTGCATTTCAGCAGACTGAAAAAGAAAGAGGAGGAAAGAAGCAGAAAGAACCTTCATACAAGGGAAAGGCTAAAGGGTGGGCTCAGGGTTCCATAGCCAACAAATCCTAGGAGCAGCCACCGCCACCAGGGAGTTTTCTGGATGACCACAGTTTCATTATAGGAGATCCACAAAACTGAGAAAGCTGGAAAAGCAAGAAATCTGAGGAGATGAGAGAGATGAGACAAGGAAAAAAACAGAAGCAGAGGCCCAGTGAGCAGCAAGGGAGCCAGCAGAACAGCAGCACAGCCCTCTCTTGGGAAGGCCACCTGCAGTGGAGGCCAGAGCCTTTGTGGAGGTGATGGGCTCGCATTCATAATTGCTTTCCAATTGTTTCCTGGTCCTTTAAAATAATACCTCCTACAGGGCCCAGGCCTGGCTAATACGTCAGAATATGCACAGTGGCACTCACCTGTAATCCTATTGACTCGGGAGGCTGAGGCAGGAGGATCACAAGTTCAAAGCCAGCCTCAGCAAAAGCAAAGTGCTAAGCAACTCAGTAAGACCTTATCTCTAAAAATATAAAATACGGCTGGGGATGTGGCTTAGTGGTCAAGTGCCCCTGAGTTCAATCCCCAGAACCACCCCCCACAAAAAAAGGAGAATCTTTTTATGTGCTTATATATCTGTCTATATATCTTCTGTAGGGAAGTGTTTATTAAAGTATTTGGGACATTTTTAAACAGAGTTGTTTATATTCTTACTGAACTTTATGAGTTCTTGGCATATTTTAGATAAAATTCATACCATTGTAACATGTTAAAAAAAAAAAAGAATATACTTGTGATGTAAAGAAGCATCAGTACATACTCACTGCCCCATTTCCTCCAGGTTTGTTAGTGACATGTTCACAGGCAGTGTAGTTAAATGTAATGTATGCTGGGGATTGTTATTCTGCTAGGTATGTACAAAGAGTAAAACCATGTGGAAATGGCTTTGTTATTTAACATTGTGGATTTCCACAGACCAGGAAACTGAGGTGAAGTCTGTTAACCAGAGTCTATCCCTCCCTCTGTCACAAAGAAAACCCTAGGAAACAATTCTGAGTCATTCTGTGTCCATACACACACACACACACACACACACACACACACACACCCACCCACACACACACACACACACACACACAGAATTTCTTTTCCTTATTCTTACAGGTGCACTTTTGGTTTGGAGTATGATATGAGAACCAAAACAATAGCCTGTCACAACTAAGCTGCTTTCTGAACATACTATGGCGTTTATAATCACTGATACACATTTATACTTACATATTGTCTTAGTCTGTTCTGTGTTGCTATCACAGAATATCACAGACATTTGTAAAGAGCATAAATTTATTTCTTATAATTCTGGAGGCTGGGAAGTCCAAGCTCAAGGGCCTACATGTGGTAAGGAGCTTCTTGCTGCATTATCCCATGGTGAAAGGCAGAAGGTAAGAGTATGCACATGAGAGGAAGAAGAGAACGAGGTTGAACTTATCCTTTTGTCAGGAATCCACTTCTGAGATAACTAACCTGTATCTGGGAAAGAGGACTGAATGCATTCATGAGGTCAGAGCCCTTCTGGCCTGATCAGCTTTTTAAGATCTCATGCACAATACTGTTGCTGAGAGAATTAAGTTTCCAACACATGAACCTTCAGGGACACATTCAAACTGTAGCACACATTTAAATAAAAAAGAATAGCAGTACACCAGTAAAATAGTTTAGAGAATAATACAAATGATTGCCTGTTTCCCACCCAGTTTTTAAAAATTTTAACATTTAGCCATATATTTTTTTCCAGAAAATTTTAAAGGGAAAAAAACTCATTAAGGCACAACTCCTAATTCTGAGAATTGGTAATGCATTACAATTCTTATTACACATATAGAGCACGATTTTTCATATCTTTGTATATAAAGTATGTTCATGCCAATTCATACCTTTATACATGTACTTTTTTGCATTACAATTCTTATTACACATATATACCACGATTTTTCATATCTCTGTTTATAAAGTATGTTGACACCCAATTTGCGTCTTCATACGTCTTCATACATGTACTTTGGATAATGATGTCCATCATATTAGCACTAATCTCTAGGGTATATAGAGAACTCAAAAAGTTAAGCACAGAAAAAACAAATAACCCAATCAACAAATGGGCCAAGGACCTGAACAGACACTTCTCAGAAGAGGATATATAATCAATAAACAAATATATGAAAAAATGCTCATCATCTCTAGCAATCAGAAAAATGCAAATCAAGACTACTTTAAGATATCATCTCACTCCAGTCAGAATGGCAGCTATTATGAAGACAAAGAACAATAAGTGTTGGTGAGGATGTGGGGAAAAAGGTACACTCATATATTGCTGGTGGGACTGCAAATTGGTGCAGCCAATATGGAAAGCAGTATGGAGACTCCTTGGAAATCTGGAAATGGAACCACCATTTGACCCAGCTATCCCTCTCCTTGGACTATACCCAAAGGACTTAAAAATAGCATACAATAGGGACACAGTCACATCCATGTTTATAGCAGTACAATTCACAATAGCTAAACTGTGGAGCCAACCTAGATGCCCTTCAGTGGATGAATCGATAAAAAAAATGTGGCATATATACACAATGGAATTTTGCTCAGCATTAAGAGAGAATAAAATCATGGCATTTTCAGGTAAATGGATGGAGTTGGAAAATATAATGCTAAGTGAAAAAAACAAATGCGGAATGTTTTTCTCTGATATAAGGAGGCTGACTCAGTGGGGTAGGGAGGGGGAGCATGGGAGGATTAGATGAATTCTAGATAGGGAAGAGGAGTGGGAGGGAAAGGGAGGGGGCAGGGGATTAGCAAGGATGGTGAAAATTGATAATTAAAAAGAAATAAGTGTGATTTCTGCTTTCCCTCTGTGAACTGTACATCAGGATAATCAAATAGCCTTTGTAGATTAAGGGAAATTCTTCTTTTAAATAAAATATTCAATTTAAATGGAAAAATAGTGGGATTTACAAATCACTATTTTATAACTTCCAGTGAAATAATCCAAGCAATGATCATTGATGAGTGACACTAATAAATGAAAGGTTGTTGGGGAACTCTACATGGGGGATATAAGGCCAACACCATCAATAAAATTTCCGTCTATTTCCTATCATAGCTGAAGCAGAACCTCCTGAGGTATGCAATCAGAGTATTCAGCCTAACCAGGAGAAGTTTTTTTTTTTTTTCCAAAAAATTCTGAATCTGAGTTTGACCCCATCTCACACACATTCTTCATGTGGGACATACAGAGGGAAAGAAGCAAGTTAAATGACACTAGAAAGAAGCAAATGGATAAATGCAGAATGGGAGGCAGGTTCAGGGCAAGGAATCAAGCTTTAGTAATTAGGCAAGTAGAAAAATGTTGTATCTGATGTTGGGTGTGAAAGGTTGAGGGAAGGAGACTCTACTCTCCATTTAAAGCAATTTAAGGCATTAAAATAAAGCATAAGATGTAGACTATGTTTGAATCTTGATTTGTACTTGCCTAGTATTTTAGTCAGCTATTTTGCTGCTGTGACTAAAAGGACCCAACCAGAACAACGGTGAAGGAGGAAACGTTTATTTGAGGGCTCATGGTTTCAGAGGTCTCAGTTCATGGAAGGCTGGCTCCATTCCTCAGGGCTGGAGGTGAAGCAGAACATCATGGCGGAAGAGTGTGGCAGAAGGAAGCAGTTCACATGAGGAGCAGAGAGAGAGACTCCACTCTCCAGATACAAAATATATACCCCAAAGCCACACCCCCAATTCCCACCTCCTTCAGCCATACCCTTCTACTTCAGTTACCAGTTAGTTCCTATCAGGGCATTAATTCACTGCTTGGGTTAAGACTCTCATAACCCGATCATTTCTTCTCTGAACCTTCTTGCATTGTCTCACACAAGAGCTTTTGGGATCACCTCACATTCAAACCATAACTCCTAGTTTTATAATATATTTTGAGTCAATTGTGGAAATTTAATATTTGCTGCATATTTTACATGATGCAAAAAATATTGATAATTTTGTTAGATTTGGCAATCTATTATGGTTATACAAGAAAATATCCATTTTTAGAGATGAGTTCTGAATTAAAGCCTGTGATTTAAAATAGTGAGAAAGCAACAATAACAATAAAACACCATAGATATACTTGAGGTCTCTGAGTAAACTCCTAATCTCATTTTTCTTGTGTCTTCACCAAAAGTATTTATTATCTGAACTAAATGTTTGCTATTTTCATCCAAATTTATTTCTTTCACTCTATGTGTTTGTATCTACCAGTGATGTATAGTATTAGTTTTCATATCTTTAAGACTTCCAGTAATGGTATGCTATAGCTTGCATCACTGCCTAGCTTATTTTTAATATAGCATCACCTTTTTGAGATTTATTCATTGGGATACATAGACATTTCGAGACATGAATTTCACTGCTCTATTATTTTTCCATCATAAAAAATATTCCACAATTTCTTTACTGATTCAACTGTTGGTTGATATTTAGGCTGTTTTCAATCTGTCATTATACAAGCAGTATTGTCATAAACATATATTTCTTTGCTTGCATTTGCCAGAATCCTCCTAGGAATGGATTTGTTGGACTGAAAGTATTGCATATGTACCTTTAACAGCAATCAGTTATAATACACATAAAGTATTATGGATATGTGGGGAAACTTATATGAATTCTGTGTAGCCCAAGAATTGTTTTAGTTTTTCCCAAAGTCAAGGTAACCTATCAGGTAACCCAAAAGAGAGGCATTTCAAACAGGTTCTGATGCAGCCTGCAGTCCTCAAAGTTCCAACCCTTTTCTGATCTCTGTAGTAACAAATAGGGAACTAATTGCCAGAACTCGGATGTATGTACTCTTAACAGCTTTATTGAGGCATAATTGGCATATAATTACATTTCCTATTTCAAGAGAAAAAAATGGTGATTTTTGACAACTTCCACAGCTGTGAAACGATCATCACAATCAAGATAGTGAACACGTCCATCCATCACCCCCAAAAGCTTCCTCATGCCTGTTTAAAATCCTTCTATTCCTGTGTCCAGGCACCCACAGGTCTGCTTCCTGATACTACAGACAGTTTGTATTTTACTGAAAGTGAAATCATAGGGTATGTATTTTTTTTGTCTTTCATCTTTTATTCAGTAAACTTTTTTTAAAAAAAAATTATCCATGTTGTTCAGTATATCAGCAGATCATTCAACTTACTGTTGAATAGTGCTCACTGGTGTGGATATGCCAGTTTATTTATTCATCTGTTGATGGACATGCAGGTTCTTTGAAGTTTGGACAAATAGGAATAAAGCTATTATGAATATTCATATACAAGTCTTTGTATGGTCCACATACACAAAGATCTTCCTTTCTCTTGATCAAACATCTCAGAATGGAATGGCTAGATCACCCAGTAGTTTATGTTTAATATTTAAGAAACTTCTAACAGGATATCTAAAGTGGGTGTACTATTTTATATTCTCATCCAGATTGTATAATCTGAATTCTATTCTTCTTCCTATTCAACAATATTTGGTGCAGTTTTTCTTTTTAAAAATTGGCCATTCTAATAGTTGTGTGTTGGAATATCATTGTGGTTTTAATTCCATTTGCATTTATATCATGGCTAACGATGTTCAGCATCTTTTCATGTGTTTATATTCTGATCAGGATATTTTTGGTGAAGTATCTGTTCAAACTTTTTTTCATTTCGTTTTTAGATCATTTATTTTCTTATTAAAGGGTTTGAGAGTATTTTATAACACTCTGAATGCAAGTCTTTTATAAAATTTTTGTTTGGCAATTTTTTTTCCAATCTGTAGCTGTCTTCTCATTTTTTTAATACGATCTTTGAAGGAGTGCTATTTGTCACTTTATTCTCTTAAGAAACATACTTCTGACATAACATCTAAGAAATCTTTGCCTAACTCAAGGTCACAAAGGTTTTGTTTTCTTCTAGAATTATGATAGATACTTAGGTTATTGATACCTTTAGAGTTAATTTTTGTTCTTGATATAGGGCTTAGGTTGAAGTTATTATTTTTTCTATAGATAGCAAATTGTTCTTATACAATTTACTGAAGACATTATCTTTTCCCTGATGAATTATCTTTGGATGTTTGTTGAAAATTAGTTCAACTTAATAAGAACATATAATGCCTAAATGAGAACTCATTTCTGAACTTTTTATTTCATTCCATTGGTCTGTTTATTTATCTTTACAACATAATTACACTTTCTTGATTACTGTAGCCTTGTAATAAGGCAGTTTGAGCTTGAAATTAGGCAGTGTGAGTGAATGCTTCCCATGACTTCACAGAGATTTGGAACCTAATGATACTTCCCATCGTATGAATGGGCAATTCCATTTTGATGCACAAGGGTAAATGGAGACAGAAAGGCAATCTGCTTGGCTGGGATTGTGGCTCAGTGGTAGAGCTGCTTGCTTAGCATGGGCGCAGGTTTGATTCTTAGCACAAAAAAAAAAAAAAAGAAAGGCAATCTGCTACAACAGAAGAAACTTACAGAGGGTCTGAGAACAGACTTCTGTCTTTATTCTGACCCATTCTCACTTGGCCAGCATTGATTAGCCAGTTCATACTGGTTAAATTCTTACTGTCTCTGGATAGCTGACATTCATTCACCTTTCAGTCAATATAGTCTTTCTTCATTACATACTAGCTTTTTAGTTGCAATGGTTTTCTAGGATGCCATCCTGAAATTAGCCTAAATCATTCTGTTGGCCTTGTATATTCTCAAATTTCTGTCCATGTGTTTCTAGATTATCCTTGATATTACTTAGTTTAGAGCTGATAGTTAGTCATTGATAAAGTTCTTCATTCATTTCTAAACCTCCAAAGATGTCAACATATCACTCCCAGATATGAACACAACATGTTATTAGAATTTCTATCCAATTCTTGAGAACCAATGACCTATGTTTTAGCTGTTCTACAAAGTGAGACAACATTCATGGTCTTTAGAGATGTTGGTTCCTGGGAATCTGCACTAACATTTCATATGGGCTCTTAAGAGCACTACATTGAAGGTTGCATCATTCATTCACTCATCAATCACTTTTGAGCAACTATATGCATGAACACTTAGCTAGTAACATGGGGATGAAGAAACGGGAGGGACACAGCCTCTATCCTCAAGATGCTTCAAGTCTGACATATTCTGCACCTTCAGAAACCAAGGCTGCTTAAAGATTCTATCTAAAAATCACTATAATCCAGGTTTCAGAGCACAGATCTATGCAGCGTGGAAAATGGAATAAAAATTTTTCATAGTGGTTGTGCTAATTCATATCTCTACA
The DNA here is from genome assembly GCF_052094955.1 of Ictidomys tridecemlineatus. Classification (NCBI taxonomy): domain Eukaryota; kingdom Metazoa; phylum Chordata; class Mammalia; order Rodentia; family Sciuridae; genus Ictidomys; species Ictidomys tridecemlineatus. The sequence goes on along the minus strand of NC_135482.1, from coordinate 105,074,796 downwards.
AACAGTATAAAGTGGTTTCCTTTTTCCACATCCTTGAAAATACTTGTCATTTTTATTTTTTTGTGATAGCCATTTTTAACATGTATGATGAAATCCCACTGTGCTATTAAATTGCATTTCTCTGATGAAAAAAAATTGTCACCATCACTAGGAGTAGGAGGCACTTCACAAGTTAAAATCAGGCACAAACGAAGTACTTTGTGAGTTAAATCAGGCACAAATGAAGAATAGTGGGACTTGGTTGACAATAGCCAGGTCTGAGAAGAGACAAAGCATCCAGAAAGGACCAGATGCCAGAAGGCAAAGGGCAAAACCTTCCAAGCATCAATGGACATTTTATAAGAAAATAATGGAGAAAGAAAGAGAAGTAAATGATGGAAGAATAGCCTTTCTCTTGCCTGGGGAGTTTATGTGCAGGAGAGAGTGGGCTAAAGTGAATTTGAGCTTCAAGGACAAAAAGTGCAGAATCTGAGGAGTCCTCAAGGCAGTGAAAGTCCAGACATATCCCAGAGAAAGGATATGAATCAATGTGAGGTCCTCTGTTTTCTGGGATAACTGTGGGCCTGCATTACATCATTAAGAAGCACTCCACCAAAGGCAGAGAGACAGGTGTTTGGCCAATAAAGCAATTCTTGTGAAGCTTTTTCCCAACCAAGATGCATCACAAGAGTAAGGATGGACAGCAAAAGGAGTAGCCTCTGGTCTTAGATGGGGAACAGGAAAATACTGTGCCGACAGTATAATCCTGGCGTGAGTCCCTTCTAGGCTTTAGTTTGTAGTCCTGAGGTGTTAAGAGATGGCATCAGGTTTCCATGCATTTGAAGACCTAGAAATTTAGTTGCAGCTTGGAAAAAGTATGTAGGGCACAGAGCAAAGGGAGTATGGGGCCTAAACACAGTGGGAACGCAGGAATTTTCCAGATGCCCAAAAGTCTGGCTCCATTACATCTATCAAATTAGAATCAGGGAAAACCCAAATCAGCGAAACCCCAGCACAGTTTGAGGATCAGAAAGCTGTAGATTTGGAGCAACTGCTACTATCTAACATCATTTATTTATTATTTTTTAGGTAGAATATCCAGGGTTTTCTGTTAGGGTCCTTCCTCCCCTCCACTCCACTCCCAGTGTGTAATCTCCATGTGGAGAGAAAGGACCACACATGTTCTGATTCATTTGCATTTAACTCACCAAAATATTATTTAGTCGAAGTCATTCTCTTCTGGGGAGTCTTTTATGAGTTGACAGTATAAGCCTGGCATGATGGAGGAGTTTTTCCCTGTCCTTGAACTGAGGAGCTACCAGGCCTAAACCAACCCTAAACCAAAGCAGGCTTGGGGGAGTTGCCTTTGTCATTTATTTGTTGGATTGGTTCCCTAATTCTGGAATCTGGTCAGCTCCAGGACATTCCATAACTGGTGAAAAAAAAATATTCCGTGAAGTTGCTTTTATTGGCATCATTCTGGTCCAGTCAACAACTGGAATCTATAAGCTTTCCCTGGAACTCTTACCTAAAGTCTGACATTTCCTTTTCAGTTTTACTGCTTCCACTTTTGACTAGGCCAAGTGTCATTTCTCTCCTATATAATTCCACAACTTTCTGACATATCCAAATTCTCATGCTGCCAAGAGAGCTGCCTGCACCCTTGCTCTGCCCACATCCCTCTCTTGCTCATGACTTAGACTGACTGCTCTTAAATGGTGTTACGGTTCAGGGGAGGTGTCCCCCAAAAGTGCACGTGTGAGACAATGCAAGAAGGTTCAGAGGAGAGATGATTGGGTTCTGAGAGTCTTGACCCCAATCAGTGAGCTTATCCCTTGACAGGAACTAACCGGTAACTGAAGTGGTAGGGTGTCCCTGATGGTGGTGGGAATTGGGGCGTGGCTTGGGGGTGTCTATTTTGTAGTTGGAGAGTGGAGATGTATTTGGAGAGTCCATTTGGAGCAGAGACATTCAGCCTCTTTATTTCAGTCTTCTGTCTTCAAAAAGAGTCACAACTGGGACTTAAGCACATCTGACACTGTCCAAGGAATAATGATCAGACTCTCAGCCACAGTTTGGGTTTTACACATCTGGTTTCCCCCCTGCCTCTTCCCTGGTACCCAGCCTTTGTTCCTGTGAGACACCTGTCTTACCTCTCCTATTGTGATTTGCCAAGTCCTGTGATATCTTTTCCTGACTCTAGCTGCTCAGATATTTAGATATTGAGCTCAATTTATTTCAAGGACTATTAGAAAAGTTCATCCAAGATCAAATCTCTTCTTTCTCTTTTCAATCGTCTTCTAACACAGAAAGGGGAACAAAGCCAGGCATCTCCCTTCCCTGGAGTAGGGACATGTCCTGGCCTCCCTCACTCACCCTCAGCTCTAGTGAGGTCTCTGGAAAGGAGACTACTTCATCCCTAAGCTTCTCATTTTACTTGTAACAATGGGGAGACAGTCAGTGGCTGATAGAGATCCTCCAGGAATTCTTTGGCTCTTAGGCCAGGTCCAAGCCATTCATGATCAGGCTATTCCCAGGATCTCATGTTTCAGGACAGCTTGATTAGCAAGGGGTATTCAGACCAGAAAGAGCCCTCTTCTGGCTGGACCTCTTGGGAGATAAATAGCTGCCATCTGAGGAGGCTGGGTGCATGGATGAGGGAGGACTACAGATGGAACTGCTAACTGATTGGCATCTAGGTCACGGTCCATAGTAAAACCAAAGAAGGAGATCCCTTCACTAGCAGAATGACACCACATTTTACTACTCTGAATAATTTCCATGCTCTCTTCTTCTCATCACCCCCACCCACCCCACCCCGTCCCATCACCAAACTATCCTAGAATTTCAGGATTGAAATAGGCTTTAAAGCCTTGGGTCTAGCAACTCTCCTCATTTTAATATATGAAAACAATCATGCAAAGAGGTGCAGTGGCTTTCTCAAGACCACACACTTGAGAGCATCAGGACAAGGATGAAAACTGGGCACTTCCAACCTTTTTTTTCTCCTTTTCATAATTCCAGTGGTTCCCAAACTTTGGTCATGGGCTGCAATCTTTATTTATATTTTCACGATATTCTTGGTATATCTGCAAACAACTGTGCTACTTCTTAATTCTTTTTCTTTAGCCAGTTCCAATTCTCATAAAACATAATTGGTTTTTTTTAAGGAAACTATATCATCAATGCCAATGGAAAAGTAGCATCACTTGACTTGAATATTAAAAGGCAAATGTAGCCAGTGAAAAATTATGTTATGAAACTAGCTATATATTGTGATCCATTGAGGGATCTCACTCCAAGATCTATTTTCCTTTGATTAGAATAGGAAGTAAGGGTTTAAGAAGTGTTGACAAGATGTTTGCATCCGACAGTCATTCTCCTTGATGGGAAGGACAATTGAAATGGGCAGAGCACTCCTTCAAGCAGGCAGTGCCTCTCCACACACAGCCTGGGGTTCTCCCAACACCCATGGTGTCTGCTCCTCATTTGGGGATCACTGCTCTAGATGATACTGCCTTTGGGATGGGTGTGGACCCCTAGCCTTGCCGTATTCCCTTCTCAAAGGTCAGGTTCTACAGATGCTAAAGGCAGACAAAATATTCCCTGCACAGTTGAAAAATGGACAATGGTTCCTGGGGAGGACAGAGCTTTTAATGTCAGTTTTCCTATCTTCTGGTAGAATTTCCTGCAACTTTTTGGTTGAGGATATCCTGGTGAGTGGAGTAGGGCAGTAGAGAGGGAAAAAGGAAATCCTGGGGTCTGAGACATAGATAGCTAAGCGAATCTCTGTGCCCTGGATACCCTTCCCTTCCCCCTGATGACTTACGCCCCTGACATCATAGTGTGACACACTTGGCTCCCTTTGAGCGATGACAGGACTAAGTAGGATTTCCTTCTCTGTGGGAACATCAAGCACACCCTGTGTGTGATTTGAGACTCAGATCTGCAAGTCGGAGCAAGACCATTACAAGCACAGCCTCGAGTTGTCCCTCCTTTCAGCACCTCTCCTACCTTTGGGTGATCACCACAAGGAATGGCCCAGTCAGCAAACTTTCTTAGTCACCTGCCACTGTGCCAGGTGTGGGGTCACAGAAATAAGCCGGGCGTTACATTGGACATCTGCACTTAAGGAAGTTTTGTGAAGTTGAAGCAGGGTTTATTCATAGGAAAAGGTAACAAGGGCACATATGATGCATACACGCTGCTGGAGGAGGGGTTCCCTCAAGCCGGGGCTTGGGGTAGCAGGGGAACTTTCTGAGGACGTAGGGTTTTGTTTTTTTTTTGGCAGGATTTCCTTTTTCCTGGGTTCCTCTGGTCTTTCTCCTTCCCTCTTGCTCTCTTCCAGAATGGGTGCAGAGTTTGCACTGGTGCGGGAGTGGGGGCTTGGCTTTCACCCCTGAATGTGGGCTGAATAAGCATCCCGGAAGCTTGCAGCTGTGGGAGGCTGACCAGGTGGACAGCACCCACGCTGCTGCCCGTGAGATCCTCGAAGACAGATTTACCACTTGCCAAATTCTCCTTGTAGCCCACTCTCCCCCTGAGGCCCCGCATAGCAGTTCCTGAACACTGGTGGGGGCAAGTGAGGTCTCAGAAAAGGCAGTGAAGCAGCTTCAAACATAACTTCCCTGTGGATGCGTGAGGGCTCTGTAGCAGTGCCCCAGGCAGATTCTGCTCTGGAAGATTCTGGCTGCCTATATCAAACCCCTCAGACTGAGGCAGGAGACAAGCTGACAGATTGATAGCTCTTTCTTCCCTGTGATTCCCTCTCAGTCTCCATGGTTGTCTTGGAGTGTTAGGAACCACTCCAAGACTGCAGGAAAGCCTGCAGGACCTTGGTCTTGGGGCAGCTCCAGACTATGTGTGATTTGAGACTCAGATCTGCAAGTCGAAGCAAGACCATTGTAAGGAAGCAGGTGCTTTCAAAAGAGAGAAAAAAAAATGCCGAAGGAAAACTTTGGTTCAAGTGGGTTCTGTGAGCTAAAATCCCCAAATTCAGGGTTACTCTTAGTCAGCCACAGGAAGGAAAAATGAAAGGGAATGAGACCAGGATGTAGGAAATACTGGGATTGTTTCCACCCTCCCAGGTCTTGGTTGGCCTGCAGAGTTCAGGGGAGAGAAAGGAGAGGCTGGGTCCAATGTGACATGGCCCAAGATGACACAGAAAATTAATACTAAAAAAAAAAAAATCAAAATTTGAATGTAGACCTTCTTGTTCTAAATGCAATTTACCCAAATGCCTTTGGCAATTTGTGCTGAAGGGTGGGGTGGTAGAGAGCTTGATCAGACTGAAATAACAGGAGAATACATGATAACAGAGGGCCAGAAGGAGGCACCCCTGGTTGTTCTGCGGTTGCGTGGGTTGTGGGTTCTACTTGTGGCATGGTTGCTTTGCCCTGTGGTGCTGTACCCCACTTTTGTACTTAGAAGTTAACAGTGGGGCTATCTGTCCTACAACCATGAGTGGCCCAGATAGCTGGGTCTCCCGGTCCTCCTACCATGGGCACTGGAGGGACATGTGGAGCTCATCACATAGACCAAAATCCCTAACTCTGCTCTGGAGACCCAGAGGACCAGTGGGAACAGTCAAAAAGAGAGCATTTGATATTCAATAAGACTTAAAGAAATTTACCAAACTAGGATGATGAAATTAATTTGTTTTTGGCAAGATAAGAATCTGGGCCAGGCATTCAGAATCATCCAATTCAAACCTCTGATCCTCTTTAGCACCTGTAAGTCAATAATGAATTTGCTCATACCGATACTCTTGAGTATGGCTTTAGTAGTTCATGGAGTAGTTTAAAAGTAAAAAAATGGGCTGGGAATATAGCTCAGTTGGTAGTGTTTGCCTCGCATGTACAAGGCCCTGTGTTCAATCCCTAGCACCACACCAAAAAAAAAAAAAAAAAAAAAAAAGTAAAAGCAATTTGTTTTAACCTCAGACAAGTCATTTGCCCTCTTTTGATTTGTTAATTTTAGCATATAATGAAAGGGTTGCACTAGATGAATTCCAAAGTCTTCCCCAGTTTAAATGAAAACAACTCTTGTATCACTTCTGCAAGAGCATCCTGTTGACTGGATCCTGGCATTACCCATCAGAGCTGGCCAGAATCTGGCCACTGAACCTCAGTTTTTCATTTGCCACATTCATCAGCATTTTATGATCTCTATCGAGATTTGGAAGGAAAATGAGATAATGAGGCAAGGGGGTAGGGGATGAGGAAGGGAGAGAGAAAAGGTAGAGAGGGGAAAGACCAGTAAAGCAAAGGAAGTGAAGGTATTGGGGAGATAGGGAACACATAAAGAACTCAGAAAAAGGGTAGGCAGACAACTGTACTCAGGAATCACAGCATGTTAAATATCAAGGCAGCATACAACATATATCTTGTGTTTCTGTGCTCTTTAAAGGCATCTAAACTCTCCAAGTTTGATGGATGTCAATCCTAATCAAATAACATTAACTGAGAAATTTCTCTGTTCCTAGCATAGTACTCAGGAGTTAGGAAGGTTACCAGGGATGCATCCTGGCTTTGGTAGGAAAAATTCATGAGTTACAAAAAGAATGTAAAAACTGTGCACCCAGAATTAAATGTGAGGTATATTTATTTAGATTGAAAAAAAAGAAATTATATAACAAATTAAACACTTTAAAAGATGACATCTACAACAAACATCCTCCAATCCAGGAGACTAATCATGTTATCATTAATTAACTCCTTAGCATAGGGCTTCCCTCCTACATTCTCTTCAATCACCTCTGCACATGCCAACAAAAAATATTTTTTTTCATAGAAAGAAAAGAAAGACACTTTGACCTTCTCTCTAGCATGATTGAGTGAAATTTGTTTTTTAATAGCAATGATTAGGATGCACAAAAACCTATGATGCCGCAGAGCAGAAGAACTCCCTGTTCATAATAATGCTGTAAGTTTAGGCCTTGCAGACAGAGGATTTCCAATAAATTTTATTTTTGTCTGAATCCCATCAAAAAGAAATGTACAGTATACTTATAGATATGTATTCTGCGATGTTGAGTGTATTTTTTTTACAGGAGAGAATTTCTATTTTGACAAGGAATTGATGAGAACAGACTTCTTGGCTCTCAACTTCACACATTGAATAATCAGAATAGTCTTTCCACAGACTAGTTTTGGCTCTTACAATTCCAACTTTGTTCCTCTCCTCGCAGAACATGTGCATATTGCAATTTGACCCCTGGCCCTGCAATGTCTTTCTCAGCACGAGGAGAATCACACATGGATGGGAGACATTTTCCTGGAAGCAGTTCCTCCCCTGGAGAAGTGAGGAACCCTTTAAACTGACAAAGTTACTCTATTCTAAAATGACCATGGCTATTCCAATGCTTGCCCATAAATGGGCATAGAGCTAAGAGTAACTTCTAAGTACAACAGGCACTTAGCAAATTGGAATTCATCAAGGTATCTTCCTTATGCAAAATTTTCAAAATCATGTCACCCTTGTGGCTGAGTGACTGAGACCTCTCCTTGGCAGGGTCTAGGGAAGGCCAGTGCAAGGGAAGGTCCTGGAACTTGAGGCTTTATTAGTTTCTTGGAAGGTTTGCCCCTGGGGATTTAAGGATCTACCAGACTTGTGTTCCACCCTCATATCCCAGGGCCTTCCTCAGTCATTCCCTCCACTGGTGGCAGTTCCCAGCTCCTGGGTGACTCTCCACTTTCTCCTCCCACCATGCCTGAATAGGTGCCTTTCAGCAAGGTTCCACTCTTCTGGAAGCCTGGTTTTGGGTAGTCATTTAAATGAGTTTTACTTAGAAAACAGTGACTGTATAGGCAAATTCAGGGTTAAAGGTGTATCATTATTGGCTAGACAAGAATTTTGGCTTTCATTAGATATATTTTATACATTTAAATATAACTTACATTTCTAACAATAAAGAATTGGATTTTTATGCCAGTGTGCTGCTAGTGTATTCTTCTGTTACTTATTGTAATCTTGTGAACATGTGTTGTTGGCCTGAAAATATTTTCTTTATAAGTTAAATAAATAGAAGTTATGAAGGCATAATTTCATATCAAAAATGAATATGTATACATGTTTACATATCGATTGATCTGCATCTATACTATATCTATATCACCCTAGAAAAAAAAATTTAGCACAGAAGAATGTCTGGAAGTTTCTATAGCTTGGCACTTGCTGGAGTAAGTATTCTGGAGAAAAGATAGTAAACAATTTCTTGTCTGGGTTTTTTTTTTTTTCTATAACAATTATGTTACTATTGCATTGTAACAGTGAAACATAAAACAAATTTTTAAAATGTGTAGTTAAAAACAAAACAAAACAACTCAGGTAGCTTCTCTCTTCCCCCTACTCAGTCACAGATTGACAAAAGAATCCTGGAGATGGAAGATTAAGAAACAGTGACTCGAAAACTCGAAACAGGCTGAAAAGTGCGTGAGTGTGTGTGTGCGTGTGTGCGTGTGTGCGTGTGGTGTGTGTGTGTGTGTGTGTGTGTGTGTGAGAGAGAGAGAGAGAGAGAGAGAGAGAGAGAGAGAGAGAGAGAGAGAGAGAGAAAGAGAGAGAAAGAGAGAGAAGCTATTCACTGTGGGCCGTGCCAGCAGAGTCTGCATTCAGTTTTAGCACTTAGTTTATCTCTGCCCCTCAGGTCATTGAAAGCCTGTTTAACATCTTCAGTTTCCACTTTGATTTAGTCTCTCAGCCCATTTTACAAGTGTTAGTTAGATTTCCAGTACTATAAAGAATGCCTAAGATAAATCAACGTGGAAAGAGACAAGGTTCATTTTGGCTCCCAGTTTCAGCAGTCTACGTGCATGGCTGCTTGGCTCTGTTGCCTGTAATGAGGCAGTAAGTATGCCAGGACAGGAAAGCATGGCAGCCAGAGGCAGAGAGAAACAGAAACGGACCCCCCAATTTCAATATCCCCCTCCAAGGCAGGCCCGCTGTGGCTTAACCTCCTAAAGGTGCCACCACCTCCCAACAATGCTAGAGACCAACCCTTCAATGCATGGGCCATTGGGGGACATGAAAGAACCAAACTATAGTGTAATGATTGAGATACTAGGTGTCCCCTCCAAACTCATCTGTTAGACAATGCAAGAAGGTTTAGAGATGAAATGATTGGGTTATGAGAGCTTTAACCTAATCAATGCATTAATCTCCTAATAGGAATTAGCTGGGTGGTAACTAACTGTGGGCAGTAGGATGTGGCTAGGTCACTGGAGTATGCCTCTGTCCCTGCTCAGTGAGAGCACTCTCTGCTTCCTGGTGGTCACCTCCTGAGCTGTTTCTCCTCCTCTACACCCTTCTGCCATGATGTCCTGCTTTACTTCCAGTTCAGAGCAATGGAGTCGTCTGTCGATGGACTGAGACCTCTGAAACAGTGAGAGTTTCCTCCTCTGAATTTGTTCTTGTCAGGATTTTTGTCACATATAGCAACAAACCACAGGGTCTTGAGAGGGGTGATCAAAGGATCCCATCAGGACTTGACAGGGGGCCTATTATACTCAGTGAAGAAGATCCTCTGAGGATCTATGGAGATAGGGCAGGAAGAAGGGTGGCTCATGTTCTCCTGGTTGAAATCCTATACAAAGAGGTCTAACTGAATTTGTGACGCAGGAATGAAAGAAAGGCAAATGTGAATCAAAGGCCCCATCCCATTATTCCCACCCTAACCTCAGATCCCCTCCCAGCACCTCTAAAAATCCAGAGAAGCCATTTCACACTACTCTCTAAGACTGTCTTTAAGCCCACCCACCATACACATGCACAGCAATTCTCTCACACGCTCCAGATGAGCCACTTCTGGAGGGTAAGCCTGGCTCAGGGGATAGGGCTGTGGTGTACAATGGGAAGCCCTCTCCTCCCCTTCCCACTAGGTGTTTAGGATTATGCACAGCTTCCCTCTGGAAAGGAAAGGCATGAAGGCATGTCTCCATTTAGGGTCTGTGTGGCTTTGAGCTCCTTCTCAGCCCTTCTCATACTATCTGTTACCCCAGACAGACACAGGACTGAGACTGCACCTGTCCTCACAAGTCTACCTGACATATGGACAAGGACATTCTCACCCCCATGAGTTTCCTGGTCACTAGGAACCACTAGTGTTTTTTCAGCTACTGGTGGTGATAGGGACAATGGTCCAAATATGATGTCTACAAAGCCAGCCAGTCTCTGTGAGGTCAGGGTGTGCTTGGGTTTTGTCTTGTTCAACTGGAGTCCCATGGAAGTCTTCAATTTAATCACAGTATTCCTTTAATCAGGAAGGAATAGGAGTAGGAGTAGGATTAGCCCATCTCCTCCAGTCTGTTAACACACAAACATTAATTTACCAAATAGTTATTGAGTCTTGGTCCCATGCCAGATGCTGGGCTTGGCTCTGAAGCAGCAGCAGAAAACAACCAAAATTATTCTGTCCTCCATCTGAGGGACACTATTTTGCTTTTGTGGAGGATACATGCATGGTACTCCTCTTGTCCCTCAATACCCTGCTCTGTGTACAAGGGACCAGGTTCTCCTGATTACCTCCCTGGCAATGGGTGAGGAACTTTTCACTATCTTCATTACACTTCTTACCTCACCTCGACTGTTCCGGGGCCTCGTGGAGCAGGTGAATAAGTTCTAGGACTTTTGGCCAAAATTCCTTTACCAGCAGCTTCATGTATCAAATCAAATCATCCTCTTATTGGCGTGTTATGATTTGGATCTGAAATGTCCCCCAGAGCTTTTTTGTTGAAGACTTGACCACCCAAGTAGCAATGTTCAGAGATGGGGATTTTGGAAAGTGATTGGATTCATGAAGGCTCTAACCTCATCAATGGATTAATCCATTTGGTGGATTAATCCATTTGATGGATTAATAATTTGAATGGACTACTGTGAAGAGGCAGAAACTGTAGGCAGGAGGGGTATAGCTGGAGGAAGTAAGTCACTGGAAGCATTTGCTTGGGACTATATCTTATCTCTCGTCCCTTCAACTCAACATTCTTTCTGCTTCCCAGGTACCATGAGCTAATTAGCTTTCTTCCAAATGATGTTTCTGCCTTGGTGCCAGTTGACCATGGACTAAAGTCTCTGAAACCATGAACCAAAATAACTCTTTCTTTACAGTAACAAAACATTGACTAACACCAGAGGTTTGATGGATGTAGGTTTTTTAGAAAGGCCTTGGATCAGAGGAGATGAGGCCTAGTGTGGGTTGACATTTTCAGGGGAGACTTGCATTATTCCCTTTAGACGGATGATTGTTCTCCTACTTGTCTCTTCCAGGTCATTTCATACTTTATTATCTTCCAAGTTTTTTCTAAAATCTCTCCTCTTCTAGAATCTATCTGGGACTATGATCCCAGAGGAAGCATTACTCTGACTTCACTTCTGAGGTCTACCTCCTGAGCCTCCCTGGCCGCTGCCGGCTGAGCTGGGGACTCAGAGAGAGAGGACAGGCACTATTTGCTTCACTCTTGGCTGTTCCCACTGCAATTCCAAAACATATCAAGGTGACACTTATCAGAATATGAAACATCAATTTCCAATTTATAGAGGAAAACCTCTATACATTGACAGTATTGTTTTGTGAAAAGGACAAGGACTTCATATTCCTTTTTCTTGAAACTGATGTCTGCCTGTGGCCAATGACTGAGGAATGATGTTCTTCTGTTTGGTTGTGTTGATGGTTTAGGACACTAAGTTCAAGGGAGACTTGGAGGAATCAGGATGTATCTGACAGGGTAATTTGTATAGATCACCTTTTTTTAGAAACTGCCATTTTTTTTTACATGAATAAGTAGGTCTTTTTTTTTAAGGTTTCATGTTTTGTTCATTGTAAAACTTAGGAAAATTCCATAAAACACAGATATGCCTAAACATCTGCTATATTTATCAACCTGAAGTAATGACCATTACTGTGTTCATGCATATGTACAACAACTCATTTTTATATTTATTTATTTGTTTGTTTTATTTGTTTTTGGGGTTTTTTTTAGTTGTAGACAGACACAATACCTTTATTTTTATGTGGTGCTGAGGATCGAACCCAGTGTCTTACATGTGAGAGGCAAGTGCTACACCACTGAGCTACAAGCCTCAACCCCAACAACTCATTTTTCTATGCACATGTGCACACATGCATGGAGGTCTCACCAGCTGCCTGATCCCCTAATTCCTTTACGGTGTAATTCTTACTGATTTCCTTCCACCAAATAGACATCTCAATAAGACCTTTAAGACTGATGATATTGCAGGAAGCAGATTGAAATCTACATATCTTACTTAACAGTATATCATGGTCAAATCCCTGGCTTATAATTAAATTCATCTGCAACTGGATCGTTGTGACTGCATAGTATTTCATTACACAGTGGTGCTGAAACTGGAGTTTTTCTGCTTCGCTGGAGAGTGGGTTCTGCATAAGTTGTAGTACTCTGCAACTGAGAAGGCCTGCCAGTGTCCGCTCACAGTCATAGCCAGCAAAGCCGGATTCTTCTCCACTACCATCAAGTGGCATGTTGCAGCTGTTAATGGTGAGCCATACTCTCCAGTGTTGCAGCAGACTCCAGCAGCTCCCCAGCAATTTCTTTTTCCTAGATTATTGTGTCATGAATTTAAAGAAAAAAATCCAAAGGCAAAGAAGAGCGGGAATATTTATTCAAGTGGGAATGCTAAAAACAGAAGCCTTGCAGGACGAGAGGGGACCTGATAGCAAGTTGCTGCTTGAGTGTGCTAGTCTAGGGGTTTATACAGATCTTGGGTCAACCCTATTGGTCCAAATTTATGCTAACCAGGTTTTGGAAAGTATCAATCCACTATTGCAATCTCCATTCTGGTCCATCCAACTTCCATTTCCCCCTAGCTTCTTGGGAGGCAGGAGTTTGAGGTCAATGGATCCTGGATTCTTGGAGGTTTGGATCCAGAGGAGCAGGCACCCTCATTGGCCCAGGGTGGGCACTGGGTGTGACAGGTTTGTGAGACCTGGCTTTGCTCGGCCTTGGTTCGCCACTCCTCAAGCCTGTGCCAATATGGCAGGCTCCACATGGCTATGGGCTTTGCTTTCCTCCTGCACTCTGGCCAGCCAGATCTGCTCTGTTGCTGCTTCTCAGCAGGGATTAGTGGGCTAGCTGTGTGGTTTGACAGTTAGGGAGCCACTTCAGTGCTATAAATGCATTAGCCTTCCTCCATTGTTCTTCATTTCGGTAACTTCCAATGTGACAATGTTACAAATGGCATCACCAATAACAACCTTAAAAACAGAGCATTGTGCACATTGTTTTCTTCAAATTCATACCTGGAAATAAAATTACTTCACAAAAGGAATAGATATCTATGCAGTTTCACACTCACATTTCCAAATTCCAGGAAGCAGTGCAATAAAGAGAGCTCTGAAACACTGGTGGAGAAGGTGGGATTGGAGAGACTCAGATGTTGACAACCATTTCTTACCAGGTGGTCAGGGCCAAATGCGGGTGAGTGCAATGGGAACTTTGAAGCAGAGAAGAAGCTCAGCAGAGCTGCCCACTAAATTCCTCAAGAAGGGGTGAGCTGCCCACACATTCTGAGAACTAGAAGCTCCCAGTCTCTGTGCCTGAACCAGTACTAAGTTGTCGGGCAGGATCTTAAAACATGACTCAAATGGGTAACCACCTGCCAGATTCTATCAACCAGAGCTTCAAATAAATTCTTTCCTGATCTTAAGAAGCCAGAAGAAGATCTGAGTCAAGACTTCAGTCTATATTCTTGGCTTACTCTTCTCTGGTCTCCTTTCCCCCATGCTACTCCAGGAAACAGCATGGGGAAGGCTTAGTTCTCTCAATGCTTCTCTCACTCTTAACCATCTTTGTATCTGCTTCATTCATTTATCCAGCAACATATGTTGGACAGGGTCTACTGCATGCCAGGCACTGTGCAGTCTCTTGGGGTTAGAAAGATGAATAAGAAATAACTCTTCCCATATATCTAAGAGCCTAGTGATAAAAATGAACATGTGAACTGGTTTGCAGATCACTAAAATATGGTTGATAATTTTTTTCACATATATAATCTTAAGAGTAATACCTGGCAAATCGTGGGCAGTTGTAAAACATTAGATGAATGAATACATGTATTCAGAATTGTGTCTCTCAAGTACAACTTCATCTAGGGATACATTAAGAAAGCTTTGAGAAGTAATTTATAGATTATGAAGTGTACTTGTTTTGAGTGTACAATTAAATGATTTTAGTTAATTTACAGAGCTGTGCAGACATTGCTGCTATCTCATTTTAGAATATTGCCATCATCCCCAAAAGAAATCTCTTTCCCATAGGCAGCCATTCCCTATCTCCTCAGCCACAACTTGTCTTCCCTGCCCCAGGGCCTGGCTATCACTCATCTACTTCCTGTGTCTATAGCTTTGCCTAGCTGGCTATTTCATACAAAAGGAACTCTACAATATGTAATGTTTTTTTCTCTGGCTTTTTTCACATAGCACAATGTTTTTGAAGTTTATCTATGTTATAGTATATATCAGTACTTTATTCCTTTTAACTATAGCATGCCATTATGTAGCTATATCATTTTACCCCTCATTAGTTGATGGATATTTGGATTGTTTCTACTTTTGACTAGTTTGAAGAATGCTGCAGTGAATACTCATGTTTTAATTTCTCTTGGAATTGCTGGGTCATATAGAGGTACCTTTGGATCAAAGATAAGGAGGCATTTATGGGAAGAGGATTTTGCTCAGCCACAGGAAGCTAAAAATATCTACAGTTCATAAACTGACACTCAGGCTGTGACTCTGTCCACTTAGTAATGGAGGCCCTGCCTTGAGACCGTGTCCCGCTTTCTACCCTTCTCCTCATCCACATGGATGTTGCATATGGTAGTTGGATGCTGCATATGGTTTCACAGGGGGGTAGGTATATCCGGGTGGGAGACACAGAAGAGGAATAAAAGATGAAAAGTCAAATCCTGACCGTACTAGTTACTAGCGTATTTTTTTCATGTAACATATTCTGATCATTTTTCTTTATAATTTTTATATTTAGTGGCTGTACACTTTTCTCCAATTTATTTAACTAAATCCTTATCATTAGACATGTAATTTGTTCCAAAACTTTTTGAAGTTGTTAAGAAATGCTGTAGTGAACACAGCTCCATTTATCTTACACTCAGGCTTGAGCATTTCTGTACAATACGTAGAAGTAGTTTCTCAAAGAGTGTTTTGAGGTCTTTGGTTGATACTGACAATTGCTTTCCAGAAAATCCAAATCAGTTCACACAATATTTATCCTCCACATTGCCAATAAGTTGAGTCTTCTCAGCTGGGTATGGTGGCATTTGCCTGTAATCCCAATGTCTTGAGAGGCTGAGGCAGAAGGATTGGGAGTTCAAAGCCAGCCTCAGCAAAAGCAAGGTGCTAAGCAACTCAGTGAGATCCTGTCTCTAAAATGCAAAATAGGGCTAAGATATGGATCAGTGGTCGAGTGCCCCTGAATTCAATCCCCCTATTCCCCACCAAAAAAACTGGGTCTTCTCATAACAAACAAACACCAAAATGTAATTAGTAAATAGGCAGAAAATGGCATCTTTTTATTAGTTGATAGCAAGTGCTGATTACTTTTCAGATATTCATGGGATACATGCACGCTTCTGTTTGGATGCCCACATAGTTCTGGGAAGCTTTAGGGATCTTCCTCCTCATAGCACCACCTATTGCTTTGCCTTGCCCAGTGGCCCTTCAACTCTTTCCCTTTGGTCACACCTGGGGCAGTCAGCTCACAAAATGACAGGTGGATCTCCACAGTAAGACCAGGAGCCCACTCCCATGGCATAGGAAATATCTTCTACTGCCCACAGACTGCCGGGGACCCACCGAGGTTGATTCCACTGACATCAAAACCACACAGCTCCCAACTCAGTTGGATCGAGTTTTATGACAGGATGAAAGTGCGAGCTTTTGGAACTCCATGTTTTGGCACTGGTATTCTTTATCGGAAGGGCCAGTATGTGGGTGGCGCTGACCAGCTGTTCTTCTTTCCCCTTAGAGTCAGAGCAAAGGAAGTGAGATCAAATTATAATAGAAGGGATGCCAGTTAGACAAAAGAAGGAACTGATTGCCAAGGAAGCTTGCAGAGTGCTGCACCTAAGGGAATCTTTGAAGAGGGTGAGTTCTCTCTCATTTAATTGGATTGCTGCCTGAGAGAAGAGGATGGGCCTTAGCTCTCCCAAGGTGATAAGCTCTGGCTTAGCTCATGAGCACCCCAGCTTCCTGTATGCCTTCTAACACCTGGCAGCTTGAGGATTTTTCTTGGGACTATGACCTTAGAGATACAGGGTCCTCTAGTTCTCTCTGCCACATCTTGGAATAAACTATACAACCTTTTTGGCATGTGAGCATTTTTTAAAATTTTTAAGTGAACTCTATAATCTGAGGTTAGGTTTATATAACCCAAGAAGGAAAGAAGTGAAGTTATATCATTAAAGGTGCATGAATCGTAAGGCTCTGGGCTCAATGCTTTAATGACCTTCTAAAAATTTTTGACATCAGATAGAGAAACCTACCTACACACAAAGAGGTATGACTGGTCCAAAACACACATTCAGTAACAGAGAGGCTCTCACATCTAGGTGTGTTTTGATGCCAATGTCCTCCTTCACAGAGCCACATTACTGTGGAAGTAACTTCCCTGCAGGAGGGGAGGATTTTAGGTATATAGACTATTTACAATGGACAATCAGCAGACATCACCTTGGCCATCTTGGTCTTCCTGGAGTCTAAGTCGATTTTCTGGATAAAGATAAAGGAAACTTTGCATGGTTTCCTTGAGGCTGGGCTTTTTCCTGGTCATTGTGCTTTGGTTTCTCACCTTTAGTTGTCCTCTGTTCTCTTCTCCTACTTGCTTTCACAGGGGGGTAGGTATATCTGGGTGGGAGACACAGAAGAGGAATAAAAGATGAAAAGGTCAAATTCTGACCGTACTAGTTACTTGTTGGGCAAGTTAGCACATTTCTCTGTGCTTTCATTTCTTCATGTGAAATGGAGACACATATAGCATCTTTCTCATAGTTTAGGCATAATGATTAAATAATTATCAGGATTCAACACTAGAATAATACCTGGGATAATAAAGTCTAAAATGATGTCAGTTTTCAGGTTGAAACCAAAACTTTGCATACATGAGAAAAGCAAAACAGTATGCCTTAATTGGCCTTCCATTCTTTTTCCCTGTCCTCTCTTCCCTCCTTTCTTTCTTCCTGCCTACCTGTCTTTTTTCCCTTAATGAACATTTATTAAAAGTCTGTTGCATGCTGGACATTAGGTTGGGCATTGTGATATATCCTTTTATTTTATTATAGTCTAAAATTAATGCTATCTATTATTTCTTGCTAGAGACAGACAGGGCTAGAGTACCTGTGTGAATGATCAGCAACTTTTCTTCTAATATCTGAAAACATAAGAGAGACGAATTAACTGACAATATAAAGAATTGTAGATAATCAGCCCTGGGATGAGTGATTTCAAAATATTCCATATCCAGTTAACCAGAAAACCAGAACCTGAGATGGTGGTTTCTGGGTGTCTCATTATCTCTTTTCATAAATATTCTATTTTTGCTAACCCACCTCCTGGACAGAGTGCTGTAAAGAGTGAGTCATTGATAGGCCACATATTGTCTCGGCATCTTGCACAGCACAGTGCAGGCCAAGTGTTTCTGCTCAACTTCTCTCCTATTCCTTTCTTACAAGATTATATTCACCAACCATGTTGGCAGGGGTGGAAACAGGGGAGATGCTTTGTATCTAGTACCAATAAAATCTAACATCTGACCTTGAACCACTGCATCTGACTTGCAGCTGTCCTCTGTTCCCTCAGAGACGTCGCCTTGCAGGGGAATGGATACCTCTCTCAATAGCCTCAGTTGTCCCCTGGGATGCCAGCCATCTCAAACTAGTGACAATGGTCTCTGACCTTGACTGACCTCTTGCTGTGTGGTCATCTGGCTTACAGGTGAACCTGAAGCCATTTTTCTTGGCATCAGAATAGAGGTTACAGCCTGTCTCCAAAACACACTCCTCAGAATATTCCCTGGGGCTGAAATAAAAATGAAAAAAAAAAAGACCTTCTTTCATCACCCTTACCTTTGTTTTGAGACCATGGCCTGCTATATTTGCTTCTCTCTAGGCCTTGGTTCTATTAGCAATAATTAGATTCTTCTTCCGTCCTCTCCAGCTTGAAATAATGCAGTTTGTCCTTTAAGTATTCAACTCAATACCACGTTATCAATTAACCACCAACCTTGTGTCTAGTATCCTGACACATGATATAAGCAGGACTTCCAAACAATATTTATTTATATTATGCAGCTCATCAGAATGAACAAATGAGTCTGCTACCAGCCAGAAGTTATGTTCTGAGGCTCCAGGTCCTACCTAGTGGCCCCCCAAAAGCCTAGCACATCAGGTTCTCGGGACATTCTACAAACAATGGTGGCGTACTATTCAGGAGGTGCTATTCAAGACAGAGGTTCTCATCCAGGACCTCACAATTTAAGTGGGGACCTAGGAAAGTCAAGATGGCTTTGAACAGCTAACACAGCCCAGAAGTCAGGGTTATAGAAATTCAAGGATGGCTGAGATCAGGTAGTGAAGCCGTCTGAGTAGGTTTCCTGCAGGGAGGGCCTCCACTCAAGAGATGGAAACTTGGGTTTTATTAGCATCAGGTGGAAGGTAGAGAGCTGCAGAAGATGGAGCCCTACATGGAGAAGTAGGAGTCCTGGATTCCCATTCTGGATTGTCAGTTCTCTGTGAATCTCTCCTTTGCAAATGGTGCCTGTAGGACCTGCCAAGTTAATCTCCAAGCCTGCCTTAAAGTTCAAACAAGGGAAGGAATGTAAAGATATTCATCAGACATGAAATGCCACATTCATATCATGGATTTTCATTAGCCATCGATCAAGCCAACTAATGTCAGCTTCATAATCATAGAGGTCTTCCCCTGTTTAGTTAATTGATGGATGACAAGAACTCAGAACAGTACCTAGTCCTAGGGACTTCACTACGACGTCCAATGGAAGAGAAAGGTAGGACTTGACCAACTTCCAAGTCTGGACAAGACTAGGATTCAGGAGCTGGTGTAATCAGCCACTCTCTATGGGAAGGGGAATGAGGTTCTAAGGAGTCACAGATCAGCAGGAAGACAACAAGAATGCACAGGTGAGATGAACAAGGTAGAAAACAGAAGCTCAAGGAAGAATATAGAAGAAACGTAAGTTCTCCAGGGCACCTCCTGTAGGTTCCTGGGGGAAAAGCTGAGGTCCTCTTTGGAACTGTAAGCAGTGAAGGAGGAAAGGAGATAGATGTGGGCTGCCCCTTTGAGTCTCTTTTTCTTAGTGAAGCTGTGTTCTTTAGGAACCATCTCTGGGCACCTTTGGCCTAGTAGCCTTGGTCTGGCAGAGAATATTTTTTCTTTCTTTGGTGACAGCCTGGCTCAGCCACTGCCTCCCTAGGGGACACAGGGCTTTAATCCCCACACACCTTCCAGCAGTTGGGGAGTCCTGACCTCAGCTGAAGAGTTTTGGAGTGAGTGGGCTATTAAAGAGGTCCTGATTTGTCAGGTGATTTGTATAATCCAGTATGAATATTGAAGAAGAGTTTTTTTTTTTTTTAACGTGAGTACACTTAGAACTTTATTCTTGTCTGAGTTTTTCATTCTGTTCTTTCCTCCCTTGGCTTGAATTTGTGACAAAAGGCAACACTACCTGGAATAAACACCAGACTGGCTCTATGTTCGGTGAGAGCCAGAAGAGGATGAAATTAGAGCCAAGACTGAGAAAGAACCTGTGCAGGAATGAGGTGGCAGCTGCCTCTTCCTAGCGGTCTGTCCTCTCTCACCTGGTGTGCTTCTCTCAGGTGCCCTGACTCCATCCCTCTTCCCCATCTCCTCCTACTCCTCTTACCCACTCCTCATCCGATTTGGAGAACATGTCTCTCCCTTAGGATGCTGTGCACCACAGAATGAGATTCTGCTCGCAGCTCTTCCTAATAAGTCCATCACAGGCACTGAGGATGTGCAGCCTTTTAATTTTTCACCCAGCCAAGCAGACAACAACTCAAAGCCATGTTCTGTATTAAAAATGGCTCCTTCCTCCCTCCTGCCTGTGGGCACTGACCTTCACCTCAGGGAGCAGACTGAGCGCGCCTTATACTACAGAAGCTATGAGAAGTCTGAATTGGCATGGAGTTTTCAAAATGTCACAAGAGAGACACATGGGCTTCTCCAGGGAAGACAAAGGAAAGGATTATTGGACATTTATTAACTCTAGGGCATCGACTCTTCTTGCTTTTTCTTTCCTGACAACTTTGAATCATAAGTGTTATTATCTCCATATTACAGATGAGGAAACTAAGACTCAGAGGTTTATGGACTTGCCCTTGATTCCACATCCAGAAGCAGCAGAGTGATGCCTCTAGGGCCGTCTCACTCCAAAGCCTGTGTTCTTTGGACTCTTCTGGGAGAAGACCAGAGAAAAGTCACTGTGTTCACAATCATCCTTGTGATGTCTGGGAATCCCTGAGGTAGCCCCTGGACAGGTGTAACTGGGTCCAGGAATTCATCCCAGAGATTCAGAAGCACTATTTTCCCAATGGTTTTCAACCAAACTCAGAATCTCACTAGGACTCTGAATCCTCAACCTTGAGGAAATCACAGAATTTGAAAAGGAAATTCTGAGAATTCATGAAAGCTCTGAAAACATGATAAGAATCAGAGCCTAGAGCCACAGGGGAATAAGGAGGGAATATTGGCTAGGAAAAGAGAGTGACTCCAGGTGTACCCTCTTGTGGGCATTTGAAGGGTCCTAGGAGCACAGGGGATATTTTAGGGTTGTTCCCAGCAGAAGCCAAGCAAGGGCCTCAAAATACCAACCTAGCACCAAGGGTGGGGTGGGGGTGGGGCACAGCTCCTGTCCTGGGAAACTGGTGAAATTTAAACAGCGCAGTTCCAGGGAATCTAGCTGGAGGCAAGGGAGAAGGGGAAAATGTCTTTTTTTCAGGGCTGGGATTGTGGAATTCTAAGAAGCACATTCAAGAACAGATCAGAGATAAGGGGGGAGCTGTATTTAGCAGCCCAGTTTCTATGGAATGAAGTTGTTATGTGTTCTTCTAATGACATCAGGTGCCCAGACATGGCAGCAATAAACAGAGAGGAATGTTTGTGTAAACAAGAGAAGTATAAATAGATAAGAGAGAGTAAACTAAATATAAACCCTCAGTTCAAAGTCACTGTGAGAACAGCCAATGTTATTTTCAGAGGGGTGTGTGTAAGTGCATGTGGGGTGCTATTTATAGACAGAAGGTTGTATGTAAACTCTGACAGCCCCGTGGCTGCTCTCAGGGGTGTGCTGCCCAGCTCCAGCTGCAGTGGTCTGTCGTTTGCTCATCCTCACAGGGAAGAAAATGAGAGAAAGAAAGGACAAGTAATGTTTTCCTTCTCTCACACGCATGTGTTGCTAGCTCTGTGCATTCTCCCAATTTTATCACTTTTCTTCTTCACCCTGGATGCCCAATTCACTTATGTGTGTTCTCTAGGGCTCAGGTGGGACATCTTCTGCTTGAGGGCCCTTCTTCAGGATCCTCATGACCACACCCACACTGAGTTCCCTCTCACTCCTTCCATGCACCAGACACTGCTTTTCTACTCCTATTACTAATCATTAGCTCTTTGAGGGTTAAGGTTGGGACTCATGTTTGTGAGCTAATTAAGCACACAGCAGGTGCTCAGATATAGTTTGTTCACTCAATTAATCATAGACCCAAAATAAGTATGAATTTGGATTACAGCAGAAAAGGACTCTGTTGGACACGGGGAGATTTTCTTTTTAATAATAAAAGATGTGCCAGGAGACCAAGCCTCACCTGACTTCTTGCTCACAGGCAGCTGCATAGCAGTACTACCTCTGAAGTCCCGTCTTTCTCTCTCTAGATGTTTTTGCCCATCTTTTAGGGAAGGTCTCTATGATTATTAGATGATGAATTTCATCTGTACTTCCTCTGTTTCCAGGTGATTCCATCTAGGGTATCATTCTTCAGTTATTCCCAGAGCACAGAATTTTTGAGATCTTCTTTTGCTTGTCTTCCAGAAGGGGGCAGCATCTCTCTGATGTTTCTTTCCCATGGCTGCAAAATCCTTTCCAGCAATCTTTAAAAAGAAATAGTAGATCCAGAGGTCTGCTCTATTCACAGGGGAAAGGAACTGGGAGAAAGATAATCAGCATTCTGGAGAATGAGTATCTGCAGAACATCATTTGCCCACAGTGGCCTGAAAACCTGGTCCCATTGGAAGGTAGAGGATCAGGTGCTCAATGTTTGGGAATCTAGCAGAGTTTTTGTGCCCTAAAGTCTCGAGAGGTGCTAGACAAGAATCAAGGCTTACAGAAAAAGGTCTGTTTGGGTGGAAACTTTTGCTATGCCCTTCCCTCATCTGTTTGGGCACCTGGACAGGACACAGTGACATCTGAGGCAGAACTCTAAGGACAGATGACTTGCTTGGTCAGCTAGTTAGAGTTAGGATCATTACTGAGGTTTTCCTGTGCCTGACACATTTAGGACTACCAAGGTCACAATTTCATCCCACCAACATCTAATCCCACAATCAGTACCGGTTCTCACCAGTTAGTGATTTTGTAGGTCCTCCCTCCATTGACTGGGCATCAGTCACTCAAACAGCCAGAAGGGCAGATGAGAAGTTCTCCTGGGGGGACAGTTGCCTGGTGCTCTGGGTCAGGTAGAAAGTGACCAGGGAGAAGAGTGGACAAAACATCAGAGGTTAGTTCCTGGTACAATATTTCTGAACTTCTTTCCTCCTCTAACTCTATCCACACTGAATGTCTTTAATGCTTAGTGAAACAAATTTATAGCAAGAAACAAAGAAAAACAGGAAGACTTTGTGCAGAGTTGTATATGATTGTGTGAGAGTGGGTTTAGTCATGGGACTAAAAGACGCTGAAGAGGGAAGAGTATCTAGTTGGGATGTGCTTGGGTTGTTTGGGAGCAGGGGGAGGGGTGGAGGTATAAGTGGGTAGAATTGTCCCAAGTGACTAAAGTGCCCCACTTGGTGATACCCCCAATACTAATCCAGATTCCTCAACTCTGTTCTTGCTCCCAGGAAAATGGAGGATAATTTAAGAAACTATTATACTAAGTGCAGGAAAGGGCACTTTCACTTGGTCAAACCTTGACCTAAGTTCAGCATTAGGCTAGGGTCACCACAAACTTCACCTCTGTGGCACATTTGTAGTGGGTGTCTAGCTAGTGGGCAATATTCATTTCCTTCTCTTCTTTTTCTGGGCAACTTTGGGCAGGAGACCTGGGTATATGCTGGGAAGTGATTAGAATTTCTTTCAAGCCTCAAAAGGCTAGCCCAGTGCTCCCAGATTGCATTTTGATATCCACTTACCTTCTATTGCTCTTCCGATCAGCATTCACTCTTCATTTCCTGATCTCTGTGGTTTGTCAGCTCCTTAACATTGCTTCAGCCTAGCTGGCGTGTGTGAGGGTGAATTATGAGAGTTAAAAGCCTCTAAACCTCTGGCATGCTGGAACAGTTCCCTGAATGTGGGTCTGTTACGAACTGCTGTCATCGCAACTTATATCAAAAACATCTCTTGCCCCCAGGACATGACTGTGTTTTGAAAGCATTTCTGTCTTACGTTGCTTGTGCATATATTTGGGAGAGAACTTTTTCCATTTCTGTCGAGTTTTTAGAGAGGGATTTTAGCAATTCCTTGGCATGCATGATCATCATCAGCTCCCCAGTGTGGCTATGAAAATGAATGCAGAGCCCTTGTGGTATGAACCTTAGTGTCAGTTCTATTGCCAATCTGCTGTTACCTTGGATAAGTCACTGCCCTTCTTGAAGACCTAATATCACCAGCTTCCTATTATACCTCTGGAAACAGAAAGAGAATTTATTTTCCCCTGCCAGGAAGCTGAGAAGTTTTCACATTGAAAGTGCAAACTCAATAAAGTTAACACCAGGGAAGCAAGGGGCATAAATAGAGGTTGGTGAGTCAACAGAAAAGTGTTGCCATATTGGATGTACATTTGCCCATGCTTAAATCTTCATCTGAGAAAGCGGTGAAATGTTGAAAAACATTTTAAATCTGCAAAGATGGGAAATGAGATAATAGAAACTTTGGAGCAGGATATATCACTACTGTCCCTCAAGGTGAACATGACTTTTCTTAGTCATGCTCTCCAGAATCTGCTGTGGGCCTCAGCTTGGCAACAGGGTCCCTTGCTGACTCTGGTACCCAATAGGGACTCTGTAAATATTTGGAAAGTGACTGAATAAGTGATTGTCTCTGGTTTGGGCTGGTGCCATTGACAGGGCATCCAAAGTACAGGGAAGGGAGAAGTTTGGGCAAGAGGGACATTATTGCTGTTGATGGTGAGAGTGGCATTTAATAAGAGCTCAGGTATTTGGAAAGCCCCAATCTTGAAGTAATACCTCAGCCCGTTATGAAGTGCCTACCTCATTGGTGCAGAGGAGACAAGGACCCCCAGGAGGCAATTAAAATGGATGGAAAGGGCCTACTTTTTGCAGGATGATCCTGAAGAGACCCAAGGCTCATGTTCAACAGATAGCCCATAAAATGAGCCAAGGAAATTTCTGCTTCTGCTTCTGTCTTCTATTGGCCACTCCTGGGCTATACTTCTGTTTTTTGATTTCCTTCGAAATAGATCTGTGTTCAATTTTTAAAAATTGAAATGTAGCAAAATCATCTTTTGTCGGGTATCAGCTTTATGAATTTTAACATATATAGAATCATGTCATCATTGCTAAAATCATAATATAGCAGAGTTTCATAATCTCCAAGAAGTCCCTCATACCACCCTGTCCTAGACACACTGTCTCTATATCCCTAACCTCTGGCAAATACTGATCTTCTCTCTATCACTGTAGTTTTAGCTCTTGGAGGACATCATATAAATGAAATCATACAGTGTGCAGCCTTTTGAAACTAGCTTCTTTCACTCAGCATAATGCTTTTGAGATTCATCCACGTTGTTGTGGGTACTGATAGTTCATCATTTTATTATCATTATTATTGCTGAGTAGCATTCCATATTACGGATTAACCAGAGTTTAGCCATTCCTCTGATGAAGGACTTGTGGGGTTGTTTCCAGCTTTTGGTGATCATGAATGGAGCCATTGTAAATATTCATGTACAGGTTTTCATGCAAATATAAGATTTTAATTTCTCTCTGCTGAATACCTAAGAGAGGGATTGTAAAGTTGTACACTAAGTATATGTTTAGCTTTATAATAAACTGCCAAAATGTTTTCCAAAGTGGTTGTGACATTTCGTGTTCCAAGCAGCAGAGCACGAGTTCTAGTTGCTTCACAGCCACTCCAGTACTTGTTATTTGTCAGTATTTTCTATTGAGTCACTCTAAAAGATGAGTAATGATCTCTCGTGGTGTTTTTAATTTGAATTTCCCTGAATGGATAATGATGTTGAACATCTTTTCATGTGCCTGATGGTTATCACTTTGCATGTGAAGTAACAACACTGTTCAAAACTTTTGCTCATTTTTACTTGTTTTATTATTGGGTTTTTTTTTTTTTTGAGTTCTATATATCTTCTGGATACAAGTCCTTCATCGTATATATTTTCCACAGGTGTTTTTCCCCAATTTGTCTTTTCATTCTTTTAACAGAGGCTTTTAAAGAGCAGAAGTACTTAATTGTGATGAATCCAATTGTTCAATGTTTTCTATTAGGAATCTTGCTTTTGATGTTTACTTACGAAATTCATGCCTCACCCAAAATTACAAATATTTACTCTTACACTTTCTTCTAGAATTTTTATAGTTTTAAAGTTTTATTTTTATGCCTATAATCCACTTTGAGTTGATTCTTGTATGTGGTGTGAGGTATGGATCAAAATCCATTTTGCCTGTATATGTGTATCCAATTGTTTCAGCACCTCTTATTAAAAATGCTATTTTTTCTCATTGAATAGACTTTGTACTGTGGTCAAAGATCAATGGGTTGTATTCGTATGGTTCTATTTCTAAACATTTATTATGTTTCATTGATCTGTATATGTACCTTTACAATAAAGACCTCATTGGGTTGATTACTAATAATTCCACACTCTCTTGTAATCAGAGTAAGTCCTCCCACTTAGTTCTTTGGTAAAGTGTTTTGGTTTTGATTTTTTAAAAATTTCTATATGAATTTTACAATTAAAAATAGCTTACTGATATTTTTAACTGGGATTGCCATCTTTGGTCTGTGAATTTATTTTTACATTTATTGAAGTCTTTGCTTTCTTTCATCTGCATTTTGAGAAATGCAGATCTATACATGTTTTATCAGCTTTATACTTAAATATTTCATTGTTAGAGCTTCATACAAATTATTATGTTTATTTTTGTTAAATTTATTTCTTTTAAGTTTCAAGTTCCAGTTGTTCATTGCTGGTATCTACAAACGTGATTGATTTTTATGTCTTGCTTTTGTGTCTGTAACCTTGTTAAGTTTATTTATCAATTCTAGAAATTTTTTGAAGATTTCTTAGGCTTTTATGGTAAAAGGCATGGCAGCTGCAAATAGCAATATTTATTTATATCCGATCTGGATTACTTTTATTTCTTTTTCTTGCTTTACTTCATTGACTAGGAATCCCAGAACAATGCTGAACTGGACTGACAAGAGTGGACATCCTGGCCTTGTTTAATCCTAGGAAGAATTTTTTCTTTCACCATTAAACATAATGTTAGTTTTAGGCTTTTTGAAGATTCCCTTTATTGATAATGGAGTTCCCTTTTATTCCTAATTTGCTGAGAGTTAATATTATGAATGGATATTGAATTTTGTCAAATGCTTTTCAGCAACAATTGACATTATATCTTATGGGACTTTTTCCCTTTGATTTTAATATGATGAATTATACTGATTGATTTTGTATATTTCATCCATGGAATAATACCCACTTTATCCTAGTGAATTTTTCTTTATATGCCTATGTTCTTTTAACCTAATTTTGTCTGCTCTGTGACCTACTGAAAATATTGGCTCTTAAAAGTGTCCCTTGCCTTACTAAGCATCAGTTCCTGAGATGATTGGACTGAATTTTCTAAGGTCACTTTTAAGAGGGCAGAGATAGTGTGCAGTGCATATTGCCAAACTCAGAGGTTCCCATAGTATAATAGGAATCTTCTGAATGAGGGATCAGAAGTTCTTGACCTATACTATTCCCATTCACTCCTGGTAGAATTTTCTCTCCCCTAATTCCCAAGACAGGAACTCCATCCCTCCCATATTTCTTGAATGTTCTGCTCATGGTTTCTTACTATTTTCACTGTGTGGCCTACATTCTTTTCAAGATTACATATTTTGTCTTCATTGTCTTCCAAGTGGTCTAATCTGTTGGTGATGATTTCAAATGAACTTTTAGTTTGGTTTATTGTTTCTTTCATTTCAAGGATTTCTGTTTGGTTGTTTTTTTAGAACCTCTATCTCCCTATTCAAGTGATCTTTTGCTTCCTGTATTTGTTTATGTAGCTCTTTGTCAAAATGATATTTTGCTGCCTGTATTTGCTCTCTTATATTATCCTTTAATCCACAGATCATTTTAATTGTATACATCCTGAATTCCTTCTTTGCCATTTCTTCTGCTGTGCTGGCTATGGATTCTAATAATGTGGTATCTTGATTTGTTTGGGGCACTTTCTTCCCTTGTCTTTTCATATTGCTTATGTGTCTTCCCTTCTAGCATTTGGATCCTAGGCATTACTGTTTTTATCCTATAGGCTTATAGTGACCCTGTAGGGATCCAGTACCTCTCCTTTGAGGTGAAGGATAGTGTTATCAGATCCCAATATAAACAATATACACCCTAAAAACAAATGTTTGCTAATAAGATGTTCATAGTTTGGTCACAATGTACAGAAATAGTGAATTCAATTATGATCTACAATATACTCAGGAGGTTTATAAAAAGGTTTAAGTTTCTGATGGTGAACAAAGAACCAGGGGTGAGGAGTAGGATGATATGATGAGGAGATAGAAAGTGAGGATATAGCATTGCTATATCTTAGGAAGCGTGAAAGAGAAATCTAAAGAAGAAGATTAGTAGCAGGAGAAGATAGAGGAAGTAATTTTAGGTAGACAAGTAAATGGGAATACAGTAGAGTACATAAAACAAACACACATATATATCAATAAAAATAAAAGAATAATTTTAAATAATAGAAATTAGTGGTTAAAAAAAAGAAAAAAGAAAAAAAAAATATCATACAATACAACTGTAATGTACTATTCAGACATCCCAGTCCTCAAAATCCTAATTCATGCAAAGTACTTGGTTTCACAAACGTTGGGGATGTGAGGGAGCGAGAAAGGAGAAAGGGGAAAAAAAAATCTTGAAGGAAAACACAGGGCTTATTTTGGTTGGAGATCAGTATCTTTCCTGCTTCCCTTCTCATCCAAAAGGTGGGGCATCTGTTGTTAGCTGATATCTCCACCCTCAGGATGGTGAAGGTAACCAGGGTGTCGCTATGCTGGGTTAGCGGCCACAGGGGAGAGGCGGGAGTTAGATACTGAGTACCTGGAAGATAGTGATGAGGTGATCCAAGATGGAAGCTCCTGCTTTCAGTGGTGGGGTTTTGGATCGGGTGTGGGGAGCCAAACTATGGTGTTGGACAATGAGTTTAGAGACGGTCTTAGCTTGGAGTGTTTAGCTTGCAATGCCGGCTGACTTCAGAGCCTGTGTGAAGTTCCTGGGTGTGGGCAGGCTACTGCACAAAAGGGACTATCTCTGCTGCTGCAGAGTCCCAAGATGGCAGTGACTGGGGCAGCCCCACATTGGTAGATGGGGGTCCACATGGGAGTGGGAAGCTGCCAAAAGTCCTGTATGGGAGTGGCGTTGATGATTTCTGCTTAGGCGGGTGGCTGAAAATTCTGAGCAGGTGTTGATGGTTAATACGTGGGTACCTGGAAGTCCTGTGTGGGCCAATAGTTAGGAGACCTACTCTGATGCTGAGCCCTGAAAAAGCAAAGTGGCTGTGATTCCTGCATGGGAGCGGAATATCACTCACAGAGAAGCAGTATTCTCACTACTTAAGTCTCAGGTCATGGAGCAACACAGAATGCTGTCTCCCTCTGGCCCTCCATCTTGGATCTCCCAACAGGAACTCTGTATGATTTTAAATTCCAAATGACTAATCTAATAGACTAATCTTATACATTCAATCATTCACTCAACAAATATTCATTAACAAAATATATCATGAATCAGACATTCTGTTCAATGCTAGGATGCTTGGGTGAGTAAAAATCAATTATGTACCTTCAGGAAACTTAGAGTGCAGTGGGAAAAGCAGAAACAATTAAAGAGACACACAAATGCTAATGGATAGAGTGCTGGCAGACCAGGTTATGGTCATGTATCATTTTTGAACATCAGGACACAAAGTCACCAATCAAGTCCTCTTATAGTTTTACATGAAACCTGACCTCTGAGACCATGTGCATGGTAGAGATTTTATACATGTTGACTGCACATGATGTTAGGATTTCAACTTCTGATGATAAGACATAATGATAAGACTAAGGAACAGATATGATTCCATGAATACATGACATAGACCTATCCACGTTACCTCTTATCCTACAGATGACAAGATGACCTGTAAGTAAAACAACAAAAATCAGGTACCCTAAGAAACTTTAAGAAATGTAGGGTGCCTGGGGTGGAAGAGGCGGGTGTTTGCAGACTATCTGAATAGTAGAAATGCTAGTTCCTCCCACTTAATCACACAGGACCCCTAAGTTGCCAAGTGCCAGAGGAGGAGTAGGAGGAGTGGGAGGTAGAAGGTATGTTGAATATGTTATTCGGGAAAGGAGACTGGGTGATACACCTCTGGAATTCAACACAAAGGGGCAGCCAAGCTGAGTGAATGAGGTCTGCAAGTCCCTAACTTCCATGGTCATAGTGTATTTCTTGAATACTGACCCTAGAAGCATCAAGTGGTCCAACACCTTTATTTAAAGATGAGAAAATTGAGATTCCAAGAGGAACGTGATTCTATCCTAGAGTTATCTTCCTAGTTCATAGCTGAGCTGGCACTCAGCACTTTGATTCCCAGAAGTGCTTTTACAACTCTTCCTCCTACTGATGGAAGTTAAAAACCAGTAGTAGGGACCGAATCATGAAATCACAGAAATGGTACAATCCCTGAAAGAGAAAGGAGAATATTAAAAAGTTAGGCATCCCAATCTCAAGTCGAAATGTTCAATTCACATACTTTTCATTGAAAGTATAATTAGTATAACTGATGTAGGTTGAGTATTTACGGTGTGCCAGGAACTGTTGATATTTGCAAGGTGTCAATCAACTGATTCAATTACTTCAATAACTAGGAAGTAGACACTAGTATTATTTCTAGTTCATAAGTGTGAAAACTAAGAATGTCAATGAGCATGAATACACAGGGGTAAGTAAGTTGCATCATGTTGCATGATCTGTAAATGTCAAAAGTGGAATTTAAATCTAGGTGGTTTGATTGCAGAATCAGACACTGAACCACAAACTAAAATGTTTCCATTCACAGTACCACTTGGGTGCTCCTGTTTTTATTCCTCACACAAAGAATTTCAGTAGAAACAAATCTACTGCTATTGCCAGCAACCTGGCACCTGTACACCAGAAAATTTGAGCATCCTAATGTCTTGGAGAAGGACCTTGGAACAAAAGCTTGTGTGCTGTCTTTGAAAGGAAAAGTCCTGATGTTTCTAAAAACCACTCATGCTGAAAAGAAAGCTGACCACTGACCCCAATTACCAGTCTTCCCTTCTCCCACTACTCTACTGCCCTGGGCAATGTGCCAGGGTCTATAAAGCATACTCCCTCCCAATTCTTTTATAATTCTGTCCTGCCATTGTTAGCCTTCTGGGTATTACCCAGTGCCCATAAAGCATGTTAAATTAATTTCTTCTGCCTCACTTGACATTTATATTTGAGAGGAAACTCTGTGATGGGGCAGGGAGGTTGTCTGGAAAAATGGTAACTTAATATCAAGTTGAGAGATGGGTGCCAGCTCCTTTTGATTACACAGCACAGTGGACATGCCTGTTCGATTGTTTGATCATAACTGCCTACAGTCAGTTGAGACAGAAGCAAACTGTTCTCTCTAGGATCCAGAGGATGATCTATCGGAAGGTTTTGTTCAAAGAGGACATACTTGGAGAATTCCCCTCCTGGTTTCCTATTCAAATCTCTGTTGAGTTATAGAAGGTTTCTTCACATTCAACAAGAATCAAGGAAAATAGAAGTCAGTAACATTCGCTCTCACATCCATCCTTGCTATGTAGCTATCATGTTGTGCTTCCCATAGACACCAGGTTGATTTTATTTTATAGAGGTCAAGGTTGTTTGTTTGTCCATTTTGAACTTGTCCCAGCTGATAGGAATGGGCATGGGTAGTGTGGAGGTGGAAGAAGTTATGAGGCACACACTGGAAGTCACTGCAGATGGTGGAAATAGCTGTAATACTTCCCATGACCATTTTTTTTCTACATTTCAAAGTATTTTTACATGTGCTCTTTATATATCTGTTCACCAAGCATTTAATGAATGCCTACCATGTCTCAGGTCCAGTGTGCATCCCAAGACACCCTCTTGGTATACAGTAGTAATAAAAACAAACAAAAGAAGTTTGTGGTCATGAACTTATACGGAGTTAAGGTTATCTCAAGTACTTTTTGTTGTAAACAGGGAGATTATGCAAAAATTCATTAATCCCATTTCAGGATCAGGATGAATAAGCTAGAGCTCACAGAAGTTAAATACCCTGCTTAGGTTGGGTAGATAGTGGCAGAGCCTGGGAAAACCCAGACCCTAAAAATTTGTTCACTACTCTTTCTACGGCACCATACTGCCTGGAACTACACAATGAAAACTGAATGGAGGCTCCTGAAATCATTTCTGTCATCACCCTCCATTCCTGTCCTCCAGTTCAAGCCTCTTAGGAGAGTCACATGTCAAGAGAAGCAGATTCTGCATGTTCCTAAGGCATCTGCCCATAGGAGTGCACTGGGGCTCTCACTATCTTAAGGTTCTGTTATGCCTTACGTTTACATTCCTGTACTAAAACCTCAACACTTCTGCCCTCTATTCTCAGTGTAAGTGAAATGAGGCATCTTTTATGAACATCGAAACAACTCCCCAAGCTCCTCATGCCTAGAACCATGGACATACTTCTAAATTGAATCCTGAATTGTTTTGTCTCTGTCAACAAGAAAAAAAAATGCATTTCCCCCTATTTTAGTTCCTCTTTTATTATCAAAATGATTGCTTTGCTTATCAAACCACAATTTAATGGCTAAAACAAGATTTAAGAAGTAACTTTGGGAGCAGTTGGTTGGTTCATGGGGGAGGCTTCGTGATTTGTAGTTAGAAGGAGGTTTTGGCAAGCTTCAGTTCACTAAAACAGACTTTGAAAAGATAAAATGGAATAAGAAATGTTCAGAGTAGTTTCCTCATAATGCAAAGAGTATGAGATTCGAAGTAAACACTAGAGTCAGACTCAGCTCTTCTGTTTAATGGTTATCTCAGGCTGGCCATTTAAAACTCTGAACATTCATCAACTTCGTCTATTAAAGGAAATACTAATTCCTTGAAAGGTTTTTGTTAAAGGAAATGATAGAGTATTTGTAAAAGGGATTTCTCAACCAGTGTCATGCCCATGTCTGTTACGGCTGTTTTACCTACTACTGTGCTATGCAGGAGAACAGCGGGTGCTACAAAATGTTCTGCTATGATTTTCTGCAGAACTATAGACTATTCAGTTATACTCTGCAGACTTTGCTTTTGTCTTCCACCTCCAGAGGGCTGAAATAATTTTTCTATGGTTCCTCCTTTTCCCATCCCTAATGTGAGGATGACACCTGGCTCATTTCTCATGGAGTAAGCTCTCGCAGGTACCTTCATGACAGCAGAGTTTTTTTTTTTTTTTTTTTGGTCCCCTGTCCTAGAACTAAGAACAGTATCATTCCCATACAGATGCTCAAAAATATGTGTGGAAAGGATGAATAAACCTGTAACTAGCTTTAAGGCCTATGAGATAAAGAGATCAATAAGAGTTTTGAATAAAGATATAGAGAGCAATGCTATAAGAAACAAAGAAGGCCATCTCCAGACAGGGGGTAATAGGACTTTAGCTCCAAGGCAGAGAACCTGGGATGTCTACTTAGTCCCAATATCCTGCCAGTTCCCCTCCCTGCCCCAGGAGTCTCCTGCAAACTGCACATTCGTGGTGATCTTACAGTGTCCTGGCACGCAAGAACTGTCAGGGCTCATTGACTCCAACATGGTTGACACTTTGTTTACCAAGATGAGAAAGCTAAGGTCAATAGAAGGTCACTCAGAAAAAGGGGCAAAAACTGGTATCCATTCCTTCAGATTTCTAGTGAAATGTCCTTTCTCCTTCTAAAAAGGGAAAATTCCACTATTTGAAAAATACATGCTTAGTTTTTGCTTGTTTCTTTGCCTTTTATTTGCTTGCGGGTCAAAAACACATTTCTTTGGAAATATAGTAGTGGTCTTTGATTATAGAGGAATGTTTATTAGCTTAGAGAATTTTACAAAACAAAACAAAAAAAAAATCACTGATTTCCCTGATCATGTCTTGGTATTAAATATCACTGAGACAATCTCCTCATCCCGTCCATGTGTGTTTTTCCTTCCCTCTTGAAATTGTCAAACTGACATAATTAACTAAGCTGTTAGCTAAATAAATCATTGGATCCCAGTGAGAATTTTTACTGAGGCATCATTGCCCCCGCACCACACTGCATGAAGGACTGTCAACACCACACGATGGATGTATGGCAGAGGATCCTGCTTGGGAGACAGCTCTCTCTTTCTCCCTCAGCATCAAAAAATGGCTGTCAGGCTAAAGAACAGATGTCAAGGAGCGTATGTGAGAAAACCACTAATTCCTTGGAGTGTTTTGATCCCACATGGTTCATGGAGCCTGAAGTGGCACATGGAATGGAGGCTGGGAGTCCAGAGATGGCCTCAGATCAGGATGGATTTCTAGCAGAAGGCACGAGGCTGTAGATGTTTAAATAGAGAACCGTGCTCTGAGACAGGGGTGAACTTCTTAACCTGCAAAGATGTCTTATATCCTTTGTCACTCTAAGGTTCAAGGAATACGCTGTTACTGTTTTATTCCTAAGAACAAAGGCCTTCTCCCTCTCTTGGTCTCTGTGGTCTATGAAAGGGCCATTTGATAAATGTAGGACAGTATTTATTTTTTTGCTTTCCAGCCCAGTTTCTCATATTCTAACAGAATAAAGATAAAGATTGAGCAAAGACCATGTTTTGAAAAGGAGTCTTATTAGCAAGTATCACTATATTTTAATTTCAACAAATTAAAAAAGTCAAGACTGGGTGGTCAGTCTGCTGAGGAATTCAAAGCTACTCCACCGCTTTCTCAGGAGATGAACTGCTTTGCCCACACTCACTTTAATTAGAAGCATGGCTAAGGGCCAGAAACTTGGAAGAGAGATTATAGATTCATTAATTAAGGTCATGTTTACACCTCCATTGTCAACTGTAATGATTTGTTTAACCCAAGGTCTCCTTAGTTTATTACGATCATTATTGCTTGGTTAGAGTTTTACAGTTATGAGTGACAAATTCGTATGCAAACCTGTATATTTCAACAAGAGCCCAGTCTGACATTCTACCTTAATACAAGGAAATTTTCCTTTAAATATTTGTTTTAATCTTTGGTCATCTTTTATTTCAGAACTGTAAATTGGGTCCAACCAGTGGATTCTCTATTAACTGTCTTTGTCTACCGACAATGTAACCCACATCAAGAATATTGCTAGTGACCATACCTCATACTCATAAACCAGTTTTTAATTTTCCAAGGGTTTTTGGCATCAGAAGCTCATATGACAGGATGATATGAAATCTAATTTGACCATAAAAATAAGTCTATTTAAAGCCCTCCAGAGGTGCAGTGATGGGGTTTGGGAGATCCCATGGACAGCAACTCTCTGTGTCCTTTGCAATCTGTAGTTACTTTGAGAAGGCCACTGCAGATTTGAGGTGTGGAAATGAGGAAATGGGAAGGGGGAGTAGAAGTAGAAGTAGAAGGAAGGTAGTAGTCAAAATGAGAGAGAGAGAGAGAGAGAGAGAGAGAGAGAGAGAGAGAGAGAGAGAGAGAGAATGAGAGAATACTCACTCTGCTTGGGTGGTTGGAGGCTATCTTGTTCCTTTGTCTTATGATGGGGATATAAGAGTTTTATAGAGGCCCATTACTAAGGTCATGGTAAACCTGTGTGAGTCTGTTCAGGTCATAGTAGAGGTTGAAGGAAGGCATTAAGGAATTCCATAGGACATTCCGAAGACTTGAGTAGCCCCATTAGCAGGCCCCAGGGATTTAACTTCTTTGTCTTTCTACTTTAAAGAAGTAAAACTTGATGGTTTGCCTCCTGGGAGAATTTTTCTTTTCCACCAAATTGGTACATCCTTGGTAAGGGCTGTTGTGCTCTAGCTAACCTATTCTGGTTTGAATTGGCATATTCTACAGACTTACATCCAAACTGGGCTCCAATTTTGTTGCATCCTTGTCAAGTGATCACAGAGAAACTTCCACAGGGTTAGAGATGGAGGGAGGGGTGGTAATGAGGAAAGAGTAAATGCTCAGGAATGTGAATGACCTGCTCATGAAATTGGCAGGTATGTTCAGTCCTTACTTGGACCCTGGTTCCACATATGCAATCTTCACTTAATGTTGGAATCTCTTGGGCATGCAGGGAATATTATCCATCTGTACTAAGGTCCAGTTGATTAGTAGTTCAACTACTAATTGTCAAACTAGCAATGGTTTTCTTTTCTTAAAATTTCTGGATCATTTTATATATATATATATATATATATATATATATATATATTTAGTTTTTTAGTTTTCGGTGGATACAACATCTTTGTTTCTATGTGGTGCTGAGGATCGAACCCAGGCCGCACGCATGCCAGGCGAGCATGCTCCACTTGAGCCACATCCCCAGGCCTCTGGATCATTCTTAGTAATTCTCTTATTAGGGTTCACCACAGACACTATAGCATCCTTATTTGTCATAGATATTCTGAGCAAATTTGGCACTCAGAGGTGTGTGTGCTTAGCCTGGACAGTGTGAAGAAACATCTCTACTTTGGCGTCTCACTCAAAGCTGGCAGCTCTTCAGATCCATTAGTAAATGGTTTGGAATAGCATGCTCCAATTTGTTACTGTGTTCTACAAGCTTACAGCAGGATAATTAAATCTCCTTCTTCACAGCAGTTAATAGAAGTTTTTAGCTTCTTTATTTGAAATAAATATTCTGATAGGCCTCAGACTCCTGGAACTCCTAGAAATTTCCATGGGGTGATAGAGCCTGATATTTTATGGGATTTATTTCTCATACTCTGGTGTTTATATGATTTACCTAAGCGTTTGAGGAGACTGTTACTTGTTATTTGATACAGCCCCTTCCATGATAGTGTCACCAATGTAGAAGACTGGTGTGATTGATGGCTTATAAAATGTTTGAGCTTTCTGTGGACTTCATAGTGTCACAAAGTTAAGAGTGGTATCACACTGAAGATAGGCAGTAAAATTGGACTGCTGTCCTTCTACAGTAAAAATACCTTTCTTTTCATGTCTTGTGTGAGTGTGTGTGTGTGTGTGTGTGTGTGTGTGTGTGTGTTTGTTTATGCAAGTAGGGAAAGATGTCTTTTAGGGACAAAGGGAATGAATTGATTTTCTCCAGCAAGCAGACATTTTTTTAAAAATAGGCTCAAGTTATGAAAAAGTTTATACCCTCAGTCAATTTTTCAAAAGACTTGTTTATAATTTACTAGCCAACACTTGTGTATTGAATAAGGATGTAGTTATTGACTTTGCATCATTCAGAGATGATAGTGGTTCTAATTCTTGAGATCTATCCTAGGAATGTTATATTGCTATGATCCAATATTTTGATAAGGATATGGAATTCCAATAACTTTCATTTGGCCTTTTTTAGCACTTAATATTTTCTTTAATAATAGCTCTTATTTTATGGTTCAGTGTAGAAGAGAACCAACATAGAAAAGAACCAAATTATGATTAGTAGTTCAACTACAGTCTCAGAAATTGGAGCAACAAATGAAGCCATGCACTTTAGAATGATGTGTCAATCAAGGATGGAACAGATATGTCATGGCGTTCCATAAAATTCAATGGCCTGGTGCCACTCTAGCCATCTTAGTCTGTTTAAGTACTCTCTATGATGTTTACACAATGACACAAATGCCTAAAGATGCATTTCTCAGAACATATTGCTAGCATTAGATGATATGTGACTCTATTGGATAGTTTGGGGATACTACAGGTACTACTAAATTGGTTATAAGTTTACTAAGCCAATCCTTATTAAATTTTTTAAATTATTGTTATTGTTATAAAATTTGCCATTTTAGCTCTTTCTAAGTATGCACTGTAGTGGCATTAAATACATGCACATTATTCCTCTTAAGAACTTTTTTAATCTTTCCAAATTTTTTACCCATTAAATAATAACTGTCTATTTCCCTTACCCCAAGGTCCTGGCAACCACGATGCTAGTTTCTGTTTCTATGAATTTTACTATTCTTTGTGTCATGTGATTGGAATCAAACAGAATTTGTGTTTTATGTAGCTGGCTTATTTTATCTAATGGAATGTTTAATATTCATCCATGTTGTAGCTTGTATTGAAATTTTCTTCTTTTTTAAGGCTTAATTATTATATTGCATTATGATTATATACCAAATTTTGTATATCTTCTCATCTGAGGATGATCACTTGGTTTATTTCTACTTTTTGGCTTCTGTGAATAATGCTGCATTGAACACGGGTTCACAAATATTTGCTCTGGTCTCTTTTTTCAATTTTCAGGGTATATATACAAAAGTGAAATTGTTGAGTTAGATGATAATTCTATTTTTAGTTTTTCAAGGAACTACCATATTTCTTCACATAGTGCTCATACCATTTGATGTTCCCACCAGCAGTGTATGGGATTCTAATTTCTCTAGATTATAGAGGGAAGAAATTCATAGACATTCACCCATGATAAGTTTACTCTAGCATTTTCATCTCCCAAATTATTCAGATTCTTTACACTACACTACACCCAAGAATTTCTGGCATATCAGTTTTATATTACTTGGGACACTATTTAATCCAGATCTCAATATATGAACCAAGAACACAATTAGAATCACATTCAGCTATTGAGGGCTGCATGTTGAATCCAGAATAGAGAGGAAATGAACCTATATTAATAAATATATCCCAACCCAACAATGTATAGTTCTCTCCTTAATCTAGAACTCTCAGAGTATTTCTATGCATATGATCCAGATGTATCTTATGAAAATTAGGAAGGGTGTTTCAGACTTCTTCTGGATTTGATTTGTGATTGACTCTGGAGTGTGTTTGGATCTGTTTATAGTTATAGGTCAAAAGATAATTATGGGTATTTGGTATGAAACATACAGAGAACAGAGTTATCAAAGAGTTGCATGACTTTAAGGACAAACTAAACAGGCATATCAAGGGAGGGAGGTGGAAAATCTTTTGCTGTGGTTACAGGAATGGCTCCCATACCTCCATTTCAATTCTTAGCTTCCGGATAATTCCTAGTCAGAGTGCTGACTTACTTTTAATGCCTCAAGAGGTTGTGAATTCAACTGTTGTAAATTGTCAGCCCATAGGATCAAAATGTGAAATGTTCTTGTCTGATCCCTGTGCCTACAAACATAGGAGATTCTTCTAACAAGGTCATACAAAGTTCTTGAGCCTCATTATGTGTCTTGAGCAGAGAATTCTCTTCCTTTACACTCTCTGGAAGCAGTCCTTAATTTCCTCATATAATCCATGCTTTTCCACTCAATCTCCCAAAACCTTGTCTTCAATGAGTACCATGTTCTAAGTAACTATGGGTAACAATTCAACCAGATGTTTCTGTGCTATGTGCTGTGAATTGCCATACCATTATTGTTGAATAGTAAGTAGATTTGTGTTGCCTTTTGTCCCAACTGAGCCTAATTCCCTAGCCTATATCAGATTCCTGGATAGCACTGTCTGGTACCAATTTCTATGTTATTTAGAGTTGTGGTAACAAATAACAAAACCCAACCAAGTTTACTTAAACAATATAACATTTCTAGACAGACGTCTTTTAGAACACCAGAGTCATCACACAGAGCCCCATGATTGGAGCTTGGGGCTTAATGCTCTGCAGTTACCATCTTGAAATTCTTACTTTTAAAACTTTTTTTCCCATATTTTTATTAATGCATTATAATTATACATAACAGTGGGATTTGTTATTGCATTGTCATACATGCACACAACATGACAACATAATTTGTCAATATTATTCCCCAATATCACCCCTCATAGCATGTTATTTATAAAGATGAAGATACTTTAGTGTTTTTTGCATTTTTGTTCATTAGCTATTTGGGGGTTTTATTATTATTCTTTTTAGTTATATAGAAAGAGAGAGAAAAAAGGGTGAGGGAAGCAAAAAGCAAAAGGGAATTGAAATTTTTACTTTTATCTTTTTATTCGCATTTTGTGAATGAAAATGCAGCAGGTGCCATGTCGGGTATTGAATGAATGAACACACCTAGTGTTTAATCCTTCAGGCAGCCCTGAGGTCTTCTATTATGCAGAACTATTGTTTTGTGACCCAAGAAGTCTTAACTACCAGGGGACATCCTACTAGGGGACACCACATACTACTGAAAGCAAAATCTGCCATGTCCTGCTGTTTCACCACCTTCCCCTCCTTTCTCACGGTTGTCCCTTAGGTTTTGGAAGCACACTGGAAAGAGTTCCTCCTCAGGGACCCAAAGAAAATATCCCCAGAGACACACAGCACCCCCAAGCTTTGGGTGGAGCCAGCTGCTCAGCGCCTGCTGGTGCCCCTCCTTCCTAGCCCCAGAGGTGGGTTCCCCTCTTCAACAGTGGTGGGAACGTGTGTGACAGCAGGCCCCACCCACTGGCTTTATTTTCTTCTGTTTCTGCCTCTCCTCTTACTCCCTAATCCCTTTTATCTCCAAACAAATTTGTCTGAAGGCGTCTGATGAACTGGCAGGAACTCTGCTCTGGGTTTTGCTTTGTTTTCTTCTCTGTTGGAGAATTTTCAGGTCTCCCCTTTTTGCAAGTCATTTTATTTTCTTTCTGGAAAGTCCATGTTCCTAGGTGAACTGCTAGTTCTTGTTCTCCAGACAAGTCAGGCCTCATCCTGTCACAGAGCCCTGCACTGGGGGGAAGGGAGAAGCCTCTGGGAAGCAGTTAACTCTTTCAGGCTGAGACTATGCCTGGGAGGCAGCAGAAGTGTGAGCTGTGACCTCTCCTTATCTCCCAATTCAAGCTCCAGGGAGAGAACCTACCTTCTTCATTGGGCCTGGGTATCTTCCACCAAGCTCAATGTCGCTTTTGAGGTGATGGCTGGGAAAGTGACCAAATGTTCTAACTCTTAAGCTTTCCTCTGCTTCCCGTATGGTCTAGCTCCTCATGCTTTCCATACAGACAGTGACTTTTTTTTTTTCTGTTAACATAAAGCATAAATAGTAGTTCATCTTTGGATACTAACAATTACATAAAATATATCAACTTTCCATAAATCATAGGGTGTCATGAAATACAAACATCTAGTCAAAGCCAAGTAGGCTTCTGACTATATGTCATGGCTTCCCACCCCACTATCGGATACAAGATAAT
Source organism: Ictidomys tridecemlineatus (assembly GCF_052094955.1). NCBI lineage: Eukaryota > Metazoa > Chordata > Mammalia > Rodentia > Sciuridae > Ictidomys > Ictidomys tridecemlineatus. Next base: position 105,034,022 of record NC_135482.1, on the reverse strand, counting down.
CTTCATGAGGGACTGAGCCTGTCAGGAGCCAGCTCTGAAGCAGGACTCACTCTCTCCACAGGTCTTAGAAGAAAATTTTATGGAGAGTAAGGAGGGTTTTTTTGTATTTCTCCCATCTCCTTAAGTGTCAAGCATCCTCCCTCCAATCACCCTAATTAATACCATTATCATATTTTACTTGCTGGATTTGAGGTGCTACAATACCATCACGTCTTCTCCATGCAGGATTGGGCTTATTTTATTAACAAAATAAAACAATCTAGGTTTGCCTCCTTCAATTTTTTTTTAAAAAGAAAGAAGAAAGAGGGAAGCCAGAGAAAAGAAGATAGGAAGAATTTAAAAAAAAAAAGAAAGAAGGCAGAGGAAGAAAGGGAGGGAAAGAGGGAAGGAATGAAGGAAGAGAAGGAAGAAAGAATAAAATCTCCAGGAAGACTGATGCCCCAAGGGACCAAACCTGGAATGACATTTCTTCTGTCAGAAATCAACTTCCCTAAGTGGTTAAGCTCCGTCCGACATTCTTGCATCAGTGGAGAGGTAGATCGGGAAATCTGATCTACTTTGTTCAGAATTCTGAAGATTTCTCAATAGCTAATTCTGGCTCCTTACTAGGTGGTATTTCTTAAGAAACCCAACTCCTTTTGTCCCCAGGACACTTGAAAAAATTGAACAAAAATTAAGTTTTTAAAGATGAAAAGGACATAACCAGACTTGTTGTAAGTCAAGTTTCATAGATAACAGAAAACTTAAAACATAACAATGAATTAGAGTGTTTTCACCTTTCATTACACTCAATCTCTTCAAATGTTGGGTTTAGGGTGAAGGGAACATTTTATTCATTTTTTTTGCCTCCTTACGATCTAGCAAAACACTAGGCTCATAATAGGAGCATAAACTAATACATGAATATTTTCAAGATTTGTCAAAAGTCCCTAATGTTCCATCACCCCCTCTCCCACTCTTTCTTTACTTGGTTACCCAAGCCAGTCGCCAAATCACCTAATGCCACATTGGAAGTTAAAGATTAGAAAGTGGTCTCTAGGTTGCTTTATTTGATGGGTGTCAAGATTCTGACCTGCTGCAAGGTCTCTTGGGAAATTATGGAGCCTGAAGTATGTTCTCAGATATCATATCAGTGTGGATCAGCTTGTAACACTGGGAGGAAGGAACAGAATAGAACCCAAGAGAAATGAGTGCAGGGAAGACTAGGGGAAGATCTGTTGTTCCTTTACATTTGTCTGGGCTGCCACAACAAAGTCCCTCAGGCTGGGTGGTTAATCAACAGACATTTGCTTTCTCAGAGTTTTGGGGGCCTGGAAGTCCAAGGTCAGGGTGGTGGCAAGGTCAATTTCTGATAAGCTCTCTCTTCCTTGAAGGTGGCTGCCTTCTCCCTGTGGATTCACCCCACTCGCCTGGCCTTTGCTTTATGTGTGCAAGGGGCAGAGTGGGGAGAGAGACAACTTTCTGTCTTTTATTATAAGGACACTATATAGGATTTTATGACCTCATTTAACCTTCATTACTTTTTCAGAGATCACATTTCCAAATATGGCCACACTGGGGATTAGGACTTCAACATATGGATCTGGAGGGATACAGATTATTTATACAGGTCCATCAGATATTTATTCCATAGGACCCTGGACTCAAGGAATTTTGATGAAGAATATGAAGTATTTTCTGCAAAGGAAGAAGCAGTAGGAGTATAGGCATTTTCTAGTTTTCAATTTTGCATAGGAAGGTCAACTTCTTTAATCACTGAGACCCTTGAAAATTAGACAAAACAATTGAAAACAAAAACAATAGATTATATATGAGATTTTAAGACTATTGCCTGATTTTCCTGCGTGTTTTAATTTCTCTACATGCCCTAAAAATGGACAGAATTTCCAGAACTGGAAATTTCCAGAATTTTCATACCAAATTGCCTTGCTGGAACAGCTAAAGGCCGAAGGGCTTCCTCACTGAGAGAACTGAGCAGGGAAAGATTGTGAATTTGGCTTCAGCAAGAGCCTAGAGTGCCACAGCTCAGATCCTGTATTCCTGCAAAGGTAATGCACTGGGAACACCGCACTTGGTCCATACCCTCTTTTATTCCAGCAGTTCCAGCCTCTCAGTGCTCCATAAGATCCTACCCCATCATTATACCTCAGCTGCTTGTTCTTCCAGTGCTGCTTTTCAAAATAAGAGGCACTTTATTCTCTTCATGCTGGGCTATGGAATCTGTAATGCAGCTATGGAGGATGTTAAAAATGCCTAGAGTTATAAAACTTTTAAAGTGCAAACCCCAGACAAATCTAGGGAGTGGAGACAGTCCCAAATCTTCTGCCTCAAGCAAGCTCCATTCTCCCAAAGTGTATATTGTGGTCAGGAGTAAGAGGCAATGTAATCCCTCCACGACACACCACAGAGCTCACCAGTGCAGCCAGCAGAATTGTCTCCTGGGGCCCAGGAGGGTGGCTGCTTGGTTCAGAGTTCCCATGCTGGGAACTCACAGGAGCTGGTGTAAATGGGAACAGTTGCCACCTCGTCATTTAACCTCTTTGTCCAACAGCAGACAGGCATTCTAGCAACTGCTAAAGACTTCAAAGGGGAGGAAGTGAAGAACTAGAGGAGCTGCAGACAAGCAGAAGAAAGGATGGCCAGAGATGAAAAACAAACTGTTTCTACCCTTCCTAGTTCTACTCATTCTTTCAATTAATGGGGAACCTACAGGTGCTCAACTAGTGACAGAGTGTAATGGTGGGGAAGTGCTTGAGACATTCGAGAAACTAAGGAATGGCCAGTGTGGGCTGTGCACAAGCAGCAAGAAACCAGGTGGAGAGGCAGGCTGAAGTGGGATTATGCAGGACTTTATGGGACAAGTTATACATGTTAGAATTTTACCCTAAATCCAGTAGGAAACTGTTGAAGTTCCTCGGGTGCTAACAAATCACTCTGGCTCTGCATTGGAGGAATGAAAGAATGGAAGTGGGGAGACCAGTCATGAGGATGTGGGCACAATACAGGTAAGAGGTGATGGTGACTTAGTGTGAATATGGGAAGAAACCCATGCATGTAAGGTATTCTCCAGGCATAGAATCAACCGAACTCAGGGGTGGGTGGGATACCGGAAAGGAGTAAGACAGAGAAATCACACACTTTCCAGGGACCAAAGACCAGCTGACAATAGCATTTATTAAGATTGAATTAGAGCAGTTTAAGGAGAAAAAAAATCAGTGATTAATTGTTGAATATGCTAACTTTGAGATGCATAAGCTACATCCAAGTGGAGACATAGGAAGACAGTTGGAAATACAACTCTAGATGTCAAAGCGGTGAGCTAGGGAGGAGATGTGAAGGGCTTCACCAACAAGAAGATGGATGGTCTTTAAAGCCATAGGATGGATAGAACGACCCTAAGGTAAGAGATTAGAATTAAAGAGAAGGGAATGTAAAGCAATAACTCCAATATTTAAATTAAGAACAACTCTATGTTATAAGTACTATCCTTCTCTCTCCCTCATCAAAACAACTACTTCTAATAAATTGTAACTTTCTTTCAGACTGAGCCAAAATGCAGAATTTGACTCATTCTCAACACAACGCTACAGAAACTTCTGCCAGTTGATCAGCACTGGCAAAAGAGAGGAAACCTGATTGACTTTCTGGCTTTCATTCAAGGATTACTAAAATTTTCTAGGAGTGAAGATTTCTTTTCAACATCAAAATATTTAAACAAGCCCACATAATGGTAGTTTTATTTATTCAGCCAATAAACTATATTGCTTATTGCTCCAAAAATACCATCGTGGCTTAGAGGCCCAAATTCTACCCGTTAGGAATCATTGCCCTTGAGCAATGATTCTCAAAGTGTGGTCCCTGGACCACAAGTCTTAGAACCACGAGGGAACTTGAGAAAAATGCACATTCTCAGGATCCACTCCAGACCTGCTGAATAAGAAACTGTGTATTATAACAAGCCCCCTCCCCGGTGAGTTTGGTGCAGGCAGTCCAGCATTTGAGACATACCACTCCAAAGATTCCTAGAATAAATAATTTATGTTGCTCCATGAAGAAGCTCAGTTCTTCTATGTGATCACATAGATAAAAAGGTCACATATTTTCAAAAATGCATTGCATTCTTAATGACATTAGAGTTGCTGAGAAAATAGTGCTTGATCATTATATAATAAAAGTATCATTAATGAATGATTGTGGCAGGGCTGGAGAATACAGAAAGGACTGAACACGAGAGTTCCTACCTTCTAGAAATCTAAGTCTTTTCTATGAAGTATTTGTTGGTGACAGCAAGGTCATAAGGTTTTTTTCTGTCCAATAATAACAATTGAAAGCTTGATTTTATTTAAGCTTTAGATGTCCTTTGGCATTATAAACATAGATATAAAGGACACTGAGATGACCATCTTATCATGCCATGACAGACTGAACCTAGGGAGGTGAAATGGCTTGCCCGAGGACACATGGTAACAGCACAATGTCCCCTAACCTAGGATGGCCTACAGAACTCAGTGCCTGTGGAGTCAGGAAGAGCTCAAGTCCTCTGCCCAAGTGATCTCCCACAAGTTTCCATAAATGTAAAGTTCCTTATCCAAAGACTGTAAATAAGAATCCTTACCTTACATCCTGCTGTAGAATTAATATGAGATGTTGTGGGCCAGACAAAATTAGTTTTAATTTTCTTGCCTGCTGTGGGGGCTGGATAACACTCCTGTGCCCCAAGACAGCCACATCAAATCCTTGGAGACTTGCAAATGTTATCTTGTGTTGGAAAAAGTCTTTGCATTGTGATTAAGTTAATGATCCTGGAAAAAGTAGCCTATCCTGTATCAAATGAAATCACTCGGGTACCCACAAAATAGACCCACGGAGAAGGCAATGCGCAGGTACAGGCACAGTCTGAAGGACACCATCGCAGTCCCTAGAAGGTGGGGGCAGTCACTGAAGCCTGCAGAGGCAGGGAAAGATTCTCCCCAAAACACCTGGAGGGAGCAGAGTCTTGCAAGATTTTGAACTTCTAGCCCCCACAATCTGCTCACCAAATTTGTGGCAATCTGTCATAGCAGCCACGGAAGACTAAGACACTTACTAAAACTAGAACGACAGAACCTCATCTACCCACCCATCTACCCACCCAATCGAAGTTTTGAAGTCCTTTAATCCTCATTGCTGTTCTCCAGCTCTGTCTTTTACTCACAGAATGTAGGAGCTGCTGTAGAAGTAAAGACCAACTTTCAAGATCTTCATAACTTTAAAGAGAGGAGGCCACAAGAGAAGAATGTATATCACAGGTGGCCTAGACAGAGGACAGCCCTAAATTCCATATACATACCTACCTCACCCTCAGAAGATATGCTCTTGGACAAATACCAGTCACAGGATAAATAGGATCCTCTTGTACCATACCTAGTCCCTCCGTAAAGGAAAGGAAGAGGCAGAGAGAAATGCCCAGCATAAATTTTGTAAAGCTATCTAATAATAGTCTCCATATTCATCCATTCACTGGTAATGTTATAAAGTCATTTTTTATGGCTGAGTAATAATATTGCATTGTGTATACATACCACATTTTCTTTATCCATTCATCTGTTGAATGACAACTTAGGTTGGTTCCATAGCTTAACTATTATGGGTTGAGCTTCTATAAACATTGATGTGTCACTGTAGTATGCTGATTTTAAGTCCTTTGGGCACATAACAAGGAGTGGGATAACTGGGCCAAATGGTGGTTCCATTCCAGGTTTTCTGGGGAATCTCCATACTGCTTTCCAAAGTGGTTGCACCAGTTTGCAGTCCCACCCAATGTATGAGTGTACCCTTTCGCCTCACTCATCCTCACCAACATTTATTGTCACTTGTATTCTTGATTGTTGCCATTCTGACTGGAACGAGATGAAATCTCAGGGTTGTTATCATGTGCATTTCTCTAATTGCTAGCGATGTTGCACATTTTTTTTCATATATTTGTTGACCACTAGTATTTCTTCTTCTGTGAAGTGCCTGTTGAGTTTCTTTACCCATTTATTGATTGGGTTATTTGTTTTGTTGGTGTTAAATTTTTTGAGTTCTTTATATATCCTGGAGATTAATATGCTGTATCTGAGGTAAATATGTAAAAAAAAAAGAATGGCTGGAATCCTTTGAAGTTTAAATATTAATGGATCAAATGGGGACTCACAGATGATGCTATTTGGGACTTCGACTACTCCAATAATAGGGGTTTGGCACAGGCTAGTGTGGAAGGGAGGTGGGCCTGGGAGAGGAAATGCTACTTCTAGCTCAAGGGAAAGGAGATGTGGAGGGCAGACCCAGTTACCAGCTCAAGGTGGAATATAAATAGGTTCATTTTGAGGCTGTCACATTTTCCATTCACTTTATTTGGAGAGCACTGGCAGTCACTACTCTCTGTGCACAAGTCAGAATAAGGTTTTCAACACAACACTGTGGATGTGTGTTTAAGGATTTCTTGAACCTTCAGGATCAATATCTTGACTCTTTCATCGCCACATTTCCTACTTCTTTTCATGTTCCTTTTGAAACATTTACTTTTCTACATCCCAAGGGCAGAAAGCATTCCTCAGCTAATTCTCAGACTTCCCTTTACCTTCTCTCAGAGAGTGTGTAAAGGCGGGGGTTTGGCTCAGTGGTAGAACACTCGCCATAGTACGTGCAAGGCCCTGGGTTTCATCCCCGGAATCACAGAAGAATGTCTAGGAATCTCAACTGGGTCAACTTGATTACACCATCTCTCTCTCTCTCTCTCTCTCTCTCTCTCTCTCTCTCTCTCTCTCTCTCTGTATGTCCCTTGGTTTTCCACATTTTCTAAGTGGCATCCTTTCATGTCCCATGTAGAGTCAGAATTCACACAAATATACAGAAACCCAGGCCTTTCTGGGTCTTTCCAGAGAATGGGAATGTCTCCCATTCATTTTAGAATCATCTCCTTTGCAAGCACTAACTAATATTTCATGTTAAAATACTTTGTGGTTATATTGTGGTGGCTGTCCTGTCACTCCTCGTATCTGTTTATACCTTTAATTTGCTGAGTGAGTCTGCCCTCCAGACTTTTACAATGTGTTCAGACCTGAGTGGTTCAACCACTACTACTTTTTATCTTTTGTTTCTTTTCTGTTTTTTTTTTTTTTTCCTGGTGTCTAACATCGGACCAACAGGAGATTTCTCTTGTTAGTTCTTAGATCAGTTAGGCCATTTACTATTTCTTTCCAAAATATTCTGTTAGATAATTCAGTAGATGCTCAGCCTGATTCCATTTTAAAGAATAAAAGTTAAATTCTTTGTTCAAGATCTCTTAATGAAAATCAAGAACAGAATTCCAAGAAGTTGAGTTCGGGCAGTTATAATCTTAATGGGTTCTTCTGTAGGGACCAGGATCCAAAGTCTTAATTAAATGTAAATGCTGCCTCAAATGTTCAGAACAAGTGGTTAGTTACCAACCTGTTGAAGTCTTCCCAACTTTATCTTCTACACCATTTCTTCCACGAGTTCTATGAACATATCCTCCATAGATACTTCTATCTCTTCAAATGGGACAAATTGGTTTCTTCACCATTCAGTTAATTTTATTTCCAGCCAAAGAACCTGACTCACATGCCTACAGGATGAAGTTGTTAGTAAAAGAAACCAAGGAAGAGTTGTTTGGGAGACACCCAATGTCCAGGAGTAGATTACATTCTGTTCTTGTGGAGTTATATGAGCAGTGGTGTGGTTACAGCTGGGAGAAAAAGATTTAGGGGAGACAGCATGTAAAACATCAAATAGTGGACAGAGAAGCATCTGCCATATACAGCTTTGCTTAGCTGAACTAGGATTGCCTGCTGTTTACAGCCTCAGTGTCCTGCATGGAACAGGCTTTTCAGGGCTATTTAATTTACACTCTGCCTCCAGATAGAACTGTCCATAATACAGTCCAAATTTGTGGATGTATCTCTTTTATAAACATCCAAACGGGTTTCCAAAGATTTTATCCTAAAGTGCTTCTGATGTCTTTCCTTACTATCTCTTCCGACAAGATTATACCCTCTTTATTCTGTTTCCCAGGGGAAATGAAAACACAGCTGGTCACAGGCCACCTTCTGAAGACAACTGTACATACCTTTTGCCCTGCCCTCAGAGGCTCTATCTTCTCTGTATTAGAAAACCACAAGACATCCTCATTTTCCTGTGATCTCTTACACTTTCCAGCATGTTTTCCATTGAAGATTCAGCACTTTGAAGTCATTTCCCATACACTGTTTTTGGAAGCTCACCTTTTCTATTTGGCACATCTAATGGTCCCCTAGGCTGGTAGCCTCAAGCTCTGCTTTGATATCTGACTGCATTTCCCAGCCCTCCTTAGTTCACCGTGTTTATCAATAGTTGCTAGGCAGTGCTTCATCTCCCTTTCAGCAACCACCAGGGATGGACCCCTGTGTCCCTTGTCAGTCGTGTGGATGTGGGGCCTGCTCTGTCACCACTAGATGTTTGTCCATGTTCTTTTCATGGGACAGGCCTCCTTTGCTTACACCAATCTCAACCACACAATTTCCATCCTCTGATGTGTAGTTCAAGTCCATTTTCTATGGCCCTGAATCATCTCCATGACCTCTGAACGCCTCATTATACCATATAATTTATCATGGAATAATTTTCTGTATCAGATTGTTGTTGCTCTACTTGTGATAGTCCAGGTCAAGGATGGGATATGTTTTCTTTTCTTAGCACAAGGCTTAATGATTGGTAGGAGCTGCATGGAATGCTGGGGTGGGGATTCTGAGGCAGCATCCTAATTCAGTGAGAATGTGCAAGATAACGGCTGCAAGGAAAAGCAGGAACCAGAATAGGATCTGTACCATGTATTTGCCATCCTTGTTTTGGGACCTTTTCCAGCTAGATTATATGGAAGGCATCAGAATGCATGTCTCTTGGATCTTCCTAAGCTCAGCACAAGCAGGTACTCAATAAATATTTATGGACTGTCTAGTTGACATTTATGTGTGGGTGAGCACTGTCATTTAATGTCAAGAGAATATGGCCCAGCAGAGTGACAGCAAAGTGCTCTGCCAAAGTATTCTGTCCCTGTGGAGAAAGGGGGTTCCTTCTGTGAGAAAGGAAAAGGGGCTGGATGTGAAATGCATCTCTCTAGTCTTTACTGCAAGCATATGTGAACCACTCGCTGACTCCATCAGTCTTTTCCTGGATTTCTTAATGTTGAATTTCTTTGCTCAGTTTTCATTCCTTTGCCTAGACTCAGAGCCAAGTTGTTGTAAGCTTAAGTTATCCAAATAAAATGTCATAAGTCTGCGTGTCAAATGCTGAAGTTGTCATTCATAGAAACATTCTATAGTTAGAGAGTTCTCCCTGATCCTTTCTTCTCTATCGATGGTTTGTTTTAATTCTCCTACCTCCTCACTTTCTGCTTTCTCTTTCCCTTTCTCTACACCAAAGTAACTTCCACTTGCTATTTGTCTCTTACTTAAAAGTCACCTTTAATTCCTTCCTCGTCAATATCATCAGCAATCTGGGAAAAATAATTATCAACACACAAGCACATCTCCGAATCTCAGTCTTAGCATTTTAACAGAACAAGTAGCAATTGATGATGAAGGAGATCAGTAATTAGCAAGATAGTGGGAGACTGCTGGATGCAGTAGGGTATACCTGTAATCCCAGTGACTCTGGAGGCAGAGGCAGGAGAATCGCAAGTTCAAGGCCAGCCTCAGCAACTTAGCAAGGTCCTAAGCAACTTAGCATATCCATGTCTCAAAACTAAAACTAGAAAGGTTTGGGAATGGGATTCAGCAGTTAATGCTCCTGGGTTCAATCTCCAGTTATCTAAATAAATAAATATATAATAAAAAGATGGCCAGAGATAAGAGTCAACTATTGGCCAGATTCCCTGACTAAATGAACACATCAAAGTTAGCTAATTCTGTGCACAGTTCTTTGTTGAGCATTTGAAGGGGAAAAAAAAGAAAATGAGAAGCTGACTCCTACTCTTAGGAAAACCAACAGCCTAATTAGAGCCATTGGGAGAGGCAGCCATAGTTACTTTAAGAACTGTTGCTTATGGTTTTTAATTGGCCAAAGTCAGGATAGCTTGAAGTTTAGAAATCAGGCTCTGTTGTGGAGTCTGACAGCCTACTTTGAAACCACATGTGTGTGACCCTAGAAAATTACTTAGCTTCTTGGAGCTTCAGTTAGGAAACAGAAATAACATTAGTGTTTGCCTCAGAGAAATGTGAGAAATAAACTAATGCAAGCAAGCTGCTTAATCTTACAATGTTACATATACTGAATAAATAGTATTAACAGTTAACCAATTTCTATATTAATTCAAATGACTGATCATGAATTGTAAATTGATAGGGTCAGAAATAATTGACATTAGCAGTTCATTTTGATATTAATCAACCAAATATACACATGATCATCCTGTTCCCTGTCAAAAACTAGGTGCTAAATATGGCTGCCATTAACCACAGACCAACATCTATGTTAGAATTTACTCAGAACATCTACTTTCAGAAGGGATCCAAAAATATTTCCTCGGCATAGGTGCTTGCTCCTCATCATTTCTGTAGACCTCCTTTGCTCCACTCTGATATATTTTGTCCTGGGTCCTGGACGTTAGGCGTCTGTGTGCCTAAACAGAAGGCGCTGTTTGTGGATCTGGCTTGGAGGATTGGCCCTGCCCCAACATTCTTGCATGGAATATGTGGGCTTGGGTGACTTCACTTCCCTGGAGAGATTGCATTTGCCACTCTCTTTCTCTCTTTCCTTTTTTTTTTTTTTTTTGAATCTAGGTGGTGTTTCCACATTTTTAAGCAAATGGAAGTTGTGAAGCCGCCAAGTAACCCTCAAACCTCTTTCTCCTTGAAAGGATGTGCTGCACCAAAGGGAAGGAAGAAATTAGTCAGAAACCACAGAACAATTAATGCTTGAATGAACCCAAATGAAATATTGCCTACTAGACGATCCATTCCATTGCAGCCCCGCTGGGATGTCCAAAGAAGAAAGCATACTGTGGTTTCCTGGATTGGTCCAATGAACCAAAACCCAGGGCCCTTGTGTGTGTGTGTGTGTGTGTGTGTGTGTGTGTGTGTGTGTGTGTTGTATGAGGGAAAACACTGTACGATCCTAAAGTGACCCACAAAGGAGATAGAATCTTCACACTAAAAATGAATAGTCTACATAAATATTTGCTAGCTGTAAATGACTGGCTTAAATAGCTACCCAGATGAAGACAATGGCTCAGTCAAAAATATCCCCCGCAGCTGGCAGATTCTGACTCCCCTCAGTGCTGGTGCACTTAGCACTCCCTGGAAGAAATCCGCTCACAGGACCTGTTGGAATTGCCAGAGTCTCCTCCAGTGAAGTCTCTTCCTCCTTCCAAGCCAAAGGCACTGTCTGAGTGAGGAAAGATGCAAGAAGGCGCTTGCCACAAGAATGCAAATTGTCCTCCAGGCAAATAGCTTGGTAAACCCCAAGCAGCAGACTCTGGAGCTCATCTGCTGCTTCTGTGGGACATTCTCCTCATCCCCAGCTTCGCTCTCCCCACCCACGGCTTCCAGGGCATCCCTCAGCAAGGCATCTGCCCTGACTTGGATTTGCTTGGCTCCACTGAATACCACATACTCTCGTCATTTTGACAACAAAGCCTGTGACTCATTCCAGCCTTGTGTGTGTGTGTGTCTGTGTGTGCACATGCATGCATGAACTGAGGAGACAATTATATAAGTAAGTTTTATGATGTTATCACCAAGCCATAGTGTCTCCATTTTTCAACTCCAAAATCTCTGTTATAGAAAGTACACGTGATAAGGCCACCCACCTATTTTGTACATTACTTATTCTTCAATGGGCCACAACAGGGAATCTTGGCATCTTGACTCTCCCAACCACAATCCCTGAATTCTGCAAGTATTTACCAGGCTCTGTGACATACAGTTTCTTCCAGAGAAGTTATTTGTGTCAATATCTAGACTTTTGAGTATCTAGTCAATATCTAGTTGTTGAAGAGAGAGCTATTAAAGATCCTTCACCAGATCACCTATTGTGGGAGGGATTCGACCTGACCCAGGACTACAACTCAGGTTTGTGATTTTTCAATCATGAAACAGCTAATTGATAAATCTAGGGAGTGATTTAACATGCTAACTTTCAAGAGTAGTTAGATTTTGGACTTTGTCAAGAGGAAAATTCAGTGCTTTTCAGTGAGGGTACATTGTAGCTCAACAAAATTACAAAAATAGGAAACTTAGGGGATTGCTGGTAAATTCAAATATTGAAATTCCTAAATTTGGGATCCATACTGAACCCATTCCTTGGTTGCCATGATTTAATAAAATCACCTAGCTTCACTCTAAAGCAGTGGGAAACTCCCAAAGCACAACCCCAGACAAATCTTGGCCTGCTTATGGGAATTGTGGTTATTCTTTACCCAACAGGTGAGAACCTCGAAGCTAGGAGGAAAGGGAGAAGGAATGGATATTTTGCCACATCACAATAAAATAATAAATTCCTTAGGATCTTCTTAGGATGTTCCCCCTCCAAAGCCTACTCATTCAGAAGAGATGATACCTGCCATGCCATAACTTTGTGTGGCAGGTGAGTTTTAAACAGAGAATGAGATTTACATTCTAGAGACCATCCTGAGAGTGGAGAAAGGAAAGCAAAGGGACTTTTAGAAATACCAACAGAGAATTAGAAGGAAAGGTAATGGCAGCAGAAAGAATTATTTTTCTTATGTGAAAAATGGAGAAACTGAGGCCCTGTGTAGGCACTTATTTGTCAGTCCTTTACCGTCTGTTGACCCAATACTGGGGGCAGAAAATGGGGAGCAAGGAAGATGGGAATTTATTTACTGGGGGTAATCCCAGGGCATTCTTTGAGGCAAAACAGGGAGTTCTGTTTAAAAACAACAACAAAGTTTTGTTTTGTTTTGACTTTTAACTTTAGATTATGGGGTTTGAGTTTACCCCCAAACCTTTTCCTGGGCAGCAGCTTCCTGCAGCAAGAGTTGGGAGGCTGAAGGCACTGACCACTAGAGGGAGCTCTGCCTCCACCCCATGCAAAAGTGTGTGTGTGTGTGTGTGTGTGTGTGTGTGTGTGTGTGTGTTTGTGTGATGTTCATAGGTGAAATACCCAGTAGTGTCAAAATGGCGGATCCACCAAAAGCTTTCTGAACATGATGTATCACAAACCTCAGTGTGTTTATGGTCAGGGAGAGGAAGTGGATGTGGGAAGGAAAGGCAATATACAAGCTTCCAATACCCCTGCAAAACTTGCAAGTAAAAATCGTGTGCTGGTCAGACACTTCCCAGAACCCTTGGAGTATATGTTTTAGGGAAGAATCTCTGCAGGACATTAATATGCTCTTTTAAAGGGTCCTTCTAGAATAAGTGTATTTCAGATCAGATCTGATACAGAGCCAGCTCTGCAGGACAGCTCCCTGAATCTCAATAGGATTTTCTGGTTACCCTTTACCCACTGACTTAGCACCTAGAAGCTGAGAAGAGGTCTCTGAAATCAGAGCATTTCCTCACTGTCTGTAGCTGGGTCTGAGAAAGGAGAGAACGTTCTCAGATAGGTCATCAGTGGCTGGCAGCTCGAAGGAGGAGTGAGAGCAGGGATGGATCTTCGCTGGCACTCTGTACTCCGTTGTGGGGTATTGTGGTCTCAGTGGGGTCACAAGGGCTCATTCTCGGCTGGGCAGGAGGTGACTAATCTGTGCAGTGACAATCAGGATGGCATCCAGGATCTTGCCTGGTCTCTTGCCCAGGCCATAAGCAGTCTGCTGGCCTCAGTTCACCAGGAAGCAAACATTTTCCTCTTATTCCTCAGAGAATAGAAAAGAACAAGAAAGAAAATAATGATATCTCACTCACATTGCAAACTATCTTCCCTGCAAACTACCTCTGCTCTTAGAGATAGGGCCTGAAGCCCCCATTATGCCCCTTCTCTGTGCCCCCAGATATGTATGTCATCACACCATATCTAAAGAAAGGGCTGGTGATTTCCAGGGCTCCTTGTTTACAGTCAGAGTGTTAAAGAGTTCAGTGGTCCTCATGCTGCAGATCAGAGGCAATGAGATTGCCTTTGTGTACTGGCAGGAAAAGTGCCCTTCTTGTCCACAGACCTGCCTGTCACACGCATGACGAATTGCATTGAGGAGGGGGCTGAGCTGGAGGCTTTCCCTTCTACCCGAGGTTCATCCCCAGGTCTCCCAGCACTTTAGAAAATGAACTGCTATAATTCCATACTGCTCAACAGCCTTCCACAGCCCATCCCCACCTCACTGTAAGAAGCAGGCTTTGTCACTCAGAAGGCCAGCCAGGGAGCCTCAATGGCTCTCCTCTCAGAAGCAAAAGACGTATTCCTGGATGGCTATGCCTTCAAAAGGAAGGCTGATGCCTAATACTTTGGGAAGTCAGAGTGGAAAAGCCGAAGCCTCAGGAGTGTAGGTGAAGGGTGGGATGCGGCAGGACCTAACCTGCTCATGGCTCTGTACTTCCCGTGGAGCATCTAAGCATATTGCTAATTATTTTTGCTTTGGTGATCCAGGATTCCTGCCTTTCTGGAACAGTTTTCTCTGCCTCTCTCAAACTGACCAGTCATTGCTAAGTACGGTGGTGTACACCAGTAGTTTGAGCAACTTGAGAGACTGAGATAGGGGGATGGCAAGTCTGAGGCCAACCTCAGCAACAAGAACCTGTCTCAAAACTGAGATACACAATGAAAAAGGGCTGAGGGGTGTAGTTCAGTAGTACGGTACCCCGGGGTTCAGTTCCCAGTACTGCCACAAAACAAAAAAAACAAAAATAAAACCAAAAATATCTTACCAGTCATCCCCTGCTCTAAAAATAGAAAAAATAGGATCTCTATCATCATGTGGGACTCATAATCGATCACTTTTTCCAGTTCAATGTTATAACGATACCTATGGTTTTTCTGACTATATTTTGCTGGCAAAAAGCTACTTTGAAAATTATTGGACTTAAAGCAATCACCAGTCTTTTTAAACTATTTTGTGGGCTAAGAGTTTGATAGGATTTAGTTGGGCAATTTTTCTGCTTCAACTAGGGTCATTCAGTGGGACCCAGATGGAACTTGGTATGGCCTAGGTCATCCAATGACTTCATTCACCTGCGAGGTACCCAGTGAGAGTGGCTGGAATGCTGAGGTCACCCTTCCCTTCTCCCTCCCATCATTCAATGCAGTTGGACCTCTCATATGGCACATCAGGTCCCAGAGACGAAGGCGGAACCTGCCAGTCCACAAAGCAGCACAGTATCCTTTCCCCTGTCCTCTATTAGCCAAGGTGATCACGGGACACCCAGACTGACAGGAAAAGGAAATGGATGCCTCTGTGGAACTGCAGGAGTATCACATAATTTGTAGTCGCCTTTACTGTGTCACTAGGGTCTGTTTATTGATAAAATTATCTTCATCTAGGGAGGAAGCATGTTGTCTTGTTTCAGGTACACTTTTACTTGTCCTAAATGATACCTCCTTTCTCAAATCCTGAGGTATAGGGCCAAGGTATTAAGAAGTAGTTTTAAGCTATTTGATGAGGTACATGTTATACAGTTATCAGGATACAAGCAAAAAAATAAAAATAAAAACTAACAATACCTTTAATATACATCAGAAATGAGAAAAAATTTCTGTCCTTTCTCTCTACCTGGGGTATACAGGTAGTTTTCCCTATCAGTTCATTTTAGGGTTGGTGATTATCTGTTATTTGCTTTGTGTACATACTGTATAGATGCCCCCTTTGGATAGATCCTCTACCCTGCCCACTGATCCTTAATGCCATCTTTCAGAGCACACTCTGCTGACTGCCCACACAAGCATGATGGTCCACAGTGTGCAATATTTTTCTTACTCGGACTTATGCTGATATTTCTCAGGGCTTCAGGCTTTGGGTCACTGCAGATATGAAGAAAGCTGTGGCAGAGCATATTTGGTAAAAATGTGAATCTCGGCAGCTTAACTCCCTGGGCAGATGACAAAAGGAGATTCTGCCTCGAAATTCAAGTACCACTCTCCAGACCAGATGCACCTGGAGAAAGTTTTCGCCAGGTGTACCTGGTTGGCCATGGGAACGTAGAAGGCTCTTCTCCAACAGGCTTGGGGATATCTCAGAGGGGGCATTTGGGCTGGTGTCAAGCTGTCGAGTGACACGGCCCCTGGGTATCCTTGGCAGTTCCACTCTCACTACTTCCAAAGTTCTCTGACAAGGCTAAAAACTCCTCATTCAACCAAAGATTCTTGCACATTATTTAAATAGGATGCAAATGCATGGTCTGCTCTGAGCCCTGGCAGCTTTCAATTTTTATATTTTCAGAACAGTAAGGCCTGCCATCAGTTCACTTGAAGTTCAATCCAAGACGTGCCTGTCCCTGACATTTGTTCATTCTTTATGCAGGTAACATTTTGGAGAATTTAAAAAGAAGTCATCTTTGTACTCCATTCTCCTTGCCACCCTCCAAAACAATTTTAAAAAATATTTCAGACATTTGTTGCATGCATAATAGCTGGAACACGACTAACTTATTCCCTACTGCCTGAATTTCCAAGTTGGATTCTATAATCTCTCTCTTTGGCAATCCATTGTCTATTTTTTTCAAAATGATATTTCAGTGGTAGGAACGGCTTATTTGACCCAAGGGATTAGGCTTATCAGAGAGCAAGCAGATTCTGTCAGATGGTTGAGCCTGGATGCTGCTGAGTTGAATAGCAGGGGGAATCAAGTCCCACCAAGGACAAAGGAGAGAGTGAGGGCTGAGGGCTCTTCCCTTTATGATCCTTTCCTTCTTTCCCAGTGTCAATTCTGAGCCCATTCACTCAGAAGCTGAACACATAGCTTAGAGTTCACAGAAGCCCCACCTTCTTTGCACCTGGGCTCTCTGGTGAAGGGAGGCCCCACTGAAAGACAAAACCACAGACCAAGAGGCAGAAAAAGAATGAACCTAGGGAGGTACTGCGTGGGTGGTAATTTCTCTACACAGGTTGCAGGTACTTTGCAAATTCAGTTTAACCTGTATGTGTGTGTGGGGGGGGCTGTAGGTGTGCATATGCATGTACTTATGTGTGCATCAGTGTATATGTGTGTATACATGTTCATATATGCACATATAATGGGAGTATATATACAAATATATCCACTCTCTACATATATAGACACACTCCATATATATGGTGTATGCATGTGTGCATACACACACAAAGACACATATGTACCATTTCTACATAGGGCTACTTCAAAGACAAAGAAAAGGTAATAAGGAGAAAAAACAAGTTGCAAAGGAAAGAAAAAGAAGGAAAAATGACATAGAATGGGTGGCATGGCAGACTAGCAATTGTCCCTATAAGGCTCTAAAGTCCCTTTATTCTTTCTTCCTGGAACAAGTCCATTCCAATCCAGGAACTACATTCCCCAGTCTTCTTGGCAGTGAGGTATGGCTAGATTCTCACCAGTGGAATGGTGAATCCTCCTCACCTATGGGACTGATATGTGTGATTCCTGCTTCATGTGCCCCAATTGAGTCTGCTGCCCTCTCGCTTCCTGCATTCTGGAGTGCCACTAAATGTCAGCTGAGCTTTTGCCATAGAGAGCCATGAAAAAGAAGGAGCTGAGTCCCTGAGTGAGCTTGTGGAGCAAGAGAGCTGGTGTGCTGGCCAAGACCACAGCTAGACTGCCACAGGAGAATGAAACGATTATATTTAAGTTCATTGTCATTTAAGATCTCTCTGCTGTGGTCCACAGAGCTGCATTATGTAAAGAGAAGAAAGAAGACAAACTGAATAGCTAGAGATACTTTCATAACAGCATCAGTGGTTAACGTTAAAGATGCGGTCAGAAAGTGACTAAATTATGTTGTGTGCATGTATATGTAACAGTGAATCCATTATTATGTATAATTTTATTGCACTAATAAAATTTTTTAAAAATACAGAGGGAAGTAGAGAAAGTGAGATGCTAACACATAAAAATGATTGATAGGAGGGCCAGCTTCTGGAGGAACAATAATATGTCTGCAAATTCCTCCCAGGTCCCCCTGACAACCATACAACCTTCGGCAGTGTTCTTAAGCAAAATGGTTACAAGATCTTTAGTGTTTACCTAAGTGACTGAAAAAAAAATTTACAAATCAGAAGCATAGGCATTGGTACAAGCAATGGTTCAATTAATCAATTGAGATGATTCTCCAGTGGAAGAGGTGGCTTTCAAAGTAATGAACACACATTTCTGACTGTGATCCAGAGAGGTTGAGTGAACACTTCTCATAAGTGTAGAAAGGGGATTCCTATTTTGATTCCTATGATGATTGGGCATTTGACTTCGATTAACTTCTGAGGTCTCATTGAACTTAAATATTCTGCAAAAAAGGTTTGGGTCAGAGAAGTTGAGCAACTATTTAAGTGCCATGTGAATCATTGTCATTTCAACTCACAATTTGTTTGAGTTAGTGTTCTTTAACATCTTAGCTCTTAAACCTGCTCTTTGAAAATCCCCCATAACTGGCTTCTACTTTCTTCCCTAGGTAAATCATAAGCTCACCCTAAATTGTTATTTTCCTATGAACTGTAGCAAAATACTAGCTAGCTTCAAGGCTTTGTATTCTGTGGAAACCTCAGGTATGCTTCCTTGACAGGTTAAGGCTAGCTTTCTGCTTTATGCCCTTGGACTTGCTGGGAGGTCCCCATTCATGGAAATAAATTATGTCTCACTGACATAATCTCAGATGACTGAGATGCCTGAAGTTCAGCCACTAGCATTCATTCCTTTGTATCACCCGTGGCCCCTTCTGAGTGGTTCTTTCTAAAAATGCCATTGCCCATTGGCAGGCAAAAATTTAAATGTGTGTGTAGGAAAGGGGGATGTTTAAGTAGGAAATTGACAGTGGAAAAAAAATCTTTATGGCTGTCAATCACATAGCCCTCTTTGTGTTGGTTGCTAACATGAGAGAAGCACAAGGTAGCCCCTCAGTGGTCCTTATTCTCCTCACCCCATGACTTCCAAACACAGTCACCTACCAGATCACTATGTGATGGAGAGCTGAGGGTAAGACACAGCCAAGAGAGCCAGCTGGCTGTTCACTTGGCCAGACCTCTCTCTCTCCTTACCTAGAGCAGCTCTGGGCCCTGGAACCCCACAAATAATCTTTTGCCTCTCGGTGTTTGGCCAGTTGGCCAGGCCAGTTCTATTCGATCCTTTGTGCACAGGTCATCTGAGGAGAAAGGAGACTCAGGACAGGTAGTTTTCACTGGGAGGAAAGGGAGGATTAGACAGAGTGTGAAACAAGAGCCTTTCTGGAAGGTCAGGCATTGATGGAGCCCTGAATGTCTTGCAGTAACTGAAGGTCACCAGACAATTGGCAGAGGGTGAGAGTGGGAGGCTACCAGCAGAGTGAAAGAGGAGAAAGACAAGAAAATAAGACAATACGTGGCGCTTTGCCATTTTGCCATGAGTCTTAACACACATAATAGGTTATAAACTTAGACAATGTTCATTCATATATTCTCATGGCACTTTTTCCTTCCTGTCATGTTATTCCTGAGTCTCATTCCTTGGTATTAGAGAGGGATTTGGTTTCATTCTTAGCCTCTCAAGATAATATGAAGCTTTTCAATATAATGATTTCTTATTAGGCTGACAGCTACCCTTATCAAAGAAACAGACAATCCATTCCTGAGAAAAGTGAATGAAGCTTGCCTAGAGAAAGGGGAAGGGAAGGGAAGACTCGGCTCAGAGCAGGACCCTGCATCCCAAACAGGAAGATACTGAGGGCATCCAGGATCCGGGATGACCATTCACCCTAACAGTGCAACTTGAGGGTCACCACACAGATCTGGTGTGACATCAAAGAGACAAGTAAATGCACAGGACTCCATGAGCTTGGTTCTAAAATTTGACTCACTGAGGAAGGATCATTCTGGCAAAGATTATTGTAGTCAAGAAGCCTGGCAGAACATTCTGCCTTATAATTTTCTAGGTATGTGATTAAACTTCTTTTTTACCCCAGACTATGAACACCATGATAGATAAAAGGGAGGACATATTTAATTATTTTGTTCCCAGTACTTAGCTAAATATCTTGAACATGGTAGATGTGTTTCTTATCAAACATTTGTTCTTAGCTCCCCATATTTCCCAGCCTCCTTCTGGTTAGGTGGTGCAACATGAACAGTCTGGTCAGTGGGCTGGGGAGCAGAAGTGATGTGTGTCACATTTATATAGAAACATGGAAAGCTAGTCTAAGACCTTCCAGCTAGCTCTGCTCTTGCAACCAAGAAGGCCATGTGCTCCAGATGGTGACACTGTGAGATGGTGAATCCCCCTCAGACAACGTGGAGAATTGCCACCCACTAGCCCATGCTGGAGATGTAGCCTAAGCAATAAATAAGCTTTTGTTGTTTGAAACTTTTAAAATTTTAGAGTGATATTTGTTACTGCAGTTTAACTTAGCTTATTCTGACTGCTAGAGTATTTATTAAATTTTGTTTTCAAATGAAGAATGAAAGAATGAAGGAATGAAGTGGCTAAGCTAAATGATAATAGAGCTACTACTAATGGCATTTCCTACTTGAATTAACCTCTTCATTTCCCACAGCTTTTTTGTTTTCCTATCAAGTTCATAGTTATTTAGTCTGTACCTACTGACAATTAAAACCATTTTGTCTTTACTAAATGTACTGTGAGGTTTTCAGGGAATGGTAAACTACTGGGCACAATAAAGTATAAAAAAAAAAACTGTATTGAGCATGTGCCTTGTTTCAGGCATTGTGAAACTGGGACTATGCAACTGGATAAAATACACCTCTTGCCCTTAGATGACAATCCTTCTAGAAAGGAGGTAGATCAGCAGGCAATTACATTATAATAAGTACCATGATAGCTGTCAAGACCAGATAGCTGACATCACCCACAGCAGAGAGAAGCTATCACAATACTTATTATAATGTAATTATCTACTGATCCACTTGCCCTATTTCAGACTGAGAACTCAAGTCCAGGGGAATCATACATGACAAAACAATGAGTTAAGAGAGAGCAGGACTTGTTTGAGAAACTGAGAATGGCGTAGTAGAATTAGAAAACATTTCTGCTTCTCTTGTAGAGGAGAGGATATTTTCTTGTAGTAAAAGATGATTCTGGAAGAGTGGCTTCATGATTCTGTGATCATGAAGCCCTGTGTGCCTCACTAAGGAGTTTGACCTGCATCAGGGAGATGAGGGTTGAAAAGTCCCCACTAGTCAGAGACATATAATAACATTTGACATCTGGTGTAGGTGATAGAAAACTAGTAAACCCTAATTAAGAGTATGATAGGGGCTGGGGTTGGAGCTCAGTTGGTAGAGCATTTGCTTAGCATATGTGAGGCACTGGGTTCAAGCCTCAGTACCACATAAAAATAAATAAATAAAATAAAGTTATTGTGTCTGTTTACAACTAAAAAAAAAATTCTTAAAAAAGAGTGTGATAGGATTTCCACCTCCAAATGCACAAAGTGGCAGTAGTGTGGGGGGATGGCATGGGAAGAGAGCCTGGTCAAGCAGGCTGTCACATGGCCCAGGCAGGTGATGAAGGACTGCTCTCTTGGCCCAGAAACTGGGTTCAGAGCCCATCTAATCCTATCATCGAGTCTTCCTGGAGCTTATCTCTGATCACACTTAGCATTATCAGAATCAGAACCGTATCTGTTTCCTGTTGCCTGATTCTCAAATTTTGAGGGGCATCTTAGCACTTCTCTGTGAGGTTGACAGAGGTCTTTAGTGGGCCCTTGGATGGGCCCAAAATCTGTAGGCTGTCTGTGTTCCTATTTTTCAAACTCCTTTTCCAGTTCTATTCTCTACGTTTAAGATAAAACATACAGCTACCTTAACAGCAAGATTTCACCAATGATATAATAGTGAATTTTCCAAATATATTTTATGAGAGTTTTTAAACCTCTAGTGAAACTGGTACTATATACGTTTATATGACATTTTCTTGTTTGTTTTATATCAGGGTACAATCTATGACATATCGGGGAGCTTTCTCTCTTGTTTCTATTTTTACTTCATAGTGAATACAAAAATAAATTCCAAATGGATTAAATAATTGTGACATGACATTCCTCAGATAGACTCATTGAACTGGGTTTTTCTTTTGACCTGCTCCATTTCCAAATTAGAGCCATGAGAGAACTTGCTGGTTCTGATGTATTTGGGGGGGGTGCATTTAGCAGGGGTAGAAAGAAAAGCTATTGAAATAGAAGATAATGCCCTGGACTTTTGCAGACCTTCCAAGTATATTTCATCTCAAATAACATCCGAGGCAACAATAACAACAACAGAAAAGAAAATCTCTCTCTGTAGATGCTTGTTCAGTATGGTCCAGGGATACTGGGGATAGCCTTTGCCTATTTCACAAATTTCCATTCAGAAAAGAAACCACAGGGAGACCCCTGTTCCCCATCTCTCTGCCCAGCCCTGGGGCTAGGTCTCATAAATGCTTCCCTTCTCCTTTCCCAAAGATGGCAACTGTGACTGGTTCCAGAGTTGAATTTGGCAAATTCCCTCCTTCCCAGCATCACGCCCTGGCAGCCCACTCTGTTCTTCAGCCATTGCCATGGAGAGACATAGATCAGGCCCTTTGTAGAGGCAAGGCTCAGAGCCAAGGCATTTATGCCCCCTGGGGCTGCCTTCTGCCATCCCTCCTGTTCTGCACAGCAACAACACTGCTCGGCGCCTGCTGCCCCTAATTTGACATTGGGGGCTCCACTCGTTGCTTTTCATGGGGGGTTGAGGCTGGAGCAGGTCTTGTCCAGGGGGATGCTGATGCTGGAAGGCTGGCGAGATGCAGGAGGTGGAGTATTATCTGCAGTCTCTCTGCAGGTCAGTAGCTCAGCCAATAGCAACTCCGTGAAAGAACTAGCAGAGAGCCAGGAGAGGGGGTTGGCAGAGAGCGAGGGGACAGCTTACAGTAAGCAAGTGCAGACCTCAGTGAGCCTTTTACACTTGACAGTGCTCTTGCATACTTCTCCCAGAATCATATCATGGTAACAGCCCAGGGAGGTAGGCAAGTGAGGTAGGCATCATTAATCTCACCAAATAGATGATGAAGTTGAGTTTCCAAAGAAATCCTAGCTAAATAAGAGATCCAGCTGGGGGCAGCATCCTGATCTTTCAACTCAATTTTTTTGTGCTCCATTTTGCACAAGTTCTGACCTACTCTTTCAATTCTTTCTTTAAGCATCTTCTTTTTTCTTTAAAATTTTCCCTCACTTAAGTGAAGGTCTAAGACCGTCCCCCTCTCTTCCTCTCCTTTTTCTGTAAATACTTGCTCCCTGATCCATCAGAAACCCATTCGTACTACAATGTGCATGGTTTGGCAGTGCTATCTTGCTCAGAAGGATTTGCATTATAGCTGGAAGACAGAAAGAAAGATGTACCACTCGTAACAGAACTTGAAGCATTAGAAAATTTGCTTTTGAGGGGATGGGGCCTTCTGACTCCTCCCACACAATAATCAGGTTGCTTGTTTCTTTGCCAGGCCTAAGGTTAACTCAGAGGTACTTACAATGACATAGAACAGAGGGAGTGGCTACCTTCTATCTTCATCAGGGATCAAACAAGTGGCAGAACCACTCGAGTAGAAAAAGTTCCACTGCTGCACAATCAATCCTGCTGTTATCTTACAAGAGACTGTGGATTCCTCCTGGGTTACTTCTGGTGGGCCTGAATACAGAAGTGCATTCATGGAACATTCTGCTCTATTCCCACCCCCTTATCTCAAAAGCCAGGTTTCAGTCTCAAAGACTTGGAATACTACTCAGCCATAAAGAAGATGAAATTATGACATTTTCCAGTAAATTGATGGAACTGGAGACTATCATGCTAATTAAAATAAGCTAATCCCAAAAAACCAAAGGCTGAATGTTCTTTCAGATATAGATATATTGTACTAACACACAATGGGGAGGCACAAAGGGTAATGAAGGGAAGGGGGAGAGATGGGAACAGGAAAGACAGTGGAATGAATCAGATCTAACCTTCCTATGTTCATATATGAATAATGACCAGTGGAACTCCACATCATGTACAACCACAAGAATGGGATCCTAAT
Organism: Ictidomys tridecemlineatus; assembly: GCF_052094955.1. Classification (NCBI taxonomy): domain Eukaryota; kingdom Metazoa; phylum Chordata; class Mammalia; order Rodentia; family Sciuridae; genus Ictidomys; species Ictidomys tridecemlineatus. The sequence goes on along the minus strand of NC_135482.1, from coordinate 105,009,910 downwards.
TAGGATACATTATAATCCATGCATATATAATATGTCAAAATACAGTCTACTCTCATGTATATCTAAAAGGAACAAATTTAAAAAATTTAAAAAGACTCTTGTGGACCTGGCAGGTGTGGCTCATTATTGGAGTGAAACTCAGCTCTGCATAGATGTCCATTTTTTCCTCCAGCTCAGTCCCTTCATGTGCCGGCCAGTCCCTCATCCCCTGCCCAGTCACCCATCATCAGAGATTGAGGAGTCTGAGCCTTCCAGAGCCATCAGCCTGTGGGTGAGGGGCTCCCTGTAGTTCCTACCAGGCTGTGGGCTGTCCCGACTAGACTGTAGCCTGGACTTCAGAAGAAGGGGAGGGAGCAGCAAGATACCAAATATATTCTGGGTAGCAACTTTGCAAATGCTTTCATGTTTTCCAAAGGCAGGGCTGCTGTGGAGGGCTTGCATTTTATGACATGAGGCTATTTATTATGGGCTTGTGTTATGGGTCAATAATTTCCTGCTCCAAAATAACAGAGTGGGCTTGACCCAGGCATCTAGAACTAAAGCCAGAAAAGAGAATCAGCAGCCAGCAGAGGGGTTGGGACAGATATTTCAGGGTCCTTGAGGGCCATTTCAAATTGCCAATGTTTACTCTTCTGAAAAAAACAAAACAAAACAGAAAATCGTCTTCTTCTATTACCCTAACATCAAATCTGCACAGGTGAGTGTGGATAGAGCTGAACTGAGCTGTCCTGACTTACATACCACAGTGGTGGCATTCCCTGGTTCCTGCCAAGAATTCCACTATTTTGGTGAAACTTGCCTGGGGCTGGTTTAGATGGTGTGACACTAATGTTGCAGATGGGTGTAAGAATATTTTTTCTTGTTTATTCATTAACAAAAATAACATACAAGGTTAAAATAGAAGAGGCCCAAATCATCAGCCAGGAGGCCTAGGTTCAGGTGTGGGCTTTGCCAAAAGCCTACTCTGTGGCCTTGAGTACATCACCCAGGGACCAGGTTCCATGGCCTGGGGCCAGGAGGTCAGAAATGACCTGAGAAGAGCCGCCCTCTGACAGTCTGAGGGTCTCTGTGCTATAGGTTGAGGGAAGAGGCTTGGGGGCAGGAAAAGCCGCCACTGGGGCTCCCTACTTGCTTTGATGCTCAAGTCCCGGGCTTGGAGGAGACAACCGGAGGAGAGCTGTAAATAGCCCCGTGGGTCTCGAGGGATCAGCCGGGACTCCTCCGCAGGATCTCTAAATCGAGCAACTGTGGGAGGCACAGACTTGGGCCCTGCTGGCAGGATGAGGGCTGATGGCTGGGAAAGGCCCTGTGTCCATGGTTGGGAGGACCATGATCCCCTGCATTTGTCCACTGCCTTCTTATCAAGCTTCTCTTCTTTGATCTTTTCACCACCATCCCTAGAGGGCAGGAGGCTGGTGAGTCTATCATTCTGCTGGGAAATGATGCAGGGGAAACCTTATGGACAGGAAGAGGTGGGGTGGTGGCCCACTGCCCTGTCCAGGACGTCTCCCCTCCTTTTCCTTACACACCTGCACACACATGACGCGCTGGGAGAGACTGATAAAATATAAAGAGAGGGATCTCACAGTTGTTCCTTTTGAATTTTTATTGGTTCTCAGGTGGGTATTGAGGCTAATATTCAATATTCGCCTTCCTCTTTTACAACCCAGTTGGGAAGGAAAGGTCGACTTGGCCAAAGCCTTGGGAACAATTGCAGAGCTGACAGACTCTTCTGCTTCCCTAGTTCTGGGCAGTAAGAAAAATGCCAAGTGGGGTTTTCGTCACCTATCGGACTTTCAGAATGTGCCCCCTCTTCCTCACTGGGGGACTTGCAACTTGGCAACTCCTGGATGTCATTCTATAAAAGGTGATAAATGTGTCCTGAAAGTGTCATCGGAAAAAAATCATGTTTATGATAACCCCTTTCCCCGTAAGTGCTGGATGCTGCCATGGTTACTTTTCTAATCTCTTGGGGGATGGGCAGACACCCAAGGAGTCGCAATCTAGCAGCAATCATCTTCTAGGGAGGGTTCTTCCACTTCCTAATGTTTACTCTGTCCTTCCTCAGTCTTGCTCATACTCACAAAACCTTCCAAGAAGCATCCAAGACAGCCAAGACCAAAATCTCAGGAAAACCGATACTTTGCTCATCCAAGGGATCCTGTCAATCTAATGATTTGGGGGCAATTAATCCCTACCAACTAGGCAGTGAGAGCTGGATTAGACCTGCCAGCAGGCTCCAATCTCCCTTGCAAGGCTTTGTTTCTGTGACAGGTAGCAAGTTTAGGGGCTGAGGGCACTAAAGAAGGGGTAGGCCTGCCATCAGCTCTTCTTTTCTCCTCTCACTCTCACGGCATGCAGACAGCCATCAGATTAAAGGTACAAAGATTAAGAAGAACCATGTTGACGCCATTAGTCATTAGCCTGTCCAGAGACATGGGTCCATGTCTAGGTAGCCATGGGTGGGGTGAAAGATAAGCACAGAAAATGAAAGGGATGGGATTGCCCAAGTTCTCAGTGACTCTAGAGAAGCCACACAGCAAAAAAAAAAAAAAGTGCCTTCTGAGGCATTGGTCTCCCTGTTAGATCTGAGCCCCCTTCACCAAAGTTATTTCTCAGTTAAAATACCATTAAGTTCTTTGTTCTCATGGGCTTCCCAACCAGGTAGGAGTTGTAGATGGAGTGATACAGCCAAATGTCCTAGAGCCTTGTGATAGTGAGCCCTACCTATCCCTTACTGGAAGTCAGACACCTGGTTGTGCTGTTTTTGAACCTATATCCAGATAAACACATCAAACCAGGTGTCAACAGAGAGTGCAGGAACTCAGAGATGAAGAAACATAAATGTCAGGCTTCTGGAACAAGGACCAGGAGTTTCTATATTTTATATTTCTCTAGGAGAGCATCAACTCAGGAAAAATTCTTAGAAGAGTGGATCTTTGGTCTTGATTTAAATGATGAGCAAGACAATACATGATCAGTGCAAGGTGGTTGTAGTTTCCAACAGAGGGGAAATGTGAAGGAGAAGTGTTATGGTTTGGATGTTGAGGCGTCTTTCTCACAGGTGAGACAATGCAAACAGGTTCAGAGGAGAAATGACTGGGCTAAACCCTTAACCTAATCAGATAATTAATCTCTGATGGGACTAACCGGAGGCAGGTGGGGTGTGGCTGGAGGAAGTGGTTCATGGAGGCAGAACTATGGGATCTATATTTTGTATCTGAAGAGTGGAGTCTCTCTCTCTGCTTCCTGTTCATCATGTGAGCTGCTTTCCTTCCACCATGATGTTCTGCCTCGCCTGGAGCCCCAAGGAATGGAGCCAGTCTTCTATGGACTAAGTTCTCTGAAACTGTGAGCCCTACAATAAACTTTTATTTATAAACTAAAATTGTTCTGTCAGATCTTTTCATCATTACGGCAAAAAAAAAAAAATCTAACTAAAACAAGAAGTCAGTGATAGAACAGAGAGAAGCTAGAAAGGAGGGGAAGGTGAGGACCATGTGGGAGAGGGTTGTTCTCAGGGTTGCTGGCCCACAGTGGGTTCTCTGAACAGAGATACGGGAGATATGATCTGTGACAAGAGAAAGTGCATCAGGGAATCTCTGTTGGAAAGTAGGGTCCTGAGAGAATGGATGAGACTCTAACTCTGGGTGGCTGTGCAAAGTCGAATTCATCACACCAGCTGCAAAGTCTACAGCCCTCCACAGATCACTCTTGTGGTCTTAATTGGACTGTCCAATTGGATTTCATTAGTTCCCACCTCAGTGAAATAGAGGGAACATTACCCATCTCAAAACTCCTCCTAAACGTGAAGATTGTTCTCTTCTTCAAGTGGATCTAAGCAGAAATCTCAAAGCATCCTTATCCCAAATCAGGTACCACCTACCCTCAACACCATCTTCTAGTTCTTCACACAAGGATGGGGGTTGACCAGCTGGCTGAATGCTGATCACTGAGAGGTGAGGAACCTCCTGCTGGCTACCTCCACACCTGACAGCTGGGCAGAGCCCCGAAGCACAGTCAGGCCCTCCTCCCACATATGGCCTCCTGGAGAGACCCCATCTTTCCATTCTGGTCCCCTAGACTGCTGATTGCATCCCTTGAGGCTCTAAGATCTGCTAGGACATTTGGGTTTTTGTCTTTAATTATAAACTCAAAGATACGTTTTGAGGTGGGCTATTAGGGGACTGCTCTATATGCATTTGAATAATCTCACCCAGATCTCTATAAACACTTTACAAGGACCTTTCTAATTTGCCTCTTGGAAAGTCTACTTCTGTTACTGGGGAGGGCAGTTCCTTACGGTCAGAAGTAAGATTGGGCATTTGAGAAACTCAGCTGGCTTTTTGATGCCACAAACCATTCAGACACAGGATCCCGGCCGGCTCTGTGCCCTGGACTCCATCTACTGGCACTCAGCTCTCCACTGAGAGAGGAGAACCAAACTGAGAATGATCTCACAGGCTCTGGGAGAATTCTTGGGGCTGCAAATCAAGAGATTAATATCTCCATGGTGGGGCTCCCTCTGGAAATTCTTAAGCATGAAATTCACAGATTCCCTGTCTGTATCGGAACAGGCAAATCTCCCCCTTTTTATTTTAAGGGAAGTGAAAGAGATATGTCCAGACAGCCAGACAAAAGAGGGAAAGAGCATGCTTCTCTATGTTTATTCAACTCTTTCTCAGCCTTTTTTTTTTCTCATGCTCCCTAACCATGTCAATGTGAAGCCAAGGAAAATAACCATAACTACAGGGAAAAGGACATCTTTGTTCATGGAGGGTCTCCTGCTAGACTCCAGGACAGTTAGTACCAACCAACCTCAAACAACAAGGGCTGGACTGGACTCACCAACAGGCAAACTGTCCTGTACCTCGCTCCTTGTCTGTATTGATCAAGGAGCATTGTCCCAGCCTGATGAATGTCTTTGCCAACTGCCCAGCATGAACAATCTGAGCTCCACCCTCCCTTGCTCCTCACACCCCTCGGCAACCACTGGCCCTGTCAGGCGTGCTGCGCAGAGATTCAAGAGCTGCCAAATGGTCTTGGCTCCCAGCCACCAATGCTTCCTGATGCAGTGAAGAGGAGATTCTCAAAAGTACCAAACTCAGGAGTGGGAGAAGGCTGGCTCTCCTCCCTACAGTGGGTTCTCAGAGTTCTAACTTCACAAGATGTTTACCAAATAAATTCTATGTTTAAATCACACCAAGGACTCTCTCCATGAATTACTAATTCAGTGAGAGAGGCAAACCTACCTTGGTAGGGCTCCTCAGGAAGGATTTCCTGATCCTTAAGTAGCATCACTGGCAGGCACTGGAGTTGGTCAGATGTGAGCAAATCTAAATGAATTACCTGCCTTGCAATGGCTGGACCTAAGATAGTGTCTCCAAACTGATGCTAATCGATATCTGCAGGAGTGAGATGTAAGGAAAGGGAGGCAAAGCTACATAAGTTGGGTTTTTGTTTTGCTTTGTTTTTGGTACCAGGGATTGAACTCAGAGGGGCTTAGCCACTGAGCTTCATCTCCAGTCCTTTTTATATTTTATTTAGAGACAGGGCCTCACAAAGTTGCTTAGTGTCTTACTAAGTTGCTGAGGCTGGCTTTTGAACTAGTGATTCTCCTTCCTTAGCCTCTCAAGCTACTGGGATTACAGGCATGCGCCATGGTGCCCAGATGGATTTTGATCTTTAAGTGCACTAGCTGTTGACGACCATAATCCTGTAGGTCTTTTCGTAAACACATTCCTGCTGAAATCCACTTGGAAAGCTGGAGAGGGGCTTCTCTTCTTACCCTGTCTCTCCTTCTGAACTTTAGTGATCTTAGGTGGGCTCATTTAAGAGGATGAGAATCAAATACCGCTCAAAATTTTTAAAAAATGTTCAGTTATGAAACAACATTAATTAATCACAAAAAACACATTATATTAAGGAGAAGGAGCCAGACAAAAAAGTACAAATGAAGTTCAAGAACAGACGAAATTAATCCATGGTGACAGAAAGGAGGACGGTGGTTGTCTGGAAGGTGGCACCGGTTCAGTTCTTATCAGTGAGCAGCCTACTTGAGAGCTGGGAGGGGAATTCACTAATGACACAGATTTGTTCTTTTGAAAAAAGGGATTTATTCCCATTGTCCTGTCAGTCCTCATACTTGTCCCCCAAGGATTCTCAATGTTATATTTGAAAATCTTTTAGAATAACAAGAAACCACCATAGACATGGTTATCATTCAGATCAGGTTAGAATTTCCCTGACAAATAGGATTCCTTGTGTGAATCGAGGGAATTCATCAGGACATGTATTAATTGGAGACACCCTGTAATTTCTTAAGTCCATGTGAATCGCGAGGCTTTCACTGGGCCTGCCCTTGTGGTTTGTCTGTTCCTACACAATGTCAAGCCTCAAGGAGATACCTTAGCTATGTTAAGCCCTCTTGAGACAGAACTATGTGCCATACAGGACAAATAGGCTTGCTATCGGTTGCTTTCCCAGCAGTCGACTCCTTTCTCTCTTTACTCTCTACATTGCATTGTTTTATTTTCTGGATGCAGATGCATTGACATCTGGGACCTGGATAACCCCAGAGAGACTGCCCCTCTCAGGGTTAGCCAATTTCTAGAGATAGAAAGCAATTTGCCTTTGAGTGTGATTTTCAAATACAAAACAACCAATTCAGAACCTGCATCCCCAACTTCCTCCTTATTGATCTTTTAAACTCAAGGCTGTTATCTGCCTGCTCTAATCATCCCAGGGGCAGGTATGGATAAACTAGGGACAGTCCCTATACCTCAGAGCAGCTGAAATTGTTCAAATGAGGCCAATACTAAGTTTGCCTGACCTGCCTCTCCCATTCCTTCCACAGAAACCAGAATAGACTCCCTCTGCCTCCTGAAGGACCCTGGTGCTTCCCCTGTAACCCAGGCATGGTATTCTTCTTCCTCTTAAAAACGGTAAGAAAATAACTTACTGCTGTAAGTAAAAACAACAAAACAAAAGTCTCTAAGTCAAAACTGCTATTTCCATGGCAACTTATCTGTTGGCCAGAACACATACCTGGAGTGCCCTTAGTTCTTTTCTCCAGGCTCTCTGTTTCTTTTAAGACTTTTAGTCAAAATGTGCATGATGCTAACAGCTGCAACCTCCTTCGAATTTATTCATTCATATGCAAGTGCAGGGTCTTGTACTCACAGAATCCTGTAATTACTCTTCTTAGTATCCTGGGGAGATTGTTTTCAGGACCCCAAAGAGTATCCAAATCTTTAGAGGCTCAAATCCCTTGCATAGAATGGCACAGTATTTGCAATATAAACTGCACACATCCTCTGGTACACTTTAAATCATCCTTAGATTAATTACAACTACCTAATACAATGTAAATGCTACATAGTTCTTATACTATACTGCCTAGGGAGTAATAAGAAAAAAAAGTCAGTGCATATTCGGTACAGATGAAATTTTAAGATACATATATATTTTCAATCCACAGTTTGTTAAATCTGTAATTTGGAATTCACATATATGGGGGACTAACTGTACTTTGTTGTACTCAGGAGCCCGTATTGTCCCACTAGGTCTCATTCATCAACAGGCTACAGAGAGGTCAGGGGACTGAGTAGAGAACACTAATAAAAAACAAACAACTACAATCACAATAAAATTATCACTTTATTTTTGGTCAGATTTTGGCTCAGGACCAGATCTTTGGATGCACCTTGTTGGGGCAGAAACCACCTCTAGATTGGCTGTTGTAGGTAACAGACGTAAGTTAACCCACATGGGAAGTGTCGGGATGGGGAAAGCTCCTTCTGAATGGTGGCTACTGAGCCTGTGGCCTCACAGCAGCACAGGATGCTGGAGGAGAAGGCCAGGAAGGAAGGAAGAAAGTGGGGAAGCCCTTGACCTCCCAGGGCCAGCAGGCGAACAGGTTGGTCTTTGAACAGAGACCCTCAGAACACACACATGGGGATCTTTCTACTCCATCACCTGTCCCAAGAGGGAGGATAAACCAGAAGAGGCACTTTGAGAAAAAAAAGCACTGGGAGCTGATGACTAGTTAGGGAGAAATGGGTGTGTGTGTGTGGAGAGGGGATGAATATCAAAACTGACTCAGAACGGATGTGTCTGGGGAAAGAAATGGGGGAAGTGGAGGCTAAAGTTCCAACTTTGGCAGAATCTGAGATATGCCTGAGTTCTGGGAGTTTCCCAGTTCTCATCCTAGAGGAAGAAATCAATTGATTTGGGCTAAGGATGCCAGGAAAAAGGGATGCAGTCACTGTCCTGCAGCCAGGCCCCTGCTGGGAAGCAAAGCTGTTAGGCAAAGGGGGCAGCTTGGCTCCCAATCAGTTCAGAGGGTTTGTAATCCCCCACTGCCCCAGAAAGCAGACCTGCCTTCACCAACCTCCTCCGTGCTCCTGACAAGGAGACCCCCTCCTCTCCAACCCCTGTCCATCTACTCCTGATTCTCCAGAGCCACCTCCCTTCCCTTGCTCCCAGCTCCTGAGATTTTAGAAGCCAATCTCAAGGAGGTTGTCTGAGGATACAGACTTCTCCTTGTCTCCACAGGCTGCCTATCCTTGTCACAATGAGAACAATAGGAAAAAAAAAAATGCCTGAAAGCCTGCTTCTCTTCTGAATGAGGGAAGAACTCTTTCTTGGGCTGGAGACTCAGCTTTAGCAGGCCATCCATGGATTTCCAAAGGGTCTTGAGGCCTTTGAATACTGATATAATCGTTGAGTCATCAAATACTAATTGCATTGATGGCTACAATCAAAAGATCTTCCTCCTCCCTCAGCTGGTCCTCCTCTGTACCCCCTCTCAAGTTAATAGAACATTCCTCCTCC